>NC_060144.1:338508843-339758843 GCF_021461385.2 Schistocerca piceifrons
TTTGAATGCATTACGGGAACAGCAGTGATCAATGTCTTATAAATAATTACTATTAAAAACAGTCTTGATCACGATTTATTTAACAAGGTGACCCTGTTTCGACCACTACTGTGGTCATCTTCAGACCATTGAGTAGGAACCTCTTTCCGTTGGAGAATCAGTAGTGATTCTCCAACAGAAAGAGGTTCCTACTCAATGGTCTGAAGATGACCACAGTAGTGGTCGAAACCGGTCACCTTGTTAAATAAATCGTGATCAAGACTGTTTTTAATAGTAATAGTAATTAATTCTGATATTTTATTAACGGAACACGGAAATACGAGACAGTCTCGTTACATAAAGTTCATATTAGCCAACCGACAATTTTGGATTGACGGCGAACAGCGCGCTTCCCGTGGGCAAGCCAAATGTACACGAAAAGACATAAAGGCACATTGTAAATATTAATCACCTGTGCATGATCTAGATAGAGAGAGTACTGATCAGAATAAGAGAGAAGAACCTTGAGAATTTTGATTCCAGAACAGAAGAAATGAGAGATGAGTAATCATGAGTTTCGAGCACGCAGACAGCGTCAACGCGACCAAGTTTACCGCTATAGCTTGGTAGATACCGTGCCAAGCTAATTCTCGAGGCGCAAACTGCGCATGTGCGGTTTAATTACGGACGAATGTGCTACAAGCATTCTACCGCGAACGTCTTTGCTAAAGCTGAAGCACTGCGCTTGGTTACTTCCAAGATGCTAGAAGCTAACACATACGTCGCCAAAGAAGGGGCAACTACCACACTAGCGCTAGTCAGGAAGTCATGCCTACCAAGAACAGCAACGAACTGATTCCGAGAGGACTTCTCTCAGCATTTCTGGTATCTGTGACGCTGTACAATTGTGTGGTTCCTCCGAGAGCAATCGGTTCTGTAGCCAACTTAACTAAGGGCGGATATGCGGATGGTCACTGCACTTTCTGCTGAGGAGAAGTTTGATCTACCCATGTGGAGGATGGTGGTCATGGGGTGGTGCGAACTCTGTGAACACGGGAAACGTTACGGTCCCTCAGTGCCGCCGTTGTCTTGGATTGAATTTGAAACTAACGGCCAGTGGAACTTACGCGTATTTACTCCATTTTGAGAATTTTATGGATTAAATGATTGTTAATATGTGATCTGAGGCTTTCCATGCGTATGTGGTGCTTTCAGGTTCTCGGGTTTTACCGCCGGATCTGACCGTCGGAAGCTCAGCGTCAGTGCCACCTTATGATGGCAGAACGGTGGTCCACCGAAATTTCGTGGACTTTTGACAGTCGAATGCGGCTGTATACAGGACAACCATGGGAGCTAAATAATTGGTAATCCCGAAAATTGCTTCATCCCAGTCATTCGATAGTCCTGTACGTAAGACAAGCTATCTTTGATTTCAGTTAGTTTGGGAAAATTGCTTTTAATGTATAAGGGAGCAGATTAAATTCGTCCATTTTTAATTAATTGGCTACTGCTCTTGCCGCCTACCACACTTGCATATACAGGCCGAACCCGTGACTGTAAACGTGGTTATAATTTTATCTCGCTCCGTCTCTTTGTGATGGGACTGGAGTGGACAGCTGCTGAGACTACGCGACGTGCTCGTAACTTCTTAGAAAAGTCTCTGTGTTACACATTCTTAAGCAGACAACTGATGAGGGTGTTACACAGGATCTGTCTAATCTGGGTAGAAGATTCGCTCTCATTGCTACTTGTCAGCAATTATAGAGAGCTACACTGCCCAGTCACATTCATCTGACCACCTGCCAAAAGCCTTAATAGCCAACATTAGCGGCACGGGCCGCTGTGAGGCGTGCAGGAAGAGAGTCAGTGAAGGTTGGTTGGGAGGCTGTTTTGAGGGAGGAGTCCAGACAGCGAGGTCATCGGTCTCATCGGATTAGCGAAGGACAGGGAAGGATGTCGGCCGTGCCCTTTCAAAGGAACCATCCCGGAATTTGCCTGGAACGATTTAGGGAAATCACGGAAAACCTAAATCAGCATGGCCGGACGCGGAACTGAACCGTCGTCCTCCCGAATGCGAGTCCAGTGTGCTAACCACTGCCCCAAATCGCTCGGTCGTGTCAGTGAAGTACTGGAAGTTGCCGACAGGGATTTGGAGCCATGCCGACTCCAGCGCCATGGCCAGCTGTGCTAGGTTTCTCGGTTGAGGAACCATGACGCGACCAGTCCGATTGAGGTGATCCCACAGATTCTCGCTTGGGTTTTAATCCGGAGGACTTGGTGGCTAGACGAGTACGGTTAACTCATCCTAATCCTCTCCAAACCGCGCACGTATATTGCAAGCTGTGTGACATGTTGCATTGCCCTGCTGGTAGATGCCATCGTGCTGAGGAAAAACAAACTGCATGTACGTGGTCCCCAAGTATAGATGTGTACTTGTGTTGATCCATTGTGCCTCCCAGAATAACGTGATCATCCAGGTAATACCACAAAAATATCCCTCGAACGTTACGCTTCCTCCCTTCTGACGACTGTTGCAAGGTGTTTGCTTTCAGACCTTTCACAACGTACGCGCCAGTAGCTATCTATCCGACGGATCATAAAACGTGCATCTGCAAAGACCACGTGTCACCACGTGTCACCATTCAGCGGACGTCCAGTTGCGATAATGGCGCGTAAATTCCAGCCTTCGTTACAGATGACAGCAGCCAGCATGGGTGCATGTACCAGGCGCTTGCTGCAAAGGCCCATACGCAGGAACATTCGCTGAACGTTCGTTGATGTGACATTGCTAGTATCAAGTGGGTTTAACCGAGCGGTCAGATGTTCAACAGTTGCATGTGTATTCGCCAGTACACATGTCCCCAGCCTTCGTTTACCCCTGCCATCTATGGCTCGTGCTGCACCATAGTGCCTCGGCCCTGGTTTTGAACAGCGCCATTTTGCCGTGCACGGTGTACTTTAACTACGGTGGCACGCGAACAATTTACAAACTTAGTCGTTTCAGAAATGCTTCCATCCTTGGGCCGAAAGAAGTTATCATGCCCGTTTCGACGTCAGATAAATGGCTCAGTTTTCGCTTTGAAGGTGACGCCCTCGGCATGCTTTATATACCCACCTCTGCTAGTGCTGCTACCTGCCGTCTGTGAGTGGTTATTGCACGTTGACTACAATCATAGACTGTCGTTACATAATGTGACTGGACCTTGTATAAATTGGGACGACAAAATTCTGCGTAACGTGAGGCAGTGGCGGAGGGCGCGTGCGAGCTGCTCGCGACGTAAACAGCGGGCGAGGTTAAATGGTTACCGAGAGCATGTTGTGGAGACACTATCTACCTCTGTTGCTGTTAAAAAGAATTCCATATTTTGGAGACTGTAGTACGGACCAAACTAAGAAAATATGGACAGTAAACATGGGCTCTAAAATGCCAGCCTTCAGAACTATGAGCAATTGTACATTTTCGCTACTGTGAAACACCTCTTCTACCGCAAGCTTTCTGCTGTTACGAACGACTTATAGAACGTAGTAAACAAATGAGAAGGCATATTCTGTTACTGTGAAACGGAAGGGCTTGTAATATTAACTGCTTGCTACTATATACGAACTTGTGAACCATCTCTAGAGGAGATGCTCAACATTGTGCTCATTCACAGTGAGGAATGTTTTTTACGACGCCTTAGGAATCACGCACTTTCCGAGAAACTCCAGGTTGGTCACGAATGCGCTGGCCAACACTGAAGACGCTTTCCCGTATTGTTTGTATATCACCAATGGGGCTTGCACACATCAAAGATTTAAAATGTTGCCACAACCAGTAATCCAAGGGTTGAGATGAGGACATTTCGGAGAAAATGGGCTGAGCCACACCTCAAGTTGCAAGTTGTTCTTGGGATGTTGCCCCCCCCCCCCCCCCCCCCGCCTCAGCAGGAGAACCAAATCGTTTAATAGAACTGAAGATACTTTCAACCTGTCAAACTTTCTGGTAGTATGCAAACTCCTCTTAGTCTATTGCCGATAGTTCCTGCCCACATATTAAATGAAATCGGCACTCATGCCTTGCTTCTTCAACTGGGTGTGGATCTGTATCAGCCCACGCATGTTGGTTGTGAAGATTGATAATCGCGTGAAATGTGCCTCATGTATAAATAGTATCTTTGTTGTGAAAACTGAATCTTCACCACACTTTTTCAAGTCATTGGCAGAACTAAATTCTGACAGGTTCATCTTTGCTGCGTCCAAGTACAATAGCAGAGGAATGTGTCTTCACTAGTGTGGTGCATTCTGTAGGTCGTTCGTAAATGGCAAATATCTTGCAGTAGAAGAGATGTGCTTTATAGCAGTGAAGATCAACAAGCGTTCATAACTCTTAAGGCATGCATTTAAGAGTCGATGTTTACTGGACATAACACTCTGTATAATGAGACGGACTTCAAGCCTTCGGCAGAAAGTGGAAGGAGAGAACATGCCTATCGAAACGTCACGGACACACTACGGACTGAAGTGGCAAGACACCTGAGGAACTTGTATCAAGGTTATTTGCGTTTCCCCATGAAGAGAAGGGGTTAGCTTGTACTTTTCAATTACGATTACGCAGAGGAATAATGAGTCGTTGCTTTTTGTGTTTACCTTCCTGACTTCTGAACGTTAAGATTTCATACGCAGACAAAGATACTTGAGAAACAAATCAGTCTCGACGAAGTACGTCATCTATATTTCAGTCTTTCTTGTAACAGAACTGACAGATCGCTTGTGATTCGCAGATTTTCTTCTCAGGCCAGTTCCATGAAAACTCTTCTTTTTTTTTTAACACAATAATTAACCACTGCTCACTGAATAGTTCCGTACTCCCAGTTTTGTGACGAAGTCATGAGTTTTCCCTTTGAAAATAAAACTTCTAGGGTAATGTTATGATTTAGAATTCGTTTGATCCATTTCGTAAGATTATGTCTGAAAATTAAGAAAATTCAACTGCTTGGTGGGTTTTAATATCGCCACGTCCCTCGTTATGAAGTTTTTGTAATTTATCATCTTAGAAAAGGTGGCCTAGTAGAAGACAAACTCACTTTTTCTTACTTAGGGTTTTGCCGCTATAAAAATGTTGTGTCCATCACTTAACGAAAGTATCGACACCATGCAAAAAAAAAAAGACGTATGTGTTGGTTGTCTCCTTTGTTTTACAGCCTCTTTTTCGCAGTTTCTATTACACAGGTTATATAGGTTAATACCGTCTTTTATGACTGTAATAAAAGTCTCTTATAAGACCAAATGCGTTTCGCTTTATGTTAAAACATCTTCAGTGGTCAATGTAAATTATGGCTTTTCTTACAACACTGTTTGCAGGATCATGAACAGTACCTGCGCTGTCCCTACTATAAACAGTATTTAATTATTACAGTTACTCGCAGTTTTTTGTTTCTTACGCAGTTCATCACGTTTGTAGTACATTTTAGCACACAGCCCTTTCACTACCACTACATTCACACACACACACACACACACACACACACACACACACACACACACAACGCATCCCCCAATATCCAAAAAAAGTACACGATCTACGAGACATGGCGACATTGCACAGGAGCTTCACAACAATGAAACGTGAATGTATTTAAATGGTTCAAATGGCTCTGAGCGCTATGGGACTTAACATATGAGGTCATCAGTCCCCTAGAACTTAGAACTACTTAAACCTAACTAACCTAAGGACATCACACACATCCATGCCCGAAGCAGGATTCGAACCTGCGACCGTAGCGGTCGCGCGGTTCCAGACTGCAGCGCCTAGAACCGCTCGGCCACAGCGGCCGGCGAATGTATTTAGTGGTAGTGGGAGTGCTGTATGATGAAGTCTACCACATACGTGTAGAGCAACACGATGAGTGACGTACAAGTATGGAACAAAAATCCGTGAGTAACGATAAAAAATAAAGGGAAACGCGTCTCTCCGTAAGACTTCTATTACAGCCACTAAAGATCGCATTAACCTGTATAAATTGTAACAGCACGTGTTTTAGTCTGACCTATGAAAACGCGAAACATGCATTGTTATTGTACAAATGATCAAACATTCGAGTTACTCACAATCGTGTAAATTATCCAAATACGGTACGCTAGAGGAACAGATACATTTACGTGAATATTTAAAATTCTGAACAAAATAACAGTGTACGTTACTTCACAGCTTCTTCGCATTTCCTGACCATTCCTCATGAAATTTGAATCATCAGTTTTCGCCTCCCATTGCGAAAACATTCTGTTGGCACCCACCTACAAAGGGAGAATTGATCATCACGATAAAATAAGAGAAATCAGGGCTCGCACGGAAAAATTTAAGTGCTCGTTTTTCCCGCGTGCCGTTCGAGAGTGGAACGGTAGAGATACAGCATGAAGGTGGTTCATTGAACCCTCTGCCAGGCACTTTATTGTGAATAGCAGACTAATCACGTAGATGTAGATTATTCTCGCTTACAGATGTGGAATGTCGGTTCGAGTCAGTTATGGGTGTCCAAATAAGGAAAACGACTCTTATCTATGGAGATCTCCCAGGGTGACAAAATAACACAACCTTTTCTCATCTATTCATATCTTAAGTTCACAGCACAACTCTCCACTTTCCATAGTCATTGAAAATTTTTCTACTTTCCACTTCGGGTTCCAACTCACATAGAAACTGTGTGAAGGCGACTGTTTTGTTGGAGAGACGTGAATTCTACCGTATGTCAGCACCTAGTGCCTGTAACAGTCAAAGTATTTCCACTGAATATAGCGTCAAATGGTAGCACTATTGCTGGGAAATTTTGAATGTGAATATCATAAACTAACTAAATTACGAGATAAAAAGTTAACATCTACCGTGACAAGTTAAAATCTATCGTCGTTTTCAATTAATAAACGCAAAGAAGATTCATCTGATCAATGAAAGTGTGCGCTGTACAAAGAGCAAGTAGTTGATACGTTTACCGAAGGATGGCGTCTGTGTTGTCAAAACTGAATTGTATGAAATGAGATAACAGCTTAATATTACACCTTTCTATCGCTTCTGATTGGTGTTTACGAATTTACTTAACTCTGGTTTGTATGCTTTTCTGTTACGGACGTGAAATAGGTAATCCATCTGCCGAGTAAGGTTAGCAAAATTTTCATTAGATGGAACAAAAGTAAAGTGGGTGCAGTAGTGGTTGCGAGTTATGTCAGACGTATTATCATACGTGTGATTTTTACTTTTTCAGGTTGGCAATTGTAGTGCGAAGGAACGTATTATAGTACGAAAATTTTGATTGCTCGGCTCGGTGAAATCTGTGCCAGGAACGAGTGGAGCCCGGGTCCACGCGAGAAGCCGTCTTCGCACCTGGGAGTATCCTGAGGCGATAACGGGAGATAACGCAGCTTTGTCTTGAGCGCACCAGTTGTTTGATGCTTAGCCGAGGCTGCGAATCGTAGAATGGTTCTGAGGACAGCCACAGCAAGGTAAGAGACCGTCTTTTATACAATTTCCTTGTCCGAGAATTTATTTACGAGGTCACAATTGGTAGCAAAAATCAATCTCACGTTGACACCGCATCTAGCGAAATGTGAGAGTAAAGAAACAGCGATTAAGGGGGCCATATTATTTAATATTTACTGAAGAACTCCTTCTCGTACGACTGCATGGCTTCCATAAAATATTTTAGTCGGCGCTGAGGTTTCTGCTTTGTAAAACCCATAGTGAACTGCTGCGATATTCCGACCATGATCCAATATGTTTCGATTATATAAAAAGTTTTTATTTCGCTCTTCGATTCATTTACAACAGATTTTGTCAAACGTTGTTCTGCGCCGTTCCGCGGGAAGTGAATAAGTGCACCGTGGAAAACTATTAATCACGTGGCGTTTTTGGGCCATGTTCACGATATAATTTTTTGAAAATTTTATTATGATTTCCATGTTATTAGTTCTGATTTAAAACTGATATTTTTCACTGAATAAAACAAGGTTTTCTCATCTTTAAAACTTTGTTTAACCTTCAAAATAAACTAGGTGTTCCATGAAAGTTCCAGTGTCAGAGTAGAAGTTGGGAAACCGCTGATTAATAGTAAACAAATGTGTTTTTGCAGTTTCTGACCTTGTGTTTGGTTGTTCCGAAGATTTATGTACAACACTATAACTGACCAGCACAGACTGGAAATTAAACGTGGACCTCATTTCTGACATTTTGTATTCGTTGCACGGTTGTATGACGCAACAACACTTACGTCTCTTGGATACCTTTCAGACGATATTGCTTGTAGTGAAGAGTTCGAGTGATTAAGGCATTCATGTTATGTCCGAGAAATCCGTGTCTCAAATTCTCGTAGTGTTATGTACTTTTTGTAGTTTCTCTGATTCACTTCAATGAATGCTAGGACGCTTTCTTAAAGAGGCCATTGCAACACCCTATATGTATCTTCGTTCAACTGAAGCTCGTCATTCGCAAATAATGACGTCGATATCGAAATGATTCGTGACATTCCAAACTACCCACAGTGTAAAAATATCTCCAAAAGAATGGTGTGATATCCAGTAAAAGGCGTGAAACCAAACGCTAAATTTTATTAGCTACATGCGGCTAAATTTGCATTCAGTTAATGTAAAAGACTGCAGTTTAACAGACAAAAAGCCCCCGTTTCGTCCTTACATTTCGTGAGAGATAAACCAGTATACCCAGTTATACTGGCCAAAAGGTTATACCTGGATTAGAATAAGAAAGTGATTGACAAGTGAAGGGGGATGTTGACGGCTTGCCGTTATGTGCGAGCGCAATATGGCGCTGGTAGCAGCAGTTCTCCAATTCCGTAAGTGCCTTAATACGTCCCCAGTTAATGTGCAGTATTGTGTTCAATCATACTGCACTGAGAATCAAAATGTATGAGAAAACACCACAAAAATTATATAACAGGCCGCAGTTGTCCGCATCAGACCGGTAACCGGGAGCTGAGGTAGCAGGGCGATATGACAACTCTCATCAAGACAGAAGGTGTGAGCAAACTCGTGCTCTGATTGGTTGTTGCTGTGGTATCTGCCCTGTAAACAGCTAACTATCAAGTTACTCTGTTAGTCTGATCCAGGTACAGGGGTGACACATCCGGAAACGCAAGATCGAACGGCTACACGTATCATGTAGTGGGGGAGGGAAAAGTAGAGCACCTGTTAAGTACACAGTGATCGGCCAAAACATTATGACCACTGCCCACCGCGACATTTTGGATGCCTCCTGGTGGCGTTGTGGGCACGCGACATGGTATGAAAAGTGTGTAAGCGGAGTAGACACTGACGGGGGATCTCACCCTAGCGAAGATATGGACTGCAAATCGGGAAATCCATTGAGCTAAGCGACTTTGACAAATGTCAGATTTTTATTACGCAGATGTCCACGACTCTTCACACAACGTGGGGTTCGGAGGCTTCTTTGCTCTGAAAGTAGAATAGATGATGATCTGTGGCATCTCTGCCGAAACAGCACAATGCTTGTGCACTCACAAGTGTTTCGGAGCATACCGTTCATCGTACATTGTTGAGCTCGTACATTGATGAGCTCCACAGCAGACTACCCATACGTTGACCCGACGTCATCAATTACGGCTGCAATGGGCAGAGGACCTCCGGGATTCGACCATCTATCGATGTAAACGTGTCGGCTGTTGGGAGGAATCACAGTTTTGCTACACTATGTCGAGGGTCGTCTCCAGAAACGCCGTCATCGATGTGAACGGCGCCTTGAAACCTGCAAGTCGGCACGGACGCACGTTCGTGGGAGCAGTACGCTATGGAGACCTTATCCTGCGCTTGCATGGGACCTGTCGTAGTAATCTAAAACGCGCTGACAGCTGTGAACTACATCATTCTTGATGTCATCCCCGACGACGATGTCATCTTTCATCAGTCTAATTGGGGATGTCTCTGAGTCAGAACCTTCTTGCAATGGTTTGAGTAGCATTATAGTGAACTCCTGATGACGTCCCAGCAACAACATTCGCCTCATGTAAATGCTACGGTACCAATACGGGTCGCTGTCGGGTGCCATCACCGCGTACTCAAATCAGCGGCTGGTTATTTACGCGAATTACATGACCTGTGTATAGACATCCAATGCCACAAAAAATGGTTCAAATGGCTCTGAGCACTATGGGACTCAACTGCGGAGGTCATTAGTCCCCTAGAACTTAGAACTAGTTAAACCTAACTAACCTAAGGACATCACAAACATCCATGCCCGAGGCAGGATTCGAACCTGCGACCGTGGCGGTCTTACGGTTCCAGACTGCAGCGCCTTTAACCGCACGGCCACTTCGGCCGGCTTCCTATGCCACATACCCTCCCAAACCTACCAACAAACTGTCGGGTTCCTGAAACACAGAGTCTGTCATGTGTTCCATTCTATCGACGGACAAACAAGCTATTAAGTGGGTCGTCGTAATGTTTTGGTTCAAATGGCTCTGAGCACTATGGGACTTAACTTCTGAGGTCATTAGTCCCCTAGAACTTAGAACTACTTAAACCTAACTAACCTAAGGACATCACACACATCCATGCCCGAGGCAGGATTCGAACCTGCGACCGTAGCGCTCGCTTGGTTCCACACTGTAGCGCCTAGAACCGTTCGGTCACCCCGGCCGGCGTAATGTTTTAGCTCATCACTATATAGCTGATAGTACTCACTGTTTACCAGTGCACTGCTCAAACTTACGAAGTAGAATGACAGAAGTAGGTGATAAAGTTCAAGATACAGAGTGCAACTTGTGATCTGAACAATCAGCAGTAGAGTTTCATCGAGGTGTTGCACAAACTTTGATGTGAGATGCTGCATGTTTTACTCGGAGGACTTAAGTTTGAAGAGCCTAACCCTATATAGACTAGATAAGAACTTAATATTGAAATGAAGAAAAAAAGATGGTTACATGCCAACTGTTATTAGGGATTAACCAGTAAACCCCCCGATTCTTTAAACAATCAAATTTGCTTATGTATGAAACGACTTTAAATGTCTCATTATTTTACAAATGACTTAAAGTGGTAAATATTTGATTTTACGGATATGGGCGAGAAAACGTTTGAAATTATCTTTAAAATTTGTTGAAAGTCACGAAGTGTGCTAATTATATGAAACACTGGGTAAGTATAGTGTGGGTACTTTGCTTTCCGTTTTAAGGAAAAGCTAGTTTTTGACGCATCTCAATGTTTATGACGTCATATCTCCTGGGTCGTAGAATTATACAATGTTCCATGTACACTCTTTGACATAAAACTCGACCGGCGGCCGGCCGCTTCAGAGGCTAAGTCCGCGCCGATCGCGACGTGGGACAATAAAACTGGCCAACTCGCTAATTCTCTAAGTCCGGTTATCTGCACAATCTGGCAACACTGCAGACTGCGGCACTTCCTGGAGGAAAACTTGTCCCATGATATAGAAACACTAGGCTGATTACGCCTGTGGTCTAGCGGTAGCGTGCGTTGTTTCTGTTCGTAATGTCAGTGGATCGAGAGCAGCTGGCATAAAATATTTTTATAGCCTCTTCTGTCTGAATGCTGAAGACGTGAGTGTAATGGTAGCGCAGATTCAATATATTTCGCTTTCTGACACACCGATATCAAAATTTTATCTAGCAACGATTTTGCGGCAGATTTCCTGCAGACTGTCCTCCTCTGGACGCCGTATGCGGCAAAGCTCCGGGATCCATTTACTGGCTACCGGCAGCGGCGGCCGTGGCGACAGCAGCGGCGCTGCACTCCCCCGTTCTTTATCGAAAGCGCCTGCTCCCGCTCATCGCTTTTGATGATTTAAAACGCTTTATTATTAAATGTTGGTCCACAGAAAATTTCTACGATTTCCATTCACGCTCAAAAGCAACGGAGACAGACGCCCTGATTAGTAGGCGGGTATTATATTACATTAATCGGCAAGAGCTGAGTATGGCCCGAAATTAATTTTATAGACTGGGACGAAATTAAACCACCTCGCTACATTCGATGAATTTATAAATGCTTCATACCTCGTTTCTTTTCCTTTCAAACTCAATTATTTGTGCAACTTTTGGTCAATGTTCGGATGTTTTCGTCAAGCCGGGGTGAGCGTCTGTGGTGTAAAGTGTATTACAGTTCTTGTTTCATTCCTTATGGTAACTCTATGCGATAAACTGTGTGAATACCTTGCAATGTATGCTCTGTAGCAGTGCAGGAACACTGCACATTTGGAGTTCCATGTATGGGTTCATGAAGTATTTAATGTTGATCCGAAGTGATAGTTAAGGTCATCAGATTTAGACCAAAAAAATTTGTCGTTTTGGAGGTTTCAGAGAACGGAAAGGTATTGCTAACGCCGGTGTTAGAAAACGTCTACAGTTAAATGCTATTCCAAAAATTTAGAAGAGGGGAACTATATTAATCAACATGTGCACTTCATAAACAACCTTCTGACATGTTAGACCTATATGACGAACAAAACTCAAATTTATATCGTTGACAGTCGCTTTGAATCTTTTCAGGATCTATTTTACAGTGAAGCACCTTGGCATTTGCAAAGCAGACATCCGTGATATTAACTTAATTTACTAAGTCGAATCGGACGAAGATTGATGTTTAAAGGCATTCTTCAGATTTCGTATAAAGAATTTTTACTAGCCGTTTGCAACTCCATTAATTAAAATGGAAAATAAAAGGTTGTAGTCATCGGCTTCCACCGAGATTGGAACTGCTATGTCATACAGTACGACCACCGCAACGCACAAGGGAACCTCATTTTTTTTTAATTTTGCTTTTTTCTTTTACTTTTTTTTACGATTACCCCTTTTTTTCTCTCTTATTGTAAAGCCCCTTAGGAAAATGGCAATAAAAAAAGAAACTAAGTGCCACCGCCACTTTTCATCCTACAACAAAAAAAAAAAAAAAAAAAATCTGGTCCACTTCAGGCGTTGGCTCCTGACTAAACCTACCCCAAGAGCTGCCTATATACCAGGGGAAATATGGGAATTCAAGGTTAGGACTATCATTACAAACAAAACAAAAATCTTCCTTTTTCTGAATTTTCTTTTTATTTTGATTTTTGTTTTGTTTATTTTTGTTGAGTAATTGATCAGACGCCTTCTGCGCCCCGATGGTAATATGTTGAGTCACGTCTTCTCGAAATTGGTGTGTTCCGTTCAGTAATTCAGAAATGTTCATTGGTTCAAACTGGAAACCTTCTTCACTCTTGGCTTAACACATTCCAGCTGCGAGGCGGGTCGTGGAAAGCACTCCCAAGGAAGTTCGAGAAAAATTGTCTGTATTTTAGGTGGCGGACAACGACATAATGACGGTCATTGAGGTATGTCCAAAAATCGAGTACAGAGTCTACAGTTTGTCCAACTAGGTAGTGAATGGCATGTCCGCGAATCCAGTTCACAGCACTGGTCTTTGTCCGAGGAAAATAGTCACGTCCCGGAACTAATAATGAAAGGGGAGTATTCTGATTCAGAATGTCCCGCGTTAGAAAAGCCACAATATGACGAATAACCTCTGAGCTAACGACACATTGGCGACCACAGACGGACTATAGTCACTGCGATGTGGCCTGAGCCTCAAAACGCAACCTTAAAACACACAAACAGGTGTTACAAACAGGTGTTACAAACAGGTGTTACTTATGTGAAGAACGCCGTTCTTGGAGTCCAGAAATTAATTATACTTTCTAAGTGTCTCATCTTACAGTGGACTCTATCGTACGAGTCTTCGATGTGGAAAACGAATATCAAGTGAATTTAGCGAGGTAACGCCGGCCTACACCCGGAAGTAAATGCACTATCAGTGTGTTGACAAATACTTGCTACGACGCTGCCATTTCTCGGTTCTCTTACGAGGCAGTTCTTCAGCGAAATGCTTGCCGTGATTCTCCGATACGGTCCTTCAGAGTGGAGACGCGCGCGCACGTTTGGTTTTTATGCGGCGTTCTCCCCTGATGGTTTCTGACGTCGCCTTGTGGGCTATGTCTACATTTGAGACATTCAATTATCATTAATCCAGAATGATACAAGTTTCAGCTTCCGGCGTGGAGGAAGGCTGTTGACGCCGACATTATATCATTTCAACGTAGGGAAAGCAAAACGGGTCATTCAATGTTTCTCAATCAACATGAAGCATGTGAGATAATTTTCCGTAACGTTCATAATCATCTAAAAATACAAACGAAGTAAAAATACATCTGAAGCTTATTCGAATTGAATATAATGTAAGATACCAAACGCTTTGCATCTCGATGTCGAATTTGTCCACGTGCAATCTTTTGCAGCATACAAAAAGAATGTCATGATTACCACGAGAATGAAGAAATATGTTGGTACGGATGGAAGCAAGGAGAGACGCAGTCAACAAATATTCGATTCCTCATGGCATTCATTTCATTTGAGACGTAAGAAGAGTTAAAGCGGGATATTACTTTCGTTAACACGAAAGATATGCCGCACATATTGATAACGAGGAAGTCTGCGTCTTCATACGTTTCCTCCTTGAAATCTGTATGCTCTCTTATATACTAAGTAGCCTGATCATTGTTTCAGTAATGTTACCCTCTTGTTTGACCCCGTAGCGATGAACAGATTCCAAATGCATGTCTCTGCATGAAAGTAGCTGTTCGAACCCTTCCTGGGTTGCTTTTTGTGTTTTATTGCTTGGACTTCCTGAAGCAGACCACTGTGCCTTCTCCCCTTGTGGGTTAGGTCTCAAAACTAAACCGCTTTTTATCCAATGGCATAATTTATTCAGACAGCATCAGCACAAGACTGTCAAACAAAGCCTTCCGTTTACAGTTGCAACACTAACCAGCACTGACCGAAGTGTAATCCACGGTCATGGTCCGAAATTAGCGCCTGTCTGCTACTGTGGCAAAGTCCGTACTACACTTTCGATTCCGCAGCACCATTTTATCTGGTAACACTGTGTAGTTGCAGAGTTGTGCCAGCATGTCTGTCCTCACACTGTCAATCGTAAGAAGAACAATCAAATAATGAATGATGTTTATTCCAACGCAGAACGAGAATTGCTTTAAATATAAAAGTCTATATCTATATCCATATCTATTGATCTTTGAGTTGGCACAATGCAAATATATTCTTAGCATTTAGTTACTGAATTTAGTTCGGGATGTTTGCAGAGAAAAGGAAAAGTCGGTACTTCCCGCTAGTGTAATATAATGTGAACCAGCAACTACCCTTTCCTTAGAACACGACTCAAGCAAGTCCCCAAGCAGATACCAAGGCACTGCTGCATTCTGTTCCCTGACATTGCTCTGATGACGGTTAATGCAGATAGTTCCGATTATGAAATACAAAACGTATTGCAGGTTAGTTCCTAGGATAGTAACATTAAGTTTGCGCTGTAGACGGCACATGAACGTGACGACTGTCCGTACTACTCATCAATATAAAAAGACAATATTATGAGAATTTAGCAGGAATACTCAACATGAATTCTGAAATTGGTTGACTGACCGCACAGGTGCTAAACTTCGTCAAGAGTATACTGAGTCCTAATCGCATTAGAAATTTGAAGATCGTCTTCGACAGCTCGCAACTTTCACATTGCTATCTCCACCCTACTCCAGACAGCCCTCGGTGGAGTTGCACTAACAAGGGAACCTCCCCATCGCACCCCCCTCATATTTAGTTATAAGTTGGCACAGAGGATAGGCCTTGATAAACTGAACACAGATCAATTGAGAAAACAGGAAGAAGTTGTGTGGAACTGTGCAAAAATAAGCAAAATATACAAACTGAGTAGTCCATGGGACATATAGGCAACATCATGGACAATATGAGCTCAGGAGCGTCGTAGTCCCGTGGTAGCGTGAGCAGCTGCAGAATGAGAGGTCCTTGGTTGAAGTCTTCCCTCGAGTGAAAATTTTACTTTCTTAATTTTTGCATAGATAGTCCGTTCGTTCATTGACGTCTCTGTTCACTGTAATAAGATTAGTGTCTGTGTTTTGCGACCGCACCGCAAAACCGTGCGATTAGTAGACGAAAGGACGTGCCTCTCCAATGGGAACCGAAAACATTTGATCGCAAGGTCATAGGTCAACCGATTCCTCCACAGGAAAACACATCTGATATATTCTATACGACACTGGTGACGGCATGTGCGTCACATGACGGGAATATGTTGTCGACCCACATAACTTGTACACTTGGCGAATGGGTAAAGAGATTCTTCTACCTTGCCCGATTTAGGTTTTCTTGTGGATGTGATAATCACTCCCAAAAAAGTGATGAAAACATAAGAGTTTGTCACATAAACTGAAAATAAAAAATTAAACTTTTCACTCGATGGAAGATTAGAACCAAGGACCTTTCGTTCCGCAGCTGCTCACGTTACCACGAGACCACGGCGCTCCTGCGGTCCCAGTGTCCTTGTTGTTGCCTATGTTGCCATGAACTACTCAGTTTGTCTATTTTGCTTATTTTTTCACAGTCCCACACAACTTCTTCCTGTTTTCTCAATTGATCTGTGTTCAGTTTTACAAGGCCTATCCACTGTGCCAAGTTATAACTAAATCTGAGGGGGGTGCGATGGGGAGGTTCCCTTGTAAGTTGCCGATGCAATGTAAGGCCTTCAAACCGACAACAGACCACATATTGAAAAATACAAGCGAGTTCTCTTGCAGCGTAAGCTTATTGTAACTAATCTAAAAATTATTGGACAGGAACATTGTCCTATTCAAAAAAAGTTGTCCAGCAGGTCCTCTAATCATTCCTTGGTACAGTCGTTTGACTATTGAAAATGGTTCCAACAAGTCACCACTAGAAAACACTGCTCTGTACCGCAATAACTCAAGATGTAAAGTAATACCACGATACTACAAATATCAGGGAACACCTTATCACAGATAAGACTGTCCTTAAGGCTTGTAAGCTCACATTTATTACAATAAATGACGTACCTGAAATGTTACCACTCTCATTATTACGTCAGATTGGTAATGCACGTAGTAAGTTCGTCGTATTCATGATTTCCTCTTCAAAACAACATACCGTACTTATTATTTAACACAAAATGACATTAAAAATTTAAGTTATTCACGAGCAGCTTGTTGAGAATATGTATGAACTTCAAATGACACGACGAACCGTCTTGTTCCGCATATGGATTCAAACCCAGCTCATGCATACTAAGCAAAGATTTCGTTACTGACGGAAAATGAGAGAAGAGGATTTCGTGGTCTGTTGGACGGATGGTAGGTTGTTATACCTATGGTCTGGGTTGGATTCCCACTTCTGTCAGTGATTTTAGATAGGGAGAGACAGAGTCCATTCTCTCCTGGCTACACCAAGTGAAGAAGATGTAATGGCAGTGTGGTCTGAAAATTCACATTAAAGATGATTTTCCTTCTCTACCAAGTATACGGTAGGTTGAACCACAATAAAGTCTGGAGTGGCGACATGTAGAAACTCTATCACCTTTCTTATACTAGTTACTTATTTCAAGTGACGAAACAAACGCTATGTATGGTCACAGGACACTTATTCCATCTTTTATCTGAGCTTCTGTATGTCGATAAGATTGGTTCTGAACTGGGAATGCAACTCAGACCGCCCTTAACGCGGAATTTGATCCCTTCGTGACAATACAGCTCGGCTACAATTTGTTGTTTGTTCAAAACTGCAGATTCCTTAACATCTCCACATATTACGCGTGAATGGGACCGAATCCTGGCCCGGCACTAAAGATTTAATTATGTATTATCAAGCTCTAGCATGAGAACACCTATCCGCTGGTGGATAAGAATTTTGATTTTTAATGTATTTTCATTCGTTGTCAACACTAACGATATCTGACGTTTTTAACTCCCAGTGAGACACAGAACTATTTGCGAGATGACTGTAAGTTCAAGATGTTATTCTGAGCAGCTGGTGGAGAAAAATTCGGTAGCTGACGTCTCTTTGTGTGTAGTCAACAACGATATATGTGGGGCTCTATTCCCAGTGAGCGCTGAACTCTTCGTCATATTATTTCTAGTTCAAACATGCTCACATATCACTGCTGGCGCAACAAACCCATATTTAACGTTCGTTTTCTCTAGAATATAACAGCGATAGGTGCCGGGTAGGAGTCCTGGGAAGGAAAAAATTAATGTTTCGTCTCGTCATTTCAGTTAAAACATCTAGCTACTGCCGCGAAAATCCGATATGTCACATTTGACTGTGCTTCGATAGCAATCCGATTAGGTTCTGGGTTCGAATCCGTGTCCAACACAAAGCTTTACCTCAAGGCATTTCAAGTAAGTTACTTGTGAAGAAGCAATATTTAACATCTCTCGTAGTTCGTTAACAGGGACAATAGATGATGGGTAGGAATTCGCGTCTGTTAAACATGTTTGCGTTATCCAATTTAAAGTTGATATTTGCTAACTGATACTGTCTAAAATCGAGGTATATCACTCTCTGTATGCTTTATCAGGAATGACTGTTAGTATCCGTCAGTAACGAAATCTTTGCTTAGTCTGCATGAGCTGGGTTTGAATCCATATGCGGAACAAGACGGTTCGTCGTGTCATTTGAAGTTCATACATATTCTCAACTAGCTGCTCGTGAATAACTTAAATTTTTAATGTCATTTTGTGTTAAATAATAAGTACGGTATGTTACTTTGAAGAGGAAATCATGAATACGACGAACTTACTACGTGCATTACCAATCTGACGTAATAATGAGAGTGGTAACATTTCAGGTATGTCATTTATTGTAATAAATGTGAGCTTACAAGCCTTAAGGACAGTCTTATCTGTGATAAGGTGTTCCCTGATATTTGTAGTATCGTGGTATTACTTTACATCTTGAGTTATTGCGGTACAGAGCAGTGTTTTCTAGTGGTGACTTGTTGGAACCATTTTCAATAGTCAAACGACTGTACCAAGGAGCGATTAGAGGACCTGCTGGACAACTTTTTTTGAATAGGACAATGTTCCTGTCCAATAATTTTTAGATTAGTTACAATAAGCTTACGCTGCAAGAGAACTCGCTTGTATTTTTCAATATGTGGTCTGTTGTCGGTTTGAAGGCCTTACATTGCATCGGCAACTTAGTCTGGAGTAGGGTGGAGATAGCAATGTGAAAGTTGCGAGCTGTCGAAGACGATCTTCAAATTCCTAATGCGATTAGGACATCGTATACTCTTGACGAAGTTTAGCACCTGTGCGGTCAGTCAACCAAACTCAGAATTCATGTTGAGTAATCCTGCTAAATTCCCATAATATTGTCTTTT
The DNA here is from genome assembly GCF_021461385.2 of Schistocerca piceifrons. Classification (NCBI taxonomy): domain Eukaryota; kingdom Metazoa; phylum Arthropoda; class Insecta; order Orthoptera; family Acrididae; genus Schistocerca; species Schistocerca piceifrons. The sequence goes on from NC_060144.1 coordinate 338,528,068, forward strand.
TATATTGATGAGTATTATGGATAGTCGTCACGTTCATGTGCCGTCTACAACGCAAATTTAATGTTACTATCCTAGGAACTAACCTGCAATACGTTTTGTATTTCATAATCGGAACTATCTGCATTAACCGTCATCAGAGCAATGCCAGGGAACAGAATGCAGCAGTGCCTTGGTATCTGCTTGGGGACTTGCTTGAGTCGTGTTCTAAGGAAAGGGTAGTTGCTGGTTCACATTATATTACACTAGCGAGAAGTACCGACTTTTCCTTTTCTCTGCAAACATCCCGAACTAAATTCAGTAACTAAATGCTAAGAATATATTTGTATTGTGCCAACTCAAAGATCAATTGATATGAATATAGATATAAATTTCTATATTTAAAGCCATTCTCGTTCTGCATTGGAATAAACATCATTCATTATTTGATTGTTCTTGTTACGATTGTTATTGTCATTCTCTCACTCGCAAGAGTTTTCACATTTCTATTTGGTATCGATGCACATGAAGAGTGGCTATGAAAGAAGGGAATACTGAATGTTACGTCATGCAGAATACACTCATTTACTTCTGCTCCTCGTGATCAACGCTGCAGGAGAAGTGAGATACATAAAGTTGACAGTGGGAGGACAGACATGCTGGTACAACTCTGCAACTACACAGTGTTACCAGATAAAATGGTGCTGCGGAATCGAAAGTGTAGTACGGACTTTGCCACAGTAGCAGACAGGCGCTAATTTCGGACCATGACCGTGGATTACACTTCGGTCAGTGCTGGTTAGTGTTGCAACTGTAAACGGAAGGCTTTGTTTGACAGTCTTGTGCTGATGCTGTCTGAATAAATTATGCCATTGGATAAAAAGCGGTTTAGTTTTGAGACCTAACCCACAAGGGGAGAAGGCACAGTGGTCTGCTTCAGGAAGTCCAAGCAATAAAACACAAAAAGCAACCCAGGAAGGGTTCGAACAGCTACTTTCATGCAGAGACATGCATTTGGAATCTGTTCATCGCTACGGGGTCAAACAAGAGGGTAACATTACTGAAACAATGATCAGGCTACTTAGTATATAAGAGAGCATACAGATTTCAAGGAGGAAACGTATGAAGACGCAGACTTCCTCGTTATCAATATGTGCGGCATATCTTTCGTGTTAACGAAAGTAATATCCCGCTTTAACTCTTCTTACGTCTCAAATGAAATGAATGCCATGAGGAATCGAATATTTGTTGACTGCGTCTCTCCTTGCTTCCATCCGTACCAACATATTTCTTCATTCTCGTGGTAATCATGACATTCTTTTTGTGTGCTGCAAAAGATTGCACGTGGACAAATTCGACATCGAGATGCAAAGCGTTTTGTATCTTACATTATATTCAATTCGAATAAGCTTCAGATGTATTTTTACTTCGTTTGTATTTTTAGATGATTATGAACGTTACGGAAAATTATCTCACATGCTTTATGTTGAATGAGAAACATTGAATGACCCGTTTTGCTTTCCCTACGTTGAAATGATATAATGTCGGCGTCAACAGCCTTCCTCCACGCCGGAAGCTGAAACTTGTATCATTCTGGATTAATGATAATTGAATGTCTCAAATGTAGACATAGCCCACAAGGCGACGTCAAAAACCATCAGGGGAGAACGCCGCATAAAAACCAAACGTGCGCGCGCGTCTCCACTCTGAAGGACCGTATCGGAGAATCACGGCAAGCATTTCGCTGAAGAGCTGCCTCGTAAGAGAACCGAGAAATGGCAGCGTCGTAGCAAGTATTTGTCAACACACTGATAGTGCATTTACTTCCGGGTGTAGGCCGGCGTTACCTCGCTAAATTCACTTGACATTCGTTTTCCACATCGAAGACTCGTACGATAGAACCCACTGTAAGATGAGACACTTAGAAAGTATAATTAATTTCTGGACTCCAAGAACGGCGTTCTTCACATAAGTAACACCTGTTTGTAACACCTGTTTGTGTGTTTTAAGGTTGCGTTTTGAGGCTCAGGCCACATCGCAGTGACTATAGTCCGTCTGTGGTTGCCAGTGTGTCGTTAGCTCAGAGGTTATTCGTCATATTGTGGCTTTTCTAACGCGGGACATTCTGAATCGGAATACTCCCCTTTCATTATTAGTTCCGGGACGTGACTATTTACCTCGTACAAAGACCAGTGCTGTGAACTGGATTCGCGGACATGCCATTCACTACCTAGTTGGACAAACTGTAGACTCTGTACTCGATTTTTGGACATACCTCAATGACCGTCATTATGTCGTTGTCCGCCACCCAAAATACAGACAATTTTTCTCGAACTTCCTTGGGAGTGCTTTCCACGACCCGCCTCGCAGCTGGAATGTGTTAAGCCAAGAGTGAAGAAGGTTTCCAGTTTGAACCAATGAACATTTCTGAACTACTGAACGGAACACACCAATTTCGAGAAGACGTGACTCAACATATTACCAGCGGGGAGCAGAAGGCGTCTGATCAATTACTCAACAAAAATAAACAAAACAAAAATCAAAATCAAAATAAAAATAAAATTCAGAAAAAGGAAGATTTTTGTTTTGTTTGTAATGATAGCCCTAACCTTGAATTCCCATATTTCCCCTGGTATATAGGCAGCTCTTGGGGTAGGTTTAGTCAGGAGCCAACGCCTGAAGTGGACCAGATTTTTTTTTTTTGTTGTAGGATGAAAAGTGGCGGTGGCACTTAGTTTCTTTTTTTATTGCCATTTTCCTAAGGGGCTTTAAAATAAGAGAGAAAAAAAGGGGTAATCGTCAAAAAAAGTAAAAGAAAAAAAGCAAAATTAAAAAAAAAAGAGGTTCCCTTGTGCGTTGCGGTGGTCGTACTGTATGACATAGCAGTTCCAATCTCGGTGGAAGCCGATGACTACAACCTTTTATTTTCCATTTTAATTAATGGAGTTGCAAACGGCTAGTAAAAATTCTTTATACGAAATCTGAAGAATGCCTTTAAACATCAATCTTCGTCCGATTCGACTTAGTAAATTAAGTTAATATCATGGATGTCTACTTTGCAAATGCCAAGGTGCTTCACTGTAAAATAGATCCTGAAAAGATTCAAAGCGACTGTCAACGATATAAATTTGAGTTTTGTTCGTCATATAGGTCTAACATGTCAGAAGGTTGTTTATGAAGTGCACATGTTGATTAATATAGTTCCCCTCTTCTAAATTTTTGCAGTAGCATTTAACTGTAGACGTTTTCTAACACCGGCGTTAGCAACTCCTTTCCGTTCTCTGAAACCTCCAAAACGACAAACTTTTCTGGTCTAAATCTGATGACCTTAACTATCACTTCGGGTCAACATTAAATACTTCATGAATACTACATGGAACTCCAAATGTGCAGTGTTCCTGCACTGCTACAGAGCATGCATTGCAAGGTATTCACACAGTTTATCGCATAGAGTTACCATAAGGAATGAAACAAGAACTGTAATACACTTTACACCACAGACGCTCACCCCGGCTTGACGAAAACATCCGAACATTGACCAAAAGTTGCACAAATAATTGAGTTTGAAAGGAAAAGAAACGAGGTATGAAGCATTTATAAATTCACTGAATGTAGCGAGGTGGTTTAATTTCGTCCCAGTCTATAAAATTAATTTCGGGCCATACTCAGCTCTTGCCGATTAATGTAATATAATACCCGCCTACTAATCAGGGCGTCTGTCTCCGTTGCTTTTGAGCGTGAATGGAAATCGTAGAAATTTTCTGTGGACCAACATTTAATAATAAAGCGTTTTAAATCATCAAAAGCGATGAGTGGGAGCAGGCGCTTTCGATAAAGAACGGGGGAGTGCAGCGCCGCTGCTGTCGCCACGGCCGCCGCTGCCGGTAGCCAGCAAATGGATCCCGGAGCTTTGCCGCATACGGCGTCCAGAGGAGGACAGTCTGCAGGAAATCTGCCGCAAAATCGTTACTAGATAAAATTTTGATATCGGTGTGTCAGAAAGCGAAATAGATTGAATCTGCGCTACCATTACATTCACGTCTTCAGCATTCAGACAGAGGAGGCTATAAAAATATTTTATGCCAGCTGCTCTCGATCCACTGACATTACGAACAGAAACAACGCACGCTACCGCTAGACCACAGGCGTAATCAGCCTAGTGTTTCTATATCATGGGACAAGTTTTCCTCCAGGAAGTGCCGCAGTCTGCAGTGTTGCCAGATTGTGCAGATAACCGGACTTAGAGAATTAGCGAGTTGGCCAGTTTTATTGTCCCATGTCGCGATCGGCGCGGACTTAGCCTCTGAAGCGGCCGGCCGCCGGTCGAGTTTTATGTCAAAGAGTGTACATTCAGCAGCATGCCTGTATACTGTTTGCAACATGTGTTACGATTAGAGTTACTAGTAAAGAAGTGATAAACTAAATCGGAAAGCGAGATGCGACAGTTTTTACTGCGCGAATAGCGAAAATGTAGTGAACGATAAACTTTTTTTCCTTTCATAATTTTCTGGGGGAGAGCGGGGGTATCCGCGAGAAACAGTTTCGTAAAGATTTGAAATTATGTATAAAGTTAATTGCTAGTAACTAACAAGTAAATTCTCTCATTCCCGAACACTAAAGGACTATAATCTGGCCGAGCGGTTCTAGGCGCTACAGTCTGGAACCACGCGACCGCTACGGTCGCAGGTTCGAATCCTGCCTCGGGCATGGATGTGTGTGATGGCCTTATGTTAGTTAGGTTTAAGTAGTTCTAAGTTCTAGGGGACTGATGCCCTCAGCCGTTAAGTCTCATAGTGCTCAGAGCCATTTGAACCATTTTTGACTATAATCTGGCGATTTTGACACAGTTAGTTATGCTGGCTCAAGACATGCACTGTTTCCAATTGTAATACTTGTCTAATTGTGTTAAACCGTCCGAATAAGATCAAACCTCCTTATCAGTAGATTATGACAGCATTTTAAATTTTTAATTTCAGTCAATAATTACACAAAACACGGAAAATCAAATTTTTGTTGCCTGTCGTAGCCATAAGGGGGCAACTTGCAACTGCGATATTTAACCATGTACCCGGATAGCAAGATGTTCTTTTTCTCGGCCGGTTTAAGTTTTAAAAAATGTGGAATTTGTTGTAGGAGATCGTCGAATATTTCTGCTTTGGGCCCTATAGTTTGAAAATGGCGTCTGTAATGGAGGTGCGTTCCAAGGAGAAACCTGCATTGAGTTTCTTTGCCGGAAAACCAGTCCACCGCAGATATCCATAGGTGCTAGCAAAATTCTACGGAGACATGGCAGTGCACAAATGCACGCTGAGTCTTTGGCCGAGGCGACTGTCATCATCGCAAGAAGGTCACGCAAATCCTTCCGATCTCCCGCCGTGCCAGCCGGTCGCACACAGCTGTCACTCCTGCAATGTTGGAACGTGTGGACACTCTCATTGGAGGTGATCGACAGTCCACAATCCAGCACCTCGCTGCACAACTGGACGTCTCTGTTGGTAGTGCTGAAACACTCGTCCACCAATTGGGATGCTCAAAGCTGTGCGCCTTCTGGGTTCCACATCGCCTAACAGAAGACCATAAAGAGCAACGAAGGATCATCTGTGCGGAATGCTTTGTCATTACATGGCTGACCGTGACAATTTTCTGTTGAACATCGCTTCAGGCGATGAAATATGGGTTCGCTACCTGGATTTGGAAGCGAAATAGCAATTCGTGGGTTGGTGCCACACCACATCTCCTCCGCCGAAAAAATTGAGAGCCGCATCCTTAATTGATAAAGTCGTGGCGATGGTCTTCTGGGACCCTGAAGGGCCTATTATGTTTGATATCCCCCCTCATGGTGCAACGATCAACTCTGAAGTGTATTGTACTACCCTCAGAAAAATGAAGAAACGACTTCAGCGTGACTCCCCGGGAAGCAGTACGTGGATTATGGGGAGGTTACTGATGCAGCAAGACGTTGCCTCCGACGTCGACCAGTAGAGTTGAAACGTCCCGTCGAAAAAATAAAAGAAACAATGGTTGAACTTAATGCGTTTAGACGATAACCTTCCCATCTAAAATAAAATAATTTAACTTACTTTCCATCTAATGAAAGAAAGAAAGAGAATTGAACTTTTAGTGCCTTGCAGCTTTCCTGTCTGGACTTGCTTTTGACAACGTGTCTGATCCGATAAGTCTTTAGCGTACACAATTTTGTACGTCATGTGCCTTTATTGGTTAGAATATTAATGTGACTGATCAAAAAAAGCTTATTTCGACGTGAACACATAAGCTTACGTCTTGGCCCCTTAGCACTGGTTGTCTATGCAGTGAACCTGAAAACAAACTTATATACTTTCCTTACATTTTATTTTATTGGGTAGCGTCTGGATAACGTCATCTGACTGCATGTCTGAATATATTCACTCTGATCTACTGTTGATAATTATTTGGGTCGGCATTCATTTAGGCCTACTGGGATTGCAAATATGTGAGCTAAAACTGTACTTATTATTCATTTGCTTTTTTGATTGAAGTTACTGGTGAAAAATTCAATGTCATTTTTAAATAAAAAAATTGAGAAAACTCAACAAAAGTTAAATCTTGTGGTTACTGGGTTCACTGAAAAATAATGCGATATTGACTGAGATAAACTGATCGGTTCTGAAAATGATTGAATACAAATTTTTATCTCTTTATAATGATTCAATTTATTGGGATCGTTTACATAAAACAGATTAAAAATGTAACAACGAACTTACAATATGCAGTTAGCGCTTAAATACCTTTAATGTCTTCCTGACGTCGATTTTTAATAATTCATAAATAATTACCCATTATATAATTATAGTATTCTTCAAGTAATGTATAGTTGGTGGCGAACAGGCACAACGCTCTGTCTCTACACACAACATCATTGCACAAAGGTTGACTCAAGAGAGTTCTATCTACAATGCTGCGCGCTTCCCGCACGCTCCCTATGTATCAATGCGCGGGCTCTCCCGCCAACAAAGAGCTTGGTGCGGATACTTCACTGTCACCATCGATATGAAAAGAACTTAAATAAATTTTACAAAACATTTTTCTCAACATTTTACTTACACACTATAATTGTTATTTACATATTTCTTAGTTTATAAATATTTTGATTTTCTATTGACATATTTCAGAGTGGTGCCATGCGGGCATACAGGCCCTCACGGTAAGATGGCGTAAGGCGCCGCATTGAACGGAAATTATATTGAAAAATAGTGTTTTGTAGCCAAAAGAGTGAGGAACAATGTGATGTATTCGAATCCTGAATAAATCGAACCTGCTTTCAGAAAAAAAAGTGTTGCGTTTTACTCAACATCTCCCCACCCCGTCCCCCCCCCCACCCCCCACTCCCCCTCGCCCGTAATATCTTTCCATGCACTACATGTAAGCAAAATATGGAGAAGGCCAATTTAACAAGCACGGTTTCCAGTCTAATAACAGAAACTTAACATGTCATCGTTCCACTGTCTTAATGAATAATAATGATCATGATAATAATAATAATAATGATGATAAACGAAGATAAATACTTCAGGTATATGTGGCCACAGGGTTTAGACACAGCATCAAAAGTGGTCTTTTGGAAATAGAATAAAGACAATTTCTACTAATTATTGTTGAGGGTTCAACAGTGTCTGAAGAGTCAAAGTCCTATGATGCCAATAGGTAGAGGCGTCGACGGAGGGACAGTTTGCGGGAGAACGAGGTAATGTAATGCCGACACGTCACCAAAGTGTTCCAGCATATATACCAAAATATGTTTCACCTCATAATTTCATCAAAGTAATGTGCATGTAACAAAATACCCTTAAACAGCAGCGAAGGTACTCTAAACCAGAACTGTGTGAGTTAAAGTCTGAAGGGAGATCCTGAGCTGTGGTAGCTCGACGGGAAATATCTCGTGTAGCTTGACATCTGTCAGAACTGTTGTCGTCTCACCACCAGACACCACACTTGCTAGGTGGTAGCCTTTAAATCGGCCGCGGTCCGTTAGTATACGTCGGACCCGCGTGTCGCCACTATCAGTGATTGCAGACCGAGCGCCGCCACACGGCAGGTCTAGAGAGACTTCCTAGCACTCGCCCCAGTTGTACAACCGACTTTGCTAGCGATGGTTCACTGACAAAATACGCTCTCATTTGCCGAGACGATAGTTTAGCATAGCCTTCAGCTACGTCATTTGCTACGACCTAGCAAGGCGCCATATTCAGTTACTATTGATATTGTGAATCATGTACCGTCAAGAGCGACGTTCATCATTAATGGATTAAAGTTAAGTATTCCACCAGCTACTTCCGTTTTTCTAAATTCTAATTTCCTTGTCCTGTTCCAGACCTCACGCCAGCCTGCGTGAGCTAAAACGCGTGAATTTCGGCCTCCTCTAGTAACACGGTGTTGGCTCTCCTGCCAACCACAACTACTGTCACACATTTTTGTGAGATACTAGCAAATATTTTTTTGAGATACAGCTTGATAACTGCAGGCACTCCACATATTGTCTCCTATAATAACACGACGGGTCCTATTGGCACAATGCCTCTATGAGAATTGTAATTCATCCACTACAACTTTCATAGTCTTTTATAGAATCACCTGAAAGCGACTCCTAGTTGTTCATAGATTTCTCAATACAACGCAGTTGATCCCCTCTGTCTAATTTCGACTTCAAAGAAACAAATGTAATTTACAGCATTTTTACATCTCACGCTATTATTTCTCGTTATCCGTAAGATCATTTATAAACATTACACCAGCTTTCCTATATTCATTTTTTCACGTCTTGTCAATTACCGCTAGTTGTTTGTAATTTTTTTGCTAACTGAACGAGTGTTTTGAGTATATCCCTGTTCGGTTCGGTTCGGTCTATGAGGACTTATCTATCATAGTCACGCAGTATAATGTGTTGGTAAATGACAGAAAAAACAGAAGACAATCCTCGTTACTGAAACACACACACACACACACACACACACACACACACACACACACACACAGACAAATACACGCACACACACACAACAACACACACACATAGAGAGAGAGAGAGAGAGAGGGAAATAGAGAGAGAGAGCGAAAGAGAAGAGAAAGAGAGAGGGGGGAGAGGGGGGCAGAGAGAGGAAAGAGATGGGGGATAGAGAGGGAGGGAGAGAGAGAGGTGCAAACAGAAATGCGTCGTGAAATACGGTGAATTTTCATTAGCAATGATTTCAGGCTGTTTGGGTGCTGACGAGACTTGGCGACGGGTGCGTTATACACTCCTGGAAATTGGAATAAGAACACCGTGAATTCATTGTCCCAGGAAGGGGAAACTTTATTGACACATTCCTGGGGTCAGATACATCACATGATCACACTGACAGAACCACAGGCACATAGACACAGGCAACAGAGCATGCACAATGTCGGCACTAGTACAGTGTATATCCACATTTCGCAGCAATGCAGGGTGCTATTCTCCCATGGAGACGATCGTAGAGATGCTGTATGTAGTCCTGTGGAACGGCTTGCCATGCCATTTCCACCTGGCGCCTCAGTTGGACCAGCGTTCGTGCTGGACGTGCAGACCGCGTGAGACGACGCTTCATGCAGTCCCAAACATGCTCAATGGGGGACAGATCCGGAGATCTTGCTGGCCAGGGTAGTTGACTTACACCTTCTAGAGCACGTTGGGTGGCACGGGATACATGCGGACGTGCATTGTCCTGTTGGAACAGCAAGTTCCCTTGCCGGTCTAGGAATGGTAGAACGATGGGTTCGATGACGGTGTGGATGTACCGTGCACTATTCAGTGTCCCCTCGACGATCACCCGTGGTGTACGGCCAGTGTAGGAGATCGCTCCCCACACCATGATGCCGGGTGTTGGCCCTGTGTGCCTCGGTCGTATGCAGTCCTGATTGTGGCGCTCACCTGCACGGCGCCAAACACGCATACGACCATCATTGGCACCAAGGCAGAAGCGACTCTCATCGCTGAAGACGACACGTCTCCATTCGTCCCTCCATTCACGCCTGTCGCGACACCACTGGAGGCGGGCTGCACGATGTTGGGGCGTGAGCGGAAGACGGCCTAACGGCGTGCGGGACCGTAGCCCAGCTTCATGGAGACGGTTGCGAATGGTCCTCGCCGATACCCCAGGAGCAACAGTGTCCCTAACTTGCTGGGAAGTGGCGGTGCGGTCCCCTACGGCACTGCGTAGGATCCTACGGTCTTGGCATGCATCCGTGCGTCGCTGCGGTCCGGTCCCAGGTCGATGGGCACGTGCACCTTCCGCCGACCACTGGTGACAACATCGATGTACTGTGGAGACCTCACGCCCCACGTGTTGAGCAATTCGGCGGTACGTCCACCCGGCCTCCCGCATGAACACTATACGCCCTCGCTCAAAGTCCGTCAACTGCACATACGGTTCACGTCCACGCTGTCGCGGCATGGTACCAGTGTTAAAGACTGCGATGGAGCTCCGTATGCCACGGCAAACTGGCTGACACTGACGGCGGCGGTGCACAAATGCTGCGCAGCTAGCGCCATTCGACGGCCAACACCGCGGTTCCTGGTGTGTCCGCTGTGCCGTGCGTGTGATCATTGCTTGTACAGCCCTCTCGCAGTGTCCGGAGCCAGTATGGTGGGTCTGACACAGCGGTGTCAATGTGTTCTTTTTTCCATTTCCAGGAGTGTAGGTTGACTCACGTGTCAGCGCATGTGCTGGCTGCTGTGGCCATGCGCTAACTACACTCAAGGACAGGACTGATCACGATGTGTCAAAACTTCACGCGTGCTTCTCGTGAGTACCCGAACAGCGCGACATTTTATTTAGTATTGCGATGCGTCATTTTTCGGTCGGCACAACTACCTGAGTTCGGCAGAGTTGTGACAGCGCTGTTTATCCTTCGCTATTTGTTCTTGGAATGAAGGACGTTCACAAGGCCAGAGGCTGTTTGCACAAAAAGAGTCAGTCTACACATCTACAGTCGCAATCCTATAAAATGAATGGGAATGAAAGAAGAGAAGGATGAGAATTTTGCTTAAGCGACCGTTATTGCATATTTGTAGTGATGGATACAATACCATGCAGAATGAATTTAAAGATTTAGCTGGTAATCAAAGAGTAAAAAATTACAATGATTGACAGACAACTGTTCTGAACATCAAGAAGCACTCTGTACTAAAGTTTTTTGGCGTGGAGCACGTGCAACAGTTTTCAAAGGAACTGAACGAGACTTCATACATGACTGCAAAGTACGCAGGTTAAGACAGGAGGCATACCTGGAATCATTTTTCGATTTAGAACTCGCTATCGTTGAGTTAATGAAGGAAAAAGGAGTGCAGGAACGAAAATCAGAACATCCAAAATTGATTGCAAACTTCGTATTATAAGAGGACTTGAGTGCACACTGTCCGCAGTAAGACATTGCAAGGTAACTTCTTTCTGATTTGATGGGGATGCATTTAAAGAGAAGGGACACGTTCTGACAAAGACAGTTCAGTTCACTATGCTCACTGGAGTTAAGGAATTCATTGTGGCCGTGAAAGAATTACGAAGATAGTTCAGGCTAACTAACAGATCTAAACAAAAATTTCTGTCCCGACACTGACAATGTTGAGTGTTTATGGAAAAAGTTCAAGACAATCGTAAAATGCGTTTTAGACAGGTACGTGCCGAGGGACGGGAAAAACTCACTGCGGTTCAACAACAAAGTTAGGAAACTACTGCGAAAGCAAAGAGAGATTCACAGCAAATTTAAACGCAGCCAAAACCTCTCATACAAACAGAAGCTAAACGATGTCAAAATTAGAGTAGGGAGGGCTATGCGTGAAGCGTTCAGTGAATTCGAAAGTAAAATTCTATGTACCGACTTGACAGAAAATCCTAGGAAGTTTTGGTCTTACGTTACATCAGTAAGTGGATCGAAACAGCATATCCAGGCATATGATAATGGCATTGAAACCGAGGATGACTCGCGTAAAGCTGAAATACCAAACACCTTTTTCCAAAGCTGTTTCACAAAGGAAGACGGCACTGCAGTTCCTTCTCTAAATCCTCGCACGAACGAAAAAATGGCTGACATCGAAATAAGTGCCCAAGGAATAGAAAAGCAACTGAAATCACTCAACAGAGGAAAGTCCACTGGACCTGACGGGATACCAATTCGATTCTACACAGAGTACGCGAAAGAACTTGCCCCCCTTCTAACAGCCGTGTACCGCTAGTCTTTAGAGGAACGGAAGGTTCCAAATGATTGGAAAAGAGCACAGGTAGTTCCAGTTTTCAAGAACGGGCGTCGAGCAGATGCGCAAAACTATAGGCCTATGTCTCTGACATCGATCTGTTGTAGAATTTTAGAACATTCATTTTGCTCTCGTATCATGTCATTTCCGGAAACCCAGAATCCACTCTGTAGGAATCAACATGGATTCCGGAAACAGCGATCGTGTGAGACCCAACTCGCTTTATTTGTTCATGAGACCCAGAAAATATTGGATACAGGCTCCCAGGTAGATGCCATTTTCCTTGACTTCCGGAAGCCGTTCGATACAGTTCCGCACTGTTGCCTGATAAACAAAGTAAGAGCCTACGGAATATCAGACCAGCTGTGTGGCTGGACTGAAGAGTTTTTAGCAAACAGAACACAGCACGTTGTTCTCAATGGAGAGACGTCTACATACGTTAAAGTAACCTCTGGCGTGCCACAGGGGAGTGTTATGGGATCATTGATTTTCACAATATATATAAATGACCTAGTAGATAGTGTTGGAAGTTCCATGCAGCTTTTCGCGGATGATGTAGTATACAGAGAAGTTGCAGCATTAGAAAATTGCAGCGAAATGCAGGAAGATCTGCAGCGGATGGGCACTTGGTGCAGGGAGTGGCAACTGACCCTTAATATAGACAAATGTAATGTATTGCGAATACATAGAAAGAAGAATCCTTTATTATATGATAGCGAAACAAACACTGGTAGCAGTTACTTCTGTAAAATATCTGGGAGTATGCATACGGAACGATTTGAAGTGGAATGATCATATAAAATTATTTGTTGGTAGGGCGGGTACCAGGTTGAGATTCATTGGAAGAGTCCCTAGAAAATATAGTCCATCAACAAAGGAGGTGGCTTGCAAGACACTCGTTCAACCTATACTTGAGTATTGCTCATCAGTGAGGGATCCGTACGAGGACGGGTTGACAGAGGAGATAGAGAAGATCCCAAGAAGAGCGGCGCGTTTCGTCACAGGGTTATATGGTAAGCGTGATAGCGTTACAGAGATCACGTATATAAAATTAGAGAAATTCGAGCGCGCACGGAGGCTTTCCGGCAGTCGTTCTTCCCGCGAACCATACGCGACTGGAACAGGAAAGGGAGGTAATGACAGTGGCACGTAAAGTGCCCTCCGCCACACACCGTTGGGTGGCCTCCGGAGTATAAATGTAGATTTAGATGTAGGTATAGATAGTTCCATAAACGTTTTGGGGACACCAACAGTGTTACAAGTGTTTTCAACCTGTTTTCGGGACCGTTTTCCGTCACAGTCGAAAGCGCCCTGTACATGTGCAGCTGTAACTGATCTTAAAGAAAGTAAAATAACTATAACATTAAAACTGTCTAGAGCATCTACGTTTCCACGTCTCCACAGCGAAGTTGCAAAAGTGCTACGACATTTCGATCAACAAATGTGTGTAAAAAAAAAGTCATTTTTTGCTTATTAAACTATTTAGGTCACTATCAAGTAGCACCCTGAGTGCGAAAATCGGTGAAATGATATTTGTATGTCCGTAGGCCGACAGTTTGCATCAGAAAAAAATTATAGTATGTTTTAAGCGCGCCAAATATAATTAAATAACACTGTTATGGTCTCTATTGTTGAGAAATGTGAAATATAAAACCAAGTCGTATGCAGCGCGACTTTACTGCCATTCAAATGCGGCGCTTTCGCAGCTTCCCTCTCTTCGCCTCCTCGCGGTCAGACCGCGTATCGTGTTGAGCGCAGTGGCAAAAAAACACGAAGGAACTACCCAGCTGTGACGTATATCTGTAGATGTGATGTACATGTACAGACAAACAAGTGATTACAATCTCAGAAAAATTGGAAATTTTGTTCAAGAGGAAGGGCTTCGCAAATTGAGCAAGTCAGTGACACGGTCCAACTCTGACCCTTGTGAAAGCAGTTGTTCGGCTTAGTATTAATTGATAGGGTTGTTGGATGTGCTCCTGGGGGTTATCGTGCCGAATTCTGTCTATTGGCATCTTAGATCGTCAAAATCTCTAGCTGCTTCAAGGGCCCTGCCCATCTGCCCATAATGTTCCAAACGTTCTCATTAGGGAGAGATTCGGCAACCTTGCTGGCCAAGGTAGGGTTTGACGAGCACGAAGACAAGTAGTAAAAACTCCCGCCGTGTATGGGCGGGCATTATCTTGCTGAAATACAAGCCTACGATCGCTTGCCGTGAAGGGCAACGAAACGGAGCGTAGAATATCGTCGAGGTACGGCTGTGCTGTAAGGGAGCTGCGGATGACAACCAAAAGGGTTTCTGCTAAGGAAAGAAATGGCACCGTAGACCATAACTCCTGGTTGTCGTGCTGTACAGCGGTTGACAGTCAGGTTGGTACCCCATCGCGGTCTGGGACGTCTCCAAACAAGTCTTCAGCCTGGAATCTCATTGACTCGAGTAGAATTGTCTTCAGTAAAGAATCAAACTTTCGAATTTATCTCCAAAAGGCCTGGAATCTCATTGACTGGAGTACAACTGTCTTCAGTGATGTCGTCGAGGTTCAATTCGAACCGGGACTCATCACTGAAGACAGTTGTACTCCAGTCAATGAGATTCCAGACCTGTTGGTCGCCCATCATATGACCCGACAACCAGTAGTGATGGTTTGGGGTAGCGTTTTTTTTTCATAGCGGGATCCTTGTGGTTGTCGTCCATCGTACTCTTACAACACAGTCGTACGTCGGCGATATTCTACGCTCCATTTTGTTGCCCTTCATGGCAAGCCATCCTGGGCTTACATTTCAGGGAAGTAATCCCCGCCCGCAAATGGCGAGAATTTCTGCTGCTTCGTGCTAGCCAGACCCTACCTGAACCAGTAAGGTTGCCGGATCTCTCCCGATTAAAAAGTTTTGGAGTGCTATGGTCATGTCCCCTCCTGCCGTTTCGGGATTTTGACGATCTAAGGCACCAATTGGACAGAATTTGGCGCAATATCCCTCAGGAGGCCATTCAACAACTCTGTCAATCAGTACCAAGCCGAATAACTGCTTGCATAAGAACCAGAGGTGGACCAACGCATTGACTTTCTCTATTTGTGAAGCACTTTCTACTGAATAACTCACCCATTTTTCCTGGAATTGTAATAGTTTTGGTTTTTCTGTACACGTACATCACATCTACCGATTTCAGTCCCATTCGTATAATTCCTTCGTGGTACGTCGTTAGTCTTGGAGAGTTAATGTGAATAAGCATGCTGACTGTGACAAAGTGAATTTATGATGTACAGAAGTGACAATTCCTGACAGCGAGTTCTGAGAAAGAGAAATTTCTGCAGTCTGAAAAACGCAGCGGAACCAATCGTTCTTATCAAAGTAAAAACTACTCTGTCCCACTCTATCATTCAGGCGTCTTCTCTATCTTGTTTTCAGTAACAGGAATCTGACTGTGGAATGAAGTCCTTCCCTATATCAGCGAACTGGATACATCTCTAACTTAAAAAGGCAGTTTATGACATCTACTGAAATAACGATCTCCCTCATCTCCGAAAGCCCCTAGCCAGAGCAGTTTGTCCAAACGTTTGTCTCTCAAAGCTCACCATGTCAGAAAATATCACTTTATACACCCATAATTATAATTTGTGTCTTCTATTGTTTATTATTGTTATTATTATTATTAGCAGCTTAGCAACACTGACAGTGTTAATATATTGCGTAGGCTTCCGCGGCCAGAGTCAGTCGACATAAAAGTTTTCTGGGTTTGGTACCGCGTCATAATGTAAAAACTACGGCTGCTGGAGAAAAACCAGCGTTTCGGCCACGATTGCAGGGGCCTTCTTTTGGGTCTAATGGTCAAGACCCAGAAGAAGGCCGCTGCAGTCGTGGCCGAAACGTTGGCTTTTCTCCAGCAGCCGTAGTTTTTAAATTATGACGCGGTACCAAACCCAGAAAACTTTTATGTCGACTGACAGTGTTAATGCTATTTGCTCTTAGTACTGGTATTCACATTGTGATTACATACATTTGCATTAGTGGGTACAATATTCAAGAATGTGATAACAAGCCAAACAATAAAGAGTAACTGAAGACGGTGGATTTCTTACATCACATTCTTCAAACTGCCCGCTGCTCGTGGTGAAATGGCGATAGCTACCTCGAGCGCCGAGCGGGAAAGTTGTTAGTTTATCGCCTCAGCGCAGCGTTAGTTGCTGTGTGTGTCCGGTGTTAGCATCATATAGTCACTCCTAATGTCTGCCATCGCTTCCAAGAGAAGGTACAGTCAACTTTAGTTTTGACAAATCCACACCATCGGTGCAGCCTGCATTTTTGGAGATTCATACCTGGCTCGTTGATGTATTCTTGTAACGCCTGATCAGGTTCATACTGCCTATTGTGATTCTGATAACGATGCCTTTCTCACTACATTTTTGGATCGTCTGCTAGTAGATAGGTTGCTTTTGCAGTATAGTTCTCAGGCTCCCTAGCATCGTGATGATTCCATCAGTATGGTGCTTATTGCTGATGTGGAACTGGATTATACCAATATTCGTGTGTTCAGTCTCCCACTAGAAGTCGACGACAGTTTACTTACGGAGGTTTTGATCTATTGTGGTGATGTGAGGGGTAGTCCATTCAAGACTGGTTGCAATGTTATAGCGGAATCCGTTCAGTAGGGATGGTAGTCAAACGTAAAAGTCCGCAGCTCGTGGTCTAGTGGCAGGCGTTGCTGTTGCGTTGGCGTTGAGTACAGGTATTGAAGTCCTCATTTGAAGAGAATCGAAAACTGGTGTTAGTTGTTCGGGTTTCTACTGCTCAACAGGTTGGTGTCATTTCTTCTCCGGGTGGAGTGGAACAATAAAGGGACGCGCAGTCTACTGCTCCCGAATTTCCACCTTTATCCTCGCAGATCTTGAAATAGTTGTTCCCAAGCCGGCAATGTCTGAAGTCCAACATAAGGGACGTCGTACGCAGGGTAATAAGAAGTCGAATACATCTACTCCTTACCCACCCTTCGCTGAAGTAACATTGTCGATTAATGTACCTTGTGCTGAGTATTAATTCCTGATAGGATCTATGGGTCGGAAGCAACTTTTGAAGTTTCTAGTGTTTCTATTAGTATACCTCCCGCAGTTGAGGTAAACCCTCCAGAACCACCCAAGGGTCGAAAAGTCGTTGAGCCTTCTGATGTTCCAACAATTCCAGTAGCCAATTGAGGCGTGCCTAAAATTTCCTGTTCCATTGGTGTAACCCATGAACGATCAACCGTAGTTACCACCATGCAGGCGATTGGTGACTAGGAAATCCTATCTGTCGTACCAGATGTTGTGATGTCTGGCTACTCTCTTGTGCGTCGATCTTGATTGCATGGATTCCCTCCTGCTGAGTGGGCCTTTGAGGCCCCCTGTTTGTCACGTACTTTGGTTAATATTCAAGAATAACCTACGTTCCCCGACTACCGATATTGTATTGCCTTGTAGTTGCTGTAAACAATGCGTCAAACCTGAGCGCGTGGTGGCCCCTAAAAACAAAACACATAAAGATTCCATGGGCTGGGGTGCGAGCACTACATACTCTGACTCGTCAGTGGGCTTGGCAATGGATCTTGATACACATCGAAGACGTAATTAAGTTGATCAGCAGATCGAATTTTGTTTCTTGTTGTTAAAGTATGCAGGCTTATTTTCTTTCTTTGAGCATTAATAGGGTGGAACCGGACCTGCAGCTCACTTAGTTGCGTCAGTTTATCTATGATATACTACTACACTACTATATTCCTACAAGAAGTTCATTTCACTCGTTTTTCTCTACCTTGTTTTTGCACTGTGTTTAGTGAGGCTCCCGATTGTTCCACGTGGACTGAATTGTTTTTTAGGGAGTCCGTCTCCTATGACGTCAATGTATTTCTTGATAACGGTAGATGAATAGGATGTATTTTTCTTCACCTCACCTTGATTCTCTTTTGTGCGTGTGCGGTACCGGACGCACGTTGAACCATTCCCCATTTAATAAGGGAGAGGTGGTTTACTTGTTACAGAACAGTCCGCGGAGTATTTTGATAGGTGGTGATTTTAACTGTGTTGCGTTGTGTAGATCAGTCTTCCAATTTTAATTTCTGTCGGAAATTGCAAGATTTAGTTCTTTCTCAAGTCTGTAAGATGTTTGGATCTGTAAACACCTGATTCTTGTCAAATTTACCTATTTTTCTGCTACTTCTAGCAGTAAGCTTGATAGATTTTATTTATCTGTTTGGATGCGTGATAGGATTTCGGCTGTCGATGTCATCCCCGCCAACTTCACGGGCCTCTGTGCAGAGACTGTTAATTTAAATCACACACGACAGTTGGTCGAATTGATTCGATCGCCTTGGATGCCGAATGTGTGCACTTTGAGGACCTCTCTCTAGATGAGGTGATCCAGGAAGTGTGGGGCCGTAGTACCTGTTTAACTGCGGGATACGCCATCATTTTGGAATGTTGGGTTCAATCGGTAAAGCCGAGACTCTGACAAACATTGATACAATTCTGCGCTGATAGAGCGCGGGAATTTTGGAGGACTACTCTGCCTTACGTGACCTTTAAGAAAGCGCTCATCAGGCTCCTCTACAGATTGTAGGCGGCAGGCTTTTAAAAGCGCAGTTGTTACGGTTGAAGCAGCGTTAAATGGCAGGGTAAGGATGAGATCCAAACCATTTCTTTGGCAGCGAATGAACTGACTTCTCTATGTCACCAGACTCGTCGTAGACGTGCGTGTATCATGTCTCCCAAAACCGAGGACGGCAATGTTGCGACGGCGCGGGAGGACATATGGTATGCACTACATCAATCCTACGTGGGGCTGTATGAGGTACCCGTTCAAGTCGATAAGTCATCCGATTTGTTTGTTCGGGCTCTGGGTCGTTGACTGACACCTGCCCATAAGGCTGCGGCTTAAGATGCGTTTCAACGTGATCTTATTGTCAGATCATCTTCTTGTAATGCAGGTGTGTATCATAAATTGCCTATCTTCTGGATACAGATTCCTGTTAAAGGACGTTCACATGCATTATGGAACTGCGATGGTTATTTAAATGTAAGAAATTGTTGAGATAGAAAATAAGATATAGTTGGACGTCCTATTAAGGTTATGACAATCGGTAACATATGCTTACATGGTCACCACAAATACTGGAATGCTTAACCGTACTTACTCAGAAAAAAATTCGAAGAATAACTGGAGTTTCCATTAACACTATTAAATAAAGTTAAAAATTATTCCCTTTGCCACTGCCCTAAAATGGAATACGCCTTATCTCCAACAAGCTCTCAAAACGTTCTGAGAACAGATTTTGCGTTTATCACAAAGCTTGGTTATAAATAACATGTAGTCTTTGCACCGGAGAAGAAAAAAATTATATTCTTATCACACAGTATTGCTACTGATAGCATGTTACGAGATCTTCGCCGAGGAGAGTTTCTATTTTGAGATAATGTTGTGGTACTTTTCGGTGTAGCTGTTCCTACTCAATGGATGAAATCAGAAGTTAGCATAAAATAACTTTCTTAGCAAACGAAAGTCTTAACAGCATCGTACGGTTGCCAACGGGATCATAAAATGAAATAAACTGTGAAACATTATACCTGAAAAACGATCATTAGAAGAATTACCACAGGGACCGACTAACTCGACTGATACCTTGACGACGAATTACAAGGTTCAACATACTAGCATGTAAGTGAGAGACGGGCATAAACAATTCTAATATGTAGTGGCCGCATATTGGTGGAACGCGAATGGGTCCGTATCGTTCCCTCCATCTACAATTTAATGGACATAGTGTCCCACAACTATGCAATGGTATTTTACTTTTCTCTCTAAAAGTAGGATGAGTCTGGACGCAACAGGATATCAGCCGAAAAGGCAGTTTCAGAGGATCGATTTAGAAACGTTAATTGTTTTTTCAGCCAATGGCTGTTCGCTTTGTGCCCACGACAGGTAAATATACTTTGTAGCGTCTCAATGGCGGGATGGGGACTGCACCGATCTGTGACATAGTACGGTAGAAATAGGCTGTCATTGGTGCATAACAGATTAAGTACCACTTGCTACCACGAGGACACCACCACCATTGGTAGGACAGGAAGGCTAAGACGAAATCACACCGTCTTACAACAAGTTTGCAGCGATGCCTGTTCAACAGGCGCCTTACTAAAAATGTGGTAGTGAGATAGTGCCTCTGTAGAATATCAGCCCTCAACTAATGGACAGCAATATAAATTGGAAATTCAGTCGACCAACATCGACAGGTAGATCAAGACCGCTCGGGCATAGACAGTAAAATAACAGAGACGTGAATGCGTGGATTGCATGAGAGATAGTCAACAGGATGCTCCTAACAAACAAAACAAACTCTTTTCTTTGAATATCGGAAAGCCCCAAACATCCACGAAAACGTGCAGGCACAACCACCTCGTACCGTAATCGAAAGAATGTGATGCTTTCCTAGCCATCATCGCGGGAAGGGGAAAGAACTGAGCGATGTAGTATGCATTGCACGACACGTAGATGTGAACTTTCTGAAGGATGTTAAGGGAACGCCGTTCACGTTCCAGGATTATATCTTGTACCTCCTCCGTAACCGACTTTCAGTTAAGTATAGCCATTTGGAGCGGGAAGCGATCAATTATGACTGCAAAAGATTTTCGTCTATCGACCAGTGTCGCCCACGAAATGGAAGCGTTATCAAAACCTTGTAATTTCATCAACCGGAATTTGCCTTCGTTCATGCGGGCACCAGATACGAGGAAAAAGCCATCCAATGTAGCCTTTAGCAATGGAATCCCAGCGGGAGAACGGAGTAGTCACTTCGGCCACGCCGTATTAAGGAATTGGAAGATGTCTTGACAAACCCAGAAAAGCCTAGGAACCCACCACAGTTTGGCCAAGCTCGACATCACATCCGCCAAAATTGGGTGCATGTTGCTGAAACATTAGGTAGAACCGATTTACTAGCAGCAGAGAAGGTCAAACATACGCCATGACCCGTGAATGACCATCTCGATGGCTGCCGTCCATAGTCGAGGATTCAAAAACTTATCCCGTATAGGCCTTCTACAGGACGCTAAAAACCCGTATTTAATATTTTACCACTAATTTGTCTTATTCGTGTAACTCTTTTGTTGAAACTACATCAACGTTAAGTTTATATGTCGCTGATCAATATACTGAGGCTTAAATTTGTCTTATAGCAGGTTAGTCAGGTACGGTACATTACGTTACGTATTTATTGTCAGGCAGTTTATTCAGGGTCTCTGCCTGAGTGTTTGTTTTTACGAAACATTCAATGTGTTAACACAGTGAACATTAACATACATCATTCCATCATCAAGCTAACATTTATCAAAATAGTATTTCTCTGTTTCTTTTGCTTCAGTCAATGGTTTCCTGTAATTCTTAACATTTAAGAAAACCGTAACTATAACTTACATCTTAATATTCCACGTTGAACGAACTGTCATTGACACGTTTTGTCATGGATCTCCCTTTTCTCATCTTTCTAGATTAACATGTAGCCGTTTACCTCGCTCAGGCGGTGAATTAGACATTATTACTTCGATTTTAATCATGTTTGTATAACAAACTAGTCGGTTGTCGACCACTGACGGTTGACGTCTATGGTCTACACCCACAAAATATGATATATAGCATTAAGGGCAAACGCTAATTTGCAGTTCAGCTACAAATTGGGTCCCTCAATAGACTCTCCTTTTCCTAGCAACTATTCGTCTGCTGATATCATCGCCGTTTCGAAATTAGCGTGGAGACATAGGGTTGCTACACAGAAGTTTCTGCAGTCCTGGTGGTCATTTATAATTAGTGCCAGAACACAACACAGATTTTCACCATTCTACTACTACAACAAATGCAACCTGCCACAGAACAAGGGCTAATTCCAAAGACTTGAAGAACACTCCATTAGGAATTAGTTGAACGACATTACACCTTACATACCTATTGCTCGATGATGATCGTCCTAACATGAAAACTACGACGGTTTAAACACAAACATTTAATATCCCTTTCTATCGATTGGAGAACGTACTCATTCACTGACCCTCGAAGTTTTCGAAGGCACTTAAAATAAACTCTACGACATTTTTGGTTGCTGTAAGACATTCTTCAACAAGAATCCCGCCCGCATCTCGTGGTCGTGCGGTAGCGTTATTGCTTCCCACGCCCGGGTTCCCGGGTTCGATTCTCGGCGGGGTCAGGGATTTTCTCTGCCTCGTGATGGCTGGGTGTTGTGTGATGTCCTTAGGTTAGTTAGGTTTAAGTAGTTCTAAGTTCTAGGGGACTGATGACCATAGATGTTAAGTCCCATAGTGCTCAGAGCCATTTGAACCATTTTTTGAACATGAATCCCGCAGTGCAATTCAGTCCTCTGTAGCTATACACTAATCAGCCAGAACTTTATGACCACCGACCTACTATCGATATAAACCCATTCAGGCGATAGCAGCGTCACCTGGCGAGGAATGACTGCTAGTCAGACACACGCACAGTGCATGTAGTATCAGTGAGCGTGCTGTTATTCCGTAGAATGGGAAGGTGCGCGATCTATCTGAGTCTGACCGAGGGCAGATTGTGACGGCCCGGAGGCTCGGCACGAGCATTTCGGAAACCGCACGACTTCTCGGATGTTCGAGGAGTGCTGAGGCGAGTGTCTTCAACATTTGGCGAAACCAAGGTGAAACCACATCCAGATGTCGCGGGGTTGGGCGGCCACCCTCATTACAGAGACCAGACGTCGTAGGCTGGGCAGACTGGTAAAACAGGACAGGTGTGAACTGTGGCTGACCTAACATCAGAAATTAATGCTCGGTAGAGTACCAGCGCGTCTAAACACACAGTGCATCGCAACGATGGAAATCCACAGCCGACGACCGGTACGTATGCCTATGTTAACGCCACGATATCGGCAACTACGACTGAAATGGGCACGTGATGAACCTCGATCCGTTCTTCATCATGCCTCTTGTATGGCGTGGATCCGTCGTCTTCCAGGGGAAAGATCCTTGTCACCTGTACTACGGTATGGAGACAAGCTCGCTGCGGCTCCATTATGCTCTGGGGAACACTGAGTGTTGTACAGGACACCAAGGCACCATGACGGCCAAGGAGTATCGTACACTGGTCACAGACCACGTACACCCTTTCATGACCATCGTGTTTTTCCGATGACAGTGGCATGTTCCATCAAGATAACAAGCTATGTCACAAGGTCGGGAGCGTAATGGAGTGGTTTGAGGAACACGGTGGCGAGTTCCAACGGAACTGCTGCCCACCTCTCCCCCCCCCCCCCCCCCCTCTGCTCCCCCAGCTCTCCAGATCTGAACCGGATCGAACAGATCTAGGATGTGACTGAAAGTGGCGTCGGGAATGACGTGACTTGTATGTGCAGATGTTGTGCGAACTCCCTCCAGCGACCTACCGAGGCCTCATTGCTTCCATGCCACGACACTGTTATCCGTGCCAAAGATGGACATACCGGTTATGATGTAGGTGGACATAATATTCTGGCTGATCCGAGTATTTACATTCAAGAAAGCGTAATTACCACAGTAGATGCAGATGTTACTTTAGTTGCGAAAGCAACTTGTTTGTATCATGTGATTGCCTTTGAAAGAAGGATAAGAGGAGAAGGTACCACATTAAGTGCAATAGAAGAAACGAAAAGAATACACAGCAGAAGAGATGTACGTCCACGAAACCTACGAACCACGTTTTGCTGGTTTGTAATAGTTTTCAATGTCTCTTTCAAAATGTTCCGAACATTATTTAGTGTAAAAACTCCTAAAAGCGCTTCATTAACTCTCTTTCGGCATTACGTAATTGCTAACTAATAGAAAGTGTTCTTCATAGCATTGTTGACTGGGAGAAAAAAAATGATTCAAATGGCTCTGAGCACTATGGGACTTAACATCTGAGGTCATCAGTCCCCTAGAACTTAGAATTACTTAAACCTAACTAACCTAAAGACATCACACACATCCATGCCCGAGGCAGGATTCGAACCTGCGACCGTAGCAGCAGCGCGCTTCCGGACTGAAGCGCCTAGAACCGCTCGATCACATCAGCCGGCCTCTTTAGATTCATCTTCAACTTATGTTTTTCTATCGTCCTCAGTTTCGTGTAGCATTATGTTGATAATTTTCAGGTTAGTTTCGCCCACGTGTGCAATGTGCGTGGCGCACAGAGGCGCCAGGTATGCAGGGTTGTCGCGAGATGCCCCCAGCAGTGACTGGGGAAAACTGTCAGCACCTTTCAATGAAATGAAATATTTGGATCAAATGGCTCTGAGCACTATGGGACTTAACATCTGAGGTCATCAGTCCGCTAGACTTAGAACTACTTAAACCTAACTAACCCTAGGACATCACACACATCCATGCCCGAGGCAGGGTTCGAACCTGCGACCGTAGCAGCAGAGCGGTTCCGGACTGAAGTGCCTAGAACCACTCGGCCACAGCAGCCGGCTGAAATATTTGGAAATGGCGTAAATCGCGTAGAGGGCGTTATCAATCATTACTCAAATGCACAGGAGATGAAGTTGAGGAAAAATGCAATATTTCAATATACACGTATACCTGGTGCAAGAATAGTTGTCCAGTGGACCCGAAGTCCGGTACCGGCGCTTATTGGTTCCTCACAGACCGCTTCGCGTCGACGGTTCGTTTTTTTCGTTTTTTCTTTTTTTCGTTGCTGCCATCGCCAGGGACCTACAAGTTTTAGCACCATACTTTCACCGTGCGCCGTGGGCACGCTAATTGTAACACTGTGGCGTAGTACTGTGCTCCTTGCTACTAACGAGTACCGCATCTGAATCGGAACATCTGTATTATAGGTGTTCAGTAATTTACATTACTTCCGTGTGAAATCAATACCGCAACGGCCGACTGGACCAAGACACGTTTGACGTCGAGCAATGCCCTAGTGTGAGTTGACATCGCTGAGCCTGGATTACGTCAGCATCTCCTCATGGCACTTCTTTATTTACTGGTCGCATACGCCCATCTAGTTATTCCCTGCACCTCAGCACTCCCCAGAGTAATCAGACAGCTTCTCTTGCGCCACTTATATATATGACACATGAAGGAACCCAATATTCTTCTGTTGGTTTTTGCAATACTATTACACAACAATGATTAAAGTATACGTCACGTTTCATATTTAGCTAGATGCGACAAGGAGAAAATTGAAATCGGTAGGAATTCGGGACTGAAGCGAGAATTCATTTCCCAGTGAGCGACACGAGATGATGATCCATTTGTTGGGAATACTTTCTTGTTTGTCTTCCTGTGATGATAAATCACGAATGTATGCGCTTTGCACTAATCCGCTGCTGCACTATAAATTTAACACGGTAGCAACACTGATTAGTCGGCGCAAAGAATTCCGACACTGGACCTGCTGGTCGCCTGTTTTGTGCGTTTACAATGCTCACAGTTTTCATAGCCAGCCACAACAATCAGATCGTATTATTCAGTAAAATGTGATGAAAGAGTGAAATTGCACCAGGCATCCTCTGTGTAAATACAGTCGCCGCCGGACTGACTGAACCTGAACTAAGTGTAAGAGACTTGTGATTTGTTAAAGATCACTGAAAAGACCTGTATTGTTTTTGGCCAGTGGTACGGCTACCACAGTTATTAATTTAAAACCAAAAAATTTCCAAACTTAGTAAAAATCGTGGAAACATAACTCGCTGTACCCTGATCGATATGCATCGCTTTGACCACTTTCTTCAAGGTTTCGGTTGGAACTGAGTTGCGACTTAATTCATGACATTTTGTTTTACGAAAACCACTTTCAACGCCACGCGTTCACATGCACCGACTATTTTAGATCTCAGCTTGCAACCATCAAAATTTGGCTAAACAAACAGTTTCTTAAGTTAGATCTTAGGTCTCAGCTTGCAGCCATCGAAATTTGACTAAAGAAACGTTGTTTCGTAAGTTAGCCTTGAAGCACTGCCGTGCTTAGTTTTGGTTTAATTTTTTTCTATTAGTGCCTGTCGAAACAAACATTCAAGCAGATAAAAACTCCAAAAACCAGTTATCTGGATTCTGTTGATGTTATGGGCATTTCTAGTGAGATTTTTCTCAATTAAAACATAGGAACAATGGCAGTTTACACTATCATTATGTGGACGGTACTGATGATACATTTTGTTTACTAAAGAAAAGTGAGCAAATACATTGTACTTGTTAGTTTGTTATTGTACGTAGTGTGTGATTGGTTAATTATTTAGTGATTAATAGAATGGCTTTGTGGTGACTATGCAGTTTAATTGCTTGTCTAGGGGAAGATAAGCTTCAGCCTCTTAGTTTTGATGTTGGTAAAATTTAGTTTACTGTCTTATATTTGCCACTGCTAGCAACTTCAGAGATCTGACAGTTGCGGCGATATAAGAGTACAGTGAAGTCTTATTGTGTTGTGCGAATGTCAATTGAGAAATAAATTAATAGCAAGTAAGTAATACACCTGAATAAGAACGATTTATAAAGTGCATTCACAAAACCCTGTTACTTTGTGTGCAATTCATACTATAGCTGCTGGTCTACTGCGCCTTATGGCAGGATTCTATGAAAAATCAACAAAGCATATGTAGTAACTTTCGATAGATCATTCCCTCTCAGGTTTTCACACTCCGCGACAGCCTGGTGCTTTGAAGAATCGTTAGTCGGAGCATTTTCCCTCGCAAAAGGCCCACACATTTACTTCCCCTCTGAACAATTAGTATTTTCGTAACGTGCAACTCATTTCTACTACGATAATCAAAATGGTAGGTTTCTTTAATGTAGTTGCAAAATTTTGAGGAGAGCTCTAAATTGAAACGGATTAGCAATCCTGGTTTCATAAAATTCAGAGCATCTGTCACATCATAGCAACTAAACTTCATTTCTTGGAAATACGCGCTCCACACAGCAATTCGATCTTCTATTCGTCGTATGGAGGGCACAACTGCAAAGAAGTTTTCTGTATATGTCTTTAGAAATAACTGGAAATCTGCTACAATTATCATAATGATGGTGTTATGTCATACTTTTGTGCCATTGCATCCATTAAAAATTTCAACAAGCCGAATTTCTTACTTAATGTATGAATGTAAACTTTTGTGAAGTAAATCAACAAAATTATTCTCCATGGTCTCGAAACTCTTTCCTTCAAATTCATCAAAAATCAAAGAAGACGCTGGAATTTATCGTCAAACGTGTCCACTTCCCTGTGAAAATCCATTGTTGGATGTATCATATCTCAGACGATATCGCTTTACTTGCTGCACACAATAATTGTAGATAACTCGAGATGTGTTTCACATTTCACTTCCGTTTCATGTACTGGGGCGTATTCAGACGTATACAAAACAAACGCTCAGAGTGAGACAATGGGCTGCTGTATGTGAAAGTAAGACTTCTTTGAGGAATGATAATGCGAATAAAATACTATAAAGTTGACGTCTGTGTTTGTGAGGAGGGGGAAGGTGTGCTGGAAATTATCGCACGGGCCTGCAAAATCCCGTGGAACCATCTCTTCATGTCGGTCCCATTGCGAGGCCTCAGCGATCACTAGTAACCATTTTTCTCCTATTTATTGCGTTGCGCAACAACATTAATTTAATTTCATGTTCTTCACTACAAACGTGAACCGTACTTGAAGGTGATCGGCTCTACAATGAACGTTATACAAATCTATGTTACCGACAGAAGTTTGTACCGTAGCAGTTGATCAGTAACGCGCGCCTGTTGGCAGTGCTCAGCAAGAAACCCCTATCACCGGTGTTTCTACGTTCTCCCTCACCCCCTCCCCTACCCCTAGCGACTTAGCTACTGTAATTCTGCATCCCGCCACTCCCGTGATGTAGTAGGCCGACTTTTCACGTGCTTACATTACGTGTTGTGGATAAATCTGCTTCTTACGTCTGTTTACATTTGAGTACTTTATGATTAAAGCCTTAAACCATCGTTCCCTTTGTGTACGAAGACTTAATTCCTAACTTTATTCAGATTAATCATGTCATCTGCAAAGCAACGTAGAAGATTTCTGTCTGAAAGCCTGAGGCCTAAAAGCTTTAAACTGAATTTAATGAGTTAGTAAGACACTTTATCGCTTACAAATTGGCCTATAAGCCGTCCTGCGTATTTAACGGCTAATCCCGAAGTTTATACTTAAGGTATTATTACATGTTTCAGACAGAAAAATAGTATAAAATTTTCAAATAATTTTCTACGAAATAACAAATATTATAACAGATTAACTATATGAAGACAACACACAATTCATCCCACACTTCTTAGGAATATGCCATGTAAACCACATAAAACGTTCATAAAAATAACTTTTATACGTTTTGAGAAAATGGGACGTAAAGAAGAATAGATTTTTACGATTAATATTTGAAAAGCACAAGAAGGGAACGTGATTTGTCCATATTATCAAGTTGTTCAGGAGAGCAATTTTTAAGTTTGAAACCGAATTTAACGGATTCTTATAAACAACATTCATGAATTTGAAAGGACATGTTACATACACTGAAGCGCCAAAGAAACTGGTACAGGCATGCATATTCAAATACAGAGATATATAAACAGGCAGAATACAGCGCTGTGGTCGGCAACGCCTATATACGAAAAGCGTCGGATGCAGTTGTTAGATCGGCTGTTGCTGCTACAATGGCACGTTATCAAGATTTAAGTGAGTTAGAACGTCGCGTTATAGTTGGTGCTCGAGCGATCGGACCCAGTATTTCCGACATAGCTATGAAGTGGGGATTTTCCCGTAGGACCGTTTCACGAGTGTACCGTCAATATTAGGAATCGGGTAAAACATCAGATCTCCGACATCGCTGCGACTGGAAAAAGATCCTGCAAGAACGGGACCAGCGTCGACTGAAGAGAATCGTCCAACGTGACAGATGTGCAACCCTTCCACAAACTGCTACAGGTTTCAGCGTTGGGCCATCAACAAGTGTCAGCGTGCGAACCATTCAACGAAACATCATCGGTATGGGCTGTCGGAGCCGAAGGCCTGCTCGTGTACTCTTGATGACCGCACGACGCAAAGCTTTACGCCTCGCCTGGACCCGTCCACACCGACACTGGTCTGTTGATAACTGGAAACATGTTGCCTGGTCGGGCGAGTCTCGTTTCAAATTGTACCGAGCGAATGGACGTGTGTAGAGACAACCTCGCGAATCCGTGGACCCGTGGAACCTGCATGACAGCAGGGGACTATTCAAGCTGTTGGACTCTCTGTAGTGGTGTGGGACGTGTGCCGTTGGAGTGATGTGGGACCGCTGCTACGTCTAGATACGACTCTGACAAGTGAGTCGTACGTAAACATCGTGTCTGATCACACGCATGCATTCATGTCCATTGTGCATTCCGACGGACTTGGGGAATTCCAGCAGGACAATGCGACACCCAACACCTCCAGAATTGGTACTGAGTCGCTCCAGGAACATTCTTCTGAGTTTCAACACTTCCGCTGGCCACCATACTCCCCAGACATGAACATTATCGAGTATATCTGGGATGCTTTTGCCTTGCAACGTGCTATTCAGAAGTGACCTTCGTCCCCTCGTACTGTTACCGATTTATGGACAGCCCTACAGGATTCATGGTATCAATTCCCTCCAGCACTACATCAGACAGTAGTCGAGTCTATGGCACTTCACGTTGCCACACTTCTGCGTGCTCGCGGGAGCCCTATACTATATTAGGCAGGTGTGCAAGTTCCTTTGCCTCTTTAGTGTACATTAAATTTAGTATAAACTGATTCCTTAAAAATTTAAATTGTAATTTTATTGTGATAATATTTTAAGTAATGTCATGCGTTACAAGGGAAAAACGTTTTGTTTGTATGTATCAGAATAGAAGGGACTGCAATTTAATCTGTATTTTTATTATACATTGTGTCAGGTTATTTTGTAATGTAAACAGTGTTTGAAATAATAAAGCGTAAATTCTTTGTCGCAGATAGGCACAACAAAAAGACTGTCAAACAAAGCTTTCGGCCAAATCAGCATTAGACAACATCCACTCAGACACACAAACGCAACTCAAATACACATTCCCACAGTCTCTGGCTGTCAAGTCATATATATATATATATATATATATATATATATATATATATATATATATATGTGTGTGTGTGTGTGCCATTGTTTGATTTTGAAACAATAGTGGTGGAAGTGAAGCTGTGGGGAGCGGTCCTCAGTTGTGCTTGGGTAGCTCAGTTGGTAGAGCGCTTGCCCGAGAAAAGCAAAGGCCCCGAGTTCGAGTCTCGGTCCGCCACACAGTTTTAATCTGCCAGGTAGTTTCACAATATAGATACTGCTTGGTAAGCAGTTATCTTTGCTATTTTAACTTTATGTGTTAAAGTGGCAATAAGAATAAATATATCACTTTTTCCCAGCGTATACTTCTCAGCCAATTGTAAAAGATTTGTGTAAAACTCTCTAGCTTCTTGTCTGCAATACACCTTCAAAACATATAGATGGTGATACTTTTTTGATATTTTTGACTTCTCTTTTGATGTTGCTTGAGGACCTGTAATGACATTTATTATTATTATTATTATTACTAGCATTATTCAAAATTACTCTAAAATACTATTTTATTATATTTTTATATTATACCTCTGCTGCTCTTGAAGTCGCCGTGAAACTCTTAAACTCCTATCACTATTCATTGTGGCAACTATGACGTTTTCTCAAATATTTCATCTCCAGAAATGATCCCCAATTTTGTATCATATCTTGACTGATCACCACTACATCAAAAGGCTTAAATTTACATCGAGCTTAAACCATGATCCACATCCAGCCCATTGGAACCTTTCCTACTGCTTACGTGTTAGTCTGTCCCATATTCTAACCACACTCCAGAAAAACGGTCCTCTGATAAGAGAAGTTACTTCCATTGTCTCCAAAAGTTTCAGTTCATTCACAAGATAATTAAGATACCTTGGTACAGTGTAATTCTTTTCTGCCTTAAAACGATTCACAAATAAGTTCAAGATGTTTGACTTTCTTGTGAAATAATTATGTAACACAGTAATTTCGGGAAACAACCTATTGGCCCTTTTTCTTCCAATATCTTCAGCCTAACTGTAGAACAATGAAATTGTATTTGAAAACTGATGTATATTGAAAGACTAAACAAACAACTGCTTTTTGTAATATACGTCATTTCTAAGGATATATCTTCTTGGTAATCACTGTAGATTGATTTTGTTTAATTTGACTTCTGGCTTCTTAAACGAGCATTTCTCTTTCTAGAATAAAACGTTTCAGCTTTGGATTTGTGTAGTTTCTGGTCAATGGCGATCTTATTAATTTCTTTCAAGACTCGTTTCTTTATGTCATTGAGCATTGAGCACTTTCATCTCTGCAACATACTTATCACAGGATGAGAAAGTATCATTCCTTGGACATCCAAAAGCTGTACTGAACTTGGTGTTGAATACTGTTCTATGCATTTCATACCAAATGTCAAAGATGGGTTATCTTTCATGTAACATTTCATGAAATTTTTTCGCCAAAAGTTTCTCTGAGAGATACAACTTCTTGGAGGCACCATTGGAGTAATGAATTGATCTATCTTTAAAGGAATGAATGTGGTCGTAAACTGCTATTCGTAGTTCTTCCTGAACTTTCTTTTTATGAACTGTCATTAGTCGTCGCCTTGTTATTCCACGTACTGCCATGTAGACTTTTGTACGTGTAGGAATTTCATGTACAATGCCGTTATTTTTCGCTCTTATTCAGTGGCTGAAGTAAACTCTTTGAGAGCTATGCTTCATCTTCATTATTCCTTAATCGCCTTCTGTGAAGTGGGTGTGTTGTAATGAACCTGTCAGTTAGAATGATCGCTCATTCCAGTCTACCATACCACAAAATTTTTGTATAAAATTTAATTTTTCTTTAGCACTTATTACTCAAAAAAACTGTAATTACAGTTCCAGTCTTTTCCCAGTTCGTGCGACTGAGTTCTTAGTTTATTTATGACTGTATTCATTCACTCTCACACTTGCCTTTTCTTAAAACTGTTAGAATCTGAAGGTATCTGTCTTTAGCCCTCAGCAGAAGTACTCATCATTGAATAGCGAGAGACATAAACACGTTCTTTCTCTGCATGCCTAATCTAAAATGGATTAAAGACAGTGGACCATTCACATTATCACAGTGGTCGATAACAATATTAAACAACACAAAATCCTGCATCTCATAGCATACGTAACTCATTTTTGAAAAAACAAAAGAATGACAAAACTCGTTGTATTCGGTACTCCTCATTTATTAACTAATTATTTTTTAGAACCACGGAAAGTTGCACCAATGTTGCTTGAGATGTATATACATGTATAGTAAAATATTCACTAAAATTCACTGAGAACGTCGTGAGGTATAACAATTTATGTTCCGAGCTGCAAATGCAAGCTTGTGAATCCTGCCCGATTCACTTAAGGATATACTGCTTAACTTAATGCTGAGAGCTAATTTCTTGCAATTGAATTGTTAAAAGCTATAATGGAGTGTAAGAACCACTATCCAGTGTAGCATACCGAACGAAGGATGTTTTTCATCTGGTCGACAACTAAGATCATTAGAAGCGAAGTTTTGTTCATTGAAAGAGAAGGGAACGTGCGTAGGCGATTCATTAACTCATCCCGACATTTACTTGAAATGATATAGAAAACCACGGAAAACCCAAATTTGGTGGTTGGCCTGGGGAATGAACCCAGGTCCCTCAAATGCAAGTCGAGCCCTTTTGCCAATAGATCAACCTTGGTCGGTCACGCATACGGTTATGGGTGCGGTTCGTTATTGATGTTTTCTTTGCCTTTCTTGAAATACTCACAAATAATTCATCTAACAATTTATATCGCTCTCTTAAATTTCAAATAGGAGCTATAGTGGTTTTTTCGTAAATAGTACTAGAATGTTTTGTGACGAAACAAGCGCTCTATCATTGTGAGAGATGCAGAGGCGAGCGAGTGTGCTGGGACTTACCCCAGTTCACTGCTACTGGTGCCACGTCATCATAACGTGCCTGTGCTTAACATACGAAATATTGCGCCATAACCCAAGGGTGAAATAAAAAATTAAAATAACTTTTCCAAACTTTGTCAGTGCATACTTCAGTATATTAATATTAACATTGTGAAGTCTCAGAATGATCAAATGGTTCAAATGGCTCTGAGCACTATGGGACTTAACATCTATGGTCATCAGTCGCCTAGAACTTAGAACTACTTAAACCTAACTAACCTAAGGACATCACACAACACCCAGTCATCACGAGGCAGAGAAAATCCCTGACCCCGCCGGGAATCGAACCCGAGAACTCAGAATGATCAAACGAATTTGTTTCGCTAAAGCTATTATTTTAAGAAAAAGTAAGAGACATTAAATAATGACGCTAAAAAGGTAAAAATTGTTCAGACTGTGTAGATGTACATCACAACGAAAAGTTACAAGTCTCAACTTGATCGGGGAAATATTTTGGTCAAAATGGCTCTAAGCACTATGGGACTTACATCTGAGGTCATCATCAGTCCCCTATACTTACAACTACTTAAATCTAACTAACCTCAGGACAACACACACATCCATGCCCGAGGCAGGATTCGAACATGCGACCATAGTAGCAGCGCAATTCCGGAGTGAAGCGCCTAGAACCACTCGGCTACAACGGCCGGCGTATTTTGGTCAAAATCAACGTTTTTACGATGTATTGGAGGCGCTGAATATTACATGAAAATTCATATGTAGCCTCAGTTTGTTTTAAAACATTGACTAAGTGACTACATTAAGCTACCTCTATTAGTTTTCAGGTTATTTACTAAAAACTAAATTTGGAACGAAAACATCCCAATTCATAATAGATTAACCATCGTTTGTATTTGTTATAGAAAGCTCTAATTATAACAATCAACTACATTGGTGAATTAACACATCTGTACCAAAATTCAAGACTTTACTGTCAATAACAATCATTACAAGGAATCTTAAAGAGGCAGTTTAGAGGTCATGTTCCACTGTCGGTTCCGTTCTAAAAGTTCGTGCTGGTAAAGTTTAAATGCAGTCGAGCTAAAAAAACTTTTCCAATGACTAAAGCTTAACTCTAGTTACATAAAAATTAAGAAGATTGTGAACTTTTAAACGACAGAGATATAAATTAATAAGTGTCCACAAAAGGATCTATTTAGATGCTGCTACCTCAGCCTGGAGCATTTCTTCCGTTCGGTGGTCCGCTGCGCTCATATACACTATATGATAAGTATCCGGACACCTGGCTGAAAATGACTTACAAGCTCGTGGTGGCCTCCATCGGTAATGCTGCAATTCAATATGGTGTTGGGCCACCCTTAGCCTTAATGACAGCTTCCACTCTCGCATGCATACGTCCAATCAGGTGCTGGAAGGTGTTTTGGGGAATGGCAGCCCATTCTTCACGAAGTGCTGCGCTGAGAAGAGGTATCGATGTCGGTCGGTGAGGCCTGACACGTGGTCGGCGTTCCAAAACATCCCAAAGTGTTCTATATGATTCAGGTCAGGACTCTGTGCAGGCCAGTCCATTACAAGGATGTTATTGTCGTGTAACCACTCCGCCATAGGCCGTGCATTATGAACATGTGCTCGATCGGATTGAAAGATGCAGTTGCCGTCCCCGACTTGATCTTCAACAGTGGGAAGCAATAAGATGCTTAAAACAACAATGTAGGCCTGTGCTGTTATAGTGCCATGGAAAAAAACAAGGGGTGCAGGCCCTCTCCACGAAAAACACGACCACGACATAACACCACCGGCTCAAAGTTTTACTGTTGGCACTGCACACGCTGGCAGATAACATTCACCGGGCATTCGCCATACCCACACCCTGCCATTGGATCGCCACATTGTGTACCGTGATTAGTCACCCCACAAAACGTTTTTCCACTGTTCTATCGTCCAATGATTACGCTCCTTACACCAGGCGGGGCGTCATGGGCATTTACCGACGTGATGTGTGGCTTATGAGCAGTCGTTGGACCATGAAATCCAAATTATCTCAGCTCCCGCCTAACTGTCATAATACTTGCAGTGGATCCTGATGCAGTTTGTAATTCCTGTGTGTTGGTGTGGATAGGTGTCTGCCTATTATACATCACGACCCTCTTCAACTGTCGGCGGTCTCTGTCAGTCAACACACGAGGACGGCCTGTACGCTTTTGTGCTGTACGTATCCCTACATGTTCCACTTCACTTTCACATCGAGTTGTTTAGGAGTGTGGCAATCTCGCGTACAGACGTATGACACAAGTGACATCCAATCACCTGACCACTTCGAAGTCCATGACTTCCGCCGGAGCGCCCCCTTATGCTCTCTCACGAGGTCGCAGATGTGGAGTACTTGGCATAGGTGACAGCACAATGCACCTAAAATGAAAAACGTATAATTTGGGTGGTGTCCGGATGCTTTTGATTACATAGTGTTAAATACAGCAATAGAGGCAGTAAGAACGAGATATCAATCTGTCCTCGTCAGTCAAACGGCTGTGTGCGCTGTGCTTCGGATGACGTCACAGGTGGATAGGTACCAAACGCGTTTTCGGTAAAACGTGCGAGGACTATACAACGTCCTGGATCGCTTAGATTTCATGGAGGTAACTGTTTGTGTGCCACCGGTAATACTGACAAAATCGCATGGCAAGTAGCGAGATTATTTTCCAATTTTAAAGCGAGCGATAAACTTTGATGATTAGAAGTCAGGATGATAGACAGTTTTACTTGGAAGTTACCGTAGAGGTCACCTCTGAACTGTTAGTAGTGCTGTTTCTCACAGGGGCAATATTATTATTATTAGGAGTATTATTTTACATTGCGCATGTGAACTATTACTGAATGTATCTGTCAGTTAGAAGTCAAAGCGTTTATTTATAGTCCTAGTCCCTGATCCCACTGAGTAAATATCAAGCGGGAACATTTTCTTTCAGTGAGCACAGAAGTAACGTGAACTTGCAGACTGGAAGTTGTGATCGGTATGTTCCCCATTGCTTTCTGGCTGACCGCAAATATAGTTCTCGGGCTCTTGTAAAAGGCGACGATAATTCACCCGCCGCCCCACGATGCCACTTCGTATTGAGCCACTATTTTCTCGTTCTATCAATTTCAGAACACAGATTTATGTAAAGAGTAAAGAGAAAAATTGTTTTTTTTTCTTTTTAATATTGCAGGCTTCCTGTCTATTGACGAAGATGACAAATTAGAAGTCGACGACACTGAAATGATGTCTGCAGCTTGTATAAGCATACGAGCGCCACCGCCAAGACAAGCGTCACCAAGGATACCAAGATCGAGGCCAAGTAATTCTAAAGATGATCCAGGACTTTGGCCTGCAGTTTTCAATTGCGAAGTGGTGCAGTATTTGATAGAAAACCTACCCAAACAAGTTGGAAAGCATTGATATCCGTGTGACACTTCAGATCGAAGGTTTTCAACTTACCATTATGAAATTAATTTAGGACATGGCGAGAAGTATCACAGAGAATGGCTACTCTATTCAGATTCGAAAAATGCTGTTTTCTGCATACGTTGTAATCTTTTCGAAACAAAATACAACAAATTTTGTGAGGGAATCAGTGTCTGGCAGCATTTAATTTTAAACAGACATGACAGAAGATCAGTGTATTTCAGTAATTATAAAAAATGGATTGAGGTGAGTAAGTCTTTAAAAAACAAAAAGCAATGTCGACATCGCGCATCAAAAACGTGTAGATGCTGAAAATTTTATTAAAAGGATTACATAAGTGATTCGGTTTTTGAGTTCACAAAACATGGCGCTTCGTGGAATGATCAAAAAATTATATGACTAGAACAATGGCAATTTTTTTAAATGCATTGGAATTGGTAGGAAAATTCAATCAAGTATTACCAAAAACATAAGACTTGTGTTGAATGTTACAAGTCTCACGACTGTGCCGACATTTCTCGGAGACAAAACAGAAAATGAAATATTTTCTGTACTTGCAACCCAAATGCAAAACCACATTTTAAAATTATGCCTAACCAACAAATAGTTTCCAGCTATACTTTACTATATTCCTGATTATTCACATATCGAAAAAAAATAGTGTTATTATTGGAGTCATTAATCTCAACAAACAATTACGACCCTGGAAATAAGGGAGCACTTCTTAGCTTTTGTCCAACTTTTGATGGTACTGGCGCCGATTTTGACTTCTTTTATTACAGAAGAACTACCAAAACACAATTCTTATGCACATAATGTAAGTGGGCAGATCTACGACAATGATTCACACATGTGTGGTAAAAACTATAGTTTGCAAAAGCGATTGTTGAAGCTAAATCCTACCATTTTAACGTTAAAAATCATTCTCTGGGATATTATAGACAAGTACATAGATGCGTAAGGACGTTGCATAATTATTCACCAGAGATTTATGATGCTTTATGCGAAATAACCAACATTTATTGTTCTGATCAAAACAAAATGCGATGCACAATGTCCAACAGACAAAATATGTACATTGTCATCTATTTGCTCAATTTGTGTATAGAATGATATATTGAGAGATGTGAACTTTGTAAGTAAAATTTTAGAGTCTATTAATGTGAACATGCATTAGATGCTTTAACAGATTTTTTAAAAAAATTGGTCAGCTGTCAAACTGATGAAAATTTAGAAACAGCTGCCAATAATACCAAAGATACTGCTGCCCAATAAAACGTTTGTAGACCCCATAAGGTTGGAAGTTTATAGACCCCATAAGATACCGAAAAATTCCGAAAATTTTTGATTTTGAACATGAAGACCAGGCACCTCATGTGGACTAGAAAACCTCTTTGAAGGTTAATGTCAATATTTACACTTTAGACCAGGGTATAATGTCAGTAAAAGAAAGATTTGATTTGTTATTTAG
Source organism: Schistocerca piceifrons (assembly GCF_021461385.2). Taxonomy (NCBI): domain Eukaryota; kingdom Metazoa; phylum Arthropoda; class Insecta; order Orthoptera; family Acrididae; genus Schistocerca; species Schistocerca piceifrons. Next base: position 338,566,232 of record NC_060144.1, read on the forward strand.
TCACAACAACGTGTTTAGTTTTCTGTTTAAACTCAGCTTATGAATAACTGAAAGACTTTCTAGGAACGCTGGGTTGGTAGATGTAGATGCTAAAGATTTGTTGGAAGAAATTATGTCTTGTCAGTCTCTTTTTAAAGAATTAGACAATAACATGACAAAAATTCTGAAATTTGTGTTTCAAACTAATTTAACAGTCATTTACCCAAATCTCACAGTTTCATTACGCATTTTAATAATGATGACTGTCACAGTAGCAAACGCAGAAAGATCCTTTACATAATTAAAATTACTAAAAAATTACTTGCGCTCAACAATGTTCCAGAAAAGATTATCCAACATGGATATAATATCGATAGAAGGGAACATTTCAGCTAACATAAATACAACATTATTAAGGACTTTGCAAAGAGAAAATCTGGAAGAGTTGATATTGTATAACTGTGTTGTGTTCTGATTTTCTAAAAGCTTGACATATTTCAATTTTACCTTTTACTTATTTTAAATATTAAAATCTAGATACTCGGGTGATAGGCTACAAAGGTAAATACGTGACAAAAACAGCAAGAAGTTTTTTGCTACTCACACATAAGAATACAACTTTTTATTTTTTCTATTAAAAAGTTGTTGAAATAAGTAATATTTGTTATGATCTTATAAATATGTAACATCGTGAAACATTATGGCTAACAATCCCAATATACAAAAAATAAAATCCTTCATCCCTTATAATTTGCATTTAAAATACGAGTATGTTCTTAAGAAAACTTCTATGTATAAAAGGCAGTGTCCTGATTGACTGACTGACTCATCCTCGACCAGCCCAAACCGCTAAGGATAGCAACTTGACATTAGGAGAAGGTGTGAACCTTATACTGTAGACGTTTAACAATCACGTGTAGTTCTGCACTTTACAGTGTTTCAGGCTTCATGAGAAAAACTTGACTGCAGTGTGACTGGTTAGTGTCAGACATGAAGATGCCAGTGGTCCATCACATGGCGGAGTGGAGGAGAGATACTTCAAAGTCGAAAGCGATATGGGCACTGTTTATTGGTAGACTTCATGAAAACTACAATCAGTTGTGAAGATCGTTAGTAGTTTATAATTTGTTCAACTACATTAGCTGCTGACGGCATGAAGCCTTACAAGTTAAAGAGAGATCTTGAAACCAAACATCCTGAATTAATGGGAAACCGAAAACAATTTTTGTCAGCAATTAAATGTTTTACCCGCAAGAATTCTGCTAAAACTACGAATATGACTTCTCAGGCCCTTTTAGTCTCCTAACATATTTAGCATAGGATTGCTAAATGCAAGAAACCACACACGGTTGCAGAAACTCTGGTTTTAATAGTAGTGATTGATTTGTTTACTCAAAAGTTAAAAAGTATTCCAATGTCTAATTAAACAATGCGTAGAAGAATTTTAGACTTCTGATGATGTACTCGAGCAGTTAATCGATAAATTGCGTAACAACTGCTTTGCACTTCAAGTCGACGAAGCGACTGATATTCATAAAATGATAAAGATACTCATTTGATTACTTACGTTCGTTTCGTTAATGAGTTTAACATTGGAGAGTAATTGCTTTTCTGTGAGCTGATACTGAAAACAGCTACAGCTCGAAGACTTGTTGGCATGATCAATACTTTTTTTAAATGTTCAAATGTGTATGAATTCCTAAGGGACCAGACTGCTGAGGTCATCGGTCCCACTACTTTTTTTAATCAAAACGGAACATCATACAATAAGTGCATTGGAGTATACACAGATGGATTTCGCTCAGTGACTGGAATTCTTGGTGGTTTGCAAGCGAGAGTCGAAGCAGTAGCTCGTGGTGCAGCACGGACTCACTGCATAACACATCGTGATGCTCCGCCCGCTAAAGAACTTAGCCCACTCTTTCATGAAATGCTGCAAACGTTTATAGAAACAGTTAATATTATAGCACACTACGCATCAGCCGCCACGCGCTCGCCCTATGTGCAGTGCTGTGTAATGACGGTGTAGTGTCGTATGTGAATAGGAGGTGAATCGCTATCGAGTAGTTCCGCATCTGGCCACCAGGAGCGATGCGTTGCACGTGCAATTGGTTTCTCCCCACGTTTACTCTTACATTTAAAATTGATTTTCTGTTGTTCTATTCGACAACTCTCTGACGCCGTGCTACGAAGTTATCCAACGTCCTTTCTTATTACAAACTGTATTTCTGTAAGGAAGCTAACGCTTCAATTAAATCCTTGAGCTGTACGTGGAGGGTAGCCTTATGTGTTGAAGTTAATGAAACCTGTTTTTCTGTTCATGAATTTATTATTCCTACCTAAAGAACACTCCAAAGGATCAGGAAGCATTTCCCCTGTAAGGTCAGACAATATTACTAAGGAAAACACTAAGAATTCAACACTCTTTAAACTGCTATGTGAGGAGATAGGTGGTGAACACACTTCATTGCTCTTTTTTAGTAGTACTCGATGGCCTTCAAGGGATAAAGAACTAAAAAGAATATTTGAGCTGAAGAATGAGGAATTCTGTGTCTTAAACGAGAAAAGATACTATCTAGCAGACTGTTTCAGCAACGGGTATTTTCTATTGAAAATGGCTTACCGGACTTATATTTTCGAGAAACCAAATATTAAGTGTTAAGGACACTTCACTTCAAGGTAATCAGGCAGCTGTACTATCTTGGAATAAAAAAGTTCATAAAGCATTCGAGCTGTGACAAAACCGAATGCAAAGTGGAATGCTAGAAATGTTTCCCACTCTAGTGTCACTATTAGAGGACACGGATAATCCGATATTCCCAACGGAGATAAAAGCCTGCCTTCTACATCACCTTGCGACACTAAAAGTTCACTTCGGAAAGCATTTTAGCGACGATTTTGATACATTCCGTTGATTAGAAATCCATTCAGAAATTCTCCAGGACTGTCACGTCTAAATATAAAAGAGCGAGTACAGTATACTGATCTCACTTGTGATACTTCGTTGACATTTAATGAAGTGTTTTTATTAGAGTTTTAGATACGTGTTAGCAAAGAATTCCCAAAGATGAGCCAGACTGCAAGGAAGATCCCGATTCCTTCTGCAACAACATACTTGTGTGAGAGTGGCTTTTCAGCTTTGGTAGTTATGAGGTCGAATTACCGTTCAAAGCTAAATGTAAGCCAAGAAATTCGAGTGGCTCTTTCTCCTATTACACTATGTGTTAAGAAACTTCCGTCTCAAAACCAGGTTCATCCAACACACTGAACTTTGTGATGTAAATTTTTAAGCAGCTTTTGATCCTTGTTCACTGAATTGTAACCATTGTTCATTTCATAGTTCCTGAAGATATGAAAACATAATAAAGATTGACAGTTTGTTCCGTATCTTCCGTGAAATAATTCATGTATTTTTTTCGTTGCTGTTGCGTAAAATCCTTCTGAACTGAATTTGGTAAGACAGAGAATAAGGCAAAGGAAATATGGAAAAATTATTTTTGTTGATAAATTAGGCAGGCGGGCCTGATACTCTTTTTCCTCGTGAGGGGGGCCCCAGAGGAAAAATGTTTGATGCCACAGGTCTTTGCGCAACTGAATAAAACCAATTTTATCATGCCATACGCGTTATGCTTAAATTTTTTTGAAAAGTATCATCGGTAGCCTCCAGTATATTCATTTTTATGGGTGTAGTGTTTTGCTTTGTGTACTAGACACTGTTGTTTCAAGTTAGACAGAATTTTTACATTTTCTGATTTTAAATAACGTAATGATAGTCCAAATTTTATCTTACAAGATTTGTGATTAATGCTCTACATGTGTGCTTGTTTTGCTACTCTTTACTGCTATTCTTCTGCATCCAGACTTCGAATTTCACTAGCACAGTACTGAGAATATGAACACACCTTATCTTCTGTTCCTTCTTGAATTTTGTTGCAAAATAGTAACTGTTGTTCCAATTGTCGAGTGGGTGTGATATTTGTTCTTTGTATATGTATAAATGTGTGTGTGTGCGTTGCTTTCGTTCGTTGCACGTATTGGAATCTTTTCCTCGCTATGTATGAGCATTGTGTTCTGAGTATAAATGTGTAGTCTGTTATATTTATTCGTATGTGTTGTTGGTTATAGTGCGATGGAGAACAGAGAATTTAGCCCTGGAGCCGACGCTTAGCCTGCTGCCCGCCAATAGCATTAATGGAACTGCTGAGTTGAATAATCGTATCCAAACATCGCATAGTGACATCCAATGTCAGGAGGCTTTCAGTATGCGTCCTAACATGAATTTACCCTGAAGAGCGAAAGCAACTGATACACATGCCTAATATAGTGTAGGGCCCCCTCGAGCACGCAGAAGTGTGGCAACACGACGTGGCATGAACTTGATTAATGTGTATTGCAGTGTTGGAGGGAACTGACACCATGAATCCTGCAGGGCTGCCCGTAAATCCGTAAGAGTACGAGGGGATGAAGATCACTTCTGAACAGCACGTTGCTAGGCATCTAGGGAGTTTGTTGGCCAGCGGAAGTGTTTAAACTCAGAAGATTGTTCCAGGAGCCACTCAGTACCAATTCCGGAGGGGTAGGGTGTCGCTTTGTCCTGCTGAAATTTCCCGAGTCCGTGGGAATGAACAATGAGCATGAATGAATGCAGGTGATCAGACAAGATGCTTACGTACGTTTAACCTGTCAAAGTCGTGTCTAGAGGTATCAGGGGTCCACACAGTCCAACCGCACACGCCCCACACCACTACCAGAGCCTCCAACAGCTTGAACAGTCCCCTGCTGACATGCAGGGTCCATGGATTCATGAAAAAAATGGTTCAAATGGCTCTGAGCACTTTGGGACTTAACATCTTAGGTCATCAGTCCCCTAGAACTTAGAACGACTTAAACCTAACTAACCTAAGGACATCACACATATCCATGCCCGTGGCAGGATTCGAACCTGCCACCATAGTGGTCGCGCCGTTACAGACTGAAGCGCCTAGAACCGCTGGGCCACAACGGCCGGCTCTCCATCCGCTCAACACAATATGAAACGAGACTCGTCCGACCAGGCAACATGTTCCCAGTCATCAACAGTCCAATGTCGGTGCTGACGGGCCGAGGCGAGGTGTAAAGCTTTGTGTCGTGCAGTCATCAAGGGTACACGAGTGGTCCAGCTCCGAAAGCCCATATCAATTATGTTTCGTTGAATGGTTCGCAAGCTGACACTTGTTGATGCTCCAGCATTAAATCTGCGTCAATTTGCGGAAGGGTTGCACTTCCGTCACGTTGATCGATTCTCTTCAGTTTGTAAGTAGGCTGTTTATGTTTTCTTATTGGCAACGTTACGTAGCGCCCTGTATGAAAATCACTGGCTATGCTGTGTGCAGTCTCTGGCTAGTTTGCATTGTTGTCTGCCATTGTAGTGTTGGGCAGCGGCAGCTGGATGTGAACTGCGCGTAGCGTTGCGCAGTTGGAGGTGAGCCGCCAGCAGTGATGGATGTGGAGAGAGAAATGGCGGAGTTTTGATATTTGTAAGAATGGATGTTATGAACTCCTATATATATTATGACTTTTGATGATATTAAGGTAAATACATTGTTTGTTCTCTATTAATATCTTTCATTTGCTAACTATCCCTATCAGTAGTTAGTGCCTTCCATAGTTTGAATCTTTTATTTAGCTGGCAGTAGTGGTGCTCGCTGTATTGCAGTAGTTCGAGTAACCAATATTTTTGTGAGGTAAGTGATTTGTGAAACGTATAGGTTAATGTTAGTCAAGGCCATTCTTTTGTAGGGATTTTTGAAAGTCAGATTGCGTTGCGCTAAAAATATTGTGTGTCAGTTTAAGCACAGTCATGTATAATTGTTGAAAGGGGACGTTTCAAGTTGTCATTGGTCCCGTTCCAGCAGCAACGGTGTCGGAGATTTGATGTTTTACTGGATTGCTGATATTCACGGTACACACGTGAAATGGTCATACGGGAAGATCCCCATTTCATCGCTACCTCGGAAATGCTGTGTCCCATCGCTTGTGGACCGACGTTCAAACTCACTTTGAGCTTTATAACCTGCCATTGTAGCAGCAGTAACCCATCTATAGTCCGTGAGACGAGTGATTGGTACTGACAGTTCCGGCGGGCAGACGGCGCTGTTGCCGAACGTGGCTCACAGCACGCGGCGCCCTGTCTGCTACACGCTTTCTCTAGCAGCAGAAATAAAAGCGAGACAAAATACAAGTCGTATTGGTACGCGTGAATTTATTTAAAGTTGATGTTTGAAATATATTAACTCGAAAACTGATAAAAGCTGTTTAGTACAAGTATCTAAGATGCTGAAACATAATAAAGTTATTTGTTAAACTTCACAACTGAAATGAAAACTATTTTCCCAAGTTGTTGAACATTAGCAGTTTTGGTTTCCATTGTTAAGTATTAGCATTATTAATTTGTTCTACTACAAGCTACAGAATAATTGGTCAGTGTATTAAGAGTTATAACCTGAAGAAAGTACTCACAATATGATGATCTGGTTGTAGATCGATAGCAAACTCCCTCCTTACATTCCTGAATATGTTGTAGTTACTGTAATGGAAAAACACCACTCACATCACTGTCAGAATCTGATTACACATTGTCTTCCTCAGCACTACTCGAACTATCACTGCTCTCTTCCGGATGTATAATTAAATTTTCGATGCATTCTTCCACAACCCCTTCGGTTTTGGCCGCCTCGCTGATGGCACTTGCAGTGCTGTTTACAATTTTAGCCCAACGTCTCGCTTGTCACTTTATTGATAGCTGCTGGAAGGAGAATTTCCTCTTCGGAGATCGTGAATTTTTTATTGTTTGCAGCCATGTAATTTTTTATCTGCGCCCACACTCTTCAATTGCATTGAAGTGACAGTGGTATGGAGGAAGCCGAACGATTTCATGCCCGTGCCTTTTAGCAATCTCGTCAATTACATATGTTGGAAATTGGGGTTTCTTTTGTGCCACAATTTCGAGCAGTTCCGCCTTCCTTAAATCTTTTCTGAAATCTACTTTTCGCCGTTTCAACCACTGAATGATATCGTCTTTTTTTGTTGCCAAGGTTGGTGCCTTATCGTGAACAACGGAATGATAAGGCGCATTGTCCATAACAATCACTGATGGACTAGTCAGATTCGTCATAAGCGATGTCTCGAACCATTCTTGAAATACTACACTGTTCATTTCTTCATAGTAGTCTCCCGTCTTTTTTGACCGAAACATTTTCAAGCAGTTTGGCACAAAACCTTTGGATGTTCCTGCATGTAAGACAATAATACGCCCTCCTTTGCCAACAGGCACTGCCATTGTCCCCTCGGGCGTTCCATCATTCCAGCCTCTACGTAAAGAATGGCTGGCATTGACCCAATTTTCATCTAACCACACTATACTTTCGAATTCCACACCCATGATCCTGCGCAGAAATCTGCACCGCCATGCAACTACATCTGTCCTTTCCATTAATATTTTCGTCCGTTAAACAGTGAATAGCTGAAGCCTATGTCTTTCAACACTGTACGCAATGAAAATTTGCTCCCTTTAAAAAGATCGTCTTTCTGAAGCGACACCAGTAATTTAGATAGAGTGGGATGTTCCCTTCTCTTATAATAGCTGTATATATGACGACGAATAGCGTCTTTCTGAAAATCGTCCAAAGCTGTCCCTGCTTATTTCTCGGTCGCTTCTTTCCTGGTGTGTGCAGCTTTGTTGTGCCACTCTCGTCACAATCTACACTATACTGTTCTTTCCCTATCTTTACAACAGTGTTCTTACTTATTTTCAATGCTGCTGCAGTTCTCTTCACAACCTGAACGACAGGAATTAAGGGCCCACCTTTGTCCTTCTCTTTCTCAAAGTAATCCCTCACAGAGCACACGAATTCACGGGCCTGGGTGTGTAGCACACTTTTCTTCCTCCGTTTCACTTCTTGTGTTGGGCTGGTACTACCCGCCGCACTAGACATTTTTTACAACGAAACATAAACAAAGAAACACTAAAAACAACAAAAACGAAATAAACTGCGAATTCAACTTCAGACGAACTACGAACGACCGCACCGCCTGCACGCGAGACACTGGTAAGTTTCATAAGCGCGCGCGACCGGGTTTCAGAGCGGCAACGTGCCCCTTGCTACCCGCTCAAAGTCAGGCCGTCATTGGCTGCCTGCCTGCGGTCGCTAGGCAACGGAAAGACGCTACCGAGCTGTCAATACCAAAGACTCGTCTCTCAGACTATAAGAAGTGCGCCAGACACTTGCTGTCTTATATAGGCGTTGTCGACCACAGTGCCATGTTCTGCCTGTTTACATATCTCTGTATTTCAATACGCATGCCTATACCAGTTTCTTTTGCGCTCCAGTGTATAATTTGCAAGGTTTCGGTCGAGTACAATCCATAATTGTCTACTAAGCAATAGTTAGACATTTTGCAACAATTCCAGTAATGAGAAATTCGTGAACAGTTTTCTTCGTTCATGAACAGAAGATAAAGGCAACCAGATACATCTCTCATGTGTGGCTTCCCAAGCACGGGGTCTCGGGTTCGATTTCCGGCGGGGTCAGAGATTTTCACCTGCCTCGAGATGACTGGGTATTTGTGTTGTCCTCATCATTTCATCATCATTCATGAAACTGGCGAGATTGGGCTGAGAAGAGATTGGGAGTTTGTACGGGCGCTGATAACCGCGCAGTTGATGACCCCACAAACCAAACATCATCATCATCTCATGTGTGATGTCAAACGGTGTGCTTATACAATTAGCTTTCAATCAGTCTACCTGATGCACTTCACATTTGTTGGTCAGTGGCGCAATTCGTAGGAAGTCTATACAGCTACATCGTTTGACTTTTGACGATCACCACTACTCTATTGGTGTTCGGGCACCACAGAAAGCTTAATATATGGTTGATGAGACTGAATTCAATGTCCTACCTATTCTTACCTTGTTTACTGCTGAATATTCTCTGGATCAGAATTCGTTTATCGTAGTGGCTGAACTGACTTCCTTGGCGAACACCCGAAGCTCGCAACATGCTGGAGTTTTCTGTCTATTGAGAACGGCGTGATACGTTGAGTTTGCTGGCAGCTCTTTAAGAGCGAGCGCGCCCTGCTTTTGCAGGCTGGTGGCGGCGCTGCTGGCGGCGTGGGTGTGCGCGGCTGCCGGCGCCGCCCGCTGCCCGCCGGGCTGCCGCTGCTCGCCGGACGGGCTGTCCGCGTCGTGCGCCGACCTGCTGGCGGACCGCCTGCCCCAGGGGCTGGCGCCCACGCTCTCCACGCTCAACGTCTCCCACCACCGGCTGCGCGCCGTCGACGGCCGCACCTTCGCGGACCTGCCGCAGCTACAGACGCTCGACGTTTCGCGCGGACGCATCACGCAGGTACCTCGCCTTACAACCTCACTGTTCACACTTATTTGTCCATGTCTGAAAGAATCGTTACCGTTCCCTATCCCATTCCTCCATACAATAGCCCATTCCATTAAAGGGGGTAGGACGTCAAACGGGCCGACTTGGAGCAGGAGAGGCACCACAGGACATTTTAATTTCCACTGTCTATACTTTTACAAATAAATTCATGAAACTTTGTCAGCATGACCAGGAAGCATTCAGGATTCACACTCATAGCAGTGGAAGTTCAAACACATAACAAAATAAATTTTTTTACATGTGAAATTTCATCATTTTTTCGCTTACTATTGGCTGCATTTGTTGTTATAGGTACATTTTTCTTCACAAGTAAGAGAGATTCTTTGATGAATTTTGCACAGCATACAAACCATACTTACAGGTGTATGAAACTCTAGAATTTTCCAAAGCTATTAAAAACTGTGGTGAAAATTGAGATAATAACTACAAAATTAAATTTTTTTTCTAAACATAAAGTTTAAAACGTAACAGCTCATTCATTTTTTCATAAATTAAATAGATTCTAGATTTTCAGACACCTGTAAGTATGGTTTGTATGCTGTGAAAAATTCATCGAACAGTCTCTCTTACTTATGAAGAAAAGTGTACGTATAGCAACAAATGCAGCCAATAGTAAGTGAAAAAGTGGTGAAATTTCATATATAAAAAAAAATTGTTCTGTTTTTGAACTTCCGCTGCTACGGGTGTGAATCCCGAATCCTTCCTGGTTATACTGACACAGTTTGATGAATTTACTTGCAAAAGTATAGACAGTGGAAATTAAAATGTCCTGTGGTGCCTCACCTGCTCCAAGTCGGCCCGTTTGACGTCCTACCCCCTTTACTTACGAACCAGTGTGTCCTCCACCACCCTCGTGCCGAGACTTACACATTTGCGAAAACTAAGGAGTGATCTTTCCTACACAGGAGATGTTTCCCACCGTGTATAAACTCTAGTGATTGATCGATGAGAGGATATGGAACAAAAAAGGTCTAATGAACTTATGACCAGATATCCATAGTTTCCTTGTCAGAGAACGTTTATTCAATCATAATTTGTTACAGAGACTGCGGTCTAATTCACGCTGTACCATGCAGTCACAGTTACACTATGCATGGTTTCCTCCTAGAGGATGGTACTGTTCCTCAAACGTCATGTCCTAGCAACTTTCCTGCTGTAGTAATTGGTAATGTTGTGTCTGAGTCATTTCTCTTGCTGACACACCTTGTAGTGGATGTGATATAGCGTTGTACACAATGGTTCAGTAACCCAATCCTCGTTCACCAGATCTCAACCCGTGCGATTTGTGGTTATGGCGCCATCTCAAAAAGTATAGTGTAAGCAGAGCCCATTCCAGATGTGGAGACACTGGAGCAGTGTATTAATGCTACCTTTGACACTGTTTGGATACAGCCTGGCTGATGTGAATGTGTGAGAATAAACATGCCACGGTGTGTACACGCATGTATTGAGGCACATGGAAAACATTTTTAACATCTGCTGTAACTGTCGCTGCGTGGTACACCGCAATTTCTGTAACAATGTATGATTCATTAGACCTTTTTTGTTCTGTGTCTTCTCATTGATGAATCCCTAGAGTTTTTAGCCGTGGAAAAAATCACGCTCTGTATTTGTTGTGGTCTCCACTCCGAAGACTAGTTTGATGCAGCTCTCCAAGCTACTGTATCCTGTCCAAGCCTCTTTATCTCTGAATAACTACTGCAACTTACATTCATTTGAATCTGCTAACTGTATTCGTATCTAGGTCTCCCTCTACAAATTTCTCCCTCATACACTCCCTTCCATCAACAAAATTACTATTCCTATGCTCCAGGATGCATCCTATCAACCGAGCCTTTCTTTTAGTCCAGTTATGTCATAACTGTATTTTCCCTCAATTACAGGTTGGAAATAATTAAATTTTCACTACCCAAGCCACCTTAGACAGAAAACTATTTATAGTACTGGTACCCATCGTTATAGGAATGATGTTCAGCTAGTGCGCTGCAGAAGTTGTCTTGTTAGTATTGTTAGTGTCATGACTTGCCCTTGCCGTGCGGCGACGAAGGGTTGAAACACAATCATCTATGTGCACTACAGTTGCAGACAGCCAACATGAGTCTGAATAAAGCATGCAGAGCTTTCTTCGTAAAGCTATTTTATCAAAAATACAGCAATACTGCTGCTGCACCTCGCGAGTATCAGCGCATTAAAGGAACAGGGGGAGGTCCTCTTTCGGCACCGGAATTGAAGAACATGATAAGAAAGTTCGAATTAACTGGTGATTTAGGAACTGCCCCTGAAAGGTCTACAGCCAATGGCGCCACATGTCGTTGAGGAAGTTGCCATGGGTGAGAACGCTGGAGGCAATGTGCGATGTTAAGGCAGTGCTCGGGCTGTGTTACGACAGATGATGGTCCACCGTTGTTTCGGGTAACAGTACAGCAATCGCTAATCCAATTACAGGCTGTTGTGGATGCAGATGGTCGTCGCATTGAGCAAGTTTGTAACCTGGAACGTAAACATCGTACGTAATTAACAAATGTTTCCTTCCCATGTGGAAATTAAAATGTATTTCTATCAATGCTTTATTCGTTATTTCTTTCCCAAATGTACATAAAAATGTTTCCACAAAATTTCATTGTTCTACGAACACTCGTATTTCAAGGAGGCTCTCTCAAGTAGCGATTCAGTGCCTCCTAATTAATTAATCGATTTATCCATCTAATCCTCAGCAAACTTATAGAGCATAACATTTCAAAAACTTCTATTATCTTCTTCCCCAAACCCATTATCATTAGGCTGCTGTACATAGGGCCAGTAGTGGTAGTCAGTTCTGGCGTTCAGTAGTGGATGCCACCAATTTTACCAGCCACTGACCTTGTACATGAAGCCAATAATAGCATTCAATTTTTTCTCCTCTGTGGCCGCCAGTGTGTCGTTAGATTTAGTAGAGTATACAGAGTTAAATGTTGCTTGGTGAAAAATATGGAATGTGATAATGATAGTCAGTCTGAGGAGGCTTTTTATGAAGCGGTGGCTGAAATTATTGTAGTTTTAAGTGAGGAGTCTAGAACCATTTTAAACCAACATAGAGTGTCGGTAAATGACTGAGTAGGTCGTAGAGAAGTCCTTTGTGCATCAAACACTTCGTTCCATGAACTATTAATGGGGGACCTTTCAGAATATAAGAGGCAACTGCGAATGACTGTTGAACAATTTAATGAGTTTCTGAGCATAACTGAGCCACAGGTATCCAAGAGAGACACTATTATAAGAAATGCAATAATTCCCAAACCAATACTAGAGGTTACGGTGCGGTATTTACCAAGTGGTGAGAGATTTCAGTCTCTAGCATTATTATTTCACTTAGCAGCCACCAAAATTTCAATATTCTTTCCCGAAGTTCTCCAAACAATTATAAGTGGATTAGAACACTACTTAATGGTGAGTTTTGTCGACATTATGATCTTCAGTCCGTAGACTGGTTTTTATGCAGCTCTATCGTGCGTGAGCCTCTTCAACTCTCAACAACTACTGCAGCCTATATCTTCCTAAATCTGCTTATTGTATTCATCTCTTGGCCTGCCACTACGATTTCTAGCCGCCCCCCCCCCCCACACACACACACACTCCCCCCTGCTCAACGCTAAATTGGTGATCCCTTGATGTCTCAGAATGTGTCCGATCAACCGATCCCTTTTTTTGATCAGATTGTGCCACAAATTTCTTGCCCCCGCAAGTACTTATTCATTAGTTATGTGATCGATCTATCTAATCTTCAGCATTCTTCTGTATCACCACATTTCGGAAGCTTCTATTCTCTTCTTTTCTAAACCGTTGGTCGCCCATGTTTCACTTTCATACATGGCTATACTCCGCACAAATACCTCCAGAAAAAACTTCCTGACACTTAAATCTATATTCGATGTTAAAAAAATTCTCTTCTTCAGAAATATTTTTATTGCCATTGCTAGTCTACATTTTATATCCTGTCTACGTCTGCCATCATCAGTTATTTCGCTGCCCAAAGAGCAAAACTCATCTATTACTTTAAGTGTCTCGTTTCCTAATGAGTCCCTTAGCATTGCCTAGTTTAATTCGATTACATTCCGTTATCCTTGTTTTGCTTTTGTTGATATTTGTATTATATCCTCCTTTCAGATCACTGTTCGTTCCGCTCAACTTATCTTCCAAGGCCTTTGCTGTCTCTGAGAGAATCACAGGCAACGGCAAACCTCAGAGTTTTTATTTCTTCTCTCCTTCCGGATGCCATGAAGGGTACAGGGTGCACCCATCTGGAGGTGGTCGCTCATGTCGCTATGGATCGGAGGAAATCCTCTCTGGCTTCCGGCGGCTATCTGATTTGGTGAAGACTGCCAGTCTCGCTAGCGGGATGAAAGCAGAGCTCACCACCTGCAGCATCGTCGACAGGACTGACTGCGGACCTTTAATACAGAGCTGAGTGGAGGGTCTGAATCAGAGGCTGAGACGGTTCTGCGACCGTGTGGGCTGCAGATTCCTCGACTTGCGCCATAGGGTGGTGGGGTTTCGGGTTCCGCTGGATAGGTAAGGAGTCCACTACACGCAGCAAGCGGCTACACGGGTAGCAGGGGTTGTGTGACGTGGACTGGGCGGTTTTTTAGGTTAGATGGCCTCGGGCAAGTACAGAAAGGGCAACAGCCTCAAAGGGTGGGGGCAAAGTCAGGACATGCGGGGACCAAGCAGCAATCGGTATTGTAATTTTAAACTGTCGAAGCTGCATTGGTAAAGTACCGGAACTTCAAGTGCTGATAGAAAGCACCGAAGCTGAAATCGTTATAGGTACAGAAAGCTGGCTGAAGCCAGAGATAAATTTTGCCGAAATTTTTACAAAGGCACAGACGGTGTTTAGAAAGGATAGATTGCATGCAACCGGTGGTGGCGTGTTTGTCGCTGTTAGTAGTAGTTTATCCTGTAGTGAAGTAGAAGTGGATAGTTCCGGTGAATTATTATGGGTGGAGGTTACACTCAACAACCGAGCTAGGTTAATAATTGGCTCCTTTTACCGATCTCCCGACTCAGCAGCGTTAGTGGCAGAACAGCTGAGAGAAAATCTGGAATACATTTCACTCAAATCCTTCAGCATGTTATTCACCAGATATAGACTGGGACACTCAGATGTTTAGGACGGGTGGTAGGGACAGAGCATCGAGTGACATTATACTGAGTGCACTATCCGAAAATTACCTCGAGCAATTAAACAGAGAACCGACTCGTGGAGATAACATCTTGGACCTACTGAAAACAAACAGACCCGAACGTTTCGACTCTGTAAGTGCAGAACAGGGAATCAGTGATCATAAGGCCGTTGCAGCATCCCTAAAAATGGAAGTTAATAGGAATATAAAAAAGGGAGGAAGGTTTATCTGTTTAGCAAGAATAATAGAAGGCAGATTTCAGACTACCTAACAGATCAAAACGAAAATTTCTGTTCCGACACTGACAATGTTGAGTGTTTATGGAAAAAGTTCAAGGCAATCGTAAAATGCGTTTTAGACAAGTACGTGCCGAGTAAAACTGTGAGGGACGGGAAAAACCCACCGTGGTTCAACAACAAAGTTAGGAAACTACAGCGAAAGCAAAGAGACCTTCACTCCAAGTTTAAACGCAGCCAAAACCTCTCACACAAACAGAAGCTAAACGATGTCAAAGTTAGCGTAGGGAGGGCTATGCGTGAAGCGTTCAATGAATTCGATAGTAAAATTCTATGTACCGACTTGACAGAAAATCCTAGGAAGTTCTGGTCTTACGTTAAATCAGTAAGTGGATCGAAACAGCATATCCAGACACTCCGAGATGATGATGCCATTGAAACAGAGGATGACACGCGTAAAGCTGAAATACTAAACATCTTTTTCCAAAGCTGTTTCACAGAGGAAGACCGCACTGCAGTTCCTTCTCTAAATCCTCGCACAAACGAAAAAATGGCTGACATCGAAATAAGTGTCCAAGGTATAGAAAAGCAACTGGAATCACTCAACAGAAGAAAGTCCACTGGACCTGACGGGATAACAATTCGATTCTACACAGAGTACGCGAAAGAACTTGCCCCCCCCCCTTCTAAGACCCGTGTACCGCAAGTCTCTAGATTGATTGGAAAAGAGCACAGGTAGTCCCAGTCTTCAAGAAGGGTCGTCGAGCAGATGCGCAAAACTATAGAACTATATCTCTGACGTCGATCTGTTGTAGCATTTTAGAACATGTTTTTGGAAACCCAGAATCTACTCTGTAGGAATCAACATTGATCCCGGAAACAGCGATCGTGTGAGACCCTACTCGCTTTATTTGTTCATGAGACCCAGAAAATATTAGATACAGGATCCCAGGTAGATGCTATTTTCCTTGACTTTCGGAAGGCGTCCGATACAGTTCCGCACTGTCGCCTGATAAACAAAGTAAGAGCCTACGGAATATCAGACCAGCTGTGTGGCTGCATTGAAGAGATTTTAGCAAACAGAACGCAGCATGTTGTTATCAATGGAGAGACGTCTACAGACGTTAAAGTAACCTCTGGCGTGCCACAGGGGAGTGTTATGGGACCATTGCTTTTCACAATATATATAAATGACCTAGTAGATAGTGTCGTAAGTTCCATGCGGCTTTTCGCGGATGAGAAAATGCAGGAAGATCTGCAGCGGATGGGCACTTGGTGCAGGGAGTGGGAACTGACCCTTAACATAGACAAATGTAATGTATTGCGAATACATAGAAAGAAGGATCCTTTATTGTATGATTATATGATAGCGGAACAAACACTGGTAGCAGATACTTCCGTAAAATATCTGGGAGTATGCGTGCGGAACGATTTGAAGTGGAATGATCATATAAAATTAATTGTTGGTAAGGCGGGCACCAGGTTGAGATTCATTGGGAGAGTCCGTAGAGAATGTAGTCCATCAACAAAGGAGGTGGCTTACAAAACACTCGTTCGACCTATACTTGAGTATTGCTCATCAGTGTGGGATCCGTACCAGATCGGGTTGACGGAGGAGATAGAGAAGATCCAAAGAAGAGCGGTGCGTTTCGTCACAGGGTTATTTGGTAACCGTGATAGCGGTACGGAGATGTTTAGCAAACTCAAGTGGCAGACTCCGTAAGAGAGGCGCTCTGCATCGCGGTGTAGCTTGCTCGCCAGGTTTCGAGAGGGTGCGTTTCTGGATGAGGTATCGAATATATTGCTTCCCCCTACTTATACCTCCCGAGGAGATCACGAATGTAAAATTAGAGAGATTCGAGCGCGCACTGAGGCTTTCAGACAGTCGTTCTTCCCGCGAACCATACGCGACTGGAACAGAAAATGTAGGTACTGACAGTGGCACGTAAAGTGCCCTCCGCCACACACCGTTGGGTGGTTTGCGGAGTATAAATGTAGATGTAGAACTTCAATTGCTACTCCAAATATTTCTCTGGTTTCCTTTACTGCTTGTTCAATGTACATATTGAATAACATTGGGAAAAGTCTACAATCCTGCCTCACTCCCTTTTCAGCCACTGCCCCCTTTCATGCCCCTCGACACTTATAACTGCCGTCTGGTTTCTGCACATGTCGTAAATAACCTTTCGTATTCCAATCAACATGTCAAAAACTTTTTCTAAGTCTACAAATGCTATAAAAGTAGGTTTATATTTCGTTAACCTATTATCTAAGATAAGTCGTATGGTCAGTATTGCCTCGCGTTTTCTCACATTTCTCCAGAATCCATATTGATCTTCCTCGAGGTCTCATTTTGAAACTGATAGTTCAGCAGTTCTCGCACCTTCAGCAAGTGCTTTCTTCGGAAGCGGAATTACTGCAATCTTTTTGAAGTCTGAGGGAATTTCGCCTGTGTCATACATCTTGCACACCAGATGGAAGAGTTTTGTCGTGGCTGGTTCTCCCAGGGCTATCAGAACTTCTGACGGAATGTCGCCTTCTCTCGACTTAGATCTTTCAGAACCTTGTCAAATTCTTCTCGCCGTATCATATCTCCTCTCTCATTTTCATCCACGTCCACTTCCCCTTCTATAATACTGCTTTAAGTTCTTCTCCCTTGTATAGGCCGTCTATATACAGCTTTCTCTTCGTTGCTTAGGACTGGTTTTACATCTGAGCTGTTCTCTTTTCTTCAAAGGCCTCTTTAATTTTCCAGTGGGCATTATGTATCTTTCCTTTAGTGATATAAGCTTCTATATCCATACATTTGTCCCCTTGCTATTTCTGATTAGCCATTTTGCACTTCTTGTCAATCTCGTTTCTTAGACGCTGTTATTCCCTTCCACCTGCTTTATGCGCTGCATGTTTATATTTTCTCGTTCCATCAATTAAGTTCAATATCTCTTGTGTTATTCAAGGATTTCTATTAGGCCTTATCATTTTACCTATTTGATGCTCTGCTGCCTTCACTGTTTTATATCTTGAAGCTACCCATTCGTCTTCTATTGTATTTCTTTCCCCTGCTCTAATCAACCGTTGCCTAATGCTCCCTCTGAAGCTCTCAACAACCTCTGATTCTTTCAACTTATCCGGGCCCCATCTCTTTAATCTCCTACCTTTTTTCCGATTTCTTCAGTTCAATCTACAGTTCATAACCAATAAAATGTGGACAGCGTCCACTTCTGCCCCTGTAAATGTCTTAAATTTAAAATCTGGTTCCTAAATCTCTGTCTAACCATTACATAATCAATCTGAAAGCTTCCGGTGTCTTCAGGTCTCTTCCACGTATACAACCTTCTTTCATGTTTATTAAACCAAGTGTTGGCGATGATTAAATTATACACTGTAGGTGAGTTTCACTAGTTCATTATTGTGTAATTTGACAAACGTCGAAGTTTAAAGTCTTGTAGACATAATTCCTATTAAACATTTGGGATTTAAATTGAAAAAAGTGAATTAAAAATAAAGTAATTATAGAATCGTTTTAAGTAAATTAAAATTTTCAATAATATAAATAAAACGAAAATTAATTATGTAATTTTTTGCTGATTATTTAATCACTGTTATTTAGAAACAAAAACTGTTTATCCATAACCTACTATTATGAAACCTGGACAAGGCAAATAAAGGATTCGTCAGATTTTCTTTTAGTTTTTATAACTGACTCAGAGTTTTCTGCAAACGAAACATTACTTGCTATAAACGTTAACTCTGTCTTTATTTCTGGAGAAGCTACTGTAGTTGTCTGTATACCATATCATCAATCGCGAATAGGTCCGGGTTCAAACTGGTAAGATCTTCCACATCATCTACAGGTGCGATGATGTACCTCCGTACGCTGATGCACAAGTAACTGGTGAAGCCGGCGGCAAGTGTTTTAGCTTTTCTTTGGTGATAACACTCTGGCATTTTTCTTGCAAGTTTGCAGAGCTTCAGGCAGGAAGCGTTCTCAGTCGGCGAGCAATATGTTTGCCATTCAGCTCATGCTTGTCAGTTACTTTTTTTGAAGACGATAATCTATCCATAGCAATTTTTTGTTATTTCTTAAGTGCACTCTCAGCTTTGAAAAGTTTTCAAATACGTCTTTTCTTTGCTATTGGCGTCGCAAACTGGTTCTCTTGCGCTGGCATTCCTGTTGCTTTTACTGTGCTCTTAGCAGTAAGAAGGCTGTCATCATCCATGTCTTGAGTACCTTGTTCTTCATTTTCTCGACATTCAGTAAGGGTACTAATGACTTCCTGTTGTCCAACACTGTCTTCTTCAGTGGGGCATTTCTGAAAAACACAATCGCGGCGTTATAGAACTTGTACTACAATTTGCAGATTTAAATAGTATAGCGTTTGGTTTTTATATAGATTAACAAGGTTCCTCAAACTTTGGATAAGTGCAGACAAATACAAGATAGTTTTGAGATCAAATGGAACTTCCCATTGTAAGTAGGCTGTTTAGGTTTTATGTTGGTAACGCCACGTAGCGCTCTGTATGAAAATTGCTGACTGCACCGTGTGCAGTCTGTGGCTGGTTGGACTCATTGTTGGGACATTCGCTAGTGTAGTGTTGGGCGGTTGGATGTGAACAGCGCGTAGCGTTGGGCAGTTGGACGTTAGTCGCCGGCAGTGATGGAAGTACTGGGCAGTTGGGGGTGAGCCGCCAGCAGTAGTGGATGTGGGGAGAGAGATGCCAGAGTTTTGAGAGGTTACTATGAGCGGACGATCTGGATGTGTGTCCGTCAGAAAAAGCAAATTTGTAAACCTGGATGTCACAAACTGATGTATATATTATGACTTTTGAACACTATTAAGGTAAATACATTGTTTGTTCTCTATCAAAATCTTTCATTTGCTAACTATGCCTATCAGTAGTTAATGCCTTCAGTAGTTAGAATCTTCTATTTAACTGGCAGTATTGGCGCTCGCTGTATTGCAGTAGTTCGACTAACGATGATTTTTGTGAGGTAAGTAATTCATGAAAGGTATAGGTTATGGTTAGTCAGGGCTATTCTTTTGTAGGGATTATTGAAAGTCAGATTGCGTTGCGCTAAAATATTGTGTGTCAGTTTAGTGATGATCACAATAAGTAAAGAGAAAACTGTCTGAGTACGTTGACTTGTGCTCAGCTGTTTGAAAATTAAACAACGTAAGAGTTTTTCCGGCACTGTCATTCTTTACATACAAAGGGGAAGTTTTACCATCCTTTTGTGGTGCATTGGATGGTAAACATATAGCCATTAAACGTCACCTGGAAGTCGTGCAGAAATTTTCAGTTACGGCATAAGAATGTTGGCTTTAGTTGATGCCGATTGTGAATTCATTTATGCAGATGTGGGCACAAATGAAATGGCTAATGATGGGAGTGTGTTTAGGCTATTTACTTTGAAAACAGCCATTGGCAAAAACAGCCTAAATTTCCATCTTGAATACATTGTTGTAGCAGATGGCGCGTTTCCCCTGTATAGAGATTTGATGAAACCATTCTCAAGAAGAAACTTGTCATTAGAAGAACACATATTCAGCTACTGGTTGTCAAGCAAGAGCGCAAAGAGTTGTTGACAACGTATTCGACATATTAGCAACTAGATTTAGAGTATTACGAAAAGACATTTAAGTCAATTTATGCGCAGTTGATCTAACTGTGCAAGCTGCATGTTCGATTGGCAACTGGTTACGTACAGGATCGCCATGTATGAAAGTGATCGGCTGAAGACACAGAAACAGGAGTGCTGCTACTAGACTTATGGCGCACACCTGGAATCAAGCTACCATCCATAAGTAGTGCTCATCCAGGAAACACTTAAAGCAGGCATCAGAAAGAAGGAATAAAAGAGCTGCTTCCTTCAACAAAGAAGAACAAGTTCCTTCGCGAATGAAGGTCATCGGAATGTAAATTTGGTGGAGGAAGATGAGTAATTCAAACTTATGATCTTATCTACCTTTGCACAACGATTCAGCTATTTTACTCTTGTAAAATTGGAATTTTAACGATTTCTAATAAACGGATCAATCTCAAGATATGGAAGCTTGTAAATAATTTTTAGTAAATAATCAATAAAAACAAATTAGTTATCAAATTATTAAAAATTTTTCATTTTATCATTATTTTGCTTGCTTTGGGAAATATAATTAAACATTTCCATGTGTTAACAATTCTAAAATTCTGAAAAGCCAATTTTTAGCTGTCTTTATATTTAGTAATTTTTAAGACATGTACTTACAATAGGATACGTTAACTTACGAAATATGATTGAGAGTCTGACACCATAGAAACACATTACACAATAAAACATCTGTTTAGATATGCTGGAGACAGGTATTTGTCTAGCATACGTAAACAGATATGCTATTATGTAACGTGTTTGTATGATGTAACAAACATCTGTGAGAAATATGTTTATGGATATGGCCTTTTGGACAAGGTGCTTTATGTTTTTAAATATTTTACGAACCATAAACGTTTATAATGTGCTGAATTTTTTCCACTTGACGTATTGTACGTGATGTTCAGCGTAAAATGAACGTCTTTTACAGCAAAAAGATTGAAATGTTTTGCGCTGAAGGATGAACATGTAGAGCAGGTTGCAACATGATTTTTGAGAGGTGATGATTAAAACTGTATGGCTACCCGTGGTCTAAGGGTCCCTGGCCTCCACCTCTTCCCTGGCATGTAGAGCATACCGGGAACCCCCGTGGGGTCCATGCTTCGGATTCCAGGTGGGCCACACTAGCAACCTACAAAACACAGCCTGATTAATTTTAAAAAAGGGGGTAGCGTCTTTGATTAGTAATCAAAACATCCTCGGTCCAGTGTTCGAATCCCACCACTGCTTAAACTTTGATTAATAATCAGCATTGGTGGCCAAAGACTTCTGGCATAAGAACTTACCCTCGTTCTGCCAACGGTCTTGTCAAGAAGGGCGGAGGAGCAGACAGAGATTCAGGGCACTTTCTTGTCCTCGGGGGTGGAAAACTGTCCCTTAAGGCGGAAGAATCAGCAGTGATCAACGGCATGAGGATGCAGAAGGGAAAGGAAACAACTGCATTAGAGACACGTGACGTGTATCCACAGGACATGTGGCCTGTAATTGAAAAGTGTCATGATGATCTCTCCATTGGCAAAATATTTCAGAATAGTCCTCCATTCGGAACTCCCGGAGGGGACTGCCAACGGGGAGCTGACCATGACAAAAAGACTGGATAATCAATGAAAAGATAACGTTCTACGAATTGGGGCATGGAATGTCAGAAGCTTGAACATAGTCGGGAAACTAGAAAATCAGAAAAGGAAAATACAAAGGCTCAATCTAGATATAATAGGGGTCAGTACAGTGAAATGGAAAGAAGACAAGGATTTCTGCTGAGATGAGTGTAGGGTAATATCAACAGCAGCAGAAAGTGGTATAACGGGAGTATGATTCGTTATGAATAGGAAGGTAGGGCAGAGGGTGTGTTACTGTGAACAGCTCAGTGATAGGGTTGTTCTTTTCAGAATCGACAGCAAACCAACACCGACAACGATAGTTCTGGTATATATGCCGACGTCGCAAGCTGAAGATGAAGAGAATGAGAAAGTATATGAGGATATTGAAAGGGTAATACAGTACGTAAAGGGAGACGAAAATCTAATAGTCATGGAAGAGTGGAATATAGTTGTAGGGGAAGGAGTAATCTAATAGTCATGGAAGAGTGGAATATAGTTGTAGGGGAAGGAGTAGAAGAAAAGGTTACAGGAGAATATGGGCTTGGGACAAGGAATGAGAAAGAAAGACTAATTGAGTTCTGTAACAAGTTTCAGCTAGTAATAGCGAGTACTCTGCTCAAGAATCACAAAATGAGGAGGTATACTTGGAAAAGGCCGGGTAATACGGGAAGATTTCAATTAGATTACATCATGGTCAGACAGAGATTCCGAAATCAGATACTGGATTGTAAGGCGTACCCAGGAGCGGATATAGACTCAGATCACAACATAGTAGTGATGAAGAGTAGACTGATGTTCAAGACATTAGTCAGGAAGAATCAATACGCAAAGAAGTGGGATACGGAAGTACTAAGGAATGACGAGATACGTTTGAAGTTCTCTAACGCTATAGATACAGCTATAAGGAATAGCGCAGTAGGCAGTACAGTTGAAGAGGAATGGACATCTCTAAAAAGGGCCATCACAGAAGTTGGGAAGGAAAACATAGGTACAAAGAAGGTAGCTGCGAAGAAACCATGGGTAAAGAAGAAATACTTCAGTTGATTGATGAAAGGAGGAAGTACAAACATGTTCCGGGAAAATCACGAATACAGAAATACAAGTCGCTGAGGAATGAAATAAATAGGAGGTGCAGGGAAGCTAAGACGAAATGGCTGCAGGAAAAATGTGAAGACATCGAAAAAGATATGATTGTCGGAAGGACAGACTCAGCATACAGGAAAGTCAAAACAGCCTTTGGTGACATTAAAAGCAACGGCGGTAACATTAAGAGTGCAACGGGAATTCCAGTGTTAAATGCAGAGGAGAGAGCAGATAGGTGGAAAGAATACATTGAAAGCCTCTATGAGGGTGAAGATTTGTCTGATGTGATAGAAGAAGAGACAGGAGTCGATTTAGAAGAGATAGGGAATCCAGTATTAGAATTGGAATTAAAAGAGCTTTGGAGGACTTACGGTCAAATAAGGCAGAAGGGTTAGATAAAATTCCATCAGAATTTCTAAAATCATTGGGGGAAATGGCAACAAAACGACTATTCACGTTGGTGTGTAGAATATATGAGTCTGGCGACATACCATCTGACTTTCGGAAAAATATCATCCACACGATTCCGAAGACTGAAAGAGCTGACAAGTACGAGAATTATCGCATAATCAGCTTAACAGCTCATGCATCCAAGTTGCTGACAAAAATAATGTACAGAAGAATGGAAAAGAAAATGGAGGATGTGCTAGATGACGATAAGTTTGGATTTGGAAAAGGTAAAGGCCCTAGAGAGGCAATTCTGACGTTGCGGTTGATAATGGAAGCAAGACTAAAGAAAAATCAAGACGCTTTCACAGGATTGTCGATCTGGAAAAAGCCTTCGACAATGTGAAATGGTGCAAGATGTTCGGAATTATTGGAAAAATAGGGGTAAGATATAGGGAGAGACGGGTAATATACAGTATTTACAAGAGCCAAGAGAGAATAATAAGAGTGGACGACCAAGAACAAAGTGCTCGGATTAAAAAGGGTGTAAGACAGGAATGTAGTCTTCCCCGCTGCTGTTCAATCTATACATCGAAGAAGCAGTTTCAGGAGTGGAATTAAAATTCAAGGTGAAACGTTATTAATGGTAAGATTCGCCGATGACATTGCTGTCCTGAATGAAAGTGAAGAAGAGTTGCATGATCTGCTGAATGGGATGAAAAATCTAATGAGTACAGAATATGGACTGAGAATAAATCGAAGAAAGAGGAAAGTAACGAGATACAGCAGAAATAGCAGCGAGAAACTTAACGTCAGGATTGATGGTCACGAAGTAGATGAAGTTAAGGAATTCTACTACCTAGGCAGTAAAAAAAAATAAAAAAATAAAAAAAATTACGGGACGGAGCAAGGAGGACATCAAAAGCGGACAAACAATGGCAAAAAGGGCATCCCTGGCCACTGGCCAAGAGAAGTCTACTAGTATCAAATATAAGCCTTAATTTGAGGAAGAAATTTCTAAGAATGTACGTATGGAGTACAGCATTGTATGATAGTGAAACAAGGGCTGTGGGAAAACCGGAGCAGAAGAGAATCGAAGCATTTGAGATGTGGTGCTACAGACGAATGTTGAAAATGAGGTGGACTGAAAAGGTAAGGAATGAGGAGGTTTTAAGCAGAATCTGAGAGGAATGGAATATGTGGAAAACACTGATAAGGAGAAGGGTTAGGATGATAAGACATCTGTTAAGACATGAGGGAATAGCTTCCATGGTGCTAGAGGGAAGTGTATAGAGTAAAAACTGTAGAGGAAGACAGAGATTAGAATACATGCACGAAATAATTTAGGACTTAGGTTGCAAGTACTCCTCTGAGATGAAGAGATTGGCACAGGAAAAGAATTCGTGGCGGGCAGCATCAAACCAGTCACAAGACTGATAAAAAAAAAATAAAAAAATTGCTGCCCGTTGTCCTCATTATACTGAGGATTAGTTTTGTTGGGAATTTCAGATCCTCACCAACCTACTACACTTTTCCGCGTACTCACCATTCAGCTCCTTGTACAACTGCTCTATTCTCAGCAACCCATATTCATAGAGGTTCCCCATCTGGAAAGTGAACCAATTGACAACTGTAGTTTTGAGATCCTCATGGTTCACAAGCCATTGTTGTCATATCAGCGTCTCGTCACCTGTAACAATATCGTAAAAGAAATCATCTTCATATATTCAATATCAGTTCAGAGATGCTCATCCGCTTGACATTATTTCCTCTTTGCGATGGTTGAAAAATATTTTCGGTGCCCACCTTGCACGCAGTTTTCAGTACCCTAGCATTTCCGTGACGCGTCGACATGAAGAACTTCAGTAGCCACAGGACCCATCGTAAATCTTCGATCAGGTAGCAGATTACATTCCACATGTTCCATGAGATTATTCTGAGGTTATTGCAATCTCTACTGATGTATAAATATCGAGACATCACAATTGTAGCAGTCTTCCCAATAGTTACGATCGTATAAGCCCGTCTCTGGCTTTGTTCGACGTCTTCTTGTTGTGGAGATTTGAGATGGACTCCAAGAGTCTAGCAGCTGTACGCTCAATTAGTAGCCCTAGCGTCTTCTAACTAGGTTACTTTACAGATGCACTGCACTTTCTCCCAACAAATTAAATTCTTCTGAGTTCAAGTGTACATGACATTACTAGACCTAGATATAAAAAGGATGTGATATACTCCAGAATTTGCAACTAATGTTGAAACGAGACACTTTGAAGGTTTTTTTCTCTTCATTATTGGCGCTAACTTCAATATTACTGTATTAAAAGAAATACTGCTCATTTCTGCATTTCCTTTCAGTCCTTCAAAGAATATACTTTCTGACACAATTGCAAAACTAAGCAAACAATGTTGACATTACACCGATCCTACGTAATTTTTCATGAATATTAAGAACATTAGTGATTTTATCAGGTTTCCGTGGGCTACACTTGATGTCACATGCTTTTGCAAATAAACATGCGTGGTTATGTAATATATACGACGACGTCCTGAAAAGTAATCCTTCCGAATTTCTTATATGAATGCTCTTAATGCTTTTTAATTAAAAAGCGCTATTAACATTTTACACCTTTAATCTTTAACTCTACATGTTTATTTCTCAACATACACTCCTGGAAATTGAAATAAGAACACCGTGAATTCATTGTGCCAGGAAGGGGAAACTTTATTGACACATTCCTGGGGTCAGATACATCACATGATCACACTGACAGAACCACAGGCACATAGACACAGGCAACAGAGCATGCACAATGTCGGCACTAGTACAGTGTATATCCACCTTTCGCAGCAATGCAGGCTGCTATTCTCCCATGGAGACGATCGTAGAGATGCTGGATGTAGTCCTGTGGAACGGCTTGCCATGCCATTTCCACCTGGCGCCTCAGTTGGACCAGCGTTCGTGCTGGACGTGCAGACCGCGTGAGACGACGCTTCATCCAGTCCCAAACATGCTCAATGGGGGACAGATCCGGAGATCTTGCTGGCCAGGGTAGTTGACTTACACCTTCTAGAGCACGTTGGGTGGTACGGGATACATGCGGACGTGCATTGTCCTGTTGGAACAGCAAGTTCCCTTGCCGGTCTAGGAATGGTAGAACGAAGGGTTCGATGACGGTTTGGATGTACCGTGCACTATTCAGTGTCCCCTCGACGATCACCAGTGGTGTACGGCCAGTGTAGGAGATCGCTCCCCACACCATGATGCCGGGTGTTGGCCCTGTGTGCCTCGGTCGTATGCAGTCCTGATTGTGGCGCTCACCTGCACGGCGCCAAACACGCATACGACCATCATTGGCACCAAGGCAGAAGCGACTCTCATCGCTGAAGACGACACGTCTCCATTCGTCCCTCCATTCACGCCTGTCGCGACACCACTGGAGGCGGGCTGCACGATGTTGGGGCGTGAGCGGAAGACGGCCTAACGGTGTGCGGGACCGTAGCCCAGCTTCATGGAGACGGTTGCGAATGGTCCTCGCCGATACCCCGGGAGCAACAGTGTCCCTAATTTGCTGGGAAGTGGCGGTGCGGTCCCCTACGGCACTGCGTAGGATCCTACGGTCTTGGCGTGCATCCGTGCGTCGCTGCGGTCCGGTCCCAGGTCGACGGACACGTGCACCTTCCGCCGACCTCTGGCGACAACATCGATGTACTGTGGAGACCTCACGCCCCACGTGTTGAGCAATTCGGCGGTACGTCCACCCGGCCTCCCGCATGCCCACTATACGCCCTCGCTCAAAGTCCGTCAACTGCACATACGGTTCACGTCCACGCTGTCGCGGCATGCTACCAGTGTTAAAGACTGCGATGGAGCTCCGTATGCCACGGCAAACTGGCTGACACTGACGGCGGCGGTGCACAAATGCTGCGCAGCTAGCGCCATTCGACGGCCAACACCGCGGTTCCTGGTGTGTCCGCTGTGCCGTGCGTGTGATCATTGCTTGTACAGCCCTCCCGCAGTGTCCGGAGCAAGTATGGTGGGTCTGACACACCGGTGTCAATGTGTTCTTTTTTCCATTTCCAGGAGTGTAGTCATCCTGGTGACGAACACGCTTCTCCCAACGAGAGACCAGTTTGTTGATACAGTGACTGGAGAATGTTTGACTTTGTCGACGGAGTCACAACTTCCCCTCCGCTTGCACCGCTTCATCACTATCAAAGAGAAGTACTCGAAAGTGTTATTTAAGCTTTGGAAACTGATGAAAGTCAGATGGCGGCAAGTCGGGACTATAAGGAGGAAGATCAAAGATAGGGAACTCAAGGGGTCACATTGCTGCAGACGTCGCAGCACTCGTATGTGGTTTGGCATTGTCACTCTGAAGGAGATGCTACTCCATGTGTGGACGAACTCTTCGAATTCGAAACTCGATTACGTTACATACCGGCAGGTTATTCGCTACAATTCGGAACCCTCCAGCGGCAGAAGGCTGCAAATATGTAGACACGAAGAATAAAGATGGAGACTGTTAATAATGTTTCTGTTATTTAAAGAGCTATAAGACTTTTCACGTGAAAAATTCTGAGGGATTACTTTTCAGCATGGCCCCGTACTTGCTTAAACGTGCCATCCATTAGGAATGTGTGCAGGATTCCATCAATTTATCAGCTACGGAAATATTTAAACTTAATATCTCAGTGCGATCCCTAGAATCAGAAAATAGATATACTTGCAGTTTCTGTAAGAAACTAAAATCAGTTTCTGTATAGATTCTGAGGCAGTTTATGGAGAAAAATCAAAGCTTATAATATTACTTTTAAGTGTTATTTGCTTATGTATGTCTCTTCCGTTTTCATCATGTATCAAGGCCAACATATACCACAATTGTAGCTGTAAAGTAAGAGTAGTAAAACAGTACACCTTAAAAGTGGAGTTACATTGTAATGATTGTATTGTGAATAAACCTGTTCCTTTTTTTTTGCTCTGCTGAATTTCTCTTTGCATGAGTATAAACGAAGGTTTGTCATAAATAGGCAAAAATAAACTTGCGTAATTAATTTTTTTCAGGTACACATTAAAACCCTCGTGGCACAGTACCGTACCACACTGCTAAAGGAGGCAGAACAAGATGGTGCAGCCCATCGTTAAAGATGAGTATCGTGTGGTGATCTGTTTTGTGGATTTCAAGGAGAACAACGAGATAGAACGAAATAATCTAAATGAGAACATAATAATATACAAACTGAACTAGATAAAAAAAAATTAAAATGAACTTGAGACAGCCATGCTGAGTAGGTGTAAGTGTACGACAACATTGCACCATTACATGACACAGCGGTTACGTGGCGGAGACTTCCATTGTGATCAAACAACTCTGAATGATGAAGAACTAAGTGCTGAATCATTCATCTGTCAAGAACAGAGAATCGCAAGAGAAGTGGAGGCCTCGATAGTCGAAGACCAGCTTATCACAAGCGTCTCGGTAGCGTAATGAAAATGGAGTGGTGAAGCAATTTTCAACATCTTGCTGGATATTCAGAAGAAGATTAAGTCTCCGCCCGCTGGGGGCCGCCACTTCTCACACCCATTCAAAAGGCCCAGCGAACCAAGGTAGCAGCAGAAATGTTGTAGCTGCGTCAGACCAGTCAAGTTGACATCTCCAGCGGACTAATCACCATGGAAGAGTACTGGGGGTGTATCAGTCTGATCCTGAGACGAGGGAGCAGACCAATCAGTCGGTGTATCTGCTAAGTAATTTTTGTGATTGCCGACAGAATATGATGTTAAGGAACAATCGTCACAGGAGCGTACTATTGTAAACTCATAATGAGATTGTGAGAGGCTGTCAGGACGGAGCATCGTGGGAAACTGTCCAAGGGGGCCCTTCTGCTCCACAAAAACGCCCCAGCTTATTGCGCATGGAACGTAGTCACACATGCTTCATATTTGGGCTATAAAATTTTTCTTCAGCCCCTTTTTCTCTTCACATGGCTTCCAGTTACTTCTACTTCTTTCCTGGGATGAAGAAACCATGTCGTGGCAGGCATTTCCAGAATAAAAGTAAGATTATTTTCCTGCACAGACAAAAAAATAGTTCAAATGGCTCTAAGCACTATGGGATTTAACATCTGAGGTCATCAGTCCCCTAGCCTTGGAACTACTTAAACCTAACTAACCTAAGGACATCACACACATCACTGCCCGAGGCAGGATTCGAACCTACGACCGTAGCAGTCACGCGGTTCCGGACTGAAGCGCCTAGAACCGCTCGGTCACAGCGGCCGGCTGCACAGCCGAAATTCGGACTCTGCCAAGTCATCCATCTTTGAGAAATGTGTCGCAATGAAGGGTGAATATGTACAAAAGGATTAACTTCATCATCCATTCTAATGATAGGAACCCGATTTTTCTGAGGTGATCACTAAAACTTCACAACTAGCCAGCGTAGAACAGGAAAGAAAGAATTGTTCGTGGCACACTGTCCAGCAGCTTCCGCGGCAAGTGCATAACGTAAGTTCGAGGAAGACGGGGTTTACACATCCTAACGTCGAATGGCTCGTTAAAGAAAACGCTCCAGTAAGAAAATTTTAGACACCCGACTACAGACAAGATTGGCAACGCATGCGGACACAACCCGATAGTTGCTAGTTTGAATTCCAGAGCTAGTACCAATTTTCATCGTCAACATTTCACCTACAAGAGGAGAGTCAATTTCAGTTCATATGCCATAAATAACCAAACGACTTCAGGCTGGGGACACAGGTGAGGTTATACCACCTGTTTCATCCCTTTGAGTGACGCAGAAATATCCAAATATCTATTCACATGCTCCTCCGCACTTATGAATGACACGAGTGTGAAAAATTCTTAGAGGTGAAGACTACGTCCCATTGCTAGCCGTATCCAGACATATGTCAAGTCTGTCTTAAATCTCAATACACGACGAAAGCTGTGCCACAGAACGTACTCGAATAGCGGCAGTAGAATAAAAATACATATATTACATATTTTAATGGTCTTGATCGCAATATAATGTAGTAACAAGATACCAGCCCCCGTAGCCAAGGTCACTAACGCGTGATTGTGCGACAGCGCAGAACTCGGAGATAAGGCGAGTCCAATGAAATTTTCACTCCAATATTTGGCCGGCAAGGGGAGGAGAGCTGACGGCGAAAAGTTCCTCGTCAACAGTCTTAGCGCCAGTACCCAGGGTTAAATTTCAAATCTTTTTGCAGTGTCACATGAAGTGAGGGCTTCTGAAACTGTTTGTGGTGATCCAGCCATAGGATGCAGCCGTTAGGTCCGGCAGCCTCCTTGTTATTCGAGAGGAGTAGGATATGTGCCGGCACTGGTTTTCACCCTACCCCTTCTTTAATCATTACACCGCACAAACATAACACTATGCTGTACACTATCCAGTACACTCGTCTACACTATCCCAATAGACATGCGACACAACTCTCACGTATCCCCAGGGAAAGGGGCCAATGTGCGCTGATGAAGGACACCCTTTCCGACAGGCGGCTGAACTCACCCTGTGGGATATGCCAGCCAACAATGTCATACGGCAGTTGCATTTTACTAAATGATACTGACCCAGTCCGTTTAAAACAGCGCAACCTCATTCGTTTCATCCCTAGTAAAATGCTGTTTCACAAAGAAGTTAATTAACTAATGTACGAAGCTAATCAGACTCGGTCCGTTCGATTCTTAATGCCGATCACTGCAAACACTACACACCATGATGTAACACTACATACATTATCAGCTGACGTCAGGATATTGACAACAATATTTTGCTTACTGCTACTTCCATTTGCTACTCCGAAAATGTGAATCAACACACCTCCATGACGAGTGAGGTTTGGAGCTCAGAAAGATGGTAAGATGTTAGTATTATCCACTGAACTAAAGGTTTCCAGAAAAGAAAAGAAAATTATAGTTCGAAAATTTGATGTGACATGAAACAGATATTTCAAACAGCGACATACTTACAAAAAGCATTTCATCCCTTATTTCACACCCTTAGGAGTGGAATTTCAGACAATTACTTATTGAACGATGCCTACAGTATAAGGTCCACACCTTCTCCAAACTTCAGTTTCTATCCTTAGTGGTTTAGGCTGGGCGATCAAGAGTCAGTGAATCAGTCTGACCCTCTTTCACCCCATTGGGGTTGAATTTTGGGAAACAGTGGAACACTTGTGTTTTCATCTCTAATCGAGACGCCAAACACCAATTTTCAAAGATTTAGTTTCAAAAATGCTTTCGCAATGAAATATTTTCATAAAACGTTTCGCCCCCTATTTCACACCCTTAGCGGTTGAGTTTGCCAAAAATTGTGACTTGCATATGTTTTGTTTCAAGCAGAGAAACCAAACACAAATTTTCATAGATTTAGCTTCAAAAGTGCTTGCACAATGAAATATTTTGATAAAAACTTTCATTCCTCGTTTCACCCCCAGAGTGGTTGACACATGTATTTTTTATTTCTAATTGAGAAACCAAATTTAAGTTTTCTAGATTTAGCTTTAAAATGCTTTGACAATAAAATATTTTCGCATAAAATTTCATCCCCTATTTCTCCCCCTTAGGTGTTCAATTTCCAAAAACACTAAAACAAGAATTTTTTCATTTGTAACAGAGAAGTCAAACAGCAACGTTCATGAACGTAGCTTTAAAACTACCTTAGTAGTTCTTTAATATTGACGTATCTTCAAAAAATCATTTCACCCCTCTCTTACCCCTACAAGATTATATTTCCAAAAATGCTGAAACACGAGTTTCTTTATTTATGACCAAGAAACCAAATACCAATTGTCTTAGTTCTAGCTTCAAAATTTCCTTAATAGCGACATTTAAAAAAGCACCTTCTTCCCTTGTTTCACTCCCTTGCTTGGAATTCCGAAAAATACCTTTCTAAATGACTCCTATAGTATAAGATCCACACCTACTCCAAATTTCAGGTTTCTGTCGTAAGCGGTTTGGGCTGGGCTATGATGAGTCAGTCAGTCAGTCAGTCAGCCAGGACATTACCTTTTAGATACAGAGTTTGACCAACTGTAAATATATTTGACGATTCATTTGCTTTCTCTAGAAGAAGTTTTCCAGTTCTGTCTGTGAATACAGTATTGCTGTTAGAAGCGAAGAGATATTTTCGATGATTGACACTATTTGGGAAGTCATTGATGTATATCAAGTACAGCATTGGTCCCAAGATGCTACCCTGAGGAAACGCTATATTAATGTATTTTGAATTTTGTAAATAAAACAGTCTTAATCGCTTAATGACTTTTAGTAAGTGATCCAAACTACTTCATTCTCGAAATATCCACAATGATAATGGACTGATTCACATAATTTATTTTCTTTATTAATATTTTGGTTCTGATAATATTGTACGAGAGGTGTTCCGTAAATAATGCAATACTTTTTGTCGACCAGTTTCGCTTTAAAAAATGCAGAATTTGTTGTGGGATATCGTAGAATATTCCCGCTTCAAGTATTCAAATGTGTGTGTGTTCCTATGGGACCAAACTGCTGAGGTCATCGGTCGCTAGACTTACAGGGTTATTACAAATGATTGAAGCGATTTCACAGCTCTACAATAACATTATTATTTGAGATATTTTCACAATGCTTTGCACACACATACAAAAACTCAAAAAGTTTTTTTACGCATTCACAAATGTTCGATATGTGCCCCTTTAGTGATTCGGCAGACATCAAGCCGATAATCAAGTTCCTCCCACACTCGGCGCAGCATGTCCCCATCAATGAGTTCGAAAGCATCGTTGATGCGAGCTCGCAGTTCTGGCACGTTTCTTGGTAGAGAAGGTTTAAACACTGAATCTTTCACATAACCCCACAGAAAGAAATTGCATGGGGTTAAGTCGGGAGAGCGTGGGAGGCCATGACATGAATTGCTGATCATGATCTCCACTACGACCGATCCATCAGTTTTCCAATCTCCTGTTTAAGAAATGCCGAACATCATGATGGAAGTGCGGTGGAGCACCATCCTGTGGTACGTTTAGCTCCCTGCTTGCTTTATTCGTCGACTTCCGCGGGCTACGCGTGAAACTTGCCCGCACGCGTTCAACCGTTTCTTCGCTCACTGCAGGCCGACCCGTTGATTTCCCCTTACAGAGGCATCCAGAAGCTTTAAACTGCGCATACCATCGCCGAATGGAGTTAGCAGTTGGTGGATCTTTGTTGAACTTCGTCCTGAAGTGTCGTTGCACTGTTATGACTGACTGGTGTGAGTGCATTTCAAGCACGACATACGCTTTCTCGGCTCCTGTCGCCATTTTGTCTCACTGCGCTGTCGAGCGCTCTGGCGGCAGAAACCTGAAGTGCGGCTTCAGCCGAACAAAACTTTATGAGTTTTTCTACATATCTGTAGTGTGTCGTGACCATATGTCAATGAATGGAGCTACAGTGAATTTATGAAATCGCTTCAATCATTTGTAATAGCCCTGTACATACTATTTAAACTAACTTACGCGAAGTACATACAACACACACGCCAATGCCCGAGGGAGGACTCGAACCTCCGGTGGGAGTTATTCCCGCTTCAAATCCTATAGTTCCAAGAAGTTCCGACAGGTGGTGTCGCTGTCCATAGCCTTCAAAATGTTTGTAATGGAGGTATGTTCCAAGCTGGAAGCTGTCATCGAGTTTCTTTTGGTGGAAAACCAGGGCATCGCAGATATTAATAGGCGCTTGTAAAATGTCTGCAGAGACCTGGTAGTGAACAAAAGCACGGTCAGTCGTTGGGCGAGGAATCTGTCATTATCGCAACGAGTCGCGCAAACGCTTCCTATCTGCTGCGTGCCGACCGGCCGCACACAGCTGTGTTACCATCGTTAACTTGAAGAACCGTCTTCACCGTGTTCGTCGTCAAGAAAATGCAAACGAACTTCTTGTCCATAACACCGCAAGGCCTCGCACAAGCCTGCGCACCAGAGACAAGCTCAAAAAAAATCATTGGACTGTTATTCCTCACCCACCCTACAGCTCGGATCTGTCATCTTCCGACTTCCATCTGTCTGGCCCAATGAAAGATGCACTCAGCAGGAAGCAGAACGTGGATGATGGTGAGATTATTGATGCCGCAAGACGATGACTCCGACTCCGACCATTAGAGTGGTACCATGCGAGCATACAGGCCCTCCTAGTAAGGTGTCGTAAGGTCACCGCAACGAACGGAGATTATGTTGGAAAAAAGGTTTTTTCGCCAGAATGTGGAGAATAATATGGTGTATTGGAATCCTGAATAAAACCAATCTGCTTTCTGAAAAAAAAAAATTAAAAGTGTTGCATTACTTATTGAACGCCGTTCGTACAGTCATGTCTCCAATGTCATCCTACTGTACCTGATACTTGTAACATTTTGCGTATAGTCATGCTGTCGCCATCCTTTCATGACTCATTACATGTGGTCAGGACTTGCCCTTCATTTGAAAATGAACCCTTCATTTACCACGCTTGCTTATTATGTAGCGTGACAGACCAGTTAAGTATGGCGAGGTGATGCAGGTTTCAGATGGCGCATTCCATGGGCTGGCGCGACTCCACCAGCTTGTGCTGTCGGACAACTGGCTGACTTCTGTGCCGGTGGACGCGTTCCCAGCCAGCCTGCTGGAGCTGGACCTGTCGAGCAACCCACTGTCGCTGCCCACGGCTGGGCCCTTCCTGAGGGCGGAAGGCATCACCACCCTCAACCTGTCGCACTGTGCCGTCACTTCCGTAGGCGACGACGTCTTCTCACAGATGCCATCGCTCGTCCAGCTCGATCTAAGGGGGAACCCCCTGAACCAGCTGTCGCCGTTGGCCTTCCTTGGGCTGCGCCAGCTCTTTGTGGACGAGGGCTCTTTGGGCATCCATGCCTATGCTGTCAAGCAGGTCGTCCAGGATGTGGTCGAAGTTCCCAGGTAACGCCCTTTGCTGATCATTGAGTATGTTTTTTTTTTTTTGGCCCTTTTGGACCATATATTACACACATTACCTTGCGCACCAAGGACTTCTTAATTAACAGAACCCAGTCCCTCTCCCTCGACGGCGAGCATTCATCAAATTCAAGGGCATCATCAGGAATGTCCCAGGGAACTGTGGTAGCAGTTATTCTCTGTACATATAAATAGTGTGGTAGGCAAGTTGAGCAGCATTATGCGGCTGTTTGCTGACGTTGCTGCAGTGTACTGAAAAGTGTCGTCTTTGAGTGACAGTAAGAGAATACAAGATGACTTTAAAAAAAATTGTAGTTTGTGTGATGAATGGCAGCTTGCTCTGACTGTAGAAAAATTTAAATTAATGCATAGGGATAGAAGAAACATTCCCATGATGTTTGAATACAGTATTAGTAGCATACTGCTTGACAAAGTTACGCCGATTATTCACATAGGCGCAACGTTGCAAAGCGGTGTGAAATGCGACAAACACGTAAGGATGGTAGTAGGGAAGGCTACGAGTCGACTACGGTTTATTGTGGGAATTTTCAATAAGTGTGGTTCGTCTGTATAGGAGACCGCATATGGGACTCTCGTGCGACCCATTCTTGAGTACTGCTCGAGTGTTTGGGATCCCCAGCAGTTCAGATTAAAGAAATACATTGAAGCAATTCAGAGGCGGGCTGCTAGATTTGGTACCGGTAGGTTTGATCAAAACGCAATTATTACGTAAATGCTTCAGAAACTCAAATGCGAATTCCTGCAGGGAAGATGACGCTCTTTACAAGGAATACTACTGAGAGAATTTGAAGCTGGCTGAAGAACGATTCTACTGCCACCAACATTCGTTTCGCTTAAAGACCACAAAGCTGAGGTAAGAGAGATTAGGGCCCATGCGTAGGCATTGACTCTTGGTGGTATGAGATGCCTTCCGCCACGCACCATACGGTGGCATGCAGAGTACATACGTAGATGTAGATTACTTTATTTAATATCTTTTTCGTAACAGTGCAAAGGTTACGTCACAATTTGGGTTCACCATCTCCTAAGCAGGAATATCGTTTGAAGGATTTGGGAAAAGTTCCTGCGTGTGCCTTACAGCCAAGGAAACCGTCAAAAACCTAGGATGGATTTGCTGTTACTGCTGTCTGGCTTCTACAGCTGAAAGACGCCAACTGAGCTTGACATACCTTTTGACAATCGCAGTGATCTGCATCGCATGGACTGAGTGGCAGATCACTCACCATGAACTCAGATACTGAAATGAACATGATGCCCAATGGAATAACGGTATGAATAGCGTGGCCCTAGTAAATGAGTCCTGGGTGTTGGTTCTTTCAAAGAGCATTAAAATTTAACAATTTGGAAAGAGATTTTCTACTTATTAAAATGAAATATCGTTTCAAATTGACCCGATTTTATTAAAATATTCTCTTTGAGTACACATGTGAATAATAACAAAAAATAGCACATTATCATGGTCAGTGAATCACAGTGAAAGGAAAACTGTTTTTCATAGATACAGAACAGTTCTAAACTAATGGCAGGTACACTCCGGGAAATGGAAAAAAGAACACATTGACACCGGTGTGTCAGACCCACCATACTTGCTCCGGACACTGCGAGAGGGCTGTACAAGCAATGATCACACGCACGGCACAGCGGACACACCAGGAACCGCGGTGTTGGCCGTCGAATGGCGCTAGCTGCGCAGCATTTGTGCACCGCCGCCGTCAGTGTCAGCCAGTTTGCCGTGGCATACGGAGCTCCATCGCAGTCTTTAACACTGGTAGCATGCCGCGACAGTGTGGACGTGAACCGTATGTGCAGTTGACGGACTTTGAGCGAGGGCGTATAGTGGGCATGCGGGAGGCCGGGTGGACGTACCGCCGAATTGCTCAACACGTGGGGCGTGAGGTCTCCACAGTACATCGATGTTGTCGCCAGTGGTCGGCGGAAGGTGCACGTGCCCGTCGACCTGGGACCGGACCGCAGCGACGCACGGATGCACGCCAGGACCGTAGGATCCTACGCTGTGCCGTAGGGGACCGCACCGCCACTTCCCAGCAAATTAGGGACACTGTTGCTCCTGGGGTATCGGCGAGGACCATTCGCAACCGTCTCCATGAAGCTGGGCTACGGTCCTGCACACCGTTAGGCCGTCTTCCGCTCACGCCCCAACATCGTGCAGCCCGCCTCCAGTGGTGTCGCGACAGGCGTGAATGGAGGGACGAATGGAGACGTGTCGTCTTCAGCGATGAGAGTCGCTTCTGCCTTGGTGCCAATGATGGTCGTATGCGTGTTTGGCGCCGTGCAGGTGAGCGCCACAATCAGGACTGCATAAGACCGAGGCACACAGGGCCAACACCCGGCATCATGGTGTGGGGAGCGATCTCCTACACTGGCCGTACACCACTGGTGATCGTCGAGGGGATACTGAATAGTGCACGGTACATCCAAACCGTCATCGAACCCATCGTTCTACCATTCCTAGACCGGCAAGGGAACTTGCTGTTCCAACAGGACAATGCACGTCCGCATGTATCCCGTGCCACCCAACGTGCTCTAGAAGATGTAAGTCAACTACCCTGGCGAGCAAGATCTCCGAATCTGTCCCCCATTGAGCATGTTTGGGACTGGATGAAGCGTCGTCTCACGCGGTCTGCACGTCCAGCACGAACGCTGGTCCAACTGAGGCGCCAGGTGGAAATGGCATGGCAAGCCGTTCCACAGGACTACATCCAGCATCTCTACGATCGTCTCCATGGGAGAATAGCAGCCTGCATTGCTGCGAAAGGTGGATATACACTGTACTAGTGCCGACATTGTGCATGCTCTGTTGCCTGTGTCTATGTGCCTGTGGTTCTGTCAGTGTGATCATGTGATGTATCTGACCCCAGGAATGTGTCAATAAAGTTTCCCCTTCCTGGGACAATGAATTCACGGTGTTCTTATTTCAATTTCCAGGAGTGTATATTGATGAGAAAGTTCTCCAGAATTAGGTGGAAAGGAAATGATCGTCATGTCAGAACTCATTTGCGAGGAGACATAGCCACAGATGGGTGCACAGTGATTGCTCTGATCGTACCAGAAAGGCATATGGAAACCATGTGCACTTGTCATAAATTGGCCACTGGTGAACCCTCGTGTAGTTAACCTAAATTGGTCACTGATGAACCTTCGGCTGATTATCCAAATTTAAAAGAAACTCGAAGAACTTGATTAAGTGAAAACCATATCCTACAAACACCTAAAAACTCGCGTTCCTGGATCTCCTGTGCCCCATGCAAGGGCGCCCATGCTCATACGATTGTATGGGAGGGAGGGGAGGGGGGGGTGTAAGACCTGGGGGCATGGAATATTTTTAATATTGTCGAACATAAATGGCGACTTTAAGTAGCATTAAAAAGATCCAGTTCCAACCACGTTAAATAAATGCGTAATACCAGTTTTTCAATCATTTTCTTGAAAGAAAATTGTCGGACTGCACTACTACATTTTTTTGCTTTCCCTGAGAGCTAGGAGAGGGGTAGTGGAGACTTGCCCCAGATATAGGCACCCTTGGCTGCAAGTTCTCACGGTCATTGAGAGTTGCAGAGTCGAACACTGCGTGCAGGATTGTTAGCTGACCAGCAGCAAAAGGCACATTTCTCGTCCCAATCCAAAGTCTACAATGAAGAGCAGACAAATCTGAAGTGAAACCGAAATGTAAATGCTCTAAAATTTGCTACCTCCTCTCTGTTCCCAGCAAAATCCATGTTAAACCAGTTTCACCAATATGAAGGCTACACTAAGCTCAAATGGTTCAAATGGCTCTGTGAACTACGGGACTTAACATCTGAGATGATCAGTCCCCTAGAACTTAAACCTAGAACTTAAACCTAACTAGCCTGAGGACATCAAACACATCCATGCCCGAGGCAGGATTCGAACCTATGACCGTAGCGGTCGCGCGGTTCCAGACTGAAGCGCCTAGAACGGCTCGGCCACAGCGGCCGGCCTACGCTAAGCGTTGTCCAATGAGATTATACAGGGTGGGGCAATCGAAAGTGGCCCGGACGAGTGGATTCGTCTGATCATGGAGGTATGCATATTACCACACACCACAGTTATTTCCAGCAGGATGCAGCAACTGCCCATACAATTGGCCGAATCTTGGAGCACATTTACACAACTTTCACGCGTGAGAGAGTTGTTAGCAGACGTCAGTCTTGTCGCTGCCCTAGTTGGTCACCCAGGTCACTATCTGTCAGTGTGCGATTACTTTGTGTGTACATCGCAACAACGGTCAGGGTCTTCAAGAACTGCAGCAGAACATTTCAGAAGGGACTGCAGCGATTCCAGCAGTCAGAAGCTTGTAACCAGGGCCAAAAAGTGCCGAGAGATGAATATTGGCTACTTTCAAGATCTGTTATAGTCACATTAGTACTGTATTGTCTTTCCACTCCTGTGTTTCTTTGTACCCTAGGACTTTATTCTCCGGGCCACTTTTATTTGCCACAACCTGTATTTGTAAAACTGGTAAAGTCCCGTCCTAGGAAAAGTTTAAGACAGTACTCACCCAATGGACTGCCTTGCACGTGTACAACTGTGAGAAACTGCCAGCCTGACACGCATTTTCTCCTAGTTTCTCAAGATCAACCAATAAATTACTTTCCCGCTCTGCTGGAAAAAGACTACCCTGGCTCCACATTGAGTGTCCCTGGCTGACGCAACTGCACATCCACAGAGAAGAGAAAAAATTTCTGACATTGCAGAGCCGCATAGCTTCCTACGAGAAAAACAGGGGTTACATTTTTTTATTATATTTTTGTATATTTCTTGTTTACAATTCAAATTTCTGTTTTCACACCATTATGGAGTACAAGCCAAAAGCAGGGATATTGAAATAGTAAGAGACATAGTAAAAATTTGAATTTTTTTTAAAAAACATTAGATGGAAGCTGTTATAAAAATATGAGATATGCTCTTACTTCTTAGACCATTAACATGATTTTGCTGTGTACTGTGCAGGATGACAAATACATAGTTCAACACATTTGATTAACGTCGTATAAATAGCACAAATTTAACGTCTTGTATGAATGCAGCACATTATCGTAGAAGCACATCATATCAACGAAAGTCAGTCCAAACCAGGTAAACACGAGACTAATATATGCCTTTAAGACGTAACTATGAAAGTGATGTCAAAAATTGTAGACTCTAGAAGACCTGACATAGTAAAATCCAGAATCCGATAGTGGGGGCCACGACGGCTTTTACTGAGACCAGTTAAAGATGCGGCACGTCTCATGGGGTCTACAAAATACTTTGCGAATGTGGCCAGTATCACGTCAGAAAACCAGTGTGCTCTGTAGAACAATTTAGGAAGGAGCATAAAAGGTTTTATCGCCTAGGCTACCCCGAAAAATTCGCTTCAGCCGAGCGTGCTCTAGAAAACGGTCTCCGTATCAAATTTGACGAAACCTCTGACGTGTCTCGCATTGACGGCTTCGGGCCAGTGTAATTAAAGAAGCCATGGAAATGAAAATCACTGAAAACACCCTTAAGAGAGACAGCGGCCTAAAGCTCAGCGCAATGTAGGATCCAGCGATCAGCAGGATGAGGTGGGCGTATCGTTCACAAGGCATGCCCAAACATGGTGATACGATGAGCGCTAGTGACGTCACAGCCGGCAGTTAGAATCTACAAGGGCGTATCAGCAGCCCAGTAGCAGTCATTCGGCTTGGCGATAGATAAGGAGTTAAAAAATGGCTCTGAGCACTATGGGACTTAACATCTATGGTCATCAGTCCCCTAGAACTTAGAACTACTTAAACCTAACTAACCTAAGGACATCACACAACACCCAGCCATCACGAGGCAGAGAAAATCCCTGACCCCGCCGGGAATCGAACCCGGGAACCCGGGCGTGGGAAGCGAGAACGCTACCGCACGACCACGAGATGCGGGCAGATAAGGAGTACTTTGTAGAAAGATAGAAGCAGTCCGTGAACATTTTATTCAGTGCTACAGCGCGATAATCTGCATTTTTACGCTGTAGGATGTTTTGATGCAACTCTCGATGTTAGTCTATCCTATGCAAGCCTCTTCATGTCCTGATGACTACTGTATTTGAATATCCTTGCTGTATTCATCTAAATTTTTACAACAATTTTAGCTCCCCCCCCCCCCCCTCGTTCCCCCTTACCAAATACACTTTCACACTTCCCTCCAGTACCAAATTGATGATTCCATGATGCCTCAGAGCATGTCCTGTCAAACGATCCCTTCTTTTAGTCAAGTTGTGCCATAAATATATTTTCTCCCTGCATCGATTCGGTGCGTTCTTATTAGTTACGCGATCTACCCATCTAATCTTCAACATTCTTGTGAACCACCTCACTTTAAAAGCATCTATTTTTCCTTGTCTGAATCACTTATCATCCACGTTTCACTTTCGTACAAGGCTGCACTCCATACCTTCAGAAAATATTTCCTAACATTTTAGTCTATATTCCAATTTAACAGTTTCTTATTTTGCAGAACTGATTTCCTTGTTCTAACCAGTCTGTATCCTATCTATTTCCCCCATCATCAGTTATTTCCCTACTCAAATAGCAGAACTAATCTACTACGTTTAGTATCTCATTTCCCATCTAATTCCCTCAATATAGCGTGATTTAATTCGACTATATTCCATTATCCTTTTTTTGTTATTCATTTTGCATCCTCCTTTCAGGACACTGCCCACTCCGTTAAACTGCTCTTCCAACCCCTTTTCTGACTCAGAATTACAATGTCACCGTCTAACTTCATTGTTTTTATTTATTCTCCCTGAAGTTTAATTCCCTTTCCTTAGTTCTCCCCGGTTTCCGTTACTGCTTGCTCAATATACTGATTGAACAACTGGGATGGGCTACACCCTGTCTCACTTTATTCCCAACTACTTCGCCTCTTTCATGTCCTTCGTGTCTTGTAACTGCAGTATGGTTTCTGTTCAAGCTGTATATAACCTTTAGCTTTCTGTCTTTTACTCCTGCTACCTTCAAAACAACGAGCATATTTCAGTCAAAGCTGTGAGAAGCTTTCTCAAAGTCTGCAAATATTATAAACGTAGGTTACACTTTCTTTAACCTATCTTCTAAGATAAGTCGTAAGGCCTTGCTTGTTACTAAATGTCTCCGAAACCAAAACTGATCTTCGCCTACGTCGGCTTCTAAGGGTTTCGTCATTCATCTGTAATTAATCAGAGTCAGTATTTACCTACTTATTGAACTGCTAGTTCGATAATGTTCACACCTGCTTCCATTGGAATTGGAATTATTACAGTGTGCATTAAGTCTGAGGCTATTTTGCCTGCTTCATATTGGCTTTGTCATGGCTGGCTCCCCCAAGGATCTCCCTGATTATG
Source organism: Schistocerca piceifrons (assembly GCF_021461385.2). Lineage (NCBI taxonomy): Eukaryota > Metazoa > Arthropoda > Insecta > Orthoptera > Acrididae > Schistocerca > Schistocerca piceifrons. The sequence continues at coordinate 338,609,085 of NC_060144.1, forward strand.
AAGATATGTCGGCTACTCCAGGGATGTTTTTTATTTAGGCCTTCCAGTGCTCAGTAAAACTCTTACAGGGGATGGACAAAGACACGGAAACACCAAAAACACGTAAACACACCACATTACCATGCAAAATACAGTGTAGAAAATCCACAACATTTCATTACAGCTTATAGTCGTCTCAAAATGGATAAATACAGGTCTTGTATGGTTTTCAAGAGAATCCTACACCATTCTTCGTGCAAAATAATGGCGCGTTCAGGCAAGCATCATGGAGATGGATAGCTATCACACACCCTTCTCTCCAAAGTTGACCATAAAGACTCAATAATATTGAGAGCTGGTGACTGTGATGGCCAGGGCAGGTGCTACTGGACAATGTGAGCCGTGTGAAGTGGGGATGACGAGAAGTCATCGAGTAAAACAGAAACAATATCCGGCGTTCCCCAAGGAAGTGTTGTAGGCCCTCTATTGTTCTTGGTCCTTACTAACGAGATAGGAGACAATCTTAGTAGCCGTCTTAGACTGTATCATGTAGCAGCCCTTTTTCTGTTTTCGCTTTTTCGTCTAATAAGTGAAGGTTTGATTTTATTTCTTACACATTGACTGTCATTGAAGGGTTTTACTTTTATTTAATATTGTCCCGGCTAAGTATCAGTTTGATTACTTTTAGAACCCAGTGTTAAACGTGGGTCACTACACGTACAGTCTTCCCAACTCTGAGAGAAAAAATCTTTAGTAGCTTTACTATAAATATTTACAGACGACGATACTTTAACCTTTCGTTCAATTGTTTTAGTTACGAATCGCTAGTTTGTTCTTGGCATAGATCACGTAACCTTAACGTTCATTGATCTAAGTTAAATTAATGTTCAAGACTTGTATTATGTTTCAAATTAACAACGTCAGTTTATTGACAAGAATTATTAACAAATAGGTTCACTCATACGATCTCATACAAAGAAGTTCTTTAATTAGATGTCTAAGTAGGATTCCCGCTAGCATCAGAGTTGTTAGATAATATCCTGTCACTTTCGGTAAATAAGTTACTTCTATTTAATATCCGCAAACTGTCATTAACTATGATCACTTATCGCGTAAAGTTTAAGTTTCCCACTATCACAATTCAAGGTCCGATTCCGGTTAAAATTCTCAGTTCAGTAAAGCGTTTAAATATTCACACGAATTGACATTAAAGCCAAAGAGATTACTATTCACCTACCCGTTTACCTAATCTGATAAATGTACAAATTAAAGTCTTGAATTGACGATCCTCAAAAACAATCTCGTCACGATTTATTCTTGATCACCGTGTAATAAAGTCCCAGTTGTTGTTCTCTTAAGCTGTACGTCCTAAATAACTTCCAAACTAGAACAGACTAGAGACTAGAGACTGGAGTATCATAATTACAACGTATGGCTATTTATACTTTAATAAACAGTATCTTTGGTGTCCCAGACCTACGTTCTATGACTATAATATTGATTTTCTTACGTATTGGAGTAACTAATATTTTAATATTTTCTACTGTTTTTTCCCCTTCCCGTGTTTCTAAAACTTATAATTAAATTTTCCTTTTCTTTTCTTTTGCTTTCTATGCTAGATATTTCCCTCTATTTGTTTTTTATTTATTTTTCGTAATTACTACTTGTGAGGGACTTGGGTCATTTTGGGAATTGATATTTTAAGGACATGGGAGCTAACTTGGGAGCTATGTTTGTTTTGTCAACACCAAGGCGCTGTAGGTGTAACCCCCCCCCCCCCCTCAGGACTATGATAAGCGTAAACTGCCTTCGCTAATCGTTGTCCTAGCAATGGGTGTGATTTTTTCTTTCTTTTTTTTCTTTCATTCATACTCCATGCACATCATACAAAATTTTGTTACAGTATGTTTGACAAACATTAAAATATAGACGGGCTTAACAGGTTTGCCCACTAAATATCTCAAGACATATTATATAATAAAATTAATAATTTTGGCCTAACCGAACTGCCACTATACATTTGCACAATTTAAATATATCACTTATATTATAAAGAGCTTAAGCGCACTGTTCTGTGTAGAAACATCATGACTCTATGCAAAACAAATTTTACAAGACTTAATCTTCAACAATTTCTTGAATCTTCTTCTGATGACAAGACATGCCAAAACGAAGCTGCTACTGCACCAAATCGTACCAGGCAGCGTTGTACAATTTGATTCTTCACTCGGCCGCCTTTTCTCTTAGCTTGTGACTGAGACTTACATCCTGAAGCGCGACGTTCTGCTGCATGCAGCCGTTAAAACTGCATCTTCGAGGTTGATTACCAATACAATAATACTACTGCTCGTTTTTATATTGAAACAATAGGCTCGACTAATTCCATTGACTTTAAGTTAATTCATGCACATTCTGTTATATAATATCTTCTTTTGACAGCCCCCCCCCCCCCACGTTTATAACGTTGTTCAGTTCAACCTACGTGTCGGAGGCCATCAGTTTATCACACAATTGTCTATATACTTCCAGTACCTTCTATGTATTCCAACTCCTGAGTCCAAATCATTTTAAGTTACCGTACTCATGAAGAAATTGCATTTGAAGTTTTTACCAGTTTCATATGCAGAATTACTTCACCCGTCACTAATATCTTGCATCACTAACACTTCACACAACACTTTTTCCAAAACACAAAGTACCCCTTTTACTGAACCATTCTTGTTAAAGGACTACGCAAGAGAAGTTGATACCCTTGTCAAAACACTTTTTCCTACCCCTCAGAAATACTGTTGAGATACTTCGTTGTGTCACCTTTACTTAGAATAATCTAAGTATTAAAATTTAACACAGCAAACAAGATGACAAACTTTCTTTACATTAAACTTTAATACTTGTTGTCACTAAAACGTTTGAAAATAATAATTAAAGACTTTAATCTTATTAATTTTTACCAATATTCAGGCGCAAAGCCAGCCTACCCCTCGTAATCCTATCCTTTCTTCCAAGTAAAATCTTCTATAGGCATAAATCATTTCTTAACCTAGTAATAAATTAAATAAATCTTATTACAAGCCTAACACCTATCTATACTGAATAATCTTCAAACAACTCTTTAAACACTTCTTATTAAAACCGTAAAGCCTTTTTAAGAAAAATAACTTTTAAACAAATCCTTTTTAAACAAGTCTCTCCAAAGGCGTAAAGTGTTCCTACTACTAGTGTTCTTCAAATCCTGCAACAAACTTTATCCAAGGAGTGAAACCTCCCTACAGATAATATTCTTTAAACAATTTCTTAAACAAACTTTATTAAAAGTGAATAGTACCCTTACAGCTAATAATTCTTAAACACAGGCGTGAAGCCTTTCCTATATCTAGTATCCTTCAAACAAATGCTTGAACAACTTTATTAACGGCGCGAAGCTTTCCTACACCTAGTATCTTTCAAACAAATGCTTGAACAACTTTATTGAAGGCGTGAAGCCTTCCTACGCCTGATTACCTTCAAACAAATGCTTGAACAAACTTTATTACAGGCGTGAAGCCTTCCTACACTTAATAATACTTAAAGAAAACTTCACACATTTCTTCAAATAAGTTTTTTTTTTTCAAAGGCGTGAAGCCTTCCTGCCTCTAATGATGATAATCCTCAAACAAATCTATTTTCTATATTGAGAACAAAATTAGTATCTATAATAGGTGTAAAGCCTACCTACATAACTAATATTTTTCAAAATTAAAATCTTCTTTGTAGGATAAACTTGCAGGCACATCAAATAACTTCTTCAAACGTAATTGACCTTCAACAACAAAAATAATATTAATCTAAAAATTAAAAAAAAACATTACTTTGAAATAAATCTCTTTATATCCACATGATGATAAATACCCCATTTCACACGGTTCTTTTCATCAGCTAATGCATAACTACATGGAAAAGGTTTGTCTATTATTTGATATGGTCCATTGAACAAATTTTTCCGCTTCCTATAGATTTTCTTCCATATCGACGACTTCGGATATTATCGGACTAAAACCTTATCACCAATCTTATAATAAGATACAGGTTTCACTGTTTTGTCAAATTGTCGTTTCCTAATACAAGCTTGATGCTGTAATGACTGGTGGACTACTCTAAATCGATCTTCTTTCTTCATAGGAGATTCAGTCATTGTTGGAAGAGTTGACAACCACTCTCCAGAGTCCTGTTTCCCTAAAAATACTTCGTTAGGCGTACATTTGGTAGAGAGATATGGTAGGTCGTTATGTATACGTTCAAAAACTGATAACATTTCAATCCATTTTACATGGTTCTTGGATATATGTGTCCTCATAGATCTATTTAACCCCCTAAACACACGCTCTATTGGGCTACTTTGAGGTCTGTGTTTGGAGTTAAAAGTATGTCGGATTTGCTGTTCAGACATTACTTTCTTCCAACGTTTACTAATGAAATACGATGCATAACCGGTAACTGTTCTCTCTGGTTTTCCCACGCAATTAATATATTCATTCACCAATATTCTCAACGTAGGTCGTACATTCGTAGTTCTTAAGGGATACAACTTAATATATTTCGAAAATACGTCGTAGAAAACTATTATATATCGAAAATTTCCCTTGACGATCGGCCACGGCCCGATTATATAACACGAAACCAGTTCTAGTGGTCTAGATGGAATAATTGGATGTAATTCTATCTTATGACTTACATTAACTGGTTTGGTCTTTTGACATAGAACACACCTGGATAAAAATTGTATAGCATATTTCTTTAAGTTCGAGTAAAAACAGTATTCTAATAATTTATACAAACATTTCTTCACACCCACATGTCCCCAAACCAAATGAGTATACCAAATAGAAGTGGTTAAACACCCAATAGGTATACATATTAACCAGTTGGAATCTCTGTTTTTACGATAGTATAAGGTCTCGCCGACCAGCTGATATTTATCGTTATTTACACTTTCACCCTTCGCTTGTTTCAAAAATTATGTGATATTGCTCCACTTCTTATCGGCATACTGTGATTCGGTGATCTTGTTACACATTTCTTCGAATTCTTTTTTGTATGGCATTGATTTAATAAAAAGCAATTTAAAATTGTTACCACTATCGTCATAATTATCTCCTTGTAATCCTTTAGGCAGTTGGGATAACGCATCTGCTACTACGTTGTCTCCACCTTTTATATGCTTGATATTGATTTTATACTCCTGCAATAGTAATACCCATCGAGTCAACCTGGCATGTACCATTTTACTGGATAGTAATAATGACACAGCTAGATGGTCACAGTAAACAGTGATCTTTTTACCATAAATACAGTATCTAAATTTCTTTAACGACCAGACAACAACCAAAACTTCCAGTTCAGTAGTACTATATGACTGTTCACATGACGACAGAATTCTACTCGCAAAGCTGATTATCCTGATAGTATTCGGATCATCCTCATTCTCCATTTGAAACAGAACACTACCACGTCCGGTGTTTGACGCATCAGCTGCAATACAAGAATCCTTTTCCAGGTCAGGATGCTTTAGAATTTCTGCTTGCAATAAGGAATCGCGAATATTATCAAAAGCATCCTTACAATCAGTAGTCCAATTCCATTACACATTTTATCGTAATAATTTTAATAGTACCTCACTATTAAGAATTTGGTTTTGTAAGAACTTCCAAAAAAAAAAAAAAATGAAACAAATCCCAAGAATGACTTCAACTGCTTCTTAGACTTAGGATATGGAATTTTCTTTAACCTATCTAGCTTCTAAGGATTGGAGATAATGCCACTTGGTGAAATGATATGCCCCAAGAACTTTATCTTATTTCTTCCTAATTTTGACTTAGTGAAATTTGCCGTAACTCCATATTCTTTAAATCTTTCTAAAACCTTATTCAATAAATATAAATGCTCTTCACAAGTTCAGATAGCTATCAATATGTCATCCACATATACAGTTACTGTTTCGAGTAATTCAGGCCATAAGATTGTATCTAGAGCGGCTATAAAAACTCCTCCGCTAATATTTAGTCCGAAAGGCATGACTTTAAATTGGTAGCATCGGCCACCGAAAACAAATGTCGTGTATTTGCGTGATTCCTCTGTAATTTTTGTTTGCCAGTACGATGCGCAGAGGTCCAAAGAAGTTAGAAAAGAGACTCCATAGAACTTCTGCAGCAATTCTTCGAGATTTTCAGGTCGGGTTCTAACTGGTAACAGAATTTTGTTGATATCCCGAGCATCTAAAACCAATCTCAGATCTCCATTTGCTTTCTTTACAGCCAACAACGGGCTACAATATTCAGAACTAGAAGGCTTAATAATATCCCATTCTACCATATTTCTGATTTCTTTCTGGACACCTTCTCTCTTCGACAAAGGTATAGGGTAATTTACCTTTCAAAAATTCTTATGAGGATAGACCCTTATGTTATATTCAGATACTTTTATTACTCCTGGTTTTTTTATCAAATGCAGATCTGAACTACCTTAATAATGAAGATAAATCCTGCCCTTGAATTTCCATGAGATATTCGGATTCAGATACCTTATCATTAATAACACTTTCACTGACTTCACTTATCTGATCCTCACAATTATCATCACAGCCTTGCAGTACAATGTCATTATTCATACATTTTATGTTAAAGCTATTACAGTATGGTCCATGAATATCAAATCTTTTCATAAATTGTAATTCAACAAATTTATCAATTATTTCCAACTTACACATACCTCCCTTAATATCCAGCTTTGCACTGTGATTTCGTAGAAAATCCCATCCCCATATACATGCTACTGAAAGTTTCTGCACAACCAAGAAGCCGCATATTTGTCGATCATCTTGGATCATAATCTCTACCTGTACCTGTATCCTAACACATTGTGCCTTTCCAATAAAAGCCCCTGAGATCTAGCAACCCGACACCGTTAAAGTCCGCGTCATCTTACATCGACAAATCTGCTTGTAAAAACTGTAACTCATGACAATTACTGAAGAGCCTGTATCTATTAATATCTGCACAGGAAGGGTGTCAATTTTTACCTCCACTGTGGCTAGTAAGGTTTCACTATTTATCTTTGGACAATGTATTTCCTCTAATAGTTCTTCTCTAATATCATTCTCATTATTATATCGGAGCATACACGCATTACACGATTTGCCTTCCTGCTTCTCTCCAGTCAACTGAGGAAGGCCTAAGCTGACTGGATCCAGTTTATCTCTCTAGTTTCAGTCATAATCTTTGGGTTGTTGTGCACTTCAACAATCCTCACAGTATGTTGACCGTTACCTGAAGTACCTGGACTATTAAAACTTCTTTTGTCGGATAATGGTATCGAATTATTAGCGCTATTCATATTAGTTCTGAAACTATTATTACTAGTGTCACTATATGGTTCTTCCCAACGTACATTTTGATTCCGTGTCCAAGATGTACTTGGTGCAGAAATATTGTCTACTCTATTAAAATTATATGATTGATTTTCTACATATCTACGCTTCCTATTCTGGACATTGTACGATGTATTATTAGCATTCCTATTCCCATAATTATTATCAGAACCGTAATATTGGTTATTACCAAAATTTGAATTATTATTCCCAAAAGAATATCTATTCACCTGCCCAGAATTAGAATTTTGCCTTCTCTTGTTGTTATTGTTACCATTTCGATTGCCATTTCCTCGAGCGAAGTTGTTATTGTTGTAGTTGTAGTTGTTAGAATTACTACCATCTGCATTAAATTGATAATAATTACTGTTATTATTCTGGTGTCTAGCATCTTCTAATAACATATCTACTTCATCTACCATAGACAAAAAATAATCAAGATGGTCATCTGGTATCATTCCTAGTCATTCTCGAGTGTAAATCGGCAACCTATATCTTAAAATCGTTATTACTTCTCTATATTACAGGATTATACCAAAATTTTGTCTTATTTACGTATTTTTCAAAATAGTTCCTAAGAGTACCCTTTTTTGAATTGATCATCTCGGGATTATAAACTTCGTTTCGTAATCTTTCTTGTTTGCTATACGACCAGAATTTTGCTAGAAAAAGTCTCTCAAATTCTTGACATGAACTGCATCGTTCGCGTACATCATTTGCCCATATCGCATCTTCTCCTACCATTTTAGTCACAATAAATTGTATTTTATCTTTTTCTGTCCAACATTGAGGGAATACTCGCTTAAAACTATTAATGAATATCTTATGGTGTCCATGAACACTATTTTTCTTGGTTGAGAACGTAGGGAATTGCCTACTCTTAAAAATACTGGTTTCAATTCTCAATTTCGACAAATATCCTTGCTGCATTCGTGGTCCCGAATCCCAGTCAGACATTTCGTCGTTTTCATACAATTCCCTGCCAAATTTTACCCGTTTCTTCGGTCTAGAATTAAAATCATGATCAGAATGGAGATCGGTATGCATCACTCCGCTATCCAATCTGTCCATCCCTTCCATACGAATTTCATTACAAGAAATTTTAGAATCTGATTTAAATTGTTGTTTTGAAACTTCCTCTAACGCTTTTTCCTTTATTATCTTCAATTCTTCCTTATACCCATTGATAATTTTCTGGCATGACCTTTGAATATCATTTTAGGAGTGGTCGGTTTCCTGACCGATTAAAGTACTCGGTAGTGAAGCCACTTTATAAAAAGGGAGACAGGGATAATGTTGACAATTATAGACCTATTTCTATGCCATCGGTGTTTGCTAAAGTTATCGAGAGGGTTGTATATACAAGGTTACTGCAGCATTTAAATTCACATAATTTGCTGTCAAATGTACAGTTTGGTTTTAGAAATGGCTTAACAACTGAAAATGCTATAGTCTCTTTTCTCTGTGAGGTTTTGGACGGATTAAATAAAAGGTTGCGAACGTTAGGTGTTTTCTTTGATTTAGCGAAGGCTTTTGACTGTGTTGACCACAAAATATTACTGCAGAAGTTGGAACATTATGGAGTAAGGGGAGTAGCTTACAATTGGTTCGCCTCCTACTTTAAGAACAGATAGCAGAAGGTAATCCTCCGCAATATTGAGAGTGGTAATGATGTTCAGTCCCAATGGGGTACTGTTAAATGGGGCGTTCCCCAAGGGTCGGTGCTGTGGCCACTGCTGTTCCTTATTTATGTAAATGATATGCCTTCTAGTATTACAGGTGACTCAAAAATATTTCTGTTTGCTGATGACACCACCTTGGTAGTGAAGGATCTTGTGTGTAATATTGAAACATTATCAAGTAATGTAGTTCATGAAATAAGTTCGTGGCTTGTGGAAAATAATTTGATGCTAAATCACAGTAAGACTCAGTTTTTACAGTTTCGAACCCACAATTCAACAAGAACTGACATTTTAATCAGACAGAATGGGCATGTTATAAGCGAGACGGAACAGTTCAAGTTCCTAGGCGTACGGATAGATAGTAAGCTGTTGTGGAAAGCCCATGTTCAGGATCTTGTTCAGAAACTAAGTGCCGCTTTATTTACCATTAGAACAGTATCTGAAATAAGTGACATTTCAACACGAAAAGTAGTATACTTCGCATATTTTCATACGCTTATGTCATATGGTATTATTTTTTGGGGTAATTCTTCTGATTCAAAAAGGGTATTTTTGGCTCAAAAACGGGCTGTTCGAGCTATGTATGGTGTAAGTTCGAAAACCTCTTGTCGACCCCTATTCAATACTCTGGGAATTTTGACATTGCCCTCACAGTATGTATTTTCTTTAATGTCATTTGTTGTTAGCAATATTAGCTTATACCCAAGAGTTAGCAGCTTTCACTCAGTTAATACTAGGCAGAAATCAAATCTGCATGTGGAATGCACTTCCTTGACTCTTGTGCAGAAAGGAGTGCAGTATTCTGCTGCATCCATTTTCAATAAGCTACCACAAGAACTCAATAATCTTAGCAGTATCCCAAACACTTTTAAGTCTAAACTGAAGAGTTTCCTCATGGCTCACTCCTTCTATTCTCTCGAGGAGCTCCTGGAAGAGATAAAAAATTAAGCAAATTCCAGTGTTACATTCTTGATTTTCTTTATTTAAACTAACGACTTGTCGCCTGAATATGTTTCTTATATTTCATTTTATCTGTTTCTACAATCGTGTTATAATTTCATGTATTGACTCGTTCCATGACCATGGAGACTTCTCCTAAATGTGGTCCCACGGAACAATAAATAAATAAATAAAAAATAAAAAAATATCAGAGACCTGATTAGGAATTTTGGAGGATTTTTCTTCGAACGATTGGAATAGTCTCTCCTCAGCACCCTTCGATTCTTCCTCTAAATAATTATCAACGGCTTTTTTAATATTAAGCTCTAACTTATTCATTCTATCAGTCATGATCTGATCTTGATTAGATTCTAAATGCGTAACTTTAATACTTAAGGTATCGCACAATTCAGTAATCTCTTGTACGTCATCTTGAACCTTTTCAAAACTTTTCTTAAAATGTGATTCTACATTGTCTAATTTATAGGATAACTTTTTGTTTCCTTTTAAAATATTTTCCTCTGATTTTCCTCTGATTTTCCTCCTTAGCAGAACGCTCTGCTTCTTTTGTTCTAATATCTTTTCCCGATTCCTCTTTAAATTGTGCAAGAATATTAATTAACATTAAATATTGGTATTACTAGATTGAGATGTACTCCCATCACCAAGCACAGTACTCATATTCTGTGCTTCCACCAAGTTCACACTAACATCAGTAGTTGTCTCCATATTCTGAGCAATATTGGGATCACTAATGTTTAGTTGTGAATCAACATGATCTAATCCCTCAACTACATTTCTCTGTACATCAGGTTCTCCTAAGTGTAAATCTTCTATATCATCCATTCTCTTTCTACGTCTCCTAGCCATTTATAACATCAATATTAATTGTCACACGCTTTTTTAAAAAATATAATTCACTCCCTACACTAGAGCACTACTACAAAAGGTTACACAAAGAAACAATCCCTATCAAGATTTCCTTGGATAAAATAATAATTAAATACCTGAGGTCGATTCTTTTGCTTAGTAATAGCAGTTGTAGACTCTCGTAGAGACGAGCAGTGTGGCACAGCAGTCGGCTGTACTCTCGGTTCCGTAGATCAGCTGCGTTGTGATTGGCTGCACTCTCGTAGACTCGAAGTCCAGCGCTGTCGCCTATTGGTCGCGCTGTGTCGTCATCTCCGTTGCCGGCTGTCTCCCTCACCAGTTGTAAGACCCGCGTTTCTCGCACTCAACAGCGACCTGTGAAACAAATCGCCAACGAAGTCCTTCTTCCTAATATGCGAACCTCAATACCCGTAGCGGCTTCAAATCTTGCTCTACCAATCTTCTGCTCGAGCCCCACGTTGCAGGGCGCCAAATACGTGTAGCAGCCCTTTTTCTGTTTTCGCTTTTTCATCTAATAGGTGAAAGTTTGATTTTATTTTTTACACATTGACTGTCATTGAAGGGTTTTACATTTATTTTATATTGTCCCGGCTAAGTATCAGTTTGATTACTTTTAAAACCCGATGTTAAACGTGGTTCACTACAAGTATAGTCTTCCCAACTCTGAGAGAAAAAAATCTTTAGTAGCTTTACTACCAATGTTTACAGACGACGATACTTTAACCTTTCGTTCAATTGTTTTAGTTACGAATCGCTAGTTTGTTCTTGGCATAGATCACGTAACCTTAACGTTCATTGATCTAAGTTAAATTAATGTTCAAGACTTGTATTATGTTTCAAATTAACAACGTCAGTTTATTGACAAGAATTATTAACAAATAGGTTCACTCATACGATCTCATACAAAGAAGTTCTTTAATTAGATGTCTAAGTAGGATTCCCGCTAGCATCAGAGGTGTTAGATAATATCCTGTCACTTTCTGTAAATAAGTTATTTCTGTTTAATATCCGCAAACTGTCATTAACTATTATCACTTATTGCGTAAAGTTAAAGTTTCCCACTATCACAGTTCAAAGTCCGAATCTGGTTAAAATTCTCAGTTCAGTAAAGCGTTTAAATATTCACACGAATTGACATTAAAGCCAAAGAGATTACTATTCACCTTCCCGTTTACCTAATCTGATAAATGTACAAATTAAAGTCTTGAATTGACGATCCTCAAAAACAATCTCGTCACGATTTATTCTTGATCACCGTGTAATAATGTCCCAGTTGTTGTTCTCTTAAGCTGTACGTCCTAAATAACTTCCAAACTAGAACAGACTAGAGACTGAAGTACCGTAATTACAACGTATGGCTATTTATACTTTAATAAACAGTATCTTTGGTGTCCCAGACCTACGTTCTATGACTATAATATTGATTTTCTTACGTATTGGAGTAACTAATATTTTAATATTTTCTACTGTTTTTTCCCCTTCCTGTGTTTCTAAAATTTATAATTAAATTTTCCTTTTCTTTTCTTTTGCTTTCTATGCTAGATATTTCCCTCTATTTGTTTTTTATTTATTTTTCGTAATTACTACTTGTGGAGGGACTGGGTCATTTTGTGAATTGATATTTTAAGGACATGGGAGCTAACTTGGGAGCTATGTTTGTTTTCTCAACACCGAGAGGCGCTGTAGGTGTTACAATCAGATGACCAAAACAAATTGCAAAATGATTTTGATAAGATATCTGTGTGGTGCGAATAGTGGCAGGTGACCCTGAATGAAGAAATGTGTGAAGTTATTCACATGAGTACTAAAATAAATCCGCTAAATATCGATTACTTGATAAGTCACACAAATATGAAGGCTGTAAATTCAACTAAAGACTTAGGGATTGCAATTACAAATGACCTAAATTTGAACGATCACACAGATAATGTTGTGGGTGGAGCAAACCAAAGACTGTTATTCATTGGCAGAAGACTTAGAAGGTGCAACAGGTCTACCAAAGAGACCCATTACAGCACGCTTGTCCGCCCTATTCTGGAGTATTGCTGTGGGGTGTGGGATCCGCATGAGGTAGGACTGACGGCTGACACTGAAAAAGTACTAAGAAAGGCGCCTCGTTTTGTATTATCGCAAAATAGGGGAGATATTGCCATAGATATGATATGTGAATTTCATTGAATCCTCTGCCAGGCTTTTTATTATGAATAGCAGAGTAACAACGTAGATGTAGATGTAGATCACATGCATCCTAACTGGTCTGGTGATTCGACCCGTTGTGCTACAATTCATGAGCAGCGTTACAGGGGGTGTTCTTCGACAGGATAGCTCGCCCACATTCCGCTGTTGTATCGGATCGTGCTTTATAGAGTGTCGACATGTTGCAATGGCCTACTCGATCACCAGATCTGTCTGCAATCGATCACATACGGTATATCATCGGATGACAACTGTGGCATCATCCACGATCAGCATTAACCGTCGCTGTATTGTCCGACGAAGTACAACAGGCATTCAGCTTTTTTTTTTTTTTTCGTCATTCCTCTGACTGGTTTATGGTTTGATGCGGCCCTCCACGAATTACTCTCCTCTTCATCTCAGAGCAGGACTTCTAATCTACGTCCGCAATTATTTGCTGGATGTATTCCAGTCTCTATCTTCCTCTACGGTTTTTACCCTCTGCAGCTCCCTCCTTGTCCCTTCTTCTTGTCAGTGTTTTGCTGATATCCTTTTCCTCGCCGATTCTCCGGAGAACATCCTCATTCCTTACCTTTTCAGCCTACCAAATTTTCAACAGTCTTCTGTACCATCACATCTCAAATGCTTCGATTTTCTTCTTTTCCGGTTTTCCCACAGTCGTCATTTCACTGCCATACAATGCTGTGCCCCACAGGTACATTCTCAGAAATTTCTTCCTCAAATTAACATCTATGTTTGATAACAGTAGACTTCTCTTGGCCATGAGTGCCCTTTTTGCCAGTGCTAGTCTGCTTTTTATGTCCTCCTCGCTCCGTCCGTCATTGGTTATTTTGCTGCCTAGGTTGCAGAATTCCTTAACTTCTTCTACTTCGTGATCAACAGTTCCGATGTTAAGCTTCTCACAGTTCTCATTTCTGTTACTTCTGATTACTTCCCTTTTTCTTCGATTTGCTCTCAAACCGTATATTGTATTTATTAGAATGTTCATTCCAACCGGCAAATCCTGTAATTTTCTTTACTTTCGCTGAGGATAGCAATGTCATAAGCGAATCGTATCATTGATGTCAAAAAAAGTGGTTCAAATGGCTCTGAGCACTATGGGACTTAACATCTGTGGTCATCAGTCCCCTAGAACTTAGAACTACTTAAACCTAACTAACCTAAGGACATCGCAAACATCCATGCCCGAGGCAGGATTCGAACCTGCGACCGTAGCAGTTGGGCGGTTGATGTCCTTTCACCTTGAATTTTAATCCCACTCCTGAATCTTTATTTCCGCCATTGCTTCTTCGACGTATATACTGAACAGTATGGACGAAAGACTACATCCCTTTTTAATCCGAGTACTTCGTTCTTGGCGTTCCACTCTATTGTTTCCTCTTGGTTCTTGTACGTTTTCTATGTTATCCGTCTTTCCCTATAACGTACCCCTACTTCTCTCAGAATTTCCAACATCTTGCACCATTTGACATTGTCGAACGCCTTCTCCAGGTCGAGAAATCCTGTGGATGTGTCTCGATTTTTCTCTAGTCTGATTTCCTTTATCAGCCGCGATGTCAGAACTGCCTCTATGGTGCCTTTCCTTTATCTTAATATCGGTTAATAATGTGCCAGTATTTCATATTTGCAATGGCTTATCTGGCATTTATGTTAATCTATGAGCTTTCAGTGTTAACCACTTAAATACAGGGTGGCGCACAAAATGTGTTACCATTTTGTTTTTGAAAATAGACTTTATTGTCAATACAATCTGAAAGGAACATATACTACAAAGAAAGAGCCGTCCATGGAGATTTGTTCTAACTCAGCACATGCTCAATATGTCCATTATTTCGTTTCCTAACTTCCTTCAAACGAACACTGAAGTTAGTGATTACACTACGGCACATGTCCTCCGTAATTTCACTGCAAGCTTGAAGAATAAGTCTTCTCAGCTCCATTAAATCACGTGGACGTTTCGGGAAAATTTTTTCCTTTAGGTACCCCCAAAGAAAAAAGTCACAGGGATTGAGGTCTGGGCTATTGGGGGGGGGGGGGGGGCAATTTTGTCCGTCATTGAAGCGTCTTGTAAACCTGAGTGAAATGATACGCATGTCGAAATGCTCGCGTAAAAACTCCAACACAGTGTTTGCAGTATGTGGCCTTGCTCCATCTTGCATGAACCACTGCGTGTGGAAGGGCAAGGCAGTACCAAGAAGCTGTAGAATGAAGCTATTGCGAAGCATGCTCAAATATCGCTCGCTGTTCACAGTTTCTTCAAAGAAAAAGGGTCCAATAAGTCCGTGACTGGAAATTGCTGCACACGCTGTAATCCTCGGAGCATAATGTTGTCGTTCATGAAGCACTTGTGGGTTTTCAGTGGCCCAAAAGCGTACATTTTGTTTTTTAACCACACCGGGGCTAAATGAAGATGCGCCTCGTCTGAAAACCAAACGTTGTTGAGAGTTTCTTCCCTATCCTCTGCCCACTGAGCAAACAGTAGTCTCTGCTGCTTGTGTTCTTCAGTGAGCTTCTGTGCACAGGTCATCGTGTATGGGTACATATGGAGGTCACTTTTAAGAATGCGTTGAACGGAGCGTCTGGATATTCCCAGTTGCACTGCTGCCCTTCTACACGATTTCCCGGGACTTCTCTTTACAGCAACTCGTACCGCTTCAATATTCGAGGTCGCTTCGCTTCCAATACTCTTCCTTCCTGTACAAATTTATCGTACAACCTGTGGATGGTCTTCTTGCAAGGGACCTATCGTGTGTTAAACAGTTGTCGAAAACGCTTCTGAGTCACAACAAGGCTTTTCGTTTCATGAAAAAGTAACACAATTGCCGATCGTTGCTGTGTCGTCAGTCTTCCATTGTCAGCCATTGCTGCTTACTAGTCTCCTGGCGGCAGTATCGTGAATTACTCGTCATTCCGTAACCCATTTGTTTTTCCAAGCTCTTCTGGTACTGCTGTAGAGATTCTAGCGGGATATCTAATGTGCGTCGTAAATTGTGAAAGAAACAATTGGTAACACATTTCGTGCTCCACCCTGTATGTCACATAGACCAATGTATTCCTGAAATTTCAAAAGTATATATGAATTATTTTTTGGTATTGTGATTTTTTTTTTCATGAGTGTACTATTCTTTCTTCAGGATAGGTCCGACCACGCTAGAAGACTTCACGCCAGAGCAGCAGCTACATCAAGGTGATCCTCTTGTGGAAGATCCTCCCTCTGTGTATGACGATCCGGAAACCGACGCCTTCACCGATAGGGCTTCAAATGGCGCAGTGGGCTGGCAGAAAGACACTCCGGTCTTCAACGATTTCTCGTCTCTGTTCGGACCGGTGCCCCAGGACGCGGCCGACTCTAACCTCTTCAAAGGGGCTCCGTTCCAGGCGACGGGTGAGGTGACCGTGGTGTACGCGGCGGACCTGAAGAACCTGAAGGACACGCTGCTGGTGCTGGCGGCGCTCGCCGTGCTGTGCTTCCTGCTGGCGGCCGTGCAGAGGGCGGTGGACGGCGCGCGCGCTCGAGCCGGCGCCAGGGCAGCTCGCGGCCGGCGGCGCTGCCTGCTCAACGCCTGCTTCAGGGCGGGTCGCGAGCGCCAGAGCCCGCCCCAGCAGAGCCCGGACGACGGCGACTTCTTCTGGTGGGACACGGAGACCTCCTGGTCGGAGGCGGGGAAGCCCCGCAGCGGTGACCTGCCGCCCCCGTACCCCTACCCACCTACCTACGAGGACAGTCTCACCGTCACCGTCACCCCCAACTCCAACTGTGACGAGCAGGCAGACAGCGCGACCCATGTCTGGCACCAGCCCGCCAGCGTTCACCAGGCGAGAAGGCAACCTGACGCTGTGAATGGCTCACGCGTGTCGCGCTCTGCTGACGCGTAACGCGTCTGTCCTAGTAGTCTTATTCAAAGTAGTTGGCATTCGACAGCCAGCGTGCTGGACTGCTTCCAACATAAATACACCAATCGTGCCTGGTCAAAAATAACTGCCTGTTATTCAGTGTGCCCCAGCGGGAATGGAATGGTCAACATCTGAGGATACGACAAGAACGATCATTAGGAGCAAAAACCTTCTTACATTTCTGAGATAAAGGCATTTAATGCACAGGTTGACCTACAAGCCCGTTAAGGGGGGTAGGACGTCAAACGGGCCGACTTGGAGCGGGAGAGGCACCACAGGACATTTTAATTTCCACTGTCTATACTTTTACAAATAAATTCATAAAACTTTAACAGCATGACCAAGAAGGATTCAGGATTCATACTCATAGCAGTGGAAGCTCAAAAACGTAACAAAAGACATTCTTTTTACATGTGAAATTTCATCATTTTTTCACTTACTACTGGCTGCATTTGTTGCTATAGGTACACTTTTCTTCCTAAGTAAGAGAGATTCTTCGATGACTTTCGCACAGCATACAAACCATAGTTACAGGTGTATGAAACTCTAGAAGTTATTTAATTTATGAAAAAATGAATGAACTGTTACATTTTAAACTTCATGTTTAGAAAAAACTCAAGTTTTGTAGTTAATTATCTCAATTTTTTCCACAGTTTTTAATAGATTAGGAATATTCTAGAATTTCATACACCTGTAACTACTGTTTGTATGCTGTGAAAAATTCATCGAAGAATCTCTCTTACTTAGGAAGAAAAGTGTACCTATAGCAACAAATGCAGCCAGTAATAAGTGGAAAAATGATGAAATTTCACATGTAAAAAAAGGTATTTTGCTACGTTTTTCAACTTCCACAGCGATGAGTGTGAGCCCTCAATCCTTCCTGGTCATGGTGACAAAGTTTTATGAATTTATTTGTAAAAGTATAGACAGTACAAATTAAAATGTCCTGTGGTGACTCTCCTGCTCCAAGTCGGCCCGTTTGACGTCCTACCCCCTTAACATTTGAAAATTCAGTACTTACTGAATAATGTAGGTAGAGAGACACACATTCATGAAATGACATGGGGCGTTATTGAAACCAAAGAAGTGCACAAAGTGACCAACAGATGGCCCTTCATATGACACAAACGCTATAATTAGCATAAAAATTGATTTTTTACCAAAGGCGATGTTTTTTGTAACAAATACTCAACATGGTGGTTCTTATTTATCAACAATACCTGTGGATGAGGGAAAATGTTGTAAACAGTATTGCACAGCTTGCCAGTACTTATCTTGAGAAATTTACCTCAGTTGTTGTCTTTTAGCATTGCTAATAGGTCGGACTGTTGCGGCAGACCTGAGACTTCAGACAGCCCCACAACCAGCAAAAACATGGACTGAGGTCTGGGAGGCCAAGCACGACGCAAGTGCGACTCTGTTACCAGATGATGTGCGCAAGAGAGCTTTTACACGTGTAGCGATATGCGGTGCAGCGCCACCTTGCATAAAAGTCGTAACGTCCAGCAGGTGTTTATTGGGCAGGCTAGGGACTGTGCGATTCTGAAGCATATCGTCGTACCTCGCACCCGTCTCTCTGACACTTTGAAAAGCAACACCCCGCATTTTCTCGAAGAAAAATGGCTTGATCACGAATGATGTGGTAAATCCACACCGCATTGCATCTTTGTCGGCATGTAGGTGGGAGTTCATGACAGTTCTAGGGTTTTCGGTAACTCAAATTCTGCACTTGTGGGTGTTGACAGACCCTCAGAGTGTGAAATGATCTTGTCGGTCCACAACACGTTAGACAACCAATCGTCATCTTCCTCCATTTTACCGATCGAGGTGACGCAGCCGTTAGCACACTGGACTCGCATTCGGGAGGACGACGGTTCAATCCCGCGTCCGACCATCCTGATTTAGGTTTTCCGTGATTTCCCTAAATCGCCCCAGACAAATGCCGGAATGGTTCCTCTGAAAGGGCACGGCCGACTTCCTTCCCCGTCCTTCCCTGATCCGACGAGACCGATGACCTCGCAGTTTGGCCTCTTCCCACAAACAACCCAACCCAACCCTCCGTTTTTTTAAGTGCCCACATCTCAAATGCTCTCCACGTCACTAATTCGATGGCTAAACGTTCATGATGACGCTGGATCTTGCACGGATGACATTGGAGGGTATGCTTTTGTGTTCTCTAAACAATAGTGCTAGGAATGCTGGCGCGATTTCACGAGTGCTGATTTCACCATCTGGAGATGAACTCGCTAAAGGCTCCATTTCTTCCCGGGCTGTCCCAGCAGCAGTATCACTTGTGTCTGGTCAAACACTATGGAGCCAATCGTCTAAACAAACGTGACTTTGAACTTCGTGATCACTTTCTTCACAGCGACACTTGTCACAGGACCCTTATCTGTTTGAATACGCTTCTTATGGCGACAGGATCGTAAAGCTGGCGTACCGGATTCTCCATTCTGATAGTAAAGCTTCACTAATAGAGCCTGTTATCGTAACGTCAACATGCCGCGATCGCTAGAGCAACTAACTTCCTGTCTCGCTACTGCTCATTTTATGCACGTTTCTCACTGACGTGTTGCTGTCCAGCGCCATCTGTTAGCCTGTTTTACATTCACTTTTCGTTTCAATAAAACTCCTATACCAGTTCATTTACCTCTCTACCTATGATTTCCGTGAATTAGTGTATTTTCCAAAGTCAACAGACTTCTGGGTCACGTGTGCATTCTTATCGTACACGACACATTATAGCTGTGACAGTTTTAAAATATGTTACTTTTCCACCAAAGTTGTTGAACTAAATGTTCAGAAGAAAAATGACAACTTCGAAGAATACCTGCTTCACGCAGTGTGATGAAACTCTGGTAAACAATCTACTATCGATAAAGTGTGAACTGTATTCTTTGATAACAGCTGGAGCACTGCTGCCATCGCAGAAGCCGTAAGGATACACCATATCTACGTATTCTTCTTTAGCGTAGGTGTGTGGCATTTCAGCTGTCTGATACACTCAGTTCCTCGCACTAATTCACTCACAACACACTATGGACAAATGCGAATTAAGCGGACTACTTTATGGCACAAGGACATCCCGAGAAAAGAGGTTCAAAGCAACGAGTCAGCTTCAGGAAAAATAAAACGTCAAAGAGGTTGGGTGGGTAAGACACACATATGTGCATCACTAGCCCAAAATCAAATGTACACTGAATGTGTTCTATTTTGAACCCATTCAGAATAGGGTACATGTCAATATAAAGTTTTATGTTTCAAATGAGCGTTCGTGTTATATCCCTAAATACTAATTATTCCACTTTTGTCACCCTACATGCGTATTAAACATATGTAAAGATACGCAAAATCCATCATTTTAGGTCGATGTCATCTATGGAAGTGTCAGAAATTAGCATGCTGGCCATGCAGTGAACTTCCACCGAGACATTAACTAACAATCAAAATGACATGGAAATTTTTAAATGTAGTTACAAAAATGCTCAATTTTGTCAACAGAAGACTTTTATATTTCATGCTGTGAGAATAAACATTTCTGACCATACTATACGTTTCTATAACTCTAGAGTATTGCATAAGAGTATACATATCTATTTATTTATCAGAAACCATGGGAGTCCGCTTCAAACCTCTTACCCGCTTATTGACACAGGAAGACAGCCAACTGCTTCCTACTTTCCATATATAAAATGAAACATTGTTTAGTCTTATCCCTAACCCCATAATGTTCCGGCTTCTGCAAAAATATTGTATTATCAACTAAATACAATTCTTTCGTTAAATCAAAGAAAGCGCCTACCTATTGTCCTGCTCCTATTTTAATGCTAGTGACACGCATGCAAACAAATAAGTAGCATTTTCTGTCGGAAATCTCTTCCTGAAGCGAAACTGGGAGACTGACAGCAAATTATGTTATTTAGTTTTTCCACTACTGTCCTATACATTACTTTCTCTAAAACGTTTGAAAACATTGGTAGCAAAGAAATTCGCTGGTAGTGAACTATGTTATCTCTCTCGCCCCTTTTATTGAGTGGTTTCTCTAAAGAGTGTTTCAAACCCTCAATAAACTCAACAAACTGAAAGATACGTTGCATAAGTGATACGGTGAGTAGATAACTAATTTATGGTGCACATATCATAATCTTACTCGAAATCCAATCATAGTCATGGGAACCCTTACTCTTTGCTGATGTAATAATTGATGTAAGTTCATCTTTGTTTATTTTCTGTAGCTGCAAGTGATGTAGTTGTCTCAGAATACCATCTGTCAAGAATTCCACATATTTGCCTGTACCAACAGAACTTTCATTTAACTTACCGACTGATGACAAGAAGTGATTATTAAGTATTTTGAACGACACTGGTGCATTACTAACAGTTTCATTCTCATACAAGACTGGTGTAGTACGTTGAGCACTAACATTCTGGCGTGATACCTCTTTCACAATGGATCAAATAGTTTTAATTTTGATCTTAAATCTTTCTATTCTCTTGTTTCGGCGTTTTTGATGACATTCGTCAGCACTTTGCATTATCTGTAGTTCAGTTCTGTACCGGGTTCTGCCTTTTCCTTTACATTATGATACAGCTCCCGCTTCCACCTACATGATATTCTAAAGCCATTAGCTATTCAGGTACTTGGTTTATTAGTACTGCATCTGTGTCTGAACTTTTTCTGTGCTAGGAAAGAGGTATTAAAGGAAGTGAGAAAGATCTGAACTAAACTGTTACATTTGTCGTTCAAGTCGTCTCTATTGCAGACTTCTTCTCAAGTTAGTCCTTTGCAATCGACTTCAAATGTGGACTTGCGAGTAGACTCATATATCTAAATCTGTGTTGAAACGTTCACACAAACCAGTTTCGAACATGTTACTGTGTTGAATTGAATGTCATAAGCTGAAATCTTTCACAGCTCCTATTTTACTTCAAACGTACATACGATGCGAAAAAGAGCACGGGAATATCTATTAGCGAGCTTCCACAATATTTAATACTCCGATTTCGAACTTTAAAATTCGAACAGGTACATCACTGCGTGCATATGCTTATGATTTGTTACCGATATAAAAGAGGTCTACCTAGAATCGAAAACTTGTTGATTAAGTACATCGAAGACGCTATCAGTTTTAAGGGCCACGTTCGTTGTCTAAATACCCACAATTTGTGCTTGTCATACTGCTTCGTCAGACAACCTTCTCTCGAATCATATCTGTAGCTTATCAAGAGTTCGTGTTATGAAACCGAGGAATAAAATTACTGCGCAGAGCTCACAACTAAACGTCACGTAGAAGCCTCGGAAAGACCACGGCGTACTGTACTACAACCGAACAGAAATGACCTTTACTAATATTCATAGCTACGAAATGTAAGAGGGTTGACATAGAGTAATGCTAGACAAGATGATTATGGGAGAGTCAGGGCCTTAGACTAGGGCCTTGTATTCCGACACAAAAATCAATAAGCTGCTAGTATTCATAAAAACTTAGTATCCACATAAACGTTAAAAAAATGAATGACAACGTTTTCTAGTTTGATTCCATCCTTCTTTACGACGATGAAATGAATCAACAAATGGCTGCCACTCAGTTTCCTTATGCAGCAGCAAGTTTGGAGAACTGAAGAGAAAACAGCAAATATTCACACTACAGCTATTCCCATAGAAATGCAGTGTACAGGGTGTTACAAAAAGGTACGGCCAAACTTTCAGGAAACATTCCTCACACACAAAGAAAGAAAATACGTTATGTGGACATGTGTCCGGAAACACTTACTTTCCATGTTAGAGCTCATTTTATTACTTCTCTTCAAATCACATTAATCATGGAATGGAAACACACAGCAACAGCAATTACCAGCTTGACTTCAAACACTTTGTTACAGGAAATGTTCAAAATGCCCTCCGTTAGCGAGGATACATGCATCCACCCTCCGTCGCATGGAATCCCTGATGCGCTGATGCAGCCCTGGAGAATGGCGTATTGTATCACAGCCGTCACAATACGAGCACGAAGGGTCTCTACATTTGGTACTGGGGTTGCGTAGACAAGAGCTTTCAAATGCCCCCACAAATGAAAGTCAAGAGGGCTGAGGTCAGGAGAGCGCGGAGGCCATGAAATTGGTCCGCCTCTACCAATCCATCGGTCACCGAATCTGTTGTTGAGAAGCGTACGAACACTTCGACTGAAATGTGCAGGAGCTCCATCGTGCATGAACCACATGTTGTGTCGTACTTGTAAAGGCACATGTTCTAGCAGCACAGGTAGAGTATCCCGTATGAAATCATGGCGGTGAATCGAGGAAGTACAGTGCATACTGACGAAACTAAAATGAGCTCTAACATGGAAATTAAGCGTTTCCGGACACATGTCCACATAACATCTTTTCTTTATTTGTGTGTGAGGAAAGTTTCCTGAAAGTTTGGCCGTACCTTTTTGTAACACCCTGTATATGTATCCAGGTCAAATCCCTCACGAACACTGGAAAAGAGCTTCCGGACATCATTTATTTTTTTTTTATTTATTTTTTTACTTAGGTGTTGTCACGGGGTATCTCACTCGTTCCGCCGATGAAGCTCTCTTTCATTGTGTTATTTTAAATTTCATTCTCTTCAAACATTATCATACATTTTTTGTAATTATTCAGTATAAGAGTAGGATATGGTAAAAACTTATTAACTAATAAATATAATCCTTACGAACATGTTAGTACCATATACTCGTACTGTATTTAGTATTTGTGGGCACTTTCAATTCAAGTCTTGAATTTGTATATTACTTTTGCAAAGTCCGTCATAGGACTGGGTCATTGTAGTAAATAACAGTTTGCCTTTAGTTTTGTTTCGCTTTGTCGATGGATTTGTAATTTGGACTATCAAATTAGCAAACACTGTAACTTTAGAAAATCTGATTGCGTATCAGACAACGGAGAGTGCATCACTTTACGGTGAATATCAAGCTTTCACAACGACAGTACCAATCACAATATTAGCATGAGAGCGATTACTTCACGATTAGCTGAAGCTCGAAGCATTGGTGATACGTTTTCTCTAAGCATAAAATATTCGTGTCAGAAATGCCTGTTTTGTGACTCTTGCCTGCATTGTGAGAGTCTGACTCGAACTTCACATTGATAGCAAACCCTGAACAAAGTCACATACCGCAGAGTCTGCCGTAACTGCGAAGTCCATAAATATATTTTGTGCTATGGTGTGCGTGAGCTTGGAAGCGGTTCTGCATGTTTATTTTATTTTTCTCAGCTCTGGACATAGGTCTGACTGAGTAAATGTTAGTACAAAGCAACTACAATGCCCCTGTGGACAATGGTATATTCCGCGTATTGCTCACGTAGTCGAGGCAAAGGAGCCATCCCTACATCTAGGCCGCATATTTGTACTACAATGCGAGATATTCACTAAAACGGTAGCAGTTCGTAAGGTATTAGATACTGCAAGACATTAATACCAAGGGGCTTGTATTCCACGCCGAGATACTAGCTCAACAAAAACCTTCCTCCTCTTATTGTCGGCTCTATGGAAAATAGTCTATTTAACAACAGAAATTTGTCAGCACAAAAGCTGTTCTACTAGGATTCAGATTACCAGATTCGTGTATTAGAGCCACAAGTAGTATTAGACCCAAAGTTAGGCTTTCGCTACCTAAACGAAACCCAAGGCTTGTCTATAGTCATTCTTCAAAGAAAAATGATGGTTGTTCTTATTGGAATAACTGCTGTCACAGGTGTGAGAAATTCATGCTGCCCAAGCAAGTAACGGATATGACAGCTGAGCTTAGGGTCACACAACAAACGCTTCAGTATGCAGAGAAACATCTTAACGGTCAGATCATTATTCTCTCTTAATCCAGTTTAGCGCTTGAATTACTAAGAAGCCTCTTCAGTGGACGAAACCATCATCCAGTGGCACACGACATAATGAACTTGATATTAAATCTCAAAACTCGGAATCAGAATTTTAACATGTGCGGGTAAAACCTTGTGGAAATGAAACAGTGTACAAACGCGTCAAGGAAAGATGGACCAGCTGCAGAATTTTTTCAACGTTCTCAAACTAATAATCAGACAGAAGGGGAACATGGAATGACGAGATTCACCTATATACAAAGCCACATATTGTACCGAAACAGACATAAAAACATCATTGCTCCAGACGATTCATGAACACTACAGCACGTCTCACGTTTAACGACTGCTATACGTACGAGGAAACACCTACATCACATTGACTTGGTGCCATCCCTTCTGCGAGAAAGAAAAGAATGGCAAACACATCTTTTGCTTGTCTGAACAGATGCTGTACTGCAACTCGAATACTACAAAATCTGGTCAACAGCTGGTGCTCTCTACCGACTTCTATAACATTGCTCCTACGCCTGAAAGACCACAGAGCAAGGTTTCCAAAACAAGGGGTCGCGTACGTTATTGAGCCTCGTTTAATGATCTGGAAAAATGTTTTTCGTGATTTTTAACCTTGTCCCTCACTTTCGGCAACAGAGTTAACATTGTTGTGTAGTAGAAGATGAAGAACAGTAACCATTCGCTGTTACCAGCCACTGGTAACAGTGTTTCACATTGTACTGCAAACAGTTACAGTGCTTAGTAAAGATAAATTTTAAAATTCGTTTATTGTGGCGTTGTTAACTCTACTGCTTCTACTCTCGTCAACGTTTAAAAGCCGGCATATTTTATGATGAACTCCAGTCAGGTTGCAACAATCGCGCTTGCGGACTAGTTGTGTTGAAAATGAGAGGAAACGTTGTCGAACGGTTGGTTACAGTTCGTGACCCGTTGCGTTTAGTCAACCTAGTGCAAGTCTCGTCTTCTCTGCGCACCTATGGTGTCATTAAAATTATTTGATAGTTGACACTTCACGCTTTGTGGTAGGTTTCCTCCATTCAGAGCGCTCAGTGTCACACCCAAACCGTTCGCGGTTGCCAAACTGCCACAACAATTAACAGACTTCCAGTTCCCTGTACGGATTTCTTTCTTGATGTGTGTGGATTCCGAATACTGGGTCTGAACCTTTTATTTCGTCTTTCATCACGTGTGATAATTACACACAACGATGTTAACGAAATACAAGCGATTCATACTCCGTACTAACCAAACACTACTGAATCATTCCACGCAAACCGAGATTCAGCGTCATTTATAGAGTTACCATAATCACAGACGTTGGCTTCGCACAACATTGCCTGAAACATACTTTTCGAACGCTGTCAATTAATTCGTTGTGTCTGAGACATCAATCATAAAGATAATACGCGAGTGTTTCCCACGGTAATGGCAAAGCATAGTTGTTAGTGAATACATTGGCGAATAGAAGGTCGAAGGTTCGAATTTCGTCAAATGTAGAAAAACGTTTTATTTTTCTAAATTTAGTCGGAAGAGACTTTTGTTTTATTCAGATAATTGGTTTAAACGTAACTTTTTTATTTCTAATACTTTGTCGCGCCGTATTCATCATCGTATCGGCTATTATTATTCTTCCTATCATTCTTTTTTCGTTTGGGATTTGCTTGTATCGCCTGTAATCAGTAGCCAAGTGCCAACCAGGACTGCTGATGCGTGGGTGACGTGGCACCCCGTGTAGGCAGTGCGAGAATGGTTTCAGGTGACCAATAACAGCAAGATACTAAAATCTGCTTTTACTGCTAGCAACTGAAATCTTTCTGCGGAAGATGGCTATGCAAACAGACGTAATGTGAAATGTTTCTGTCTTGAGTTTGCTCATAGAGGTTAGCCTTAAACGCTGTGAACAAAGTGGTCGTGATTTTAGTTCTGCTGCAGATTGCTGATCGCCGTTTTCTCGGATACATTGCATATGACGATGTTTTGGTTGGGTTAGGAAATGTGACGTTACGCGTATTTATGCGAACTACTCTGTTTCCCAGTATTGACAAGAGGAAATATGAATTTATTGCATGGCTGAACGCTATGGGGCTAAGGTCCCAGAGAGCTGTCGTTCGCATGGCCTCTGTGCAGCGAGACAATGTTCAAAGACATAGTGGAGTGTCAGACAAGCTGAAATAGACTGAGGATAGATAAAATATGAGTTACTATTCTTTGTATCACGTCTGTTAGTTTGTGAATCATTATGCTGAAGTCTGAAGTGTTTTGAGTTGAAGTCTGAACTGTTTTGAGTTGAAGTCTGAACTGTTTTGAGTTGAAGTCTGAACTATTTTAAGCTGGTGAATATTTCATGTATTGTGATCACAAAATGGACTCAGTTTCCACATATCTTTGGTAATTATTTAGTTTTGAGATTTTGCTACCATTCTCGTAACACTCTCAACGTTAACTTTACTGCACATGATAAGGATATTTTCTATCTGTATTTTAACTGAATGTTGTAGACCACTTTTCGTTTATTCGAGATGTTCTTCCTTGATAAACGATATTCAACATAATTCTCTGTAATCTATCATCAATTACAGACGTTAGAATAGAAACTTTTTTATTAATTATTCATTTATCTTTTATTTTGTATTTCTGTGTACTTTATTAATTTGCAAATCTAGCCAATCCATAGACGATTTGACAGCAGAATCACAGCTACGGTCACCATTTGGAGCGAATTAGCTGCAGGGAAGGAAGCAGATGTGCGCGGCTCAACCTTATGTTAGCATCGAGCTATTCTTTTTAAACAGAGCCGTGAACAGTCCAAGTACCTAAAGGACGACTAACCACGGGTCAAGTCGCAACTGATTTGTTCGTATGGGTTGCTGTTTAGAAGAGTTACTCAGCAGCAGTAACGCTTAGGTAGTGTCGCAGACGCGAGTTTAAATTCAGAGCTACTGCTGTTCAGTAATTGGTCAATAGAAATCAGCTGTCGACACAGTATCTCCAACTTCCGGCACGCCTCACGACATCCGTTACCAAGATTGCTCTGCGTTTCACATTAACAACATTTGTGAAAGTGACTCGCTGTGTTTGTGTATCGCCTATAACCGAGCAGCAGTCGGCAGCGGATGTGACAGCACTCCAGCGGCAAGGGACAGACCTCAACTATCAAGTAATTTTAATCGGACTATACTCCTACTTACACCCATTTGAACCAGCTTACTGTAGTCAAGTCTTAGCCTCCTTCTACAGAACCCCCTTCATCCTCTACACTTCCCCACATTACCTTAATGATAATTCCTTTATGCCTCTGGATGTGTCCTGTCAACTGATCCTTTCTTTTAGTCAGGCTGTGTCATAAATTTCTTTTCTCCCAAAGGGAACTCAGTACCTCCTCATCAGTTATCGGTCTACTCATCTAATCTTCATAATTCTTCTGCAGCATCACCTTTTCAAAGCTTCTGCTGTCTTCTAGTCTGAGATGTACGTCGAAAAATGTAAACTTTTATGGCTGGGGATGTCACAATAAAATATTCCGGCCCATAATGCCGTGGTCGAATGGATTTCACATTAAAACCCAAGGTTTCGTCCCCACCCGCGGAGGACATTTTCATGCTTGATCGTAGCTTCTTTGAATGTCGATCACTCCCTGGTTCGCTACTGACTGTAGCAAAATTCCGTTTATGCGTGTTCTAAACAGCACAGTGGTGTGACGTCATATGCTTTGAGTACCAGAGTGTAACTGTCAGTTGCCGTCGTCCACTGTTGCCATCACCCCATGGTGGAAACTAGTGCACGTTTTCTTCATCCCCGGGATCCAGATGTCATTCAGTCTCACGCCCACCTCCTTCCTATTGAAATTCCTGAGGTGTTTAACAATCTCTGTTGCCTCTCTTATGTAGCCTTTCATGGCATCCGCTTTGGCCGCCAATTCCTGGGTACTGTCACAATAAATGTGGTGATCTAGATGCAAAGCATGTTCTGCAACTGCTGATCCCCTCCCTTCTACAATCTTCCAGAGAGCCAGAAGACAACCAAGATCATTTTGATAGGAAGCAAGTACTGGCAGCGACAAGCGCGTACAATGAAAGGGTATACAGAGAGGCCATAGAGATTTTTAAACGTCCCAGGACTTTTCCGGAGGAGGGAGAAGGGCGTGAAGCTGAATGACATCTGTGTTGAAGAAGATGTGTACTGGTCTTCTACCATAGGGTGATGGTAGAATTGCGCCATCGATCCCGATATATTAGGACCATCACCGTTATTGGTCTTCTTGTCCCGACATCCCAACAACACCCAATTTTGTTCCAATTTCACAAAATACTGTTACGAGCTTGGCTCAAGTACTGAAGCAACACCAGTTATTAGCGCAACATGTAAATTCAGTCTCAGTTAGTTTTATTTATGCCAACGTCTATGTTGACAAGGTCCTCTCACAGATGGTGTTGCATGTTGCATATTATGTATCGACGACGAAGCACGTTCTAGTCTTCTTCAGTAGTACGGGGCTGGGGGCTGAAACCATTTAAGAAGGGCCACGCAAAAGAATCGGCAGTTCGCATTTGAAAGAAAGACTTGCTGAAAAAGGTGAAGTCTTCCGAAAAATATAATTACCAACTACTTCTGCTTCAACAAGTTCCATGTAATTGTGCTCTAAATAAAAAGTAATTCCATTAAATAAAGTATTTACTTAATTTCTACACCTCCATCTCAGAGCGATAAGGCAACGTTGGATGATACCAACAGCGGACGACGGCATCCGACAACCGCCCGTCGCACCCGGGTATTCAAAGCATGTAACGTCACGCCGCTGCACAGGAGTAAGTGTAAACGGAGTTTTGTTTCAGTCAGTAGTGAGCCATGGTGTGAATCGGACACTTCAAAAAGCTACGATCCGTCTTGAAAATGTCCTCCGTACGTGGGGACGAAACGTTACTTTTTAACTTGAAATCAATTCGACCGCGGCATTATAGCCCGGATTATTTTAATAACTGTGAAGTGTATTTAACATCCACGTATCACATCCATAGGTTTACGCTCCAGACAAATGTCTTCTGAAAGGGGTCTAATCTTATGCTAAGAGTTTAACACAATAAGTCGAGTATCACACTAAGGCAGATAAACATTTGTTAAACCTCTGAGGATAATGGGTGCAATTAGTCCATCAGCTGGTTTGCCCATGGTCTGCAGTTTGTTAACTAAATGCACAATATGAGCTATGTAATTCTGAATACTTCCTTCAAATCTGAATAACATGGTGTCCAGGACATCCTAGAGATTCATCACCTAATTTTATTCTTAACAATGAGCTCGTTTTCCAGGATATCCAAAGCTTCCTTTGCATTTGTTATGTTTTCCACATGTTCATAAAGGAATTTATTCACATTCAAAATAATAAGTAGCATTTATATCCTTTGCATTCATAGCAGCACTTGCACCCATATTTCATCCTCTAGAACAAATTTCATCACAAACTTTCATGTGTTGTAATCACTTTTGCTCTATAGTTTTTCAAACACTGGGGTTGTAATTTTCATTGAACTTACATTTAAAGGCTTTTTAAAAACTGGTATTACA
The DNA here is from genome assembly GCF_021461385.2 of Schistocerca piceifrons. Taxonomy (NCBI): domain Eukaryota; kingdom Metazoa; phylum Arthropoda; class Insecta; order Orthoptera; family Acrididae; genus Schistocerca; species Schistocerca piceifrons. The sequence goes on from NC_060144.1 coordinate 338,639,505, forward strand.
GGCACTAAATCATATAACTTATACTTTAAAAAAGATTCAAATAATAATGAATTGGATGAAACACTAAACTATAAGAAGCACCACAAACAATAAGGCCGCATAACATAACATGCTAGTTCAGACACTTATACTGCTGCCTGTTCAACATACATAGTACCCTGCACAAACTGATTTTATAAAAAGCACGATTTGTGACTGAAGGCAATTGTTCTTTATTATTACAAAAGTAATACAGTCACAGAAGAAGCAAACAAACAATGGATAAAATTAAGCATTGTAACATGTTTTTTCAATGTACTCATTTACTCATCAAATAAGTAGAATGAGATTACAGCAAGTGGAATGAGATTACAGCAAGTGGAATGCGTGCTTTAAAAATGTGCAACATCTTGAAAGGATCATTCTAATGTATGAATTATGTAAGGCCCAATTAGTGACCATTTAACATGTCTGAATATCTTTGACAACTATGCAATACCTGCTTTTAATAATAGACACTGACATATATTGTAGAAGCAAGTCACCATAGCTACAACCTCATGTCTTACTTGTATGTGTACATTAACTAATTCTTCATCTCTGATTGTTCTCCATTATCATAGAATTCACAGAACACATTATGTAACTAACAGAAAAAATGAATGTGACACTTCAGTTATATTAAGAGATTCATCTTGTGTATTCCTTTTCCTTCCTTTCTTTTGTTAGTGAAGTACTGATTCTAGTCATTATTGCAGTAACTGGCAAAGTATAAAAGTGTTGTCAGTATAAATGTAAGGTGATACAGCATTCACATTGTGATCAAGGGCTTTCCCAGCATATGTGTTGTTTCCAGTGCTCTCAGGTGTCCAGGCAGATGCGAACATTGAAGTCCCACATTATTTCAGTGAATAACCATTCTACCATCATCAGGCAGTTCTGATCTGGACACCCGAGAGCCCTGGAAACAGTATTCACATTGGTAATGTAATATTTGTGCCAAGCTAGTGTACCAATGGAAAGTACTGAAGTAAACAGTTGAAGCTGAAGAAATCTGCCATCCTCATGCGTTCATTGCAGTTACAGGTGTCTCTTAGTATTATAATGGTACGTTAGTTTTTGCCGTTACAATATTTATGATAAACATATCTCATATGAAATGAGTAGTTAGAATTGTTCAGAGAATAGAAAATGTGTTGCAATCTAACATTCCACCCTTCCTTCCTACCTAAGTAGTTTAATCCACGCATGGCAATTTATGTACAGTATGATTGAAAATGTGTGAAATTCTTGTGAAACAGTTGTCATGATAAGCAGGAAATTCACTTTTTGACAATGTTCTGACACAGATTTTCAACTGCCACTGAATATGCTTTTTTATTCATTTTTTTCCATACAAGTTCAGTGTCATTTGATTCATTTGAAACTGAAATCAACTAAGGATAAAACGAACCCAGCAAGTACTCACAAAATACATATGTGTATATTGCATCACTGATGACATCAATGGACACAGAGCACTAGCTTGAATTGGAGGCGGATGTGGAAGGAAACTGGCTGGGGCCTTTTTTTTTTTTTTTTTTTTTTTTTTTTTTTTTTTTCAAAGAACCAATCCTGAAATTTGCTTTAAGTGATTTATGTAAACTGCAGACAAGATTAATCTGGATATTCAGTCAGGGATTGGAACAACTGTTCTTGTGAATGTACATCTCATGTCTTATCACTGTGCCATCTTGCTCTCTTGAAGGAAATACAACTAGTAAGGAAGTAAGTATAAAATTCACTTCAGATATTTTGTTATGGAAGACCCAGGGTGGCAGGGAAGAAGGCTTTCAGCTAGTCCATGAATTTCACAGTGGAATGTGTAGTAATAACAATGGAAAAAATAAAATATATAGGAATGAAAATCATCAACAAACTAAAAAGATTAGACTGCAGTACTCTGAGATAGAAATGTTACTATTCATTAAAAGAGTTCGTGGAAGGTGTACTAACACTATTCTTATTCTGTAAACATAACTCTTCATTCCCAGGAAACAAAGTACTAATCTTAGAATATTGGTCCTTCTCATTAGCTGCAATTTTACACAAGTGAACTATATTACTAATTTTTTTATACACCTCATGTGCCATAAGCAGTAGACTAATAAGAGTATTTTATGATCTGAACGAATCACTGTTCACTATTGGGGCTTATGTATAATATTTAGAAGAGAACATATGATACTGAGTATGTTAGTGTGAATTGTGAAAGGGCTGATCTATCTTCCAGGCCAGACAGGTACTAAAATAAAATGAAAGAAATGATGAGGTGGACAGCAATCCTTATCACTGAAAGGGCATATACGAGGGTCACTCCAAAAGAAATGCACACTATTTTTGTAAAAATACAGTTTTCATTCTGCATGTGTGTACGTTTTACAGTGTGTAGATACATCCTTCCCGCTTGTTTTCAAACTTAGTTCAACCTGCTCCTGTGAGTGCTGCCATCACAGCATGTCCCCAAGATGGCTGCTACACTTAACATTTGCCAGAAGCAACGTGCTGTCATAGAATTCCTGTGTTGTGAAAATGAGACAGTGGGAAATATCCACAAGAGGTTGAAAAAGGTGTATGGAGATGCTGCTGTCGATCACAGTACAGTTAGTTGGTGGGCAAGCAGGTTATGTGATGAAAGCAGGCATGGCAATATTGAGGATTGTCCTCGCAGCGGCAGGCCTGGTACTGTACACACTCCGAACGATGTGCAGAGAGTTAACAAATTGGTGACTGCTGACAGACGCTACATTGGGATAGGGGAAGGAAGTGTTTGCAGAATACTGAAAGTGTTGGTGTTATAAAAGGTTTGTGCCAGGTGGGTTCCCAGGGTGTTGACAGTGGCTCACAAAGAAACAAGAAAAACAATATGCAGGAAACTTTAGGAACAGTACAAGAATGGTGGAGGTGAATTTCTTGGAAGAATTGTGACAGATGATGAAACATGGCTTCATCATTTTTCACCAGAGACGAAAAGGCAATCAGTGTAGTGGTATCATGCAAATTCACCCAAGGAAAAAAAATTCAAAACCGCACCTTCTGCTGGAAAAGTTATGGCTATGGTGTTTTTCGATTCCGAAGATCTCTTGCTTGTGGTCATCATGCCAAGTGGAACCACCATAAATTCTGATGCATATGTGACGACACTGAAGAAACTTCAAGGTCGACTGAGTCATGTTCGACCATATAGGCAAAAGCAGGATGTTTTGCTGTTGCATGACAATGCGTGGCCACATGTCAGTCAAAAAACCATGGAAGTGATCACAAAACTCAGATGGACAGCACTGAAACAGCCGTCTTACAGTTCTGACCTGGCTCCATGTGACTATCATCTCTTTGGGAAACTGAATGACTCTTCGTGGAACAAGGTTTGAAGATGATGACTCCCTTGTGGGTGCTGCCAAACAGTGGTTCCAACAGGTTGGTCCAGAATTTTACCATGCGCATATACAGGCGCTGGTTCCAAGATGGTGTAAGGCAGTTGAAAGGGATGGAAATTATATGGAGAAATGATAATATTGTTCCTAAAGGATGTATCTATACACTGTAAAAATTTCAAACATGTAGAATAAAAGATGGATTAAAAAAAAAAATAGTGTGCATTTCTTTTGGAGTGACCCTCATATGTTTATGTTCTTTGTTACTCCAAGAACCAATTTCAAGTTTGGGCATTCAAATGTTGAAAGAGAATGTCGTACCTATAGCCAGTGCCATATTAAATGATCTTTTACATTATATTGTACAAAAATTCTGTCAAGAACAAGTAACTTACAATTTTCAGTATGTTAAAGTTACATGATGATAACCACCCAATTGGTTCTACATACTGTAATTAGATTGTAGGGGTTATGAAATACAAAAGCGAAAGCAATATTTGCAGTAGTCAGTGTATGTGAATGGCAATTAGTGTGTCTCTCAGAGGTCTGCAATTTTTTTCTTGTTGTGTGGTATGTATATGTTGAATTATATGTCATAAAAGTCACAAATTCTAAAAATGACTGCCATAAAATCACATCAGGTATAGGTTTTTTGCAAAATGAAAACAAATTTTTGACAAAAACACTTATTTATTACAGTGAGGTAAACATATTATATTTTATTATAACTAAGCGAAGAATTATTACTGAATCATACACAATTTTAGATCTTCTCTTTTTTCTTGCGAAGCTCTTTCTTCATCTCTTTGGTGCTTTTCCAAACTCATTCTTAATTCCTTCTCTAGTTCCTTGATCGAGTGTCCAACAGTAAACAGATAACATCTTAACATCCCATCTTCATTGGTAATGTCTCTTGACATCATGGACACAATGGTGAAATCTTTCACCTTGTTCTTCACTGTAAGCCCCCAAGTTCTCAGGAAAATAGTCAGTGTGGCAGTATGAGAAATGAACTTTTAAGCTCATCTTGCATCCTTGAGCATTGTACACTGAAGGTACAATGGTTTTGTTGTCAGGGTCGTTAGTATTCCCCAAAAAGTTGTGCACCACATTCTTGAAAGAGTCTCATGCTTCTTTTTGCTTTTCACCCATTGTTTCCAAAAAGAGGGAATCAGATAAGAGAATTCTTGTCAGAGTCACCCAAAACTCCCTCTTTTACTTGACTTCAGATGGTTTTGAGAACTTGGAAAAGAGATGTCTGAAACAACCCCCATCCTTTGCAGTGATTTGACAGATTGCTTTATAAGCCCAAGTTTAATATGAAGAGGTGACAATAAAACTTTTTCTGCTGGAAACATGGTAATATTGATTATGCTTTCTTATTGTGGCCAGTTCGTTTTAGTCCAGTACCGTTGTCAGGCTCTACTACGCATAAGCAAACAAATCAAGAATATTTCATATTACCTCCCTGCTGACCCAAAAACATGGTTAGTAGGTTGAAACCCCCAAAAACCATCATGCTCTTGATATTTGATTTTGTCAAGGATCTTAGACAAGTCATTATAGTTTTTGTGCATGTGAACCAAGTAACCTATAGGAAGAGATGCAAATAAATGTCCATTATCCAACAAGACTGCTTTGAGGCTAGCTTACAGGGAATCAATGAATATGTGCCATTCTGATGAATTACATCCTACTTCAGAACACTTCATGAGCCCAAGAACATCACTACAATAAATCAGATATCTCTCTTTGAAGAAAAAACTGAGTAAATTCTCTCTCTCGATGCCTGTACCATGAAAATGAGGTCCTTGATGATAGTAGGTTTTTTGCCTTTTAGCCTTGATTCCAGCAATTTGGTTTTATCTTCCGGAAAACCCAAGTCTCTTACTAGGTGATTGAGCTCCTTGTGAGAAAAAGTCAAGGTCGCTCATCAACTGGAAAAACTGAACTAGATTTGTCCAGGGAAACTAATGTGTCCCGAGTACTCAGACTAATTCAGAATGTTATCTAAATTAGTAGGTGGCTGTGCAATTGGTATTTGAGAGCCATGTGACACTTGACAAATAGGTGAGTCAAGATTGTGGTAAGGCACTTTCTTTTTATTTTTTGTATTACATCCTTTCACATCTACTGAATAGAAGCAGCAGTTGGCTGCATGATTTTTCTGTTCACACTATGTGATAGGAATGCCAAAATGAAATGAGTTTTTCTTACCCTTAAACCACAAAGATCTCCTTCACACCTTCCACACACCTTAAGTGGAGCCCATGCTTTGTCTCATTCTCCAGGTTTCAATTTGAAATACACAAAACAAACTTTCTTCACAAACTCACTCACATTTCTTTGTTGATCTTTCACTCTTTATTCACCACAAACATAACAACAGCAGTCAGAACAAATTACACAACTTCTGTGAGCAATATTCCAGAAATAAAAAGGTAGGCACAATAGTGTTATAATGCTGGATATAAGCTGAATATGGCATTAGAAGGCCAGTGAGCTACTGAAATTATTTAGCTTGTTGAAATGTGATCTGATCCAGCAGCAGGGTGTCTATCTTTATTCCTAGTATCACAGATAACATGTTGAAACATGTTCAACCTCACCAATAATAATATTACTTACTACAAACTAACAATGATGTGTCCTTCCTCCTAACAAAACCTACTTTACCCACCTCCACCTACCACCACTCACTTCAACCATTAAAAGTTTTTTTCATTAATTGCCAAGTCCAGTTTTAATTGACAGAATTAATGTGAAAAGTATTAGCTTTAAGATCATATTTAAATAAAAAAGAGTACTAAATTTTAAGTCAATTAAGAATTTTATGATAAATACAAACAAAAACTTGAGTGTGTCAATAAAATTGATGTGATGGAATTTTTTCGGTACTTTTTTTCACCAAATTGGAAAACAGAAGATATGTAAAAATCCTATGTAGTTTTCTTTACATGCACTCCTGTGCTTACAAATATAAATCAATTAATGAAGTGTGATACATGGAAATGGTAGTAAGGCAAGACATGTGGAACTGACACTATGTTAACAGATCTACTAAAATGGATCAATCAGCAGTTGGCAATTCTTTGGGCTAAGCTTGATTAGTGCTGAGTGCCCACAACCCATAGTGGTATCTTTCCTTGAAGCAGAAGATCCACCTGAAGAAAAACATAATATAGATGATTCAGCATGTTATCTGTAATGGAGAGGTATCGAGTTAAAATACTCCTCTGCAATCTTCTATATGAAACAGGCACATGAGATCAATGGGTCACCAAGCATACCACTGTGTACTTGTGAAAAGTGTTTGGTAGAGTACACCATGATCTGTAATTTAGAAACAACAAGCTACTGCAACAGGAGAAAAAGTGATAGCTTGTGGATACGTGTTCCTGCTGCACAGAGGATAAGCATAGAGAAGTAACAACCAAATAATAATACAGAACAATGTGCAGTTTTTTACAATTTCCATTTCCAATAGGGTACAGCAAAACTGAAAAATTTAAGTGATTATCCTCAAATTATTAAATAAATTAGAAGACAGAATTTCTGGTCAGTATTTAAGAATCTGAATTTATTAGGTTTTCAATTGAATTTTGCTTGAAGAAAACCAAATTATCAAATCTTGTGACAGAGACTTCCTTGTGACATTGTCTCTTTATTCTGTACAAGAGCTCTTTGTTGCAGTTTAGGGAGCTTCACACTTAAGCATTATTTTACATATTTTAACAAATATGGATTTTTTCCTGTTTGTTGTTTAGGGTCCTTTGCATTCTTTTGCTGATTTGTTCCATGACCAAGGTGCTTTGATTCATATGGTCTTATTCAGCCTGAGGATAAAACACAAATTCTTGTCACACGTGCTGAAGCGTGTTACTGTTGCTACATCTGTATATAAGTGACTCACCAGTGGTAGTCAGACTAGTATTAGAACTTAAGTTATAACATCAGAGATTAAACTATCTTCTCTCTAACTCAGAGGATAAGCTGTAGGGCAGTGTGCAAACTACATTACCAATACTAAATGTAATGGCTTATCATGGAATTATACTTGTAACTGCAGCGTGTCATGATAGCCTTACTATACCAGAGAAATGTGGGATTGAAAATGAGATTAATGAAATGTGGCAAGGCTATTAGGCTTCGGCAAGTAAAGTTCCAAGGCTGTATTTAACTAAGTTATTGGATCTAGATTGCAAGTCTACACATTCTTGCAGTAGGCTACTTAGGCATGATATTTTACATAAACTATATTGTAGAATTCCTGTCTGGTGAACATACTCTAAATGAAAGAAAGTAATTAAAGATATACAGCCATACTCTCCAAACCAATGTGAAGTGCATGGCAGAGGGTACCGCACTTCCCATTGTATCATATATTAAGGTTTTTCTTCCCATGTGGAAGGTGGAAAGAGTAACTGCTTAAATAGCTCTGTGCACATTGTACTTAGTCTAATCTCGTTTTTCAGGACCATATTAGAGCAACATATAAGGAGCTTTAGTATATTTACAGCTCCCTCACATAATACTAGTTCTTGAACCTTTGTAAGTAGCATCAGCACATCTGTGATTCTCTCCTGTGAGTGAAACAAATCTGTGACCATTTAGATTGCCTTTCTTTTTACACAGTCAACATTCCTTGTTTGTTATGTTTGGTACTGGTCCAACAAATTTGAGCAATATTCTAGGATGGGTCACTCGAATGTGTTGTAAGCAATCTTGTTTGTACACTGAGTGCATTTTCCCAGTATCTTACCAAAGATCTGAAGTCTATTACCTGCTGTCCATATGCTTGAGCCTATGTGATCCTTCCATTATGAAATTTGTTACATACAGGTATATAATGCACAGTCTCAGATTTCTGTATATCTAAAGTAAGACTTCTGTTTTTGTGCCACTTTGGAGTGCTGTTCAGAACAAATGAAAGAACAACTGCACTGTCACCTGATTAGATATCATCTGGGTTGTTAAAGTTCTATGTGGAATCAAGGAGAAACATGTATGATCCATTTACATGCCAAGAATAAAAAGAGCTACGAAATGTTTCAGGAAAATGCCAAGTAAATTACTAATACTGCAGTAGCGTCAATATCAGGTTTAAGGACTTAAGGTAGTCATCATGAGAGACATCAGTGTGCAGGACAAAAAATAACGGGTTAGCAAGTATCTACACTTGTCTTAAAGACATGTGTTGAGTGGTTAGTACTGAAGGCATGATATTGGTAATTTAATGTAGAGAAGTGTCTGAGGTTAGAGGAGTTTCATGAAATAGATACACCACCATGTAGGATCTCCTTCACAAGTTAGAAGGTGAGGATATTAATTAGCTACATCTTGCATATTTCATTTGTACAAATGGTGTAATGAAGTGGAATGAGTCATTTTATATTTTAGTATGATGCATCATTCCTTTTTATTTAATTATGATTCCATATAGAGTATTACCTGCTGCCAATTCATAGCTACATAGGTCTATATATAGCAATGAAAAATACTTTAACAGCACATGCATTTTTGTTTACATTATATATGGTACGCCGTTCAAAGATAATGGGAAACTGGCTGTCTCAGAGCCTGCAGATTAAGGAGTGTTATACTGGATAGTTCTTCAAATGTTTACCAAAACACTGAATCTGTAAACACACAAGTTAGTAGTAGAGATGTTGTAAATTTGATCCTAATGTTCTGTCAAAAAGTATTGATTGTGGACACCTAAGGTTGTTTATGTTAATCACTGGATTACTTACCACAGTCAAGTTTCCAACAAGGATTGAAAGGAAAAGTGCAATATTGGCAGAATACTTATCTGTATATCATACCGTTAGTGATTTAGATATGAAACTGATTAAAAAAGTGTCACTTGAACATGTTTGCCATACAGTGACAGTAAAACATGCCAATCAACCTCATAAAAGAAAAGTATTATGTAACAGATTTATGACAAATGGCTCATTAACAATGTTTAAACAAGTATGGTACATGAGGGGATGGTAGGTGGGGAGGAGGGATTGTGAGAACACGCAGCATATATTGTATTCATTCACACTCATAATTCTTTACCACTTCTACTCCAATGTCTTCACAACAGATGAGAGAGGAATTGGGCAAAAGCAAGGGGGAAACCTTGGATAACACCAGAGATTAAACTATCTTCTCTCTATCTAACTGGATAAGCTATAGTGCAGAGTGAAAACTACATTACCAAAAATATAATAAAATCCAGAAGTCTGTTTGCAAAAACTGAAAACAAATGTGGGAAAAAAGACTACTTACTTCATATATTACTACTCCCTGTTGTCTTATTAAATTAACTTCTTTGGCAATACACCTAAAGTAAATAAGAAGTTTATTTAGCAGAAGTGAGTAGTAAGAATGCCATGTAAAACAGATAACTGTACATCTTGCAAAAACTTTTTTAAAATTCCCAATACACCTGCTCATCAATACCTTGTGCTGCTGACAACAAAAATAATTTTAAGCTGAACAGAGATCTACACTTTATTTTTGAAAGCATTACTGAAGATATCAGCAATCCAAATACAAACTTTGAAAGTAATTATAACAGGCTAGATCACAAGGCACATTTAGTGAAAGATGACTGGCTATGATCATCACATGATCATCTTCAGACTTACACCCATTCTGATGGACAATGACTATGTACGGGGCAGGAACTGTTGAATGATGATAGACAACTGCTCCAGGTGAATATTGTCATTCAGTGGTTCCTGCTCCATACACAGCTACACAGCCATTGTCCATCAAAATGGCTGTAGAGCTGAAGATGATCAAGTGATAATCGAAGCCAATCACTTTTCAATAAATGTGCTTTGTGATCTAGACTGTTACAATTATTGTCAAAGAGATCTACACAATTACAATATGCAACATTAAAATAATTTTCATGTAGACCTTTCCTCTTTGTTTTGTATTTGGAGTGGAATTATGTACTCTGATTTTAAGATATGAAGAAACAAGTAGATTCAAGAAATGAATAGTTCATTAGCTTCATGACAATTAGCAGTGTTCACTGCAAAATTACATAACATGGGGTTATGCGCTGTAAACAGGACTCAGTATTTACAGACACAGGTAATAATGTTCTTTGAAAAATACCAGTGTAATCAAGTACATATTAAGTTAACAGTGGAATGTAAAAAGCAGCTACATAATATATTTGAAGAAGTTGCAACTTTTTGCAAAGCAGCAGATTTCTTTATAATTTATTTGTTTGTTGTTAATGAACATAAACATGAGTATCATTAGACAGCATACTGCTAGCTTATTGTTAATATGGAGTAAAGATTAAGATTGTATGAGTTTCTAGCCTTTTGTTAATGTGTACCTCGGCTTGTTACATATCCCTAAGGATTCTTTATGTTCATGGGACCTATGCAGTGAATGTCATGTAATCCCACTGGACATATCATTGGGTCAAACAATATGGCTATGTATACTTTCAGTGAGGTCACTAGGCATGGTGTGGCTAGCACCAGGCCACATGGCCGATTTAACAACTGGTGTGGACCATCTTGATCTCACTTTTCTCAGGTAACTGATGTGTACTACATACTTTCCAGGGGACTTATTAACAAAGACACTGTAATACTTCACTATTTTCTTAGGACTGATTTAAACTCTGTTAATATTTCTTTTGCACATGGACACTTCTATTCTCCTAATGCAGTGTGGTCTCTATATTGTGTGTGACAGAATGTTGTACTTGCTGTGAGTGCGCCTACAGCATGTGTGCATGTTGACAGAGCAGTTGGTGTTATAGTGCTGCCAAGCCTGACAAAGTTACAGTGTTATCCAGCACTAATGTTTGAGGTAGTCAGTAAATCTCTAAAGTACTTAAGTTGCCAAGGAGATTCCATCTCTAGAAGTCTTTGTTTTCTGTTTGGTTCAAGAAGAGTCAGGGTCTATTATTTTCTGTGATTTATCTAGACTTGTTGGTTTTCAGTAAAACCTGTGTTGTTGCAGAAGCAGACTTACAACAGAATAAATGTAGTCTGATGCTGTTGTTAAGAAACTAAACTTCTTGAACACTTGGCTACAAAACAGTAATGGGTGAGCAGTGTATACTATTTATATGGAAAGCTTTTGCACAGTGAAATCTTTTTTTTTAAAGATGAGTTTCCCCATGTATTAACTCCGTCCAACAACACTGAATGAAACTGAGTGAAATACATATGTTTCTCTGTGGGAATGCAATGAGATGCTCTTAAAAGTGTGTCTTATGATGCTGACATAAAGAAGAAGGTATTGGTTTTTTCCATGTGTCTCTATGCAATCTTTTTGAGGCTATGAAGTTAAAGTATATCGTGTACTGTATTAGTAAATTTGATTAGTAACAATGTAATGAATAATGAAAATAGATAACTGAAAACCTTGTAAAGGCTTGCAATTTCTCAGTATATTTCATCTGTAGTAGTGTTTGCAGTTTATGTTAAGAGACAGTTTCGATTCAAAAGCTCAAAAACTTTCACAACCAAAATACAACACACAAATGTGAATTCTATGTATACTTCGGTCTGTGTTTATTTTTTAGAATTTGGAAGAAATCAGATTGGCACAGTGATATCTTTAATTCGTGTTCAGATCTTTGGCAGACTGATGATAAGCCACACAGCTCAAGGTGGGGCAAGAACTGAATGTCAATTGTAGTATCATTTCACGAACATGGAGAGTGTCGTAGGGCTACAGGGATGACATCATACTACAGTGTGTGTAGTTTTGCCACACAGTATATGGATTTTGGTTACATCTTGTTGGCAGTAGTGTCTGACCTGAAAGATCTGGTCTGTTTTACATTTAGTTGCAGTAATAAGCAACAGGAATATGCAACAAGCTGCCAACTTCTGAGGTTTAAAGCCAGGTGGACATGCCAGGATCCCATAGGCCAAAGAACTAGGTACAGTTATAATATTGTTACCACAGACCATTATTAACATCCAGAGGGCACTTGTCCAACAATAAGAGACATTGTTGTAAGTCATGCTGGAAGAACTTATCCACAGTGTGTGAAATAACAGTGCATTCTGTGTTGCTATTATTGACATTTTGTTTGATGTCAGTGGAGGACTGCCACAGAAGGTACACTCCACCCACAGCTCAGGACCAGATTTTCAGTATTCCTTAAATATCTGTAAATATGTAATGTGTGATAATGTTGATAGGGCAAACATTATTGTCATGGCTCATGATGATTTGTGAATAATGAAGATTCCTTTATTAATGGACATGATTATAAGGAAATTAATTGGAAAGCCACTATTTTTTAAACAAAGGCTGATGTTTCTTGATACTTGGTAAGGTACTATTAATTTATTTACATGACTAAACTGATGAAAATCAAAGACTGTATTTATGGAAAAATTTCTGCTTACAGTGTACATTGTTAAAAGTAGTATTGCAAACAGTTTTTTCACTCTTTGAATCTAAATAATCAGCCAATTTCTAGAACAAGTGGTTAAAAGTGAGTTAAACTTCCCTTGAATCATCTAGGACTTGCTTTATATCTATTGGCAGCTGGTAAAGACCAAAATGTAGAGGGCCACTTTGAACACCTGAGAGGACTCCAAAGTCTTCAATGAAATAATTGCTATATTACTTAAATTACTATACATCTGAAGCATATCTTATTTGGAAACAAAATTAATTGTATTTAGAAGTAAGGATGCGAGTCCTCTGAAGGATGTTAAATTACCTACTTTATACAAGATTATTTTACTTGCATGGGATGCATAAATTATGTATTAGCCAGAAAATAATCCCATATAACAATGTGAAGTGGAATCCTGCAGATAAATAGCATCTCTGTGTGCTTCTTGCAGCATGTTACGTTATAATAGTAATTGTAAAAAGAATACCTTTTAAGTAGGGACTACACAGATAAATATTATTCACTAATAGATAACAATGAAGGTATGTAAATATTATGAAGTTTGTAGTAGATAGCAGCTGGCACAGCTGAGAAACTAAAATCTCTTTTCTCTCCCGGAAGTACCATCTTTCTAATTTATTTTATTTTATTCATTTTCATCTGATTTAGTTTTCTGTCATACACATTTATTACAAAACTAGTTTCTGACAATTACTTTATTACTTACTTACACAGTCATTTAGTTTTCTTGTTACTTGGATCATTTTGCATGATAGATTGTAATGACGTGGCCCAAGTCATTTACATTCACATCACAAATAAATATGTACATGTGGTTTCATTCTGAACCTTTCTAATTTTTTTTCAATAAGAAATCATATATACAGATTTGAGTTAATAAGTCCTACCAACCATCTTTTATACATTACAGCAATAGAAATTCTTCTATGGAATAGAAGAGTAGTCAAGGAGAAACTTTCCTGTTTTTTTTTTTTTTTTTTTTTTTCTTTCAAATTTTACTTCGCTGTCTGCTAGACATTGTATATAACTGGGCAAGTGATCAATATTATGAAAAGAACAGTTGCTACTCTCCACATAATGGAGATGCTGAGTCACAGGTAGGCACAACAAAAAGACTGTCCGAAAGCAAGCTATCGGCCAACAAGGCCTTTGACAAAATTAGAAAACATATACACATGCACTCATGCAAACACAACTCACACACATACACTTGATCACAGTCTCTGGCACCCTGAATTTTCCATCGTTTGGGTAAATCATTGAAAATTTTTGTTGCAGCATTGCGCACCCCTCTTGTGATAAAGACAACCTTATGAGGAATAATGAATGTCATTTTTCCTTCAGGTACTGTAATTATGTACATCATTGTTCCATTTGAACTGTAGGGGATTATTTACAACAAACTTCATGAGGGCACAAATATACTGTGAAGCAGTAGTCAGAAAGCACAACTCCTTAAACATATATTTACACGATGATTGTGGGTGAGCACCAGATATTGTTCTTACAGCACATTTTCTGCAGTGAAGACTTTCTTTCTTAAAGATGAGTTACCCCACAACATTATTCCAGATGGCATTATTGAATGAAAATAATATTATTAATGTACACACATTCCACATTTCAAAAGTTTCTCTTATGTGGAGATGTCTAAAAACTTAGTGTATGAACATGAATTAAATATGGAATAGAGAACTCTGCTGATTTATTCAACTTATCTTTAAAGAACACTGTACTATCCATCAACCATTTATGTTATTAGGCAGAAAATCTGAATTTCTTTGTCATGTCGTAACTTACTCCTTTTCTCACTTGAGGTCAACGTTACCATTAGATGAGTTCTTCAAAAGAAGAGTTAAGCTAAAGGGTCACTGCACAGAATTGGAAAGGCCAGTATTGTGAATGGATTCCAGTTGAGTTGTTGGTAATACTTCATTTCTTAGTAACTGTATGTATGTGATTTAACAGAATTTAGTCAAAATAATTACTGGCATGTAGGTATACTTCTAAAAGCAAATGACAGCATCAAACATCTTAAATGTTACCAGTAAATTAAAGATGCTATTTAAAACTACATAGGTTAGTCAAAACGTTATTACCTCTGCCCAACACAAGATTGGATTACACCTGGTGATATTGTAGGTGAGATTATATAAATGAGATTATATAAATGAAACAAAGACAAAGGAGGAAGCATACTAGCAACAATGTAGGCTGCAAATGGTAAACCCCATTGACATAAGCAACTTTGACAAAGTGTAAATTTTTCTGGACTGGGGGAACAAGTACCTTGGAAAAGTTTGCTGCACCTGTGAGCATCTGTGGAAAGTGGTTGGAGGATGGTATAACCGTAACCAGGCAACAGAACATTGGACATCAATGCCTCGTTACAGAATCTGGGGAGTCCAAGGCATGCCCACAAAGTACAGCAGGATAGGCAATGATATGAGATGATAAAGTACAATTCTAGTGCTGGAACACTTGTTTTGTAGCACATCATTTTATACATAAGTTGAAAATTTGTTTTTTTACCATGTTAACCCAATACCATCATCAATTATGATTGCAGAGAGAACAGGTTCAGCAAAACTGGAACATGCATCAATGAAATGTGCCACTTGCTCATGTTACACTAGTTCTATGGTTGTGTCTGGGTACTACATCATCCAGGTGAATGTCCACTTGAGACATGCACTGTGTAATGATAGGGCCAGTATTATGCATGAGAACACTATGACAGCAGTGGACTTATGTGAACATGATTGTGGATCATCTGCATTCTTTCATATTTAAAGTTTTCCCCAATGGCTATGGTAACTTCTAGCATTATAACTTTGCACAACAAGGCCAGGATTGTGCTACACTGCTTGAAGGTGAATGACAGTGAATTCATATTGATGTCTTGATGAACTCAAATTGATGTCAGTGAGGTCTTTGAATACTCTCTCAATGCATCGATGAATACCTAAATGAGCACTACTACTCCCAGTCAACCAGTATGGCTTCTGCCCTCGTTTCTCCTCTGATGATCAACTGCTGAATATTACCAACTTCCTATCCCAGTAACTTGATAACCCTAAATCTATATTTATATCCCTTGATCCTCATGGTTTTCTTATCAAACTACAAAGATATGCATTCCCAATAAACTATGGCAGTCTCATTGAATTTTTTTTTTCCACCTTCTCTCCCTACAACGCCATAAACAGCCCCAAATTCTCTTATCTTCCACTTCACTATAGATGTGTCCAAAGCGTCTAGCCTTCACTTCTGTATATCCTCAAGACTGCTGATATGCCTCAGTTCTCTACTCCAGTTCACATCGTGCCTCGATAACACTGCCTTGTAGCTCTACATCCAACTCTTTAGAAATCCCAGCAATGCCTTCAATTACATGTCAAACATAGTACCTCCTGGTGCAAAGCAGTAGCTAATCTCAAACATTCTTTCCAAGGACCAGGCAGTAATTGGAAGACAACTCATCCACTCAATCTGTCTCCATGTCTCCATTTATGATTTTTCTGTCCAGTTAATACATCTCAGACTGGAAACATTTCAGACTATTTAATTAGAGGAAAACAATAAAAAGTCAGAGAGGAGAGTAAATACCAGCAAAAACTTTAATTATACATCTTCAATTTTTTGGTCCTGTCCTCCTCAGTTGCGCGTAATACTACGGTATGTTGATGATTTTCACTTATGGACCGTCTGACAGCAACTGAATAAAACACAATTTTAGTGCCATACGCGTTTCGCCTTTATTTTCTGCAAGGCATCATCAGTGGCCTGTAATATGTACATATGTTAGCTATTTTATTTATATTTTTTGTCACTGTGCCTATAGGTTATAAACAGTTCTGGTGGTTGGTATTTCCTATTAAGTAGTAATGTTTTGAACTGTACTTACAGGTTGCGTAGACAGTTTCTTACATATTACGCTCCTGTTGCATTTTTGGTCTTGTTCTTCTTCCTATGAGCGCCAATTTGCTGTTTTTTCTGCATTCCACAGCACTATGCACTGAACGCTTTTTTTAATGCAATGTTTTGGTTTCTGTTGCCGACTGTCAAATGTTTTTGCCAAAGATCGAATATTACTGCCAAACTTATGAGTGTAACTATCGAAGTATCAGTGGTCTGTTCGTGTATGCATTTGTGTGTGCGCTTGTGTGTGTGTGTGTGTGTGTGTGTGTGTGTTTTTTTTTTTTTGGTGTCATAATATTTTATTTTATTGTATTTAATTATTTATTTTTGTTTATGTCCTGTGTATGTGTGTGTGTGTTTTGGTGTGATATATATATATATATATATATATATATTTGTGCTGTGTATGTGTGTCTGTCTGTATTTTGGTGTTATGCAACTTTTTTTTTTTTTTTTTTTTTTTGGGAGTGTGTGTGTTTGTGTGTGTTTGCGTGTGTGTGTGTGTGTGTGTGTGTGTGTGTGTGTGTGTGTGTGTGTGTGTGTGTGTGTGTGTGTATTTTGGTGTTATATACTTTTTTATGTTATCATTTCCTTTATTAAGTGTAGTAAGGAGCCTGTGCTGATGTGTGTTTGTTCATTTATCACATGTTTGTTTTCTGCTATGGCTTTCTGGATGTGGAAGTTCTCTTGCATTTGTATAAGATGTTTGTCATGGTTGCTTATTCTCATTATTTTCATTTCTTGTTCCATGTTTGTAGGATGATGGTTGTAGTGTTTTAAATGCTCTGCAAATGTGGAATGGTTTGTTTCATACTTCCAACATCTGATATGTTCTTTGTATCTTGTTTCAAAATTCCTGCATGTCATGCCTATGTATACTGCATCACAACTTTGACATTCAAGTTTATATATTCCTGATTGTTGGAATTTGTCCCTCTTGGTAGCTGGCTGGCTTAGGTGTGATTGAAGGGTTTGCCCAGGCTTATATGCTATTTTGAAGCCCTGTCTCTTTAGGATGTTTGCAACTCTGTGTGTTAGTTTATGTGTGTAGGTCATGGTGTACCATCTGGTTTTTTTCTGTGTGGTGTTGTCATTGTGTGTGTTTGTTGAGTGTGTTTGTAAGTTTTCAGCTTGTGAGTTCTTTTGTATTGTGGAAATGTTGTGTTTGTTTTTTATTTGTGTTTTTATTTTTTGATTGAGCCTGTGTACCACATGTGTGTCATACCCGTTGTTCCTAGCTATTTGTATGATCGTGTTCATTTCTTGTTCATAGTTTCTCTTACTGAGTGGGATTCTGTTTAATCTATGTAACATGTGCCTTAGTGCTGCAAATTTCTGGCTTTGGGGGTGGTTGGATGTGGAATGTATTATTGTGTCCGTGGCTGTTGGTTTTCTAAAGATGTTAAATGTATGTTTTCCATTTTCTTTTTTAATTGTAATGTCAAGAAAATTTATTTGATTTTCTTTTTCTTTTTCAAGTGTGAATTTTATGTTCTTATGAGCTTTGTTTATTTCTGAATGGAGTTCATCTATTTTTTCACTTGGCTCGTCTACCAAACAAATAATGTCATCCACGTATCTGTACCAATATATGATTTTGAAACTTTCATTTGTGGTTATCTTATCAAATATCAGATTTTCAAGGTGACTGATGAAAATGTTTGCTAGTGTTCCTGATATTGGGGATCCCATGGGCAGTCCATCAGTTTGTAGATAATATTCTTCCTCAAACTGAAAGTAGTTTTGTTCAGTTGTCAGTCTGAGCATATCTGTTATTTCTTTTATTGCGTCTGTGGTGAGGTTGCTGTGGGATGAGAGATTTTGTTCTATGATTTCTATTGTTTCTGTGATAGGGATGGAGGTATACATATTTTCTATATCGAATGAAATCAGTGATGCTGTGTGTGGTACCTGTATGTTCTGTATATTTTCTATTAGGTTTCCTGTGTTTATCACTGTTCTGTTGTTTTCTACTTTATAGTGTTTTGTAACTAACTTTTGGAGGTGTTTGGCTATGCGGTATGTTGGGGCTTTCTTGAAGTTGATAACAGGTCTCATTGGCATTCCGTCTTTATATAAGTACATTTCTGTACACTATTCTTTACTGCTAGAGGTGAAATTGATCCTAAGTTACCCTGTATGGCAGTTGTAGTGCTCTTCCAGAAAAGGCAACTTCATCCAAAATGGTGCTCACTTTCAGTTTACAGACGTACTATATCTATCCCACTAGCGTTTCCTTTCCAGTTCTAGTACATGAGTAAACAAAACACTTCAATGAGCTTACATTTATATAGTGCAGTTATTTTCAGTTTATTGAGTGAGTAGTTACTTGCAATTGTTGAGTTTTTATATAACATACATTCCTATAAAATATGGCTGGGACTTGTTACTTTGAAAGTGTGATGTTGTCATTGAGCTATATAGTGCCAGTGGGAAAGGGACTGGGTTGGTAAGTGTGTCTATCATTGAAAGGTTATTTGAAGCTATGTAACCATGTTGAGATCACTTGTTGGTGAATTGTTGAGTGACAAGAAAGCATTTCTCTTGCCATTAATTGTGTTACTGGTGGACTGCATGAATCTTTTCCATTCAGGAACTAGTGGCACTTGTAGAGTGGGCTGCACTGAGTGGAGCCACTTAGCTTATATTAACAGCATATCTTGTGACATTGGTTTGAAAATGTCTGATGGAAAGGGACTGGCCAAGTTTAAGTCTAGAACAGCAACATGAGGTAATGCAGTGCTTAACTTATGCTGAATTATCTGAGATTCCATAACACCTACATCACATAATTTTGCTGCAGATAGTCCATTCAAGCCTCTGTGCCTCAGCAGATATTGTGAGAGCTGAGGCTGGAGTGGTACTTTGAACGTCCCCTCCCCTCCCCCCCCCCCCCCCCATCCAATTAGCAAAAAGTATTCCAGCCAATGATAGAGGAGACAATGAACTCAACACTGTTTAGTATATAATGACAGTATATTGCACTTGAGTGTGGTAGACAATGTAGTGGACAGCTCCAGCTGCTGTGCTTTCCTTCATAATAGCTCACTTAAAAATTGCATATCAGTACACACTTAACAGTCTGTAAATAACTCCAC
The DNA here is from genome assembly GCF_021461385.2 of Schistocerca piceifrons. Lineage (NCBI taxonomy): Eukaryota > Metazoa > Arthropoda > Insecta > Orthoptera > Acrididae > Schistocerca > Schistocerca piceifrons. Next base: position 338,659,328 of record NC_060144.1, read on the forward strand.
TTGTCTACTCAAGTGAAAGAACCAGACAGAGAATGTGGGGAGATATAGCCTGTCTGAACACTGAAAAGTGAGCAGCACTCATGGTGGAAGGAAGTTACCTTTCGTTGAAGAACAATGCAGCTAACATAGGGGATAACTAAATATCAATATTCCCTCTATCAGAGTAGGACAGTGTACAGCAGTTTAGACATATTCCGTCCATATGTGTTTCTTGTATTGGTATTATTAGTAACTCTGTCTTCCATGTAGTGCTAATGAACTTTGTGGAAAATAAACACCACCCAGGCATGAAACTTCCTGGCAGATTAAAACTGTGTGCCCGACCGAGACTCGAACTCGGGACCTTTGCCTTTCGCGGGCAAGTGCTCTACCATCTGAGCTACCGAAGCACGACTCACGCCCGGTACTCACAGCTTTACTTCTGCCAGTATCTCGTCTCCTACCTTCCAAACTTTACAGAAGCTCTCCTGCGAACCTTGCAGAACTAGCACTCCTGAAAGAAAGGATATAGCGGAGACATGGCTTAGCCACAGCCTGGGGATGTTTCCAGAATGAGATTTTCACTCTGCAGCGGAGTGTGCGCTGATATGAAACTTCCTGGCAGATTAAAACTGTGTGCCCGACCGAGACTCGAACTCGGGACCTTTGCCTTTCGCGGGCAAGTGCTCTACCATCTGAGCTACCGAAGCACGACTCACGCCCGGTACTCACAGCTTTACTTCTGCCAGTATCTCGTCTCCTACCTTCCAAACTTTACAGAAGCTCTCCTGCGAACCTTGCAGAACTAGCACTCCTGAAAGAAAGGATATAGCGGAGACATGGCTTAGCCACAGCCTGGGGATGTTTCCAGAATGAGATTTTCACTCTGCAGCGGAGTGTGCGCTGATATGAAACTTCCTGGCAGATTAAAACTGTGTGCCCGACCGAGACTCGAACTCGGGACCTTTGCCTTTCGCGGGCAAGTGCTCTACCATCTGAGCTACCGAAGCACGACTCACGCCCGGTACTCACAGCTTTACTTCTGCCAGTATCTCGTCTCCTACCTTCCAAACTTTACAGAAGCTCTCCTGCGAACCTTGCAGAACTAGCACTCCTGAAAGAAAGGATATAGCGGAGACATGGCTTAGCCACAGCCTGGGGATGTTTCCAGAATGAGATTTTCACTCTGCAGCGGAGTGTGGGCTGATATGAAACTTCCTGGCAGATTAAAACTGTGTGCCCGACCGAGACTCGAACTCGGGACCTTTGCCTTTCGCGGGCAAGTGCTCTACCATCTGAGCTACCGAAGCACGACTCACGCCCGGTACTCACAGCTTTACTTCTGCCAGTATCTCGTCTCCTACCTTCCAAACTTTACAGAAGCTCTCCTGCGAACCTTGCAGAACTAGCACTCCTGAAAGAAAGGATATAGCGGAGACATGGCTTAGCCACAGCCTGGGGATGTTTCCAGAATGAGATTTTCACTCTGCAGCGGAGTGTGCGCTGATATGAAACTTCCTGGCAGATTAAAACTGTGTGCCCGACCGAGACTCGAACTCGGGACCTTTGCCTTTCGCGGGCAAGTGCTCTACGAGGAGACGAGATACTGGCAGCCTGATACCAGATACCACCTCTCTGCATACAGGCGGAAATGGTTTGGATGGTGCTATGGGACGTGAGAAAAAGGTACAGGTGAAGGTGCAGTCTCATCGACTGCAGGCAGTGAGGAGGAAGTGCAGTCAGCAGTGTCCATCAAAACAGTGCTGGAGATGGGCTTGCTTGGGGAACCACTGATTCACAGGGAGCCAGAGGGGAGGGCCGAGGCAACAACAGGACATCTGCAGTAGTCACCTGGTGTTCTGGCCATTGTGTCACATTAGCACCAGAAGGCGGTAGAAGAGATGGCTGCAGAGGGGATATCTGAGGTTGAAGCTCATTGTGGTGATGGCACTCGAGTCCCTTCTGCATTTGGAACGATATCACTTGTTTCCCCTTGGGTGGACGTGACAATTGCTGGAGTCCAAGCCTCTAAACTCTCATAGGAGCATGCCCACAGCGCCGTTACAGGGTTGTAATGACAGGAGGGGCATGATTGAAGTTCCAATGGTGATGGTGTCAGCAGATGAAGCAAGGTCTGAGACTGCTGACCATGGAGGAGCTCTGCGGGGCTATGACTGTTAATCTATATGGTGTGATAAGTGTTCAAAAATAAAGGTCTGCCAAAGTGGCAGAGGATATGGAAGCCTCCCTCATCTGTTGCTTAAAAGTTCAGACGAGATGTTCAGTTTCACCATTGGAAGAAGGGTGGAATGGAGGGCTACAGATGTGTTTAATGCCACTGGCAGCACTGAAATCATTGAAGGCAGAGGCCGTGAATTGTGGGCCATTGTCAGAGACCAATTTGTGAACCAACCCTTTGATGGCCATAACTTGGGGTAAGGTGATAAGGGTGGCCTCAGATGCTTTGGATGCCATGGGTATGACAGAGGGATACTTTGAATAAGCAGCCACAATGAGCAATCACATAAAACCCAAGAATAGGCTCACAAACTCGAGACAGATGCAGTCCCAAGGTAGGTGAAGAGTAGACTATGGTGCAAAGAACTAAATGGGACCTGCATGGTGCTGGGCGCATGCTGCACAACCACGGACAATATTTTTGATATCACCATTGATCCCAGGCCAGTACACATGGTGGTGTGCCAACGTCTTCAGGCATGACATTCTCTAATGAGTCTGGTTGGTCACACTCAACACCCAATGACGCAGTTCTGCTGGAATAATCACTCTCATTATCCAAAAGGATGAACTCCTCCACAACTGAGAGTCAGTGAGAAACCTGTTTCCAAGGGCAGACCACTGACGTCAGCCGATGAGTGAGATAATGGGGCTAGGCATGGACTACATATTGAAGGACCTGTTGCAGGGAGGGGTCCCGGCACATTGCAGCAGCAACACACGTGGTTATAAGGGGCCAACTGTCTAACATATCATTCAGAATCAGTGTGGAAGCAGAGGATCTCTTGTTGGCCGAAATCAGGCTCTGGGCCAGCCAGCAGTTGGGACAATGTGTCAGCATTAGAATGCTGGGTTGTTAGCTTGTGTGGATGATATAACTGTACACATTGAGGAACAATGCCCAGCACTGGAGGCATTGTGCTGTTTGTTCCAGAAGATTGGAACATGACCTGAGTAATGCCACCATCAGCTTGTGATCTGCAATTAGAAAGAACTGTGTCCAAGAAAGGTATATAGGAAATTTCTTAACTGCAAACACTATTTCCAAGGCCTCTTTTTTGATCTGGGAATAGTTGCCCCATGCCAGGGTCAGGGTCTTGGATGCACAAGCTATAGGCTGTTCAGAACCATCCCCATACCTGTGTACCAAGACCAGTCCGATGCCATAGGTTGATGCATCGGCTGTCACAACCAAAGGGTGACTGAGAGAAAAGGGTGTGAGGCAGGGTTCAGATGTAAGAATGGTTTTCAATTTGGCAAAATCCTGGTCGCCGGCAGGGTCCAGGTATAAGGGACCCATTTTTAGTCAGCTGATTGAGAGGTTGTGCAATGTGAGTGACCTGAGGTAGGAATTTAGCATAATAATTCAGCTGGCTCAAAAACACTCATAATTCAGGTGAGTTCATCAGGTGAGGTAAAGAGGTGATGGCAGCAACATTCTGGTTGATAGGCCAGATTCCCTCTTTAGAGAGCCAATGCCCCAAGTACTCAACTGCTTGCTGAAAAAAAAAAAAAAAAATAAAAAAAAAAATAAAAAAAAAAAAAAAAAAAAAATCTCCAGTTCTTCAAACAACAATGCAGACCCACATCCTGCAGAGTCATGAAGAGGATGAAGAGGGTGCGGAGGTTTTCCAAACGCTGTTAGCAGGAGGATCCTATGACAATAAGGTCATTGAAGTAAATAACAGAAGCCAGAATATGCTGATCCAACTGCTCCAGCAATTCTGGAATTTTGCAGGGGCCGATGAAATGCTAAAGTGGAGTCACTTGTACTCATAAAACCCAAATGACCTGTTAAGAATGAGAATGTTCTGAGATGCCACATCTAATGGAAGCTGGAGGTCGATCTTGAAAAAATATCCCCCCCCCCCCCCCCCCCCCCCCCCCACCTAGCTAATTTGGTGAGGAGATTTTCTTGCTGGGGAATAGGACAGGTTTCTACCTGTGATTGAGCATTCATGGTCACCTTGAAATCCCCACACAAGTGAAGACATCCATTCGGCTTCCAGATGATTTCTAGGGATGTGGTCCATGCATTAGATTTGACAGGCTTGACAGCCGCAGCTGCCTGCAGACAATCGAGTTCCAGCTTCACAGCAGTGTGTAAGCCACCAGAATCATTGTGGTGCAGTAAAAACAAAGCATGACACCTGGCTGAAGGGTGCTGTGCTCTTGAAAATCTGAAGAACACCCCACATCCCATTGAAAGAGAGGCAAAAACACTGTGCAGAAGTTGTCCAATTCCTGGAAAGGGAGCACAGTGGAAACCATCTAGACATCATCTGAGATAGAAAACCCAAATGCCATGAAGATGTCGAGGCCAAAAATGTTGGTAGCAAATAGATAGTTGACGACAAAGAACGTCAAAAACTGAGTAACATATCTGTAAATCAACACATTCGAGAACTGTCCACAATGAAGAATTGCACCATTTCCATAGACCACCAAATTGTGTGAGAGCAGGGACAAGGTTCAGGTGAAGCAAGTCAGACATGATATGTCTGATTGATAAAGGAGATGGTGGTCCCTATGTTTACCTGAAAATGGATGTTCTGGTGATACATGCAAAGCGTCAGAAACAGTTTTTGCATGAAGGGGTTGCCCTTGGGGGACTAATTTCTGCAGCACATGTACCATGTCCTGTGTTCCACTTCCAGTCAGCCACTTCTGCTTCTTATCTTCCTTTCTTGATAGTCCCATCTCCCTATCAACATCTTGATAGTCACCAGCCTGTCACTTTACTTTGCCTAGTGCTGCCCTCCAGTGTTAAAAATGAATGTCTTATTTCAGGTCCAAACACAAAACACTAAGGAACAAGAATTATTACTTAAGAGATGAGTCCATCCCATACATTTGCTTCTTATAATAATATCAATGTTGTATACCCTGGAGATACTAAAAGGTATCAGATAGTTTATATAATGGTAAGACAGAGATTTAGGAACCAGGTTTTAAATTGTAAGACATTTCCAGGGGCAGATGGGGACTCTGACCACAATCTATTGGTTATGAACTGCAGATTGAAACTGAAGAAACTGCAAAAAGGTGGGAATCTAAGGAGATGGGACCTGGATAAACTGAAAGAACCAGAGGTTGTAGAGAGTTTCAGGGAGAGCATAAGGGAACAGTTGACAGTAATGAGGGAAAGAAATACAGTAGAAGAAGAATGGGTAACTTTGAGGGATGAAATAGTGAAGGCAGCAGAGGATCAAATAGGTAAAAAGACAAGGGCTAGTAGAAACCCTCGGATAACAGAAGAAATATTGAATTTTATTGATGAAAGGAGAAAATATAAAAATGCAGTAAATGAAGTATGCTAAAAGGAATACAAACGTCTCAAAAATGAGATCGACAGGAAGTGCAAAATGGCTAAGCAGGCATGGCTAGAGGACAAATGTAAGGATGTAGAGGTTTATCTCACTAGGGGCAAGATAGATACTGCTTACAGGAAAATTAAAGAGACCTTTGGAGAAAGGAGAACCACTTGTATGAATATCAAGAGCTTTGATGGAATCCCAGTTCTAAGCAAAGAAAGGAAAGCAGAAAGTTGGAAGGAGTATATAGAGGGTCTATACAAGGGCGATGTACTTGAGGACAATATTATGGAAATGGAAGAGGATGTAGATGAAGATGAAATGGGAGATATGATACTACGTAAAGAGTTTGACAGAGCTCTGAAAGACCTGAGTCGAAACAAGGCCCCAGGAGTAGACAACATTCCATTAGAACTACTGACAGCCTGGGGGGAGAGCCAGTCCCAACAAAACTCTACCATCTGGTGAGGAAGATGTATGAGACAGGTGAAATACCCTCAGACTTCAAGAAGAATATAATAATTCCAATCCCAAAGAAAGCAGATGTTGACAGATGTGAAAATTACCGACCTATCAGTTTAATAACAGCTGCAAAATACTAATGCGAATTCTTTACAGACGAATGGAAAACCTGATAGAAGCCGACCTCGGGGAGGATCAGTTTGGATTCCGTAGAAATGTTGGAACACATGAGGCAATACTGACCCTATGACTTATCTTAGAAGAAAGATTAAGGAAGACAAACCTACATTTCTAGCATTTGTAGACTTAGAGAAAGCTTTTGACAATGCTGGTTGGAATACTCTCTTTCAAATTCTGAAGAAGGCAGGGGTAAAATACAGGGAGCGAAAGGCTATTTACAATTTGTACAGAAAGCAGATGGCAGTGATAAGAGTCGAGGGGTATGAAAGGGAAGCAGTGGTTGGGAAGGGAGTGAGACAGGGTTGTAGCCTATCCCTGATGTTATTCAATCTGTATATTGAGCAAGCAATAAAGGGAACAAAAGAAAAGTTTGGAGTAGGTATTAAAGTTTAAGGAGAACAAATAAAAACTTAGAGGTTCGCCAATGACATTGTAATTCTGTCAGAGACAGCAAAGGACTTGGAAGAGCAGTTGAACGGAATGGACAGTGTCTTTAAAGGAGGGTACAAGATGAACATCAACAAAAGCAAAACGAGGATAATGGAATGTAGTCAAATAAAGTCAGGTGATGCTGAGAGAATAAGATTAGGAAATGAGACACTTAAAGTAGTAAAGCAGTTTTGGTATTTGGGGAGCAAAATAACTGGCGATGGTCAGAGTAGAGATGATATAAAATGTAGACTGGCAATGGCAAGGAATGCGTTTCTGAAGAAGAAAAATTTGCTAACATCGAGTATAGATTTAAATGTCAGGAAGTCGTTTCTGAAAGTATTTGTATGGAGTGTAGCCATGTATGGAAGTGAAATGTGGACGATAAATAGTTTGGACAAGAAGAGAATAGAAGCTTTCGAAATGTGGCGCTACAGAAGAATGCTGAAGATTAGATGGGTAGATCACATAACTAATGAGGAGGTATTGAATAGAATTGGGGAGAAGAGGAGCTTGTGGCACAACCTGACTATAAGAAGGGATCAGTTGGTAGGACATGTTCTGAGACATCAAGGGATCACCAATTTAGTATTGGAGGGCAGCATGGAGGGTAAAAATCGTAGAGGGAGACCAAGAGATGAATACACTAAGCAGATTCAGAAGGATGTAGGCTGCAGTAGGTACTGGGAGATGAAGAAGCTCGCACAGGATAGAGTAGCATGGAGAGCTGCATCAAACCAGTCTCAGGACTGAAGACCACAACAACAACAACAACAACAATAATATCAATAATATGATAAGGAAAGTTGCCACTTACCATACTGCGAAGATGCTGAGTTGCAGATAGGCACAACAAAAAGAATGTCGCAAATAAAGCTTCAGGCCTGTAAGGTGTTCATCAAAAATAGACGACAGACAGACAGACACACACACACACACACACACACACACACACACACACACACACACACACACACACACACATACTGCAATCTCAGGCAACGGTAGCTACAGTTTGTATTAGTGCTATTCATTGCAATAACAACTGAATCCTCCATAAATTATTGACTTCTATTTAGACAGACAATTAAAGATTAATTAAAGCTGGTATTAGTAGGAAGGATCCAGATGGCACAGGATGTGAAGCAAGCATTGAAGTGAAGCACAATATGTTGAGCAGGATGTTTGGCAACTGCAGGCTCCAGCTGCCTTTTAGCCACAGTTTGATGGTGGCCATTCATGTGGACAGACAGCTTGCTAGTATGTTAACAGAGGGGCTAACTCAGCCATAAATTGGATATAGATGCTGATAGGGATCCTGTTGGGCCCTGGGGCTCTGCCTGCTTTTTATAGTTACAGCTGTTTTTCAATGCCACTGACACTAACATCTGTCTCACTCATCTTTTAGAGGTATGAGAATTAAGAGCTTCAGCAATGATGCAGTATACTCAGATGGTGAAGTTGTTACCCCACTATTGTTGCCGAAGATAGCAGATAGATACCCAACTTACATTACTTCTTTATGGCATAGGCTTGGTAATTGGGCACAAAAGGTTTCTTAGCACATTTTACATTGTATTATATCTGAGCAAATAAGTGTAATCTTGCAACAGAGGGTCATATTTTCCTTAAATTCTTTCATATTTCACTGATACAAATTTTATGATTGGAGTCCCCAAAGGGATCAGTTTCTTACAGTACATATCAGTCACCCTAACAACTGACTAGGTATATTAGTAGAATAAAAAACAAAATTCAGTGTGATTTCCTCTTTGTCCAGGATTTGAATGAGCTGCAACCTACTGCATATCAACTTATCCATCCTAATTTATCTCACTTCCCCTTCAGAAGTAAGCTGTTGTTCTGAAATCTATGCTCTCCATTTTCCACTTTGTTAGTTGTTCTGGAAGTTGTCTCTCCTGAAGGTAAGCACTACTGTGTCTTCTGTTTCTTCCCAGTTTTAACTGTTATGTATTAATAATCAAATCTGAATTGACTGCGTGTGCCATTCAGTTCCACTGCATATTGTATAAAAGGAATGTTCAGTGTTCTCAAAATTACTTAACCTGGCAGTAAAAGTTTGCTACAGGCAGATTACAGCATGTATATATGCAAAACTATTGCACTTGGGTAATGGTATCAATATTGTAGCCTATCTCAACTATACTTTGGCTATTTAATTGACTCTACAAACTTAGTTCCTTAAATTTGTAACATATCTTACCTGAAAAAAGGGGGGAGGGGGCGGGAGGGATAAAAATCAAAACACTTTTGGGGCTTCACCTTCTGAGTGAAAACTCATTGTAAACAAACTGTGTTTAATTACCTTTGTCAGACATTATTTGAGTTTGGTGATATCTTTGGAGTGCCACGTGAGACTTCAGTTTGCTCTTTGCTGTCTGATAGTGTGAATGTCTTTGTATGCATACTCCACAATTCTATGAATAAATATTCTTGATATCTTAACTGTATCAAATGTGTGTCATTCCTGCAACCTACCTACCTGGAATTCACATACATAACAATTTCTCTGTGGGACTAAGCAATTAAATTGGTAAGTGAATCATTTAAAGATCAAAAGTCTGGGTAATCTCTAATTATCATAATAAATTTTAGAGTTTGAGATAATTCTCGTTTATTGTTCTATCTCAGTGGCACATTCTTTAACTAGATTACACATTTTGATCATTCAGGATCAGGTTTGATCTAAGTAGATGTGTCAGTGCTCTGATATGTGATTCTGAGAGGATAAGATGGGTTGCTGAGAAAACTTCTTAGATCTGACAATGATCCTGTTAATTGAAACATGTAATCTAATTTAAATTTGCAGTTGTGGTGGTACAATAAATGAGAATTATCTTAAATATCACTACAGTTGCTGACTCTCACAAGATGAATATGTCAGCTGTGGTGAAATTTTATAGTGCGTAAACAGTCACTCAGTTGGCTCTTGTTAGTTACTTTTGTCCTATTTCTTATCTTAAAGTCAGTTTCCAACTTGCAAAAACTTGTAACATCTTTGTCCTTAGGTGTTAAGATGGAAAATAATCAAATAGGAGAAAATACACCAACAACCAGTTATCTAAAGAACATAGTAAATAAACACATTGATGAAGCTGAAGATGTTTTACCGAGTTGATAGGAAACATATGTTAGAGTAAGGAAAATTCATGAGTTTCAAGCAAAATATAATTACTGCTTGTCAATAGAATGATACACCAGACAAAGGAAAAATTGGAAGAAAACTTGTTTGGACAAAGCTGAAATGTTAAAGTTATTTCCCTTTCAATTTCCTAGTATCATTTATCTGCATCTTACATGCAGTTTTGAAACAAGTAAAAGTGCATGAGACATACAACTTGCTTTGCTACTCATCACTTTTTCAGGTCAAAATAAAATAGAAATTCAGTTTAAAATTCAATAATTATCTTTTTTCTGGAATGACAGCAGATATGCTGATGGTAGGGTAATGCAATTGTCAACTGTTTGAACAATGAAGTGACTGACTACATCAGTGCTGAAGAGTGTCTATCTCTTCTCCTTCTTCCACTAAGTACAGTTGCTCATACACTTGACTGTGGAGGAGAGTTGCAGAAGAACATAACAACTGAAAACCTTTTGGTTTCTCGGTATTACTTTGCATACATACTGCTTTGTTTGAACTAACAATCATGTCAGACATGACTCAAAAACTCTTACATTTATTGCAATGGCACACACTGGGCCATTAAGGCAACACAACTTCAGGGGATAAATGTTTCCAAATAACAAAATAAAAATGAACAGCTACACAGTTTCTCATTTTCATTACCTTCTTTCTTCTGTGAAGCAATTACTTGTTCATCTTCCATGGATGCAATTTCATTCCTTAGGAATCTTTCAGTTTACAACTGCCATAGGTGGCTACACAGACTAATTTTTTACTGTTGTAAAGATAGTAGGTATGCATGCCATATTATTGTATGTTCTCATCTTCTGTTGTTACAGAACAACCTCAGTTACTTACAATTTGATAAGGAGAATGCATTTGAGGAAAGCGTAAAATTACAAAAAGTCAATATCGCTGGCCAGTTGACCTATTTCTCACTAGAAGACAAAACTCCAGTTTTATCAATAGCCACATTAAAAATAGAGAAAACTATTCCTAACATTCAGAATTATCAGTTTCTTCAGCAAAGGGAGATAAGAGATGGATCTCAGAAGACTTGGAAGGATTGGAAAATCCTCTGAATTAGATAGAAGTTTCTCTTTGTGGCATGTTACTTTGATTCCACATGATATCGATTCCTATTTCCTGATTCAGATTCAGGGGGAAATGACAAATGTGTATGTTTCAAATTGAATTAAATAAATATTATGAATGCATAACTTTTTTAGTGCTGGTGTATTTCATTGTTAACATTTGACCATCATAGTGAGATACAACAATTTACTATTATATTTACATATGACTCATTGTATTTATTTGGGTCTATGAGGGTTGCAGTATAACCTTAAATTATTTTTGAGAACTTTACTGTGTGAAATAAAACAAAATTTGGCATCAACAACCCCTGCTGTCTTTGATCAGGTAGATTGAGAATCAATTCTATGCTGACCGAATGTTAGTGATTAAGTCTTGTTCTACAATCACCTCTGAACAGGTAGCAATGCACTACCAACTACAAAGTAATATGTCTATATAGGCAATGACCAACAAATATCACACATTTTAAACACTGAACTTATTAAGTAATAATCACAAAACTGACTTGTAAAAACTTGAGATTTTCTTTTGGTATTACAAAATAAAAATGATTCTCAAAATTTCTCTACGTCTTTCAACAATTTTCCAAAATTGAAACAAATTAGCACTGTATAAGTAAACAGGCAAGTAATTTTAAAACACATAAAAAATATTTTTCATTCATTTTATATCAAAATATTTCTTAGAGAAATACCAGCAACAATATACTAATGGAAGCACCAGCTTCCAGAGCTACCTGGTCCTCAGCTTCACCTTGATTCCATTCATGGGCCGAAGGATGAGCTCTGCAGTGACTTTAATATTTTCACGTCTCTCTACAGACTCAATGACATAGTTCCTTAATAGTGAAGAGAGGACAGTCTTCTCTTCCAGCAGTGCGAATTTTTGCCCTAAAAGGAAGAAAAATACTTAATTATAATCCATTTCTGGAGTACAACTCTCAATATCCATAAGGAAAAATTATCAGTCAATCATCTGGAAACCATAGTTGTAATCTATACTGGATGATAACAAAAGGTGGCCTGAATTGTGTTCGGTAACAAAAAAAATATTTTTTCTACCTTAATGTTCTGTAAAATGATCCAGCTGTCTCTGATTAACACACATTAATGAGTTAATAAATCAAACACCAATTCCCACATCATTCCCTGTATTTGAAATAGCATTTATTTGTATACAGTATTTTTCAGAATTGTTGAGGAAGAGTGCATGACAGCAGCACCCCCCACCCCATGCCCTCTCCCCCCCACACCCATCCAAACATCTACACAGAAAAACTACACGTCTATGACAAAAGTTTTAAGGATTGGTTTTGAGCTAAAATTTTTGTCAAAGCAGTTTTAAATGCAATAGCCACAACAACTCAGTCAATATTAAATATTATGAATGATCGTAATGTACTTGGCTGTGGTCTTCTGCCTGTGTAAGGTTCACATTTATAATTTTGAATTTAATTTGGAAACTAAATTACTAAACATGTTAAATGAAAGTTAGCATGTGGAGAGGATTTTCTGGTTGTCTACATAGTTAGAGGTTCACATTTGTTAACTACACAATATTTAATGAAATGTGAAAGAATGGAAACTACAGGTTGGAATACCAACAATATAAGGAAAGGGATAGATCTCTGCTCACTGTAATGAAGACATGTTGAGATACAGGCAGGCACAACAAAAAGACTGTCCCACATTTGGCTTTCAGCTACAGCAACTGAGGGCTGATTGTAAGCAGTCACGTTTATGAAAGCAACAGTCTAGAGTGAGTGGGGAAGGGGAAGGCATTGCAGTGTATGGGTGGGGGAGAGAGACAGCTGTCTGGTGAAGCATGCAGGGACTAGATCAGGGCCGGCCAGAAATTCTGCACGCGTGCGGTGCTCCTGCACATGTGCAACTTCTGGGTCACAGCGTGCACGCCGCAGCCGTCAGTGTTCATGTAGTGCATGTTTCTACGCACAGATGTCGCTTTATCCACTTGCTGAGATACTCTGTACGGCGCATTCTAGTGCTCTTTCCACAGCTTGCAAGCCAACCATGGGAAGGTATTTCGCGTACTGAAGATTTAAAATACTGTCACAGTCTACTCATTGAGACGTCTACTTTTATGTTAACAGTTTAACCCAGTAAGACAAGTAATACAGTTAACAACCGTGAGTTTTTATTAAGGCAGCTTTACTGACGGCACGTAAATACACCTAATGTTTTTGATCTAGTATTTAAGAAAGAGAGCACTTACCGACTTCCAACGAACCTTAGTCACGATTTCAAATAACACTAAACCAATGCAACTAATTCTCGGTGCCCTCAGTTACATCCACATAATTTCTGTCTCGATGACCTCTCGATGATCACCTGTACCATTATTGCTATATTTTTCATTAGTTCCGTCTGAAATCTGCGTAATAACCGACAATTAGATGAATGTTATGTTTTATCGACTTCAATTGAGCGTAGCCCTTCACACATTAAAAAAAAAAAAAAAAAAAAAACCCTAAATGTAAGTCTACAACAATCGGTTTAATGACCAATTTTCCTGATGATAATGTAACATGGAGCAGAATGAGGCAATAATGCACAGTTAGTGAACAATAATTTTAATTATGAAAGGAATAAATCCAAACACGTTTATCACTGGTCATGCGAAATGATATAGTTAATATAGGATACAAAAGCACGGCTCATTGACAAACGCAAGCACTTGCGGGAGATTTTCATCACTGATGCTTGATCGAAACGACCGAGAACATAGATCTGCCGTCCTTTGCTTTTTCACAGTATCTGCCATTTCTCAGTACTTCTCTGTGAAGGTTACGGTCACCAGGGGTAAACGAGACCGGGTATGTTGCGCTCTTGCTTGTACCACATAAACAGGGAAGAGGAGCCACCGCCGTTCATTTAGGACACATGTCTAATAACAGATGTCGCTGTCGCTCGCTGTCGCACACGTGCGCACATGTGCAGCACTTCCGCACGTCTGCACACTGTGCAGCGTTTGGCCAGCCCTGGACTAGATGGAGAAGACTGCCAGGCACATCATCAGGAGGCTGTTGGGCAGGGAGCTAGGGGGGGGGGGTGGGGGGGGTCGGTGGGTAGGTAACTTATTGTCAACGCATTAGGAAGTGGATGGGGGAGGTAACCTACTGTCATGACAATGGGGTGGGTGGGTAGGTAAGCTACAGTAGGTAACCTACAGTCACCACACCTCCATCCATCAGTTTCCACCCCATCTGTCATATCACTTCCTCTCTATTCACATCCCCTCACTCTCACTGTGTGTTGTGCACTGCCAATGCACTCGCCCATCTTTCCTCTTCTCCGCTAACCCCCCCCCCCCCCCCCCCTTTCCCCCAACCACCATCTTGCCCCAGCCTTCCGAAACTACACCTGGCAGTCTTGTCGTGCCTCCATATAGTCCCTGCACACTTTACCTTACAGCACTCTTTATCTCTTCCCACCTGTACCTTGCTGTCCCTCCCACTTTCCCATCCCCTTGCCGGCCGATGTGGCCGAGCGGTTCTAGGTGCTTCAGTCTGGAACCGCGTGACCGCTACCATCGCAGATTAGAATCCTGCCTCAGGCATGGATGTGTGTGATGTCCTTAGGTTAGTTAGGTTTAAGTAGTTCTAAGTTCTAGGGGACTGATGACCTCAGCAGTTAAGTCCCATAGTGCTCAGAGCCATTTGAACCATTTAGCCCATCCCCTCCAGATTTGTGTGTGTGTGTGTGTGTGTATGTGTGTGTGTGTTTGTGTGTGTGCGTGTGTGTGAGGTGGACTTGCTTATGTGAATGATTATGTGTGTGTGTGTGTGTGTGTGTGTGTGTGTGTGTGTGTGTGTGTATTTTCTTTTCTGAAGAATGTTTTAGCTGAAAGCTAAGTGTATAGCAGTTTTTTGTTGTGCCCGTCTGCAACTCAAAATGCCATCTTTTTTATCCTGTCCCTTATATTGTTAACACAAAGTCAATTTGGTGTACAAACATTGTACAGTTAATTAAATGTAGGAAGTGAGAAAGGACACACTGAAGCTGAAGTTCAACAAAAGTGTAACAGCCAGGACAAAATCAACATTGAAAACGTATGGACTGATGTGCAGCAAACAAAATTTAGATCTAGAAAAGCACTTAATGTCAACAGAAAAAGTACAATGTCAACAGATCTAAAAAAAAAAAAAGGTAAGTTACCTTAACTGGAAAACCACTGAGCCAAAGGAAAATCTCAAACTGTTCAGATACAAAAATACTTGGGCAACCAGTTCAATGAAGAAAGCCACCATATAAGCAAAGTATTGTTTTTATCAGATACACATGGTAGAAACTGTGTGAAAATGTTTAATCATGTATTACCAAGCACCCATGTTCACATAATTTTTAAAGCCTAATACTTTATTCAGAGACATTACTCATAACACACAAAATAAATCACTCTGTTTAGGAAAAAATGATTATGTCATTATCCTTCATGGAGCAAATGACATAAATGAGAGAAAAGATGAATTTGAGCAGACCACTGAATGAAATTATTCCAAAAACTATGCAGAATCAGTTAATATTCAGCAAAATACCTTATAGATTTGATAACCCCGGAGAAACCCACAGTATATTTTAGATTTAGTGAAAAGAGCTACAGTGACAAACCACATAAAAGTAATCAATGTAAACAGGTTTCTTCAACAAAAATTTTTGACACATGGATTTCACATGAGAAAGTTAGGGAAAACTAAGCTCTGTGTAAATTTATTGAAAGTGCTAACAAACAGTAGGCCCACTATCAAATGCCTCACCCCTGTCAATCAACATATTCCATCTCTATGTGGCTATAAGTGGAACCACAATCTGGACTAGATGGGAGCCTTAACAGTTGTTGCAAAACCAACAAAAGTTGCAGAAGTGGAAATACAGGCTGCACCACTACCACATGCAGAAAAGAAGAAAGCAGCCACAGCAAGTATAGAATCTACATCATCTCCTGCTGATGAGATACCAAGTCCTTTAAAGCACTGTGGTCACATAAATGCTGTAGAAAGTTGCGTACAGCACACAGATATCCGTGTTCAAGCAGACCCAAAAAAATGCCACAGAGAATTGAAGATTTTTTATGGGATGCTACAATAAATCCCAATTGCAAACTAACTTAGCATCCACTGCCACACAAACAATTCTGCGTTCCTACAAATTGCCCCACAACACACTAACTCTTCCTCCTTGTGATAACTCCTCTATTTTGTCTTTACACTTAAAATATTGGGTCCCTAAATTATAAGACTGGTGAACTTGGTATTCTTTTGAAAGACAAGAGCAAAATGATATTATGCTTAAATGAACATTGGCTAAAAGAAGAAGACATAAGACTGTATGTTCCACCAGGTTTTCATCTAATTCCAAATTACGGAATGACCAATGAAAGTTATAGGGAATCCTCCATGTATATATAAGTAATGATTTAGACCTGAAATGTACTGTTCTGGACTTCAACAACTTATCTATTAAAAGTGTTTTTGAAGCAGCTTTATACTTCTGCCAACAGTAAGGCTTTTAACTGTTTCTGTATATCAGTGCCCTGAAAGTGATGCAGAGAAATTTACTGAATGCTTAGAAACCTTATCCTGCATGTACAGAAATGCATACAATAAAACACGCTAATTTTTGGAGACTTAAATATTGATAATGGAAAAATAAGACAGCTTAAAAATATTAATTCAGCAAATGTGTTGAGATGATATAACCTTCTATTTACAAGTCAAAGTCCCACAGGGCTCAATTCTGCCTGTATAACTTTATAACAAATGTACATAAAAGTGTATTTGAACTAGGATGTTTAATGTTGATCAGCTATCAGATCATAAAGGTAATTAATTACTGATAAATTGAAGGTAGAACAAATTCTGTACTGGGGTGTTAGATTATTAATTGATAAGAATATTAACACATATAGGGAGGAAATAAAAATAGTATTATATGGGAATACTGTATTACTTTCTTCCAGTAATATTGAGGAACCCTTCAAGAAGTTCATGAACATTATCTCTAAAAGTTTTAATATCAATTGCCAAAAGATCAAGATACAATATAGTAATAAAGTCAGAAGACCCAGGCATCAGACACAAAATAAATGGTTTATACCTGACTAACAAAAGCTAAGGCTCTTGGTAATTTTTTGCTATGAAAAAGTAAAAAGTGGTATTGTGGATGAAGCCACTTAGAGCAACCTCAAAGGACATTACAGGTTACAAATCAGAATAGCTAAATGTAGGGGAAATGAACAGTACATTGAAAACTCAAATAATAAACCCCATGTCGACGGGAAGTTAAAACCTAGTCTTCCTTCCTTCTTTTTTCTTTCTCTTATATTTATGAATGGCATCGTGCAAAAGCCAAATGCTGTCGCGGTTTATAGCAAGAATAAGGCAAGCGTGAGTAGGTGGATAGGAACGATTCCCAACTGTAAGGCTACCAAATAGCCAGGAGCAGGTCGAAAAAGTTTAATTAGAAGATTTTTCGTCGTTTAAAGAAGGTTGTGTACTTTAACACGCAAGCTCTGTACAAAAAATATGCCAACGTATTCATGATTAGTCTCGGGGGAACAGTTCGTAGTAACCCCTGTACAACAAGGATAATCAATTGCTCGCGCACCTCTATCGCTAAAAAGCGACTTGTCTTAATCTAAGGAATTTTCTAGAATTTTTGTCAAGCATAACGACTTAAAGATCAAAAAGAGCTGTGGAGTATACACGAGAAGAGGCCTTTGAAAAGAGAGATCTAACTGGGGTGCAGAGTATGTAGTTCCTCTCTGTGCAGCAACGTGTTTCAAAATGCGTCACACAGAAAACGACCTGTAATTATATGAAAATAAAATGTAATCTCTTGTGCAATACGTTCTGTTTTCTAGAACCAACAAAGATGATGGTGATGTTTGGTTTGTGGGACGCTCAACTGCGCAGTTATCAGCGCCCGTATAAATTCCCAATCTTTGCTCAGTCCAATCTCAGCACTTTCATGAATGATGATGAAATGATGAGGACAACAGAAACACCCAGTCATCTCGAGGCAGGTATAAACAAGGAAATTATTTTAATGGCTGAGCGAGCTACTTAGGGCAACTACACCAAATAGCGCTAGGGGAAATTACCACTGAGGAGAAGTGCTGTGTTTATGGTGTGATACTTCCCATGTTCGTTAGTACGTGTCGACGACGGGTGTCCTGTGCATTTGTATGCTTACTCCAAAAAATATGCCTACGGATGATTTTATGGATCACAGGTTTTTGACCTGTAAGGATATCAGCACGCCTCACCAATGCAGTTGCGAGGTCCTCCGCTGAAGGGCACGTAGGCGAAGGGGTGCCTGCCCTGCACCCTCTCCGGCAGGAAGTTGTCCGGGTCGAAGCGCTCCGGGTCCGGCCAGTATTTAGGGTCGCGGTGACTCTCGTAGACATGCAGGACCAGCATCACGCCCTCTGGCAGCTTGTAGCCACCTGCGATGCAACAAGGGACCTCTTTGTATCCACTCATTTACACATGGACTCTTGGGTGAAGCAGCAGAACACGGCCAGATTTGCCTCTTTTATTTTGTTATGGTACAACCGAGACAGACACAAGGAAAAAACGCTCCATGTCCAGAAATGTGTATTTCTCCGCCATATATTTACAGATTTGTGTGCTTTTAACAATCTTTAAGTGATTAACGTTGCATGTTCACATTTTAACGTAAACGCGAGGAAAGCAATTCCAATTGCCAAATACTGATACATTAATAACCGATGTAACTACATGAATGTTGAATGCTGGCATGGAAACGTGCATGCATTGTGTCGTACTGGTGTCGGATATCACTTAGTGGGATGGAGTTCCATGCCTGTTACACTTAGTCGGTCAATACAGGAATGGGTAATGCTGTTTGTGCATGACGCTAAAGTTGCCGCCAGATGAGGTCCCATATGTGCTCGATTGAAGACAGATCTGCAGTATGTGGGCGAGCGTTATCCTGTTGGAAAAAACTCCCTGGAATACTGTTTGTGAATGGCTGCACAACACGTCGAATTACAGATTCAAGTGCAAATTGGCAGTTAGTTTGGGTGGAATAATAGTGAGGGTGGTCCCACTGTGTAGGGAAGCAGCCTACTCACGCCGTAATAAATGCACATCAGTCTTTCCATTGTGTGCCAGCCAGTCCGCTGTAACTAGCTCTGACGTCATAAATGTTGCGCAATACTTTAAAAATCAAGTAAATAACCTAAAATGTTTCTAGCATGTCAGGAGTAATATTAAATTAATATGTGTTGAATATCAGTTCAATAACTTTAACCATTTTCGAAATTTGGACGTTTTTCTGTAAAAATCATTGGCGCAACAGAAAAGAGCTAGAGATTTAAAAATTTATACTTAGATTCCTTTTCAATAA
The DNA here is from genome assembly GCF_021461385.2 of Schistocerca piceifrons. Taxonomy (NCBI): domain Eukaryota; kingdom Metazoa; phylum Arthropoda; class Insecta; order Orthoptera; family Acrididae; genus Schistocerca; species Schistocerca piceifrons. Next base: position 338,678,566 of record NC_060144.1, read on the forward strand.
TAATTTAATAGAAACAGTACTTTGGATCTCACAAATTAAGATTTTAGTTGAAATTCATAATTTTCTGGTTTTTGTCTTAAAACTTAAGGAAGCAAGATAGATTAAGTAGGCTAATAAATAAGGCTAGGATGTTTATATTTAAGTAGAATGGAGATCCGCTATAATCATAAAGATGTGAGAAGTTTTATTTGAATAATTATAAAACTATAGCGATAGCGTATCTCAAAAGGGCAAGTTCAGAGCTCGTCTACTGCGTGCAGTGTAATTAAATTAATTCTCTCTCCCAAAATATTTAACTTAGCCACGTCAAACTTTTATTATGATTACTTACCTGTGTGCTGAATGCACATTTAAATTAAGAGCTTCATCGCCCATCAGCAAAAGAAGCTATGATTTATTCGGTAACTCAATGTGGTGCATTACTAGCCCAGCGGCTAGTCGGGAGAGCCGATTTGATCAGGCGTTCCCTTAGCCGTCCGCACCGCGGCTTTATATACACTCCTGGAAATTGAAATAAGAACACAGTGAATTCATTGTCCCAGGAAGGGGAAACTTTATTGACACATTCCTGGGGTCAGATACATCACATGATCACACTGACAGAACCACAGGCACATAGACACAGGCAACAGAGCATGCACAATGTCGGCACTAGTACAGTGTATATCCACCTTTCGTAGCAATGCAGGCTGCTATTCTCCCATGGAGACGATCGTAGAGATGCTGGATGCAGTCCTGTGGAACGGCTTGCCATGCCATTTCCACCTGGCGCCTCAGTTGGACCAGCGTTCGTGCTGGACGCGCAGACCGCGTGAGACGACGCTTCATCCAGTCCCAAACATGCTCAATGGGGGACAGATCCGGAGATCTTGCTGGCCAGGGTAGTTGACTTACACCTTCTAGAGCACGTTGGGTGGCACGGGATACATGCGGACGTGCATTGTCCTGTTGGAACAGCAAGTTCCCTTGCCGGTCTAGGAATGGTAGAACGATGGGTTCGATGATGGTTTGGATGTACCGTGCACTATTCAGTGTCCCCTCGACGATCACCAGTGGTGTACGGCCAGTGTAGGAGATCGCTCCCCACACCATGATGCCGGGTGTTGGCCCTGTGTGCCTCGGTCGTATGCAGTCCTGATTGTGGCGCTCACCTGCACGGCGCCAAACACGCATACGACCATCATTGGCACCAAGGCAGAAGCGACTCTCATCGCTGAAGACGACACGTCTCCATTCGTCCCTCCATTCACGCCTGTCGCGACACCACTGGAGGCGGGCTGCACGATGTTGGGGCGTGAGCGGAAGACGGCCTAACGGTGTGCGGGACCGTAGCCCAGCTTCATGGAGACGGTTGCGAATGGTCCTCGCCGATACCCCAGGAGCAACAGTGTCCCTAATTTGCTGGGAAGTGGCGGTGCGGTCCCCTACAGCACTGCGTAGGATCCTACGGTCTTGGCGTGCATCCGTGCGTCGCTGCGGTCCGGTCCCAGGTCGACGGGCACGTGCACCTTCCGCCGACCACTGGCGACAACATCGATGTAGTGTGGAGACCTCACGCCCCACGTGTTGAGCAATTCGTCGGTACGTCCACCCGGCCTCCCGCATGCCCACTATACGCCCTCGCTCAAAGTCCGTCAACTGCTCATACGGTTCACGTCCACGCTGTCGCGGCATGCTACCAGTGTTAAAGACTGCGATGGAGCTCCGTATGCCACGGCAAACTGGCTGACACTGACGGCGGCGGTGCACAAATGCTGCGCAGCTAGCGCCATTCGACGGCCAACACCGCGGTTCCTGGTGTGTCCGCTGTGCCGTGCGTGTGATCATTGCTTGTACAGCCCTCTCGCAGTGCCCGGAGCAAGTATGGTGGGTCTGACACACCGGTGTCAATGTGTTCTTTTTTCCATTTCCAGGAGTGTATAAGAACGCTGCGCGAGGAAGAAAGGCCCCAGTTCTCTCCAGACGCTGAATAGCACGCAACCTGTGTCGGGAGTCGCGTCGCGTCGGTATCATTGCTACAAACAGCCTCGGATGCCGTATTAAGTTACTCGAGATACGCGTAACCATAAAATCATTTCCAGTGAAGTGTTAATTCTGGGTTGACTTTAATTATCGATATTCAGTTTGCGTATTGTCGTATTTTCACGTGCCGCCGCGGGACAAACATTCTACCATTAGTTAGCGTGGCGTTTGATGAACCTTATCATCAAATTATGGCGAGCATTCATTTAAATGTTTAATTTGGACAGTTATAGTAGCATCAGCGCATTAGACTCTGAACTGCTCTGTTAGTTAGATTGTGTGGATTCTTTTGTTTTCATCTGTGACTTTCAGAATACAGGACGTTTTTTCACGACTGTTTTTGATTATAAATCCCAGACAGTCTCCTAATTCCTCAGAGCTATAAGCTGTAACTATAAGTGTATTCTCAGATGAAGTGGGGACTAGGAATTCTAATTACAGGCTTCACGTTTTGCTAATCACTTTCTGGTTGCCAATATTGTAGTTAGAGAGCCAGTGTTGAGAACGGCGAAAAACAGCATAAATAACATTCTAAATAATAGGAACTGGTTTTACATTCTACAAACCAAACATTTATATAAACAACATAAAATTGATAAAGATAGCCACCCGCCGCCCCACAACTGTCATAGGAAATTGCACTCCAGAGCATAACTGCAGCAGTATGTTTAGTGTGTCTAGGTCGCAGACAAACTGGTTGTAGGCGTCCACCTGGTCTCCTCCTAACCAACGCACAGCCATCACTGGAACCGAAGCAGAACCAGCTTTCATCACAAAACACAAGGAGCTCTCGCTTGATACCATGTTAAGTAGCAAATCGCTTTGCTTTTGGATCAGTGGAATGCACGCTACGTGTCGTCTGGGTCGGAGCTGTCCTTGAAGTAACCGATTTCTAACAGTTCGTTGTGTCACTGTGGTGCCAACTGCTGCACGAATTCCTGCTGCAGACGCAATACGATGCACCACAGCCATACGCAGAACACGATGGTCTTCCCTCTCGGTAGTGCCACATGGTCGTCCGTAGCCCGGTATTCCTGCGACCGTATCTTCCCGTGACCATCGCTGCCAGCAGTCATGTATAGTGGTTATATTCCTGCCAAGTCCTTCTACAATATTGCGGAACAACCGCCTTATTGTAGAGGTATCACACGACCTCGTTCTAATTCAGTGAGCTGTTGATAATGGCGTCGTCTCAACTGACATCAGCTCACTACGTCGAATCTCAAAGGTATTGACGCTCACGACCGCTGCAGCGCGTATCTGAAGCAAACTTGATATGCATTCTCGTGGTGGTGCTGATAGTGCCACTCTTATGTGACTGGCGCGAAATTTGAAAAGATGTCGTCTTTCAATAGGCCAGATACATCGAGTGTTGATCGTGCCGGACTGTGATTTGCAGTCTTACATTCAGTTTGATTTTGAAGGTTTTTAAAAATAAATTAAAACACGATAATGAGTTACATATTCCTATATATTTCAAGGTCTTATTTAAAATTTATTTCTACTGCAATGTAAGATACGGGAGAAATTTTAGCGTGTCGCTACAAAGAATGGGCTTACATACATTGTTTCAATGAAGATTTTAATGTCTTTCCATTTTCCCAAATTGGATCATCCATTATTCTATACTATAGTGAGAAACTTGACAATGGGGTGAAGGATGTTATAAACATACCAACAGTTCTGAGGGAAAAAAAGAAATTTCATTATTTGATATGGTGGGAAGCTACTTTGTTGCGTAGCAAAATTGTAAGAAGCTTCGAGCAACAATTTACGAGTGCAGGTCGACGGTTCCTATCAAATTACGCTAATTTTTTTTCATTAAGGAAGCACTAACCCGTCAAGACAAGGTATTTATTTCGAAAAATCTTACAATGAAAATGTATGATATGGACACAGTCCAGCTTTCTTCAAAATTCCAGTCGCTGTACAATAGAGTCAGAATGGAGTCATAACACAAAGAACCCACTGGAAGCCAAATTTCTTCATAACTGTGATTTTCTAACGTAAATAGTATCTAACAAATACAGGAAAACAAAGTATTGATCTTCCGTTCACTGTTTATATTATTTCCAATAAAAAAAAAGAGAAATACAAAAGTCCGTTCTTCTCGATGTCAGAATATGGACATGATCTATATTTTTACTGTCAGTGGTTCACATGTCCTGTGCATCCCAGTATGTGCATCACAGTAAGGACAGCGTTCAATAATCTAAAGTAAGTACAAGTGAACAGAAATGAATATGAATGACACCATGTGCCACATTACTTAGAGTCTACCACTCAAGATCGATGTGATACTTTTTGAAGGTATTTGTCCACGTATTTGAAACACACAGCTGATAATGACACAGTCACATTTATAATACGTCAACAATCATTACTGGTTTTAGCTTTACATTATTACGACACAGCTTTGTTCTCAAAATGCCGACAGTATCGCAGAAAACGCAAGCACTTTGAGTTTTACTTTACATTAATTACAAACAGAAGTGGCAACATTTTATGGATTTTAATTTTGTAATGCAGATTTTTTTCTTTATCTTTCCTGTTATAAAATCTGACACTGCCCTAAACGGGTAATGGTATTTATCGCATGAGGAATGTAATTGTGTCTAAAATGAAAAAAAAGTGTAGAAAGATAATCAGAAGTACCTAACTACAGCTAGTAATACGATGCGAGGTATTCATAAATCTGTAGAATGACTTTATTTCTTTCTAAAAAACTTTAGTCCAAAATTAGTAATAACTTTCTCATATATACGGGACGCTGTTGTGAACCCATAGCCTCCATCCATCACTATTTGAACAGGCTATTGCCAAGTGCGAATGTAAGATAAGGGATAGCTGCCAGTTAAATGTCCTGTACCACATTTCATGAAATTGTAAACACACACAACTGCGAACTGTTCAATGCCACTGTACGAAGTGATAACTCATCGGGAGTTACATATCCTGTCCGTTAAGAATATATAGAAGAAATCCAAAATGTAGACATTGTCTGCGGCAATATTACTGACTATTGGATGTAGAGGAACCCCTTCCTTGTGCACCTTAGCCAAGCCATAGAATCTGGGTGGGACTGGTGCTTTAGCCCTTAGCTGCCTAACGGTCTTTTCTGGAAGGCCGGTTTCCTTTAGAAGAGCCCTGGTCTTCTTATCCACCCTTTCTGTGGCTTCCCTTTCTATTGGTCTGTATACCAGGTCATCTAGACGAGAATCTCATTTACCTGGACACCGGTTTCCAGCAGAGCTAGGCTTGGAACCCAGCACTCGATCTTCTGAAGACATAATGTGGGCAACATCCAGATCCCAAGGGACACAAGTATAAATATGGAATTAGCGAAAACAGCCCAGTACATGTAACAAAGGACGTACACAAAATGGTACCTCAGACAACAGACGCAATATCTGAGGACGTTCTTCCGAGTCTCGAGCGACAATTTGAACACTATCGGCCTGAAAATAACATTGCAGCTGCTCCTGGCGGGCAAGAACTTCGGAGGGAACGCCTAACCGGGCATACAACGGTAACAGAGCGTCCTAATTCACAAAAGGACTCAAATGGCGGCAATCGGAGTACAAAACGTCTGGCAGAGCTTGAACGCCATTCAGAACTTAATTGAGCTATATTGACAACGGATAATAACCACAAAGTGCGCGCACAGCGTTCGGAACAGCCGCGACTAGAAGAAAACGCTACAGCCGTTGCTATTGGTCGCTGCACACCACGGACAGTGCGCCAGACGCGACGCAGACCGCAGAGGGAACGCCTAGCACAACGTAGGCATAAATACCGGACTCGTTCCACACCGGAATCAGTTCAAAAATATTCAAATGTGTGTGAAATCTTATGGAACTTAACTGCTAAGGTCATCAGTCCCTAAGCACAGTCCATTACGGCAACGCCTTAGACCGCTCGGCTAATCCCTCGCGGCTGGAATCAGTATCGGACAGTACCTGAAGAGGACTGCGAGTCACGCAATTGAAATATCGTGCAGCAAAGACGCGAATAACCGGCAGAAACCTGATTAATCAACATGACAACGCCTCTCCGGGAAAGCCTGAAGAATTATGTTGACACTTGTTTATAAGTGTATAATGTTTAACAGCTATTACGCTCTAGACTACTCACGGAAGCTGTCTGGCCTAATGAGGGAAACCAGTCGCCTTGACTGGGCCGATGACACGAGTTTCTGTTTTACAAAAATGTTATTAACCATGAAATTTATGACTTCTCTTCTACTGTAGTGAAGTACAGTGAACTCATTATAACCACACAACCGCACCGTCATGTTAGACACGTCCATGAAATTTGCTACGCCCCTCCATTATCACGTAAATGATTTACATGTGATATGTCTTTGCACGACAAGGTGCTGAGAATGGAAAATGCAAGGCTTTCAGGTTACCAATGGATGACATTGCTGAAGTCCAGCGGAATATCAGCGCAGCGATCCAAAGGGAAATCATAAAGCTTCCCATCTGGAGCACTCGCCGAAACAGTCCACATTCACACCTATTCTGTCATTTCAATTTTTCCGTTATACTTAAGAGGCAATGGCATACCTGTAGATTCAAATGACACCAGATTATTGCAGCATTAATTTTTGATACAAGCCGTCCACTCTGTCAGGTATATAGCGAACAAGAGTTCCAAACCCTGTCAGCAGATGCAATGCTGGACGTTAAATTGCTACATCTTCGACCTATTACTAATTGTCCGTATATGGTATAATAATAAGAATATTTCATTTAAACCACTCGTATAGCTGTGCGTGTTAAAGCGCCACTTTTGAGATGGGGAAGTGCGCCCAGGGATCAACGACGAGGGCTCGTGCGCCAGCCAGCCTGGATGAGGCTTTAGGCAGTTTTTCACATCCAAATACGTGAATTCTGAGTTGGTACCCAAGTCCCGCATCAGTTACAACGTTCGCAAACATTTAGTAACCTCTCGCTCTTTTTCACAAGAATAACAGTATATGCAAACAGATGAGATACACATATTCCTTCCTGAGGGATAGTAGTGTGATCACAGAAAGCGAATTTGGCCACCCCGTAACTTAATCATCCGTTAATAACCATGGCGATCCTGTGTCGTTGTGGGGCAAAGGCAAAGAATACCTGATTAAATCTGTAGCGCTTACCGGTGCAAAATTTGTGACTCAGAGATGGCACTTATGGCATCAAGAATGACTCTAATCCCGCTGGATATCGAGACGAGATGAGCTTGGGTGACGATATTTTTACGTCATTTTATGCTGCTTCAGTTCTATGCCAAGCTGAACACGCGTAATGGCCAGAGGATGGTGGCGCGACTGTCTCTCACCAGTCTAGCACATGTTTCCAGTGGGTGAGTTATTTGGAGAACGCGATGGTCAGGGAAACAGGTGGGCACCCGCTATGATAACCTTTTATTCTCTTGTTGAAAGATAACGGTACAGAGACGACAGTGCCCTGCCTTCTAAGACAGAGCACAGATGCCGGTCGCAAACATATCAGAAATGTTAATTTGTCGTGTCCAAACTACTCGCTATACGGACTAGATGTGATCACGTTGTGCATCCAGTGGCATTCCATATCATCATACCGTGTGATGTCTCATATGCTGATGAAGAATGTGATATGGCAACGTGCGTTATCTTCAGAGTCTCCACTCTTAAGGACATTCATCGTGTGGCTGTAGGCAGTAGCAGATATTTTCAGAAAAGACAATGTGGTTTCAGTGTTGTCGTTAGGCGCGCAACTGCAGACTCTCTCTGCTGCCGCGACAACGGAAGCTGCAACAAATGGTCGCTCGGCTAACAGTCTGTGGTGCTTCAGCGATCGTAGCACGTTCTATGTGGACACTCGTCTTGCTCCAAAAATTTCCTGAGTCAAAATACGTGACAATATCATCCTGCACAGTAGAGCTGTCCTCTCGGGCGCTAGACACATGGGGCCGCTGTGATCCAGCATGACACTGAGTACCGCTCTGCTGAGCCCATAGATACTATATCTGCTTGACAGTCTTTGGATCGCGACCAACGTGAGCAACATTATCGCCGAACGAATGGTAAACTTTTGTCTCGATAAGCCGTGGTCTTGAAGCTCTCGAATTCCGATTCTTGGTGGTAGACGTTTATCTTTCTTGCATGACGCATAATACGATCTTCTTATAAATAACCAACATTGACATTAGATTTCTGACCTAAAAAGATGCTACGTAATCATTCCTCGCATACATAATGTAGACAGCGTCACTCCTACCTATTTTGAGATGTCGCTCTGGAAAGCTAATCGTTTGCCTATTCAAGTAACTTACGAGCCACTTTCGTGTTGTTACATTTTAATAATACGTAGTGTGTAAGAGGTGACAACGCGTCGAGCGCAAAGAGTATCAATGAAAAAAATCTCTTGTTTCTTATTTATATATTTTTCATGATTCCGACCCAAGGGCCCTTACATCCAACTAGATAAATGTTTCGCATAAGTAACAGAACATCACAATAAAGGGGCAAGCATCTATCATGGAGGCAATAAAAACCCCACAACATGGTAAAGTACAAACAAGTTTATACTCAAGGCGAACAAAAATAATGAAAAATCGCGGGAAATGGAGGCTTTAAATGCAGATGCCAGCCAAGCCAGCCTGTGACTCTGTTGTATTTGACCACGAACATTGCCTGTGAAGTGTACTCAGTACGTTGCAAGTGTTGCTGATCGTAAGAATAGAGTTCTGTGTAGTTGCGAGTGTATTATACCGGAGCTAGTGAAGTCGAACGTGGGCAAACTATTGATCTATATGTGGTGGGTGCTTCCGTAACCAGGATAGTCGAAATGTTTGGTGTTTCAAGAAACACCATAGCGAAGATTTATACCGTATACAGGGAAATGCGAAAAACGTCGTCATTTTACGCAACTGACCATTAAAACTGCTACACCAAGAAGAAATGTAGATGATTAACGGGTATTCACTGGACAAATATATTATACTAGAACTGACATGTGATTACATTTTCACGTAATTTGGGTGCATAGATCCTGAGAAATCATTGCCCAGAACAACCACCTCTGGCCGTAATAACGGCCTTGATACGCCTGGACATTGAGTCAAACAGAGCTTGGATGGCGTGTACAGGTACAGCTGCCCATGCAGCTTCAAATCGATACCACAGTTCACCAAGAGTAGTGACTGGCGTATTACGACGAGCCAGTTGCTCGGCCACCATTAACCAGACGATTTCAGTTGGTGAAAGATCTGGAGAATGTGCTGGCCAGGGCAGCAGTAGAATATTTTCTGTATCCAGAAAGGCCCGTACAGGACCTGCAACATGCGGTCGTGCATTATCCTGCTGAAATGTAGGGTTTCGGAGGAATCGAATGAAGGGTAAAGCCACGGGTCGTAACACATCTGAAATTTAACGTCCACTGTTCAAAATGCCGTGAATGCGAGGAAGAGGTGACCGAGACGTGTAACCAATGGCACCCCATACCATCACGCCCGGTGATACGCCAGTATGGCGATGACGAATACACGCTTCGAATGTGCGTTCACCGCGATGTCGCCAAACACGGATGTGACCACCTGGATTCATCCGAAAAAACGACGTTTTGCCATTCGTGCACCCAGGTTCGTCCTTGAGTACACCATCACAGGCACTCCTGTCTGTGATGCAGCGTCAAAGGTAACCGCAGCCATGGTCTCCGAGCTGATAGTCCAAGCTGCTGCAAACGTCGTCCAACTGTTCGTGCAGATGGTTGTTGTCTTGCAAACGTCCCCATCTGTTGACTCAGGGATCGAGACGTGGCTGCACGATCCGTTACATCCATGCGGATAAGATGCCTGTCATCTCGTCTGCTAGTGATACGAGGCCGTTGGGATCCAGCACGGCGCTCCTCAACCCACCAATTCCATATTCTGCTAACATGCACTAGATCTCGACCAACGCGAGCAGCAATGTCCCGATACGATAAACCGCAATCGCGATAGGCTACAATCCGACCTTTATCAAAGTCGGAAACGTGATGGTACACATTTCTCCTCATTACACGAGGCATCGCAACAACGTTTCACCAGGCAACGCCAGTCAACTGCTGCTTGCGTATGAGAAATCGGTTGGAAACTTTCTTCATGTCAGCACGTTGTAGGTGTCGCCACCGCCGCCAACATTGTGTGAATGCTCTAAAAAGCTAATCATTTGCATATCACAGCATCTTCTGTAGCATGTCATCTTCGTGGTGTAGCAATTTTAATGGCCAGTAGTGTAGTTACAAAGTAGTGGAAGTGTTTGAGGAGTGATGGTGACGGACGGTCTCTGAAGTTGATAGTGACACAAAATAAGAGAACGACAATTATAAAACTCTCTGCAGAACGGAATATCCCACTCGCGAAGGCTCTGAGCACCAAAACAACACGAAGGAAGCCCCACAAGCAGGACATTGCTAGGCGAACTGGAATTCCGAAAACATTCATCAACGATGCAAATACCCTTAACGGAGGAATGGTGCCGAAGCCGTAAAACCTAGATCGTGGGGCGATGGAAGAAAGTAATTTGGTAGGATGAGTCTTGTATCACACCTACTTCTCGCTGGGTTTACATCGCAGGAGTGAAACATGGAGGGGAACTGGACATGATTTGGGTAGTCATATAATGTGTTCCATGGGCCCCATGTATACTCTGCAAGATCGCATTAATGCGAAAGATTATGTGACCATTTGGCTTATCAGGTTCATCCCGTGGCACATTGTTGGTTCCCCAATGGTGATGCTGTGTGTCAAGACGAGAGGACCCTTAATCACATAGCCTATGTCGTCCAGAGTTGGTTTTGTGAACACTAGGATGAATTGTTGCATCTCCCTTGGCCCTCAGGGTCACCATACCTCAATATTATTGAGCCACTGTCGTATACTTTGGAGAGGGGGGTGCGTGGCCGCTGTTCGCCTCCAGCATCGTTTCTTAGACTGGACACTATTTTGTAAGGAGAATTGTTATAAGATTCTCTTGAAAACCGCACAAGACCTGTATTTATCATTCCGAGGCGAATGGAAGCAGTTCTGAATGCCAACACGTTTCCTGCACAGTGTTAGGCATGGCAGTGTGTTGAGTTTTTGACACTTCCATATTTTTGTCCATTTCCTGTAGCACACATACTCGTTATTGTTAAACTCTATGGTGGCCCAGTCATGGTGTTGGTTCTGTTAACTCTACTCTTACTCTCTGAGGACGGGATTTTCAGACCATTTTAGAAAACCCAATGCTTTCCATATTGCACATAGCTTTCCCCAGAGAGGACGCTCTCTTTAAAATTGCAATGCACCGATAATTATACGGAATTGTGACTCGATAACGCTACCGATGGATTCAGTGTGTGAAACCCCCGAATCAGGCGACTTCCGGTGTTTTAACAACCATAAAAATCGATGCGAAGTTGCGAAAAGTGGACCAGAAAATTTCCAGGCCAGAGTCGGGCGTATTATCATTCTAAGAACTCTGACCCGAGAGTGACACTGCACCAATAAGAGAACGCTAACATTAAGGGTCCCGTTTTCGTGATAAACGTGTCAACGAACCATGAGAGTATCAGTCGCAGTGTTTAAGACAGTGTTACGTAAGTCTGTTGTGGCCTTCAGCGGCGATAACGCTGCCTGCTTGCAGAAGCCACTGTTCAGCTCATCCGCTACTGAACATAATATTTACTTGGCTGACGTAATGTTACATAGCAGTTTTGTCTGTTGTAGGCTACCCCGTAGATCTCCTAAAGGCGTCACCTAACCAAGGCTCGGCCCGCATCTCGTGGTCGTGCGGTAGCGTTCTCGCTTCGCACGCCCGGGTTTCTGGGTTCGATTCCCGGCGGGGTCAGGGATTTTCTCTGCCTCGTGATGGCTGGGTGTTGTGTGCTGTCCTTAGGTTAGTTAGGTTTAAGTAGTTCTAAGTTCTAGGGGACTGATGACCAGAGATGTTAAGTCCCATAGTGCTCAGAGCCATTTGAACCATTTAACCAAGGCTATCGTGCAAACTTATGCAGAGTATGCTTATTGTCTGTTGCGGAAATTAACGCACTAAAACCACGTAACAAGTAAGTAGCTTCCTAAATGACAAGAGTTGTGCTAAATAATGTAAGTGACAACTATTACGGTTTTTAGACAGTAACCCGTGCAAACGTAAAGAGTGTAAAGATCTAGCACAGGAATTGTGTCTACGCTTGGATCTATCTCTACACGGAGTACGTGTTGTCATAAGATATAAAGACAATCACTTCGCGATATTATGCTAGCTGACTACCCGTAACAATATTATCGAAATAAATTTTGCGCTCGTTCCACGCTGTTTTTCAGAGAGAGAGGACTTCCTTTATGGAGCAATCCGCCTCATTCATTCAGCGGTCTCAATGAAGTTAGCGAGGAAAAAAAAAGTTCAAATGTGTGTGAAATCTTATGGGACTTAACTGCTAAGGTCATCAGTCCTTAAGCTTACACACTACTTAACCTAAATTATCCTAAGGACAAACACACACACCCATGCCCGAGGCAGGACTCGAACCTCTGCCGGGATCAGCCGCACAGTCCATGACTGCAGCGCCTGAGACCTCTCGGCTAATCCCGCGCGGCCGAGAAACAAACAGTGTGTTAGGAACGTCATCATCCATAAGTGTCTTAATCTGATGTATTTCGGCTCATAGGGGAAGGGAGGCGATGAATGAATTTTCATTTTGCAGGGCAATGTGCGCCGATATGAAATTTCCTGGCGCATTAACTCTATCTGCCGGACTGCGACACGAATCGGGGACCACTGCCTTTTTCGGCCAAGTGCTTTACCAGCTGAGGTCCTTGCTTCGAGTTCCGGTCCGGCACACAGCTTTATTCTGTCAGGATGCTTCATATAAACGCACGCTAAGCTGTAGACTGCAAATTCGTTCTGGAGACAATCCTCCAGGTTCTGGCTAAGCCGTGTCTCTGGAGTATCCTTTATTCTAGGAGTGCTTGTCAAGCAACTTTCGCAGGAGAACATCGGTGAAGTTTGGAAGGTATGAGGTAAGGTACTCGCGGAAGTAAAGTGATGAGGACGGGACTTAAACCCGTGCTCGGGTAGTTCAGTTGGTAGAGCAGTTGGCAGCGACAAGTAAACGTTCTGATTACGGGTCTCGGTCTGCCACACAGTTTTAATCTGGCAGAAAGTTTCATGAGTGATCGCTTTGGCACTGTCGTGATCAAAGACGTAAGCGACTTTGAGATGGCTATGGCTCGGCGATTGGGAAAGAGCATCTCCAAAACAGCTAAGCTGGTGTGCTCTCCAACCGCTACTGTCGTAATCAAGTATGGTACAGCACATGCCCGCGAAAGGCAAAGGTCCCGAGTTGAAGTCTCGGACCGCCATTCAGTTTTAATCTGTCAGGAAGTTTCACGTGTGGAAAGTGGTTGATGGTCGTGAAATAACGAATAGGGGACAAGGTGTTGGACATCTACGCCTCATCACAAAAAGGTTGAGGTCAGAGGTGTACTCGCTCTGTAAGCAGCATGTCTGACAGCAGAGTACAAGGCTGGTGCAAGCACAAGTGTTCCGAATGATACATTTCAGCGTACGTGGATCTCCGCAGTAGACGGCCTCTACGTATTCGTATGCTGACCAAATTGCATCGTCAGTTACGACTGCAGATGCACGAGATCGTCGAGATTGAAATGTGGATCAACGGAAACGTGTCGCTTGATTGGATGAATCACGTTTCTTGCTGCAACAGGTAGTTGCTTGTGCCGGATATGCTGCCATCCAGTTGAATGGCTGCTAGGAACATTCACTGCCCCACGGACACAGGGCGGTGGGGGCGGTATTGTGCTATGGGGGACATTCACCTGGACTTCCATGGTTCATGGGGTAGTAATCGTAAACACAGCCATGCTGTGGACTACGTGAAAATTATTGTGGGGCACCTGCATTCCTTCATGCTTGATGTCATCACCGATGGCGATAATATCTTCCAGCAGTATATACCGAGCGAAGCGGCGCAGAGATCAGCACAATGGGCTCTCATTCGGAAAGACGACGGTTCAAATTCCCGCCGGACACCCAGGTTTAGTTTTTCCGTGATTCCTTTAAATGCCTGTATGATTCCTTTGGAAAGAGCACTGCCGATTTCCTTCCCTATCATTCCCGATCTGAGCTTGTGCTCCGTCTCTAACGGCCTCGTTACCGACGGGACGTTAAACTCCACGATTTCTTCTTTCCTTTTCCAGCAGGGTAATTCTCCGTGTCACAAGGCCAGAAATGTGGCAGTGTGTTTTCATTAGCATGATAGTGAGCTCATGTCGATGTCATTGCTACCGAATTCTCGTGATCCGAACTTTACGGAACCAACAGGGACGCTATCAGGTGCCAGCTCTGCTCCCGCAAACCACATCTTGTGTCCCGCAGCCTTAAAAACCTGTCACGTAGTTGTCGAATCCATGACACTCATAACCGCTACTGTATTCCGTTCCAGTGGTACATCAACATGCTATTAAATAGCTGGTCATAGAGTTTACATTTAACAGTTAAACAATATTGAACTAGAATCAAAGATTCATATTTCACGAAAAGGAGATTTTAGAACTTTTGCAAAATATCAAAGGGTGACAAAATTTGGGCTAATCTGTTTTTGATGTAGCTGAGCAATAGTCATACAAGAACTTTTAAATGAACACACCGCCATTTGACTGTATTGTTTCTTTAATTACGACCCCGGTTTCGGCCTTTCATGCCATTTTCAAGTGCCTGTGTTTGTGTCATTAACATATATTGGTTGATGTTCTGCCAAATATTTTAATTACATAAACTCAATCACTTGAAAATGGCATAGAAAGTCGGAACCTGGGTCGTAATTAAATAAACAACAAGACAGTCAAACGGCGGTGGGTTCATTTATAAATTTGGACTACTGCCGAAGTCTACGACAAGGATTACTCACAGAGGTGCTCTTTCTACATTCAAGTATTCAACGTCGTTACAAAGAAAGACTTACCACTTTCTGATTCCTTTGAATTGATACGACCGATAAAAGGGACGCTGGGGTACAGACGGAGCGTCTCCTTGATTACCATCTCCAGGTACTTCATGTTCTGTAAGTCTTGAAATGTGGGAAGCCTATCGGACCCTTGAAATATTTCGTTTAGTTCTTCGAAAGCCTTTTGCTGGTGAAAAAGAAGGAGAAAGTTAGTTCGAATACGCATCTTTCCAAATTTAAGACCTACTAACATATGGAAAAAGCCTTTAGAACTAGTAATTTTTTTACCTGAACATCTGGGTGATGTCCAAGCAAGAAGACGGCCCAAGACATCGCAGCGGCAGTTGTGTCGTGACCCTTGAAACATTTTCGTGGGTAATGAGTTACCATACTAGTTATAATACAGCAAATGTACGCTACTCACAGTAATGTCACACGAGAGCATTAAAAGCGAATTTCTTTGTTTCAGGTAATCCAAACAGTTACAAATATTGTGTACCTTGTGAACTTCCCGTAGATAATCGTGTGTTCAGTGAAAAAAATGCGACTATTGTGAATGTGTTTTGTCGATGTAATTATTTTATAAATGAAAAGTTACGATGTACCTTGACTACGGATAAGTTTCTGTGTCCACGTAGATTGCCTGAAACCGAAAGCTTGTGTAGAATTCATTCCTTAGTGAAAGATGGCAATATTCGTTAAATATTTAGTAACTGAGGTAGCGTATTTTGTCTGCACAAAAGATGTGAGAGACTAGAAAAAAGGCGTTACAGCATATATAATAAGTTAACTGTTGGATTACACAAATGAGAAGTTACCATGTCGCCTCACAACGAAGTCCATTGCCAAAGATGTCAATATCTGTTGAATATGTGTTAACTGAGGTAGTGTATTTTGTCTGCCTCATACATCTTGCTCACCAGATAGAAAAGTTTTGTCATGGATGGCTCTCCCAAGGCTATCAGTAAAACGTAAAACGTGAACTCCACCCACAAGCTCTGGCGAAACCAGCGTTACCGACCGACCACCGTGTTATCCTCAGTCCACAGGCGTCACCGGATGCGGAGATGGAGGGGCATGTGGTCAGCACACCGCTCACCCGGCTGTATGTCAGTTTTCGCTACCGGAGCCGCTACTTCTCAATCGAGTAGCTCCTCAGTTTTGCCTCACAAGGGCTCAGTGCACACCGCTTGCCAACAGCGCTCGGCAGACCGGATGGTCACCCAGCCAAGTGCCAACCCAGCCCGACAACGTTTAACTTCAGTGATCTGACGGGAACGTGTGTTACCACTTCGCAAGGCCGTTGGCAAGGCTATCAGTAGTTCTAATGGTATTTTATCTACTACTGGGGCCTTGTTTCGACTTAAGTCTTTCAGTGAGTGCTCTGTCAAAATCTTCACGCAGTAGCATATCTCTCCCACCTCATCTTTATCTACGTCCTCTTCCATTTCCATAATATTGGCCTTATGTACATCACCCTTGTATAGATCCTCTATACACCCCCTCCACCTTTCTGCATTTACTTCTTTGCTTAGGACTGGTTTGCCATCTGAGCTCTTGATATTCATACAGGTGGTTCTTTTTTCTCCAAAGGTCTCTTTGATTTTCCTGTAAGCAGGTGAACAAGATATATGAGACAGGCGAAATACCCTCAGACTTCAGGAAGAATATAGTAATCCCAATGACAAAGAAAGCATGTGCTCACAGGTGTGAGATTACCGAACTATTAGCTTAATAAGTCACGGTGGCAAAATACTGGTACGAATTCTATACAAACGAATTCTATACAGGCGAATGGAAAGCTGGTAGAAGCTGACCTCGGGGTATATCAGTTTGGATTCCGAGGCAACACTGATCCTACGACTTATCTTAGGAGAGAGGTTAAGGAAATACAAACATACGTTTATAACATTTGTAGACATAGAGAAAAGCTTTGCCCCGGTGATTGGAATACTCTCTTTCAAATTTTAAAGGTAACGGGGATAAAATACAGGGAGAGAAAGGCTATTTACAATTTGTACAGAAACCAGATGTCGTTTATAATAGTCGAGGGGCACGAAAGGGAAGCAGTGGTCGAGAAGGGAGTGAACCAAGTTTGTAGCCTATCACCGATGTTATTCAGTCTGAATACAGTAAGCAGTAAAGGAAACAAAAGAAAAATTTGGAGATGGAGTTAAAATCCATGGAGAAGAAAAAAAACCTTTGAGGTATGTCGATGACGTTCTAATTCTGTCAGAGACAGCAAAGGACCTGGAAGAGCAGTTGAACGGCATGGGTAGGTGTCTTGATGGAGGATGTAAGACGAAAATCAACAGAAGCAAAACGAGGGTAATGGAATGTAGTCGAATTAAATCAGGTGACGCTGAGGGAATCAGCTCGAGAAATGAGACACTTAAAGTAGCAGATGAGTTTTGCTATTTGGGCAGCAAAATAGCTGATGAGGTCGAAGTTGAGAGGATATAAAATGTAGACTGGCGAAGACAAGAACAGCTTTTCTGAAGAAGAGAAATTGTTAACATCGAGTATAGATTTAAGTGTCACACTTTCTGTCCTCAGGCCACAAGTGGCCTACCGGGACCATCCGACCGCCTTGTCATCCTCAGTCGAGGATGCGGATAGGAGGGGTGTGGGGTCAGCACACCGCCCTCCCGGTCGTTATGACGGTATTCTTGACCGAAGCCGCTACTATTCGGTCGAGTAGCTCCTCAGTTGGCATCACCCAGAAAAATGGCAACAGCGCATGGCTGCCTGGATGGTCACCCATCCAAGTGCCGACCACTCCCAACAGCGCTTAACTTCGGTGAACTCACGGGAACAGGTGTATCCACTGCGGCAAGGCAGTTGCCATAGATTTAAGGGTCGGGAAGTCTTTTCTGAAAGTATTTTTATGGAGTGTAGTCATGTATGGAAGTGAAACATGGACGATAAACAGTGTAGACAAGAAGAGAATAGAAGCTTTCGAAATGTGGTGCTACAGAAGAAAGCTGATGATTAGATGGGTAGATCACGTAACTAATGAGGAGTTACTGAGTAGAATTGGAAAGAAAAGGAATTTGTGGCACAACTTGACTAGAAGTAGGTAGGTCACGTTCTGAGGCATTAAGGGATCAGCAGTTTAGTATCGGAGGGAAGCGTGGACGGTAAACATCGTAGAGGGAGACCAAGAGATGAACACAGTAAGCAGATTCAGAAGGATGTAGGTTGCAGTAGTTACTCGGAGGTAAAGAGACTTGTACAGTATAGAGTAGCGTGGGGAGCTGCATCAAACCAGTCTTTGGACTGAAGACAATAACAGCAAGAACATTTTGTGGTGTCACCGCAAGGCACCACATTTGCTAGGTTGTAGGCTTCTAATCGGCCGCGATCCGTCAGTACCCGTAGGACCCGAGAGTCGCCACTGTCTATGCTAGCAGACCGAGCGCCGCCACTCGGCTAGTCTTACGAGACAAGCTAGCGCACTGGACAGTTCTACAGCCGACTTTAATATGAATGGTTCACTTGTTATAGCTTCAGAGATCTCATTTGCAGAGACGCTAGGTAGCATAGCCTAGCCTAGCCTAGCCAGGCGCCACATACAGTTTATGCAAGGACAATTGAGCTATATGTGTGAAGCAATTAGAATTGTCAGTCTATAACTGCACTTGTAAATATTATTGTACAAAGTCAAGATCGACGTTCACCGCTGATGCTGAATTAAAGCTAAATATTTAATTGTATTCCTGTCTACAAACTTTCTAATCACCTAAAACGTTCCAAATACATCCCGTCAAGTATGGATAAAAGTTTATGGAACCAGGTAATTAACTCCGCACGACTGCCTCATCATGGTCGCGACCTCTATAACGCGTCTCTGTCTTCCAATATCAGGGCGTTATTGCGTTTGGTCGGCCAAAAGAATACAATGCAAATGTGATTGATGATTTTTCTAAAATATAATGCAAAACTATAAAACGAGTGCGTCAACGGGGAAGGAAGGCACAGTTTTACATGAAATCAGCACGGCAAATGATTTAAAAAAGAAAAAACGCCTTTAGAGACAGATGTCAGTAAAGGATGTCGCATATAATAAGCAGCAATCGACTAGCAAATTGACTGGCAGTACTGTAGCCTCAATGTCAATGAAAGACTGCACCAGTGATTTAAACACTTTCGCCAAGGAGACTCGCTCCGCGTACTTAACATTTTGGAAGTCTCGACTACTAACACTTGCTTGTGAGCACATACTACGACGACTTGGAGGATGGTGTGTGACAGGTCGTTCTTCTTGTGCAGTTTTCGTTAATTCAGTATCTCCGCCAGCAGACAATGAACATGGACATAGATGAGCTGGTGTGGGTCTCGCGGCAGAGCAGAGCAGCGCAACAAACTGTCACCGCCCGGCCCAGGTATTTAATGGGCGATGGCGATAGGCCGGGCACGTCATTTCTTACTCTAGCGTCGACCAACTCGGACCTGATCTTTTCATCGCACCGGACTCGTGGTTCGCGTGCTAAATGTGCAGTCTTTCGAGCTCGTCGCGTATTGTGCCTTTTTCCGTACCGCTCTTCGCGTGTTGTTGGGGTTGTCTGCTCCCCTGTAGATTGCCCCGCACTAAGAGTTTGTTTTCCTCTTCCGGGATCCTACTCGCCGGTTTTCGTAACTGAACCACCGCCGGCTTGAGTGTGCCAACAGTACCGTTTCACGGCGTTGGTACCCCCGAGCAGATGCAGAAGTTGAAGAAGCAAGAACAAAGAGAGTCAGTCTCGGTATTACGCAGATAGAGGAGACCAGCAGACTGGCTCACTTTCATCCCTTTACTTTTTTCCAGCTTGTATTTTAAATGAGATTTTCACTCTGCAGCGGAGTGTGCGCTGATATGAAACTTCCTGGCAGATTAAAACTGTGTGCCGGACCGAGACTCGAACTCGGGACCTTTGCCTATCGCGGGCAAGTGCTCTACCACTTGCCCGCGAAAGGCAAACGTCCCGAGGTCGAGTGTCGGTCCTGCACACAGTTTTAATCTGCCAGGAAGTTTGTATTTTAAATGTTTACACTGATATTTTTATGTGGAAACAGTGGTACGTTACTTCAGGACCTTCAAGCTACGTAATTAAGGCTTCTCACAGTTTGTCTGTTTATAAAAAAAAAAAATAATACTAACCGTGCCATCATACCTGCGTTTACCACACTGGTTATTTAATCGATTTTAACACTCACAGTTTATTTTAATACATATTGCTGCAGCTTTATGACAAAAGCTACATTCATAAATTGTGTTACCATTGATATAATAACTATGAGAAAAATGAAGTGCCCAAATTTTTATCGGTCTTCATCTGAATGTTCGCTAGGATCTTCACAGTTCAGACATTCAAAGAAATGTCCTTTCACGTCACTGTCACATAACAGATGCGCCCACCGATTCGAAGTTGTGCCCTGAATCTATTCATCACTGTTTAAAGTAGCTAAGACAAGGCATAATCATTCTCACCTTCCTCATCTTGGAGAACATTCTTAGCAAGCTATGTTCCCCAACTCCCATGCTCTTTCACTTCTGTCACTGTCAATCTCACATCTGCTCCAGGGACATCGCCTCTTTCAGTTTTCTTTTTATACTTTCGAACCACCCTAACAAAAAAAAAGAAAAGAAAAAAAAACACGATAGGACAGCGTTGAGCAAATCTTGACTACATTCGAAGACACTCATAGAACCGATACTTGAAAATATACGTCCTGAAATGTTCCATAAATAATTCAATCATTTTAGTTGAATACTTGAACAGCGGTTATGGTTTTTTGATGAAAAAAATCACGCATCACAATTTGTCTACTTAAAAATTGCACTGGATGTGATCTTGAATTCGACAACGTTGGACCTATTAAACTTAATAAGAGTACTTAGTGACAAAGAAACAGCTTGCAGGTTGGCCACGTGGACCAAAGTGCCTCCATTTATGTGGGTCATGTGCCATATCGCCACATTGGAATTATGTTAGTTCGTTTAGGAAAGTCTATTACACCTTACTCGCCTGATACAGTGTTAAAATAATACCTAATGTATGGGCGTTAGACGTTGTACTTGCCTGTTCAGTGAAAACGTTGCTTGGAGTACGCAAAAAAACCAAGAAAGCAAACTTTACTGTTACTGACAGCAAAACATAAAATGCGTTTCCTACGTTACCCGCTAATCTAAGTGCATTGTTGGGTTCGGGGAAAGACAGCCACGACTTCTAAGGGTGGCGTATTCTAAGGGTAGTTTAACGAAGTAATACCAACTGGCCATCGTGCCCCCATCGCCAATGTGCCTCGGTCTCCTCTACTCTTTGCGGCGCGTAATACTGGTACTTGTGGAACATAAAAATAGAAATGGGTTTTTAGACAAAGAAAGCACGTTCGCCCAGCTTAGTCAATGTCCCGATTCAACAGTGGACTGATTTAAATTGCGTCTTAGCAGCGGTGTCGTCCCATTAAATGAAGTCTCTGCTATGAACTGAGTGTTTAACAACTTGCGAGACAAGTACAAAGTGTAAGTTGTTATTCCACTGTCCAAGAGTACTCGACGGTATTGCCTAGATCTCTAAATACACAATGACAGATAGGAAGTTACAGAAGCTAGAGAAGCAAATACCACAAGAGAAATTTGAAGAGGGCGGGATAGGTGAAAAATGAAGGGAATAGAAATCACGTATGTCTGAAAGCAGGTAAGCCCTAAACTACAAAATCTGTCGTCAAACACATGAAAGTATGGTTAACAAAAAATTTTCAGATGTGTGTGAAATCTTATGGGACTTAACTGCTAAGTTCATCAGTCCCTAAGCTTACACACTACTTAACCTAAATTATCCTAAGAACCAACACACACACACCCATGCCCGAGGGAGGCTTCGGACCTCCGCCGGGACCACCCGCACAGTCCTTGACCGCAGCGCCCGAGACCGCTCGGCTAATCCCGCGCGGCCATGGTTAACACATCGCATCATTAATGAGAGTTCTACTTTGTAATGTCTCACAATGTATTTTATCGAGATGTGAAGTACTTTAGAAAGTTATCCAGCGATTACAATCTTACGTTTTTGCAACCTGGTAGTCGAAGGGTGAGATCATTAAGGCGTGATCTTCACTGACAAGTGAAAATTGAGTGTCTGACTGGTACCGGTGTCTATCCTGCGCAAGAAGAGTTCTTCCAAGTGCAGCGTAAGAAAATGTCTTACGGGTTGGCTGAAGTTCAGGTGGCCACTAATTATTTTCTGGTGCTCAAAACAAACTTTACATTTGCTATTGCCATTACATATCTTCTCTCAGATTAATTACTGCAGTCATTTCCATAGTTTTTCATCACGTTTTTGAGTGAGGTTCCTTCACAGCGGTCTGCCGGGCGCTGTTGGTAAGTGGGGTGCACTCAGCCCTTGTGAGGCAAACTGAGGAGCTACTTGATCGAGAAGTAGCGGCTCCGGTCTCGGCAACTGACATACGGCCGGGAGAGCGGTGTGCGGACCACATGCCCCTCCATATCCGCATCCAGTGACGCCTGTGGGCTAAGGAAGTCACGGCAGCCGGTCGGTACCGTTGGGCCTTCATGGCCTGTTCAGGAGGAGTTTTTCCTTCACAGCCCATGTGGCTGGCCTCCAGCACTTACTCAGAATTAATATTACCTTGCTCATTTATTTCATAAATGCTTTGACTTGCATTGTTTTACACGTTTCCATACATCAGTGGTTTGTAAATTACCAAGCTGAGAAGTTGGTTGATGTTTCTTGCCATGTTCCTCTGTGTGAGTGTACATGCTGTTATTGAGGTCGCTTCTCGGTGGCGTATTTCGTAACTACTTCGGAATTTGTTACTTCGAAATCTGTGGTGCACTCGTAACTTCCTGGAGAGGATATCCATGGTAAAGTACCGACTAGTGGGCAATGAGCCCCAGTTTCTTTGTCTTGTCAGGTACTGAGTCATTAGTCCAAATCCCGTGCGGCTTTTACGAGATGAGAACGTTCTCATCTGGTATCAGAAGTTATGATTATTTTACTCAGTTATGATTTTTCTTATTAATCGCGATTTACGTGATGAGTGTGCGTAGAATGTGTCAGAGTCTAAAAGACTCGCCTTATAGTATTGTCTGTACATTATATATTGTGTAATTCCCGCTGTTAACTGCATTTCTTTACTGGAGGCTACAACCTAATTGAAAAATAGGCTTCCTCAATTGCGGTTAGAGATTTCCCTTGGTGCTGAATGCTTTGTTCTGGGGCGAACAATATGTGACATGTTCTGAACGCTTGTGCCTTTGGTTTAATATATTTCGAGTATAAATTTTGTAGCGTGCGTATTACACACTCATACTTTCCTTGTATTGTATTTCATTAACCTGTAACTGTTCAACACATGCTACCTATATCCGGAACTAAGAACCCATTTTCTATTAATTCAGACCTTCTCTCGGAATATTAAGCTATCGTGTCCAGAGAACTAGTACCAGATACTTTGCACTAGAAGATGCAAAAAAATTCGTAAGTGATCAGGAGCAAGTTATTCTTTCGCACGATTACCGGGTACAAAGCATAACATAACATCACTTTTTTTCAGAAGTTTGTTCCAGTATGTGTATGTAGCGCACTGCAATCAAGATCACAGGTAAATGAGAGTTCCCCGTTAACTCGGCAGGACTGCTAGAGGAATGCTTGGCTTGATACAGACCGACAGAGCAGACGGTAGGGTGTCACTGACGTAGTCAGATATGTTATCCGTGTGTACATTTTTAAAAAATAATTCCGTTACATTTAGATATTCGTTATAGTCAAATGCATATTCATTATAAGTCAGTTGTGTTTGTGTGTTCATTATCAGTCCGTTGCGTTTTTACACTAATCTTTAGTCTGATGTGTGTACAGGACAGTCTTAAGCAGTTGCATCATCGGTCCTTTAACCTTTAATATCGCGTAAATAACAAAATTAATCTTTTTCTAAAGTATTTCCTTCAATCTTGATGTCAGTGGCTCATTTTACATTTACTTACTATATTAGTTTTTTCACTTCTATTTTTAAGTTCATTTTTTTTCGTAGCAGTTCTAAATTTAGACAAGCTATACTGCACATTCTTCCATTATCAACTATTACGGCAGCCTCATTCACAGTGAATAGGAGTTCCGCTGACATTTTTGTTTCAAGTTCTTCACAGCTTTCCCAAAAAAATTATAGATAAATGTGGTGATAGTGCACTACACTAAATGATCAAAGTCAGATGTCATGTACAGTTCCTTCAAGATAATTATTTAAGCTGTACCATATAACTAATTTGCAGCATAAAATTCATGTCAGACAAGTGTATCCCGCTGGTAGAGCATAGTCTATAATGCGTTTATCGTTAAGACGTGAGTTATGTGGCTCTCTATAGCCGAAGTAAACAAATCGTCATCACCCTATGGCACTCGATGCAGAACTATGTTCTCCTGACCCAACTGCAAAAGGTATTCTCATTGTCGAAATTTGGAGAGTAAATCAATGCGAGATTTCCAATTTTTTCACCACATCACTGGTTAAAAATCTGTTCTTTTCAGTGTCGTTTAGTGTTCTACATCTATGTCAACATCTACGTGGATACTCTGCAAATCGCACGTAAGTGCGTGGCAGACGGTTCATCGAACGACGTTCATAATAGTTCTCTATTATTCCAGGTCGGTCTCAACAAAATATTTCCGCATTCGGAGGAGACAGTTGGTCATTGAAATTTCGTGCAAGGACACCACCGCAACGAGAAACGCCTTTGTTTTAATGATGTCCACCGCAAATCCTGTATCATGTCCGTGACACTGTCTTCCCTATTTCTCGATAACACAAAACATGCTGCACTTCTTTGAATTTTCTCGGTGTTCTTCGTTAATCCTATCTGGTAAGGATCCCACATCGCGCAGCAGTGGTCCAAAGCAGGGGGGACAAGCTTAGTATAGGTAGTCTCTATAGATCTGTTGCATCTTCTGAGTGTTCTTCCAATAAATCGCACTCTTTGATTCGCCTTTCCCGTCGACATTTTCTGTGCGTTCTTTCCAATCTAAGTTGTTCGTAATTGTAATTACTAGGTATTTAGTCGAATTTACGGCCTTTAGACTGGATTAATTTATTGTGTAAACGAAGTTTAACGGATTCCTTTTAGCACTCACGTGGATGATCTCATACTTTTCATTACTTAGGGTCATTTGCCAATTTTCGGACCATACAGATCTCTTTTCTAAATAGTTTCGCAATTTTTTTTTATCTTCTGATGACTTTACTATACGATAAACGACAGTATCATCTGCATACAACCTAGGACGGCTGCTCACATTGTCTCCCAAATCGTTTATGTAAATAAGGAACAGCAGAGGGGCTATAACACTATCTTGGGGAAAGCTAGAAATTATTTCTGTTTCACTCGATGACTTTCCGTCAGTTACTACCAACTGTGACCTCTGACAGGAAATCGCAAATGCAGTCGCATAACTAAGACGATATTCCATTCCATTGATTACAATCCGCTTGTGACGTACAGTGTCAAAAGCCTCCTGGAAATCTAGAAATACGGAATCAATTTGAAATTCCTTAGTCAATAGCACTCAACACTTCGTGTGTGTAAAGTGCTAGATGTTTCTCACAACAACGATGTTTTCTAAATCCACGTTGACCGTGTGTCAACAGACCGTTCTCTTCGAGGTCATTCATAATGTTCGAACGCAACATGTGTTCCAAAACCCTGCAGCATATCGACGTTAATGAAATGGATCTTTAATTTAGTGGATTACTCCTACTGCCTTTTGTGAATACAGCTGTGACCTGTGCAACTTTCCAGTCTTTTGACACGGACCTATCGTCCAAAAATGGCTCTGAGCACTATGGGACTTAACTGCTGAGGTCCTCAGTCCCCTAGAACTTAGAACTACTTAAACCTAACTAACCTAAGGACATCACACACATCCATGCCCGTGGCAGGATTTGAACCTGCGACCGTTGCGGTCGCGCGGCTCCAGACTGTAATGCCTAGAACCGCTCGGCCACTCCGACCGGCGGACCTATCGTCAAGCGAGCCGTTGTATGTGGTTCTTAAGTAAGTATGAAGCTATTGCATCAGCATTCTCTGAAAGGAATGTAACTGGTTATACGGTCTGGACTGAACGACTTGCTTTTTCAAGTGATGTAAGTTGCTTCATTACTCTGAGGATATCTGCTACTGAGTTACTTACTTTGGCATCTGTTACTGATGCGAATTCTCGGATATCTTTCTATTTTCTGCCAGGTGTCGGGACAAAGTTTCACTTTGGAAATTATTATTTCGTATGCGTACTACAAACAATTTACAATAAATTCACACATTATAGAATAATTTGTCCTCTATAAAATTTACAGTACTACAATGCTAATTTATAAAATGAAATACATGGAACGTTATATACAGTATAATAAAATATTATGCAGTCTTTGCTTCATATCTCACTCTTCCAGAAGTCCACATATGCCCTCGCTATTTCGCTGCACGCCATCAGGTCTTGGGCCGTGCACGCTCTTTGTTGGTTTACTAGCGGACACTGAAGCAGGTGGTTCATGGTCTGGATGTTCCCACACGGACACAAAGCACTCTCACTAATTCCCCACTTGTGCAGATTTTTGTTACATCTGCCCATTCCTGACGCAGCCTGTTCAGGGTATTCCAACTCTCCCACTCAAATTCCGCACCTGATGGCAGCACTTCCTCAGAATTGTGGGCAGATTCTTTTTGTTCCTGCCACAGTCTTTTTCTAGAAGTTTTTGCTGGATCTGTCAGTGGCTCGGTTGAGTGGAGAAAACTACTTCTGGACTTAAGGCGTTTTGGTACCATTTGGTGCCCATGTAGCGGACGACGTTGATCTAGAACCTGTTTTGTTCGTTCAGTTCTACTCTGTATAGAACGTCGGGACACTAGGCTCAGCAATTCCTGATAAGGAGTATAGGTGTTCTCTCTTGTTGGCTGAAGATATCCAGTAATATGTCTACACGTCTGGTTCAGGACAGTGTCCAGTTTGTTCGTGTGGCATGACCGTTCCCAGACAGGTTAAAAAAAAAAAATGGTTCAAATGGCTCTGAGCACTATGGGACTTACATCTGTGGTCATCAGTCCCCTAGAACTTAGAACTACTTAAACCTAACTAACCTAAGGACATCACACACATCCATGCCCGAGGCAGGATTAGAACCTGCGACCATAGCAGTCGCGCGGTTCCGGACTGAAGCGCCTAGAACCGCTCGGCCACCGCGGCCGGCCGCTTCCAGACAGGACTTGCAAACTCAGCAACAGAGTAACAGAGTGCCATTGCGGTGGTGCGTAACACTTTTGGATTAGCTCCCCACTTTGATGTTGTTAGTTTACCAAGTAAGTTATTCCGTGATTGGAGTTTCGCCGTGCACTTTTCAATGTGCCGCGTGAATGACAATGTCATGTCAATAGTAACTCGCAAGTGCACTGGGAAAGGGCAGTGTGATAATCTTGTGTCATTCCACCAAAAATTCAGTTCTCGCTTCGCCTCTCTGTTGTTAAGATGGTATAGGCAAGTCTGAGTCTTACTTGGATTGGGTTTCAGCTGATTTTTATTGTAATGGTTGGTGAGATTTTTCAGGTTCTCAGCTAGTATCTCCTCAATATCCTTGTAGTTTGATGCCAGAACTGCTATTGCCCTATCATCAGCATAAATGAAAGATCTTGACGGTGACTAATAAATATTAAATAACATGGTGTCAAGAACACTGCCCTGGGGAAGCCCTTTTTTTTTGTAGTCACCATCTGCTCTTGTTACCCTGGAACTCAACAAAATATCCTCTGTTAAATAGAACTGATTTGGGTACAGCAGTGAGTTGAGGGCTTTTTGTTGTTTTTTGCAATTTCGCAATGAAATTTTTGAGTTTAATGGTATCATATGCTGTCGTCAAATCTATAAACACCATCCCTGTAGCTAGTCTTTTCTCAAACCCATCTTCAATATACTGGGTTAGGCTGAGAGCTTGACTGGTACAAGATTTACCAGGACGCAATCCTGCTTGCTCTTTTATTAGGATGCCCTCAATCAGCTCTTTGGATCCGTTTAGTATCAGTTTTTCAAACAGTTTGTAAGTTGTACACAACAAAGAGATCGGCCGATAACTCTTAGGATCTTCTGGGTCCTTACCAGGCTTAAGAAACTATTATAAGCATCTCGCATTGAAGTAGGATAGTAAGAAATTGCTGAAAGTATTTCATTTTTCGGGCTACCTCTTCTTTTTTTTTTTTTTTTTTTTTTTTTTTTTTTTTTTTTTTTGGTATATCGACAATGCTGGCAATGTTACCTTAACAAGAGAGCGACCGTAATTAGCGTCTTCCTCAACACCTACGGGCGGTGTAGGACTTTTAGTCTTTTTAGGATATTCACCGAGTAAGATATGAGCTGCAGTACCTTGGGAAGTTTATTTAGGTTGATTAGAATATCATAAACGAGGTAATTTAATCAGTGGAACGTAACTGCAGTATAACAATATGACCAACAATCAATGTGAAATCAGCGAGAAGCCGACGACGGTGGTATTAAAATTGCAGACGACAGTTTTTTTCTGCTTACCTCGAACATGAAAGTGTCAACTTCCTCCTGGATATCAGCGTCGTCAAGATTTTCCCCATTCATGGACATATCCAGTAGTAAATCCAAGAAAGCGACGCGATTCTTCACACCTGCAGTAAACAAATTCAGAATTTTTACCACGAATACATATTTTTCTTATAGGGTGAGGGCCCCTCTGTAATTACGAAATTCAGTTACCTGTGTCGTCTTGACTTAGTGCATGTACGTTGAGTGCACTGCGTTGTCTCTGTTTCCTCCTCTCAGTTATTACCTGCAGCATTTAATTGGAAGTGTAATTTGAATCTTTATCAGACTAGATTCCTATTTATTGTTGTATAACTAGTTATAATAGACATAATGTTGTTGTACAGTATGAATCTAACATTGTAATGATTTTACCAAACATATCTGCCGACCTTCGCATCTTGCAGCTTACTAATTTGGGTGACACAGAGAGCCGATATTTTACAGCATCTTACCGTATCCTGTGATGCAGGTGATTTTACAGGGTGGCAATTATTGACCTATATGAAATAAATTCGTAGTAACTTCTGAACGGTTTGCTTTATGACGTTTAAATTGCACTGTTGGCCGCGGGGCATAGTGGGAATTAGTATGCGCTGCATGGTTTGGGTTAGCGACGAAGCCCACTTTCATTTGGACGGGTTGGTCAAATAGCAAAATTGGCGCATTTGGGGGATTGAGAATCCACATTTTGCCATCGAGAAGTCTCTTCACCCTGAATGTGTGATTGTGTGGTGCGCAATGTCTAGTCACGGAAAAATCGGTGCGTTATTCCTTGATGGCACGGTGACTGCCGAAAGGTATGTGAAAGGTTTGGAAGATGATTTCATCCCCATTATACAAAGCGACCCTGACTTCGATAAGATGTGGCTCATGCAAGACGGAGCTCGACCCCATCGAAGCAGGAGAGTGTTTGATGTCCTGTGTTGTTGGGCATATAGTCCTAACTGCAATTCCACCCTTGACATAGATTCCCCAGCTTAAAAAATCTAATTTACCGAATCCAGAAAGTAAATATAGATTCCTGCCTTTTATATGAGTTATTTTGGAAGACAAAAGAGATTGGAGCATACACACATTTTAATTTCACTCAAGTGTCGTTACTGGTTGTGAAAATACAGAACAACAGAATGGCATAGGCTATTTTTCCTCTAAGTATTCTCTAATCAGGTGAAATAAAGTATGTTATTATCACCTTCATATCTGTTACATCCTGCACCACAGCACTAAATTATTAAACTCATTTTTGGCCCGTAACAGACAGATAAGAGCATGTCACACCTCTGCCACAGGATGCTTCCCAACTTTCAAACTCTCTCAAAATACCTCGTCACAACTAAAAAACGAGTGATTATTCGCGAATCATATCCGTGGTACCCTCGCCCTCGCTCTTACCCGCCTGGCGGTACGTCATTGATATCAAACTGATTGACTAATTAATTAAATTGAACATGCGAGTCCTTTTGCGTGGTGAGTAATGTTTTTACCGCAGTCAGATTATACTCGCTAGGTAACCCTTACAGTCGCTTCAGTAATCTCTTTGGGAGCTTCCCACACGCTAGGTAGTCTATTCCTCCGATTCTAAAACGAGTGGTTACGGTCGTCAAATGGCTGAAGATATCCATCAGTAAACTCATTCTGTCTGTCAGCTGCCTCATCACGCTGGTGGAAGCAAGTCACTTATCATTCCGATATACTGTTCCGAAACTAATCCTGCTGAGACCTGTCTGCCTACGGGAGCTGTAGGATGCTTCACTTTCTTCTCCACCCCCGCGACGCCCCCGGCCCCACCCACGCCGCCGCCACCGACCTGCAGGCTCACAGCAAACACCGTCGCCACCGCCCAACGTGTTTGAGTCTGCAGAACTAGGTTTCCCTCAGAATATAGTCCTGTAGAATCTTGTCTATTGACCTGTCAAATTAGTGACTGGATGTCTCGAAAACTCAAATGGAAATCCCCTAAAGGAAGGTGATTTTCTTATCGAGGAACACTACTGAGAAAATTTAGAGAACCGATGTCTGAATCTGACTGCAGAAGGACTTTATTGACGCCAATGTACATTCCGCGTAAGGATCACGAAGATAAGATATGAGAAATCAGCACTCATACTGAGGAATAGAGGATGTCTTTTTTTTCCTTCGTTCTATTTGCGAGTGGAACAGGAATGGAAATGGTGCAAAACTCACGGAATAATGTTGTTCCTTATTTATCGACGAAGCAAGATATGGAATTTCTGCTGGTAATGGTTTCTCGGTAAAATCTCCGTAGTAGACCCAGTTTCCTCGTTGCAGTCATTTCGCGGTATGTCCGCGAGTAGTTGTCATATGTTTGGACACAACACTTAAAAGAAGCGGTAGAGGGCTCACCTCTCAACTCCCTTTCGTCCGAGTATCGCTTATCTTCCATGACCTCCCGAATCTTCTACTGTTCAATATACAGGGTGGTCCACTGATCGTGACCGGGCCAAATACCTCACAAAATAAGCGTCAAACGAAAAAAAATACTAAGAACGAAACTTGTGTAGCTTGAAGGGGGAAACCAGATGGCGCTATGGTTGGCCCTCTAGATGGCGCTGCCATAGGTCAAACGGATATCCACTGCGTTTTTTTAAATAGGAACCTCCATTTTTTATTACATATTCGTGTAGTCACTATAGAAATGTGAAAGTTTTAGTTGGACCACTTTTTTCGCTTTGTGATAGATGGCGCTGTAATAGTCACAAACATATGGCTCACAATTTTAGACGAACAGTTGGTAACAGGTAGGTTTTTTAAATTAAAATACACAACGTATGTACGTTTGAACATTTTATTTCGGTTGTTCCAATGTGATAAATGTATTCTTGTGAACTTATAATTTCTGAGAACGCATGCTGTGTACCTGTAAATACCACATTAATGCAATAAATGCTCAAAATGATGTCCGTCAACCTCAATGCATCTGGCAATACGTTTAACGACATTCCTCTCAACAGCGAGTATTTCGCCTTCCGTAGTGTTCGCACATGCATTGACAATGCGCTGACGCATGTTGTCAGGCATTGTCGGTGGATCACGATAGCAAATATCCTTCAACTTTTCCCACAGAAAGAAATCCGGGGACGTCAGATCCGGTGAACGTGTGGGCCATGATATGGTGCTTCGACGACCAATCCACCTGTCATGAAATATGCTATTCAATGCCGCTTCAACCGCACGCGAGCTACGTGCCGGACATCCATCATGTTGGAAGTACATCGCCATTCTGTCATGTAGTGAAACATCTTGTAGTAACGTCGGTAGAACATTACGTAGGAAATCAGCGTACATTGCACTATTTAGATTGCCATCGATAAAATGGGGGCCAATTATCCTTCCTCCAATAATGCCGCACCATACATTAATCCGCCAAGATTGCTGATGTTCCACTTGTCGCAGCCATCGTGGATTTTCCGCTTCCCAATAGTGCATATTATTCCGGTTTACGTTACCGCTGTTGGTGAATGATGCTTCGTCGCTTAATAGAACGCGTGAAAAAAATCTGTCATCGTCTCGTAATTTTTCTTGTGCCCAGTGCCAGAACTGTACACGACGTTCAAAGTTGTCACCATGCAATTCGTGGTGCATAGAAATATGGTACGGGTGCAATCGATGCTGAAGTAGCATTCTCAACACCGACGATTTTGAGATTCCCGATTTTCGTGCAGTTTGTTTGCTACTGATGTGCGGATTAGCCGTGACAGCAGCTAAAACACCTATTTGGGCATCTTCATTTGTTTCAGCTCGTGGTTGACGTTTCACATGTGGCTGAACACTTCCTGTTTCCTTAAATAACGTAACTGTCCAGCGAATGGTTCGGACACTTGGATGATGTCGTCCAGGACACCGAGCAGCATGCATAGCACACGCGCCTGGGGTATTTTGATCACAATAGCCATACATCAACACGATATCGACCTTTTCCGCAATTGGTAAACAGTCCATTTTAACACGGGTAATGTATCACGAAGCAAATACCGTCCGCACTGTCGGAATGTTACGTGATACCACGTACTTATACGTTTGTGACTATTACAGTACCATCTATCACAAAGCGAAAAAAGTTGTCCAACTAAAACATTCGTGTTTCTTTACGTACTACACGAACATGTAATAAAAAATGAGGGTTCCTATTTAAAAAACGCAGTTGATATCCGTTTGACCTACGGCAGCGCCATGCAGCGGGCCAACCATAGCGCCATCTGTTTTCCCCCTTCAAGCTAGACGAGTTTCGTTCTTAGTAGTTTTTTCGTTTGATGCTTATTTCGTGAGATATTTGGCCCGGTCACTATCAATGGACCACCCTGTATAGCACTCGATGGGGAAGAGATGTTGCCCGCCAAGTCACTGACTCATGCTAATCCTCTTGAAATTGCACCACGTTCCGGAAGCACTATTCCAGGAGTTAGAAGGCTGTCTAATACTTCACTCGTCACTGAGTATGTAGAGAACTATCACAACGAAAAAATAGCACACTAACATACAGGACGAGAGACACAAAATGCAGAGTATATGTGGACTGCACAGAGAAATTCAGAACCATAACATGTGCAATTCATCGATTAAGAACGATTGTCTATAAACGTACCCTTGTACGTGTCTCAATCTCCTTTACAGTATTCCTATAATTACTATGCTAGAAATACGGCAGTGTAATGGTGTTTGAACCTTCGTGGATAGTATAGCGTTTCGTGGGAAATAATAACCTTTTTCTTTTCAAATGGAGCACAACTCCATAATACGAATCTAACAGTATAGCAGAGCTTCCAGTACACTATCCTTTGAGTGATTTACATCGGTGCAGCAGGCTCTCACTTCCAGGCATAATTCAGAGATATTTTAAGAGTAGAGGGAGATAAGGGACTTAATCACAGGACTCCTCGTTCTTTTATCCTCACGTTCGGTTCGGTAGTGGACCGACCATGAGAATACGTTCTTTCTAGAGAAGATTATGTTCACATGCGTAATACGCATATGCGTGGGGCTAGTTTTTTATTGAGAAGCAAACCAAGCACTTACATGAATATCCAACTATCGTACACCAAGAGCCAATTGACCAATACGTACAGGCCAGACCAAATTAATGTCTATGTTTCCTCCAGCAACAGCAGTCATCTTATGAACTTCTCGTCCCGTCAGTGACGTGACTGTTCTACTTCTGTAGTATTGGCAGCTGTCCTACGTTATCAATGCGTCATGCAGTAAGTATATATCACTGTCGCAAGTAAATGTGATGAATAGTGAGAGCAGTCGAGACGCCGCATAGACCTCTTACGCAAATTAAAATAACAAATAAATGGGTGTGAGCTATGTTACAACACATGAATTAGAATGAAAACTTCCAAAACGGTACGAAAGAGTCATAACATGTGGTACCTGTGTAGATCAAATACAAGGTACGTACGGCTGGAGGTCCCTTCCTTACACGTCGCTGCTGCAAAGGGACGTTATACCACGACACAGACACAAATTTAAATACAGCTAACCGACACATCAATGACCGGACGTAAGGTTCTTAAATTTGTGGAGAGAGAAAAACAAAAAGGGGCACGAGGGGGATTTGAAAATGGATGTCCTCTTTCGCAGTCCTATGTCGTGGCCGCATAACCACGAGGCCTTGCCTCTTCAGACTCGCTCGATGTTGCACATCTTGAGCTTAGAGCGTTCACTGCTTCTGTTTTGCTCTTTTTCCACAGTTCAGTACACCTTCTTCCTGTTTTCACGCCTGATCTGTGTTCAGTTTTTGACGGGCGATCCACTGGGCCATCTGACCACTGAATCTGATGGGGGTGCGAGGGGGAGTTTCCCTTGTTATTACCACTTCCTCTTACATCCCGCTGCGAATTGTAGTGCAACAGTCTCTTGATGGAATACCAACGGAATCTGCGGTCACTCGGCTCCTACAGCGTCAAATCTTAGTGGGCGGGTCACACCCCACTTCAAAAGCCATGTAGATTTGAACTTCACATATTCTTCTGCTTTAGCTCACCGACTTGGCAGTTCATAGTGTTTGGATTGCTTCGTATAGGATTCCAGCAAATTAATCCTAACCAGATATATAAATTCTACTTCAGCTCACTCCAGATGCTTACTACTGGAAACTTTACGGCAGTTAACACTTCCGATGACAGTGTACGAGATTTCCCGTCCTATTAATGTGCAATATATTTAGTTGCGTTTGGGTGAACTACCACCTCCACCACAGGTTTCCCACCTGTTTGCGGACAACTCCATCATCTAGGAACATTCCACATCCAATACAAATACAATGCGGATGGAATGGGACGGAAAAAAATCTCTGGGAAAGACGATGTATTTCTCTCGGAAACATACGATAGATTGGGGTATGTATGGAGGCATCTAGGAAATTTTTGGTGTGATCTGCGTGTGAGATTGGGATGGATGTGTAATTGATAATGCAGGTGTGATGTACACTCCACCATGCTCTGCACAGTCGTTTGCAGTGTCTTTGTATTAAATATGGGATGTTCGTTGGTGATGGAGTTGTACGCAGGCGGGAAACCTGTGGTGGAGGTGGTAGTTGACCCAAACGCAACTAAATATATTGCACTTTAATGGGACTAGAAATCCCGTACACTGTCATCTGAAACGTTAACTGCCGTGTAATATGCAGCAGTAAGCATCTGGAACGAGTTGAAGTAGAGTGCATATGTCTAGTTCGGAATAATTTGCTGTAGTGTTAAGAGAAGCAATTCAAAGACTGTTAATTGACAAGCCGGTGAGCATAAGTAGAAAAATATGTCAAGCTCAAATCTACATGGATTTTTAATGGGAGTGTGATCCACTCACTAAGATTTGGCGGTGCTCGAGGCAAGTGACAGCAAGTCCCGTCGGTATGTCATCACGAGACTGTCGTGCTACAAATCGGGTCGAGGGGTACTAAGATGACTGCTGTTGCTGGAGGAAACATTGACACTGATTTGGTCTGGCTTGTATGCGTTCTACTCATGTGAATAAGCTCTGCTCCAGAGAGAAAGCAGTTTTAGGGACGGTACACTATCGAGCAGCACGTGGGAGTAAAGAATGAGCAGTCCTTTCATTAAATCACGAATCTAACCGTACTATTGAAATAGCTCTGAATTCTGCATGGAGGTGTGAAGCTGCTGCACCAATGTGAAACATTCAAGGGGGTAGTGTATTGGAACTTCAGTTATACTTTTAGATTCGCGTTGTGGAGTTTTGCTCAATTTGACAAGAACAGTGATGTATTTCTCACGAAACGCTATTCTGTCAACGAAGACTCTCATACCATTACACTGTCGTATTTCTAGCGTAGTAATCAAAGGAGATTAGGACACGTAGAAGGATATTTTTATAGACAGTGGGTCGATATCGATGAATTGTAGGTGTTGAGATTCTGAATTTCTCAGTCCGCGTATACTCTACATTGTTATGACTTTCCTCCTGTAGCTTAGTGTGCTATTTTCCTCGTTGTGCTAGCTCTCTACCTGTTCAGTGACGGTTGGAGGACTAGACAGCCTTCTAGCTGAGGAAACATCCCATCGGAACGTGATGGGATTTCGAGAGAATTAGCATGGACCTGTGGCTTGGCGGGGGACACCTCTTACTCGTCGAAGTCAGGTGGAGTCAAATGCTATGTATCGAAGACTGGAAGACTCGCGAGAAAATGGCGGGTAAGCGGTACTCTGACAATATGGGAGTTGAGAGGGTAGCTCTATAGCCCTTCTTATGTGTTGTGGCCAAACATGTTACAACCTCTCGCATACGTTTCGCGAAGTGACTACAATGAGAAAATGGGTCTAATACGAAGATTTTTACCGAGCGACGTTTAGCAACAGAAGTTACCTCCTTTGTATTCCGCGAGATTTGTACAGCTATAAACGAGTGGAGTGACATCTTAATAGGTGGACTAAATTTACATCTACATTAGTATGTTTACTTTGCAAGCCATCAAGTGGTTTGTTTCGGATGGCATCTTGTACCACTATGCCATTTTCTTTCGTATTCCGCTCGCGAATAGAGTGAGGAAGCAACAGCCTGACTGTATGCCTCGGTATTAGAACAAAATTATCGTATCTTATCCTCGTGGCTTTTACGCGAAAGGTATGTTGGCGTCAGTAAAATCCTTCTCCAGTCATCTTCAAATGTCGTTTCTCTAAATTATCTCAATAGTGTTTCTCGAGAAGGTCCAATCGTGTGATTGAAGTGAAGAGTTCCTAGATAACAGAAAGCAGCATGTCATTCTCAATGGAGAGAAGTCTTCCGAAGTAAGAGTGATTTCATGTGTGCCGCAGGGGAGTGTCGTACGACCGTTACTATTCACAATATACATAAATTACCTTGTGGATGACATCGGAAGTTCACTGAGGCTTTTTGCGGATGATGCTGTGGTATATCGAGAGGTTGTAAGAATGGAAAATTGTACTGAAATGCAGGAGGATATGCAGCGAATTGACGCATGGTGCAGGGAATGGCAATTGAATCTCAATGTAGACAAGTGTAATGTGCTGCGAATACATAGAAAGAAATATTCCTTATCATTTGGCTACAATATAGCAGGTCAGCAACTAGAAGCAGTTAATTCTATAAATTATCTGGGAGTATGCATTAGGAGTGATTTAAAATGGAATGATCATATAAAGTTGATTGTCGGTAAAGAAGATGCCAGACTGAGATTCATTGGAAGAATCCTAAGGAAATACAATCCAAAACAAAGGAAGTAGGTTACAGTACGCTTGTTCGCCGACTGCAGTGTGGGATCCGTACCAAATTGGGTTGATAGAAGAGATAGAGAAGATCCAACGGAGAGTAGCGCGCTTCGTTACAGGATCATTTAGTAATCACGAAAGCGTTACGGAGATGATAGATAAACTCCAGTGGAAGACTCTGCAGGAGAGACGCTCAGTAGCTCGGTACGGGCTTTTGTTGAAGTTTCGAGAACATACCTTCACCGAGGAGTCAAGCAGTATATTGCTCCCTCCTACGTATATCTCGTGAAGAGACCATGAGGATAAAATCAGAGAGATTAGAGCCCATACAGAGGCATACCGACAATCCTTCTTTCCACGAACAATACGAGACTGGAATAGAAGGGAGAACCGATAGAGGTACTCAAGGTACCCTCCGCCACACGCCGTCAGGTGGCTTGCGGAGTATGGATGTAGATGTAGATCGCCTTTCCTCCAGGGATTCCCATTTCATTTCACGAGACATCCAGCCACTAATTTGGAGGGAGCCAATATGTATGCTTCTACAGGGTTGTATTCTGAGGAAAACCCAGGTCTGCCGGCTCTTACACGCACGCCGGTGGCGGCGGTGGTTGCTGTTCGCCTGCGGCGCGGTGGCGGCGGCGGGGGCAGGATTCGGCGGTGTCGCGGGGGTGGAGAAGAGAGTGAAACATCCTACAGCGCCCACGTTTCAGCACGATTAGTTGGGGAGCAGTATACCGGGATTGTGACTTACTTCAACTAGCGCGGCAAGCCAATCGGCAGACAGACTGAGTTTAGTGTTGGATATCTACAGCTACCTGATGAGGTTACCACCCACTTTTGTATCGGAGGAAGTGGCCAACTAGCCTGTGGGAAGCCCTCAGAGACGGCACAGAAGCGACTGTAAGCGTTATGTGGCCAGTGGCATCCGACTGTGGGAAGAAAATTACACGCCATGAAAAGGGACTCTCATAATCAATTTAATTAATTAGTCCATCTGTTTCACATCAACGACGTGCCGCCACGTTGGTGGAAGCGAGGGCGAGAATACCATGGATATGGTTCGCGTGTCGGGGCGGTAATCAGTCATTAAGATGAGATTTTTTAATGAAATTTCAATCTGCTACCTGCACAGGGAGAGATATCTATTGTAATCAAGTCAGCCGTATTACCAAATTTATAATGTGATGTGTAGTATTAACCTGATATTTGCAACTCCTCTGGGCTGCTGCCTTAACAGACTGTGGGTGACGAGGCATTTGGCTACTTAAACAGAGTTCGAAAGTGAGGAAGCATCCTGTGATACGATGCTCTGAACACTGTCATGAGTCAATAATGAGTTGAATATTCTAGTGCTGCGGTGCAAGATGTAACAGATATTATGCTGATAGAAGCAGATTCTTTTTTAACCTTATGAGGAAATACTTAGAGGAAATACACGGTATGCTACACTGTTGTACTGGATTTTAACAACACGTAACAATACGTCATTGATTTGAAAACGCATGTGTGGTCCGATTTCTTGTATCTTCGAAAATAACTCGTATAAAAGGGAGGAACCTACCTTTCGTATAAGAGATTTAAGGTTAATCGACAAAAACATCGCCGGCCGCTGTGGCCGAGCAGTTCTAGGCGCTTCAGTCTGGAACCGCGTGACTGCTACGGTCGCAGGTTCGAATCCTGCTTCGGCCATGGATCTGTGTGATGTCCTTAGGTTAGTTAGGTTTAAGTAGTTCTAAGTTCTAGGGAACTGATGACCTCAGATGTTAAGTCCCATAGTACTCAGAGCCATTTGAACCATTTGAACAACAACATCCCCGTTTTGGATTGGGTAAAGCGGATTTTTCAAACTGGGAAGTCTATGTCAGGGGTGGAATTGCAGGTAGACCTATACATCTAGGGCACACCTGCTTGTCTTACGGTGTGCTGCGGACAGTGGCAGGAGTAGGCATGATGTTTCAGCCGACCGGAAGCCGCGGCTTAGCCTCGAGTGACCAGCGGGTACAAAGAGTGCTCCGACCTGTCGGCTCTTGTATATAGCCAGGGGGATACGTCCCAGGGACGGCGCTCACTGCGCCTACCGGATGACTGAATGCTCAAGTAACAAATATGCTGGTCGAGCGGCGACAGAAGCGGATGTTTGCGTTGTGTGAGAAGGTTCAATATCGCGATTGTTCGCAATGGAAGATTATTCCCCGGATGTAAATTGATTAGCTCACTGCTTGGAAGTCATAGTGACAGTCTTTCCAGCCTCTGTGCATCCGGTACAACCCGCGTGTAGGTACTGCGAAGGACTGCCAGCGTGGCTGATGCCAGTCCTCAAATGGTTCAAATGGCTCTAAGCACTGTGGGACTTAACTTCTGAGGTCATCAGTCCCCTAGAACTTAGAACTACTTAAACCTAACTAACCTAACGACATCACACACATCCATCCCCGAGGCAGGATTCGAACCTGCGACCGTAGCAGCCGCGTGGTTCCGGACTGAAACGCCTAGAACCGCTCGGCCACCGCGGCCGGCCAGTCCTCTCCGTGCCTGCGGGGACTCGGCTCCCCGGCAGTTGGCAGAGGGCGCGTGCTGTGCGCCCGCGATTTTGTACAATCATAAGGTTTTTTCGGCAGATATATTTAGTGTACTGTGGAACGTTGTGGTGGAGGAAGGTGATTGTGCTCTCAAATTCGTTACGTAAAAGACCTCGGATATGTTACGATCTATTTGTGGCGCAAATTTATTTACAATTTGCAAAGTGTTTATGTGTTATACTCAGACCTGAAAATATGTTTTTTATGGAAAATAATCATCGTAAGGTGGTGGTGAATGACCTATTTGTCTCATGTAAATTGTTAAACAATTACTTTGATAGGATAGTGCAAATGAACTTTTTCCCGACAGTTTTGATAGAGCAGTTGTGACAGCTCTCCGTTTGTCCCCAGCATTAGCCAACGGGGACACAGTTTTCTGAGGAGGGGTGGAAACCTCGGGCTGTGTGTTTGATTCATGCATGTGTTCGCACTAACTGGAAGTAACCACTTGAGATAGACAGAGACAGATTTCGAGTCTGAAATTTCCCGATCAAAGGAATGCTATCACGTCATGGTTTGTTTGGGGGCTGCAAGAACAAATGGCGGTCTCTCATGGAGGCAGGCACGTCACCCTGGTCTACAGGTTTCAGGACCAGGTGTTACAAGAGGAAGCAGCCACTTGAGAGAGAGCGGAGATAGTTTTCTGGGTATCGAATATCACAGGACCCCGGCTTCTGGTCTGCAGTCGGTGGTATTTAGTATTGTGATTTGCAATTCGGACAATGGGTGGTTTTCTACCTTCGCAGCATGCAAATGTGTGCGCTCTGTGCTCTGCCCATTGCCCAGTGGCGCCTGGTCGACAGACACGCGCAGGTGATCTAAAATGGCGGCTAACATACCGTTCTTCATTCATGGGCAGTGGGGGCAGGGGGGTGCAGACGTGAGCTTTTCCCTAGTGAGGGAGCTCTGTCTCTTGCAAACTGATTAAATAAGGAATATGCAAACTGAATTGATCTGTAGATTATTATGTCAGTTGACATTGATTTGAATTTAATGCCATGGGATCCTTTCTTTCCAGCACAGACTGGGTCTTCTTCCCTCGATTTTCCAGGTGGAATGGAAAACAAAATTGAGAATGCGCTAGATGACGATCAGTTTGGCTTTAGGAAAAGTAAAGGCATGGAAGAGGCAATTCTGACGTTGCAGTTAATAATGAAAGCAATATTAAAGAAAATTCAAGACACGTTCATAGGATTTGTCGACCTGGAAAAAGTGTTAGACGATGTAAAATGGTGCAAGACGTTCGAAATTCTGAGAAAAATAGGGATAAGCTATACCGAGAGACAGGTCATTTACAATATGTACAACAAACAAGAGGGAATAATAAGAGTAGTCTTTCGCCCCTACTGTTCAATCTGTACATCGAGGAAGCAATGATGAAAATTAAAAAAAAAAAAAAGGTTCAGGAGTGGAATTAAAATTCAAAGTGAAAGGATATCAGTGATACGATTCGCTGATGACATTGCTATCCTGAGTGAAAGTGAAGAAGAATTACATGATCTGCTGAATGGAATGAACAGTCTAATGAGTATAGAGTATGGATTGAGAGTAAAGCAAAGAAAGACGTTGGTAATGAGATGTAGTAGAGATGAGAAACTTAATATCAGTATCGATGGTCACGAAGTAGATGAAGTTAAGGGAGTCTGCTACCTGGGCAGTAAAATAACGAGTGATGGACAGGGCAAAGTGAACATCAAAAGCAGAATAGCAATGGCAAAAAGGGCATTCCTTCTCAAGAGAAGTCTACTAATATCAAATATCGGCCTTAATTTGAGGAAGAAATATCTGAGAATGTACGTCTGGAGTACAGCATTGTATGGGAGTGAAACATAGACTGTGGGAAAATCAGAACGGAAGAAAATCGAAGCATTTGAGAGGTGGTGCTACAGATGAATGTACAAAATTAGGTGGACTGATAAGGTAAGGAATGAGGAGGTTCTGTGGAGAATCGGAGAGGAAAGGAATATGTGGAAAACAGTGATGAGGAGAAGGGACAGGATAATAGGACATCTGTTAACACATGAGGGAATGACTTCCTTGGTACTAGAGGAAGCTGTAGAAGGCAAAAACTGTAGAGGAAGACAGAGATAGTAATACATCCAGCAAATAATAGAGGACGTAGGTTGCAAGAGCTACTCTGAGATGAAGAGGTTAGCACAGGAGAGGAATTCATGGCGGTCCGCGTCAAACCAGTCAGAAGACTGATGACCCAAAAAAAAAAAAATGTGGTTGAAGGAAGGGGAGGGCTGTGGAGTTTCCCAGGTCTGGGAAAAGAGGCTCAGAGCTGGGGAGAGGGTGCATGAAAGCGTCCCTTTTTCAGAGGGGTGTGGGAGAAGGAGGGAGAAGGCTTGGAGGGTTTTTCAGGAGGACAGATTATCTACAGAGGGCTATAAATCAACCCTCAGGGTGTCATAAACCGTTTAGCAGCACAGTAAGTTAAGTGAGAAAGGAGGAGGGTGGTTTAATTGATCAATTTAATTAACTAGTGTGTCAATTTGATATCAAAATGCGCCAAAATCCTCTTTGAGTGAATTCTCGATATTTATATGTCCATCCTTTTGATTGGAGGTTTGAGGGACTTCGGCTATTCGCTTATGTAACAAAATGGAACACCTACAGATGTCCGTATGATGTTGTTTATCACATGGCTACAAGTTTCAGTGCTTTAGTGCACAATCTTCAGGCCTTAACTGCCGTTGAAGGGCTTAACTCCAATTATATACACAATGGCACACCTCTGGTCAACATCTATTAACTGGTATTCGTTATTACAGGTAGTCTACGAAGGCCATTTCATAGATATCGGCTACTGATGAGTCGTGTATACGATTGGAGCTAACCTCCTCAGTGGCAGTCTCAGAGAAAGTAAATTACATTTTTACAAAATTACCATGGGCCTCACGGTAGTAAAGCTGCATTGTAACTCTCCGAGATGTGAACATATAGCTGTTCCACAACACGCTACCGTAGTCTATTCAGAGTGGCTTGGACATACTGTATCCAGTCAGCTGCACAGTTTTTCCGGACGGCATGTGTAATTTCCCTTAATGACTAGTTACCAACTCCTAATTTCCTTCAATCATCCTCTAAAATTGGTATTTTCCGAAAAGCAGATAAACTGAAAATAATCTCATCTTTACAAATATTAAGGAAACAATTGAAGATTATGCCTCTAGAAACCTTAAACCTTACATTATACATAACTTACACGATTACATAATGTGATTTACACCTGCATTCATTAAGTGAATCTGTGATCTGGAAAAGGGCTCATGTCTTGGCAAGTTAATTTTTCAAGACAACAGGTTTAAGCATGGTATCTTAGAGTTGTCATGTAGCAATTGGGTCGAGGGTGAGACAATATAAGCCATTACCACATACTTTAGCCATCGACCGTTGTCAGTAATCGAGTCTGAATGTGCTGGAGATGACACCTTTTCGAACCCGACGATGTTGATGATGGTAACTAGCATCCTGTTTGCAGTGGAAGGATTGTGTTATGCAAGTTTGTGGTATCCACATTCATTGCAGCAATAAAAGAGTGTGTTATGAGCGTACAGGTTTAGTCATAATGTTCCCAAAGTACGACCACAACCAAAATACAGCAAAACAGTTAATGGTTGGTGTGCTTCTTCTTTATCTTGTTCATCCTTGGTAGATACTGTAATAAAAGGGTTCCTGCTCGTCAGGTATGTTCTGTAGAATTTTCTTGAGATTATCTAGTGTCGTGTTTTTTGTTGCGAAAGGTCCACTATGGACTTCTTTATGTGAACTTGGCCCCTCCTCTAACTCAATATCCTTCTAACAAATACTTCTGTTGATGGGACAATGACTCCATATTGTATCAAATGATGCAAACAGACATAAAGATCAGTTATCTCCTGTAAATAATATGAAAAAAGTGTGCATGACCCTTTTTACAACGCATCGATTCAATTATTAGCAAAGTGCAAGATTGATTCGTCACAGCTTCACTCACTCTGACAGTACAACAAATGAAAAAATGAAGAGCAATTATTATTTTAGAACTGATACATCACATAAGCAAAATGTTTGTTAATTATATATCTATCAACAAAGTGTTTATTGTAGAGTATCTTTTGACGGGAAGTCGCTCTTAATGGGCAGCTACAAAATGTAGTTCTAGATAAATGTGAATAACTCTGAAACTGTTTAAGATTTATATCTTAAACTAGTACAGAGGCTGACTATTGTTATTGCGTGAGGCAATACAAAATTCCATAGTGATCAGAATACGGAAAGTGCCTTTACGAATACACAGGTCGATGTGTGATCTGCAGAGCATTACTGCGCTTGGCTTGGCCTGCAACGCTCGAGCGTGAACCCAAAGTGTACGGCACGTGGCCTCTTGAGAAGAACCTTACAGCTTCCTACATCACACACATCCATGCCCCAGGCAGGATTCGAACCCGCGACCGTAGCAGCAGCGCGGTTCCGGACTGAAGTGCCTAGAACCGCTCGTCCACAGCGGCCGTCTACAGCTTGATAATCGACGGTGCATTTCGCTACACCCCAAAGGTTTTCCTCCTCCATCCCCAATCGCCCCATTCACTGCGGTGTCTGAGAATTGTCTTAAACTCATGTGTTGACCTTAAGTGACGGTAATAAGTGTGTAACGCTGTGTCGTTTTGTCTTGTATGACGATGAGAGAAGGAAGAGGGTACAAACTGGTCGAGATACATTTTATTAACACCGAGAAGCTTATGTCCACGAATCAGCGCAGTTTTAGGAAGCATCGCTAGTGTCATACTCACCTTGCCCTTTTCTCATATGATATACTGTGAACTATGGATGAAGGGCAACAGGGAGATTCCGTATT
The DNA here is from genome assembly GCF_021461385.2 of Schistocerca piceifrons. Taxonomy (NCBI): domain Eukaryota; kingdom Metazoa; phylum Arthropoda; class Insecta; order Orthoptera; family Acrididae; genus Schistocerca; species Schistocerca piceifrons. The sequence goes on from NC_060144.1 coordinate 338,723,263, forward strand.
TCTAGGTTTACGGAGAGCATTTGACGCGGTGACCAATGCAGATTCTTAACGAAGGTATGAACATATGAAACAGATTGCCAAATATGTGAGTTGTTCGATGATTGCTTAAGTAATAGACCCCATTTATTGTCCTCGATGGCGACTGTTCATCGGAGCCGAAGGTATAGTCAGAAGTGCGCGAGGGAAGAGTGATAAGACCGTTATTATTTTCTATACACGTAAATGATACGGCGGAGAGGGTGGGCAGCAATCTGCGGTTGATTGCTGATGATGATCTGGAGTAGCGGAAGGTGTCAAAGTTTCCTGAGTGGACGAGGACCCAAAATGAGGTAGACCATACTTTTAGATCGTATAATGAATGTCAGCTGGCTCTAAATGTAGAAAAATGTAAGTTAAAGCGGATAAGTAGAAACACCAACCCCCTAATATTAGGATATAGCATTAGCGGTATCCTCCTTAACACAATCGTGTCCTTTAAATATCTTGGCGTAACGCTGCAAAGCGATTTGAAATGGAATGTGCGTGCGGCGACTGTGGTACGGAAGGCGAATGATCGACTTCGGTTTTTTGGGAGAAGTTTTAGGAAAGAGTGGTTAAATCAGTAAAGGAGACCGCGTATAGAATACTAATGCGTCTATTCTTGAGTGCTGCTCGTGTGTTTGGAATCCTTATCAGGTCGGATTAAAGGAAGACATAGAAGCAATTGAGAGGTGGACTCCTAGATTTGTTACCGGTGGATTCGAGCAACGCGCAAGTGTTACGGAGATGCTTCAGGAACTCAAATGGGAATCCGTGGAGGAAAGGCGACATTCTTTTCGAGGAACACCACTGAGAAAATTTAGAGAACCGGCATCTGAAGCTGACTGCAGAACGATTTTATTGCCGTCAACAGACATTACGCGTAAGGACCAAGAAGACATTAGGGCTGACTCTATTTCCGAGTGGAACAGGAAAGGAAATGACTTATAGTACTACAAGGTACCCTCCACCACGCACCATACGGTTGCTTGCGGAGTATGTGTGTAAATGTTGCACGTAGCCCACTGCTCTCGAGGGGGCGGCAGAGCTTAAGTATCGTATCTGCCAGACTCCTCACTACCAAGTGTCATATGCCCTCTCCCAATGGCCGGCCAGAGTGGCTGAGCGGTTCTAGGCGCTACAGTCTGGAACCGCGCGACCGCTACGGTCTCAGGTTCGAATCCTGCCTCGGGCATGGATGTATGCGATGTCCTTGGGTTAGTTAGGTTTAAGTAGTTCTAAGTTCTAGGGGACTGATGACCTCAGAAGTTAAGTCCCTTAGTGCTCAGAGCCTCTCCCACTGAGACACTGCAGTACGGTTTGGAATGTGCTCCAGATCTTCAGTGATCAGAAACTTTATGTCTCCACCTCTCCCTTCCTTACCGGCTAAGTACTGGTGGTGAAAATATCTCCCACCCTCAGGACTCAAGTTGGTTACCCCCAAGATGAGCGCTACCGTACTGGTGTAGTTATTATCCTCAGATAAGGAGACGGTTGCTTTAAATTTGTATACTCTTCATAATTTGCTTTGTTTTAAGCAGAATGACTATCATTTTTATCTATCATGTGTACAGGGCGACACTTTTTACTGTGCGTCCCTCCCTCCCCCCCCCCCCCCCCTCCACCCTTCCCTCTTTATAAATTGTGAAATCGTTTTCTGTGTACATTGGCTGACAGACCTTGTATACAGCACATGAAACTCAACTGTTGCTCAACAATTGCGTTGCATACCAGTTCTAATGTTTATCATGTCCATGCTTTTAATTAATGTGAGATCAAAATTAGAATATATTTTGATTGTTTTGACATGTATGAAGATTTTCAGTAAAGGACAAATCCGCTGATCACTGTAGAAGTCTGATTGCATTAAAAACACTGTACCCAATACGGATGTCACTCAGTTTAATTCTACATGAATTTATGGGAAATTTGTCCACAATGTGCAAAAAGTTCGATAATATTTGCAGATACACAAGTTTTAGTTTGATTTATCTATTTTGTATGTGCAAATTGCTATTTCAGGTGCAATATTTTAATTTTGCTAGTTCATATGTAGCTGTAAATCACAGATGCACGGCTTGTAAATAGTCACTGTTCAGGACTGTGACTGCTCTTTTAGGGTGCCTCATTTACAATTTTTTTGACTACAGTAACAACGAAATTCCACTTAGGGAATCTAAGAACTCATGCATAGTTCTATGTGTACCACGTCTTATATGACATGTCTGTACTACTGTAAGCTAAGACAGATCAAACCATGTTGAACTTTCTACGAAAAAAAAGAAAAAATTCTACCCATTGTGTGTCGCAAGCTGTTGACAGAAACCGTGCGATGTTAAGAGATTTTCAAATTAACTGTTAAATCCAATAAAGTTGACAGTGATATCCACACGCGGACATGCCCCTCCCCTCACACTCACACACACACAAACACACATACACACACACACAAACACAAACACACACACACACACATTTGAGGAAAAAAAACTCTTTCGTTTACAGTAGTGTCTTAGCACTGTTGAGATACGTGATACAAGTTTACATGCTCCTACCTGCTTAGAAAACTGATGCACCGTGTCGAGGCACTTGTAGTACTGTCTACCCGATGGCGTCATGCGGAATATGAAGTCGGGGTATAGCCAGGGATTCAACATTCTTTTCATCGTCAGCTCCGTCACTCTGTGTGAAGAAACTACTTTAGTTACAGATGTGATATGCAGGAAAACTTATCTTTTTTCTGCCTGTAGCAGAAGACACATCTTTTCGTGTTATTATTTTCAATCCGAAGACTGATTTGATGCAGATTAGATACTCTATTCCATCCAGTAAAGACCTTTTGAGTTCTATATACGAGGGTCATTCAATAATTAAAGAGACAAATTGGTCTGGAGAAAAAAGTGTTTACTTTTACAAAACAATACTTTTTCCATTTTTCAACATAATCCCCTTGCACCTTTATGCACTTGTTCCAACGGCCTACAAGCTTTTTTTATTCTGGCTGCAAAGACCTCTTTAGCTTGATGTTTGAACCAATTTCCTTCAAACTTTTTCACGTCCTCGTTGTCCTGGAACCTCTTGCCACGTAATGCCTCCTTTAGTACTAAATCAGGACTGTAAGACTGATGAGGCAGTACTTTCCAGACCATTATGCCAACGGTGTCACGGGTTAGTTGAGCGATATGAGGACGTGCGGCGTTGTCTTACTGGAGAATCACTCCTCTCCTCTGAACTCCAAGACGTCTCTCTCTCGTGGCTGGCTTCACCTTGTTTAAAAGAAAAAAAGGTTCAAATGGCTCTGAGCACTATGGGACTTAACATCTGAGATCATCAGTCCCCTAGAACTTAGAACTACTTAAACCTAACTAACCTAAGGACATCACACACATCCATGCCCGAGGCAGGATTCGAACCTGCGACCGTAGAGGCCGCGCGGTTCCAGACTGGAGTGCCTAGAACCGCTCGGCCACACGGGCCGGCTTTAAAAGAAAATCCGAGCAGTATTGGCTGTTCATTGTACGCTGCTCTTCGAGATAATAACAAAAAAGTGGACCTTCAGCATCCAAAAACACCGTCAACATGACTTTTCCTGTTGATGCTTGGGTTTTGAATTTTTTCTTGAGTATGCTTCCACTCCATGCTTTGTCTTTTTGATTCTGGCTCATAATAGTGAACCCAAGTTTCATTACAAGTTAAAATTTTGTTGAGAAAGTGCTCACCTTCTCTTTCATAACTTTCCTTCAGCTCAGTGCACACTCTCAACCTCGTTTCCTTGTGTAGCTGCGTCAACTCCTTTGGCACCCATCTTGCACATTTTTTGCGCTTCTTCAACTTGTTACAGATAATGTTATGAACTGTACCAGTACTAACTTAAACCTTATAAACTATCATCTGCACAGTCACACGGCGGTAGGAACGAATAATGTCATCGATTCGACTTTCAAGTGATGGAGTTGAAACTGCAACTGGTTCGTCAGTCACTGAGTCGCGACCATTTTTCAACTACTCTACCCACTTGTAAAAGTTTTCACGATTCATACAACCTTCACTATAAAGTTTAGACATTCTACAGTATATATTCACTGGCTTCTCGCCTTCAGCAAATAAAAAACGAATAACAGAACGTTGTTCGACTAATGTGGACGTTTCAAGTGGACACGTCATCTTGAAATATATTTTTGAGGTTATAAACTAAACCATGTTGATACACCAGCTCATCAGGGCTCATCCCAGTAATCCCAACTTAAAGCCATAAAAGTAAAAACCTTTCCCTGCTAACAGATTTTTCCCCAGACCAATTTATCTGTTTAATAATTGAATGACACTCGTTTATACTGCTTACTGTGGTCAAGCTTTAGTCTTACTCTAAAATTCTTACTCTCTCTCCGTCACTCCGCCCACCCACCACCCCCACATATGCTTCCTATCATTACCAAGGTTACGATTCCTCCTCACCTCTGGATGTTACCTATCAACTGGTCTCTTCTTTGAGTCGAGTTGTGACATAAATTTATTTTGCCATAAACGACTTCCTAAGACTTTCTGTTTTTCAGTTTTTTTGCTGTATCCATCTTGTATTACGTCTACTTCGACTATCGTGAGTTGTTTTGCTGTCCAAGTAATAAAACTCGTACACTACAATAATGGAGGTCAGTATGAAGGCATTGGTATTTGTAAGAAAATTAACATCGTCGGCTGGAGTAGTTGTGCACAGTGTGCATGCAGTAGTATAAGATCCAGTATACCGATAAATTCAGTCACCAGGTATCGCATTTGATGTTATTAGTACAGTATATAACAAGACATCAATGATTCAGGTGGTAGAGGGTGGAACTTGGTATAAAGGCACTCGGCTCTGTGTGGTGTCTGTGTATGCGTAAGTGCCTTTACTGCAGATGGGAGACAGACAACATTAGCGACAGTGCGTGTTGTACCCATAAACCACGATTGTGAAAATGCCACGCGGAAAACAGTTCTCATGCGATTGAAAAGAAAAAATAGGTTTGTGCAAGGAAATGAGATATTCTAATCGTCAAATATCCAACTAGTTGAACCGTTCAACTGATTGATAATTTCATCAGATAGGGTGCAAGATGTAGACAGAAAGGAAAATGTGGGAAAAGTAGAAAATTATCTGAGGGATCGAAACGGTTACTTTTGTGAAAAGTAAGGGCCACAAACCGTTATCCTTGTCAACTCGTCTCTGATTTACAGTTGCCAGTAACGGCCAAACGTGTGCGACAAATTTTGTCAAATCACAAACATCTACCATTGAAGAAACGACCTGATTTAACACCCAAGCATGAACTGGATGGATTAGGATTTGTTGAAAAACACACGCCATGGACTTCAGAGTGGAAAGAAAGCATCTTCAGTGATGGGAAGAAATTTCATTAAGACGGGCCGGATGGATTTCAAAATTATTGGGATGATCGGAGAAGAGAGCAACAGGTAAGAATGAGGAGAAATGTTGGTGGTGGAAGAGTTATGAGTTTGGCTGCCTTCTGTACTAAATGTAAACCACACACTGCTTGGCTGGATACTAGAATGAACTTTAACGTGTACACTAAGATGCTACAGACAAAACTGATTAGAATGCACGAGGACCTAGGGGATGAAAACCTAAGGTTTCAACAAGATATTTCATCTGTACACGTTTCTGTTACAACGAAAAAGTGGTTTGAAGATAAAGATACTGATGTATTACCCTTGTGTGCCCGTAACCCGGATTTTAACCCCTTGGAAAACCTTTTTGGAGTACCTAGAGGACCTGGGGGGTGAAAACCTAAGGTTTCAACAAGATTATTCATCTGTACACGTTTCTGTCACAACGAAAAAGTGGTTTGAAGATAAAGATACTGATGTATTACCCTTGTGTGCCCATAACACGGCTTTGAACCCCTTGGAAAACCTTTTTGGAGTACCTAGAGGACCTGGGGGATGAAAACCTAAGGTTTCAACAAGATGATTCATCTGTACACATTTCTGTCACAACGAAAAAGTGGTTTGAAGATAAAGATACTGATGTATTACCCTTGTGTGCCCGTAAACCGGATTTGAACCCCTTGGAAAACCTTTCTGGAGTACCTGCAAGGCGTGTTTACCGCAGTGGAAGGCAATTTGAAACCGTATGTGAGCTGAAAAAAAAAAATGATACGACAATGTCACTCCAAGAACTAGAAACCGTAACAGTGTAAATGCTGAAGAGAATTTTTGAATTAATTACGGAGAACCGAGATGGGACAAGGACTAACAATGCAATAACACAATAGGACAGCGAGGGCCTTTACATCAATTTCCATCAAGGAAATGCTAACGACACATTTTGTTATTCGTGTTAAGAAAGAAACTGTGTAATTCTGCCATCATGCTTTAGTCTTATATATATGTCCTACTTTCATAATAAAGTCGATAGATGTGTGCTTCGAACACTGTACTATTACTTTCGTAGGAACCCTGCCTTTCTACTGATTCCTTCTACTGTACTCTAGTTGCATTTATTGCTCTGTTTCTCTCTCCAGTGCCTGATTGAATTCGACTTCATTCTACAACCTCTGCTTACTTTTTTCGTCATTAATTTCATAACACTCTTTATTCTGTTCTACTGGCCGTCGAAGTCCTTTGACGTCTCTGACAGAACTACAAGTTCACCACAAAATTTAAAGGTTGCTATTTTTTCACTCAGCACCTTAATTCTCTTTCCAAATTTGTACTTGGTTTTCTTTTACTGCTTGTTCAATGTACATATTAAATAGTTTCTAGAATAAATAGATTACAATCCTGACTGACTCGTTTGTCAACTACTAATTCTCTTTCATGTTCTTCAATTTTCAGTGCATTGTGCTGCAAACTTTCGCTGAATGAAGTTCACATTTTCTGTTGTACCTAAAAACAATTTCTAAGTACAGTGTATTATTAAATATATGTACCGAATCAATATAGGATTAAGTAGCCAAATGGTTGCACATAAACCGTAGTTACATTGACCTAGGTATCGACACGTATTAGAGGTGTCTTCATCAAAATGAAATGTTGCTAAATCCTATAGAGTAATACATAGAAATATACTACTTTATAGGATTTAGCAACATTTCATTCCGATGAAGACACGCCAGTAGGTGTCGAAACCTAGGTCAATGTACCTACCATTTATGTGCAACCGGTTGGCTCTATAATCCTATGTTGAAACTAGTGTACGGCTGCTGAGTAACAGACATTTTAAAAACAGTAGTGCATAGAGAATATCCACTGCTTTCATATATTTGTCCCCACGACTGAAAATTCGTAAGACATTCGGCTCTATATACGTGCTGTAGAAGTGGTTTCTCACTGTCAAAACGACGCCATTGTTGTGTTTTTGTAGGTGTGGTGTGCTACCGACTGTGATGTCGTTAAAGATGATAAGCAGTGTCTTTTCTCTAATAACATAGAATAAGAGTAACAGCATTAGCAGTAACAGTTACGGAGACATACTCACGAGCAGGTTGCCGAAACGTACTCGGATCCAGCATCCTCTTGGGCGTTGACGCATGTGCCCATTGCAGTCTCTGCCAAACAGAAGAGTACAAATTTTTTAAATCGAAACAACGTGATATTTGATTATGATCGAGATATAACTCGGTTACATCGGACTCCATTAAACAGTAATTCATAAAAAGATTGGTCCAAGCCCAAAGGGCGAAGTTGTTCTCGGTAAACTGAGACACTAAAATAAACGGAAAACTTGATAATGAATTCCGTTTATTGTCGTTAAATCTGTAACATTTTTGTTATGGCATTATGCAGTACGAGGGCAACGCCCTTGCCGCAGTGGATACACCGGTTCCCAAGAGATCACCGAAGTTAAGCGCTGTCGGGCGTGGTCGGCACTTGGATGGGTGACCATCCAGGCCGCCATACGCTGTTGTCATTTTTCGGGGTGCACTCAGCCTAGTGCTGCCAATTGAAGGGCTACTCGACCGAATACTAGCGGCTTCGGTCAAGAATACCATCATAACGACCGGGAGAGCGGTGTGCTGACTCCACGCCCCTCCCATCCGCATCCTCCACTGAGGATGAGACGGCAGTCGGTTGGTCCCGATGGGCCACTTGTGGCCTGTAGACGGAGTGGTTTTATTATATAGTACGAAACCACAGGGTGCATCACCAGGGCTTTCTGTTGTTATGTAAAGACCTCCATTGCGTTATCTACACGCCAGAAATGCTTACCTGTGTATTTTGTTGACTTTCGTTTTTGACATCCCATTAGAGTAACTCCTGCATGTTCAACATACTCAGTTTTCAAAGAAGACACGACAAGTTAAAAAAGAAGACCATGCCATTTTGTTGTTATTACATCAGGTAAAGCGAAATCTACTGGTAAATCACTGATCGGGGATTCAATTTTTATTGAGATTATATCATATTCAGGATGCGTAATACATAACCTGTGGTATCGATAGTTCCGATGCCATAGCGTAGGTGCACGTTCGTAGGTTGGCTCTACGAGAGCGGACGAACTACGCCGACCACACCTACGTGCTAATCTCAGCCAAAGTTAAGCAACCATGTATTAACTTGTTTTTGCCTATAGTAAATATCATTAATTTTACACGCAGTACCGAAGTGCTTTACCTCTCCTGCTCCTACTCGCGTCCTTCATTCGGCCTATTTTGCAGAACACAAGAGCGGGTCCATGCGCCACCTTCCAGGCAGAATACAAAATAACGAAGAGAACGACTCGGTTGATTGCAATATTGTGTATCAATGGTGACGGGGCAATGACATTTACATAGAGATCCTCTACGTAGGCTATTGACTGTCAATCAATGAAATGAATCAATGAAATTTAAAGACTCAACTGGTTCACGAAAAACGACAGATACACCACCACGTTGCAACCAATGAAACATAATGGCAAGTCAAAAGTATCTGTCTGGCGCAGTAAATAGCGTTGAAGGTCACTTGTTTGTATATGAGGAAGAAAGGTATGAAAGAAGAAAACAAGTGTTGATGTTCATCCTTCTCTAGAATTGAGTTAAAAGACTACAGATTAGATTGCTGGTAAGATACATAAATGAAACACGTAATTATCTGTTGTGTAATGATCTGTATCACCACGGCTCTACGGAGGTTATGGCGCACCAGTGTTGCAAATGGGTGATTTATTCAACTTAAAAACACAACAAGTTTCGGGAAACATGACACCAATAACTAGTTATATACACAACTAAACCGTAAATAATTATTCTTATTTCACATACCAACATACACGTAACAGATGTCTGACTACGTCGTACATGAAGTATTACGTACCTTAAATGTATTGTGACATTTCGCATATTCAAAAAATATGTAAGGTGCAAAATGGTTCAAATGGCTCTGAGCACTATGGGACTTAACTACTTTGGTCATCAGTCCCCTAGAACTTAGAACTACTTAAACCTAACTAACCTAAGGACATCACACACATCCATGCCTGAGGCAGGATTCGAACCTGCGACCGTAGCAGTCGCGCGGTTCCGGACTGCGCGCCTAGAACCGCTAGAGTAAGGTGCAAAAATGCATTATCGAACATATGAAAGACTCTACCTTTGGCATGTAACATGGTATAGTGATCGTCATTATTGGTGGTGCTTAACACATGCACAGAACTCTGTTCACTGGCTAACGAAAGTCCATCGAAATTATCATACCAAAGACTGTAACGTCATGTTACGTACACAAATGAAGGTATCCATGCGTATACATCAATGGCAATGAACGACATTGCTGTCAACTCAAAGACTTTGATCGTCAGTATATGTATGTTACAACAATACCTAAAACATTCTTTCTCCCGTGCTACAATGCTTTGCGTCTGTTCATGTTTCTGGGTCTGCTGATGACGGTTAACATTTTCGGCACGTTTGATGATAGCAGTTTGATATATTGAGATGACTACCCCCTGTACAGGTGAAATATAGATCAGAGGTCAGCTAGCACACGGTGCACCAGATCGCAAAAACAAATAAATGAAACGCGCGATACTAGTTCCTTATGTTGAATTATGTGCGTAGAAACTTAATAGCTGTGAATGGCAACTCCAGAGATACCATCTCCACTTTTCGACTTTGTCATACTTTCCACCAGACATCAATAGGCGAACTGCAACAATGTGTATCCGCCATTGTAAGCAGAAACGAAAACCCAGCAGTAAACAGAGCACAGTTATATCTCAAAACTGTCCACGGGATATTGTTCTCGAAAACACGGCCTGCCAACCCTAAATCCACAAATTTAATGGTTCTCAAAAAACGCCCGACAAAGCACGCTTTTGTCTAATTATTTCCACATAAGTCGCGCCGTTTCCAACCATAATACTATGCTCACACAAGAAAAGAAAAAAGTTTCATTCACGATTGCGAAAAAGTGCAATCTTGCTAGTCGTATACAGGCATAATTCTTTATAAACTAGGTAACAAGTACCAGAGCAGGGCCGTGGACTCTTTCAGGTACCTACGCTACATTATATCATATTCATGAGCTTGACGACACTGGAACGCTATGTCGTTTATTACTATGATCAACACTGTCAGTGTAGAGTTACAGTGTTTCATATTAGGAATCCTTTTATGCAACGTAAATATTTTATGGTAAGATCTGTGTGAATCTAATCAGCAAACACAGATACATGAATTAATAAAAGTTAATAGCTTTATAAAGAATTGAGTATTCTTACCGCAAATAATATCGAGTGAGCAAAGCGCTATGGACGGGTAGATGTCAAATTCAGGTCCGTCCGCGTTCTTTCTCAGTTTTTCTAGTAACACCTTCGACTTTTCTGCGAAAACACCCACAAAGTTATCCAGAATTTTGAAGTGAAACGCAGGAGTCAGCATTTTCCTTCGCCTCTGCCATTTATTCCCTAGAGAAGAAAATTTGGTCACAAAAAGTTCAGATGACTGAGGTGAGCTCTCACATGTTGAAGAGAGTTTCGCTTACCAGCGCTGGTTAGGAGACCTTCTCCCAGCCACGGTCTCAGGAATGTGTAGTGCACAGATTTTGTGATGAGGTCGCAGCTGCTGAGAACTTTCTGCGGGAGCGAAGGAAAAAAGTGATGACGTAGGCGCTGACGGAACAGAGCCTTGTGCAAAGTCAGAAAGCAGGTAAGCCTACCTCAATATTCTCTGCCTTTATGATGTGGACCTCCGGCAAATTTCCATACCACATGCGGAAGACTGCCCCGTGGCTCTTCGTTATCTTCCGTAACAATGCCAGCAAACCTGAAACAGGAAGTTCCAAGCAATAAAATGACCCACTGCTGCCAGAATTAGACGATGTTCCTGTATCTAGTTATCGGTATTAAAAGGGTGAACAAGCTGAAATAAATGCCGTCCATCTTTATTAATAAATTACTTTGTCTTAATCTGAGTCCCTTGTTTCTCGAAATAAGTGTGTCTAATAATAAATTCTTAATCGGAGTAATCTATGAGCTACAATACAGAGACGGAGTTTTGTACTTTCATGACTTAAGGTTATTATCACTGGGATGGGCTGAGAACAGCTGTGTAGATATAAAAATTGTTTTGTTTATAACCTCAATATTAAATTTAACGATGGCGTGTCCACTTGAAGTCTCCACGTTAGGTCAACAATGTTCAGTGACCGGTTTTCCCTTTCTGAAGGTGAGAAACCACCCAAAATCTTTTCTCGAATGATTGTACTATATGGTGAAAGTTGTATGAACCGTGGAAATTTGGATAAGCAAGTAGAACATTTCAAACACGGTCGAAACTCAGTAACAGACGTGCAACGTCCTGGGTGCCGGCCAGCTGAAATGTCAGCTCCTTCGCTTGAAACTCGCATTGACGATACTATTCGCGAGGGCCGACGTGTTACAATTGAACATACAGCAAAAATGGTTGCAGTAAATGTTGGAACAGCACGAAACATTACCAGTAACAAGCACAAGTAGAGCAACGTGCGTCTCAAAAGTGTTAACGCAACAACACAAGGAGACAAGACTCAAAGTGTGTACACACTGGAAAGAACGTTATGAAATGAAAGGGGAGGTGATCATTTTCAGAGTAAGATTTCAACGTGTGATGAATCTTGGCTCCACTAAAGGAGGCATTAGGTGGAAAAAATTTCAGCATAACGAGGAGGTCAAAGAATTTGCGTGAAAATGGTTCATACAAAAAAGACGAAGGCATCTTTGTATCAGGTCCATCGTTGGTACAAGTGTATTAATATTGGCGAGGACTATGATGAGGAATAGTAAGAGTCTCGTTACGTAAAAATACAAAGTCTTTTCTACATTATGTGTCTTTTTAATTATTTGTCCCTCGTATAAACCAATCAGCGTGGTATCATCATTCCAACCAGCTTGGTCAATGCATGCGCATTTCGTTATGAGCGACACAGACATAGGACTACAGCTAAAATCTCGCTCTGCGGAGAACTGAACGAGATTTTCACTCTAACGATACAAGAATTATACCTTTGAATACAACCCATCACATATATTATAGGAACACTATAACAGATATAATAGCAATGAAGAGGGAAGATCCAGCTATGCTCTCCAGGCAGACTTGTGCTGTAGGACTTCCTGCCTAAGACGCGATACAGTTAACCTGTCCTCGCAGAAGGTAAGAGAGAAAGTCTCTTCTAATAAGGTCATCACGCTGTCCAACAAAAGGACAGTTTACATACCCCACGACAAGTTATATGACTCGACATTGGAAGTTAAAGTCTGGGAATTCAGTTGTAGTCTTACTGCAGTTTTTGACAATACTCCCCATCACCTTTCAGTTAAACAGAGCTCCTGTTCCATGCCTGACTACGGAGCTACACCAGGTCACGGATGAACCAGATTCTGCACTCAAAAGGTTCAAGCGAAACCCAAGGGTTTAACTTCCTGAAGTATACAGGAAATTGCGAAAGAAAGTGAGACGAAGCCCACACAATCCCCAAATCAGTACAGTTTTATGCAGAGAGCCGAATCCTACAAAACTGCGGAAAATACTCTGCTGCTTTGGCAAAGGAAAAACAAAATCTGACAATGTTTTTAAAGCCTCTGAATACGAATTAAACGAATTGTTATCGTTAGCACTCAATCTTCACGCTGCAATAAACTATCTGCTGCATATGCGTTTCTTTTTTTTTTTTAAAAAAAAACATGTTTTTGCACACACAGTATTGGAAGCAATCGTGAGGGTTTCTCTTGAGACAGTAGGTAACGATGGAGTGAGTAAAGGTGGATTAAAAACAGTTTTATAGATATCTACAATTTCGTTCAAGTTAGTGATAAAAACCCTCCTAAGTGCAAACAAAATTTAATTCGACCAATACCCAAGAACAATATCGCAAAATCGCCAGCCGACCATTGGTCGATCAGCATTTTACACACAATATACATCTTGCGAAATGATCACGACGAGAAAATTCGAGAAATTATAGCAAATACAGAGGGTTACCGACGATCGTTCTTCCCATGCGCCATTCACAAGTGGAACAGGGAAGGTGAGATCAGTTAGTGGAAGCACCCATCGTTAGATGTGGAGCATGATGTAAATGAAGGTGCAAAGGCTTGTTCAGGGAAAGATGACATACTACATTAAAACGTATAACATACACGGTAAATATCAGTTAGGCTTCAAAAAACAACATAGCACAACAAATGCATTGATTAAAGTGATTGACGGCTTCCAGTGTGTTACGGGCAGGAGTGAAGATATCATTTTTACACCACTTAACTTCAGCTAATTTTTTTAATACTGTTGAGTTCGAGTGGTTCATGGTGTGGGTTCCTGTAGTCATGTCCTAGTTCATGAACCACGGGCAACGTATGAGTGGCCAAGTAAGTGGTCCCGACAGTCGGGATACCAGTTACTTTGGAATAAGGCTGGGCATCTTGGACATATTCTGAGTCGTGGTCACCTTTGTGCTCAGACGGCAAAGACTACCAAATCCACCGGTTAGTCCCTCAGCCGTTAGGGGTAAAACCCAATGGGACTCGGGGCAAGTAAGGCTAGCAACCTGCTTCCCTGGTACTTTAAATATGATGCTGGCAACAATCAGAGCAAAATGCCTCGGACCTTTGGAGGTGACGGAGTCCCACCTCTAACTGACAAACCAGGGACTCCTAAGATACGACTTGGCAAACAAATGGTAATGAGATGGGGAGCTATTAATATCAATGGGGGCTACTCTTGGAAGAAGGTAGAGCTGGCAGAGGCTGGAAGTAAAATGGGGCTGGACGTTTTAGCTGTTAGTGACATTCGGGTAAGGGGTGAGAAAGAAGAAGAAGTGGGAGAATACAAGGTCTACTTGTCAGGAGTCAAAGCAGGAATAGCACAACGGGGTGTAGGGCTTTACATCAGGAAAGAAATGGAACCCAGCGTAGTTGCAATAAGGTATGTAAACGAACGACTGATGTGGATAGATTTGACAGTGTCTAGCAAGAAAATTAGGATTGTGTCAGTATATTCGCATTGTGACGGGACTGATCAAGATAAGATGGATAGTTTTTATGAGGCACTCAGTGATGTAGTTGTTAGAGTAAAGGACAAGGACAGTGTTCTGCTCGTGGGTGATTTTAACGCCAGGATTGGAAATCGAACAGAAGGGTATGAAAAGGTTATGGGTAAATTTGGAGAAGATATGGAGGCCAACAGGAACGGGCAGCAACTCTTGGATATCTGTGCCAGTATGGGCTTAGTAATCACAAACTCCTTTTTTAAACATAAGAACATTCACCGGTATACTTGGGAAAGCAGGGGAACCAGATCTGTCATTGACTATATAATAACAGATCAGGAATTCAGGAAGGCTGTGAGGGACACACGTGTATTCAGGGGATTCTTTGATGACACTGATCATTATTTAATCTGCAGTGAAATTGGGATTGCGAGGCCGAAAGTGCAGGAGGTCAGGTCCACATGTAGGAGGATAAGAGTGGAGAAACTTCAGGATAAGGAAATCAGGCACAAGTACATAACAGCGATCTCAGAAAGGTACCAGTTAGTTGAATGTAGTCAATTGCAGTCATTGGAAAAGGAATGGACAAGGTACAGGGACACAGTACTAGAAGTGGCTAAAGAATGTCTTGGAACAGTAGTGTGTAAAAGTAGGAGGAAGCAAACAGCTTGGTGGAATGACACAGTCAAGGCAGCCTGTAAAAGGAAAAAGAAGGCTTATAAAAAATGGCTACATACTAGAACTCAAGTAGACAGAGAAAGTTATGTTGAAGAAAGAAACAAAGCCAAACAGATAATTGCAGCATCCAAGAAGAAATCTCGGGAAGACTTTGGAAACAGGTTGGAGACATTGGGTCAAGTTGCTGGAAAACCATTCTGGAGTGTAATTAGCAGTCTTCGAAAGGGAGGTAAGAAGGAAATGACAAGTATTTTGGACAGGTCAGGAAAACTGCTGGTGAATCCTGTGGATGCCTTGGGCAGATGGAGGGAATATTTTGAAGAGTTGCTCAATGTAGGTGAAAATACGATCAGTAATGTTTCAGATTTCGAGGTAGAATGGGATAGGAATGATGATGGAAATAGGATCACGTTTGAGGAAGTGGAGAAAATGGTCAATAGATTGCAGTGCAATAAAGCAGCTGGGGTGGATGAAATTAAGTCGGAACTCATCAAGTACAGTGGAATGTCAGGTCTTAAATGGCTACACAGGATAATTGAAATGGCCTGGGAGTCGGGACAGGTCCCATCAGACTGGACAAAAGCAGTAATCACACCAATCTTTAAACATGGAAACAGAAAAGATTGTAACAACTACAGAGGTATCTCTTTAATCAGCGTTGTGGGTAAAATCTTCTCAGGTATTGTTGAAAGGAAAGTGCGAGTATTAGTTGAGGAGCAATTGGATGAAAATCAGTGTGGGTTTAGGCCTCTTAGAGGTTGTCAGGACCAGATCTTTAGCTTACGACAAATAATGGAGAGCTGTTATGAGTGGAACAGGGAATTGTATCTATGCTTTATAGATCTAGAAAAGGCATATGACCGGTTTCCTAGGAGGAAGTTATTGTCTGTTCTAGGAGATTATGGAATAGGGGGCAAACTTTTGCAAGCAATTAAAGGTCTTTACATGGATAGTCAGGCAGCAGTTAGAGTTGACGGTAAACTGAGTTCATGGTTCAGAGTAGTTTCAGGGGTAAGACAAGGCTGCAACCTGTCTCCACTGTTGTTCATATTATTTATGGATCATATGTTGAAAACAATAGACTGGCTGGGTGAGATTAAGGTATGTGAACACAAAATAAGCAGTCTTGCATATGCGGATGACTTAGCTGTGATGGCAGATTCGATTGAAAGTTTGCAGAGTAATATTTCAGAGCTAGATCAGAAATGTAAGGACTATGGTATGAAGATTAGCATCTCCAAAACGAAAGTAATGTCAGTGGGAAAGAAATATAAACGGATTGAGTGCCAAATAGGACGAACAAAGTTAGAACAGGTGGACGGTTTCAAGTACTCAGAATGCATATTCTCACAGGATGGCAACATAGTGAAAGAACTGGAAGCGAGGTGTAGCAAAGCTAATGCAGTGAGCGCTCAGCTACGATCTACTCTCTTCTGCAAGAAGGAAGTCAGTACCAAGACTAAGTTATCTGTGCACCGTTAAATCTTTCGACCAACTTTGTTGTATGGGAGCGAAAGCTGGGTGGATTCAGGTTACCTTAACAACAAGGTTGAGGTTACGGATATGAAAGTAGCTAGGATGATTGCGGGTACTAGTAGATGGGAACAATGGCAGGAGGGTGTCCACAATGAGGAAATCAAAGAAAAACTGGGAATGAACTCTATAGATGTAGCAGTCAGGGCGAACAGGCTTAGATGGTGGGGTCATGTTACACGCATGGGAGAAGCAAGGTTACGCAAGAGACTCATGGGTTCAGCAGTAGAGGGTAGGAGGAGTCGGGGCAGACCAAGGAGAAGGTACCTGGATTAGGTTAAGAATGATTTTGAAGTAATAGGTTTAACATCAGAAGAGGCACCAATGTTAGCACTGAATAGGGGATCATGGAGGAATTTTATAAGGGGGGCTATGCTCCAGACTGAACTCTGAAAGGCATAATCAGTCTTAAATGATGATGATGATGATGTTGAGTTCGAAATGTTCCTTATGGAAATTAAACAGCTGAATTACTCAAACAGTGCAGTACTGTTGTTAAACGGCTATCTCCAAAGCAGATATCAGTGAGATATCTATGGACCAGAGAAATCCTCCCGGGAACATGTGCATTGAGAATCCGCAAATGGTCCTTGGTCCACTGGTTTTTCTCGTTGTATTTCATTGGTGTTTAATCTCTTCTACAGACTTGTAACGACCTCCTAGACTCCAACGGTATCCAGTTGCGTGTAAGTGGCATCTCTAAGAACACTGTTGCTAACGTATCATGTAAGAATAACTTCCTCTGGTCAGTATCATGATGGACACAAAACCTGGGCCCTAAAATAAATTTTAAGAAGTCACAAGTTACGATTGCATCACACCGAGAGCTACCCAGCAAACATCTTCGTGAAACAGTACCATTTATACTTCTGTGTCCAATTACTCTATTAAAAAGCATCGAAAGATCTTGGCAATAAACAAACTGCCACAAGACGAAGACCATCTGGCTCTTCCTACAAGTAGCAGAAAAATTAAGAAAAGTATTTGATCTAGTCGTGACACCAGCCGAATCCTTACTACTGCAATGGTATCCAACATGGCACGAACAGTCAAAACATCAGGTGACTAGAGGTCGCCATGAAAGCTTGTGTACGATATGTGTGTGATGGATGTGTGTTTGATTACGTACATTCTCAGTTAGGTTGGTTGCGACCTGGAAGTAACGCGAGATTCACACACTTTGTTTACTGCTTTGGTTTCTTAGTCACTGTGCAAAGTCAATAACCGCTCCTTGGATCTCGATAGAGATAACGATACCCGGTACCTATAAAGGGCAGTCAAATGAAAACAGAACGTCTGCCACAATGGGGCCATGGAATAGTTCCATTAACAAGTAATGACAAACGGGAGACGAGCCGATCAATCGCTACTTCGCAGAACGCGAAGGATCCACAATCGCACACACTCTTGCACTTCCTCGTTCACGTGAAACTGACGTCCATGCATGTATTTCTTCATGTCTTTAAAGATGTGGAAGTCGCATGGTGAAAGAGCCAAACTGTATTGGAGATGATGTAGTGAACCAAATCGATGAATCGTAGCCTTCGCCTGATTGGCAGTGTATGGTCTGGTGAGCATGATTGTGTAACAGAATAATACCGCTCGACAATATACCAACAGTTCTATGGCAAACAACGAAGCCAACAGTCTAAGCACGTCTTTCTTCATGCGGCAAAAGATGTGAAAATCACATGGTGAATGATCTGGGCTGTACAGAGAATGTTGTAGTGTTTACAAACTAAATCACTGAAGCGTAGCCTTCGTCCAGTTGGCAGTATGGGGAGGTGCGTCATGGTGCAACAGGATGATTCCTCGACAATATTCTGACCACACGAGCGGCAATGGCAAAGCCAACATTGGGAACATCCCATATCTACCCCGCCAAAGAAATTCTAAGCTGAATGAAATTTCCACTCCGCAGCGGAGTGTGCACTGATATGAAACTTCTTGGCAGATTAAAACTATGTGCCGGACCGATAATCGAACTCGGGGCCTTTGCATTTCGCGGACATGTGCTCTACCATCTGTGCTACCCAAGCACAACTCATGACCCCTCCTCACAGCTTTAAGTCTCTCCTGGCAGAGCACTTGCCCGCGAAAGGCAAAGGTCCCGAGTTCGACTCTCGGTCCGGCACACAGTTTTAATCTGCCAGGAAGTTTCAAATTCTAAGCAGTTCACACTAATTCTGGGAAAGTAACGATGACCTTCTTCTAATACTCTAGGGGGTCCCTGCTCGTCGAGTTCCTCAAGTGTGGGACCTCAGTCAATGCTCAGCGCTATGAAGACATTTTGTTGAAACTGCAATGCGCCATAAAAAACACCCAGAAATGCCGTCAGACGGAATCACCCTGTTGCATTATAATGCCCACCCCACAATACCAATCAGACGCGAAGACTGCGCTTCAGCGATTTGTTTTGAACCACTGCAGCATCCTTCTTACAGCGTGGAGCTTTCATCATGTGATTTTCACATCCTTGGCTATCTGTAGACAGACATATGGGGACGTCGGTTTCAGTCGGAAGAGGAAGTGCCAGAGTCGGTGCAATTCTGGATCGGTCAGTGGCCGACCGCGTCCTGCGAAGTATGAATTGATCACCTCGTCTCCCAGTGGGTTCAAATGGTTCAAATGGCTCTGAGCCCTATGGGACTTAACTTCTAAGGTCATCAGTCCCATAGAACTTAGAACTACTTAAACCTAACTAACCTAAGGACATCACACACATCCATGCTCGAGGCAGTGGTCGCGCGGTTGCAGACTGTAGCTCCTAGAACCGCTCGGCCACTTCGGCCGGCTCTCCCAGTGCGATAAGTGTCTTAATGCATGTGGTGATCACTTTTGAATGGGAATATTCCATGATTCCGTTGTGGCAGGTGTACGGTATACATTTCTCTGCCCTTTACAGACAGAAAATTCACAAATAAAACTGGACTACCAAATTATACAAATCTAGCGGTTCACCTCGGCTTCGCACGGGCAGCACTATCTACCAATAGACGATTTGTCTGGCGTATCGGTAATAAGTTCTGTACACAAACCTTCCTTGTGAATCGGTCTATCTAAGAGGTATGTTCAGTAAGTAATGCAACACATCTTCTTCTGGAAGCAGGATGGTTTTATTCAGTGTTTCAATATGCCATATTGTTCCCCTCTCTTTTGGCTACAAAACCCCATTTTGCAACATAATTTCCTTTCGATGTAACGGCATTACGCTACCTTACTGTGAGGGCCTGTATGCCCGCATGATACCACCCTACTGGTCAACGTCGGAGCCAACCTCTTGCTGTATCAATAATATCCCCATCATCTACGTACTGCTTCATGTAGGATGCATCTTTCATTAGCTCAAACAAATGGAGGTCGTAAAGTGCAAGATCCGAGCTGTAGGATGGGTGAGGCAGAAAAGTCAAATAAGTTTTGTGAGCTCTTCTCGGATGGGCAAACTCATGTGAGACATTGCGTTGTCATGGTGACAGAGAAGTGGCAACGAATATGCTGAAGTCGTTTCTTCAATTTCCTGAGGGTAGCACTATACACTTCAGAATTGATCATTGCGTCAAGAAGGAGGACACCAAACAGAGCAACCGCTTCGGAGTTCTAGAAGACGTCCGTGATTTTACCAGTTTTTTTTTTTCTTCACAAAAGAGGTGGTGTGGCGCCACTCCATGGATTGCTGTTTTGTTTCCAGTTACAATTGATGAACTCATGTTTCATCGCCTCTGACGATGATCGACAAAAAATTGTATGACCAGCCTCCTAACGCGCAAGCAGTTCAGCACAGATGATCCTTCGTTCCTCTTTATGGTCTTCCGTTAGGCAGCGAGGAACCGAGCAGGCATACACCTTTGAGTACCCCAACTGGTGGACAAGTATGTCAGTGGTACCAAAAGCGACGTCCAGCTAATCATCGAGGTATATGATTGCGATCCGTCGATCACCTCGCATGATAGTGTCCGCACGTTCAACCATTGTAGGAATCACAGCTGTGTACGGGACATCGGACAGGTCTGAGCGACCCTGTTGCGATGACGACCGACGCCTCGCCCAACGACTCACTGTGCCTTGTTCCCTCCTAGGTCTCCCATCTGCGATGGTCTGGTTTTCTGCCAAAAGAAACTCAATGACAGCTCTCTGTTTGGAACGCACCTCCATTACAGACGCTATTTTGAAGACTTTATATAGTACCGCCACCTATTGGATCTTCATGAAACTATGTGGGCTGAACCGGGAATATTCCACGATACCCCCCAACAAATTCCCCGAAAGTGACCGAGACAAAATGTGTTCGTTACTTACTGAGCTCCCCTCGTCTTACACTACTGACCATTAAAATTCCTACACCACGATGATGACGTGCTACAGACGCGAAATTTAACCTACAGGAAGAAAATGCTGTGATTTGCAAATGATTAGTTTTTCAGAGCATTCACACAAGGTTGGCGCCCGTGGCGACACATACAACCTGCTGACATGAGGAAAGTTTCCAACAGATTACTCATACACAAACAGCAGTTGACCGGCGTTGCCTGGTGAAACGTTGATGTGATGCCTCGTGTAAGGAGGAGAAATGCGTACCATCACATTTCCGACTTTGATAAAGGTCGGATTGTAGCCTATCGCGACTGCGATTTATCGTAACGTGACATCGGTGCTCGCGTTGGTCGAGATCCAATGACTGTTAGCACAATATGGAATCGGTGGGTTCAGGAGGGTAATACGGAACGACGTGTTGGATCACAACGGCCTCGTATCACTAGCAGTCGAGATGACAGGTATCTTATCCGCATAGCTGTAACGGATCGTGCAGCAACGTCTTGATCCCTGAGTCAACAGATGGAGACGTTGAAAGGTGGCTACACTGAGCCACAGCGCCAGAGATTGCGCCAGAGAGTATTATTCAGCCGCATCCACTGGCAGTTCTTGTCGAGAAGTCGTAGTAGGCAGTTCTTATCGAGAAGTCGTGGTGGAGAGTGCTATTGAGATGTAGCAGTGGTGACTCGTTGTTAAGTTCCCATGGAGAGTGCTTGTTTAGAACTTGTAGTATTGTTTTGATGGGCTAGACACCAGATGTTGTTGGATTAGGGATGCTGTAATGTGCTTTTCGTCAATATATATGAAGGTAAAACAATTCCTTTTTTTTTATTATTTCAATGTCTTAAACAACAATGCCTCTTGGTCACAGGTTCAGTCAACAAAGCATCTGGCTCGTGTTCTTGTATTAGACTGTATTTCTGGTTTCTATGGGCAATTATAGTATTTCTGGTTTTTTTAATTACTTCAGTATAAATGGTGTTTAAAATATCTGGTCTTATTGAGGAAGAACCGTGCCAGATGTGTACGTTGAATCACACTTCCACACACAGAACAACTACACTTGTGTTTTGTTGTTTCCTAGGTTTTATAGTTGCTGGGGACTTAATTAATTAATTGTGTTAACGAAAATTTTGTTTCATTCTTTGTTGTTGTTCTATGCAGTCAGATTGCGTACAAATACTAGTCAGGGCCAACCGGTTACGAGACTTCGTAGCCGGACATTCAGCTACTAAAAATTAAAATTATTAGCATTCTATATAATTAAGCCCCCATGCAACGTTTGCAAGACAACAACCACCAGCAGGAACAGTTCGACGACGTTTGCAACAACATGGACTATCAGCTAGGAGACCATGGCAGCGGTTACCCTTGACGCAGCATCACAGACAGGAGCGCCAGCGATGGTGTACTCAACGACGAACCTGGGTGCACGAATGGCAAAACGTCATTTTTTCAGATGGATCCAGGTTCTGTTTACAGCATCATGATGGTTGCATCCGTGTATGGCGACATCGCGGTGAACGCACATTGGGAGCGTGTATTCGTCATCGCCATACTGGCGTATCACCCGGCGTGATGGTATGGGGTGCCATTGGTTACACGTCTCGGTCACCCCTTGTTCGCATTGACGGCATTTTGAACAGTGGACGTTACATTTTAGATGTGTTACGATCCGTGGCTCTACCCTTCATTCGATCCCTGCGAAACCCTACATTTCAGCAGGATAATGCACGACCGCATGTTGCAGGTCCTGTACGGGCCTTTCTGGATACAGAAAATGTTCGACTGCTGCCCTGGCCAGCACATTCTCCAGATCTCTCACCAATTGAGAACGTATGGTGAATGGTGGCCGAGCAACTGGCTCGTCACAATACGCCAATCACTACTCTTGATGAACTGTGGTATCGTGTTGGAGTTGCATGGGCAGCTGTACCTGTACACGCCATCCAAGCTCTGACTCAATGCCCAGGAGTATCAAGACCGTTATTAGGGCCAGAGGTGGTTGTTCTGGGTACTGATTTCTCAGGATCTATGCACCCAAGTTGTGTGGAAATATAATCGCATGTCAGTTCTAGTATAATATATTTGTCCAATGAATAGCCGTTTATCATCTGCATTTCTTCTTGGTGTACTAATTTTAATGGCCAGTAGTGTAATAACGAGGTGGATATGAATGGAATTGTGGCGGGATGCTGCCATAGAACTCCTAGCCATGCATATAAAGCTGGACATCACATGGCGTGAGGTAGGTGTGGCTACAGCGCCGCAACGGGAGGCAGTTAAAGGAATGGAAAAAGCCACTGAGTGTAAATCAGTGAACAGTGAGAGTGAACTGCGGTGGAGTTCTTCATCATAAGATGATCTGGAGCTTTTAGAGGACTTCACACAGGGAAGAATCTTCGGGAAACTGGATGAATGGCTAGGAGCGACGAGTGTAGGTCAGGGGTTTGGTACTGCTCACAGTATTGTTTCACAAACATAGGGAGCGTTCCGAGCAACAGGTGCAGGTGCTGCAGCCTGGAGAAGAGGAGGCGATCGACCACCGTCAACTACGGCAGCAGATGACCACCGTGCAACGGACAAGAAGGGACCAACGTCATACAGCGGGTGTAAGTGCAACCACTGGACTACAGGCCACACTACCTCACGCTCCACAATGGCACGCCAACTGAATGGGGGTGATCTATGTGCCCGACGAGCAGTACATTGTGTTCCGTTCACAACCACACATCGGCGGCACCGTGCTAAGAGCATAGGGACCCAACCAACGAAGAATGGGATCACATGCTCTTCTCGGATGAGAACAGATTCTATCTGTGGACTGATTCTGGACGTACCCTCACAATGACAGACGTGGGAACACGTCACACAAATAGAAACATTATCGAATGCGATCGTTTTGTTGGTCTAGGTGTAATCGTGTGTGGAAGCTTGATGTTGCAAGGGCCTACTGGCTTTCAGACCTTCGAACAGGGAAGAGATAATGCAAATGGCCGGGTCTAGACTTCTGAGAGAAACAGTTACAGCTTTTCTGTTGCGCTGCATGACGATTTTTACAAACAGATAGCGCAACAGAATAGCTCAAGTGGAAAGGAACACTTCCTATTTAAATTTATGCATACTACACTGTTGGCAGTTCTGTGTAGGTGGCAGTTACGTGATTTTATTTCGGTGATTACAAAATAGAGTCGAATGTATGCACTGGGTAGCCGAGGCAGCTAGTTCATGGTGATTCTGTCAACCAAGTAAATGAATTTACTGAACATGCTGCAATTTACTACAGGGAGCCTGTGTGTCAGAATTCTCATCCAGTGTGGCGCAACGGCGTTATGATAGAGAAATGAGACACAGACAAGAGGGTTTGGTGGTCTGCTGGACTGATGGTGATTTCTTATACCTTTGGTCTGGGTTCGATTCCCACTTCTGTCGATGATTTTAGATAGGGAGAGAAAGATTCCATTCTCTTCTGACTACACCAAGTGAAGAAGATATAATGGCAGTGTGGTCTGAAATTCACATTAAAGATGATATTCCTTCTCTGCTAAGTAGACGTTAGGTTGAACCACAATAAAGTCTGGAGTGGCGACATGTAGAAACTCTATCACCAGTAACCTTTCTTATACCAGTTATTTATTTCTAGTGACGAAACAAAAGCTATGTAGGGTCACAGGACACTTATTCCATCTTTTATCTGAGATTCTGTATGTCAATAAAATTGGTTCTGAACTGAGAATGCAACTCAGACCGCCCTTAACGCGGAATTTGATCCCTTCGTGACAATACAACTCGGCTACAATTTGTTGTTTGTTCAGAACTGCAGATTCCTCAACATCTCCACATATTACGCGTGAATGGGTTCGAATCCTGGCCCGCCACTAAAGATTTCATTATGTATTATCAAGCTATAGCATGAGAACACCTATCTGCTGATGGATAATAATTTTGATTTTTAATGTTTTTTCATTTGTTGTCAACACTAACGAGATCTGACGTTTTTGACTCCCAGTGGGACACAGAACTATTTGCGAGATCACTGTAAGTTCAAGATGTTTTTCCGAGCTGTTGGTGGAGAAAAATTCGGTATCTGACGTCTCTTTGTGTGTAGTCAACAACGATATGTGCGGGACTCTATTCCCAGTGACCACTGAACTCTTCGACATATTATTTCTAGTTCAAACATGCTCACATGTCGCTGCTGGTGCAACAAAACCGTATTTAACGTTCGTTTTCTCTAGAATATAACAGCGATAGGTGCATGGTTGGAGTCCTGGGAAAGAAAAAATTATTGTTTCGTCTCGTCATTTCAGTTAAAACCTCTAGCTACTGCCAAGGAAATCCGATATGTCACGACTGGTTGTGATTCGATATCAATCCGATTAGGTTCTGGGTTCGAATCCCTGTCCAACGCAAAGCTTTACCTCACGGCATTTCAAGTAAGTTACTTGTGAAGAAGCAATATTTAACATCTCTCGTAGATCGTTAACAGGGCAAGAGATGCTGGGGAGGAATTCGCGTCCGTTAAAAATGTTTGCGTTATGTAATTTAAAGTTGAAATTTGGTTACTGATACTGTCTAAAATCGAGGTATATCACTCCCTGTATACCTAATCAGGAATGACTGTTAGTTTGCGTCAGTCTCGAAATCTTTGGTTAGTTTGCCTGGCCTGGGTTTGAATCCATATGCAGAACGAGACGGTTCGTCTTGTCACTTGAAGTTCATACATATTCTCAACTAGCTGCTCGTGGATAACCTAAATTTTTCATGTCATTTTGTGTTAAATAATAAGTACTGTATGTTACTTTGAAGAGGAAATCATGAATACGAAGAACTTACTACGTGCGTTACCTACCTGGCGTAATAATGAGAGTGGTAACATTTCAGGTATGTCATTTATTGTAACAAATGTGAGCTTACAAGCCTTAAGGACAGTCTTATCTGTGATAAGGTGTTTCCTGATATTTGTAGCATCGTGGTATTACTTTATATCTTGAGTTACTGCGATACAGAGCAGTGTTTTCTAGTGGTGACTTGTTGGAACCATTTTCAATAGTCAAACGGCTGTACCATGGGGCGATTAGAGGACCTGCTAGACAGCTGCGTTATGCCGGTTGCATGCGAATCACGCTAAATGCAATTCAGATCGTTCGGATACTTTTGAGTATGACTGTACCATGCCGTGATACAAAGGGTGGGCAGAAATGGTCTGGAAAGTTAGTGAGGGTGTTCCAGGGGAGGTTATGATGAGAAATAATTGTTAAGAAAGAAATTCGATACGTTGCGCCGTCACCGAGTTATTCAGCACTGAAGTTAGCCAATCAGGTCGTCGCGCTCGCAAATTCAAGCAACCTGCCAGAGACAGTTTTCTTCATTTGGTTTCCTCAAACCGAACAAACGTAGCTTTTGCTCACCTAGCTTAAGGCTTGAATTTATCACTTCCATCGAATATTTTTCTCAACAATTACCTCTCAGCACAACCTCCACGACAGCACTCACTAGCTTTTCACACTTTTTCTGACCAACCTTTATAAATTACCAAAGAAACGACGGCTTATCCTGTTATGAAGGATGATTGTACGACATGCGAACAAACCACGTCTCTGTATGGGTAATGAGCAATAATTTTTGTATCCATATATGGCCAGAATCGTGTTCCAAAGCTGCTAAGTCCACTTGAAGGCGGAGATATATGAACTCTGACGGTGTAGGTTCATTAATTGAAAGCACACACGAGAACAGACTAAGCAAAATCAATGTTCTGTCTATATTACTGTTTTGCCTCCACACTGAAGAGGGCAGACACGTTGTCCATAATCAGAGTGAACCGGCAACAGCAGTGAGGAGCCCAAACACAAATACAGACAGAACATTCATATTTGCCAAGTGCACTCTCGTATGTATTTCCTATAATTGAAATCTACACTAACATCTTTTATCTCATCCTTAATGTGGGTGTATCTCCCTTGGAACGCATTTCCGGCCACACGTTCACATAAAGTTTTCTTGCTCCTTATCCTCTTACTTATTTTTTCCTGCAGGTTGTTCCTATTTAACGAAATCACCCTGAATACAAGATCAATCATCTAAAACTTTCACCGCAAATACTGCGAAAATAGATAGTGCTAGTGATGTACGGTTTTTAGAAAATGGGCTGGTGGTCAAGGACTCGTATTGTTAGCCAGTCAACAGTAATAATCCTTAGAAAGTGTATTTTTGTGGAATCATACACTTTCTAAGTCCAACAATTCCAACTGACATTAATAGTCTGAAAGTGGAGTAAATTAGAATGCCAGTGGTGTTCGTTGCAGGCTTCTAGTGTGAGTAGTTTAGGAGATATCGTACTTTAAAAGTTTCCACTCTGACACTTGTTTGTGCCATTCAAACTACATAGTTGGCAGGTACGATGTTGTTAACTTTGTTGGGTGTAAGGTCCGCCAGTTATGCAAAACACCGTTTTTTCCAAGTTCCCAAACATGTTTCAGCACCTATGTGCCATCATCAGTGTTTTATTTCATCTGTAATGTGAGCATTTTTACTAAATGATTACAAAATCATCTGGATATTTAGTTCAAACTAACAATTCGTTTCTTTTTGTTAATACCTTTCACTCGTTTTGAATGGTTTTTCAGGACCACTTTTTTATTATTTATTACAGGTAGCTTGTCATCTGCAACCAAACGATGTTGATGAGCAATTTGTTAGGAGTTAACCTATCACTTTATGCTCCAAATGTAATTTAGTTTGTCGCCATATTTCGCACCTATATACGTTTTTACTTACGTTTTTGTGTGGCAAGACCTTTTTATTCTCAGCATCATGGTGAAGTGCTGTGAAGCACACGTAAATATAACACGTATTTTCATGGATAAGGTCGTAAAAGCACTTTGCACTTCACCAAAACACACTCTAATTGTGGTTGCTGTGTGTCCCGTCCCAGTCGGTGTTCATTTGTTCACCATTGAGTCAGCTTCAGAAGACAACCCTCAATATCCAGTTTAACAAAAATTTCCTACATCATAATGTAATTCCAGGCCATATCAAAAACTCTGTGAGTAGCATGTTACATGCACCAAAGAAAGTGAAAAAGAAAGTAGAGATTATGTGGCTAAAGTAAGAAATTAGGGAATTATATGCTAAAAAGCAGTCGCTCAACACTGAACTTTAGCGAACACGTTTAGAATTGGCCAACAAATTTACAATAACAGCTCACTTTGAGGAAATGACAGGGAGACAAAGCATACATACAGAAAATAATGCTTGAGAAACAGTAGAAACAAAACAGAAAACTCAACAGAATAATTAACAGCATAAACACACCCACTGAAAACAATCATAACCAACAATATAAATTCTATTACTGAATCATTAACCTAACTGACATAAATCTTACCGAACAAGGAAAGATCCTACTAGAAAAAGGACCAAAACACAACATTATCACAAACATATCACACAAAAAATAGAAAAACTGATAAACGAATCAGAACACATTATAAAGGAACAAGAAAGACTGTGCACACGAAATTTTAATGCAAACTTGACAAGAGAATTAGCAGCTGCAGAAATAACATAGATTAACAGAACACACAAATCCATCATCAGAGGAAATCACCGCCAACAAGCTACAACAAAAATTAAAACAGAACAATGCCATAGTAACAAGAGCAGACAAAGGGAATATTATTGTAATTATGAATGATAAGGAATACATAGAAAAAACACTAGATTTTCTCAAAGGCAACATCACAAAACTGACCAGTGACCCAACATTTTCAAGGCAGCAGAAAAAACATTCAAAAAACACTGAAAACATCAAAAATACATTCTCATAAGGCCAGGTAAAAAGGATGATACAGAAAAATCCAAAAGCACCCACCAATCCAAAAACACCCACGCTAAATTCCCTACCAAAGGATCACAAAGATAATATTCTATTAAAGCCTATCATCAACTTCTGAAATGATCCTTCTTACCACCTAGCTCAACGGACACACACATTACTAAAAAAACTGTACGCTTTTCATAACAGCATGAACCTGGAAAACTCAAAGGAATTAATCGACAGAATGAAGTACATGCACTTACCAAACACAGCAACCCTCATATCATTTTATGTCATATCAATGTACACTTGTATTCCAATAAATGAAACAATCAACATCATTACAAAAAGATTAAAGCAACAACGAAACATACCAGGCACACACATCAATGAAATAACACCCATACTCAAGACCATAAGATGAAAAAAATATTTTATGTTCAACAAGGTATTTTATTCTCAACACGGACTACCAATGGGATTACCAATTAGTGGTCTCCTAGCTAACATATTCATGAACAACCTGGAGAATATGGTCTTCAGGCTCGCAATAAAACCAAAAAACTACAAAGTTATATACTGGTCAGTGACATAATATGCCTGACTATGAACCACATACACACACACATAACAGCTACACAATGAAATAAACTATGCCCAAAAATTAACTTCACATTAGAAACAGAAACTAACAACACACTAAATTTTCTAGATCTCACCATACATAAAACAAACAACACACACAACTTCACAATATTCAGGAAACTGACAACCACAAGCATCACCATTCACAACTTATCGAACCACCCATTGACACATAAGCAAGCAAACTTCAGATTTATGCTCCATAGATTAATCAGAACACCCATGAACAAACAGAACTACACACAAGAACTAAACACAATAAAACAGCCGGCCGGAGTGGCCGTGCGGTTCTAGGCGCTACAGTCTGGAGCCGAGCGACCGCTACGGTCGCAGGTTCGAATTCTGCTTCGGGCATGGATGTGTGTGATGTGCTTAGGTTAGTTAAGTTTAATTAGTTCTAAGTTCTAGGCGACTGATGACCTCAGAAGTTGAGTCGCATAGTGCTCAGAGCCACAATAAAACAAATAGCAGTTGAAAATGGTTATGATACCCTTATGGTAGACAAATAAAATCAAAAAAGATGTAAACAATACAAAAATAAACATACCAAACACACACAAGTTCTCACCCAGCACAGAACAACACAAAACACAAACAGTGACCACACACAAGACACAACAGAGCAACAACATACAAACAAAACGAAATGGCACATACTCACCTACAATAAGAAGATTGTTCACAGAATAGGCAACATATTAAATAAACAGCGACTCCAAACAGGATACAGAACAGAGAACACAACACAGAAAAAGATCAGAACACAAGAAACACCCACGGATAAATTTTACAGATCATGAATATATGAACTCATATGCAACACTTGCCAGTCAGTGTACATAGGACAATCATGCAGAAACTTCAAAACCAGACATTCCGAACACCTTAGAGCTTTTAAAGGCAACAGATCCCATAGCACATTTGGTGCCCATCTAACAGTCCACAATCACGAACAAACCACAATAGAAACAGACTAAAGAATACTAAAACCCAGCCACAACCTATACTGACCATTGAGGAAAACTTCCACACACAGAAGGCAATAGCAGAAGGAAAACCGGTCATAAATGAATAATCTACACTCTGCAGAGACACACTATTTAACACATTGAAGGAACTTTAGAAAGACAACACAAACAGCTAGAAAGTCTACACACAAACACACACACACACACACACACACACAAACACACTCACACACACACACACACACACACACACACACACACACACACGCACCCCCCCCCCCCAGACACATATGATAAATGGATACACTACACTCTGCAAAGACTCTTACACACAAAAGGAATACCATGTAAAAACAACACAAACAGCTCAGAAGCGTACAGAACACAAATAAAACGTAAACAAAATTCTAATTTCGCGCTAAACTCACTGATGAACAAATGAACACTAACTGGGCTGGGACACACAACAACCACAATTACAGTGTGTTTTGGTGAAGTGCAAAGTGCTTTTACGACCTTATCCGTGAAAATATGTGTTATATTCACGTGTGCTTCACTGCACCCCACCATGACGCTGAGAATAAAAGGGCTTGCCACACTAAAACGTAAGTAAAAACGAATATAGGTGCGAAATATGGCGACAAACTAAATTACATTTGGAGCATAATGTGATAGGTTAACTACTAACAAAATTTCTCATCAATATCGTTTGGTTGCAGATGACAAGCTACCTGTAACAAATAATACACAAGTGGTCCTGAAAAACCATGCAAACCTAATGTAAAGGTATTAATAAAAAGAAACGAATTGTTAATTTGAACTAAATATCCACATGATTTTGTAATCATTTAGTAAAAATGTTCACGTTAAAGATTAAATAAAACAGAAACCCACTAGTGATTGCACAGAGGTGCTGAAACATGTTTGGGAACTTGGAGAAAACTGTGTTTTTCATAACTGGTGGACCTTACATCCAACAATTTTAACTGCAAACATGGTAAACACAAGGAGCTGCAAATCCAAATAATGTTGTTAAGTTTGTTTACAGTGTGCTTGTGTGTTCATTGAGTGCAATGATATTTGCTAGTCAGTTAGTGTATGATAGTTCAAGCAGTAGGTCGTGAGTGAACCACGGGATTCACAAAAACAGAAAACGCCCGATATGCCCATGGTGTACAGTGAGTGTAGGAAGAATGCAGTTCATTCTTGTACGGTGTATGCGGCAAGATATCCCAATAGACGTCAGTCATCTTGGCAATTATTTATCAATCTCTTCAACCAGTTTCGTGAAAGTGGTAGTGTAACACCTAGACAACGTAACGGCAAGAATCAAGTGACGACAAAAGAGGGAGAAACTAATGTTCTTCCTGCTACTGGTATTGACCCTCACGTTATCTCCAACGCTGTCGGCCCCCGGTAGCTGATTGGTCAGCGAGACGGAATGTCAGTCCTAAGGACCCGGGTTCGATTCCCGTCTGGGTCGGAGATTTTCTCCGCTCAGGGAATGGGTGTTGTGTTGTCCTAATCATCATCATTTCATCCCCATCGACGCACAAGTCACCGAAGTGGCGTCAAATCGAAAGACTTGCACCCGGCGAACGATCTACCCGTCGGGAGGCCCAAGTCCCATGCTGGCGTACGAGGAAGTGAGGACAGGCAATTGTCCTACGGATTCTCCATCGACATCCAAGAAGATATGAGAATCGTGGTAACTACTGTAGATAGGCATTAAGAATGGGTATCATGTAGCTTGTTTAGTTATAAAGCCACATTTTCAACTCATGGCCAGGTAAGCCGGCGAAACGTGCACTGTTGGTCTGTTGACAATCCCCACGGGCTTCTTCAGATGGAACGTCAGCGTTCATGGAGTGTAAACGTGTTCGTGGAATATTCATAGATGGAACACTGAAGTATCGTAATCTCCTAATAGACCATCTTCCATAGACGATAGAAGACGTTCCTCTTCAGACTAGGAGAAACATTGTGGTACCAATATGATGGCAGTCCAGCCCGTTGTGCACGAAGTACCACAGCATGTCCTTACGAGTTGTTTACAAATCACTGGATTGGATGCAGAGGACTTGTACCTTGGCCGGATCGTTCCCTGGATTTGACGCATGTAGACTTTTTTCTGTGGGGAAAGCTGAAAGACGCTGTCTGAAAAGACATGCCATCTACATCCGATGATTTGCAACGACGTATTACTGCGGACATCTCGGCTGCAATACTAGCACGTGTGCAACAGTCGTTCCATACCAGACTGGAAGCGTGTGGCGCCGCTGCTAGTGGTCATCTTGAAGATAACCTGTGATGGTCACTTGTCTCGTTACTGGTCAGTATCCACACACCCAGTGTGTGTACAAGTGTTGTTATTTACTATGTGCTACCACAGGTATTGTACAAGTGTCGGTGTGGGAACGTTTCAAAATACGATAACTCTTAAACGACTCGCACTTGAATTCTTCAACTAACACCACTGATATTCTGATTTAATCTACTTTTAAAATGTTAACGTCAGTAGGCATTGTTCCATTTAAAAAAAGTGCATGATTGCACGGCAAGCACACAAAAGTGTTAGTGCAACCTATCTGTTTGTTAACAATGCGAGCCTCAGACTGTCAACCCATTCTGTGAAAATCGCACATCAATAGCGGTTTACATCTCCTTAACATT
Source organism: Schistocerca piceifrons (assembly GCF_021461385.2). NCBI lineage: Eukaryota > Metazoa > Arthropoda > Insecta > Orthoptera > Acrididae > Schistocerca > Schistocerca piceifrons. Next base: position 338,756,353 of record NC_060144.1, read on the forward strand.
TCCTGTGCAATTTTTAGGTTCAAAAATGGTTCAAATGGCCCTGAGCACTATGGGACTTAACTTATAAGGTCATCAGTCCCCTAGAACTTAGAACTATTTGAACCTAACTAACCTAAGGACATCACACACATCCATGCCCGGTGCAGCCGAACCTGCGACCTTAGCGGTCACGCGGTTCCAGACTGTAGCGCCTAGAACCGCTCGGCCACTCCGGCCGGCAAGTTTTAGGTGATTCACCCTGTGTATTCAGTGGGATATAGCAATTGTGAATGTTTCATGTCCAATAGTGGAGTGGTGGCGTAGTCCCAATACTGAATCCGGAAAAAGACGCTTTGAATTGAAACTCGTACAGGCTGATAGCCTGATCGTCTAGTGTGACGAAAGCGTTTGAAAGGCTTCTCAAAATACGTGTTGAATGGTGTATAGATCACAGCGCTTTCCACCTAAAAACAAAATTTGGATTCTAACCATAGACTTATGCAGATTTTTGCAGCGATATTCTATCTAGCAGCTTTCTTTGTGGAAATTTGTATAGATATTGCCTTTCTTTTAAAGAAGCTAAAAAAATTTACGTTTGTCAGTGGTCCGAGGCATCTACAAACTGTTGATCAGGATGAGAATTACATGCACACACTCCTCTGACCACATTAAGTAACACAAGGCCTGCCGTAAGGGGTGATGTTAAGTTCTATCGGTCCTAATATTATCACATGCATTGTTCGTGTTCGACTTCGAACGATTTATAAAGGGGCAGTAAATGGCTTACAATTTGTAGATGATGGTACTGGTGTTTGTGTTCCATCATTTAAGAGTGAATGTTGCAGTAGAGTCGTTTTCAGAATGGATTCATAGCAATAGCGTGAGGTTATCAGTTGACGTAACGGTCCTCATTATTTTCACATGTTATGCATATTACTTACGCAGCAGCATCTGTACGACTTGGACTGTTTCAAATACTAGTTCAGGTTTGGGCTAAATTTGTGCTGGCTATTGTAGGCGTGACATGTAGAACGCATTATTAATAAATCAGGAATATCTCCTTTATGTTTGGGAACTTGTCTATTAGTTCTGTTGACTTCATACAGATATCTGATTGGCTCGAATTTCGATTATAGCGGTATGGCAGCACATTTTGTTAGTTTGGGTTGCCTACATCAAGGGCAAGCACAAATTTTGGGGCAAACTTACTGTTCTACTCCATGTCGGCTCTTAATCTATGGTTCTCTTTGATCAACAAGTCCGTGATCTATTGCTATACGCCACTTTATATCAAACTGATATCGAATTAATGAATTAATCACCCCACCCCTTGATGATATTAAGGGGGATTTCCGCCTCCCACCCTCACCCCGTCGGTTTCTATGCCACTTTTTGAAATTCGCCTGCTTTTAATGGGGTTCCTGTGAGACTTATCTTTGTTGCCGAACCCTCCGGGAAAACCGAGAAACCCAGGGCCACTTTTGATTTGCAATTAGTTGACTAATTAATGAAACAGATCGGAAAAACTGCCAGCAAAGAGCCTGTTGTGTTACTCTAGGTATTCACGGGCTACTTCAGGTTGTCTCAAATGCCCACCTTCCACTCTGTTAAAGTGACTGATTAATTGATTAAATCAATTTTCCTTGGTGGATACTGAAAATTTTGTTTGATTGATGGGAAACCGACTGCAGCGTGTGGAATGATGATTAAACAATTTATGGGATACAAGACAGTGTGTGGAACTACAGTGCTCCTTTTTTAATTAAGAAACGCGTATTTACACTGTCACAGACTGCACTAAATATATCTGGCGATCGTGTCACACCGTCCGCCGGGCCGAACCAAGTCCCAGTGTCCAACAGACCATGCTACACCTGCTCGGGGCCTAACAACTGCTGTTAGCTGCCTAGGTGCTGCATAGCCAAGTGCCTCGTGCTGCACACAGGTCGGACATCATACTAATCCACCAATAAAGTGTCAGGTGGCAGCAACACTTTGATATTGGTACCTGAGAAATTTCGGTCAGAACATATGATCTACCCCCCTCCCTCCCCCCCTCCATGTCTCTCTCTCCCTCTTCCCCCTCTCTTAAGTGGATGCCTCCTTTTTGTGTGAACCGTTGAACCATCAGATGCAAACACACACAGACCACAATGTCCTCCCACCCCTCTTCTCATTCATCCCTCTCCCCTGCTACTCTCGACTCTCATACAGACATGGCATTGGTAGATAGTAAATCCATTCTCATACCTCCACTGCTATAGAAACCTCTAGCACATGGAACAAAGACATCTGAGAAGAAGAACGTAGCATCTGTCGCATCCCACACTAACCCCACTAGGCCTGAACAAAGTATTGGATACCTGGCGAAACCCACCCCTAGCTGTGGGTGACTTGGAAATATTCTCTCTATCAGATTGATTGGCTAATTAATCAAATTGATACCCTTTGTTTGCAGCCAGTGTTTTCCTTGCATCGCATTGTTGGATAAAATGACTAATTGATAGAATTCGATCCTGCAACCGCCTAGTTTCCAAACCGTACTGTTTTTTCCCTTGCCTCCTACTGGTGGATACTGGCACAGTTATGTTATTTGGTAGGAAGTCCGTTTTGCTGGAGGTAGCTGAAAATTTCAGTTTTCAGCTCCGTTGCGCGCTATTTCCTTAAACAATTTGTGGGAGGGACTGGAAAGATGTGTGCTTGCAGTTTAACTACCGGAAACAATAAATTGGTCAATTGGGAATTTGACATTGTGATTGGATTTTTAAATCACTATAGATTTCGTTATTGGTTCTCTCTGCTGTATTCAGAAGGAGGAGAAGGAAGTGCCTACTGTGTAATAGGATATAAACAACAGCAAATACCATTGTAGAGCAGGCTCCATTGCAATATACTGAGAAGTATTACGCACAACACACCTACATCATGATCCAGTCCCTAGCAGTAGTGTCATGACTAGACATTGGAGATACCTGGAACACTTGCACATCCCACGTGATCATATCTCCATGTCCACATGCAGCCTGCCAATCCCCTCATACACAGCCCCCCCCCCCCCCCCCCACCGCCCCAAGCTCACTCAGTGGTCGGAGGAAACAGCCGCTGTGACTGCAGCTGCAGTCGTGAACACATGTGTATGCCAGAGTGCGCCACCCCCCGCCATGGAGGGCATCTGGGGATGATTGGAGTGGTAGGAACTCAGATGTAATCAATACATCCAGTGCCAACACTTAGCAGTATTCGGCACTGAATCGGTCAATGTTCTGTGGAGAATACAAGCAACATACACGAGCGCAAATACAGCACAGTGCATACTGAACATTCGTTCGTTAGTCAGCAAGGCAGAGGTCGCCGTCCCTGGGACTTGTCTCCGAAAATCCGGCCTAGAACCGACTGGTCGGCCAGCCAGAACTATTCTTTATACCTGCCGCTCATGAGAACCTTAAGCCAGAACTGCCCATTCGTTCCAACCACAGGCAACGTCCGCCATGGCCCCACTCACCAAACGATGTCGTCATAGGAAAAAAGCCACATATTTGTCACTGTAAATACAATAAAATGTTCTGATGCCTGTAGCTCTGGAAATATCAATATCCATATCCCTCTTTCCACATAAAATGCTTCAACCCTCATTACAGCTATCAGTGTGTTGCAATCGCAATCTCCTACATCCAAACCATGCCTCCCATACAACCGGACATAGTCATTTTCTTAGCACATGTCGGAACAATGACCACAGTAGCTTCACACCCCACCACAAACTTCATAAGCTTGCCGAACATAGCAAATATATCACACATCCTCTACTAAGTATAAGACCTCGCAAATAACTGAATGCAGCTGGCACCAAACAATATTGAGCGAAAATTCGCGACAGAGGGACATGTCTTATTTGTTTTTCTTGCAAGTGGTACCATTGTGTCTTAGGAAGACAGACGTAATCGTCTTATAAGCGACCATATGTTAAAAACATGATCGCAACGAACATGTTACTGTCACCCTGTATTAAAAGCTGTCTTGTTTGAACAGGAACATGCAAGTATCGCTAATGATATCCACGTTCGAAACTATACATGCTTTATAAATCGAGGTATGATGCCGGCCTGTGTGGCCGAGAGGTTCTAGACGCTTCAGTCTGGAACCGCGCGACTGCTACGGTCGCAGGTTCGAATCCTGCCTCGGGCATGGATGTGTGTGATGTCCTTAGGTTAGGTTTAAGTAGTTCTAAGTTCTAGGGGACCGATGACCTCAGATGTTAAGTCCCATAGTGCTCAGAGCCATTTGAACCATTTGAGGTTTGATTTTGCTTCTGAATGAAGTGGTTTTCCGCACAAATACTACAACACTGAATGCAGACGGTAATCGCGAAGTGTGTATTAACAGACGGAAAGTGCCCGTGCATGTCTTCGCTAGTGTAATAATATCACCTTTGTCACTGAATTTTGAAAATGAATCAGCTAACAAACGTGGCATTAACTTGATATCTGTAACACCCTCTTGCCGCTGCTAATTTCCTACGCTAACTAACATTATTTGTAACGTTTTCTATCTTGATACTACGTATACAGTGCAACGGATGTTATACGATATACCGGCAGGGCTGTAGGCGAGGGAGGATTATTCTTAATTGGGAATGATCACTTACAGTAGACGGCGTGTTATGTGAGGAATCACTTCAAAAATGTAACGCTACATTGAGGTTATAAGAGAGGTAAAATTCTATGACCAATACACTGGCTTTTCAGATCTATAGAGCTACGCTTTCTGATAGAAGCGTTGTCTAAAATTTGGAATCAGGTCTCTCCATTGTGAGGTAACGGGCGAGTTGTGGCGCTCTGAAAATACACTACTGGCCATTAAAATTGCTACACCAAGAAGAAACGCAGATGATAAACGGGTATTCATTGGACAAATACATTATACTAGAACTGGCATGTGATTACATTTTCACGCAACTTGGGTGCATAGATCCTGAGAAATAAGTACGCAGAACAACCACCTCTGGCCGTATTAACGGTCTTGATACGCCTGGGCATTGAGTCAAACAGAGCTTGGATGGCGTGTACGGGTACAGCTGCCCATGCAGCTTCAACACGATATCACAGTTCATCACGAGTGATGACTGGAGTTTTGTAACGAGCTAGTTGCTCGGCCACCATTGACCAGACGTTTTCAATTAGTGAGAGATCTGGAGAATGAGCTGGCCAGGGCAGCAGTCGAACATTTTCTGTAGTCAGAAAGGCCTGTACAGGACCTGCAACATACGGTCGTGCATTATACAGCAGAAATGTAGGGTTTCGCAGCGGATCGAATGAAGGGTAGAGCCACGGGTCGTAACACACCTGAAACGTAACGTCCAAAGTGCCGTCAATGCGAACAAGAGGTGACCGAGACGTGTAACCAATGGCACAACATACCATCACCCATAGTCCATTCTGCTGCAAACGTAGTCGAACTGTTCGTGCAGATGTTTGTTGTCTTGCAAACGTCCCCATCTGTTGACACAGGGATCGAGACGTGGCTGCACGATCCGTTACAGCTATGCGGATAAGATGCCTGTCATCTCGACTGCTAGTGATACGAGGCCGTTGGGATCCAGCACAGCGTTCCGTATTACCCTCCCGAACCCACCGATTCCATATTGTGCTAACAGTCATTGGATCTCGACCAACGCGAGCATCAACGTCGCAATACGATAAACCGCAATCGCGATAGGCTACAATCCGAAATCCGACCTTCATCAAAGTTGGAAACGTGATGGTACTCATTTCTCCTCCTTACACGAGGCATCGCAACAACGTTTCACCAGGTAACGCTGGTCAACTGCTGTTTGTCTAAGAGAATTCGGTTGGAAACGTTCTTCATGTCAGCACTTTGTAGGTGTCGCCACTGGCGCCAACCTTGTGTGAATGCTCTGAAAAGCTAATCATTTGCATATCACAGCACCTTCTTCCTGTCGGTTAAATTTCGCGTCTGTACCACGTCATCTTCGTGGTGTCGCAATTTTAATGGCCCGTAGTGTATTCTAAGTTCTGAGTTGGTGTGGCTGCACGGGGCGCTCTGCCAGCCGGGGCCCGGCAGCAAACACGTGGTACCGAACGTTAGCCAGACGAGAGTGGTAGCCCCAGTGCATGCTCCAGCTGCGTGGCAGGGAATTCCATTGTCTATGAAGGAGACACGCTGGGAGTGCCAAAGATGGCGGAGTTTGTGAAACCTTAATGGCAGCCATTTCACAGTCCGTATAGAAATTTACAGTAGTCAGATGAATCATACCTCAAAAAGAAACATGCACATTGCCATTATTTGCACGACGATTCTGATGATATAATCAGATTTTCAATATCTGTATTAGTTTAAAGTTTAGTATCGGACTATAAATTACACAAGTAACACCCAGCAACCAATTTCCAAAATCTAAACAGTTCATCCGATTTCTTCGACCTACGTCTCTTTAGAAAGCTATTTGTGTAAACCTAAATTGGTTTAAATTACAGGCATATAACTTGAATAGTACATGAGTTATTGGAGGTCAAAGTGGCCGATTACTATCGATCGCAGCAGGCCATAAATACTTCACAGTTACTCGAAAAAACGGTAGCAGCATTCTTATAAATATATTTACTCGTCTATGTCTTTGTTTATATCCGATATACACTATTCATGAAGAAATTGGTTAAGCATTTACTGTGTTGTACAAAGCACAGAAACATTAGGCTACTGGCCTACCTTTGGTTCTGTTCCTTTGATATATGTTTATTTAATTCGTTTATGTATCTAATAATGTGTGTTAGAGCGTGTTTATGGTCCAGGCGTAGGAATATTTATTTAATTTCAAGTTATTTAAATGTAAAGCCAGTATTTTGAAAGTGTTTGATGTTTGTGAGTGTGCATTGGGTTGGAGACATGGAGGGAATGCTCTAGCCAATCACAGCACTCGTCACCAAGAGAGACGTTTGGAGGTTGGGGAGGAGCATCGTTTCCGGGGAGGACACGAGGTGGTGCTGGGCAGTGCGACAGTGCTGGACGGTACGGCACAGGATACGGGAAGTGCTGGACGTGACGGCAACGGACACTCGGTCGTGGCAGAGACTTGGAGAGTGTGGAGCGGTTTGCACGTGCTCGCGGTAGATAGAAATACTTTGGAGTGCCGACTTGTGCACTTGTGAGATTTCCGTGGCTTCTACAGTGAAGACGTAGTTTGCGTTTAGAAGTGAATATCTCGCGAGCTGTGTTGTTGTTCATAACTAATTACGTGCTGTAGGAATCTATTGTTTCCCTGTTATTCAACTTATATTTTGTTTAACTGCTGGACCATTGACACCAATAAAAGTGTTTTGCAGAAGTATACCACATTCTCAAAAGTTCCGGAAGATCAAAAAGTCAGTATAAATTTGAAAACTTAATAAACCACGGAATAATGTAGATAGAGAGGTAAAAATTGACACATATGCTTAGAATGACATGGGGTTTTATTAGAACAAAAAAAAACAAAGTTCAGAAAATGTCCGACAGATGGCGCTGGACAGCAAAACTGCTACTGTGACGTGTGAGAGGTACCCCCACCTGTCCACCTTCTCCAGTATGCTGATGACACCACCTTCTTGGCTCTCTATCCTACCCTTCAACGGTCCCAATGCACCCACCAAACCCACCTTGACCAGTTCACCACTTGGTGTAACCAGTGGTTCCTCCGTCTCAGCCCCTCCAAAACCCAGGCAATCATCATAGGCCGCACCACCTGCTCCTTCCATCTCCATGATTTCTACCCCACCCTTTATGGTCGTCCCATGCAGCTGATCCCCAGCCTGAGATACCTTGGCCTCATCCTCGACTGTCACCTCACCTGGACCCCTCACTTCCTGACCGTCCAGCAGAGAGCCCATTCCCACTTCCACCTCCTGAAACTCCTGTCTGGTCAGACATGGGGATTGCATCCTTCCACCATCCTCCACGCCTACAAATCCCTCATCCGTCCTATCCTCTGTTATGCCAGCGTTGCCTGGTCCTCTGCACCCACCCACTTTTACAAGACCCTTCAAATCCTCGAATGCCATGTGCTCCGCCTTGCCTTCCGTATCCAACTTCCTTCCCCCACACGGCTCCTGTGTGAACTCATCCCCTTCCCCCACTTCCTCTTTTTCCTCCAACATCTCCACATCCTTTACATTGTCCACAGGCTTGATCCCCACCCCATCACCCCCTGGTTTCCTCCTTCCTCTCCACCCCCCCCCCCCCCAATTCCCGCGCCTCTATCGCTGTATTCCTCCCTCTCTCCACCTCCACACCCTCCATCTCCTTCATCAGTGCAATTTCCAGCGCCTCCCCCTCCCGGATTATGAGCTTCGCCATGACATATACCCTTCCTTCCAACTATAATCTGGCCTACCCCCTCCCCAGGGTCCCCTTTTTCCTCTCCCCTCCTTCTCCTAGAGCGAATTTTCCTCCTTCCCCCCTGAGACCGTGCACCCCATCCTCAACTCTCTTCCTCCCACGTCCCTCCCCCCCTGGACCTATTTGGCGCTCCCACTTCCCATCTCACCCCTCTTCCCCTCCCTCCCTTCTTCCCTTCACCCTCATCTCCTTGCGCCTGGCAGATCCTCCGTTTTTATCATCGTCATCAGTGTGCCACATCAGTGTTGTGTTTAGTGCTGTTCTCCTGTGCATCGAGAGGTGTGATTTTAACTGTGTGTTGGTCTTGTACTTAGTGTGTTGTTATGTGCTATGCCATCCGTCGGTACTTTTATGCTCCGGTCATACTGCGCCTTGTGTTCTTTTAATTGTCCCAGCGTGCGGTTTTTTGTGTGTGCTACTTTATTACGGTTTTTATCTCCATTTTACAGTCTCTCCTTTTTGTCTATTGTCTTCCATAAGGATACCCCCTTTTTTATATCTATGTACACCATGTTTTCTCCATTTTTAAATGTCTTCAATTGTATGTTCTATGTCTTTCGGCTGAAGAGCAGCGTGTATGCTGCTGCCAGCCCACCCCGATGGGGAATTGAATTACAATAAAAAAAAAGAAAAGAAGCCGAATCTGTCTGAAGACTCCAGAACAGCTATAAGACTGAGGATTATGCGTTCTCGAGAATCCAGTGTAGATTGTGAGGCGAGATTTGCTGCGACTGGAGAACGTCAGACCTTAGCTCGTTCTTTGGAAACCAGCTCTGAACGCGTGGCGCGACATTACTGTAACCGAGAGTGACAAATTTTATATTGTTCCTCAGAACCCTTCACTCACAGAGGCTTGGAGTCACATCTCTCCAACGTAACATCATAGAAGTAGAAATTTTGACGGGAAGTGGCACAGGAAAGCGAGTTTTTATAGCCAGAATTTCTTATAGCCCGAATCCCACTTATTCCTAACAGTTCAACATTTCGCTTTAAAAGTGTGCAGTTCCTGGTGAGCTTATGTTGTGCAATGACCATAAAAATAACCACGGTGTCAGACGCTGCTGCGTGTGGCAGGCGTGGACCTTGGTGTCAGCTCTACGTGGTGGCTCTCTCCAGTGTCAGTGAAGCAAACAAGTTCGTCGTTCATGCCCTCTCTGGCACAGGTATAAATAAATCACCGGGCGCTACTCCGCTTTTCTCAACTGGTAATGAATATACAGGGTGGTCAGACACAGCCTGAAAAGCTTGTAAGGGTGTTGCAAGGTAGGTTGTGCTGAGAAATAACTGTTTCGAAAAAAAATCTATACATTGCACCGTTTCCGAGTTACACTACTGGCCATTAAAATTGCTACACCAAGAAGAAATGCAGATGATAAACGGGTATCAATTGGACAAATACATTATACTAGAACTGACATGTGATTACATTTTCACCCAATTTGGGTGCATAGATCCTGAGAAATCAGTACCCAGAACAACTACCTCTGGCCGTAATAACGGTCTTGATACGCCTGGGCATTGATTCAAACTGAGACTGGATGGCGTGTACAGGTACAGCTGCCCCTGCAACTTCAACACGATACCACAGTTCATCAAGAATAGTGACTGGCATATTGTGACGAGCCAGTTGATCGACCACCATTGACCAGACGTTCTCAATTGATGAGAGATCTGGAGAATGTGCTGGCCAGGGCAGCAGTCGAACATTTTCTGTATCCAGAAAGTCCCGTACAGGACCTGCAACATGCGGTCGTACATTATCCTGCTGAAATGTAGGGTTTCGCAGGGATCAACTGAAGGGTAGAGCCACGGGTCGTAACACATCTGAAATTTAACGTCCACTGTTCAAAGTGCCGTCAATGCGAACAAGAGGTGATCGAGACGTGTAACCAAAGGCACCCCATACAATCACACCGTATAAGGAGTAGAAATGCGTACCATCACGTTTCCGACTTTGATAAAGGTCCGATTGTAGCCTATCGCGATTGCGGTTTATCGTATCGCGACATTGCTGCTCGCGTTGGTCGAGATACAATGACTGCTAGCAGAATATGGAATCTGTGGGTTCAGGAGGGTAATATGGAACGCCGTGCTGGATCCCAGCGGCCTCGTATCACTAGCAGTCGATATGACAGGCATCTTATCCGCATGACTGTAACGGATCGTGCAGCCACGTCTCGATCCCTGAGTCAACAGATGGGGACGTTTGCAAGACAACAACCATCTGCACGAACAGTTCGACGACGTTTGCAACAACATGGACTACCAGCTAGGTGACCATGGCTGTGGCTACCCTTGACGGTGCATCACAGACAGGAGCGCCGGCTATAGTGTACTCAACAACGAACCTGGGCGCACGAATGGCAAAATGTCATTTTTTCGCATGAATCCAGGTTCTGTTTACAGCATCATGATGGTCGCATCCGTGTTTGGCGACATCGCGGTGAACGCACATTGGAAGCGTGTATTCGTCATCACCATTTTGGCGTATCACCCGGCGTAATGGTATGGGGTGCCATTAGTTACACGTCTCGGTCACCTCTTGTTCGCATTGACGGCACTTTGAAGAGTGAACGTTACATTTCAGGTGTGTTACGACCCGTGATTCTACCCTTCATTCGATCTATGCGAAACCCTACATTTCAGCAGGATAATGCACGACCGCATGTTGCAGGTCCTGTACGGCCGTTTTTGGGTACAGAAAATGTTCGACTGCTGCCCTGGCCAGCACATTCTCCAGATCTCTCACCAATTGAGAACGTCTGGTGAATGGTGGCCGAGCAACTGGCTCATCACAATACTCCAGCCACTACTCTTGATGAACTGTGGTATCGTGTTGAAGCTGCATGGGCAGCTGTACCTGTACACGCCATCCAAGCTCTCTTTGTTTGACTCAGTGCCCATGCGTATCAAGGCCGTTATTACTGTCAGAGGTGGCTGTTCTGGGTACTGATTTCTCAGGAACGATGCACCCAAATTGCGTGAAAATGTAATCACATGTCTGTTCTAGTATAACGTATCTGTCCAATTGATACCCGTTTATCATCTGCATTTGTTCTTGGTGTAGCAATTTTAATGGCCAGTAGTGTACTCCTCCTTTTGCATACTGCGTGGGGAAAGACTCCTTATTTATTGTGAGAAAATTAAGTTGCTTCACTGCTTTCTCTCTTCCATGCACCGAACAACGCAGCAGACTGCCTAATACAGTAGATTCGCCTCCTAAGGGGCAAGTCCCACCGATAATGTCTTGAATTCGGTTGCACTAAGTGACCAAATAGCTAAAACGTGAATGGAATAGACCTGAGCCTAGCTTCTCCACCAATCCTGTGGCTTAAGGAAATGGAGGAGTAAACAGAGGATCGGGAATAACTTCTTTTTATTTGTTATGCCTGTTCTGGCAAATTGTCACTCTTCAACTCTATACTGAATAAAATTTCTAGATTAATATGAAATAACTGAAGTAACTTAATACGGGTGATTATGTTTATGAGATGGTCGTAGTATTGTAATGTGATGTACATTCTCTCCATTATGAGGATTTATGAGGATGATAACGTTACGGCTCCTAGTAATTGTCGGTACGCATTTTGGAATTGGAGAGTATTGGAGATACTGTTACATGGAAAGGATGTGGTTGGTTTTTGTTGGAATGAACTGACAGGTGGGATGTACCCTGCCAGTGCAAAAAGTTCCGAGACTGGATTAACAAAAACAGAGAAACGTTAAGATAGGGCTTTTAATGCTTCCAGTTTTCGCCATAGTCTCCCTTAACCACTTGAGTACAACACGCAAAAGGTTCACACAACCAAGCGAAACTGTCGCAAAAGTCCTTCTTTGGGATGTATTCTACTTGTGCATCACCTCGGCTTGAACGTCCGTTACGTAGTGAAAGTGGGGTCCCTTCATGTGAATTTCTCCACATTTCTGTTTTGTAGATGTTTCGTATTGATAATACCAAGTCTCTTCAACCATGACGATTTTTCCAAGAAAAGAATTGCTCGGGTTTTGCGTCACTCACTTCGCGGTAGGTGTCTACGCCTCGATGTTTTTTGTTTGGGAGTCAAGGTGTGCGGGACACCACACAGACTTTTCTCTCCTTCAAAACATCCTTGTAAATGTCTTGACAACTTGACTTACGGATGATTTGTGAAACAACAGTGTTCACGCAGTAGGCCTGTATGTCCGTTACGAAACGTTGCCTACTCATAAGTGGCTTGTTGAATGATGATCGGTTGTTCAGAGTTGTTAGTTCAACCTGCCCCACAGTTAGTGCACTGACGTCGCGTATACTACATCAGGAATAAAATTAGTCTCAGAGCGTTTTGGATGGACGGTGTAGGTATTACGGGATGAGTGGGGCACCAACTGTGCAGCAGAAGTGGTGGGCAGAAGCCGTCATTTGGCTGAGTATGGTAGCTTGTATTTGTAACGAAGGGTAGAATTCTGGAATGAGTTCTGGAGAGGGAAAGGCGATTCAAATTACGGAATTAGGGACGGAGAGACTAACTGACAGAGGCACGACAGCAAGACAGAGTTCTCAAGGGGGGGGACTAATAGGGTGTTGGAATCCAAGTACATGGGAGATATAGGAGAGGTGAAGGTGTTTTGCATGTGAAGGAATGCGGATCCGTCATCTAGGGACAGCATCTTTCAATAGGTATCAAAACGTGCTGGTTACCAGATTTGAACCCACCCACTGCTTAAATTTTGAATGAAAAGCACAACCAATGACGGAAGATTACTTCCGATATAAGAGGCCGCCCTCACTAGGCCAACAGCAATTTCAAAGACAGTGGAGGAATGGACTGGTACCCTCTCACTCTTGGAGAGGGAAACTGCCCTTAAAAGTCGGAAGAATCAGTATTGATAAATGTAAATGGGGATGCAGAAGGCAATAGACACATAATGTGTATCCACAAATCATGTGGCCTGCAACTGAAAATATGTCATGATGATCTCTCCACTCGCCAAATACTCCAGATTAGTCCCCCATTTGGGTCCCTGGGACGGGAGATATAGTAGGGGTCAGTGAAGTGAAATGGGAATAAAACAAGGATTTCTGGTCAGATGAGTATAGGGTAATATCAACAGCAGCAGAAAATGGTGTATCGGAAATAGGAACCGTTATGAAGATAAATGTAGCCAAATAGTGAGTTACTCTGAATACTTCAGTGATAAAGTTGCTTTCATCTGATTCGACAGCAAACCAATGCCTACAGCGATAGTTCAGGTATACAGGGCAATGTCGCAAACAGAAAATGAAGAGACAGAGAAAGTATATGACGGTATTGAAAGGGTAATTAAGTATATAAAAGGAGATGAAAATCTAATAGTCATGGGGGACTGGAGAGCCGTTGTATGGGAAGAATTAAAAGAAAAGGATACGAGAGAATAATAACTTGGCAGTAAGACTAAGAGAGCAGAAAGGCTAACTGAATTTCGCAACGCATTTCAGATTGTAATAGGGAATAAGCATTTTGAGGACCACAAGAGGAGGAAGTAGTTTTGGAAAAGACCAGCAGAACGGGAAGATTTCAGCTGGACTACATCAATATCCGAGAGACTCCGAAATCACATATTGTGTTGTTAGACGGACTCAGGTGCACATATAGACTGAAGCACTATTCAGTAATGATGAAGAGAAGACGGAAGTTGAAGAAAATCATTCGGAAGAATCATTGTGGAAGGGAAATCGAATTACTGCGGTTAATGAGACGTCTTTCAAGTTCTCTAAGAATGTGGATATTCCGATGAGGCATACCAGATCACGCACTTCAGTTGAGGTGGAGTGAACATCTCTCAAAAGGGAACCACAAATGTTTGACAGACAAACACAAGTGAAAGGAAGGTAACTGTGAAGAAACCTTGGATAACAGGAGAAATATTTCACTTGATCGACGAGAGGAGGAAGTACAAAAATATTCTTGGAGAGACAGGGATACGGAAATATAAATCATTTAGGAATGAAATAAATCGGGAGTGCAGGGCAATCAAGTGGAAATGGTTGCAGGAAAAATGTGAAGAAATCGAAAAAGAAATGGTCATCGGAAGGACTGAGCCAGTATACTCATACAAAAAAACTGAAACAACTTTCAGTGAAATTGAAAATAAGGATAGTAACGTTAAGAGTGCAATGGCAGTTCCGCAATTACACGCAGAGGAGAAAACGGACAGATGGAAAGAATACGTTGAGTCACCTTGGATAGGTCATGTGTGCATTACACCTCGGGAACGCCAAGTCGGGTGACAAAGTATGTCGAAAAAGCAACGAAATTACAAGACTTCCAGCAAAAAAACGTAGCATCAGATGAATCAATTGTTTAAAGAGATTGGTTAACAAATTTGGTTAGTGAGAATCACTAGATATCAGTTTTTAACTGCCGGAATATTCGCAACAAGTCCCAAATCTCACATCTCTCGTAAAAAGCACTCACCACACAGCATTTTAGAAACTGAGAGTCGGTTGATATCGAAGTAGAGCGAAGAGAAATGTGGAATGTATATCGGTAATACTGGTTAGACATTGCAAGAGGAGCAGTTTTTTATAGCGAAAAGCAGGAATGAATCCGACAGCGAACTTATATGGACAACAGTCGGTGGACTTAGGTGAGTAATCAGTCACAGAGCTATTTGAAAACAGCCTAAACTCGGGAGGAAGACAATACCTTGCCAGTACCCTCGAGACTTTAACCTGTCCCGTATTGACTGGGAAAGCTACGATTACGTTATCTTAAGTAAGGGCAAACACTCCTGTCAAGTAATACTGAAAACTTTGACAACTGCCTCAAACCAGGTCGACAATCTACACAGAAAAATATCTTTTACACCTCCTGGCAACAAAAATAGCCGATCTTATCAAGAGTGTCACCAATACAGAGGGGTTAATGACCATTGCGCTGTTACGAGGACGGTGGTCACCTAAGGCACGCAGGGCATCAAGGAAGCTACGTCGAACTGATAGACGATCAGTATCGGCTTACAAAATGGACGAACTGAGATCATTTAGTGCAGTACCAGCAAACGCAGGCTAGCTGTGGCTAAAGCTGCAAGACCTTATAAACTTCGGTCTAGATAAATATGTAACAACTGAAGTAATAAAACACGGCAAAGACCAACATTGGTACAACGGTACCATTCGGAGAATATTGCACTAGCGGCACTCTCGCTACAAAAGAGAATCAGGGAAACAGGCAGAGGAAACTTAATATCAAACCAAAGCAGCCGTAACAAGCGCCACAACTACGGTCAACAGCAATTTTCACAGTCAGATGCTGGTGAAAGATCCGTCAGAAATACCTACGAAGTTCCATTCACAGTTGAAGACAAGAACGAGTCCAAACCCGTTATTCAGTCTCTCGTGGATCCGTCTAGTGAACAAACTGATGTACCAGAAAAAAAACCAGAAATATTTCCTAATGAATTACGAATTGTTTATACACAAGAGAATACTGTTCTACTGATATCTGACCGACGTAGAGATTCACTAATGAGGAATATTGGTTCCAGCAGCACCAGTAATTTAGATGACTAAAAGCGAAAATGGCCACTTGCTCTGGTGGAATTCCATGTACATTTTACGTTGGATAAGCTATGGCCTATGGGAAGCGTCTTTGCGTAATAATCAAAACGTCGTGCCTCAAGGGTACAAGCCCAGCCACTCGTTAAACTTTGATTAAAAAAATCACCATCGATAGCGATCGAAGACTTCTGGTATCAGGAGTCACCCACGTTCTGCCAACGGCATTGTGAAAGAGGGCCGAGGAGCGGACAGAGTTTCAGGTTAGCCCCTCTAACCGTGGGGTAGCAGTGTGAGGATGCAGATCTTTAAAGGTTGCACTGTATTAGAGACACTTTACGTATGTCCACAGGAAATGTGGCTTGTAATTGCAAAAGTGTCATGATGATCTCTGCACTGACAAAATATTCCGAATTAATCTCCCATTCGGATCCACGGCAGGAGACTGTCAATGTAGAGGTATCCAGAGTAAAAGATTGAATAACCAATGAAATGGTAACAATCTACAGATCGGAGGGATGAATGAGGTTTGAACGTAGTAGGGAAGCTAGAAAATAAGGGAAAGGAAATGCAAAGACACAGCCTACGTAGATACAGCATGGGTTACGCGAAATAACATGGAAACAAATAAGGATACCTGATAAGATAAATCTGGTCACATCAGCAGCAGAGGTAGGATTCGTCATAGTTAGGAAGGTAGGGCAGAGGGCAACTTACTACGAAAATTTGTTCTTTTGTTCTTTGGGGCCCGCAGTGCAAAATATGTCTTTTAATGATATGATTATTACGAAAATCAGCCAGGTATACTGCTCTTTAAATTCTTTTTATAAATTATTCACGATGAGCCCATCAGGTGCACTGTAAATACGTAAGTAAGCGATGGTCTTAATGTAGTGATCTGTAACTATGGTCAGAAAAGTTATAATACATCGTTACGCGTTTTTACCTTACATATAATATCGTTGCTGCATATCTTTTATTTTTTAGAATTATTGGTTTCTGCTTAGGTGTACTCGTACATTGGAGACGTTTATCTGATATTAGTTGGTTTTTATGTACGCTATTTCTCTCTTGACAGCTTGGATGACAGTGGATCAGTGATATTACACGTTTACATAGCTACCATTATAAAAAGTGATGTGTGGTAATTCGGTTGCTTTTTATTATTTTTGTTGGTTTGGTTCAAATTATGTTATTGTCAGGCATTTGTTTTTGTTTTATTTAAGATTTTAATTTTATATTACTACGAACGCTTCAGCGATAGATAATTCTTATCACTATCAACAGAGAACCAACGTCAACAACGATAGCTCAGGCAAACATGACTGCGTTATAAGCGGAGGATAGAGGTATAATGCACAAAGCTAATCCAGTATTTAAAGGGAAATGCGTATCTAATAATCACGGATGATGAGAACGTTTTAGTATAGGAAGGAACAGAAGGTAGATTTACTGGAGAAGTCACCCTTATTAGTATTTGA
Source organism: Schistocerca piceifrons (assembly GCF_021461385.2). Classification (NCBI taxonomy): domain Eukaryota; kingdom Metazoa; phylum Arthropoda; class Insecta; order Orthoptera; family Acrididae; genus Schistocerca; species Schistocerca piceifrons. The sequence continues at coordinate 338,773,720 of NC_060144.1, forward strand.
TTTGAAGTTCTCTAAGGATGTAGAATAGGTTATTCTCCTGTTATTATTGTGTTTGATTATAGTATTAAAATAGCATTTGCGGTTAATATTCGCACAAAATATCTGTCAGTTATAAGTAATTAAAGCTTAAAAATCATTAGATATTGAGATTTGTTATTCGCTGATGCTCCGGTGACGTCACAGACTAGGAGTAAGACGAAGCTTTACATATGTTAGAGGAATGTTAGCCGAAGTTCCGAGTATTTTAAGTACTTTTTCTGCAAACAATTTTTACGTAACCATTACAATTTTTACACATCAATAGAAACAATGTGAACGTTGATAGTGGAAACCTAGCGAAAGTTGCTGATTTATGCTCCACCCATTTCGAGCGGCGTACATTCCTTTCCCTACCCCTTGCAACATCATTAAATTCTCTCAGAACTGAGGAATTGTAGAACTTTTGCAAATGGGTCACTATATTGTAACCAGATTGTCGACTGTCTGTCAAGAGTTACGACCAGAAGCACAATAAAATTATTCTTGACAAACCTTAGTGTTGATTTCCTATATAGAAGACAGTCAGCAGGGATACTGGTCTGACGGGCCGATCAGTGGCGCAATGGATGGCACCTCTGAATATTGGGTAATGAGGTCAAATGTTCGAATACTGGAAAGGTCACAAATTTTTAAAAGTTTTACACGAAATACGAAAATAGCGTTAGCAAGAACACATTGTAGTAGTTGTTTCGATGGTGGGATATAGCTTCACATTAATCTTAGTCTGAGAAATGGACAACAGAGGATAAATGTATTTACTTTGCGAAAAAACAATATCCTTTTTTTGGAAAGCATCACCATAAGCACACAGTACAATGAGGTCTATGACGATGAGGTTTTCTGTGCGGAGAGATATAAAACTTGTACAACATGCAGGTAACACAATCGTAATGTCTCTGATGTTTGGCAGTGTAAACTAACGCCAGTGTCCGAAGGAGATTTATTTCATCGTTATGTAAGCTCATAAAACTTCCCTATTTGAGCAATAGGGATCCTAGTTGGAAAGTACGAAGATAAAAAAAACATTGTTCGTAACAAACTAAACTGTGTATGGTCACATTAACAACGAAATATGTTTTCGAATGTTACTTATGTGAACAGCAATTGCAAATGTGAGAACGCGTAAACAGCAAGGAATACACAATAATATTTTATTTCTGATCGGTAGGGTGAAAGTTTGTAATTGTGATTTGGTTTTCATATGAGAGGACTGTTGATCGCTTTACAAATAAGTTAAAATATTCTTTCGGGTTGGATTCGAACCAGCTGTCTATGGAAATCACATTGTAAAATTCAGCGGTCTACCACTACAAAACCTGAACTATCGAATATCTTTTATGAAGATGGGAAAAACGACAATTTTCTCGAAGAGATTAATTTCGTCCAATGACTGTATCCTTTCTTGTAACAGTGTGAAAGCATATCTCGGAAGTAAATTAAGGTTAACTTCACAGTGCAACTGGCTTGTAATTAGGTTAGTGAACTTGTTCGTCGACGTGGTGGCAATTTTCCGGCACAGTGCAACCACATTTTACACATCTTCTCATTCTCTCGAACTCTCAAAAAAAATTTTAAGGACCTTTTATGGATGTATTCGTACAGTATGGTACTACACGCCATTTCCGAAACGTAATTTCCAAAACAAGACATTAGCTTTATGGGAGTAGGAGCAGCGAGTTAGCCAGTGACGTCACAGACGTTTTAGGGGACTTTCAAATTACTTGACTTTCATTTACGTTTTTATAAAAGAATATTGAAATTAAAGAGGGAAAAAGAATGTTAGGTGCATAAAATGACCTAATTAATCATTACCACAACAGGAAGTTCAGTTGCAGAGAAATGACAATCCCTAAAAAGGGTATCACAGATGTTGGACAGAAGTGCATCGTTGTATGGCAAGTAGCAGCGAAGAACCCTTGGGAACAGAAGAAATGCATCAATTCGTCTACGAAAGTAGAAAGCACAAAAATGTTCAGGAAAAGACAAGGACAGTTATGAATGAAATAAAAAGGAGGTTTACAGAAGCCAAGCTGATATAGTTGCAGGAAAAATCTGATAGAAATGGTCATCGGGAGAACTGATTCAGCATATAGAAAAGTCAAAAGAACCTTCGTTAAAATTAAATCAAGGACTTCATCATTAATAGTGCAATGAGCATTCCATTGTGAAACGTAGAGGAGAGCGGGTAGGTGAAAAGAGTACGTTGGACGTCTCCTTGAGGGCAAGAAGGAGTCTGATGACGTGATAGAAGAGGAAAGGTGAGTCGGGGTGGGAAAAAGGGGATCCAGTGTTAGAGTAAAAGTTTAACAGATCTTTGGAACCCTTTCGATGAAAGTCATAGGGGAAGTGGCAAACAAACGACTGTTCAGGTTCTTGTGCGGAATTTGTAAGACTGGAGACATGGCATCAACCTGTCCGTAAAATATCATCCACACAGTCCCGAAGGTAGCAAGGACAGACAAATTCGAGATCTGTTGCGTAATCAGCTTAACGTCTCATGCGTCCAAGTTACTCACAAGAATAACATACAGGAGGACGCAAAAGAAAAAAAAATGGTTCAAATGGCTCTGAGCACTATGGGACTCAACTGCTGTGGTCATAAGTCCCCTAGAACTTAGAACTACTTAAATCTAACTAACCTAAGGACATCACACACATCCACGCCCGAGGCAGGATTCGAACCTGCGACCGTAGTGGTCGTACGGTTCCAGACTGTAGCGCCTTTAACCGCTCGGCCACTCCGGCCGGCGCAAAAGAAAAATCAGGAGTTCTTATATGACGACTTCTTTGGCGTTCAGAAAAGTAAAGACACCAGAGAGGAATTTCTGTCGTTGCGATGAGCAACAGAAGCAATATTCAATGAAAACTAAACAGATTTGTAGGTTTTGTCGATCTATGAGAAGCGTTAGACAGTGTAAAGCCGGCCGCGGTGGTCTAGTGGTTGTAGGCGCTCAGTCCGGAGCCGCGCGACTGCTACGGTCGCAGGTTCGAATCCTGCCTCGGGCATGGATGTGTGTGATGTCCTTAGGTTAGTTAGGTTTAAGTAGTTCTAAGTTCTAGGGGACTGATGACCATAGATGTTAAGTCCCATAGTGCTCAGAGCCATTTGAACCATTTGAACAGTGTAAAGCCGGTCGGGGACGGCCGAGCGGTTCTAGGCGCTACAGTCTGGAACCGCGCGACCGCTACGACCGCAGGTTCGAATCCTGCCTCGGGCATGGATGTGTGTGATGTCCTTAGGTTAGTTAGGTTTAAGTAGTTCTAAGTTCTAGGGGACTGATGACCATAGATGTTAAGTCCCATAGTGCTCAGAGCCGTTTGAACCATTTGAACAGTGTAAAGCCGGTCGGGGACGGCCGTGCGGTTCTAGGCGCCACAGTCTGGAACCGCGCGACCGCTACGGTCGCAGGTTCGAATCCTGCCTCGGGCATGGATGTGTGTGATGTCCTTAGGTAGTTCTGAGCTCTAGGGGACTGATGAGCTTACAAGTTCTCTTACATAGTTCTCAGAGCCATTTGAACAGTGTAAAACGGTGAAAGATGTTCGAAGTTCTGATAAAAGTAGCAGTAAGGTATATGGAAAGACGGGTAATATACAATTTGTACAAATACTGAGAGAAGCAATACGATTGTAAAACAAGAACGAAATTTCGGCTTAGAAAGGATGTAAGACTGGGATGCAGCATTTTTCTTCTAGTGTTCAATCTCTACAACGAAGAAGCAATGACGGAAATAAAATGAAGTTTGAAGAGTGGAACTGAAATTCAGAGTGAAAGGTTGTGAGTAATAAGAATCGCCGATGACAGTTCAATCCTCGGTGAAAGCGAGTAAGTACCGCAGGAGCTGTTGAATTTAATGATAATTTAATGACAATAAATCGAAGGAAGACGAAAGCAATGAGGAGTAGCAGAAGTGAGAGAAGCGATGAGCTTAAAATCAAAATAGGTGACTACGAAGGAGACGAAGTTAACGAATTATGCTACTCTGGAGACAAAATAACACATGCCAGACGAAGCAAGGAGAACATAAAAAGCAGGTTACACGATCAAAGAGGCGAGTCTTGACCAAAATAAGTCTACTAGTATAAAATCTAAGGATGACCTTTGTGAGATTGTTAAGGGTGAATTGTACGGAAGTGAATCATGAGCGTTGAGAAAACTGTATCATGAAGAAATCGAAGCTTTTGAGATGTGGTGTTACATAGAAGGATATTGAAAATGATGTGGATTGATAAGATACGGAATGAGGAGTTCTCCGCAGAATGAACGAGGTAGAAACGTATGGAAAACATTGACAAGAAGACGATTGATAGGACACTTCTTGAAACATATAACCCTCATGGTACTAGAGGGAGCTGCCGAGGATAAAAGCTGTAAAGAAAAACAGAGATTGGAATACATCCAACAAGTTGCTGTGGACATCGGGTGCAAGTGGTACTCTCAGATGAAGAGAATGAAGGAGAGGAATTCGCAGTGGCCGCATCAAACCGGTCAGGAGACTGATGATCACAAAAAATCTCAAGTAGTTTTGCAGTTATAAGGTCACCAGCGTCAGGTGGATGGCGCAAACGCCAGTGCTGCGCGTGACTGACCTTCGCGCTTAGTGACGACGAAAAGCCAGGCGGTCCCTACGATGGGCAGGGCCGGAGGACCCGGAAGGCAGCCCACGCTCCTCCAGAGCCGCCAGTTGCGTGACACATGCTGTACCAGTGCCACCAGCACCACCACGGCTACTCCGGCAACCAGCAGATCCTGCGCATCCATCGCGAGCAGCGTCCGGACAGACAATGGCGCGGCTCTCACGCAGCCTACATATCTTCCCCCCCTCTTCCTTATCGCAGGTCCGCCTAGCGCGAACACCGACAACCGCGGCGGGACCAGTGCGCGGTTACTGTCCTATACAGGGTGATACCGTGATGATGTTTTCAAGAGCTGTGGAGAAGGCTAAATGCACCAATAAAAGGTCAGGTAGCCTGGTCCGGAAACGACTGACGAGCAGAACACGGCAAGTACCATAACCCCATTTCCCAGAAACTTCGCTCGGCTTGCCCGTAGATATTTGACCGTTTCTGAAAGAACCATGGTCAAAATTTTCGACGTTCTTTAAATGTCTTTTATTACGAAATAAGGTCAGTCTAAATGGTGACACAGTGGTTACCGTCATGACCTCTCACTCTACATCTACATCTACATCCATACTCCGCAAGCCACCTGACGGTGTGTGGCGGAGGGTACCCTGAGTACCTCTATCGGTTCTCCCTTCTATTCCAGTCTCGTATTGTTCGTGGAAAGAAGGATTGTCGGTATGCTTCTGTGTGTGCTCTAATCTCTCTGATTTTATCCTCATGGTCTCTTCGCGAGATATACGTAGGAGGGAGCAATATACTGCTTGACTCTTCGGTGAAGTTATGTTCTCGAAACTTTAACAAAAGCCCGTACCGAGCTACTGAGAGTCTCTCCTGCAGAGTCTTCCACTGGAGTTTATCTGTCATCTCCGTAACGCTTTCGCGATTACTAAATGATGCTGTAACGAAGCCCGCTGCTCTCCGTTGGATCTTCTCTATCTCTTCTATCAACCCTGTCTGGTACGGATCCCACGCTGCTGAGCAGTATTCAAGCAGTGGGCGAATAAGCGTACTGTAACCTACTTCCTTTGTTTTCGGATTGCATTTCCTTAGGATTCTTCCAATGAATCTCAGTCTGGCATCTGCTTTACCGACGATCAACTTTATATGATCATTCCATTTTAAATCACTCCTAATGCGTACTCCCAGATAATTTATGGAATTAACTTCTTCCAGTTGCTGACCTGCTATTTTGTAGCTAAATGATAAGGGATCTATCTTTCTATGTATTCGCAGCACATTACACTTGTCTACATAGAGATTCAATTGCCATTCCCTGCACCATGCGTCAATTCGCTGCAGATCCTCCTGCATTTCAGTGCAATTTTCCATTGTTACAACCTCTCGATACACCACAGCATCATCTGCAAAAAGCCTCAGTGAACTTCCGATGTCATCCACAAGGTCATTTATGTATATTGTGAATAGCAACGGTCTTATGACACTCCCCTGCGGCACACCTGAAATCACTCTTACTTCGGAAGACTTTTCTCCATTAAGAATGAATGCTGCCGCTGCTATTCGGTCGAGTAGCTCCTCAATTGGCATCACGAGGCTGAGTGCACCCCGAAAAATTGCAACAGCACATGGCGGCTCGGATGGTCACCCATCCAAGTACCGGCCACGCCCGACAGCGCTTTACTTCGGAGATCTGATGGCAACCGGTGTACCCACCTCGGCAAGGCCATTGCCCCACCGTAATTAAGGCCATAATTATATGCATTGTCTTTTCCGAATGTACTTCTGACCAAAAAGTGATACTCGTAGCTGGAGCCCGAACCTTCTTTAATCGTGCTTTTTGCGTTCTTGTGGAGATATTCCCGTAGCGACTTTTATCACCTAATAAATATTTCTTTGTATATAACCGAGAAGTAAAATATCAATTTTCATAAATAAATGTTCAAAAATTTTTTGATGGAATGAAATGTTTTTTTAAAAATTTTCATACCCTATTGTACACCGTCATGCATTGATTTTTCAGAAGCACTGAGACACGTATTTCTTTTATTTCCAAACCAGAAGTGAAATACCAGTTGCCAGTAGCCTTTAAATCCTTTTTTAGTTTTTTAGTAATGACTTATTTTAAAAAAAATACTTTTTCCAGTTATTATACCCCCTTGGTGGTTCCATTTTCCAAAAATGGTGAAACACGTATTTTTTATTTTCTGACTGAGAAAGTAACAGTGGGCGGGGATGAGTAGTGAGTCAGTCTGACCCTATTTCATCCCCTTAGGGTTGAATTACGAAAAACAGTGACATTTGTATGTTCTATTTTTAACAGATAAGTCAAATACAAATGTTCATAGATTTAACTTCAAAAATTCTTCACAAAGAAATATTTCCATAAAATCTTTCATCCCCCATTTGACCCCCTGGGGCTTTAATGATAAACATAGTTTTTACTGAGTAGCTAAATTTAAATTTTCATAGATTTAGCTTTAAAAATGCTTTTATAGTAATACATGTTCATAAAAAAATATCATCCTCTATTTCAAGCCCTTAGGGGTTCAGTTTTCAAAAACACTGAAATACGGATTTTTATTTGTAACTAAAATGTAAAATACCATTGTTTCTAAATGTAGCTGTAAAAATACTTCAGTAATTCTTTAATAATGATGTATGTTTTTTTTAAAAAAATCACACGCTCTTTCACTTCCGTGTGGTTATATTTCCAAAAACGCTGAGACAAGTATTTTTAAACGAGGAAAAAAGTTCACTAAACATGGGCTCTAAAGTGCATATCTTAAGACCAATTAGCACTTGTTCATCTTTGCTGCTGTGAAACAATTCTACTGAACGAGTGCCTATAGGCATTAAAGTATGCGTTCTAGAGCCCACATTTACTGGACTTTTATTTCTTGTTTTGGTCCACACTACCTCCTCCAAAAATATGCAGCCAAAGAACTTGCAGTTGAAGGGATATGTTTCACAGTATATGTTTTAGAGCCCATGTTTAGGACTCTCAGACTATTTTCCTTGTTTTGGTCCATACTGTCACCTCTGAAAAAAAATGGCTCTGAGCACTATGGGACTTAACTTCCAAGGTCATCAGTCCCCTAGAACTTAGAACTACTTAAACCTAACTAACCTAAGGACATCACACACATCCATGCCCGAGGCAGGATTCGAACCTGCGACCGTAGCGGCCGCGCGGTTCCAGACTGTATCACCGCTGAAAGTTGCTTACTCTACAGTCTTAGCAAAGGCAGTACCAGTACATATATTCCACTAAAAAAAGATGTCGGAACGATTTTCGCTTATTACTTTCAACTTGTTCGTTTCAGGCCAGGATGACTTACCTGAAATTCATACATTTACCTTTCTTCACCATACCAGAAATATCATCACGAAATCACCCTCTATAGTCTGGTGCATTTGACAGCATTGGGTTACCCGTGAAACATTAAAATTACAACTCTATTAAGGCAGAACGCCAAAACGGCAAATTCACGTTAAGTCTACTACAAGCTTTGATGTGCAAATGAGCAGATAGCAATAACGATATCTACGCTCTGTATACAAGGAAATGTTACCCAGTGCTTTTCTCATTAGAAATCACATCTGAATATTATGTGCCTCGTAGAAGAAGGAGAAACGTTTTACAGTACCTGTCAGATGGGGTAGCGGCATGATCGGCTCCTATGGAGGCTGTAGTTTCATAGTTCTGCACTACTGCTGCTCTTGTTACTGGGGAGAGTATGATTGTCATATTAATGTGGAATCTGTGGTTTCAGGAGGGCGATACTGAACGCCATTTAGCTTCTCAAGGACCCCATACTTCTAGCAGTTGAGAGAACAGACTTTTTGTTCGTCGTGGTATTGTAGTGCCTGTGTTTTTCCGAATTACGATGCAATGGTCCTTCGGACACGCATGCGTGACTGAAGGGACTGGCACTGCGGAGACTACAGCCACTATGTAGTACATGAGATATATTCGCAGTTAAGAATATGGGCAACCATCAGCAATATAATTGGATGATGACCATTAAAACTTGTGTTAGACCGTGACAAGAACCACGATTTTCCGTTTAGCGTGCTCCGTTGTCTTACCATTAGTATACCCGAGCATGACTCACGTCCAGACCCAAGCTTCCTCATGTTCAACCGTGTGTCTACAACCTGCACTCGTACATCCATTATGTGTACTCCTGTACAGGATCTGGCTGTGAGCAGTGCTCGTATAGCTTAATGATAAGGCCTCCGCTCGCGATAAGCGGGAAATCCGGCACAAATTTTCATTGTCATTCCATTATACAGCTGATGGTTATAAAAAAAAATGTTGAAATATGTGTGAAATCTTATGGGACTTAACTGCTAAGGTCATCAGTCCCTAAGCTTACACGCTACTTAACCTAAATGATCCTAAGGACAAACACACACACCCATGCCCGAGGGAGGACTCGAACCTGCGCCGGGACCAGCCGCACAGTCCATGACTGCAGCGCCTCAGACCGCTCGGCTAATCCCGCGTGGCTGATGGTTATCCATATTCGCAACTGCGAATATGTTTCGTGGCTTTATTGTTTGTTCGGCCGTACAGCATTGTAGTACAGCTACGTTATGAGTTTTGTGTCAGGAAATAAGTTTGTTATCATCGGCATCAATATACACATGGACGCGATGGCGCCGTCAGGAGCACTACCAATGTTGCACCTTCCCTTTAAGTGCCCAATGATAACGATGAATAAGTAAATGGCACCAGTACACGTTCCTAGACTAGATTCCATTCTGCTAGCAGCAAAACCGTGGACACGACCACGTAAGGAGTTTCTGTGGAGGGCGAAGGTGGCCTTATTGCATTCGTCATCATCATACGGGACCAGCACCTGTCGTGACCACATAGGTTCCCATTGAGTATACAACACTGTCACCTCTGGTTCTCATAGCCGATAATTTGAACATCAAGCGTTACATTTCAAGGACATCACACACATCCCTGTCCGAGGCAGGATCCGAATCTGCGACTGTAGCGGTCGCGCGGTTCCAGACTGTAGCGAGTAGAACCGCTCGGCCACTCCGGCCGGCGCGGGTTCTGTCCTGACCAATCTTGATACACAAGTGTCTGAGTTTTCTATTCATATCATTTAACGACATTTGCTGTCTCTCTTAGTGCAATAAAGCTGACTTCTATTGTTGTATATAGCCTTTTCATCTGGAACTTACATCTCCATCTACATGATTACTCTGCAATTCACATTTAAGTGCTTGGCAGAGGGTTCATCGAACCACAATCATACTATCTCTCTACCATTCCACTCCCGAACAGCGCGCGGGAAAAACGAACATCTAAACCTTTCTATTCGAGCTCTGATTTCTCTTATTTTATTTTGATGATAATTCTTACCTATGTAGGTTGGACTCAACAAAATATTTTCGCATTCGGAAGAGAAAGTTGGTGACTGAAATTTCGTAAATAGATCTCGCCGCGACGAAAAACGTCTTTGCTTTAATGACTTCCATCCCAACTCGCGTATCATATCTGCCACACTCTGTCCCCTATTACGTGATAACACAAAACGAGCTGCCCTTTTTTGCACCCTTTCGATGTCCTCCGTCAATCTCACCTGGTAAGGATCCCACACCGCGCAGCAATATTCTAACAGAGGACGAACGAGTGTAGTGCAAGCTGTCTCTTTAGTGGCCTTGTTGCATCTTCTAAGTGTCCTGCCAATGATACTCAACCTTTGGCTCGCCTTCCCCACAATATTATCTATGTGGTCTTTCCAACTGAAGTTGTTCGTAATTTTAACACCCAGATACTTAGTTGAATTGACAGCCTTGAGAATTTTACTATTTATCGAGTAATCGAATTCCAACGGATATCTTTTGGAACTCGTGTGGATTACCTCACACTTTTCGTTATTTAGCGTCAACTGCCACCTGCCACACCATACAGCAATCTTTTCTAAATCGCTTTGCAACTGATACTGGTCTTCGGATGACCTAAATTACAGCCTCATCTGCGAACAACCTAAGAAAACTGCTCAGATTGTCACCCAGGTGATTTATATAGATCAGGAACAGCAGAGGTCCCAGGACGCTTCCCTGGGAAACACCTGATATCACTTCAGTTTTACTCGATGATTTGCCGTCTATTACAACGAACTGCGACCTTCCTGACAGGAAATCACGAATCCAGTCGCACAACTGAGACGATACCCCATAGGCCCGCAGCTTGATTAGAAGTCGCTTGTGAGGAACGGTGTCAAAAGCTTTCCGGAAATCTAGAAATACGGAATCAACTTGAGATCCCCTGTCGATAGCGGCCATTACTTCGTGCGAATAAAGAGCTAGCTGCGTTGCACAAGAACGATGTTTTCTGAAACCATGCTGATTACGTATCAATAGATCGTTCCCTTCGAGGTGATTCATAATGTTTGAATACAGTATATGCTCAAAAACCCTACTGCAAACCGACGTCAATGATATAGGTCTGTAGTTCGATGGATTACTCCTACTACCCTTCTTAAACACTCGTGCGACCTGCGCAATTTTCCAATCTGTAGGTACAGATCTATCGGTGAGCGAGCTGTTATATATGATTGCTAAGTAGGGAGCTATTGTATCAGCATAATCTGAAAGGAACCTAATCGGTATACAATCTGGACCTGGAGACTTGCCCGTATCAAGCGATTTGAGTTGCTTCGCAACCCGTAAGGTATCTACTTCTAAGAAACTCATGCTAGCAGCTGTTCGTGTTTCAAATTCTGGAATATTCCATTCGTCTTCCCTGGTGAAGGAATTTCGGTAAACTGCGTTCAATAACTCCGCTTTAACGGCACAGAGAAAAGGATGTAACTTTAATGTGTTTTAGCAGGAAAGAACAATTTTCTTCACGTACATCATTGTGGTATCATCCAGAGATGACAGTCGCAACATATCGATACCAGAGACGTTCGCGAGGTCTCGCTGCGGTTCACAAAGCCGTAGGGGAGGGGTTCTTGAACACCACAACTCCCCTCTCAGCACAGCAGCATTCTCGCACCAGAGGTCAATGTAGAGCCGAACACAGAAGCACTTTGCCCTAGTTCGCGAGCTCATCTGAGAGAGTCAACTTCATAATGTAGGAGCAAGACTTGTTAAAGCTCATGATGAACTCATACTCTAGTAAATGTTGACGCTGTATCTCAAGAGAACAGTTTGTTAATTAGTGAATGAAGTGATGCTTTGATAGTCAATAACAGCTGTAAATTAACCAGTGCTCCTGTAGGAAAGAAGTGTGTCGAAGTTAAGTAAATCTTTTATTCATTAATGTAATAAAGTGAAGTAATATCTCATGAGTTACGGTTTCTATGTGTCACCTCACCGAACAATCAAACAACGCACAGTTCTGGCCGGACGATTGCAGGTTCGGGGTCATAAAAATCAGCAACTGAAAGTGTAGTGCAAAAAGCAACAATAAAACAGTAATGATAACTAGAAACATCTTGCAGCCATCACGTAATCTCAAAGATAGTGAGACTCCATATTATGAATAATATTACACTAGACACTTCATTAACTTCCATACAAGTATGTAAATCTTAGCAACAATAGCTTAGTAACAACTGTATGACTTTAAAATCTTTCCTTAAAAATCATGAAGCTTTCACTCATAAATTAACTGGTATTCCGTCAGGACAAATTTGTAACCACCCTTTGCTGTGCTATACACACGTAGTCCAGATTTATTTTATTCACTGTTGGTTACCCTGCAAACAACTGATCAGTAAACTTTCATGTGAATAAAAAAAGCGCCGAGTGGTTCTAGGCGCTACAGTCCGGAACCGAGCGACCCCTACGGTCACAGGTTCGAATCCTGCCTCGGGCGTGGATGTGTGTGATGTCCTTAGGTTAGTTAGGTTTAAGTAGTTCTAAGTTCTAGGGGACTGATGACCTCAGAAGTTAAGTCCCATAGTGCTCAGAGCCAATAACAAATGTTTATTCCCAAGCAAGGTTTTTACAAAGTGTCCTGATTTCCTTGCAACTACAAAGAGAATTCCAGTAGGTCAGCATAAAAGATACAGAACTGGTGTCGCTATACATTTCCAGACGCGCTCACAACCACGAATCTCTTCCTATTATCTCTTAGGTGTGGCGACTATGTTGGTTCTGTACTGACAAGCACACACTGACAACCGCAAGCCTCTTCCTCTTATCCTGTTAAGTATGGCAATTATGTTGCCTCTGCACAGATCTCACATGTGGCTCCACGACTCAGTGCTTGATCCACTTCGCCTACAGGAAGAGACATGTTCTGGAGTGAGTGTGAGTGCTGTTGGAGCTTATGGGATCTCAACGGTGAGCCATGTTCTGCAGCCACAACTGCAGTGCCTCCCCTTCTGCAAGTAAGCGGGTGCTTTAACGATTCCATGAGACGTTCCACGAGATTGCCCATAAGTTGTTTGAACTCGTGGGAGACTTACTGCTTAAAATAAGAGGAGACGGTTCAAATATGTAAACACGAATGCAGCAAGCAGCAGCAATTTTTCCTGTGCGTGTTGAAAAAACTAGACATCATCAATAGCTGGTTGTACAATGCTCCAGGAAATATTAAATCGTTTCGTGGTCTCTCAAATTTCCTAAACAACTTGCTGCATATGCCGTGAAGTGAATTCATTTAACAATACCGATTGCATCATTGTAACCTCCTGCGTTGCGGGATGTGCCCGTATAATACAATAAATAAAAATATTCGTTGTTAAGAACTTAAAAAAAGTGTATGATATTTGACGTCGTTTATGTCCAGGGAGTGGCCACATACCCTATTAATGTTTTAATATTCCCCGAAAACTGATTTAACTTGAGCTTGCTAAAAACAGACATCCTCAACAATATGTGGCTACCTTTTACTAAATACACTGAAGCGCCAAAAAGTCTGATATAGGCATGCGTATTCAAATACAGAGATATGTAAACAGGCAGAATACGGCGCCGAGGACGGCAATGCCTATATAAGACAAGCGTCTGACGCAGTTGTTAGATCGGTTACTGCTGCTACAGTGGCAGATTATCAAGATTTAAGTGAGTCTGAACGTGGTGTTATAGTCGGCGCACGAGCGATGTGACACAGCATCTCCGAGGTAGTGATGAAGCGAGGGTTTTCCCGTAAGACCATTTCACGAATGTTCCGTGAATATCAAGAATCTGATAAAACATCAAATCCCCGACATCGCTGCGGTCGGAGAAAGATACTGCAAGAACGAGACAAACGACGAGTAAAGAGAATCGTTCAACGTGACAGAAGTGCAACCCTTCCGCAGATTGCTGCAAATTTCAATTCTGAGCCATCAGAAAGTGTCAGCGTGCGAACCATTCAACGAAACATCATCGATATGGGCTTTCGGAGCCGGAGGCCTACTCTTTACGCCTCGCCTCGGCCCGTCAACACCGATATTGGTCTGTTGATGACTGGAAACATATTGCCTAGTCGGACGAGTCTAGTTTCAAATTCTATCGAGCGGATGGACGTGTACAGGCATGGAGACAGTCTCATGAATCCATGGACCCTGAATGTCAGTAGAGGGCTTTTTCAAGCTGGTCGAGGCTCTGTAATAGTACGGGGCGTGTGCAATTGAAGTAATAGGGGACTCCTGATACGTCTAGATACAGCTGTGGCAGGCGACATTTACGCAAGCATCCTGTTTGATTACCTGCATCCATTCGTGTCCATTGTGCATTCCGACGGACAGGCAATTCCAGGAGGGCAATGCGGCGCCCCACTCTTCTGAGTTTAAACACTTGCGCTGGCCACCATAATCCCCAGACGTGAACATTATTGAGAATATCTGTGATGCCTTGCAGCGTGCTGGTTTATGGACAGCCCTGCAGGATTCATGGTGTTAAATCACTCCAGCAGTACTTCAGACATTAGTCGAGTCCATGCCATGTCATGTTGTGGCACTTCTGCGTGCTCGCGGGGGTCCTACACGATATTAGGCAGGTGTATCAATTTCTTTGGCTCTTCAGTGTAAATGGTTTACTTCACACTTTCTTATATGCTGTAAATGCAACGACATACTGACATGCTATCTCTTTCTTCCACAACGTATCGGTATTTTGTAACAGTAATTTAAAGTTCTGTTCCCTTGTATTGTCCCATAAAAATGAAGAAACACAGAAAGAGTGCCTAGAACTGTCACACTAATAATTTTGAATGCTTTTAGAAGCGACTGAAGTGCCGCACGTCCACACAGATCTTACTTCTATGAGAGCATACAACTCACTGATATTGCCCAATGTGCACTTTGTTCTTATATAGCCATTTATTGTAACTATTTCTACTGATATATGAAGCTTGGACCTTGCCATTGGTGGGATGGGGTGGTGGTGGTGGGGGGTGGGGGGTGGGGGTGCGGGTTTTGATGCCTCAGCGATACAAATATACAAATAGCTCTACCGTAAGTGCAACCACAACGGATGGGTATCTGATGAGTGGCCAAACAAAAAGGGGGTTCCTGAAGAAGGTCAGCACATTTTCAGTAGCTGTAGGGCCAACAGTCTGGATGATGACTAATCTTGCCCTGTAACATCAACCAAAACGTTCTGTTGCTCTGCTGGTACTGCAACAAGTGAAAACAAGGGGAAACTACAGCCGTAATTTTTCCCGAGGGCATGCAGCTCTACTCTATGGTTAAATGATACTATCTTCTTGTGTAAAATATTCGGGAGGTAAAAAAGTCGCCCATTCGGATCCCCAGTCGGGGACTACTCAGGAGAACGTCGTTTTCAGGAGATACACAACTGGCGTTCTACGGATCGGAGCCTGGATTGTCCCCTTAATGGGGCAGGTAGGTTAGAAAATTTAAAAAGGGAAATGGACAGGTTGGAGTTACATATAGCGAGAACTAGCGAAGCTTGGTGGAAGGATGAACAGGATTCCCGGTCAGCTGAATTCAGGATTACAAATACAAAATCGAACGGCTACTGCGGGAGTAGGTTTAATAATGAATAAATAATAGGAACGCTGATAAGCTACGATGAACAGCAGAGTGAACGCATTATTGTAGCCAAGACAGAAACGAAGCCCACAACTATCAAAGTAGTACAAGTCTCTGTGCCAACTAGTTAAACAGATGAGGAAGAGATTGAAGAAATATGTTACGAGGTAAAAGAATTATTCAGATAGTTAAGGGAGACGAACATTTAATAGTCATGGGAGACTGGAATTCGATAGCAGGAAAAGGAAGAGAAGAAAAAGTACTAGGTGAACATGGACTGGAGGGAACGAATGAAAGAGAAAGCCGCCTGGTAGAATTTTGCACAGAACATAATTTGAATCATAGCTAACACTTGGTTTAAGAATTATGAGAGAAGGTTGCATACGTGGAAGAGACTTGGAGACACCGGCAGGTTTCAGATTGGTTATATAATGCTAAGACAGAGATTTCGGTATCAGGTTTTAAATTCTAAGGCATTTCCAGGGGCTGATGTGAACTCTGACCACAATTTATTGGTTATGAACTGTACATTAAAACTGAAGTAACTGCAAAATGTAGGACTCTGACCACAATTAACTTGTTATAAACTGTTGATTAAAACTGAAGAAACTACAAGAAGGTAGGAATTTTAGGAGATGGGACCTGGATAAACTGAAAGATCCAGAGGTTGTAGAGAGTTTCAGCGGGAGCATTAGGGAACAATTGACAAGAACAGGGAAATTGAATACAGTAGAAGAGGAATAGGTTGTTTTGACGTAAGAAATTGTGAATGCAGCAGAGGGTCAAGTTGATAAAAAGACAAGAGCTATTAAAAATCCTTGGGTAACATCAGAGATATTGATTTTAATTCATGAACGGAGAAAATATAAAAATTCAGTAAATGAAGCAGGTGAAAGGGAATAGAAACATCTAAAAAATGAGATCGGAAGGAAGTGCAAAATGGCTAAGCAGGAATGGTTAAGGAACAAATGTAAGTTACTAGAAGCATATGTAATTGGGGGTAAGATAGACGACACTTAGAGGAAAACTAAAGAGACCTTTGGAGAAAGGAGAACCACCTGTATGTACACCAAGGGCTGAGATGCAACACCAATCCTAAACAAAGAAGGGAAAACAGAATGTGGAGCGAGTATACGTAAGATTTATACAAGGGAGATATCCTTGAGGGCAATGTTACGGAAATGGAAGTGAACGTAGATGAAGATGAGTTGGGAGATTTGATATTGCGCGAAAAATTTGACAGGGCACTCAAAGACCTAAGTCGAAACAAGCCCCGGGAGTGGACAACATTCCGTTACAACTACTGACAGGTCAAATACCCTAGACTTCAGAAGAACGTAATAGTTACAACTCCAAAGAAAGCAGGTGCTGACAAGTGTGAAAATTACTGATCTATCGGTTTAATAAGTCACGGTTGCAAAGTACTAACACGTTTCTTTACAGAAGGATGGAAAAACTTGAAAGGTGGCTACACTGTGCCACTGCGCCAGAGATTGCGCCAAAGAGTACTATTAAGCCGCCTCCTCAGTGTGTGGGCAGAGCTCGTAGCAGTCAGTGCTTGTTGAGAGTTCGTGAAAGTCAGTGCTTGTTAAGAGATCGTAGAAGTCAGTGCCTGTCAAGAGCTCGTAGAGGACAGTGGTTGTCGAGAGTTCATAGCAGTCAGTGCTAGTAGAGAGCTTGTGGAGGTCAGTCGTACCCAGAGGTGCTAGTGGGCACTGCTTGTCGTGAAGTCGGAGTGAGATGTGGTAGTAAAGAGTGTTGTTCCATGTTTTATGCAGTTATTTGATGGGAGAGATAGCAGATGTTATTGTAATGAGTGCATTTCGTCAATATATATGAAGGTAAAAACTACAATGTTCTTTTATTGATTGTGTGTCTGAAATAATGCGTCACTACAGGTTCAGTCAACAAAGCATCTGGCTTGTGTTCTTGTATTAGAGTGAATTCTGGTTTTCTTGCGTAATTATAGTTTTTCTAATTTTCTTTTGTCACGTCAGCATAGTTGGTATTGAAAAATTCTTGTCTTGTTGGAAAAGAACCGTGCCAGATGTGGACGTTGAGTCACACTCCCACATACAGAACAGTTACTCTTGTGCTTGTTGGCTTCGTAGATTTTATAGTTGCTGGGGACTTAATTAATTAGCTGTGTTTACGAAAATTTTCTTTCATTGTTTGTTGCAGTCAGATTGCGTAATAATACTAGTCAGGGCCAACCGATTACGAGACACTGCGTAATCGGACTTACAGCTATTAAAAACTAAATATCATTTTCAATCATTGTATTTAATTAAGCCCCCATGCACGTGGCGACCGCTGCTTCGGATCGTCCCTTGGAATTTTTCTGACTGTAAAAATAGTAGACTGTAGTATTGTTGTAGTAATTTGTAGATCAGTAATTGTAGTCTGTATTGAATGTGTAGATTTGGTAATTGGCATTCTTCTAATGGTATTTTTCAAAATTTAATTTTTATTGCCTTGTATACGCGTTTGACAAATTAGTGCAATTATTTCAATTGTTCGATTGATCGTGTTTGAGGGAAACATCCCGTGTGAATAGTACTGTTGGAGATAAGGAGTCATTGTGTGTGATTTTCGAACAGTGACGAATTTTTTGTGTATTTTGTAAATGATTACGCGATCTATGAAAAAGGCAAAAATGATGAATAGTGAGAATGACGAAATTGTTCACATGGCGAACTCGCCAACAGAGGAAAACAGTATGGTGGATAATGAAGTGGAAAACAATGTAATAAGTCGGGAAAATAGTCCAGAACCATTTCGAAATTTTTCTCAATCAGAAAATTCACAGAATACGAGATCAACGATAAAAGATTCTGAAATAGTATCGAACACAGATAGCTTTACAGCTATGACGAAGGAAACTGGTTTTGTGGGAAATGTGAGGGGTGAAAAGAATTTTGAAACAGTTACTATGGAGCAGTTGATGAGTGCTATATTAAATGTGGGATCACAGTTACGATCTGAATTAAAAACAGATATGGAAAAACAAATAGGAACTATTAAAACTGATATGGGAACAATAGGAACAAAGTTAGACTCACTGGGATCACAAATGGAAGCAATGATAACACGGATGGGAACTATGGAAACTCGGCTAAGATCTGAATTTAAAACAGAAATAGGAACAGTTAAAACCGAGATGAAAGCAGTGGGATCACAGTTACGATCTGAATTAGAAACTGATATGGGAACAATGGAAACACAGTTAGGCTCACGAACAGGGACATGTTTCAAATACATGAAAGACGAATCAAATAAAGAAATTAGAGAAGAAGTACAACCGATTTTGAAGGCTCACAATAATAGCTTAATTTCAACAAAAATTAGACAAGAGGAACAGGGCAGGGAACAGGAAGAAGAAGATCGCGTGATAGTACAGAAATTTTCAGAGTTACAGCGTGCACACGATAAGGAAGAAATAAGTGAAAGAATCGAGGAATCCGTACCAAATGACATAATAAATAACTTAACGCAACAGTGTGAACAGTTAACTACTAAATGTGACAATACCGAAACCCGAGTCGCGACACTTGCAGAAGACGTAAATAAACATAAAGAACAATTAAGTGACTCATCGGAAAGAGTTGAGGAGATCTCAGATAAATTGACAAGTGTTAGTTTAGCAGTAGGGTTTGAAGAAAATAATTTGTTTCATTTACGGGATGCAACAAGAGAGCGCCAGGCGCGCGAACTTTACAATAATCGACATTCGGACCGGGACAGACGCGGTAGGTCTTTGTCGCCACGAGGCGAAAACTTTGATTATAAACACTTTTTGACTGTCCGGAAATTTAAGATCTTCCGCAATTCTAAGAATGACATACATCCATGTGCATGGTTAGATCAATTTACGTACGCACTTCCACCAAATTGGGCACTAAGTCACAAACTAGAAATTATGTGCAGTTATTAATGTCCTCAGGGGATTCACTACTCTAAGTGAATATGTGCCGTAGCGAGCATAGGGCCCCGAGCTGTAGTGGTGCTATTTCTCTTTTAGTTTTCTGTACCGCTGCCTACTCTTTAACTATTCTTTGCATCTGTCAAACCAGCTCTTCGACTATCAATCTATCTAGACAGTAGATAAACAATAACCGGATTTGACTATTTACCCAAAAGGAGACTTCGAAAATTACTGTTTGAACTTATTAATGTCCTCAGGGGATTCACTAGTCTAAGTGAATATGTGCCGTAGCGAGCATAGGGCCCCGAGCTGTAGTGGTGCTGTTTCTCTTTTAGTTTTCTGTACCGCTACCTACTCTTTTACTATTCTTTGCATCTGTCAAAACAACTCTTCAACTATCAATCTATCTAGAGATTAAGTAACCAATAACCGGATTTGACTATTTACCTAAATGAGATTTCGAAAATTACTGTGAACCTATTAATGTCCTCAGGGGATTCACTACTCTAAGTGAATATGTGCCGTAGCGAGCATAGGGCCCCGAGCTGTAGTGGTGCTATTTCTCTTTTAGTTTTCTGTACCGCTGCCTACTCTTTTACTATTCTTTGCATCTGTCAAAACAACTCTTCGACTATCAATCTGTCTAGACAGTAGATAAACAATAACCGGATTTGACTATTTACCTAAATGAGATTTCGAAAATTACTGTTTGAACTTATTAATGTCCTCAGGGGATTCGCTATTCTAAGTGAATATGTGCCGTAGCGAGCATAGGGCCCCGAGCTGTAGTGGTGCTATTTCCCTTTTAGTTTTCTGCACCGCTGCCTACTCTTTTACTATTCTTTGCATCTGTCAAACCAACTCTTCGACTATCAATCTATCTAGAGAGTAAGTAAATAATAACCTGATATGACGATTTTACCCAAATGAGATTTCGAAAATTACTGTTTGAACTTATTAATGTCCTCAGGGGATTCACTACTCCTAAGTGAATATGTGCGGTAGCGAGCATAGGGCCCCGAGCTGTAGTGGTGCTATTTCTCTTTTAGTTTTCTGTACCGCTGCCTACTCTTTAACTATTCTTTGCATCTGTCAAACCAGCTCTTCGACTATCAATCTATCTAGACAGTAGATAAACAATAACCGGATTTGACTATTTACCCAAAAGGAGACTTCGAAAATTACTGTTTGAACTTATTAATGTCCTCAGGGGATTCACTAGTCTAAGTGAATATGTGCCGTAGCGAGCATAGGGCCCCGAGCTGTAGTGGTGCTGTTTCTCTTTTAGTTTTCTGTACCGCTACCTACTCTTTTACTATTCTTTGCATCTGTCAAAACAACTCTTCGACTATCAATCTATCTAGAGATTAAGTAAACAATAACCGGATTTGACTATTTATCTAAATGAGATTTCGAAAATTACTGTGAACCTATTAATGTCCTCAGGGGATTCACTACTCTAAGTGAATATGTGCCGTAGCGAGCATAGGGCCCCGAGCTGTAGTGGTGCTATTTCTCTTTTAGTTTTCTGTACCGCTGCCTACTCTTTTACTATTCTTTGCATCTGTCAAAACAACTCTTCGACTATCAATCTATCTAGAGATTAAGTAAACAATAACCGGATTTGACTATTTACCTAAATGAGATTTCGAAAATTACTGTGAACCTATTAATGTCCTCAGGGAATTCACTACTCTAAGTGAATATGTGCCGTAGCGAGCATAGGGCCCCGAGCTGTAGTGGTGCTGTTTCTCTTTTAGTTTTCTGTACCGCTACCTACTCTTTTACTATTCTTTGCATCTGTCAAAACAACTCTTCGACTATCAATCTATCTAGAGATTAAGTAAACAATAACCGGATTTGACTATTTACCTAAATGAGATTTCGAAAATTACTGTGAACCTATTAATGTCCTCAGGGGATTCACTACTCTAAGTGAATATGTGCCGTAGCGAGCATAGGGCCCCGAGCTGTAGTGGTGCTGTTTCTCTTTTAGTTTTCTGTACCGCTACCTACTCTTTTACTATTCTTTGCATCTGTCAAAACAACTCTTCGACTATCAATCTATCTAGAGATTAAGTAAACAATAACCGGATTTGACTATTTACCTAAATGAGATTTCGAAAATTACTGTGAACCTATTAATGTCCTCAGGGGATTCACTACTCTAAGTGAATATGTGCCGTAGCGAGCATAGGGCCCCGAGCTGTAGTGGTGCTATTTCTCTTTTAGTTTTCTGTACCGCTGCCTACTCTTTTACTATTCTTTGCATCTGTCAAAACAACTCTTCGACTATCAATCTGTCTAGACAGTAGATAAACAATAACCGGATTTGACTATTTACCTAAATGAGATTTCGAAAATTACTGTTTGAACTTATTAATGTCCTCAGGGGATTCGCTATTCTAAGTGAATATGTGCCGTAGCAAGCATAGGGCCCCGAGCTGTAGTGGTGCTATTTCCCTTTTAGTTTTCTGCACCGCTGCCTACTCTTTTACTATTCTTTGCATCTGTCAAACCAACTCTTCGACTATCAATCTATCTAGCGAGTAAGTAAATAATAACCTGATATGACGATTTTACCCAAATGAGATTTCGAAAATTACTGTTTGAACTTATTAATGTCCTCAGGGGATTCACTACTCCTAAGTGAATATGTGCGGTAGCGAGCATAGGGCCCCGAGCTGTAGTGGTGCTATTTCTCTTTTAGTTTTCTGTACCGCTGCCTACTCTTTTACTATTCTTTGCATCTGTCAAACCAACTCTTCGACTATCAATCTATCCAGTGAATAAGTAAACAATAACCGGATTTGACTAATTGTACCTAAAAGTGACTTTGGAATTTACTGTTTGGACTTACTGTATCTTCAGCAGCATTCATTCGTAGTTTAAATGAAATTTTACCTGTTTATCTTCGTGACAACATTACTTCTTATGTTGATGACATTCTTATTACTAAACATTCTTGGAGTGAGCACAACAAAATTTTGGATTCATTATTACGTATTTTTGCAAGAGTTGGCATTACAGTGAACTTGGAAAAATCTGAATTTGGTCGTTCTCAGGTGAAATTTCTCGGTCACATTATTTCTACAGAAGGTATTCTTCCTGATCCAGAGAAACTAGATGCTATTCAGTTCGCATTGACATTCTTTTTAAACGGAAATCGGTCGACAGCTTCGTTTGGTTAGTTTGTATTCCTGATGAGTGGGTCAATAAATTGATTTGGTATACGCATCTCAGTTATGCACACTTTGGTCCCCGAAAATGCTTTCATAAATTACGAGAAAATTGCTATTTCAGTAATATGGAAAAACGTATTCGATCTGTTCTTGCCAAATGCAAATTATGTCAAATGGCTAAGCCTGCAACGATTTCTCACAGAGCACCGTTGTTTCCCGTCATTCCAGCGAAATTAAAGGAGATGGCTGCAGTCGATTTGTTCGGTCCAGTGGTTCGATCTACTAATGGTTTTGCGTACATTTTCGTAGCAGTGGAACTGACATCAAAATATGTGTGTTTTACACCTTTACGCAAAGCAACAGCTCGTTCAGTATCTAACGCTTTCATCAAACATTTTCTTAAAGAAGTTGGTCACGTTGATAAGGTTATATCAGATAATGGATCACAGTTTCGTTCTAAAGCTTGGCTTCGTACTCTACAGCGTCGTAAAATTAAACCAATCTTCATTTCACTTTTTCACCCTCAATCTAACGCTTCAGAGAGATGGATGAAGGAAGTCAATAAATTGTGCCGTCTTTATTGTCATCAGAATCACAGAACATGGGATCAGTATCTTCATATTTTTCAAAATATTCTGAATGAACTCCCTAATGATTCAACTTCTTTACCACCTCTATTGGTATTAAAAAATAAAGCACCGACAAATCGCATTTCTGAAATCATTCCTTTTCCGCCTTCACGGAAACTACGACATTCTGAAGTTGTGAACATGGCTCTACGAAATATTGCATCTGCGGCTGCTAGAAGAGAGAAATCAGCGAAACGTCCTGGTCGTTTAAAAACTTTTTCAGTTGGTCAAAAGGTATTAATTAAGTCCCACCGTTTGTCTCACAAAGGAAAAGGCTTGTGTCGCAAATTTTTTCTGCTTTATAACGGTCCATATAGAATTCGCAAAATTATTCATGATAACACTGTCGAAGTAGAAACTCTTAAATCTCGACGCTCTAAAGGAATACATCATATATCAAACGTAAAAAATTTTTGTGGAATGACATACTTGTGAGAAACTAACAGCTACATGTAAACATGCGGAGAGTACAAGGATACCGCGCTGTGTTTTGGCGGCGGCACATACTCAAAGCAACAGTCAAGTCTGCGCGCCGCACAAGGCAGTCGTTGACCGCGAACAATAGCTTCCTACGTCACGCGGCTACAGCTGATCGAGCGCTCAGTGCCAATGCACTGACAGCCGTAAACAAATACTCAGTCTAATTTCTCCGACTAAATTCAGTATAAAGCTATAGTGACTTGATAAATTCTGTTATTAACATTCAGTATTTTTCAGGATACGGTTGTGTAAAATATTTAAGAACTTCAGGTAAATTCTGTGTGTCTCCGACGTTAAGACGACTTGCTATCGAGAAATTTTCAGGAAGAATGTAATTTCGAAGAAGAAACTAATTAACTAAAAAAAGGTAACTATTAATTGAGTTCATTTACAGGTAACCTATTTCCACTTAGGTACGTACTTTAGACGTAATTTGCTGCTCACGATTACGTGATTCATACTTTGTGCTAATTTCATGTTCTATGAATTTACGTGTAAAGCGACGTGCTTGCGTACATTAACTGATTTTGACAATGATTATTAATGAACTGGGTTGTAACTTGTGTATATTATGCATCGCTTGGCTGCTATGCTTTTTCACTGATGTCATATTTTTCTATTATGTGCCTGCTGTGCTTATTTATTTAAATTATAATTGTCATCTGATTAATTGTGCTGACTGTGATTATGTATGTAGGTTATACTTTGTGATTTATCTGCTTGCGCCTTCATGTTTACTTATTAAGATGACATATGAACATTTATTTGCTTATGCTGATATGATGCTAATGGCCTGTTTGCTGCTATGCGTATATATTGTATATTTATACATTTCTGTTTTGTTGTCATAACTACTCTTCAATTTAGAATATAGCAATGCTGATGTACTGTGTACAAACGTAGAGTTTAGGTCACACTATGGTATTAATTATAGATTGTTCGCTTGGCAGAGCCTCGCTGTAGGGATTGTGCTGCATCCACTTGTTGACATTCTGTTCTCTACTGGTATATTTACTCGCTATTGCATGTTTTGCTTACGCTCAGTGCCTTATATTTTTAAGATAAGAAAATGAACTGCTATAATTCGACGAACGACATTAGTACAAGAAAGTCATAGAAGTCACACGAGCTGAGGTTTTGTGGAAGCTGTATAAATTTATGCTAATAGGAAGGAGGCTAACGACATGACAGACCGAAACTAGGTGTAGACCATTGACAGTATTACACTGCATTTTTCGTGAGCAATTGAAATAGGAAGTGACACTTGACACAAAAAATACTCCACATGTTTGCTTCTGCTATGATTCTTGAAGTGGTGTACACACTGTGAAATATTATGATCATTCACACTCCGTAATCGTACTTAATTACTGAGAGTCATTCGAACTAAGTCTGTTAGAGGTCAGGTATGCATTTCTTTTATTTAATGATGGACAAGGAACCAAAATGTATCTTATAATTTATAATGAGTAGAAAATTTGGGTCAGATGGATTACACAGAGGTTGTGTGTGGACACTGTGTCTTCGGATTGTATGGGATGCTGAATTGAAGTTGCACTAGGATTTTGTCTGTACTTGTTCGAGGAGACTGACTAGAGGAAAGAGTTGTTATGGAAGTGAAATGATATTGGTGCTGAGGTTTATATGTAGCGACGTATTATTGAGGTATTGAGAGTATATGAAGTTGATGATTATTGGAGTTTTTGTGGACAAGAGGTAAGGTAAATGATATTGATGATAAGACGTATTGAAGAGGTATTATTGAGGTATTATTGAGATTGTGTGAAGCTGATGATTATTGGAGTTTTGGTGTATAAGAGGTAAAGTAAGTGAGGAGCATATTTTTTTTGTTGGTCTTATGGAACAAGGAGGATGAAGAGAGCAGACTAGAACACTAAAATAGAAGGAAGATAGTCTATACACACACTTTGTTAAATAACTAAGCAGTATATACTTTTTTTGGAGAGAGGAAGTAATTGCATATCTTGGCTCACTGACAGTTGTTCAACAGCTGTACATTTGATCTGGCTTGGCAAACATTGGTCTTGACATGATGACTATGACGTTGACCTAACTATTAGTGACTGTTATACATTGCTGCCAGTACTACTTGATACACATGATGAACATCAGATTTAGACAGAATTACATTTACACAATTAACAATATTCAATTACACAGTAGTACTTAATGTGAATGAAAGATGAATGAGTGTGTTTTGTGTGTTTTCCTTTCCTAATCCTACCCACCTATCTCCTAAGTATTATTTTATTTGTTGGTAGTGGCTTGCACTGACACCCATAAATATTATAAGTTTACTGGTATTTGTGTATTGTAATAGTTAATAGGACAATTATCTGATATCATTTGTGTGTTTGTTATGATTTGTTGTTTAGTGTAAAAGCACTGTATGTGTATTCCAACTATTGTTCATGCCTGGACTGTCTGATTAGTGAAGATAAATATTCTGAACTGTTACCTGCACTTTTTCAACATGATGTGTGACATTTGGTCGTGTTTAATTTCTGCTGATGAACTGTGTGATCAGTGATTGTAAAAAAAAAAAAAAAATATGGACTGTTACTTGTACCTTTTCTTCATGATTGGTGCCACTAGGACATGTTTAATTTCTGCTCATAAACTCTGATGAACAGTGTGATCAGTGTTAGTGAATTTTGTGGAACTGCTTCTGCTGAGAAATGTGACTTTTTGGTGTCTGCACCTGCACTCAGCATTGCTGGGTGCAACTGATGAACTGTTTCTACTGAAATAATGTCACTTGTTGCTGTTTGCACCTGCTCAACATTGCTGGGTGCAACTGATGAACTGTTTTTACTGAAATGAAGTCACTTGTTGCTGTCTGCACCTACTCAACATTGCTGGGTGCCACTGATGGACTGCTTCTACTGAAAAGATGTCCCCTGTTGCTGTGTGCACCTGATCAACATTGCTGATGCCACTAATGGACTGCTTCTACTGAAATGGTGTCACTTGTTGGTGTCTGCACCTGCACTCAACATTGCTGGGTGCAACTGATGAACTGTTTTTACTGAAATGAAGTCACTTGTTGCTGTCTGCACCTGCTCAACATTGCTGGGTGCCACTGTTAGAACTGTTTCTACTGAAATGATGTTACTTCTTGCTGTCTGCACCTGCTCAACATTGCTGGGTGGAACTGATTGACTGCTTCTACTGAAATGGTGTCACTTGTTAGTGTTTGCACCTGCTCAACATTGCTGGGTGCAACTGATGAACTGTTTTTACTGAAATGAAGTCACTTGTTGCTGTCTGCACCTACTCAACATTGCTGGGTGCCACTGATGGACTGCTTCTACTGAAAAGATGTCCCCTGTTGCTGTGTGCACCTGATCAACATTGCTGATGCCACTAATGGACTGCTTCTACTGAAATGGTGTCACTTGTTGGTGTCTGCACCTACTCAACATTACTGGGTGCACAGATGGGGCTACTTCTATGGAAATGATGTCACTTGTTGGTGTCTGCACCTGCTCAACATTGCTGGGTGCAACTGATGGACTGCTTCTACTGAAATGATGTTACTTATGAACTGCTTCTGCTGAAATGATGTCACTTGTTGCTGTGTGTACCTCTGCAACTTTACTGGGTGCCACAGATGGAACTGCTTCTACTGAAATAATGTCACTTGTTGCTGGGTGTACCTGCT
The DNA here is from genome assembly GCF_021461385.2 of Schistocerca piceifrons. Classification (NCBI taxonomy): domain Eukaryota; kingdom Metazoa; phylum Arthropoda; class Insecta; order Orthoptera; family Acrididae; genus Schistocerca; species Schistocerca piceifrons. Next base: position 338,801,202 of record NC_060144.1, read on the forward strand.
AAACTTTGCTGGGTGCAACTGATGGACTGCTTCTACTGAAAAGATGTCACCTGTTAGTATCTTTTTTTTGTATAAACTAATCATTGAAAGCATTTTATGTGAACATTTGTATAAACTGATTTTTTTGTATATTGTGTAAACTATTATGTAAAGCCACGTGTATGAAAAGAATTTGTATTGCCTACTGTACTTTATATATTAGGTTAGTAAAAGGTCAGTGCAAAGCCAAAATTTTAACTAATTATGTGATATTTAGGTATTAATATTATCTTTTATTTTTGTCTGTATTTTTCTGGACGAATTTGGTGGTATTTTCACCACCAATGCTGGCAAAAATACCATCAAATTCTGGCCTGTGGAGGAGGGGCATATGAAAGGTGGCTACACTGTGCCACTGCGCCAGAGATTGCGCCAAAGAGTACTATTAAGCCGCCTCCTCAGTGTGTGGGCAGAGCTCGTAGCAGTCAGTGCTTGTTGAGAGTTCGTGAAAGTCAGTGCTTGTTAAGAGATCGTAGAAGTCAGTGCCTGTCAAGAGCTCGTAGAGGACAGTGGTTGTCGAGAGTTCATAGCAGTCAGTGCTAGTAGAGAGCTTGTGGAGGTCAGTCGTACCCAGAGGTGCTAGTGGGCACTGCTTGTCGTGAAGTCGGAGTGAGATGTGGTAGTAAAGAGTGTTGTTCCATGTTTTATGCAGTTATTTGATGGGAGAGATAGCAGATGTTATTGTAATGAGTGCATTTCGTCAATATATATGAAGGTAAAAACTACAATGTTCTTTTATTGATTGTGTGTCTGAAATAATGCGTCACTACAGGTTCAGTCAACAAAGCATCTGGCTTGTGTTCTTGTATTAGAGTGAATTCTGGTTTTCTTGCGTAATTATAGTTTTTCTAATTTTCTTTTGTCACGTCAGCATAGTTGGTATTGAAAAATTCTTGTCTTGTTGGAAAAGAACCGTGCCAGATGTGGACGTTGAGTCACACTCCCACATACAGAACAGTTACTCTTGTGCTTGTTGGCTTCGTAGATTTTATAGTTGCTGGGGACTTAATTAATTAGCTGTGTTTACGAAAATTTTCTTTCATTGTTTGTTGCAGTCAGATTGCGTAATAATACTAGTCAGGGCCAACCGATTACGAGACACTGCGTAATCGGACTTACAGCTATTAAAAACTAAATATCATTTTCAATCATTGTATTTAATTAAGCCCCCATGCAAACTGCTAGAAGCCGACTTCGGGTAAGATCAGTTTGGATTCCGGAGAAATGTAGGATCACGCGAGTCAATACCGATCCTATGACTTCTCGTAGAACATAGGTTAACTACGTTTATAGTATTTGTAGACTTAGAGAAAGCTTTTGACAATGTCGACAGGAATATTCTCTTTAAATTCTAAAAGTGGCATGGGCAAAATACAGAGAGCGAAGGGCTGTTTACAATTTGTACAGAAGCCAGATGGCAGTTATAAAAGTCGATGGGCTTGAAAGGGCAGCAGTGGTTGACAAGGGATTTTAGCCTATCCCCGATGTTATACAATCTGTACATTGAGCGAGCAGTAAAGGAAACAAAAGAAAAATTTGGAGTAGGAATTAAAGTTCAGCGAGAAGAATTAACAACTTCGAGTTTCGCCGATGACACTGTTATTCTGTCAGAGATAGCAAAGGACTTGGAAGAGCAGTTGGACGAAAGGGACAGTGTCTTGAAAGTGGGGTATAAGATGAACATCAACAGGAGAAAAACAAGTGTAATGGAAAGTATTCGAATTAAATCAGATGATACTGAGGGAATTAGCTTAGGAAATTATACATTTAGAGTCGTAGATCAGTTTTGCTACTTGGGCAACAAAATAACTGATGAGGTCGAAGTAGAGAGGATATAAAATTTAGACTGGCAATGGTAAGAAAACTGTTTCTGAAAAAGATAAATTTGTTAGAATCGGGTATAAATTGAAGTGTCAGGAAGTCTTTTCTGAAAGTATTTGTATGGAGTGTAACCATGTATGAAAATGAAACATGAAGGATAAACAGTTTAGTCAGTAAAGAACAGAAGTTTTTGAAATGTGGCGCTACAGAAGACTGCTGAAGATTAGATAGGTAGATCACGTAACTAATCAGGAGGTAGTGATTAGAATTGGGGAGAAGAGAAACTTGTGGCATTACCTGACTAGAAGAAGGGATCGGTTGGTAGCACACCTTCTGAGGCACTAAGGAATCACCAATTTAGTACTGAAGGGTAGCGGAGGAGGGGGGGGGGCTAAAAATCGTAGAAGGAGACCAAGAGAAGAAGACAGTAAGCAGATTCAGAACGATGTATGTTGCAGGAGTTATTCAGATGTGAATAGGCTTGCTCAGGATAGAGTAGCATGGAGAGCTGCAGCAAACCAGTCCTTACACATATAACCCAAATCGAGATTACGTCCTGGTTCCTCTTGGTAATTGTGGCATGCTGTTTTCACCTGCCAAGCGCAAACAGAGTGATACTATGATGACGTTACAGGCTTTCGGGAAGGTTGGATAAGAGTAAATGTGTCAGTTTCGTTAAGGGTCCTTGGTCCGGAAACTATCGAGTCAGGAGTTACAAGGAGAGATCCTTCTGATATCCCTGACAGTGAAATACGTGTACCCACACTGTTGCTGCTAAGTCTGTGTGGTAGGCAACTTACAGGGGTGGTAATACGGACCAAACAAATGAAAAAATCTAGTAAACATTAGCTCTAAAATGCATACCTTAAATGCTTGGGCACTTGTCCCGCAGAAGAGCGAAGATGAACAAGTGCTCATAGCCCTTAAGCTATGCATTTTAGAGTCCATATTTAACAGACAATTTTCTCTTATTTTGGCCCATACTACCTCCTCCATAATGATGGAAAACAAAGTGCTTGCAGTAGAAGAGATTCGTTTCGCAGTATTTAAGATGAACAAGTGCTTAGAGCCCTTACGAAATGGAGTTTAGAGGTCACGTTTACCAGAAATTTTTGCTTCGAATAATCGATCCTGTCATATTCCTGACTACGAAATTCTCCTAGGGGCCCAGACTATTGAATCACCAATGTAGACTTTGTCCCGCGGGACAAGACTTTTTAATCACCCTGAGTATCAGTAAGGTCTTAAGTTCCACCTGCGTGGTGTCGTTGAGTCGTTATTGTGGTCACCTCGTTTGTGATCTACACGTACATCGTTCTTAATCAGTGAATCAATTAACTACCTAAAGCAGACATCATACGTCTTCAGACTGGTGTTCTGGTTTCTTATCTCGTACTGTCACTGTACGTATCGATTTGCAAATTACTTTCCACTTACATGATTTTCTTTAATAATCAGAATCAGTATTCAGGGTAATTACTACAATTGTATTTATTTTGTAATAGTCCTGGTACTGTATTTCTATAGCGCTGCTCATGAGCTGACAGTGGATGCTTCACTATAATTACTAAAAGTGTTTTAAGCATAGTAATATTTTAAGATAAGTGTACATCTTTAATTATCCGCAGCTAATATACACTCCTGGACATGGAAAAAAGAACACATTGACACCGGTGTGTCAGACCCACCATACTTGCTCCGGACACTGCGAGAGGGCTGTACAAGCAATGATCACACGCACGGCACAGCGGACACACCAGGAACCGCGGTGTTGGCCGTCGAATGGCGCTAGCTGCGCAGCATTTGTGCACCGCCGCCGTCAGTGTCAGCCAGTTTGCCGTGGCATACGGAGCTCCATCGCAGTCTTTAATACTGGTAGCATGCCGCGACAGCGTGGACGTGAACCGTATGTGCAGTTGACGGACTTTGAGCGAGGGCGTATAGTGGGCATGGGGGAGGCCGGGTGGACGTACCGCCGAATTGCTCAACACGTGGGCCGTGAGGTCTCCACAGTACATCGATGTTGTCGCCAGTGGCCGGCGGAAGGTGCACGTGCCCGTCGACCAGGGACCGGACCGCAGCGACGCACGGATGCACGCCAAGACCGTAGGACCCTACGCAGTGCCGTAGGGGAGCGCACCGCCACTTCCCAGCAAATTAGGGACACTGTTGCTCCTGGAGTATCGGCGAGGACCATTCGCAACCGTCTCCATGAAGCTGGGCTACGGTCCCGCACACCGTTAGGCCGTCTTCCGCTCACGCCCCAACATCGTGCAGCCTGCCTCCAGTGGTGTCGCGACAGGCGTGAATGGAGGGACGAATGGAGACGTGTCGTCTTCAGCGATGAGAGTCGCTTCTGCCTTGGTGCCAATGATGGTCGTATGCGTGTTTGGCACCGTGCAGGTGAGCGCCACAATCAGGACTGCATACGACCGAGGCACACAGGGCCAACACCCGGCATCATGGTGTGGGGAGCGATCTCCTACACTGGCCGTACACCACTGGTGATCGTCGAGGGGACACTGAATAGTGCATGGTACATCCAAACCGTCATCGAACCCATCGTTCTACCATTCCTAGACCGGCAAGGGAACTTGCTGTTCCAACAGGACAATGCACGTCCGCATGTATCTCGTTCCACCCAACGTGCTCTAGAAGGTGTAAATCAACTACCCTGGCCAGCAAGATCTCCGGATCTGTCCCCCATTGAGCATGTTTGGGACTGGATGAAGCGTCGTCTCACGCGGTCTGCACGTCCAGCACGAACGCTGGTCCAACTGAGGTGCCAGGTGGAAATGGCATGGCAAGCCGTTCCACAGGACTACATCCAGCATCTCTACGATCGTCTCCATGGGAGAATAGCAGCCTGCATTGCTGCGAAAGGTGGATATACACTGTACTAGTGCCGACATTGTGCATGCTCTGTTGCCTGTGTCTATGTGCCTGTGGTTCTGTCAGTGTGATCATGTGATGTATCTGACCCCAGGAATGTGTCAATAAAGTTTCCCCTTCCTGGGACAATGAATTCACGGTGTTCTTATTTCAATTTCCAGGAGTGTATTATTCCGCCGTCTTTACCCGTGATTCCTTGCCTAGCTCTGCTCTGTCTTGTGCTGGTATTGCCTATTACGTAACTACTGTTTTTTTTTTTTTTTTTTTTTTTTTTTTTTTGCTGTGGCAGTTACAAAATTCGCACACTCTTGGTTCCCGCTAAGCCGGTGTCGCGAACCATACGCCGCCTTGAAATGGACAGTCGCCATTCGCCAGGGAATTCCACGCGCAGTAACTTTTCAGTTTACCTACTGCCCTCACAACAACAGCAGTGACTCTGATCTCGACTGCACAAATCTGAGAGCTCAGATCATGCTAACTCCTCCGGTATCCGTTCGGCTTTTAACTTGTAACGATTTGCCCCTAGGACAAGAATACCTGAGGATGTTCGCGTCTGACGGGGGAAGATGGCAGTAGTAAACTTACTAATGTACAACGTTTAGTTATGTTCTCTACAAAACACACTATAAAACTCTTTTAACTAATCAAGAGACATTTATATGCTGTACTACACTGACCATCGTCGCGATAGCACAGAACCGAATAGAACTATCTGAGCAGCCCTCCAGGTCTGATACTTTCAGTGCTAGTGTTGTTTCCTCCTATATTTTCTAAAGGTTGCACCCAGAGACACTCACGCGGGGTATGTAGGAACAGCACCAAAGGATCAACGGATCTGGTGAAGGATCCTGTCATAGGGATACATACCATTTGAATTAAATTCACTGAAATGAAACCTGCGGAGTCACTGTCACTATCATTACGGTACATTCCTGGTACAGCATTTCTAACGGGTTTACTGTTTTCAGTTATGTCATTTCATGACACTGCAACTTCACTGATTTCTTTCTCATCGATTCTATTCACTTCATTTCATTCAAGGCAACTAACAGTTGCAGCCCACCACGCCGAGGTTTTTCTCTTTGCTTACACGTGCCGCAGTCGGTCTGTAATCTGTGTCCACGTGCTGCACATGTTGGACGTTGGCACTGATGACATGATTCATTAATACGAGCCCGGCTCGGCCGCTGGCGTAACGAACCGCGGCGATCCTCTGGAAGCTGCCTGTCTATTAAATATTCAGCGCGGCCTTGTATCGATGCCCCAGAGTTGGCAGCGGCATCAGAGCAGACCATCTGCCCCGGACCGGAGGTCAGAGGCGGAAACATCGTACCCACGGTCCAGACGGAATGCGCAACACGTATAGACAACTAGTATGACGTGCTCGGAGATTTCCATTTATATTTATATATATATATATATATATATATATATATATATATATATACATATATATATATATATTTTTTTTTTTTGGTGACAAAAGAAACGTATAGAAATTCTAAAATTCGGCGGTATGCGTCTCGAGTTCCAATTTCAGCGTAGTATTTATTACGTACACTACTGATTTACGCTAGCATAGGGTGACGCAATCGAGATCAAAAGGGGTTAAACGCTTCTTGGGCTGCAAAGTCCCAAGGTGTAAGATGAAAACAGACGCCTAGCCTTTTATTGGAGGCACCTTCTTCAAGGTGACAGGACTGCGTTGAGGGAAATCAGCCAATCATTAGATGGGCTATCAAGACGATACTGTAATAGTGTTGGATCGGATTGCGATCCAGACCTACATAATTATGCAGATCGAAGTTCTTCTTCTCCTCTTCAGGTATTATGCGAAATTACCTGTTACGGTACCCATTGTTACCACAGTCTTTCGCTGCCTCTTCTTTCTTCGCACTTCTACTTTGTAGCCTATAAAGGGAGTGTGCATCGTCAGTTTAGTGTAAATTGTTTAAAAGAGCCCCATGTCTAGGTACATACCTTTTTGAAGTTCTGTTTTCCATACATGCATTATTTCATTTATGCGAATGTTTAACGAAGTTGGTGAGATACGCAGCCTTTTCGTACTCTTTTGTTAGTTGGTATCTCATTAGCCATTTTTACGTTGAGACAGTCGTGTTCCAATACAAACATTTTATCGCATTTATTAGATGTTTCAGGTATGTGTGATTCGTCATTATCGTCCAAAGTTCATGTCTGTGGACATTGTGAATAGCTTCCTTAAAATCTATAAAAAATGTGTTTTTCTTTATCATATTCTCTGCATGTGAAATAAAAACTACTTATGTCATAAAGCGTCCTTTCCTAAAAGGCACTTGTTCCTCATGCGGTACTACTGCCGTTATGCTTTAAAAGTCTTAACAGCACTGATCAGCCAGAACATTTCTTGTAAATTCCTTGGAGGAGGTGATGGGCTCTGACGCCACGTTCAATTTCTTCCCAGATTTGTTCGATGGAGTTCAGATCTGACGAGTTGGGGGCCAGACGATCAACTGGATCTCACCACTGCGTCCCTCGAACCACTCAATCACATTCCTGGCCCTGTAACATGACGCATTATCTTGTTAAAAAATACCACTGCGGTCGGGAAACATGATCATCACGAAACCATTTACGTGGTCTTCAACCAGTGTACGATACTCTTTGACCGTCGTTATGTCTTGCACAAGTGAATATTCCGCAGAGCATAATGAAGCCGCCGCCAGCTTGTCTCTGTCCCGCAGTACCGGTGTCAAGGAGTTGTTCACCTACAAGAGGAGATTTCGCGCCTCCCATTGGCATGATGACGAAGGTATCGGGACTCTTCAGACCATGCAACGCTCTGCTGCTGTGCCGAAGTCCACCGCTGATTGTCACGTGCCTATTTCATTTATGCACTCCTGGAAATGGAAAAAAGAACACATTGACACCGGTGTGTCAGACCCACCATACTTGCTCCGGACACTGCGAGAGGGCTGTACAAGCAACGATCACACTCACGGCACAGCGGACACACCAGGAACCGCGGTGTTGGCCGTCGAATGGCGCTAGCTGCGCAGCATTTGTGCACCGCCGCCGTCAGTGTCAGCCAGTTTGCCGTGGCATACGGAGCTCCATCGCAGTCTTTAATACTGGTAGCATGCCGCGACAGCGTGGACGTGAACCGTATGTGCAGTTGACGGACTTTGAGCGAGGGCGTATAGTGGGCATGCGGGAGGCCGGGTGGACGTACCGCCGAATTGCTCAACACGTGGGGCGTGAGGTCTCCTCAGTACATCGATGTTGTCGCCAGTGGTCGGCGGAAGGTGCACGTGCCCGTCGACCTGGGACCGGACCGCAGCGACGCACGGATGCACGCCAAGACCGTAGGATCCTACGCAGTGCCGTAGGGGACCGCACCGCCACTTCCCAGCAAATTAGGGACACTGTTGCTCCTGGGGTATCGGCGAGGACCATTCGCAACCGTCTCCATGAAGCTGGGCTACGGTCCCGCACACCGTTAGGCCGTCTTCCGCTCACGCCCCAACATCGTGCAGCCCGCCTCCAGTGGTGTCGCGACAGGCGTGAATGGAGGGACGAATGGAGACGTGTCTTCTTCAGCGATGAGAGTCGCTTCTGCCTTGGTGCCAATGATGGTCGTATGCGTGTTTGGCGCCGTGCAGGTGAGCGCCACAATCAGGACTGCATACGACCGAGGCACACAGGGCCAACACCCGGCATCATGGTGTGGGGAGCGATCTCCTACACTGGCCGTACACCACTGGTGATCGTCGAGGGGACACTGAATAGTGCACGGTACATCCAAACCGTCATCGAACCCATCGTTCTACCATTCCTAGACCGGCAAGGGAACGTGCTGTTCCAACAGGACAATGCACGTCCGCATGTATCCCGTGCCACCCAACGTGCTCTAGAAGGTGTAAGTCAACTACCCTGGCCAGCAAGATCTCCGGATCTGTCCCCCAGTGAGCATGTTTGGGACTGGATGAAGCGTCGTCTCACGCGGTCTGCACGTCCAGCACGAACGCTGGTCCAACTGAGGCGCCAGGTGGAAATGGCATGGCAAGCCGTTCCACGGGACTACATCCAGCATCTCTACGATCGTCTCCATGGGAGAATAGCAGCCTGCATTGCTGCGAAAGGTGGATATACACTGTACTAGTGCCGACATTGTGCATGCTCTGTTGCCTGTGTCTATGTGCCTGTGGTTCTGTCAGTGTGATCATGTGATGTATCTGACCCCAGGAATGTGTCAATAAAGTTTCCCCTTCCTGGGATAATGAATTCACGGTGTTCTTATTTCAATTTCCAGGAGTGTATTTGCCGTTGTCGTGGTGTTAGCATTGGCAAATGCGTGATTGTCGCCTGCGGAGACCCATTGTTACGAGTGTTTGGTCTAACGTGTGTTCAGTCACACTTGTGCTTTGCCCAGCTTGAATGTCTAATATTAGTTCCACCACAGTTCCCCGCCTACGCTGTTTTACCAGTTTGCCGAACCTACGACTTCGGCCATCTGTAATGAAGGGTGGGCGCCCAGCACGACGACTTTCGGATGTGGTTTCACCTCGGTTTCGTTATGTGTTGAAGGCACTCACCACAGCGCTCCTCGAACACCGGAAAGTCATGCAGTTGCCGCAATGTTCATGTCGAGCATCCGGGCCATCACAATCTGCCCTCAGCCGAACTCAGATCGCACGTTTTTGCCATTCTACACATGGACAGCACGCGCATTGGTACTACATGCACCGTGCGTGTGCATGATTAGCAGTCATTCCCCGCCAGGTGCCACTGCTATCGCCTGGACGGATCTGTAGCCGGCCGCAGTGGCCGAGCGGTTCTAGGCGCTACAGTCTGGAACCGCGCGACCGCCACGGTCGCAATTTCGAATAATGCCTCGGCCATGGATGTGTGTGATGTCCTTAGGTTAGTTAGGTTTAAGTAGTTCTAAATTCTAGGGGACAGATGACCTCAGCAGTTAAGTCCCATAGTGTTCAGAGCCATTTGAACCATTTGAACGGATCTGTATTAATAGTAGATCGGTGGTCATGATGTTCTGGCTGATCGGTGTGTATCTTGTATGCTGAATCCAGTAAACTTATTCCTCTGTAGCTACCGCATAGACTTTCTCTTTTTTTTAATAACTGATATCACTCTAGCAATCTTCCAGTCTTTGGGGGATATCCTTGCTCTTCCAACATCCGTTTGAGAGATGTATTAGTTGTAGATGTAGCATCATTCATCCATATTTTAGCAGTTCAGTATTAATACCATTTACTCATGTCGCTTTTCTCTTCGTAAGTGATGTAGGAGACATTCTATTTAGTCATACTGTATTTCAAGTAGTCCCTTCTCATCTTTTGTTTCAATTTCTGTTTCTTGTGCTGTATTGTCATTCCATAATTATTTGTTATAATTTACCCAATATTGTTTATTTGCATCTTCTCTTTTTCTGCTGTGCGGATCAAAGTTGTCTGCCGAAATAGCTTCATAGCACGGTTGATAGCTGGAAAAAATTTGATTTACTACAGATTTACTTGTCTGGAAGCAGTTCAATATCAATCATGAATACACTGCCTGACAAAAAAGAGTGAAGCACCCAGAAGACATAGCTGGTCAAATGTACCCTCGTACCACCATCAGAAGAGTTGTAGACGATTAGAATTGCAATTATCTGCACAAGGAACAAGAACCATGACAGAGCATAAACGTTGTTCGCGGTTAATGTCTTCACCAGACCAGGGAAGGTATACATGGGACGTGAACAGAGTCAGTGAGTGATTACTGTGAAGGGCACCTGACAGAGTCTGGAAAAGATTGTTATTGCGTGTCTCCATTTGGCCACCTGGTCGAGTCCTGCGTTAAACAGATTTGTGGATCATTCGAATGTGACTGTGGCGTGATGGGAGCGTGAGGCCAGGCACTCTCTGTTCGACCTCGTCTGACCATGAAAGGGACGGACACTGTATTGTGTACCCAGGATACAGTTACCCCTTCACATTCGTTATTGCCACCTGAGAACCACTAATGGACTCCAGCGTCACCCTTCACCATTGGCCGGAGGCTAGAAGCAGCCGGACTAGGGAATCAACGTCCCTTGCGTAGCCTGCTGTAAAACGACAACGCAATCCGTTACACCAACTGCGACATGGTCGTGTATACAAACAGTGATCCAATACTGTCAAATGTTTTTTATTCCAGTCTTTGATCACAATATGAATTCTTTAGACGATGACCGGTTTCGGTCCGTAACGACCATCCTCAGATCATTTTTACACCATGTCCTAAAGTGAAAAGGCCATAATGGCATCGTCAAAACATATAAATATAATCAGCACAGCGTCGTCATATAGATCTAAAATAAGGTGTAAAATAGCTATTCTATACTGATTATATTTATATGTTTTGACGATGCCATTATGGTTCAAATGGCTCTGAGCACTATGCGACTTCACTTCTGAGGTCATCGGTCGCTTAGAACTTAGAACTAATTAAACCTAACTAACCTAAGGATATCACACACATCCATGCCCGAGGCAGGATTCGAACCTGCGACCGTAGCGGCCGCTCGGTTCCAGACTGCAGCGCCTAGAACCGCACGGTCACACCGGTCGGCGATGCCATTATGGCCTTATCACTTTAGGACATGGTGTAAAAAAGATCTGAGGATGGTCATTACGGACTGAAACCGGTCATCATATTGTGATCAAAGACTGGAATAAAAAACATTTGCAATCCGTTACATTTGGAGTGGTGCCGTAATTGGGTAGCCTGGACTACCGATGAATGGTGTCGCATTCTGTTCAACAATGAACCGCGCTTCCGCAGTATCCCAGATGGTGATGGTGGGTGAGTATGGCTGCGATATGCGGAGAGCTTCCATTCTTCCAATATTTCGGAGGGGCGCAACGGTGTTACTTCTGGAGTCATGGTGCGCGGAGCGATCGGATGGTAGTGAGTGGTAATGATTAAGGGCTCTGTGACAGCACGACCGTACATCACGGACAGGCTGTGACCTCATATGTTACATGTAATGCGACAGCATAGTGGTGCCATTTTTCAAGAGGACAATGTTCACCCACAATTGAAATGTGTCTCCATGGGCAGTGTTCATGACGTCGAGGTACTGCTGTGGCCGGCAAGATCTCCTGATATGTCACTGACAAAACATGCGGTGGACAAGCTCGGACGCTACTCCGTACCAGTAACAGTATCCAGCATATCGAAGACCAGTTACAACAGCTGTGGCCAAGCTTGCCGCAGGAGAGAATAAAACGGCTTTATTACACCCATCTCAACTGAATCAGCGCATGCATCCAGTTCAGAGGGGGTGTAACGTCATACTAATAAGTGGACTCATACCGCCAAGTTCTTCATAACTTGAATTGCATTGTGTAATAACTGCAGTAACATCAGGTACGCGTTCCAAATCGTAAAGCCCCATTCCGTTTCCTTGTCCGCTTCTGGATGATTCACATTTTTGTCGGCCAGTGTATTTCTGATTTACATTGCATCCTAGCATGTAGATTATCCTCATTACTCTTCAACGGTGTGCAAATACACTACTGGCCACTAAAATTGCTACTCCAAGACCAACTGCAGATGATAAACGGGTATTCATTGGACAAATATATTACACTAGAACTGACATGTGATTACATTTTCACACTATTTGGGTCGACAGATCCTGAGAAATCAGTACCCAGAACAACCACCTCTGACCCTAATAACGACCTTGATACGCTTGGGCATTGAGTCAAACACAGCTTGGATGGCGTGTACAGGTACAGCTGCCCATGTAGCTTCAACATCATACCACAGTTCATATTGGCGTATTGTGACGAGCCAGTTGCTCGGCCACCATTGACCAGACCTTTTCAATTGGTGAGAGATCTGGAGAATGTGATGGCCAGGGCAGCAGCCGAACATTTTCTGTTTCCAGAAAGACCCGTAAGGACCAGCAACATGCGGTCGTGCATTATCCTGCAGAAATGTAGGATTACGCACGAATCGAAGGGTAGAGCCACGGGTCGTAACACATTTGAAATGTAACGTCCACTGTTCAAAGTGCCGTCAATGCGAACAAGGGGTGACCGAAACGTGTAACCAATGGCACCCCATAACCTCAAGCAGGGTGATACGCCAGTATGGCAATGACCAATCCACGCTTCCAATGTACGTTCACCGCGATGACGCCAAACACGGATGCGACCATCATGATGCTGTAAACAGAACCAGGATTCATCCGAAAAAGCGACGTTTTGCCATTCGTGCACCCAGGTTCGTCGTTGAGTACAGCATCGCAAGCGCTCCTGTCTGTGATGCAGCGTCAAGGGTAACCACAGCCATGGTCTGCGTGCTGTTAGTCCAAGCTGCTGCAAACGTCGTCGAACTGTTCGTGCAGGTGGTTGTTGTCTTGCAAAATTCCCCATATGTTGACTCAGGGATCGAGAGGTGGCTGCACGATCCTTTACAGCCATGTGGATAAGATGCCTGCTAGTGATACGAGGCCGTTGGGATCCAGCACGGCGTTCAGTATTACCCTCCTGAACCCACCGATTCCGTATTCTGCTAACAGTCATTGGATCTCAACCAACGAGATCAGCAATGTCGCGATACGATAAATCGCGATAGGCTACAATCCGACCTTTATCAAAGTCGGAAACGTGATGGTACGCATTTCTCCTGCTTACACGAGGCATCGCAACAACATTTCACCACGCAACGCCGGTCAACTCCTGTTTGTGTATGAGAAATCGGTTGGAAATGTTCTTCATGTCAGCACTTTATAGGTGTCGCCACTGGCGCCAACCTTGTGTGAATGCTCTGAAAAGCTAATCATTTGCATATCACAGCACCTTCTTCCTGTCGGTTAAATTTCGCGTCTGTAGAACGTCATCTTCGTGGTGTAACAATTTTAATGGCCAGTAGTGTAGTATGTATCTTGTAAGGAACCACACCACCTACAGACACACACACACACACACACACACACACACACACACACACACACACACACACACACACGTACAAGAACACACACAAACACACAAACTATTTAATATATTGAAATGATACCAGAAAGTACAGAAGAAACCTACGCAGTAAGTAGCGGGGAGGACGAATGGAATATTGTTTGTGAGGTTTCTGGTCTCGAACAGCCATCTTAGGATTTAAGAATAGAATTTACAATTTATTGATATGGAATTTTACGTGTAAATACATTTTGTATTATAAAAAATTATGTAATAAATTTATCACATCCAATTGCTGTACCGAACGACCAATGTTGTTACTAATGTGACACACCATGTTATGGAGAAGTTTTAATTTTTAGTTTTAGATCTGGGGGCGTAAATTTCAGAGGGCGTGTAGAAAAATAACAAAGAAATTGATTTAAATGTTTTATCAACAGCAGACGTCTCCAGACGATAATTAAAAATGCTGTCCTTGCTTCCGTGGTGTCCACTACTTAGAGCAACTGGTTGGTCAGATGAGTTATACCGCCACAATAGCGCTGAAACTGCCCGAAGGTAGGATCTTAGGATTTGCTACGTAAGGCGATTGATGACCGTGGTTACACCCTTTGATCACCAGTGAACAGGCCACCGACTACGTTGATGGATCACATTATGTGACATTGTCGGTTGACTTCAGTACATTGTGTTGGGACGTTAAGGTAGACAGACACTTTGATTTTATTCCGGAGGACTATGACATCTGATGCGTCAGCAATAAATTTTACCCACTTTTCTCAGCTTCAACAATGAGACGCATATGACTCTCACACATAAGTCACAGTCGCGCGGGATTAACCGAGCGGTCTCGGGGGCTGCAGTCATGGACTCTGCGGCTGGTCCCTGCGGAGGTTCCAGTCCTCCCTCGGGCATGGATGTGTATGTTTGTCCTTAGGGTAATTTAAGTTAAGCAGTGTCTAAGCTTAGGGACTGATGACCTTAGCAGTTCAGTCCCATAAGATATCACATACATTTGAACATTTGAACATAAGTCACAGCACTCACTCAACTCCAAACGAAAACGTGGATGCCTGCTTTTCACGAAGTATGACATCCTTCTCCAATTAGGTAGCTGGAAAAACTCCAACACCTCACCATTGCGTAAGCATACATATCTACACTATCCAGTCGCATTAATGGGACCATGTGTCATAAGCCTCAATATCCTCCTTTTGCAGAGCAAGACATATAGGAAGAGAGTCAATGAGGTTCTAGAAGGTACCGACAGTGATGTGGAGCCATGTCGATTCCAGTGCTATGGCCAGTAGTGCTACGTTTCTCGATTGAGTATCCGTGGCGCAAACAGCCCATTCGAGTTGGTCCCACAAGATCTCATTTGAGCTTAAATCCGGGACGTTTGGTGGTCAGAGAAGAGTGGTAAACATTTTTCTAGTGCTCTTCCAACCATGCACGTACGCTGCGAGCTACGTGACACGTGCACCGCCCTGCTTTTATGTGACACCATGCCGAGGAAAAACAAACTGCTTAACAAACTGCTTGTAGGGATGGAGATGGCCACCAAGGACAGATGCATATTTGTGTTGTTTCATTGTGTTTTCCAGATTGACGAGATCACCCAGGGAACGACAAGAAAACATTTCTTGGGCCATAACACTCCCTCTATGTTGCAGTGTAGTCGCTTTCAGACGCTGAACACTGCACTCACCAACGGGCTATCTGTTCAGTACAGCACGAAACGTGATTCACCTCTAAAGGCCACCTGTCGCCACTGAACGGACGTCCAGTTGCAGTATTGGCGTCCAAATTACAGCCTTCGTCACCGATGAACAGCAATTAGCATGGGTGCATGGACCAGGCAGTTGCGTGGAGGCCCATAAGGGAGCAACATTCGGTTAACGGTTGTTGACGAGACACTGTTGGTAGTTCCTTGGTTCAGCTGGACGATCAGTTGCTGAACAATTAGATATCTCTTCGCCTGTACACATCTCCACAGCTGTTGTTCGCCCCTGTCATCAAGGGCCCACGGTGCACGGAAGACAACTCGGAATCAGATTTTTAGTCATAAGTTTTTGATACTTTTGCATCACTGAAGTTTACTATGCAAGAAATACTTCCTCTGTGTGACGAGTAGAGGAGCAAGTTCAAAATGGCTCTGAGCACTATGGGACTTAACAGCTATGGTCATCAGTCCCCTAGAACTTAGAACTACTTAAACCTAACTAACCTAAGGACAGCACACAACACCCAGCCAGCACGAGGCAGAGAAAATCCCTGACCCCGCCGGGAATCGAACCCGGGAACCCGGGCGTGGGAAGCGAGAACGCTACCGCACGACCACGAGATGCGGGCAGGAGCAAGTCACTATGTAACTAGATAGCTATCATTTGTCGAGTTAAGGTTCCCTATAAGATAACGTGGAACCTCTTGGGCTGTTATTTGACTGAAAATGGAGGTCACCCATCCACTGCATCCTTTTGAGTGCCAAATTCAAGGTTACCCAACCACTATCCCGGTTCTGGCTCAGATAATGATATAAAAGGAGGTCACCTCCCCCTCCCCTCACTTTCACCTGGGGTAATTGTTATAGGAAAAGCAAGATCTCCCCCTCCCTGCCCGCCGGCAGGGCCGGCCGCGGTGGCCGAGTGGTTCTAGGCGCTTCAGTCAGGAACCGCGCGACTGCTACGGTCGCAGGTTTGAATCCTGCCTCGGGTATGGATGTGTGTGATGTCCCTGGGTTAGTTAGGTTTAAGTAGTTCTAAGTTCTACGGGACTGAGGACCTCAGATGTTAAGTCCCATAGTGCTCAGAGCCATTTCAACCATTTGAACCCGCCTGCCCTATACCCCCCACATCGATGGCCCAAAAGAAAGGCTTCAAAATGGTTGGAAAACAAGTTACCGCTACCCTTCTCTCCAACTTATACCAAACTCTCAAGTGTGTGTCAGTCTCAACATTAGAGCTCTAGTCATTGTAGTGGTAGGGTCATCACGGTGAAGTATCAGCAGAGATCAGCAAGTGCCCCAAGGCAGAATAAAAAGAAACTGCATGGTGAAACGTAAGAATTATCAACTTTTGCCTCTCATTGCTTTAGTAGTTTGTTAAAAACTAAGGAAGTTTCTGTAAGCACACCAATGTATGACCGTTCCCCGTTGCTGTTTGCACCACTGGTATTGGATTGGAGTGGTAATGGAGATGCACTGAATTTAAAACAAACTAAAATGCACCATGCGAAGACCCCCATACCACTCTTCCCATGGTCCGTGCAAATCTTGTATTAGCATGCAGCCGTGCGGCTGACCTTGGGCTAGTGCTGCCAGATGCCAGCCGCAGAAGAAGCAGCTGTCTCAATAACAGCCAGCAAGCTGTAACTCACAGCAATCGTAACTTGTCCAGGAACCATCAGGATCGTTCACATCTGTTAGATAATGCTGCTTGAGAGGGAGGGAGAGAGAGTGAGAGAGAGAGAGAGAGAGAGAGAGAGAGAGAGAGAGAGGTGGTCTCTTGAGCACTCTTTGCCGCACAGACAATGCCCGTAAGCATCCCACACACGAGAAAAGAGCTGCCAGATCATGGAAGTCACGCTCGACTCTTGCTAATACGTAGATGCCACCAATATTACATTAGAATTTAACAAAATGACTCCATAATCCTAAGGATTGATACATTAATATTAACATTCTAGCATCCTCACATACTATTCCTAACTGTACAGGGCTATACATATACTTAAGTCACAAACTCCTGTCAAGTAATGACCTAGGGACTGAAACAATCACCGCCAAGGTAATGAGCCTCTGATCGAGTCTTTCGCTGGGCATTTCCTCGCTGATAAAACATATCACTTATTATCCCCATGCATTAAGGAAAAGTTATTTTTACTGACATTTCGTTCCAAAGACCGTACTTCCGCTACAGCCAATACCCCTGTTCCATTTGCGAATGGCACGTGGTAAGGATGTCTGTTGGTAGACCTGCATAACTTCTCATTGTGGTCATTTTGCGAGACATAACTGGGACGTTGCACTACTTCTTTGTGTATGATTAATCACAGCTTTGCGGGGGTTCTGGTAATTCTTCATAAGCAAATTGCATTACGAAATCAGGAGGGTGTATATATGCTGCGGAAGACGGTAGTTGTTTAATGAACATTTGGTTCAAAATACACTCGTGGAAATTGAAATAAGAACACCGTGAATTCATTGTCCCAGGAAGGGGAAACTTTATTGACACATTCCTGGGGTCAGATACATCACATGATCACACTGACAGAACCACAGGCACATAGACACAGGCAACAGAGCATGCACAATGTCGGCACTAGTACAGTGTATATCCACCTTTCGCAGCAATGCAGGCTGCTATTCTCCCATGGAGACGATTGTAGAGATGCTGGATGTAGTCCTGTGGAACGGCTTGCCATGCCATTTCCACCTGGCGCCTCAGTTGGACCAGCGTTCGTGCTGGACGTGCAGACCGCGTGAGACGACGCTTCATCCAGTCCCAAACATGCTCACTGGGGGACAGATCCGGAGATCTTGCTGGCCAGGGTAGTTGACTTACACCTTCTAGAGCACGTTGGGTGGCACGGGATACGTGCGGACGTGCATTGTCCTGTTGGAGCAGCATGTTCCCTTGCCGGTCTAGGAATGGTAGAACGATGGGTTCGATGACGGTTTGGATGTACCGTGCACTATTCAGTGTCCCCTCGACGATCAGCAGTGGTGTACGGCCAGTGTAGGAGATCGCTCCCCACACCATGATGCCGGGTGTTGGCCCTGTGTGCCTCGGTCGTATGCAGTCCTGATTGTGGCGCTCACCTGCACGGCGCCAAACACGCATACGACCATCATTGGCACCAAGCAGAAGCGACTCTCATCGCTGAAGACGACACGTCTCCATTCGTCCCTCCATTCACGCCTGTCGCGACACCACTGGAGGCGGGCTGCACGATGTTGGGGCGTGAGCGGAAGACGGCCTAACGGTGTGCGGGACCGTAGCCCAGCTTCATGGAGACGGTTGCGAATGGTCCTCGCCGATACCCCAGGAGCAGCAGTGTCCCTAATTTGCTGGGAAGTGGCGGTGCGGTCCCCTACGGCACTGCGTAGGATCCTACGGTCTTGGCGTGCATCCGTGCGTCGCTGCGGTCCGGTCCCAGGTCGACGGGCACGTGCACCTTCCGCCGACCACTGGCGACAACATCGATGTACTGTGGAGACCTCACGCCCCACGTGTTGAGCAATTCGGCGGTACGTCCACCCGGCCTCCCGCATGCCCACTATACGCCCTCGCTCAAAGTCCGTCAACTGCACATACGGTTCACGTCCACGCTGTCGCGGCATGCTACCAGTGTTAAAGACTGCGATGGAGCTCCGTATGCCACGGCAAACTGGCTGACACTGACGGCGGCGGTGCACAAATGCTGCGCAGCTAGCGCCATTCGACGGCCAACACCGCGGTTCCTGATGTGTCCGCTGTGCCGTGCGTGTGATCATTGCTTGTACAGCCCTCTCGCAGTGTCCGGAGCAAGTATGGTGGGTCTGACACACCGGTGTCAATGTGTTCTTTTTTCCATTTCCAGGAGTGTAGTTGAAATGGCTCTTAGCACTATGGGACTTAACATCTGAGGTCATCAGTCCCCTAGACTTAGAACTACTTAAATCTAACTAACCTAAGGACATCACACACATCCATGCCCGAGGCAGGATTCGAACCTGCGACCGTAGCAGCAGCGCGGTTCCAGACTGAAGCGCCTAGAACATTTGGTTAATGGTGGTAGTAACACAGAGGAATGGTCTACCAAAAGAGAGGACTGACAGGCATATTCTAGACTCTGTCTTTGTGGAAATTTAGGTTATGCATCGGATTCCATTCCTATGTAAGTGGTAAGAAAACTGCCGTGGAAGACAGAAGGTTTTAAAGGAACATTTATTATTGGCAGGAGGCAGTAACAAACAGCAAAACTGTACTGAGAAAGGGGACTGACAGGTATACTGTAGACTATCTGTTGATGGAAGTATGTGTTATACATCCGTTTCCATTGCTGTGCTGGAGTATTGGCTGTACTTAATAACCAAATTGCTCTTTAAATCAGGAGGGGTATATGCCTTAGAAGACTGTTGTTCTAATGCAAGATTTGGTAATTTTGGGAGGCAGTACTACAGAGCAATACTCCAATAAAAAAGAGGATTGACTACTGTATATAATTGCGCTTGTAGAATACTCTACTAAAAATGTGGGCTGATAGGCATAGTGTAAACGAACTTTGTTATTGCAGACTGGAACACAAATGACATAAATGTTGTACATCAGTGCTATATTAAAGCTGAGGAAAGAAAGATTTTTTCTCAGTCCGGGACCTTGATACAGTACTATGTATTTCGAGACAGATAATACTTAAAAGAAACACAACGTCTGCGTGGCGCAGTGGCTAATGCAGCTGCCTCGTAGGCAGGAGATCTTGTTTTCGACCCACGGTGGGGCGCACATTTTCACTTGTCGTAGCTGATTCTGAATGAAATCCTTATGCTGCTGATATCAATAGTTCCATTCCTTCCCCCTCCCTCCCCCCCCCCTCCTCTAACGTCAGATTACATAATAGGTATCACAGCAGCGAATTTCGTGGGATGTCTGTTTTTTCGGACCAGAAACCACGCATTCAAAAAGAAGAATTCCATTCTGGCAAGATTTCCATTACTCACAGCAGTGTTAGTAGTCTGATGACTCTTCTAAACGTTTGTAGTCTTTGGTTTTGCTCTTCCGCATGATGTGGACACTTACTATTGAGGGAAAATGCATTCAACGAGGACTACCGTTCCATTACGTCACCATAATCGTAGAGATCATAAGAGGAATTAGGGCATGTAGACAGGTATTTTTTCTCGACCAGTGTGTGAGAGTGGAATTAGAATAAAAATTGATAGTAACGATACGTTGCAGGTCCACCATGCTCTACACAGCAGCTTGTAGAGTGTATGTTTGGACGTAAATGTAGACGATTCTATAACAGGCTGTAGTAAAATGCACAAATAAGAACTGCACAGGATCGACAATTGGTATACCGACTGACTGTGAATAAATGTAACATATTGTGAATAAGTAAGCAAGGACGTCCATTACTGTTCGATTACGCTACTGGAGTCAGTAACCATCATACAATACGTAGGCGTAACAGTCCTGACTGAACAAAAACTAGAATTAGCGCATAATACAGCGTGCAGGAAAAACCATATGCCATACTGAGGTTCGTCGGAAGAAACTTAAGGGAACTTGTTTCGTCGTTTACTCCACAGAACACAGCAGAACATTGCAGCAGTTGAAGCCATAGTGAAGGAAAACCGTCGAGTGACACTGAATGACACTGCAGCATGTTTACAGATTAGTAATGGGTCTGCACACCACATTGTGCATGATGTGCTCCAGTTTCACAAAGTGTCTGCAAGATGGGTGCCACGGCAGTTGACTCCCGAAATGAGAGAACGACGTGTTGATGCTTGTGAAGAACTATTTTGGCGCTTTGACGAGAAGGTGATGGCTTCCTTGCAAGAATCGTTACTGGCGACGAAACCTGGGTTCACTTCCATTTTGAGTGACTTCCTCATCCACCATACTCACCAGACCTTGCCCCAAGTGATTTCCATATGTCTGGACCACTCAAAGACGCACTGAGAGGAAAGACGTTCCGTTCTGATGAAGAGGTACGCCACGCGGTGCATGAGTGGTTCCGCGGCCTACCGAAAGAATTTTTTTCTAAAGGAATTTATGCAGTTTGTAAGCGCTGGAGGACTTGCATTGAGCGTGGGGGAGATTATGTTGGAAAGTGATACAGCTTTGTACCGCTTCTGCACAATAAATAATATTAAAAAAAATATTAAAGTTTTCATTTGACTCGCCCTCGTACGATTAATGTATACGAACTGCAACATCGCAGGTCTTACTGGTGTCCACATTCTTTGAAGCTAAGACGAAAGAGACGTAGAAAAGAATCGGTCCGTAGTGGAGAGCTCAAAACGCCGTTGGAAACATCAAATTGAAGTTTAGTTACTAAATCTTTTTACGTGCTCCACATCATGTCATACAAAGAAATACATATCTTGAAGAAAGTTGTTATCACTGGTTGTGATGGTCGAATGAGACGATCATTTTGCTTCCCTGTTTTATGGAGGAAAAAATTGCGCCTTTTTGGTAAACTTATCTTGCTTAAAATACTCTTGTTAATTTCTTTTTCAGTCAACTGGTAACACATTTTTGTTTCATAAAAGATACTGTAGGGACACATGTGAGTCGACAGTATGTTTTTAGCACTGTGTCTGCTTGTATATTATGATGAGTAACAGACCGAAAAGGTTGCAGTTCAGCATAACTAAAAGGCTAGGGGCCTCACAAATTCAGTTTCTGACTCCACCGAGCTAACGCATCCGTTTTGTGAATTACTACTGTGCTCTCTAACATAAGTGCTTTGACTGGAACTATATTCTCTCATTTTATTTTTACCTCGTTATTTGCTGTACATTGTAGTCAAACTTCGTGACAGTTGACAGAAAACTTTTAGATTGTTACTGATTTCGCGAATTTACCTTTACTCGTCTAAATCTACATATGGCTCTGTAGTGATGCTTTATTATCACTCTTAAAGTGTGATTCATATACTAGTAAACATATGGGACTTTAATGTTTTGAAGTATGTTCACTTCCAATGGTCTGTCACTCAATGTTAACAAGACTCAATCCATTCATTTTCAAACAGCAAATAAAACATAGGAAATATTGAAATAAAATTTGATGACAAAGAAATATTGAGAGTTGAGTCTTTAAAATTCCTGAGATTACACATAAAAGAAATCAAAACTGGTCAGTTCACGTCAATGACCTGTGTAAAAGATCTAATTCAGCAGTATTTGCCATTCGCTCAATTTCATCTGTTTGTGATTTGGAAACAATTAAAGCTGCATACTTAGGATATTTCAATTCATTTATGACGTATGGCAATATATTTTGGGGTATCCAGCCACGAGCAAACAAAGTCCTTAGTGCGCAGAAAAACGTCATCAGGATTGTGGCTGGAGTGCACCCGAGATACACTTGCAGAAACTTATTCAAAGAGCTCGGGGTCTTCAACATCCATCTCAGAACACTTTTTCACTAGTATGCTTTGTGAACAATAATCATACAGTTTACAAAACAAACAGTGAATATCATGATCATGATACAAGAAGTAAACATGATCTTCACAGAGATATAAAAACTCTCAGCGTGGTACAGAAACGAGCACATTATTTGAGCATAAAAGTATACAATAAACTTCCATTTCATGTTAATCTGTCACTGGCGATTCTACTAAATTAAAAAAAAAAACAGCTGAAAATTTATCTTTTGAATAGTTCTTTCTATTCTCTACAGGAATTTTTTGACAATGTGAAACAATTAGTACAATGTGTTTAATTTTAAGCATTCCTATAAGAACTGTCCATGTAACATTGTCATATCATTTGATGACAGAATGTCTTTTTCGTGTATTAGAATGTAAGACTTATGATTTGTTTGTGTAGTCATTATTACTGCTATGATCTGTGTTGTTGTTTAAACAGTTGAATCTCTTCTATCTGTTTATATATGATTTAGTTTGTAAGCCTCATGACCATTTAGATATGGTTATTACTGTAATAATCTGACATGTTGTACATCCTAGCGATACACTCGTACAAAGGATCTTTGGAACACGAAAATAAATAAATAAACAAATAAATAACATGCTGGATCCGGTGATACTTTCGGACTGGACGAAGTGACAACTGGGAACAAAAATGGCAACTGGAAACAGTCTAATATCCAGTAATGAGATCATAATTTCTCGGTAACATTGAACAAACCGTCAGGGGTGGAGCATGCGCCGGGTATTAGTTCATGCTGCTGTCTGTTGTGAATGTCAGAGTGTGCCTGTGACGGCCTGGGAGACAGACATCTGTCGCATCGGAAATTTCATTGGGTGTTGAGGGACGGCGTGAGACGACGTCAGTGCACGCGTCAGCGGCCCCACTGCTGGCGGGACTTCCCCGGCAGAGCCGCAGGCGGATGTAACGAGGTTTGTCGCCTGCGGCTGGGCGGTTGGCGCCATGCTGAGTGGCGGCAGATTAGGTACGGGCGGCCAACCAGTGGCGCCGGCCAGCCGGCTGAACCAATCAGGGCAGCGGGGCGCAGCGGAGAGCCGCGTCCAGCTCCCCTAACTGCACTGACGTGCCGCGGCGTGCAGTAGGCCTACAACCAGGCTATATCTGCCTGCTCACTAGGCTTTGACTCAAACGTGTAATTTATACATTAACACTGAAACACCGTCGCTGGTTACTTATCCTCCATATACGTATGTATATTTAGCGGTACTTTGCAAGCCACTGTGCAATGCTTGACAGAGGGTATCAAATTCCACAGCCAGTGCTCTAGCTGTGTCACGGAAATAGTCTTCCTCCAGCTCAAATAGTTCAAAGGATTCTGCGGTACGTTTTATATTGGAATCGCTACAAGATACAGAATGTGTACCAAATAAAGTCCCAAGATAGGCTACAATGCCCTGACTTTGCCCTTCGTTCTTTGACACACATAGAAATGAATGACATTTTACCAGGAAATATTCTTTGGCTGGACGAGGCATATTTTACTCGGTAAGGTGCCGTTGAATGCACAGAACTATCGCGTCTGGAGTTCTACGCCGCCACATGTTGTGCAAGAACATCGATCGCTTTCAGCTTATGAGACTGCGTGGTGTGGTTGCACAAGAACCTTCCTTCTCAGTCCGTTTTTCTTCGAGATGACACTTCACGGGCCTATTAGGTGTAAGTGATATCTGCACGTTACGAGGACCTCCTTGTGCAATATGTGATTCCAGCTTTGCAGAAATGCAACTGTGTCAACACCACTATTTCCATTCAGGATGGCATGACACCACATATCACTTGTCAGGTGAAAGAGTTTCTGCGAGGAATCTTTGCTAACGACCGCATCATCTCTAGGCAGTTTCAAGAAGTGTGGCCTTCCAGACTCTAAATCCTTGTGTGTGGGGATATCTGAATCATTGTGCTTAACAGGGATGTATCTCAACTCTTCATTGTCTGAAGGATAGCATGTGATGACATACTGCTATTATTACACCGGAGATGCTGCGAGCAAATGTCAACCATGCCGTGTTATGGTTCAAATGGCTCTGAGCACTACGCGACTTAACTTCTGAGGTCATCAGTCGCCTATAACTTAGAACTAATTAAACCTAACTAACCTAAAGACATCACACACATCCATGCCCGAGGCAGGATTCGAACCTGCGACCGTAGCGGTTGCTCGGCTCCGCCGTGTTATGGATGCAGCATTTTGCTGAGTCGGGAGACAGAAGTGAACACATGTTGTAACTTTTGACCATATCCTAGTAAACGTGACAGAAGGACCGTTGCCTTGTGTTCGATCTGTTGTTCGCTTTTCCTGCTTACAGCACCATATTTTCACCTGGTGGCAGAAAGTAAAACTATTATTCTTATTAGCATACTTCGCGACTGCACCGATTAATGAACATACCTACGATGTTTCACCGTCCTGCGATTTATAAAGCCTGTACCTCAGGAATGATAAAATCCGTCAGTTTCATTACAACCAACCAGTGCAATGGTAGCAGCGTAATGCTCCCACAGTGTTCTTTGTATATTTACCCAACAGCATTTCCCGAGAATTACATTGCCTTTCTTTCAAAGACTCCCATTTAACTTCTCCAAGCAGATATTTTACTCAGTGGTATGTGCTATACCGACATGTTAACGATCCTAATGTCGCGTCTCTGGATCTGTTTCATGTCGATTGTGTTCCGGAGTAACCACAAGTGCCGGAACGATGACGCGGAGCGCAAGAGCAGAGCAGGCGGTGAGGAAACGACGGCCAATTCTGCTCGGAATTGGACCGTGCCGCACCAAGAGCGACACCAGGAAGAAGGGGACATAAGCGACGCTCCTTCTAGCCTCGACCACGCAGATCAGCACCGGATCGCGGACATTTAGTTATCAGTGACGTGTATCAATCTGGCTGAACAGTTCACATATCAAGCACTCTACATTATATTGCAAGTAGCCCCGCGTTTGCGACTACTATTTGTAAATCTCCAAAGTTAAGTATTATCAATTGCTTTCTAGAAATAAAACTACTGATGTTATTTCTTTGAAATTTTTGTATAGCAATCCGAGAACGCTGCATACCGTAGGCATCCAATTAGCGACGAGTGGGCAAGACCCCACATATTGTTATGTCTACTTGGTAAGAACTACAATAACGAGAACAATACTGCTTGTACTGATTGAATAAGTTAGGTTCTGACATCTAAATCCGAATGTCGCGACACTGTCACGAAAAGTAATGTCTACAGGCAGCCGCCACAGCCCTCCATGCTCTGTGGCCATAGAAAGTCACTTTAAAGTCTCTATCTCCCACCAAAATCACGTAAAATATGCGAGTTTCATGTATGATATAGATATCTGTAGAGTCTCAAGCATGTCACAAATCAGATCTCAGTTTTAATTAGGGTCGGAGTTACGACAATTGTTTTTTAAATGGTTGAATCTTTTCTGTCTGGCAAAAATCTTGAAACTTATCGCGTTACATCTTTAAAACTATTTAACTACACTGTAACACTTTTCAGTTTTCATTGGTTATCAAAATACCTCACTTTGCAACAGATCTTTCCAACGTTGTGTATTGCGTCGCGTTAACATTTATGAACTTCAGAAGATGGCGTGCGTTTTTGTTTCATACTTTTGTCAATAATTAACTACTAATAAAAAGTAAATTTAAAGTCTTTATCTCCTAGAAAATGATGTAAATATTTTTAAATTCTCTTATGGTGGATCTCTACACTGTCTTACTTATGCCCCCCTTTCGATTGTTTTCAGCGCTCATTGCACGGTGGTTACCTTTTTTATAAATTTTATTCAAAAGTTGTCTTATAGCCTCCAGTTCTGAGCCCTAAAGTTCAGCAGAAAACCTGTACGTTTATCTTCATAATTCGGTTCGGGCTAAACACAGCATTCAGGAGCCTAATTAAAAATCCTTATAGAAAATTAAGTTACCCGGATCAAAGTCATAATTAGGACCCTAGATTTAGCATCTGTCTGTAATAAAAATAATCCGCCTCTCCCGCTCCACTAACTGGACGCCAAGCGTTAATCCACAGAACAAAAGATTGTATTAGCTCAGTGCAGGAATTAAAAACGGCAAACCATACAAAATTATTTGGAAATGAATCAAGTACACATTTACGTAAGTTCATTTTTTGACATGAGTGACTGACTGCTGATGACCAAACAGAATGTATTTTTCCAATAATATTGCAGGCACTGTGTCTCGTAGAATTAATCTCTTTATAATCTCTTGGCGCAGGAATAGCTGCAATAGCCGGGTGCGTATTTCGGACACGTCAGTCTCATAGGAATGCAAAATAAGGATTGATTATTTTACAACCAAATCTTAATTTTTTCTTTACAAAAAAACTGCTGGTATGTTAAAGGTGCCTCTCGTTCCAAGTTGATTGTTCTGCGCCGCCACGTACATTGCAATAGACATGCAAGAGGTTTATACAAATCTATTAATAACAGGAACTTTTTTTCTACTTGTAGCCGTTTTCCCATCACTCAGTAGATATATAAAAATGCTGTTTTTTTTTTTTTTTTTTTTTTTTTTTTTCAAGGTGTGATCGGTCGCGAAATTAAAACCACAGAGTAAATCCGACGAAGCTTTCCGCACGTTTGGTGCGCAGTGTCTCTAGTATACCCGTCGATAGTGTCACGTCACACTTTCCAGTTCTGAACGTGCATTGAACACATAAAGATGCCTAGAACACTAGAGTGAAGTGCGTGCTGTTATTCGATTTCTTCATGCTGTGGGTTCCGTCCGATTCCATGCAGCTCACATAACGTAACTGTCATGTGTAACGGCAAAGTGCAGCAATGGTGCAGTGACTTTGAAGGAGGACTTACAGACGTTCAAGATGTAGGAGGTCAATGAAGAAAGCGAGTATCTACCGATGATCCTTTTCAGCGAGTGGGGCAGGCGGTTCGATAACACCGTCTTCAAAAAGCAGTCCAGAACAAGCGAAGACGAAAGTTGTATTCGGACACTGACGGGGGTATTGGAAAGTTGGTTACGACATACGTCTAAGTCAAAGCGGCGACTATGTAGGGAAGTAACTGGAAGTTGTAGCCTAAATGTTGAAAATAAAATATTTTTGATTTTCACCGTGGTTTCCATTTCCCGACCGATCGGACCTAAGGAAAAAATAGCCAGTACCATTCATTAGTTTCCCTTCGGCATGTTAATTTAATACTTCAGGTGGGTGGGTGGGAGAAGCACGTGGAGGTAAGGGTTAACTAATATTCTGCTGCAATGGCCCTCAGATATCTCAGGCAGAAAGTTTTGCGCAGATGAAGTAGCAATACAGAGGATGCCGACCACGCTAGTGCAACTGCCGTTGGTGTACTGATGGTGGGAGAAGTGTAGCTCGATATCTGTCAACTGGTAGATACTTCAAATCAGACTGCAAAATTTGTCACTCAAGTATCTTGCAAGCAGTTTCTGTAAAGATGCACTCCGCTTCCCCAACACGCTTAAAACAAATCTACCTTCGTCTTCTTCAGTACTGGTCTTACGTGTTCGTCCCATTTCATACTGATTCTTAGTATTACCCCCAAATACGTATAAGAAGTGACGTACTCACTGTTCCCACGACTAATCTTGCATTCGGATACTGTCGTGGTCATTCTCTTTGGTACATCCCCTATCTTACGCTTATACACGTTTAAAGACACCTACCATTCACTGCATCAAATAGAAATTTTGTTGAAATCTTTCTGCAATACCTTACGAACGTCCAACGATGATATTATGTTATATCAAACAAATATTGGACGAGCCAATTACGTACGATAGTTGCAGCAAAAGTCATTGCAGTTTTTTCTTACGGATACCAGCCCGGGTGGAAAATACGACATATACAGACGAAAGGACGAGGCGGGAAATGTGAACACTGAAGAACACATGAACATTGCGCCTCACGTTTATTACGGTAGTGTGCAAGACAATACTGGTTTCATGGCACAAAATGACTGCAACACAGCACACATACCACTGACATGACGGAACTGGACCTAAAGGCTCACAAAATATTCACCTGCAACGTTCATCACATGGTGCTAACGATGTGAGAGGCACTGAACACCTTTTGCGTCACTATTTGCCGCACCATGTCTGAATCAGGACATCTGTTGTCGCACTGACAATGTCCTCTAGTGTCACAAACCGACCACCACCTAGTTGTACCTTTACCCTTCGTATGAGATCTAAGTCACAGGGCGAAATGTCAGGAGAGTACGGTGCGTGCTCCAATTCATCCCATCCCCTGAGTAGTAGTTGCCGCCATACGTACTCTGCTTTATGTGGTGTTGCATGATCCTGCAGTTTAATATCACTCTTCACTGTCAGAGCCTTCTACAGGTGTGTCAGTGCGTGCTTAACCAATGCAGGGGACGACTCTGAGGACCTTTAGATCCAGTTTTGTCATGTGAACTGTATATATGCTGTGCTGTAATCATTTCGTACCATGAAACCAGTATTTTTCCGTATACTACCGTAATAAATAAACGTGGCACGATGTTCGCGTGTTCTTCAGCGCCCACACAAGTAGTTCCCAGCTCGTCTGGTTACCTGTACACTGGTCAGCCATTACCTTATGACCACCGAGCTACTATCGATATAAACCCATCCAGGTGATAGTAGTGTCACCTGGCGAGGAATGACTGCTAGTCAGATACACGCACGGTGTATGTATGATCAGTGAGTGCGCTGTCCTTTTGTAGAATGGGGAAGGCGAGCGATGTATCTGAGTTTGACAGAGGGCAGATTGTGATGGCCCGGAGGCTCGGCAATTGTATTTCGGAATCTGCAAGACTTGTCGAGTGTTCGACGATGCTACTTCGAGTGTCTTCAACACGTGTCGAAACCAAGATGGAACCATATCCAGACATCATGGGGTTGGGTGGCCACCGCTCATTACAGATGTGGGACGTCATAGGCGGGGCAAACGGGTAAAACAGCATAGGCGGGTAACTATGGCGGAACTAACATCAGACTTTGATGCTGGGCATAGTACAGGTGTGTCTGAACACACGGTACACCGAACACTCCTAACGGTGGGCGTCCGCAGCCAACGACCCATGCAAGTGCCATTGTTAGCACTCTGACATCGTCAACTACGACTGAAATGGGCACAAGAACATCAGCGCTGGACTTTTTCACTGTGGTAGAGTGTTGCATGGTCTGACGAATCCCGATACCTTCTTTATAATGCCGATGGAAGGGTGCGAATGCGTCTTCTTCCAAGGAAACAGCACCTTGACACTCATATTGTGGGGTGGAGACAAGTTGGCGGTGGCTCCATCCTCCTATGGGTAAGATTCACGTAGGTATCCGTGGATCCAGTAGAGATTAGGCAAGCACAATGGCGGCCAAAGAATATCGTTCTATGGTTACAGACGACGTACAACCCTTCATGACGTTCGCGTTTCTCGACTGCAATGGCATTTTTCAGCACGATAGGGTAGGTAGGGCAGGGAATTTTAAAACCAAAATGGATTGGTAGCTAGACTCGTTAGGAAATAGTGAGGTGTGTGTCTGGAAAGACTGGACTTTCTGTCAGGAGAGTATAGGCTTTATAAATACAAATCATGTACAGACAACGCAGGATTAATGAAAATAGGGATGCAGGGCGACTTAGGACAAAATATGTGTCCAGGCGTTCGTTGGACTAACTCAAGCTGATTCAAATGGTTCAAATGGCTCTAAGCACTATGGGACTTAAGACCTGAGGTCATTTTTCCCATAGACTTAGAACTACTTAAACCTAACCAACCTAAGGACATCACACACATCCATGCCCGAGGCACGATTCGAACCTGCGGCCGTAGCAGCAGCGTGGTTCCGGATTGAAGCGCCTAGAACCGCTCGGTCACAGTGGCTGGACCGTCAAAGATGGACACACCGGCTATTTGATAAGTGATGTTACGGCTGATCAGTATATATGTTGCATTTTCAAATCGGTTTGGTATTTGCAAGAAAAAAAAGGGTGCAATGAGTGTTACCCCAATCCTCGCATTTGTGAACGACCTCCATATCTCGTATGTTGCTTATTACTCGACGATGTGGTACAAAGAGACGGTTCGAGAACATTGTTCCAGAAAAGTGCATTGTTTACCCTTGTCTGTTTTCAGTAAAAATCATGATACGCACTGCATACAAATCTTGCAATTGGGCGCCCCTGACTACGGGCTGAGCTTGGCGTCCCAAGCGGCTGCTAGTGTCGCTTTGCCCTTACACCAGCCCTAGTGGTACAGCGCTGAACGCACTTCGGAAATCTAAGAGTGCGTAATCTACAAGTTCACCTGCAACTTCCTTTTGTACAATATGTTGTTTCGCAAGAGTAGTTATTAGTGAACCTTCCCTTATTAATCTATATAATGCCTATTACAGTCACATCCAGGCCACGTTTGAGAACATTTTTCCACAGAAGTGACATAACAGTAGACAGTAAGTAGTAAAATGGTCACACAACACACACATTCATAAATTCAATAGAGCGAAAAGAAATGAGGTCCTGCATATCTAATATATACTACTGGCCATTAAAATTGCTACACCAAGAAGAAATGCAGATGATAATTGGGTATTCATTGGACAAATATATTATACTAG
The DNA here is from genome assembly GCF_021461385.2 of Schistocerca piceifrons. NCBI lineage: Eukaryota > Metazoa > Arthropoda > Insecta > Orthoptera > Acrididae > Schistocerca > Schistocerca piceifrons. The sequence goes on from NC_060144.1 coordinate 338,832,670, forward strand.
AACTGACATGTGATTACATTTTCACGCAATTTCGGTGCATAGATCCTGAGAAATTAGTACCCAGAACAACCACCTCTGGCTGTAATAACCTGAACACCTGATCTTGATACGCCTGGGCATTGAGGCAAACAGATGGATGGAGTGTTCAGGTACAGCTGTCCATGCAGATTCAACACGATACCACAGTTCATCAAGAGCAGTGACTGGCTTATTGTGATGAGCCAGTTGCCCGGCCACCATTGACCAGACCTTTTCAATTGGTGAGAGATCTGGAGAATGTGCTGGCCAGGGCAGCAGTCAAACATTTACTGTATCCAGAACGGCCCGTACAGGACCTGCAACATGCGGTCGTGCATTATCCTGCTGAAATGTAGGGTTTCGCAGAGATCGAATGAAGGGTAGAGCCACGGGTCGTAACACATCTGAAATGTATGGCGATGACGAATACACGCTTCCAATGTGCGTTCACCGCTATGTCGCCAAACACGGATGCGACCATCACGATGCTGTAAAAAAAAACTGGATTCAGCCGAAAAAATGACGTTTTGCCATTCGTGCACCCAGGTTCGTCGTTGAGTACATGACCGCATTCGCTCCTGTCTGTGATGCAGCGTCAATGGTAACCGCAGCCATGGTCTCCGAGCTGATAGTCCATGCTGCTGCAAACGTCATCCAACTGTTCCTGCAGATGGTTGTTGCCTTGCAAACGTCCACATCTGTTGACTCAGGGATCGAGTCGTGGCTGCACGATCCGTTACAGCCATGCGGATAAGATGCCTGTCATCTCGACTGCTAGTGATAGGAGGCAATTGGGATCCAGCACGGCGTTCCGTGTTACCCTCCTGAACCCACCGATTCCATATTCTGCTAACAGTCATTGGATCTCGACCAACGCGAGCAGCAGTGTCGCGATACGATAAACCGCAATCGCAATAGGCTACAATCCGACCTTTATCAAAGTCAGAAACGTGATGGTACGCATTTGTCTTCCTTACACGAGGCATCACAACAACGTTTCACCAGGCAACGCCAGTCAACTGCTGTTTGTGTATGAGAAATCGGTTGGAAACTTTCCTCATGTCAGCACGTTGTAGTTGTTGCCACCGGCGCCAACATTGTGTGAATGCTATGAAAAGCTAATCATTTGCATATTACAGCATCTTCTTCCTGTCGGTTAAATTTCGCGTCTGTAGCACGTCATCTTGATGGTATAGCAATTTTAATGGCCAGTAGTGTATGTAAGTGGCCCATAAATTAACAGCTATGTAAATGCCTTGGATTAGTTAGCTTTGCTCTTACACCATTCAGCTGTGCAATGAGGCTGTCTTCCCTGTTGTGTACGCAAAAATTCTAAATTCAGAAAACAGCTTTCAACTAGATGAGTTGCAATACTAATTCGTTTCGTACATAATATAGTGCTGCGCCGCAAATAAGTACAGGCGTGGATTTGGGGAATTCTCGTCAATTTCGCGCAGCTATGTGTGGAAGGTAGTAGTTACGGGACTGATTCACATCGGTTGGTGGATGTAGGCAACGTTGATATTTAGCAAACAATTCTGCTAGGGAGGTTTACGAGACCACTCGCACGCGAAAGGCAGAGTCCGGCGGGCACTGTGTACGAGGATGAAGTAATCAGGACAATACAGGACATTGGGGTGCTGTGAGGAACCCATATGTTGCAGAGAGCAGCGCCTAGTGACCTATGTGTAGGGCACGCAGCGGGCTGCGGAAAGCTGACGTTGTAGTTGTTAAATAGCACTTCACTTGAAACTTCCTGGCAGATTAAAACTGTGTGCCGAATCGAGACTCGAGCTCGGGACCTTTGCCTTTCTCGGGCAAGTGCTCTACTATCTGAGCTACTGAGTAGCCCAGATGGTAGAGCACTTGCTCGAGAAAGGCAAAGGTCCTGAGTTCGAGTCTCGGTCCTGCGCTGTTTTAATCTGCCAGGAAGTTTCATATCAGCGCACACTCCGCTGCAGAGTGAAAATCTCATCCAGCACTCCACTTGTCCCCCTCCAGAGGAAATACGTCAGGGCTCGGGGAAAAGAGAGATAAATAAGCGAGCTCGGAGGTTCGAGCCAGGCAGTCGTGTCGCCGTTCTGTCTGCGTCTAGAACAGGAGAGAATGACGACTAAGTTTCAGACCAACTACGACGACCTCTGGGGATGGATATCGGCGGCCAACCGGTCCGCTAAAACTGCACCACTCTCTTGTATACAGACGAGCCATTGGGCAGTCGCGCCATAACTTTGGCGGGGTGGGCCGCACCTTGGAGCTGGACCGGCGCGATGAGAGAGAGGGCTGCTGGCCTCCACTCTCTGGGTGACATCGTCCAGCGGACTGCAAGCTGCCGTCCTCAGGGGAGGGGCCGGGGTGCTTGAGGGAGCAATCAGCGATGTCCCGGACTGCCGGCCCGACCAACACACGCGGCGGCCACTTATTTGTGGCATGAGTAGTAGTGCTACATATGCAAGCCTGGGGAACCGGATTCGGCACAGCAGATTCCAGCATTGGCATTGGCGCTAACCTACGCACGCGCGCTGCGCGGTGCCATCACCGGAATCCGCGGAAGGCCGGCTGTGTACGTTTGAGGCAATAAATGACACACTTGCCGGTGTCTCGCTGCACGCTTCTGTCGTTCTGACATTACGATTTTATTACATCAGTGAGGCAATACAACAATATGTTTTACAGCAGTCAGCAGACCAACATACGATTACTTACCACAGCTATTATCGGCACCTGTAACGTAATTAGCATGCAGAGAGATATTAATTATTATTTATATGATTTAGTTATGTAGCTGAGTGGAGATTTGTCAGCGTGACTGTGTCTCTCGCAGTTAATTTTCGTGACACAACAAGGTAGCGGTCCACCAGTATGGACATGTAAATGGCTCAAGTACAAAAAATGATATGGTTCTGTCTAATGAATCGATAAGCGGGGACATTGGACAGACAGAAGCAGCTTCCTGCTAAATATGACAAACACACATAAGCTGCCTCTTGGACTGTGCCATACCAAGTCCAGACTGCATTGAAATAAGCAAGACCACGTGTTCCTTCCCTGTACGTTCTCTCTCCCCCGTCCCACTTCTTCCTTTTCTCCCCCCTTTAGTGAAAGGGTAGTTGTTTTGGTGTAAGCGTAGATAGACACCAACCCTTGAAGAGGTGCAGTTCTTTCTGTTCTTAGGACACAAGTGGCGGTGGCATGTCTATCTTCTTTTTGTAGTTCCCTTTCCTGTCCAGGGAAGATAGAAAATAGTTACTTAAAAAAAAGAAAAAATTAGACGGTCTGGAATAAAAATGATCTCATGGAATGAAAAAAAGGGGTCAGAGCAACTGCCAAATCGGCAGGATACCCGGGTTCGAACCCCTGTCCGGCACAAATTTTCAACTTTCATCATTGATTAACATCGATGCCCACTCGCACCCAGTGTCTGTAATGTATTTGTGTCTTAATAAAGGAGTTGTGGAGTAGTGTCTTTCTTTTACCATGAAGAACAACATGTTACGTTTCTTTACGTTCAAGGTCAACCGCCAGAACACGCACCATTCATCAGTCATATGTAATTCATTCTGCAAATAGACTTTCTGTTCTGGAATTGCCATTTTGTTACAGACAACCGCATCAACTACGAATAGTTTTAAAGAGTATCCGAATCTTAGCGGTCTAAGGCGCTGCAGTCATGGATTGTGCGGCTGGTCCCAGAGGAGGTTCGAGTTATCCCACGGGCATGGGTGTGTGTCCTTAGGATAATTTAGGTTACGTAGTGTGTAAGCTTAGGGACTGACGACCTTAGCAGTTAAGTTCCATAAGATTTCATACACATTAGAACAAGTATTGAGTATCCGAATCTTTCTACTAGATAAATTATACACATCGCAAACAGTAAAAGGTCTATCACACTTCTGTGGGGTATTCGGTAAGTTACCTCTACATCTGTCGATTTAATTCCAAAGTGTTGTGTTCCATCTGAAAGAAAAATTTGACTCCAGTCGCAAATCAGGGCCGATATTTGATAAGCTCGGATTTTTTTCGTTAAATAGCAGTGCGGACTGCGTTAAATGCCGTTCTGAAGTCAAGGAATACAGCATCAATCTGAGCGCCGTTGTGTACAGCGCTATGGACCTCAGGGAGGAGCAGAGTGAACTGAGTTTCGCAGCTTCACTGTTCGTGGATTCCATGTTGTCTCTGTAGAAAAGATTTAGTTCTCCAAAAACATCATAATTCTTGAGCATAAAACATTCTGTAATTCTACAACAGATTGACATCAACGATACAGATCTATAACTACGTGCATCTGTTCTACGGCCCTTCTTGAAAACGGGAATGACCTGCGCCTTTTTCCAGTCGATAGGTACGCTTCATTGGTCCAGACTTCTACGATAAACTGCAGCTAGAATGGAAGCAATTTTTCTCATAATCTTTGTAGAATTTTATAGGTATCTCATCTGATCCTGACACCTATCCACTACGAAATTATGGTAGTTGCTTTTCTACTCTGCGATAGGTTATCTCAATATCTACCATTTCGACGTTCGTATGAAGACTGAAATGAAGGGCTATTTTACGATTTTTCACGGTGAACGACTTCAGAAGACCGAATTCAGTACTTCGTTCTTCTCTCTGTTATCTTCCGTTTTAGTGCCCGTATGGTCTCCGAGTGAATAAATAGATGATATCGAACAGCTTACTAATTTTACGTAAGATCAAAAACTCTTAGAATTTTTACTCAGATCGAATGAAAAAAAATTACTTTCAAAATCTTTGAACGCTTCGCTCATTGCCATCCTTACGCTCACTTTCCCTTCGTTCAGCTTTTGTTTGTCAGCTAGATTTTGACTTCTCTTGAATCTGAGACGATGTTCTCTTTGTTTACAGTTTTCAAACACGGCTATTAAACCACGGCGGGCCTTTCGCACCCCTTAAACCCTTCCTCGAAACGTAAGAATCTAAGACACATTGAACGATGCTTTTGAATTTTTTCCATTGGTGGTCCACATCTTCTTCCTCATCAATGAATGTTTGATGCTGACTTTTCAGGTACTCTGCAATTTGTATCTTGTCACTCTTGCTAAGCGAAAACGTCTGCCTACCTTTCTTAACATTCCTTGCAAAACCCGTAGTCATAGTTGCTACTACAGCCTTACGATCACTGGTACCTTCCTCTACGTTAACTGATTCGATAATTCCAAATCCGTTTATTGGTGTAAGGTCTATGACATTAGCTTCACGAGTTTGTTTTATGTGTGCTCAAAGTAATTATAGGGCAAGAAATTCAGCATAATGTCACACGAATCCCTGACTCAAACTCTCTCTCTCTCTCTCTCTCTCCTCCCCCCCCTTTCCCCCTCACCCCGTTACAACAGCGTCATGAGGAAACTTATTGACGATATTCTATCTGACTGAAGCGCCCTACCGCTACAGCTCCTGACCTAGGCGGCCTATAAAAGCATCTGACCTTTGACGCTTCACTCAGATTTATTCACATTCGGGATCCTTGATAACTTCGCTATATATTATCGAGTTCTTCACTGCAATAACTAAGCCGCCACCATTACGATAAATATTCCAATAAGAAATTAAGATTTCCTTGCGTTTCAATTCCAGTTTAAACCAACTTTCTGCTCCTATGGCTGTCTGGATATTGTAATTTTCAATTAGCAGTACTAATTCTGGGGTCTTTACTTGGGTGTTCCTGTAGTTTACTAATATCATGTTAACCTTTTCTGCATCCGATCTACGAGGACCAACATTCTCTGAGACCATTGTGGCTGACGTAAGTTCAATTTTGGCAGGCAGTTTGTCTTTGATCCCACGGGGGCTTTTCTCTAACCTCAAAATCCCCATGAGCATGCCACGCCAGATGTACTCCACTACCCTAGTAGTCGCTTGCCTGACGTATTATGGGGAACCCTACAATTCTCCACCCGATAGTGGAGCTCGAGAAATACGCATCCGATACAGCCGCAGAGTCGCAGGTGATGATTCTGATATAGACATTCCACTCTGCTCGAAACAAGAGGACCACAATCGATCTTGGATACGATGCTACAAATAGCGAGCTTAGCCTACACTCTGCATGCGTTACTAATTGCCTTCACTAAATCAGTCATCCGCCGAAAGGAGCCGTTGATGGTCCCAGAAACCAACCGTCAGGAGTCATTTGTGCTGACACATAACACTATTTGCAGCCGTTTACACGCAGTGCACTCGATAGCCGCCGGCAGGACCTCCTCCATGTCATGGACGAGACCCCCCACCGCGGGCACACGTACTAAGTGCACATTAATATTCTTTCCAGGCCTGCATGCTATTTCCCTGAGGAGCTCCATCACCTGTCTAATGTTGGACCTCCCAATGATTAGCACACCCACCCTCTGCCCTTGTCTGGACTGTTGTTAAGGCGTAAGGATCCTGCCGTGATAAAAGTTCCTCCTTTCCCCGACCACTATCCGCCCCTCCCCCTGGAGTGATGACGGACTGGTCAGATGTTGCGTGTCGTAAGACGCATTAACAACCAGGTCACCAGGAGATTCTAACGGCAACAAAGGTGTTACAGGTCTAGTCACCCGCGCCCAAACAGTCGCTGCAGCTTTGAGCATTAGACAGAGGCATGTCGACCGTGGCCAGTGGTAGGCACAAGGAGAACTGACCGCTGTCCGTAAACAACTGAGAGCTGCCCAGTTGTTTACAGAAAGCAGTCAGTTCTCCTTGTGCCTGCTCACAACGAGACAGTCCCTAGCCATACCTTACTGTGTAAACAATTGATATAAGACCTCAAATTATACATCAAAGCACTCAAGATTAACTTAATTCTAGCAGTCTCAGAAACTGCCGGCCGGAGTGGACGTGCGGTTCTAGGTGCTACAGTCTGGAGCCGAGCGACCGCTCCGGTCGCAGTTTCGAATCCTGCCTCGGGCATGGATGTGTGTGCTGTCCTTAGGTTAGTTAGGTTTAATTATTTCTAAGTTCTAGGCGACTGATGACCTCAGAAGTTAAGTCGCATAGTGCTCAGAGCCATTTTTGTTTCCGCAACTACTGAAGTTGGAATGTATTGAAAATATAACCAGGAGATTACGAAACATTAAAATCTGCTTCGCAGCGTTTTCACTGTAGCCTGGGATAGCAAAACCCGCAAGCAATTAAGACAGAGATAGATTTATCTACTGAAAACGGATGTATCAACAGCTTCTTTTTTCTAGAAACTCTGCTTACCCAAAAACTGCTGCAGGAAATAAATATGTAAACTGCAATGTACTGATCTAAACTATGTGGCGCCTAGTAACTCGAGATTTCACAACGGATACCTTTCATTTTGTTCACATCGTTGGCGCTGGTTAAAGCAGCAAAACCCGAAACAGAAAGTCGTGTTTACACAGTCAAGTCGTTGTAAAACGTTGTAAACCGTTGTAAAGCGATATGAAATGGAATGAGCATGGGAGAACTGTGGTAGGGAAGGCGAATGCTCGACTTCGGTTTATTGGGAGAATTTTAGGTGAGAGTGCTTCACGTGTAAAGGAGACGCCCATATAGGACACTGGTACGACCTATTCTTGAGTACTACTCGAGTGTTTCGGATCCGTTAAAGTTCGGATTGAAGAAGTACATCGAAGCAATTCAGAGGCGGGCTGCTAGGTTGGTTACCGGTAGGTTTGAACGACACGTGTCACGGAGATGCTTCGGTAAACTCAAATGGGAACCCCTGGAGGGAAGGCGACGTTCTTTTCGAGAAATGTTATTGAGAAAATTTAGAGAAATGGCGTTTGAAGCTGACTGCCAAACGATTCTTCTACCGGCGAAATACATTGCGCGTAAGGACCACGAAGATAAGATACGAGAAATTAGGGCTCATACGGAGGCATACGGACAGTCATTTTTACCCCGCTCTATTTGCGAGTGGAACAGGAAATGAAATAACTATTAGTGGTGCATGGTCCCCTCCACCACCCACCGTATATTGGCTTGCGGAGTATCAATGTAGTTGTAAATGTAGATGTGTGCTCACAAAATCGACGAGCTATATTCCACACTCAAAAAAGTTACAGGACACTTATTAGACGTCTTGTTTACTTCATAAATAATACTAAAGCTACATGTTTTCGTGCTAGCAGCCAATCAGGGCAGAGCATGGTGCCGCTTATCCACCTCAGATAAATGCAGGAATTCACCGACCTGTTGTGCCGCTTACAGACTAGAAGTGGCAACTTTCCTCCACCACAAACACCGATCATTACTTCTGCGTGACGTCAACTGCCTGTCGTAACACATAAGGCCCACTGTTTAGCAATAAAACAATCATAACTGCAAGAGTCACAAATGTTACAGCAGGTTTAACATGAAAATGGAGTCTTTCTATCTACACTGTCTTACTGAGGCAGTCCTCCGTAATCTCTACCTCGGAGGCATGTTAAAACCTAACCGGGTTTCTGTGCAGATATATTTTCGGGGTAGTTGAGAGAGTAGTGTTCTTGTGGGCGCAGCTGTGAGCCGTAACAGCGTGAAAGTGTTAACCGCGCCTTCTTCAGGCAGCAGCGCTGCCCGGGCCCATCAATTTGGCGAGGAGACGAGCTCTGGCCCTTGATAAATATTCACGGGCCGGTGAACGCAATCAGGTCCGCTGCGTAGGCCGCAGACCGCAGGTGAAACATTGAACGATGCGCCCGCGCAGTCCCGGGAGGGAGAGAATCCCAGCTGAAATTTACTCCTGCGCTGACGTACGCACCTGTGGACGAACCACCCGCTGTCTTCAAGGTTTCATTTGTTTGTTTACTAGTATTTACAGATTACATGTTATATTAATCTTATGTTAGAAGAAGTAATAATCTCTTGCCTACAGTTTGCTTTCGATTAGTTCACACGTAACACCCTTCACTCACCACCTCGACCTTAACAGTAATAAAGGTATATTTTTTCCAGATAATAGGTCATAGACATATTAACTGTGGTTGAAAATGGTTCAGGCTTTCGGGACCAAGTTCGCTTGAAATTACGTGTAGTTTATCAGAGTTATGCCTTTCTAGCAACAGCCCTTTGACCTAGAGGTCAAATGTCGTCTTTACAGTTAGAAAGTGTGTTTTAGATTATTTTGACATGTCGCCATTTACACATCTCGCAAACAACCACAAGCCAGTTAACGCGTCATACCCCAGCTTGGATCGTTCAAAATGGTGTATCATACATCTATCACAATTACATAAAATTTATCAGTGCTATACATAACACAGCAGAAATTCTAAAAGCTAGTGAGGATCTAGATGTCAATTTTATAAAGGAAAAATTAGGTAATCTTTGACCCCAAAACACTTCTAGTTAATTGGAAGGTTGCATTAATTGATCCACTTAATAAAAAAGGAGACAAATTGATATAAGCATTTGATGAGGAACTTCATTACTACCTTTAGAACGCAATATCTTTTCGAAAACTCTTCTGGACATATTAAATCATCAATTAAACAAACGAACTGGAGAGTATCAAGTTGGCTTTAGGAGTAATAAATCCTGTCAGGAAAACTATAGAACTTTAACAAATACTTAAGTATATGAGAATATCAAATAAAAAGATAGCATTAATAACTGTTTTTAGTGAAAAGGCACTTGATTCGAAAGACAGAGATACCCTTCTCAAAACCTTGAAGGAATTTACAGTAAATAAGAAAATTGTGAATAACTAAACAAACCCTTTCAAATGCAGTTTCTAAAATTAAATTCCTTGGAACGGCTTCTAGTTCCTTCCAAATTATATCAGCAGTCCGCCAAGCAATCAGTTTGTCGCCGTTGTCATTGAGCTGCGTGATGGAAAGAGCTACAAGAGTGTGGGAACTGGAGGCATAAAAACCAAAAGTTAGAAACTCCATAAAGCTGCGTATCGAAAGAAGCAATAAATTATTTGGCCTTTGCAGAGGATGGAACCATAGAGTACGCAAAGGAAAGACTAGATCTTCCAAAGGAAACAGCTGGAAATGTAGGTTTACAAATATAGTCTGAAAAGACAGAATACATGACCAATGGAAGTAATTCACGAATATTTTAGAAACAAAGTATGGCACATCAAGAAAACAGGGAACGTTAAATGTCTGCGTGAAAATATAAACATACGAATGAAACAGCACTAGCTGTAAACAGAAATTAAAATAATAAAAAGAGCATGCACGGAGTCAGAAATATGTGCAATAAAAAACATTTTCCCAAATATGTTAAACGAAGGCATTATAGTACAATTGTAACACCAGAAATCCTCAATAGTTCAGAAACACGTTTTATCTGGATATCCGGATGCAAAATGGCAATGGGAGATTTGGAAAAGATAGAAAGAACGATCTCACAAAAAATATTAGCTCTAATCAAGAATAGAGATGGCAGTCAGCTTCGAAGTTCAAATAAGGAAATATTCTCATTCTGCCTTAAAATAACAGATGAGATCAGGAAAAGACATGTTATGCCCTTCAGACATCTATAGAGAACGAAAGAAGACAAAAAAATGGTTCAAATGGCTCTGAGCACTATGGGACTTAATATCTGAGATCATCAGTCCCCTAGAACTTAGAACTACTTAAACCCAACTAACCTAAGGACATCACACACATCCATGCCCGAGGCAGGCTTCGAACCTGCGGTCGTAGCGGTCGCGCGGTTCCAGACCGAAGCCCCTAGAGCCGCGCGGCTACTCCGGCCGGCGAAGGAAGACAGATTAACAAAGAAACATTCTTCCAAAACAGGAAAACCGACAAAGAAAGAGTGTGGAGAGGCAAGGCAAAAAAAGGACTTAGAACAAATGCATAATGAATGGGAGACTTTATTCAACAGAAACAAATTCAGTGTAGAAATCAAGAAATTCCTAGGTTTTCAGTAAGATTAAAGAAACAGAAAAACAATTGGAGCCAGATGGTTAGATGAGAGGGAAAAGAACTCATTCTGAAAGAGTTTTGGAGAAAGATGAAGAAAAAAATATATAAATAGTGATATAGGCATGGTCATTAATTGGCCAGAAACGGAATCTCTATATAATAACTGAAAAGCTCTGGTTTGCTTTTGTTCTACAGTATTACTTTTATTCTGTTAACCGGTTTTCGCCTTAGAATCATCTTCAGAAATTTGCTGACTATTAGAAAATAAAAAATACGGGTTCCTGCATTTTTCGAAATTCAACCACTAAGGGGGTAAAACAATGGGTGAAAGCTTTTTTGAAAATAAATAATTACTAAAGACCTACTAAAGGATTTCAATGTTGCATCTATTACAATTGGTGTTTAACTTATCAAAAAACGGTTCAAATGGCTCTGAGCACTATGGGACTTAACATCTGTGGTCATCAGTCCCCTAGAACTTAAAACTACTTAAACCTAACTAACCTAAGGACATCACACACATCCATGCCCGAGGCAGGATTCGAACCTGCGACCGTAGCGGTCACGCGGTTCCAAACTGAAGCGCATAGAACCGCACGGCGTTTAACTTATAGGTTAGATACAAAAAATGAAAGTTGTTACTGAAAAATCTCCACAAGAACTCAAAAGGCATCATTAACAACAGCAATGGATTCTAGCTACCAGAATCGCGTTTTGGTCAGAAGTACATTCGGAAAAGACTATGTTTATATGGCCTTAATTAGCGTGAAGATCTTAGAAGGTGTTTGTATTGAATTACCACCACACTGTCGGAGATGTCAGAGATACTGATATTCTTTTTTATTTTTATTTCTTTTTTTAGATAGGAAACTATGCTGTTTACTCCGTGTGGATAAGGCCGCATTTTCTGAGACATTTTTCAAATTGCATCAAGACTCCATTATGATTACTCCTATTTCCAGCGAGATTTCATCTCTGTATTTATGTGCGAACAGTAAGGAATCTACATTGTTCGACCAAGAACAAATCTGAAAACATTTTTTCCTCTACTTAGCTCTCTCGTGATGCTGCCTCGTAATTCAAATTTTTCTCTAGAAGCTACGACATCCATTTAGATTGACGCAATTTTTGTGCAGCCAAAAACAGTTGACTTATGGCTAGCAAAAATAAGTCAGACCATGGCAGTAAATTTTGATCTGTGTGTGATTTACAGCGGAAAATGTATTTAGAGTGATTGAGTACGGTTGCCTGAATTCATAACGAAAGGGATTTACATTTGGTTTATCGTTGTTCTATACGCAACACATATATGCCAGAAACGCAAAAATGATGTATGTTACCTTTTAGCTTACAACCACTGATATTGTGAATGACACATGCGGTGATCATTACTAATATACACGCAAAAATTATTACAGCTTTCACTGGAAACAACGAAAGTAATTTTATTAGCAGCTCTGATATGACGTAGACAAGTGATTTTCAATACAAGACCGCCTAAACGTCTACTCATTCTCTTCTCTATCTTTCACATTAATATAAATCCTACCTTTGGACGGACAGCTGTTATTTCACTGTGAACAATGTTTATAGATGTAATGCTCATTTTACGACATCAGTCTGGGCTGGTGCATGATCTTATAATTAATATATAAGTGTAATACAAATATATAAAGGGACTGTCTCAATTGCAAAGTTATTTTTATTATAATTTTACTTTGAATGGACCAAGAGAAGAGGTCAAAGTGTTAGTAGAAGACTTAAATAAACTAGACCCCGAATGGACCAAGGGAAGAGGTCAAAGTAGACCCCAAATGGAATTCACTCACAATTTGGTGGATAAAGATGATATATTTAACTATGTAGATTTGCAGGTACGTCTCAATGGAGGTAGTATACAGTTTAATATTACCGAAAACCAAATACGAGTGACTTGGTGATACATATGTCCTCTTGTCACACGTTCTGTTACAAACGTACTTTCTTCAAGGCTATGGTCGACCGTATCTATGAACTGCCATTGTGTCCAGCCTCCATAGAGAAAGAGCTGTCCAATCTGAAATATATTAGTTCGTAATGGCTATAACTCGGCAGTAGTTAACAATTCGTACAGAAAGAAGTATACGCCAAATGAGAATTTTCCCCACATACATCCCCAACCGCTATCTCCAAATTTGCGAGAATTCCCTTCGTAGGGAATTTTTTGTACGACTTAGTCGAACTCTCTGAAAAACATGATGCTAATATTGTATATTCGTCAGCAGAATCGATATGTTCATAATGAACAATTATAATGAGACAAATTTAGCTGTTCTAGGGTATACATGATATTCGTAATGAACAATTACAGACTGAAAAATTTAGCTGTTCTAGGTTACAAATGAATAATTACAGCGAATGCGATGCATCATACATTAGACAAAGACTAGGATGTTCAAGACAAGACTCCACGAACATTTATTGAAAAAACAGCGTCAGGTGATATTGCACTCGGCATATAACGAAAGCTAGCCGTCACCAATCTCCGACGTTAAATAATTTTAGTGTATTCCATTTTGAAGAAAAGAAGGGTAAAAACTGAACTTACTCGAAGCGATGGAAATTTCTCTTTATTTAATTGAAAATAATGGTGGGCTTCTGAATGATGAGTTCGTCACTAAGAATCAGACTTTTTACCACTTCATGATACCTGTTTTAAAAACCTTCCTAGTTAATTTGCTCCCAGTTTTTTTTCATTTTACACTACCTAGTGTGAATATTTTAATACTCTAATTACTTTCACGCTTTTACTTAGTTTGGTTATATTTTTTGTATACACATTTGTGACTTTTTGGGACCCTCTATTGTTTTTATGGCAACATTTGATTTTACAGTATTTATTTTTTGTGCTGTTTTACTTTCAAAACATTTTGAAGTTTTGTCCTATGCACTGTGGTACATTGTCAGTTCAGGTGTTATCTAATCACTTTTTCTTTTTATAGTCTTACGACTAGATTAATTAAGTTTTACCGACACCAGCGCTTTCTGGTGACGTACCGCCCTACTAGCGCGTTTTCTTCTGAGCTCCTGTTTCGATGTAACCTCGTATTAGACCGTTTACTCACTTGCTCTCCAGGCTCATTCGATGTACGTGTGGCTCTACGCTGCGATTTACCTGGCGTCCAACGTCCTGTTCTTGATCTCATGCCGTAGATTCGTGAGAAATTTCTAGTCTAAAGTACGAATTTTATTAACTCCTTACATACATTGGTTCTAAGGGACTACTCTACAATATGTACCTCGAAAATTCATCCAGTGTTAGCAATTTCTCGAAATCTATGCGAGTACTGCAACATTTCTCATTATCATAGCGGAAATAATATACTTTACTAGGCAGTCAGAAGGTATGAGACGAGCTGAATATACAGGCTCTAAATGGCATAATCCAGCAATATACTCATATAATTTGGATATAATGATGAAAATCGATAAAGTGAAAAAAGTGATGGTATTCTAACCACACAGTAAGAGAAACGCAGGGAGACCACGCAGAAAATGAAATGTGAAAGGGGCAACGGGCAGTCGACTAACCTTAAAAGAGTTTACCACAACTGTCATATACACTACTGGCCATTAAAATTGCTACAATAAGAAGAAATGCAGATGATAAACGGCTATTCATTGGGCAAATATATTATACTAGAACTGACATGTGATTACATTTTCACGCAATTAGGGTGCATAGATCCTGAGAAATCAGTACCCAGAACAACCACCTCTGGCCGTAATAACGGCCTTGATACGCCTTATCATTGAGTCAAACAGAGCTCGGATGGCGTGTACAGGTACAGCTGACCATGCAGCTTCAACACCGCCGCCGTTGGATAAGCAGCTGAGCAGCAAGTCGTATACTCCTAGCTCACTCGTTTGTTACATAGTTTAATTCTTAATTTCTTTGCGTGTTTTTGGTACTTGCATTGTTTAATTCATAAATTTCGGGCGTATTATAGTATTTGAGAGTGTAGCATCGCGTTTTAGTACCTGAATAGTGTAATTTCGCTTAGTCTCCTTCCGCCGCCGAGCAGTGTGTCAGCAGTGCGCAAGTAGCAGCATTACTGCATTTACTAGGCAATCTTGTATTTTAATAACCATTTAAATTTTGTCGATTTGTTTGCGCTCTCTGTAGATTAGTTCATACGTTCTTTGTAAAACAGTTTTAGCATGGATAGGGACTGCAACTGCTGTGTTCGGATGCAGGCTGAGTTGGCATCCCTTCGCTCCCAGCTTCAGGCAGTGTTGGCTTCGGTCACACAGCTTGAGGCTGTTGCCAATGGGCATCACTGTGGGGGTCCGGATGGGGGTTTGTCGGGGACGGCCAGCTCGTCCCACGCATCCCCTGATCGGACTACGACTGTGGTTGCCCGGGATGCTGCCCGCATTGAGGCTGATCCCTCACCTGTGGTAGAGTGGGAGGTCGTTTCAAGGTGTGGCAGGGGGCGAAAGACATTCCGGAGGGCTGAACGGAAAGCCTCTCCAGTTTGTCTGACGAACCGTTTTCAGGCCCTGTCTCAGGCTGATACTGATCTTCGGCCTGACATGGCTACTTGTCCTGTTCCAGAGGTTGCCCCTCAGTCTGCAAGATCCGGGCAGTTGCAGAGGGTGGGCTTACTGGTAGTTGGGACCCCCAATGTCAGGCGCGTAATGGGGCCCCTTAGGGAAATGGCAGCAAGAGAGGGGAAGAAAACCAATGTGCACTCCGTGTGCATACCGGGCGGAGTCATTCCAGATGTGGAAAGGGTCCTTCCGGATGCCATGAAGGGTACAGGGTGCACCCATCTGCAGGTGGTCGCTCATGTCGGCACCAATGATGTGTGTCGCTATGGATCGGAGGAAATCTTCTCTGGCTTCTGGCGGCTATCTGATTTGGTGGAGACTGCCAGTCTCACTAGCGGAATGAAAGCAGAGCTCACCATCTGCAGCATCGTCGACAGGACTGACTGCGGACCTTTGGTACAGAGCCGAGTGGAGGGTCTGAATCAGAGGCTGAGACGGTTCTGCGACCATGTGGGCTGCAGATTCCTCGACTTGCGCCATAGGGTGGTGGGGTTTCGGGTTCCGCTGGATAGGTCAGGAGTCCACTACACGCAACAAGCGGCTACACGGGTAGCAGGGGTTGTGTGGCGTGGGCTGGGCGGTTTTTTAGGTTAGATGGCCTTGGGCAAGTACAGAAAGGGCAACAGCCTCAACGGGTGCGGGGCAAAGTCAGGACATGCGGGGACCAAGCAGCAATCGGTATTGTAATTGTCAACTGTCGAAGCTGCGTTGGTAAAGTACCGGAACTTCAAGCGCTGATAGAAAGCACCGAAGCTGAAATCGTTATAGGTACAGAAAGCTGGCTTAAGCCAGAGATAAATTCTGCCGAAATTTTTACAAAGGTACAGACGGTGTTTAGAAAGGATAGATTGCATGCAACCGGTGGTGGAGTGTTCGTCGCTGTTAGTAGTAGTTTATCCTGTAGTGAAGTAGAAGTGGATAGTTCCTGTGAATTATTATGGGTGGAGGTTACACTAAACAACCGAACTAGGTTAATAATTGGCTTCTTTTACCGACCTCCCGACTCAGCAGCATTAGTGGCAGAACAACTGAGAGAAAATTTGGAATACATTTCACATAAATTTACTCAGCATGTTATAGTCTTAGGTGGAGATTTCAATTTACCAGATATAGACTGGGACACTCAGATGTTTAGGACGGGTGGTAGGGACAGAGCATCGAGTGACATTATACTGAGTGCACTATCCGAAAATTACCTCGAGCAATTAAACAGAGAACCGACTCGTGGAGATAACATCTTGGACCTACTGATAACAAACAGACCCGAACTTTTCGACTCTGTATGTACAGAACAGGGAATCAGTGATCATATGGCCGTTGCAGCATCCCTGAATATGGAAGTTAATAGGAATATAAAAAAAGGGAGGAAGGTTTATCTGTTTAGCAAGAGTAATAGAAGGCAGATTTCTGACTACCTAACAGATCAAAACGAAAATTTCTGTTCCGACACTGACAATGTTGAGTGTTTATGGAAAAAGTTCAAGGCAATCGTAAAATGCGTTTTAGACAGGTACGTGCCGAGTAAAACTGTGAGGGACGGGAAAAACCCACCGTGGTACAACAACAAAGTTAGGAAACTACTGCGAAAGCAAAGAGAGCTCCACTCCAAGTTTAAACGCAGCCAAAACCTCTCAGACAAACAGAAGCTAAACGATGTCAAAGTTAGCGTAAGGAGGGCTATGCGTGAAGCGTTCATTGAATTCGAAAGTAAAATTCTATGTACCGACTTGACAGAAAATCCTAGGAAGTTCTGGTCTTACGTTAAATCAGTAAGTGGCTCGAAACAGCATATGCAGACACTACGGGATGATGATGGCATTGAAACAGAGGATGACACGCGTAAAGCTGAAATACTAAACACCTTTTTCCAAAGCTGTTTCACAGAGGAAGACCGCACTGCAGTTCCTTCTCTAAATCCTCGCACAAACGAAAAAATGGCTGACATCGAAATAAGTGTCCAAGGAATAGAAAAGCAACTGGAATCACTCAATAGAGGAAAGTCCACTGGACCTGACGGGATACCAATTCGATTCTACACAGAGTACGCGAAAGAACTTGCCCCCCTTCTAACAGCCGTGTACCGCAAGTCTCTAGAGGAACGGAGGGTTCCAAATGATTGGAAAAGAGCACAGATAGTCCCAGTCTTCAAGAAGGGTCGTCGAGCAGATGCGCAAAACTATAGACCTATATCTCTTACGTCGATCTCTTGTAGAATTTTAGAACATGTTTTTTGCTCGCGTATCATGTCATTTCTGGAAACCCAGAATCTACTATGTAGGAATCAACATGGATTCCGGAAACAGCGATCGTGTGAGACCCAACTCGCCTTATTTGTTCATGAGACCCAGAAAATATTAGATACAGGCTCCCAGGTAGATGCTATTTTTCTTGACTTTAATTGTTGGTAAGGCGGGTACCAGGTTGAGATTCATTGGGAGAGTGCTTAGAAAATGTAGTCCATCAACAAAGGAGGTGGCTTACAAAACACTCGTTCGACCTATACTTGAGTATTGCTCATCAGTGTGGGATCCGTACCAGGTCGGGTTGACGGAAGAGATAGAGAAGATCCAAAGAAGAGCGGCGCGTTTCGTTACCGGGTTATTTGGTAACCGTGATAGCGTTACGCAGATTTTTAATAAACTCAAGTGGCAGACTCTGCAAGAGAGGCGCTCTGCATCGCGGTGTAACTTGCTCGCCAGGTTTCGAGAGGGTGCGTTTCTGGATGAGGTATCGAATATATTGCTTCCCCCTACTTATACCTCCCGAGGAGATCACGATGTAAAATTAGAGAGATTAGAGCGCGCACGGAGGCTTTCAGACAGTCGTTCTTCCCGCGAACTATACGCGACTGGAACAGGAAAGGGAGGTAATGACAGTGGCACGTAAAGTGCCCTCCGCCACACACCG
Source organism: Schistocerca piceifrons (assembly GCF_021461385.2). Taxonomy (NCBI): domain Eukaryota; kingdom Metazoa; phylum Arthropoda; class Insecta; order Orthoptera; family Acrididae; genus Schistocerca; species Schistocerca piceifrons. Next base: position 338,851,020 of record NC_060144.1, read on the forward strand.
TTGGGTGGCTTGCGGAGTATCAATGTAGATGTAGATGTAGATACCACAGTTCATCAAGAGTAGTGAGTATTGTGACGAGTCAGTTGCTCGGCCACCAATGACGAGACGTTTTCATTTGGTGAGAGATCTGGAGAATGTGCTGGCCAGGGCAGTCGAACATTTTCTGTATCCAGAAAGGCCCGTGCAGGACCTGCAACATGCGGTCGTGCATTATACTGCTGAGATATAGGGTTTCGAAGGGATCGAATGAAGGGTAGAGCCACGGGTCGTATCGTGCGGTAGCGTTCTCGCTTCCCACGCCCGGGTTCCCGGGTTCGATTCCCGGCGGGGTCAGGGATTTTCTCTGCCTCGTGATGACTGGGTGTTGTATGCTGTCCTTAGGTTAGTTAGGTTTAAGTAGTTCTAAGTTCTAGGGGGCTGATGACCATAGCTGTTAAGTCCTATGGTGCTCAGAGCCATTTGAACCACGGGTCGTAACACATCTGAAATGTAACGTCCACTGTTCGAAGCGCCGTCAATGCGAGCAAGAGGTGACCGAGACGTGTAACCAATGGCACCCCATACCATCACGCCGGGTGACACGCCTGTATGGCGATGACGAACACACGCTTCCAATGTGCGTTCACCGCAATGTCGCCAAACACGGATGCGACCATCACGATGCTGTAAACAGAACTTGGATTCATCCGAAAAAATGACGTTTTGCCATTCGTGCACCCAGGTTCGTCGTTGAGTACACCATCGCAAGCGCTCCTGTCTGTGATGCAGCGTCAATGGTAACCGCAGCCATGGTCTGCGAGCTGATAGTCCATGCTGCTGCAAACGTCGTCGATATGTTCGTGCAGATGGTTGTTGTCTTGCATACGTTCCCATCTCTTGCCTTAGGGATCGAGAAGTGGCTGCACGATCCATTACAGCCATGCGGATAAGATGCCTGTCATCTCGACTGCTAGTGATACGAGGCCGTTGGGATCCAGCAAGGCGTTCCGTATTACCCACCTGAACCCACCGATTCCACATTCTAACAGTCATTGGATCTCGACCAACGCGAGCAGCAATGTCGCGATACGATAACCACAGTCGCGATAGGCTAAAAATGCGACCTCTATCAAAGTCGGAAACGTGATGGTACGCATTTGTCCTCCTTACACGAGGAATCACAACAACGTTGCACCAGGCAACGCCGGTCAAGTACTGTTTGTGTATGAGAAATCGGTTCGAAACTTTCGTCATGTCAGCACGTTGTAGGTGTCACCACCGGCGCCAACCTTGTGTGAATGCTCTGAAACGCTAATCATCTGCATATCACAGCATCTTCTTGCTGTCGGTTAAATTTCGTGTCTGCAGCACGTCATTTTCGTGGTGTAGCAATTTTAATGGCCTGTTGTGTAATATGGTTCTGTTAAACTGGATTATCTACTTGCAAGAGGCAGGTGGCATGCTGCCATGTACGATGTACATATGATTTAGCAGCAATGATATACTATGAAATTGCTCATGAATGTAGAAAAGATTTTCGTAAAATATTTTTACCTATACTAATATCCAGTCAGAAGGGCTATTTTGGACATATTCCTGTAACCCTTTACAGGAATGGGAGGATGGGAGGATGGGAGGAAAACCGTAATTTACTGCCGAATCTAAGCTACTGAGAGTTCACTTTGTTACACAAATTAGCTACACGCCATCGGAAAATATGCTACGACAAATGAGATGACTAAAATGCAAGCTAATACAAAGTTTACAAGCCCAGGTAAACCTGATACAATTGAACTGCAGCTGGTTTGACAGTGGTTTCACACTAAAGACTGTTTTACTTCGACGTTAATTCACGACCACGTCGAAGCGCTTACCATGATTTATTTCTACGTTCGTAGTGATCACCGTTGTCTTCGATTACGGTAATGGATGTCGATGATACATATCTGATCCGCCAGTATAAAAGGAGACGAGATAATACTGTATTGTCAGTAGAGATGCACCAACAGCAGAAAGAGTTGGTCAGGAGATGTTAGTGCATTGTTCAATGGATGTCACCTGACAAGGGACCCTCCCCATCGCACCCCCCTCAGATTTAGTTACAAGTTGGCACAGTGGATAGGCCTTGAAAAACTGAACACAGATCAATCGAGAAAACAGGAAGAAGTTGTGTGGGACTATAAAAAAATATGCAAAATATACAAAGTGAGCAGTCCATGCGCAAGGTAGGTAACATCATGGATATTGTACACTCAGGAGCGCCGTGGTCCCGTGGTTAGCGTGAGTAGCTGCGGAACGAGAAGTCCTTGGTTCAAGTCTTCCTTCGAGTAAAAAGTTCAATTTTTTTATTTTCAGACAACTATTATCTGTCCGTCCGTCCGTCCGATGCGAGGTAACTGCGCCGTAGTATGGAGACGCTACACGTAAACAAACATCGAAACAAAACGTATGTTTTGACAGAGCACAAGGAAAACTGTGCGGCTGTGAAACTGTTGCATTCATTTGTTGCACTTTATGTGACAAACTCTTATGTTTTCATCACTTTTTTGGGAGTGATTATCACATCCATAAGAAAACCTAAATCGGGCAGGGTAGAAGAATCTTTTTACCCATTCGCCAAGTGTACAAGTTAGGTGGGTCGACAACATATTCCTGTCATGTGACGCACATGCCGTCACCAGTGTCGTATAGAATATATCAGACGTGTTTTCCTGTGGAGGAATCGTTTGACCTATGACCTTGCCATCAAATGTTTTCGGTTACCATTGGAGAGGCACGTCCTTTCATCTACTAATCACACGGTTTTGCGGTGCGGACGCAAAACACAGACGCTAAACTTATTACAGTGATCAGAGACGTCAATGAACGAAAGGATTTGCGAAAATAAAGAACGTGAACTTTTCACTCGAAGGAAGACTTGAACATAGTACCACTCGTTCCGCAGCTGCTCGCGCTAACCACGGCGCTCCTGAGTTCATACTGTACTTGATGTTGCCTATCTTGTGCATGGACTACTCAGTTTGTATATTTTGCTTATTTTTTTCATAGTTCCACACAACCTCTTCCTGTTTGCTCGCTTGATCTGTGTTCAGTTTTTCAAGGCCTATCCACTGTGCCAACTTATAACCAAATCTGAGGGAGGTGCGATGAGGAGGTTCCCTTGTAAGGGCATTTTCGGAGGTGTTTGTAAATAACCGCATTAAATCAGTGGAAGGAGTCACTCTTAAGTTCCGATGTGCTACCGGCAATCCAGCCAGTACAATGACTATGTGTAGGGAGTTAAAAGAAATGGAGAACAACGATCCAGCTACCCGATATGATGCACACATTTCTGCAGTCAGTGTTAAGTCATGTTTGAGTCGGTGTAAAGAGCGATGCCACTGGATTAAGGATAACTAGAAACGAATGACCTGAGTGATGAATCACGCTGTATCCTGTGGCGATCCGATGGAAGGGTTAAGGTCTGGCGAATACCTGGAGAACATTACATGCCGTCATGTGTAGTACCAACAGTGAAGTAGGTGGTGTTATGGTATGTACAGGGTGGCGCACGAAATGTGTTACCAATTGTTTCTTTCACAATTTACGATGCACATTAGATATCCCGCTGGGATCTCTACAGCAGTACCAGCAGAGCTTGGAAAAACAAATGAGTTACGAAATGACGTGTAATTCACGATACTGCCGCTAGGAGACTAGTAAGCAGCAATGGCTGACAATGGAAGACTGACAACACAGCAACGGTCGGCAATTGTGTTACTTTTTCATGAAACGAAAAGCTTTGTTGTGACTCGGAGGCGTTTTCGACAACAGTTTAACACACAATGGGTCCCTTGCAAGAAGACCATCCACAGGTTGTACGATAAATTTGTACGGGAAGGAACAGTATTGGAAGCAAAGCGACCTCGGCCTAAGCCTGTTTGTTCGCCGGAGAATATTGAAGCGGTACGAGTTGCTGTACAGAGAAGTCCCGGGAAATCGTGTAGAAAGGCAGCAGTGCAACCGGGAATATCCAGACGCTCCGTTCAACGCAATCTTAAAAGTGACCTCCATATGTACCCATACAAGATGACCTGTGCACCGAAGCTCACTGAAGAACACAAGAAGCAGAGATTACTGTTTGCTCAGTGGGCGGAGGATAGGGAAGAAACTCTCAACAACGTTTGGTTTTCAGACAAGGCGCATTTTCAGTTAGACGGTGTGGTTAACAAACAAAATGTACGCTTTTGGCCCACTGAAAACTCGTAAGTGCTTCATGAACGACAACATTATGCTCCGAGGATTACAGCGTGGGCAGCAGTTTCCAGTCACTGACTTATTGGACCCTTTTTCTTCGAAGAAACTGTGAACAGCGAGCGTTGTTTGAGCATGCTTCGCAATAGCTTCATTCCATAGCTTCTTGCTACTGTCTTGCCCTTCGACACGCAGTGGTTCATGCAAGGTGAAGCAAGGCTACATATTGCAAAAATTGTGTTGGAGTTTTTACACGAGCATTTCGACATGCGGATCATTTCACTTAGGTTTCCAGGTCGCTTCAATGACGGACAAGTTGCCCCCCTCCCCCCCCCCCCCCCCAATAATCCAGACCTCAATCCATGTGACTTTTTTCTTTCGGGGTACCAAAAGAAAAAATTTTCCCGAAACGTCCACGTGATTTAATGGAGCTCAGAAGAAGTATTCTTCAAGCTTGCAGTGAAATTAAGGAAGACATGTGCCATAGGCGAATCACTAACTTCAGTGTTCGTTTGAAGGAAGCTAGGAAACAAAATGGTGGACATATTGTGTATGTGGTGAGGTAGAACCAATCTCCAAGGTAGTATATGTTCCTTTCAGATTGTATTGACAATAAAGTTTATATTCAAAAACAAAATGGTAAAACATTTCGTGTGGCACCCTGTTGGTGTTTTTTGTTGTTATGGTGTGATCCCCCTATTGCGCTTAAGAAAACCCTAAATGCGGAAGGGTATTAACACGAATTACAGTACTGTGTACTGCCTATACTAGAGGAACAAGTCGGGGGCGATAAACATACCAGCCGGACACCAACACACAGGGGATTGGAAAAAAATATGTGAACACCTATACTTACTTGGGAATGGTTCATTAATTTGACCCCCAGTTGCCCGTAATACAGCTGCGATTCTTCTTGGATTACCAGCATGTAATGACTGTATACTCTCCAGTGGCTTGTTATGCCACTCTTCGATCAGTACCTCTTCTAACACCTGCAGTGACGAAGGAAGCGGAAATGTGCTCCGTAGTCTACGCTCCAATGCCGCCCACAAGAGTTCGATAATGTTAAAGTCCAGGGACTGTGCCGGCCAGGGAAGACACTGTAGTTCAGTTGCACGCCCCTCGTACCACGACTGTACTGTCCTGGCTGTTTGAATGGGTGCATTATCGTCCTGAAACATGGCGTCGTTGTTAGAGACCAACATCTGAATCATGGGATGTACCTGAACACTTAAAATGTTCACATAATCGTTGGCCGTATCACAGCCTTTGAGAGTAGTAACGGGACCAGCAGAATACCATAATATTGCTCCCCACAACATCAGACTTCCACCTCCATGCTTCACCGTTGTAATCAAACAAGCAGGATTGTAGGCTTGTTTTGGCGTTCGCCAGACATAAACCAATGTTTGAAATAACGAAAACGTTGACTCGTCGAAACATATGGCTTGTTTCCACTGATCAGCCGTCCAGGATTTAGCTCCTGACACCATGTTTTACAAGTCTTTGCGTTGGTTCTCGTCACTAATGGTTTCGGTATAGCAGCTCGTCAATGAATATTCACTTTATGGAATTCTCGGCCGACAGCGTCTAAGATACGGGATCTCGAAGATGTCTACTGAGCTCTGCAGTCACTTTAGCCGCCGTAGTTATGTGTTGTTTTGACAAAGTTCGTGTTAGCGCACGACGATCTCTGTCATTTAGTTTTGATTTGCGCCCACTGTTACGTTTACACGATGATGTCTTTCCATGTTTTGTGTAGGATGTCATGACTGTTGAACCAGTTGCTGTTGAAACATTCGATAACTTGGCTGTCTTGGTTACTGACGCTCCAGCTAATCGGATCCCCACAATCTGCCCTTTTTGGAACTCTGTTAGGTCTTTCACTGCACGTCGACCTCGGCCTCTGAATGCAAATACGAAGTATGCGCTACTCGTAAACAACCTGCACTGATGCCTAGTACGTACTGAACACGCACGGTCAAGCGGGACACGAGCGTTACCTGCGTCGTTGACCGTCAGACGCAACCATCGCATTACTACCACTGTTCACATTATTTTGTCTATCCCTGTATCATCCACAGACGCAATCATTCGAAGATTCGTGGAATAATACGAACATCTTCATAGAAAGCATTGTCAGTGCGGTCTCCATATTTCACACAGTCTTTAGAGTTGATGTCATTTTGAAATTGTATGTACAAGTGCTTGGAAGTGCTGTATTAAACTCAGTTATTAATTACTAAATGGCGAGACTTGCAGCACATTCCAATACAGCTTGACATTACGCAGCTCATAGCTTGACAGTTACGATGTACACGGATGAGCCAAATAATTACGACCACCTGGTTAACTGCATGTTGGTCTTTGGAATGCAACATAGCAACAGTCTTTCTTGGGATGGATTCGAAAATTCGTTGGTAGGTTTCCGGAGGCATCTGACACTAGATGCATATGCAAAGGTCACGCTATTTTCGTATGTTTCAGCCTGGTGGTTGTGGGCGAGGAACTGGCTCCCGATAGTGTTTCAGATGCTTTTCATAGAGTTTCTATTAGGAGAATTTGGTGCCCAAGACGTGAGCATGAGCTCCCTATGATATTACTCAAAACCACGATTCTGTAGCACGATTCTGACCTTGTGGTATGGGCAATTATCAAGCTCGATAATGCCCTCGCCTTCTGGGAAGCCGGCCGGAGTGGCCGAGTGGTTGAAGGCGCTACAGTCTGGAACCACACAACCGCTACGGTCGCAGGTTCGAATCCTGCCTCGGGCATGGATGTGAGTGATGTCCTTAGATTAGTTAGGTTTAACTAGTTCTAAGTTCTAGGGGACTTACGACCACAGCAGTTGAGTCCCATAGTGCTCAGAGCCATTTGAACCATTTGAACCTTCTGGGAAGACATCAGAACTGAAGAGATGGAGAATTTCCGATTACTAGCACAGGTCCCATGGAACCTAACGTGCATGTCCGCCGTAGCATAATACTGACTCCAATAACCGGCTAATTTGAGGCGGTGAATGTTTCGGCAGACGTCCTCCTGGATGATGGCGTATCCATACACCACCACAACCAGGTGTAACGAGAAGCGCGATTCATCCGATCAGGCATTTCCATTGATCCTCTGTCACCTTTCAATGATTCCATGCTCACTGCAATAGTAATTGTCATGGGGACATGTAGTGTTCATCAGCTATGGAACCTCATCTTTAGTTATTTACGCTGAACGGTGTGCCCCGAAACACTGATAGTCAGAGGGAGCAGGGTCTGAAGAATATGGCGGGTGAGGTAGGTCTTCCCATTTTAACGTTTCCAAGTACGTTTGACCTCTTTTGCAACGTGGCGTCGAGCGTTGTTGTGCTGCAAAATCACTTTATCGTGCCTCTCGCTGTACTGCGGCCGTTTGCTTTTAATGCTGTGCTCAAACGCATTAATTGCGTTCGATAACGAGCACCTGTGATTGTTTCACTTTGTTTTAACACCTCATAGTACACCACGCCGAGCTGGTACCACCAAATGCAGATCATGATCTTGGAGGCGTAAATATTCTGTTTGGCCGTCGACGTGGAAGCATGGCTGGGATACTCCCATGATCTTTTGCGTTTAGGGGTATCGTAATGAACCCTATTTTTCGTCCCCGGTCACAATGCGATGCAGAAATCCCTTCCGTTTTTGCCTCTGAAGCAACTGTTCACAAACACACAAACGCCATTCAACGTCTCTTGGTTTCAGCTCACACGGGACGCAAGTTACTTCTTTCTGAATCATGCCCAGAGCCTTGAGACGTTTTGAAATGGCTTTCTGTGTCACTCCCACTAATTGTGACAATTATCCTTCAGTTTGACGCTGGTCTTCACTCAGCAATATCTCCAATTCTGCATCTTCGAAAACATTCTCTGTTCCACCACTATGCCGGTATACGACGTTAGAATAACCGTTCTTGAAGCATTGAAACCACTCACGACACGTTCTTTCACTAATAGCGTCTTTACCATATGTACTAGAGAGCATTCGATGAGACTCACCCGCTGTTTTCTTCATATTGAAACCAAACAGTAACACCTCCTTCAAACGACGAGGATTAGGCTCGTAAACTGACATTTTCAATCAAGAACAACTTATGATGCATACAAAAATCGACTAATGTTCGAATGAGGTTATTTTGACTGAGGTCCAAGCTAACTGCCTGACGTCTCCGATCTGTTTCCTCCAACCGCTACTTACCGTTGTCGCCACCTCTCGCCACCGGCGGAAGCAAATTTGTACACCTTAGTGGGGGTTGTTCGGAAAGTAAGGAACGATCGGTCGCAAAATGGAAAGTACAGTGAAAATCTGATGAAGCTTTGCACTGATGCGTTGGGCACTGTGTCTAGTACAGGGCTATTACAAATGATTGAAGCGATTTCATAAATTCAGTGTAGCTCCGTTCATTGACATATGGTCACGACACACTACAGATACGTAGAAAAACTCGCACTTCAGATTTCTGCCGCCAGAGCGCTCGAGAGCGCAGTGAGACAAAATGGCGACAGGAGCCGAGAAAGCGTATGTCGTGCTTGAAATGCACTCACATCAGTCAGTCATAACAGTGCAACGACACTTCAGGACGAAGTTCAACAAAGATCCACCAACTGCTAATCCATTCGGTGATGGTATGCGCAGTTTAAAGCTTCTGGATGCCTCTGTAAGGGGAAATCAACGGGTCGGCATGCAGTGAGCGAAGAAACGGTTTAACGCGTGCGGGCAAGTTTCACGCGTACCCCGCGGAAGTCGATGAATAAAGCAAGCAGGGAGCTAAACGTACCACAGCCGACGGTTTGGAAAATCTTACGGAAAAGGCTAAAGCAGAAGCCTTACCGTTTAAAATTGCTACAAGCCCTTACACCCGATGACAAAGTCAAACGCTTTGAATTTTCGGCGCGGTTGCAACAGCTCATGGAAGAGGATGCGTTCAGTGCGAAACTTGTTTTCAGTGATGAAGCAACATTTTTTCTTAATGGTGAAGTGAACAGACACAATGTGCGAATCTGGGCGGTAGAGAATCCTCACGCATTCGTGCAGCAAATTCGCAATTCACCAAAAGTTAACGTGTTTTGTGCAATCTCACGGTTTAAAGTTTACGGCCCCTTTTTCTTCTGCGAAAAAAACGGTACAGGACACGTGTATCTGGACAAGCTGGAAAATTGGCTCATGCCACAACTGGAGACCGACAGCGCCGACTTCATCTTTCAACAGGATGGTGCTCCACCGCACTCCCATCATGATGTTCGGCATTTCTTAAACAGGAGATTGGAAAACCGATGGATCGGTCGTGGTGGAGATCTGATCAGTAATTCATGTCATGGCCTCCACGCTCTCCCGACTTAACTCCATACGATTTCTTTCTGTGGGGCTATGTGAAAGATTCAGTGTTTAAACCTCTTCTACCAAGAAAGTGTCAGAACTGCGAACTCGCATCAACGATGCTTTCGAACTCATTGATGGGGACATGCTGCGCCGAGTGTGGGAGGAACTTGATTATCGGCTTGATGTCTGCCGAATCACTAAAGGGGCACATATCGAACATTTGTGAATGCCTAAAAAAACTTTTTGAGTTTTTGTATGTGTGTGCAAAGCATTGTGAAAATATCTCAAATAATAAAGTTATTGTAGAGCTGTGAAATCGCTTCAATCATTTGTAATAACCGTGTAGACCCGTCGATCGCATCATGTCCCTCTTTTCAGTTCTGGTCTCACAGTGAGAACGTAAAGATGGCTAGAAATTAGCGTCTCCCGCCAAGTATGAGAGCTTGGTGAAAGATTTCTCCTGAAGCTATGCAATCCACGTAACATAACTGTCATGCGGTTCGTTGTACACGACAATTCTCTGTCACAGTCTGCAGGAGCTACGAAGATGCTCCTGCAGCGTTTTCGACGGGAAGTGTTTGATCACCCACAACACAGCCCGTAATTGGCTACCACTGAGGTTCATCTCTGTTCAGATGAACCGCTGGCTATGAAGACAATATTTTTACACAGACAACGAGCTACAGTCCAGAGTAGAAAATTGTCGAAAAGCACTGGCGCTGTCTTCTATAACGAGGCAACTGAAAAGTTAGTACAACGCTACGACACATGTCTAAGTCTGAGCGGCGACTGTGTAAAAAAGTAGCTGGAAGGTGTAGCTAACCGTTGCAAATAAAACAGTTTAGATTTTCACTGTGGTTTCCATTTCGCGCCCTATCGTTCCTTACTTTCTGAATAGCCCTCATATATATACCAGGTACTGGACTATAAATTCGTTTTGTAAATGATTTTATTATTTTGCGAACATGTACTGTCACCTTTCTGCAGTGGAGGACTTAAATTTCATTAAAAAGTTCAGTTGAAGAAATTAACCTGCATCATTATATTATTTCAAAGGACAAATTTCCAAACAACAACCCAGTTGCCTTGTAGGAAGGAGAATCTCCCAACTAGACGGACAGTCAAACAAAAATTAGACATCAACGAGCACAAATTTAAGTAAATAAGTATGGATTATTATTGTTCAAGTTTCACTTGCTCACGATAAATTTCAGTAATCGCGCAAATTCATGCGTTGGTAGTACACTGAAAAATTTCCTAATTTATTTACTAGTGTACTTCGATTATTGAAACCAGCAGACTAAGGGCTCTACAGAGCGGGTAGGCCTTGGCCTTCAACGTTCTTTGATGAGGGGTCTACATCCAACATTCTGTTCCCTTCTCCTGGTGTCACTGTCCTTCAACCCCCTTCTACAGATACTTACGACAGTAGCACGCGAACAGTATACCAGCTTTGTCGTTTTCAAGATGGTCTTCCCCAGCGCTGAGCAATAACATTTGGATCTATGTCAAAGTCACTTATGTCAGTGGATTTCTCTATTTGCGGCTCGCGTCGTTTCTAGAATGATTCCCCCTCTCTTTTCGTTTCTACTCCTAGGAGTGGAGCGGGCTGTTCGAGATACGGCCCATTAAGAGTCGCACTTTTATTCAGCCAATTATCAAACTAGCTGATAGTGGGCGAAATGGGGGCTTCAAATTCGGAAAATATGGGAGGGGCTTACCAGTTATGGCGTTCCCATTACAAACTAAGGAAAACCTCCGAAAACCTTGGTCAGAACCGAAGGTTGGAATCATATTACTTTTTTTCCGGGACATGATCCTATACTGAAATGTTGCCTACCTGTGGGGAGTGTACCTGTTGAGTTACTGAACATAGTGAAGTGTTGTTGCGACCACATGATATCCCATTCGACGATGCTCCGCTTATATATTTTCCTTACTGTGTCAATGCTTCCAACGCTTCCGCGTGGCACTGATTTTCGCAGTGGGCAGTGCTCTTAATTTCTTGGTAGTGTAGGTATTCAGTCATCTCTTGCGGTCTGTAATCTATTTTTTTAATTCAGTTGTTACTGTGTTTTACTTTCCTTTTAGTCAAAATTATACTGCTGCCTGGAGAAACCAAACTGTACAGTCGGGAGACCAAACTTCTAATAATCCTGGCTTATCGTGGATAAGGGGACCTAGTGCTACTCAGCTGGCGTTCAGTGATGGGAAATTTGTCAGTGATCACTGATGAGTTGTGCAGTATCACCACACGTAAAGCAGTTTGCCTAGTTACTCATCAGTAATGTCTTTAGAGTTCGCTACTGTTTTTGCTGTTTAATTCAATCCGGCAGCACTAATGGATTTTATTTGTTTATCTGTACTCTGTCACGGATCATCACATATTTTCGATCGGAAAAAAGTTGCTGAAACCAGAGACATCTTTCCTATATTCTGTGTGACAGCAGTGGCGCAAAAATGACAGTAGAAGACTCATTCCTGTATTCGGAAGAGTAAATCTTGTTGGTTGGGTTCCATAATGACACGGCGTTTTTATTCGCTTATCATTAAATTAGTGCCCGAATTAGGGGATATTTATGAGAACGTCCAGCTTATCGTTAAGGTGGGGACGTTAATGAAAAACCCACTCTATTTAAAAAAATACACCAAATGAACAGTTTTAAAGATACGACAGTGAGGTTCTGTATCATCATTTACATGAAATCAACACATTTACTCTTAAGTTCTTCGATTACATATACTTAACTTTTTAAGTAATTTAAAAAATTTATTTCCAAAAATTATTATACTATGTTTTTCTCAGAAATTGTTCATGAGATTTCTGCAAAATTTTCTCTTTTTAATCTCTTTTCATTTTGTAAGCTTCCATCATGAGGCTTTTTTTTGAATATATCGACTAGAAGAATTTCAATATTTGTCTGTAGTTACAATTCTGTGAGTTGAATATAAAATTCATGCAAAATTTCAAGCATTTTTTGTTTTGGTTGGCAGGAGAGTCAACACCGTGTTACTAGAGGAGGCCGAAAGGCACGCGTTTTAGCTCACGCAGGCTGGCGTGAGGTCTGGAACAGGACAAGGAAATTAGAATTTAGAAAAACGGACGTAGCTGGCGGAATACTTAACTTTAATCCGTTAATGAAGAACGTCGGTCTTGACGGTACGTGACTCAATATCAATAGTAACTGATAATGGCGCCTTGCTAGGTCGTAGCAAATGACGTAGCTGAAGGCTATGCTAAACTATCGTCTCGGCAAATGAGAGCGTATTTTGTCAGTGAACCATCGCTAGCAAAGTCGGTTGTACAACTGAGGCGAGTGCTAGGAAGTCTCTCTAGACGTACCGTGTGGCGGCGCTCGGTTTGCAATCACTGATAGTGGCGACACGCGGGTCCGACGTATACTAACGGACCGCGGCCGATTTAAAGGCTTCCACCTAGCAAGTGTGGTGTCTGGCGGTGACACCACATTTTTCTCCATGTCTCGGCTTGGACACTGCATTTCACAATTTACTCTTGAGATAACATTTATTGGGTTTGTAGAAATAAGTGTACATAATTTCATAAGTCTAGCCTTCATAGGTTCTGTGCAGAAGGTACATAAACTTTATAAAACATAATTTTCAGGAAATGCAATTTGAAGTACAAACTAACATTTTCGCTTACGTCACCCCTTCACAAGAACCCAGATTTGTATTCAGGGTCAGCATTCCCATCACGGCTTCTCTTCTGGTTTCATGTTTTCTGCCTTGTTTGCTTTAACAGGTCTTCAAGTTGTAAGTAGGCTGTTTATGTTTTCTCTATGTAAGTAGGCTGTTTATGTTTTCTTATTGGCAACATTACGTAGCGCTCAATATGAAAATCACTGGCTGTGCTGTGTGCAGTCTGTGGCTGCTTTGCATTGTTGTAATACTCGCCATTGTAGTGTTAGGCAGCTGGCTGTGAACAGCGCGTAGCGTTGCGCAGTTGGAGGTGAGCCGCCAGCAGTGGTGGATGTGGGGAGAGAGATGGCGAAGATTTGTAATTTGTCATGAACTGCTATATTTATATATGATGATATCAAGGTAAATACATTGTTCGTTCTCTATTAATATCTTTCATTTGCTAACTATCCCTATCAGTAGTTAGTGCCTTCAGTAGTTTGAATCTTTCATTTAGCTGGCAGTAGTGGCGCTCCTGTATTGCAGTAGCTTGAGCAGCGAAGATTTTTGTGAGGTAAGTGATTTGTGAAAGGTATAGTTTAATGTTAGTCAGGGCCATTCTTTTGTAGGGATTTTTGAAAGTCACATTGCGTTGCGCTAACAAAATATTGTGTATCAGTTTAAGCACAGTCGTGTATAATTTTTCTAAGGGGAAGTCTCGTGTATAAATAGTTCAAAGGGGAAGTTTCAAAGTGACTTTTCAGCTGTAGAGAGGCACTTAAAATTTTTTTTTTCTTAAAATATCTTGAGCGTCGTTTCCTGTCTTATAACCTATTATCTCACACTACTGGCCATTAAAATTGATACACCAAGAAGAAATGCAGATGATAAACAGGTATTCATTGGCCAAATATATTATACTAGAATTGACATGTGATTACATTGTCACGCAATTTGGGTACATAGATCCTGAGAAATCAGTACCCAGAACAACCACCTCTGGCCCTAATAACGGCCTTGATACGCCTGGGCATTGAGCCAAACAGAGCTTGGATGGCGTGTACAGGTACAGCTGTCCATTAGCTTCAACACGATACCACGGTTCATCAAGCGTAGTGACTGGCGTATTGTGACGAAACAGTTGCTCGGCCACCATTGACCAGACGTTTTCAATTGGTGAGAGATCTGGAGAATGTGCTGGCCAGGGCAGCAGTCGAACATTTTCTGTATCTAGAAAGGCCCGTACGGGACCTGCAACATGCGGTCGTGCATTATCCTGCAGAAATGTAGGGTTTCGCAGGGATCGATAAAAGGGTAGAGCCACGGGTCGTAACACATCTGAAATGTAACGTCCACTGTTCAAAGCGCTGTCAATGCGAACAAGAGGTGACGGAGAAGTGTAACCAATGGTACCCATACCATCACGCAGGGTGATACGCCTGTATGGCGATGACGAATACACGCTTCCAATGTGCGTTCACCGCGATGTCGCCCAACACGGATGCGACCATCACGATGCTGTAAACAGAACCTGGATTCATCCGAAAAAAATGATGTTTTGCCATTCGTGCACCCAGGTTCGTCGTTGAGTACACCATCGCAAGCGCTCCTGTCTGTGATGCAGCGGCAAGGGCAACCGCAGCCATGGTCTGCGAGCTGATAGTCCATGCTGCTGCAAACGTCGTCGAAATGTTCGTGCAGATCGTTGTTGTCTTGCAAACGTCCCCATCTGTTGACTCAGGGATTGAGACGTGGCTGCACGATCCGTTACAGCCATGCGGATAAGATGCCTGCCATCTCGACTGTTAGTGATACGAGGCCGTTGGGATCCAGCACGGCGTTCCGTATTACCCTCCTGAACCTACCGATTCCATATTGTGCTAACAGTCATTGGATCTCGACCAACGCGAGTAGCAATGTCTCGATCCGATAAATCGCATTCGCAGTAGGCTACAATCCGACCTTTATCAAAGTCGGAAACTCGATGGTACGCATTTGTCCTCCTTACACGAGGCATCACAACAACGTTTCACCAGGCAACGCCGGTCAACTGCTGTTTGTGTATGAGAAATCGGTTGGAAACTTTCGTCATGCCAGGACGTTGTAGGTGTCGCCACCGGCGCCAACCTTGTGTGACTGCTCTGAAAAGCTAATCATTTGCATATCACAGCATCTTCTTCCTGTCGGTTAAATTTCGCGTTTGTAGCACTTCATATTGATGGTGTAGCAATTTTAATGGCCAGTAGTGTACCTTCATCCTCGCCACGTTACAATTATTAAATATAACAACAGCGGATAAGTTGCAAATCTGACAACCGTAGAAGGTGATAATGTGGTTTTACAGCGTCGTTTCCGTATGTGTGAATTTAGAGACTCATTTGGATTCTGCATTTTGCCATGAACATCCTTTTTTAGAAGTTCAGGATCGACCGGAAACCTGTAAGTGGGCTTGCAACATCCAGGATACAATTTGGAAGTATCTTCTTGTGAATGTAGGGGTTGTTCTCCTTCTGAGCCTATAGATATTAACACCAGCTAATGTGGCACAGATAATGAATGAGATGTTCATCTGTTGACCCCATGTGTGAATATGTAACCCATAATTCATTTTTCATGTCACTAACACTGGAGAGGTTCTGTATGAATGCCTTGCCATCGCCGTCACTAACGCAAGGGAAAACAAGAATTGCTTCCTGAGAAACTAAGCAGCCGCTTTTTTTATTGTTTTTAATACGGAATAGAGTCACAGACGATCTACAAAACCAAACAGTATATATACAGGGTGTTACAAAAAGGTACGGCCAAACTTTCAGGAAACATTCCTCACACACAAATAAAGAAAAGATGTTATATGGATATGTGTCCGGAAACGCTTAATTTCCATGTTAGAGCTCATTTTTGTTTCGTCAGTGTGTTCTTCCACCTACGCTCAATGGAGCACATTATCATGATTTCATACGGGCTACTCTACCTGTACTGCTAGAACATGTACCTTTACAAGTACGACACAACATGTGGTTCATGCACGGTGGAGCTCCTGCACATATCAGTCGAAGTGTTCGTACGCTTCTCAACAACAGATTCGGTGACCGATGGATTGGCAGAGGCGGACCAATTCCATGGCCTCCACGCTCTCTTGACCTCAACCCTCTTGACTTTCATTTATGGGGGCTCTTGTCTACGCAACCCTGGTACCAAATGTAGAGACTCTTCGTGCTCGTATTGTGGACGGCTGTGATACAATACGCCATTCTCCAGGGCCGCATCAGCGCATCAGGGATTCCATGCGACGGAGGGTGGATGCATGTATCCTCGCTAACGGAGGACATTTTGAACATTTCGTGTAACAAAGTGTTTGAAGTCACGCTGGTACGTTCTGTTGCTGTGTGTTTCCATTCCATGATTAATGTGATTTGAAGAGAAGTAATAAAATGAGCTCTAACATGGAAAGTAAGCGTTTCCGGACACATGTCCACATAACATTTTCTTTCTTTGTGTGTGAGGAATGTTTCCTGAAAGTTTGGCCTAATCCACGAAATCGTTGTTCACCTAGCTAGTATTGAAATGTTGCTTCCAAAAGTCAGCGTGGCAGGAAGGTCGAGTCACACATTTAGTTATTTTTCAGGCACTTCGGATGCAATGTCCTCCTTGAAACTTCGGAAAGTTGCTGTTCATGAGTTCTACCAATAAATAAAAAATTAACTGAAAGTTGACATTTTCTGTCATTTTCCTGAACGTCTCTCCTTAACGTGTTTTTATGTTAGTTCGGAGTTGCGGGCCTAAGTGCGTTTTGTGATTATGATTCGTAAGATGTAAGGACCGATAGAAGAGTTTCCATTTGGGGACGTTGCTGCGGCCTATAGACAACGTAGCGCGACTCCAATGCCGGTATCTAAGCTCCGACGGTTTGTCCAGAAAGTAAGTTCCGATCGGTCGCTAAATGGACACCACAGTGAAAATCAGAAACATTTTATTTGCAAGAGTTAGCTACACTTTACAGATATTTCTCTACATGGTCGCCGCTCCGACTTAGACATTTGTCGGAGCCTTATACCAAATTTCCAACACCATTGTCATAGAAGGCAGCCGCCTGTGATTTCCGATAATTCTGGTCTATAGCGCGTAGCCTGCGCCCAAGTGTTGTCTTCGAATCCAGCGTATCATGTGAACAGAGATGATACTCAGGACGAGCCAATTAGGGCTGTGTTTTGGGTGATCGAACACTTCCCATCGAAAAGCCTGCAGGAGCGTCTTCACTGCCCCTGCAGAGTGTGGCTTTATTTATTTATTTAATCGTATGGCTAGGGCCCCCCCGTCGGACAGACCGTTCGCCAGGTGCCGGTCTTTCAATTTGACGCCACTTCGGCGACCAGCAGTCGGTAAGGATGATGATGAAGACAACACAACTCCCAGTCCCTGGGCGGAGAAAATTCCCCGACCCAGCCGGGAGTCGAACCCGGGCCCAGAGGATTGACAATCCGTCAGGTTGACCATTCAGCTACCGGGGGCGGACGGGGTGCCGCTGAGAATTGCCATGAAGAAAGTATGTGGCAGTTGTGCTAGGTGGGCTGCATTCATTAAGGCGAAGCCTCTGAGCGGGCCATCCTACTTGGCGGGAGACATCGTTGATCTAGGCACCTTTACTCGCTCACAGTGCGCTCACAACTAAAAAGAGCGTCTTGATGTGATCGACGGTCATACTAGACACACTACCCAACACATCAGTGCAAAGCTTCATCGGGTTTTCACTGTGTTGTCCATTTCGCGACCGATCGGAACTTACTTTCTGGACAACCTTTGTATGTGCAGTGTATTAACGTGACATTCGTGTCTTGCCGACGTACTTGCGGTATATGCGGAAACATGAACCATGGCGACGTTATTACCTAATGCGACGAAACGGGTCCAACGTGCTACAGTTTTTTGGCTGGCAAGAAACCCCTAGACATCCATCAAATAGCGAATAATATGTATGGGGCAGCATGTCTGTCGAAAGTCACCGTTGTGGAATGATACGCTAAGTTCATGAAACACACATCTCCCTGTCGCAAATGTCGTAACGCAGAGGTCACGCCAACTCAAATGGGAGACACTCTACCACCCGCCCTATAATCTTGATCTCTCCTCGTGCAGTTATCACGCCCTCGGACCCCTAAAGGTCTTGATGGGCCGACGATTCGTATTGGACGAGCATGTGCAGAAGGCAGTTACGGGCTTCTTCATGCAGCAGGACACGGTGTTTTACTAAACAGGTATCTTCTAACTGATGCGTTAGTGGGATGACTGCCTAATTGGCATACCGAATTTGTACTGTAAGGCCTTCGCATGGGAACTTTTTGTTCGCCCCTTGTAGAATGCTCACTATTGTTACAATGTTTTAGACCTTGCTTTTGAACGTCAACGTTGAGTGCGCCGTGTTCAATGTGCAGCTGGACGCTCGAAAGCCATGAGACTTGTGCATACGGCGCGTGTGGCCCAATGTAGTTTACGAGATCGCATCGCACTCCAGCGGCAGTTATCGGCTGTATTTGGCTCTTAAATCACATTGTTTACGGAGTAAATGGCTTTTGAGCGTTCAGCAGCACGTTGAACTCGGTGTACTGAACGTAAAATTGCTGTGTTAGCTTTATTAAAATGTGCATTTCCTCCCTTATTCACACACTAGTCAGGTTGTTCAGTCTGTAGTATACATAAATAAAAATTTTAATATCCGTCAACATGTTATACAGCAAAAAGTACGTCGGCTTATAATAGTAGTATTACAAATAGTGTGATACAACTTTACAATAGTTCTCCACATGAAATAAAAATTATGTCATGATTCTCACTTTTTAGTAAAACCGTAATGTCATCCTTACTTGATCACTGTTCCTGTCAGTAGTAGAATCTGTACAATAAATGAAATACAAAACTTAAAAGAAGAAAGAGCAAAACATCTTACTACAAGTAGTGGAAGCTATTTTGTAGATTAAGCCAATGGATCAAACTCATTCCAAAGAAAAAGCATACTTATATTTACATGATATCGAATTATACAGAATCTGCCTAAATTAAACTAATATGGAAGTACCAGAATTTAATAGTAAACGTGAAGGTTACTAAAAAAAAAGCATTTGGATCGAGTGGGACACGCATCACCAACATATCACTTAACTCCTGACCCTTCTTTGACGCTACTCTGATCATACGCTAGGTGCAATAATTCTGTAGCCACAAATATGACGTGTCTCGTCATTTTATTGCAACAAATCGTACAATTTTCCGAAGGAACCTAGCATCGTAATTCAGAATAACACAGGCAATGCAATATCCTATTTATCCGCCAACATCGGGTAAGCGACTTTCACGTAAAATGTCTCACCTGTACGAGAACATACATAATGAATGTACGGGAGCAGGTTGTGGACACATAGTTGACGATGTGTAGAAGTTTGGATTTGTCTTTGAGACGTGCTCGGGTAGCCAAATGGTAAGTCGACCACTCGCTATAAGCGGGTAATCCGGGTTCGAGTCCCGGTACCGCAAAAATTTTGCCGCCATTCCATTAGACAGTTGACGGTAGTCCATATTCGCAATTGGGAATGAATTTCACTCAATTAAAGAGGAGTTTTCGATGGATCTTTAGTTTGCTCAAATGGCTCTAAGCACTATGGGACTTTATATCTGAGGTCATCAGTCCCCTAGACTTAGAACTACTTAAACCTAACTAACCTAAGGACATCAAACGCATCCATGCCTGAGGCAGGATTCTAACCTGCAAACGTAGTAGCCGCGCGGTTCCGGGCTGAAGCGCCTAGAACTGCTCAGCTACTGCGGCCGGCTTTAGTTTGCTTGTGCTGAGAAATATATGGGCTTCAACTGAAAGCCAATATGGCACCTCGCGACTGTACTGAAGAGAGATGGCACGTTCATGTGAATTAGGTGGTGTTATGCCATTTCGTTGGTCTACGTTCAAATGTACGTTCAGAATATCTGATGCGCTAGATATTGCTCTGCACATTCGGAAATACTCCGCAACGTGCTACTCCACCTGGTTCCACGGTAAATACGGGAATCGCTCTAGTCAACTTGTCCGCTACGTTTCGTAAACGCTCGACTCCGTGTTGGGCGGACGGGAAATCGATGTGTAGTTGAGGGTCTTAACTTTTTCGTGTGCTATCGAGAGTTGGCATGCGTTTAAACGCGCAGTCAAAAATTATTAAATTCTTGTGAAGTAGTTACTTGCTCTCTGCCGGGGACGGCTGCTGACACTCGTAAAAGGTAGAGCGACACGTGCTGAGACGTACGCGTCACAGCCCCTCTTTCTCGTGGGCCTCGTATTCCACGTTATGACGTGAGAAACTTGGGACGCTCTTCTTTTGAATGCATGATCCGTACGCCGACGGCTTAAGGAACGTTTAATATGGGGAATTATAATGAGAGTGGCGGGATTAGCAGTTGCACAAACATGAGGAAACTGCTGTGGTATAGGAAAGAAACAAATTGTGCAGGGATCATATGAAGCACATATACTGAGATAGAGGTAGAACCGAGAACAGTGACTAAATGGGGAAGAATTCATGGACCTCCATGTTTTTAGAGACCTGTAGCATTTAAGTTTGTTTGGTGTGGTCGCTATCGGAATCCAATGGAAGAGAGCTGGACAAGAGAGAAGTGGGACACGAGAGACACAAGCCAAGTGGGTTAATTTCGAAGTGTGCGCATAATTCTCGGCGAGCGGCGGCCATACTGCTTGGGCGGCCGGGCTGCCGTCTACGGGCGCCGCGCCATTAGAGCGAGCTCACACGCAAATCGGGCTAAATAGGGACTGTCTGCGAGCCAGCTGGGCGCTAATATGGAAATTAATTTGGCTGCTCCGCCCGGCGTGGCGTAGCCCTGGGATAATATTTGCTTTAATTTCGGCGGCTAATTTGAGATCGGTGTTTGCGCACGCGGGCGCGCGGTCCCCGGGCGCGGAGACTCGGGATCGCGGGTGATTAATTTTGATTAGGTTCCCACGCCGCACCCCCGCGGCTGCGCCCGAGGACCGGGCCGCCTAACGGTGAGTGAAGAGCAAAGCTGCTTTAACGGCAGCGTTTACTGTTGGTTCAGGCGCCAGCGGGCCGCGCCGCGCCGGGTCCTGGCGCAGAGGCGCTCGCGTGTACACCGCGCCGCAGACGACTCGCGCCGGAAGGGATTTGAGGGAACGAAAATGTGGTGTTCGATGCTAATGTAGCTGAGCGACAGGTGAGGGGAAGTACTGGGATACCTTTCTCAATATTTACTAGAAAAGAGAAAGAGAACGAAAAAGTCAATTTTCCACACTTACGATCACTCTACAAACAGCCATTAAAACCCAATAAAATCTGGCGTCACCGCCGATTATAAAAAAAAATGCAATAATCGAACCTAGCTCCGCAATCAAATTTAAAAAAAATTTACAAATGAGCCGTATCGGCATGCATGCGACAGTTTGCCTGCCTAGTACGTTCCAAAACATCGCGCATATAAACGGGCTTTTTCATAGCTCGGGTTCTACTGGTTTTATATAGGTAAGATACAGTGTTTTGGATAGCACTTCGGCTAGGGACCATTTGTAGACCCAAAAGAAGGATCGTCTGTGTCACTCTTCTACATTGCCGGCCGGAGTGGTCGAGCGGCTCTGGGCACTACTGTCCGGAACCGCGCGACTGCTGCGGTCGCAGGTTCGAATCCTGCCTCGGGTATGATTGTGTGTGATGTCCTTAGGTTAGTTAGGTTTAAGTAGTTCTAAGTTCTAGGGGACTGATGACCTCAGAAGTTGAGTCCCATAGTGCTCAGAGCCATTTGAACCAACTCTTCTACATTACAGTGTCAAGGCACGAATACCACACTCTTCCTCCTGCTTAAGCAAATGGAGTAAATCGGTTGATTGAAATGGCTCTGAGCACTATAGGACTTAACATCTGAGGTCATTAGTCCCCTAGAACGTAGAACTACTTAAACCTAACTAACCTAAGGACATCACACACATCCATGCCCGAGGCAGGATTCGAACCTGCGACCGTAGCGGTCGCGCGGTTCCAGGCTGACGCGCCTAGAACCGCTCGGCCACTCCGGCCGGCAAATCGGTTGGTCTTTTTACATTTTAAGTGGTCTAAGGTAGGCTTGATAAAGCTCGTGGTGTCACCAAGGGACTTTCTGCTATATTTACGCCCTCACCAGCGGACCAAAATTCAGCCGAGAATAAGCACAGCAAGAGGCTGAATCTCTTGACGATGTGTTTCTAAGATTCTGATCTTGAACAACCTTCAAAAGTTACCCTCCTCCTACATGTAAAATATAGTATGAGGCAAAATGTAAATAGTAAACAACCGCAGCAAACTGCTCAAATTTTAACAGTATGTTCCCTAGGCATTTATCTAGATGAGCAGTATCCCCCATTTTCATGAATATTCTGAAATCTGGTGTGAGGCGAACACACAGCTTACAAATGATTTCGCACGGGGAAATATGCTGTTAAGTCACTCTGTTACCACCTGGGAACCCCACGTTGTAGTACTGAAGACTACCATTTTATTCACATGAAATCCGGTCTGAAGTATAAAATTAGTTATACATTATTTCAATTTCACGTAAGTAAACTATCTAAATTTTAGTGACCAATATATTTCTTTTCATATGAGTTACATGTCATACTGCAGCAGGGAAAAAAAGGGAACCAGCTGAGAAATGCTCGTATCGGAGTACAAAAATTGCTAATATGTTTCTATTTATTTACAAGACTCTGACTCAAAAATGGGGCACCTGATGCTCGTTCTGCCTTCCTCAGCAAATTTAAAAATTTTCCCAAAAATGTTGCCCTGCGGACATATTCGAGCTTTTTTAACTTGAGAAAGAGGAAGACAGTGGCAGTGGAAAAGGGACGGAAAAGTAATAAATACTGGAATATAATAGACAGTTGCTGTGTTATTGAACGAGTGAAGGAGACAATGCCACTGTCAGAGACAGAGAGGAACACGGTGAAAGTAGAACATAGTTCAAACTGACAGAACATTGCTAGGAAAAGAGTAAGGAGAGACTATTAGAGGGGGAGAAATAAAGAGAAAGCGAAAGTGGAAGTGGACGAAAGCCATTGATAATGCGAGGTGGAGTATATGACAATGACAAGGAGGAAGAGAGAGGTAGTAACAGGGAGAAGAGACAGTAGCAGTAGCAAGAAAAGAATGAGATATTTGCAGCAAGAGAGAGAGCAAGAGGGAGACAGTAAGAGTGAGAGGAGACTGTAGTAGCAGGACAGAACGAAGAGGACTGTGGCTGTGACATAGGAGGCAGTGACAGAGAGACACAAAGTGGTAACGACAATGAGTTGGGCTGAATGAGTGACTGAGAAAGGACACCTGGCAGTGGCTTACAGCGATGGTCTAGTGGGCGTGAAATATCATTAGGGGAGCGTGTGGGAGTTTGAGGTGCGTTACATGTTAAAAAGAGCGTGAATATGTTCGTAAGCCAAAATGTTTTGAAAATTTTTGAAGGTGAAATGGAAGGTAGAATGAGGCAGCTGAGTCTTTTAAATAAACAGGTACATATTTGCATTTTTTTGTCCTCCGAAAGGAGCATTTCCGCTGCTTTAAGTAACTTACATGTTCCCTCCGGAAACTCTATCCTAACAAGAAAAATGTTTCCAAAACT
Organism: Schistocerca piceifrons; assembly: GCF_021461385.2. NCBI lineage: Eukaryota > Metazoa > Arthropoda > Insecta > Orthoptera > Acrididae > Schistocerca > Schistocerca piceifrons. Next base: position 338,874,866 of record NC_060144.1, read on the forward strand.
TCGTCTCCAATATCTGATAGCTGTTTCAGAACTGCTGATGACCTATCAGTGCTTCTACAAAGTAAGTAACAGTTGTAGTTACAAGTTGACCATTATACATTAGCTAAATCCATTAGACGATGTGTTTCTATATGAACTTCCTTGAATGAGAGGGAATGAAATGAGGACAACCATATTCAAATACTCATTGTTACTTAAACCTAACAAACTTTGAGTGAAACCTCCTCCTGTCAACCATGAACCTAACCTCGGACGACAATTTACTCGTGCAAACCACACGTGTTCACCAGACTGGCACAGCACCCCAGTCTAGCACCCCAGCCTCCTGCTTACACTCCACAGGTACGTACCCTCGGGGCATCATATCTCCGTTAATACATTTTACCAATGCCTTTGTCCTTCTTACGTCACAGTGAACAAGACATCTTACATGCACCTGCAAGCATGCCCCAAAGCTTCGTCTAGCCTCAGCTGGTGTACCAACAACGTCTCAGTCTCCTGACAAGGTACTTATCGGCGACAACACTTTCGTTGGTCTCTCACTCACCTCTGACATACCAAGACGGTTCCTCCAGCCTGATCTGAACGAGCTTACATCGTAGACATCGTAGTACACCCCGTGTTACATCAGAACTACAGCTCCTAAGACTAGCGCGCTTAGTGAAAGATACATCATCTGCCGTTTATAGTGCTGTGACTTCAGTCTCACCACAGAAACCTTTACTACTACAGTATAACATCTAGGACTAATTCTCAATAGGAGAGTTAAATGAAAACAACACCTACAAGTTTAAAACAACCTTATTAACTTCTCCTTCATTATATGATTGTCTAGAGTCAGGATATGGCTATTCTTGTTGCCTGCAGTATAGGTGGCAACATGCTTTGTAAAGTAGCTTCTCTTCTAATTATGCATAACTAATTGTTTTATTTTAGTAATCAAGAAAAGAGCATGTACGTATAAACTAGCAATTGGTGTTAAAAAGAAGCTTTTCGATGTAACTGAAGAGGGTGAACATGTTTCTAAAGAGTGGTTTCTGAAGTTTGACTTTATGGTGCACAAACATTTACAGTAATTTAACGATAATTAATTATTTGGTTTCCGTACTTCAATCGATGAAAACGGAAACCTTATAAGATAATTTTGTTGTCCATTTGCCTGTCTATCTGTCGGACTGTTCAAAACACTTTTTCTCAGGAATTCGTGAACGTGTCAAGTTAAAATTTATGCCACATATTAAGGTAACGGTCCTTGGCGATGTACAAGGATGAAGCATCTAATTTAATGTAATCAAGAGATAAGGCCATTTTTGGCACATATTTTGATGCAAATTCACTCACCAAAACTTAGACGGTACATCCCACTGATCTAGAATCATGAAATTTGGCAAGAAGCAAGATTTCACACTACAACCAGAGGAAAAAAGTCGAAAATTGGTAATTTGTAATTATATCATACGAAACTATTTTTTGTCATTTGTTTTCAGACTATCTACGTATCTGTCTGTCTGTCTCTTGAGCCCCCTTTCTCCAAGGAATGGATAGCCGTATCGGGTTGAAATACTACTGTCACGTGGCAGTGTAATGGATGTACAAGTGAGTACAACCAACGATACGGCCATCTACGTCACATATGACAGCTCACTTATCAAAGCCTTACGGTAATTCTCTTTGGTCTAGAATCACGAAATTTTTCAAGCAAGAATGTTTCACATTACAAGCAAAGGAAAAAATTTGGAATTGTTAATTTTTAATTACATCACACGAAAGAAAATTTTTTGTCATTTGTTTTATGACTGTCCGTCTGTCCATCCGTTAAGATCCCTTTTTCTCAGGGACGGGTAGATGCATAATTTTGAAATGTATGCCGCATATTGAAGAGCATAGTCCTTTGCTGTCGTAAAAATGTTAAACTTCTAAGTTAATGCAGTCAAACGATGTAGACAATTATGACGCGTATTTTGGTACTAACAATCTCACTCACTATAGAATGCTTTCCCTTGATGCAGAATCATGAAATTTGGCAAGAATAAAGGTTTCATAGCAAAATTAAAGGAAAAAACGAAAAATTGTTAATTTATAATTGGATCAGATGGAAAAGAATATTTCTATTGTCCATCATTATCTGGCATCAAACTTGAATTTAAAGCATTCTAGAAATTCTTGGAATCCTTGGGACAGATATCTTACCAGTATTAGTGTTGTTAAAAGACAAAAATCGTCGAGATCCTCCACTCCTAGAATGGATGACATGTCTACATACATGATTAAGTTCGTACGGAACCCCCACTACGCGGGCCATATTCGCGTCTGGTCACTCTTTTTAATGTGCTTCCTAACAGCTGAATCAGTTTTTCAGTGCTATTTTGGTATGCAGCGTACGTGTGAAGATTCTCCTGTACGGCGGGATCGCCAGACTTGATGAATAAATCATTGAATTAAGAGATAATAATGTGAAACATACAATGTGAGAGGTGTATTTATTGCTAGTTACTATTTGAACTTAAACATAATTAAATTGTGGTATCGTAAAACGAACCATTTCATTCTCGTTTTAATCTGCATCACCGTGGCGTGAATAAAAAAGGTAGCTGTAGTTAAAACAATAAGCTTTGGCGAGCACTATCTCGATATAGTAATGCTGTTAATATTGAAAATAAAACCACGGAACTGTTGTCAATGAGAGAAAGACTTCGCAGATATTTTGAAGCTTAGGTTGCTATACTGGATAATATTTTGTTATTGGATGATTGGTTGTGATGTCAGAAAGAAAGTGGTCTAATTAAAGTTGATCAGTGGAAATTGCGTGATTCTTTTGTCTGTGCATGTGCGATAGCGTTTGTAAAACTTGTCGGAGGAACTAATTATAGACTGCATTACGTTCTGGGAATTAACTGTTTCCTAAAAATATGAAGCATGTTGCAATTGAATTCCCAGTATCCTCTATCAATTAATTTAGTGGAGTTACACCTATTTTAACTTTAATAATTCTGGCATGGTGGTTGGAGAAGCTGATACGTATGACGACATAACCTTGCACGTCAACTCCCGTTCTGGTATAGATTCTGTGAATGCCTGATGCTGCTACTACTCCGAAACACGCCTAATAACAGCTCTATCAACTACATCTTTCCTGCTCAAACCTCCAGTCATGTCTTTCAGTGGACCACAAGGGTACTGTGGCTTTTCAACCTGCTGCTCCTAAAATTTTAGGTATCATACGTCTCGGTATAGAATACCATTGTCTGTGATATAACTTTAACAGGATTCTGGATCTAGGCAAAGAAATACTTCCCCAGCTAAAATAAAGCACTTATGTATGGTTGATGCGAAACCTCGTGAAACCTGGCATTATATAACTTCCAGGATAAATAACGATAAGAGAAAGGACTTGGAATATTACTGCCTTGTAACTCATGAACTGCAAGCAAAAGCTACAGTCTGGAACCGCGCGACCGCTACGGTCGCAGGTTCGAATCCTGCCTCGGGCATGGATGTGTGTGATGTCCTTAGGTTAGTTAGGTTTAAGTAGTTCTAAGTTCTAGGGGACTCATGACCTCAGCAGTTGAGTCCCATAGTGCTCAGAGCCATTTTTTTGCAAGCAAAAATAGATAACGGAGCGGTAGGTCGAGCAAGCGGATGTTTACGGGGTTTACCTGTGACGATCCTATATTTTAATTGCAGATGATACAGGATTCATAATAGACTGGATAGCAAATTACAGAATAAGCACGTGTGGGCAGATGTGAATACTTGAAATGTCGTAGAGGTGAGGTATCAGGATTGCTACAGTATAAATGTGTGGGCAGAAGTTCACTCTTAAAGTCTAATGGGGCCATGCACTCTGCTAGACAGATCAGCAGATGTTATCACCGCATGAACCATGGACTCCCCATGGTGGGGAGCCTCGCGTGCCTTAGTGATAGAGATAGCCACACCGTAGGTGCAACTACAACGGAGGGGTATCTGTTCAGCGGACAGACAAACGTTTGGTTCCTGAAGGGGGACACCAGCGGTTTCAGTAGTTGCAGTGGCAACAGTCTGAACGGGTGACTGATCTGGTTAGGTCAATCAACATAGCCTTGCTGTGCTGGTACTGTGATTGGCTGAAAGCATGGGGAAAGTACAGCAGTTACTACTTTTCTCGAGGGCATCCAGTTAGGCTGTAGTGTTAGATGATGGTGGCATCCTGTTGCTTAAAACATTTCTGAGGTAAAATAATCATCCTTTTAAATCTCTGCTCCGGGAATACTCAGGAGGACGACGGCATCAAGAAAAACAGAGCTCGCAGTCTACGCATCGGAGCGAGGAATGTTTGATCCCTTAGGAGCTTAGAACATTTAAAAAGGGAAGTGATGGATTGAAGACAGATGTAGCGCCGATTAGTGAAGTCGAGTGGTAGGATGAATAGGACTTCCGCTCAGATGAGTAGATAGTTATACATACAGAATCAAATAGTGGAAATGCCGGAGTAGATCTAATGAAGGTTCAAAAATGGCTCTGAGCACTATGGGACTTAACATCTATGGTCATCAGTCCCCTAGAACTTAGAACTACTTAAACCTAAATAACCTAAGGACATCACACAACACCCAGTCACCACGTCTAATGAAGGATAAGAAAACAGGAATGTGGGTAAGCTGCTACGGACAGCATAGTGGATGCACTGTCGTAGCCGCCGTAGAAAGGAAGCCAACACGCACTACAGTAGAAATTCATATGCCAACTAGCTCCGCTGGTTATGAAGAGATTGAAAGAATGTATCTCAGACAGAAGAAATTATTCAGATAATTTAGTGAGAGGAAAACTTCACTGTAATGCGGGACTGGGATTCGTAGGAGAAAGATGAAAAAGAAGAGAAAATAGTAGTCGAATACGGACTCGGGGGAGGATATGAAGAATTTACCTTGTAGAGATCTGCACCGCTAACACTTGGTTTGAGAAGAATAAAAGAAGGTTGTAAACATGGAAGACACCTGGAGACATGGGAAAGTTTCAGACAGATAATATAATTGTCAGACAGAGATTACGAACCGGCTTTTAAATTGTAAGACATTTCCAGGGGCAGATATGGACTCTGATCACAACTTAATGGTTGTGAATTGTAAACTGAAATTCAAGAAATTTGTAAAAAGATATGAAATTAAGGAGACCTGAATAAGTTGAAAGAACTCGAGCTCATTGGAAGTTTCAGAGGGAGCATTAGGCAACGATTGCCTGAAACAGGAGAAAGGAATACAACAGAAGTTAAATGAGTAGCTTTGACGGGTGAAACAGTGAAGGCGGCGAAGGATCAAACACTTAAAAAGACAAAGCCTAGTAGAAGTTCTTGCTACCACTGAAGATACTGAATTCAATTCATGAAGGGAAAAATATGAAAGTACAACAAATAAAGCAGGCGAAAGGGAACACAAACCTCTAAAAATGGTATTGACCGGAAGTGCAAAATAGCTAAGCAGGAATGCTAGAGGACAGAAGTAAAGATATATAATCATATATGGTGGTCCATTGATAGTGTCCGGGCCAAATATCTCACGAAATAAGCATCAAACGAAAAAACTACGAAGAACGAAACTTGTCTAGCTTGAAGGGGGAAACCAGACGGCGGAATGGTTGGCCCGCTAGGTGGCGCTGCCATAAGTCAAATGGATATCAACTGCGTATTTTTAAACAGGAACCCCCATTTTTATTACATATTTGTGTAGTACGTAAAGAAATATGAATGACTTAGTTGCACCACTTTTTTCGCTTTGTGATAGATGGCGCTGTAATAGTCACAAACGTATAAGTACATGGCATCACGTAACATTCCGCCAGTGCGGACGGTATTTACTTCGTGATATATTACCCGTGTTAAGATAGACCGTTTACCAATTGCGGAATAGATCGATATCATATTGATGTATCGGTATTGTGATCAAAATGCCCAAAGGGCGTGTGCTATGTATGCTGCTCGGTGTCCTGGACGACATCATCCAAGTGTCCGGACCGTTCGCCGGATAGTTACGTTATTTAAGGAAACAGGAGGTGTTCAGCCACATGTGACGCGTCAGCCACTGCCTGCAACAATTGATGATGTCCAAGTGGGTGTTTTATCTGCTGTCGCGAATAATCCGCACATCATTAGCAGACAAACTGATCGAGAATCGGCAATCTCAAAAACGTCGCTGTTGAGAATGCTACAATAACATCGATTGCACCTGTACCATATTTCTATGCACCAGGAATTGCATGGCGACGACTTTGAACATCGTGTACAGTTCTGCCCCTGGGTACAAGAGAAATTACGGGACGATGACAGATTTTTTCCAGGCGTTCTATTTAGCGACGTAGCGTTATTCACCAACAGCGGTAACGTAAACCGGCATAATATGCACTATTGGGCAACTTAAAATCCGCGATGGCTGCGACAAGTGGAACATCAGCGACCTTGGCGGGTTAATGTATGGTGCGGCATTATGGGAGGAAGGATAACTGGCCACCATTTTATCGATGGCAATGTAAATGGTGCAATGTATGCTGATTTCCTACGTAATGTTCTACCGACATTACTACAAGATGTTTCACTGTATGACAGAACGGCCATGTACTTCCAACATGATGGATGTCCGGCACATAGCTCGCGTGCGGTTGAAGCAGTATTGAATAGCATATTTCATTACAGGTGGATTGGTCGCCGAAGCACCATACCATAGGCCACACGTTCACCGGATCTGACGTCCCCGGATTTCTTTCTGTGCGGAAAGTTGTAGGATATTTGCTATCGTGATCCACCGACAGCACCTGACAACATGCATCAGCACATTGTCAATGCATGTACGAACATTACGGAATGCGAATTACTCCCTGTTGAGAGGAATGTCGTTACACGTATTGCCAAATGCATTGAGGTTGACGGACATCATTTGGAGCATTTATTGCATTAATGTGGTATTAACAGGTAATCACGCTGTAACAGCATGCGTTCTCAGAAATGATAAGTTCACAAACGTAAATGTATCACATTGGAACAACTGAAATAAAATGTTCAAACGTATTTTAATTTGAAAAACCTGCCTGTTTCCAACTGTTCGTCTAAAATTGTGAGCCATATGTTTGACACAATTACAGCGCAATCTATCACAAAGCGAAAAAAGTGGTGCAACTAAAACATTCATATTTCTTTACGTACTACACAAATATGTAATAAACAATGGGGTTCCTATTTAAAAAAAAAAAACAACACAGTTGATATCCGTTTGACCTATGGCAGCGCCATCTAGCGGGCCAACCATAGCGCCATCTGGTTTCTCTTTTCAAGCTAGACAAGTTTCGTTCCTTATAGCTTTTTCGCTTGACGCTTATTTCGTGAGTTATTTGGCCCGGTCACGATCAATGGAGCACCCTGTACAACTAGTGGAAAAATAGATATTTCCTATAGGAAAATTAAAGAGACGTTTGAAGAAAAGAAACACAGCTATATGGACATCAAAAGTCTGAGGGGAAACCAATAATAAGCAAAGAAGGGAAAGTGGAAAGATGGAAATAATATGTGGAAGTGCTGTACAAGGAAAATAAACTTGAAGGTGATATATATAGAAAGGGAAGAGGACATAGATGAAAATGAGATAGGATACCGTGAGAAGAATTTGACAGAGCTCTGGAAGATCTAAGTTGGAAGAAGGTCCAGGTAGTAGACGACATTCCATTAGAGCTACTGATATCCTTGGAAGAACCAACCATGACGAAACTTTTCCACTGGTGTGCAAAATGTATGAGAAAGGCGAAGTACCCTCAGACTTCAAGAAGACTATGATAACTCCTGTTTCAAAGAAAGCAAGTGCTGACAGGTGTCAATATTACCGGATTATTAGTTTAATAAGTCATGGTTGCAAAATACTAACAAGAATTATTTACAGAAGAATGGAAAAACTGGCAGAAGCCGACCTCGAGGAGGATCAATTTGATACCAGAGAAATGTGTGGGACACGCGAGGCAAGACTGACACTACGGCTTACCTTAGAAACCAGGTTACGGAAAGGCAGACCTAAGTGAAGTATATGGCTTTTGGAGTATTGTAGAAGTCGACTGGAAGTTAACTGGTGTAACTTAAAGGGGGCAGAAGGTTATTTACAACTTGTATAGAAACTTGTAACAGTCGAAGTGCAAGAAATGAAAGCAGCAGTGGAGAAGGGAGCGAGAGGGCGTTCTAGCCTATCCCCGATGTTATTCAATCTGTACTTCGAGCAAGCAGTAACCGAAAGCAAAGAAATATTTGGAGAAGGAATTAAAGTTCAGTGAGCAGTAATAAGAAGTTTGATGTTTGCGATTACATTGTAATTCTGTCAGAGACAGCAGAGGAGTTGGAACACAATGGAAAGGAGGATATTAGATGAATATTAACAAAAGCGAAACAAGGATAATGGTATGTAAGTGAATTAAATGAGGCGATACCGGGAGAATTAAATTACGAAACGAGACACCAAAAGCAGTAGATGAGTTTTTCTATTTGGGCAGCAAACACGATGGCCGAGGTACAGAGTATATAAAATATAGACTGGCAATTATAAGAAAACCGTTCTGGAGAAGAGAAATATGTTAACATCGAATATAGAATTAAGTGCTAAAAAATACACTCCTGGAAATGGAAAAAAGAACACATTGACACCGGTGTGTCAGACCCACCATACTTGCTCCGGACACTGCGAGAGGGCTGTGCAAGCAATGATCACAAGCACGGCACAGCGGACACACCAGGAACCGCGGTGTTGGCCGTCGAATGGCGCTAGCTGCGCAGCATTTGTGCACCGCCGCCGTCAGTGTCAGCCAGTTTGCCGTGGCATACGGAGCTCCATCGCAGTCTTTAACACTGGTAGCATGCCGCGACAGCGTGGACGTGAACCGTATGTGCAGTTGACGGACTTTGAGCGAGGGCGTATAGTGGGCATGCGGGAGGCCGGGTGGACGTACCGCCGAATTGCTCAACACGTGGGGCGTGAGGTCTCCACAGTACATCGATGTTGTCGCCAGTGGTCGGCGGAAGGTGCACGTGCCCGTCGACCTGGGACCGGACCGCAGCGACGCACGGATGCACGCCAAGACCGTAGGATCCTACGCAGTGCCGTAGGGGACCGCACCGCCACTTCCCAGCAAATTAGGGACACTGTTGCTCCTGGGGTATCGGCGAGGACCATTCGCAACTGTCTCCATGAAGCTGGGCTACGGTCCCGCACACCGTTAGGCCGTCTTCCGCTCACGCCCCAACATCGTGCAGCCCGCCTCCAGTGGTGTCGCGACAGGCGTGAATGGAGGGACGAATGGAGACGTGTCGTCTTCAGCGATAAGAGTCGCTTCTGCCTTGGTGCCAATGATGGTCGTATGCGTGTTTGGCGCCGTGCAGGTGAGCGCCACAATCAGGACTGCATACAACCGAGGCACACAGGGCCAACAACCGGCATCATGGTGTGGGGAGCGATCTCCTACACTGGCCGTACACCACTGGTGATCGTCGAGGGGACACTGAATAGTGCACGGTACATCCAAACCGTCATCGAACCCATCATTCTACCATTCCTAGACCGGCAAGGGAACTTGCTGTTCCAACAGGACAATGCACGTCCGCATGTATCCCGTGCCACCCAACGTGCTCTAGAAGGTGTAAGTCAACTACCCTGGCCAGCAAGATCTCCGGATCTGTCCCCCATTGAGCATGTTTGGGACTGGATGAAGCGTCGTCTCACGCGGTCTGCAGGTCCAGCACGAACGCTGGTCCAACTGAGGCGCCAGGTGGAAATGGCATGGCAAGCCGTTCCACAGGACTACATCCAGCATCTCTACGATCGTCTCCATGGGAGAATAGCAGCCTGCATTGCTGCGAAAGGTGGATATACACTGTACTAGTGCCGACATTGTGCATGCTCTGTTGCCTGTGTCTATGTGCCTGTGGTTCTGTCAGTGTGATCATGTGATGTATCTGACCCCAGGAATGTGTCAATAAAGTTTCCCCTTCCTGGGACAATGAATTCACGGTGTTCTTATTTCAATTTCCAGGAGTGTATTTTTTGAAGGTATTTGCCTGGATTGTAGGCATGTATGAAAGTAAAACACGGGCAATAAAAAGTTGAGGCAAGAAGAGAATATAAGCTTTTGAAACGTGTTGGCACAGAAAAATGCTGATGGTTACATGGGTGGATCATGTAACCAATGAAGAGATACTTAACAGAACTGGGAGAAAGGAAATATTTGGCTAAAACTGACTAAAAGAAGGAATCGGTTGAAAGGACTCATTCTGAGACATGAAGCGGTCGCCAATGTAGTATTGGAGGGAAGCATGGGGCAGAGAGAGTAAAAATTCTATGGGGAGACCAGGAGATTGTAGGACAACCACCCCTTTTCCTTCGGATAGTGCGAAAATACCTCATTGCAATATTTTATTGGGAATAGACTGGTCAAGAAGGTACGACAACGTGGTCTTCACGTTCACCAGACCTGAATCCACTGCATTCTTGGCTACGGGGACGGTTCAGGTCATTGGTACATGCCCAACCGATCCACAATGTGACCAGTGCATGTAATGTAATGTAAGGATGTGTCGTAACCTAATGCAGCACTACCTACGCCGGCCGTTGTGGCCGAGCGGTTCTAGGCACTTCAGTCTGGAACCGCGCGACCGCTACGATCGCAGGTTCGATTCCTGCCTCGGGCATGAATGTGTGTGATGTCCTTAGGTTAGTTAGGTTTACGTAGTTCTAAGTTCTAGGGGACTGATGACCTCAGATGTTAAGTCCCATAGTGCTCACAGCCATTTTTTGAGCCTACAGTGTCTACTTCCACGTAGACGACAGATGGGAATGAGAGGACAGATTGGCCCATATCTCAGCAGGTACTGGTTTTGTTACACGGACATCTCTTCCAGTTTTAACCACTGCTACCTGGGGTTTAAAAAAATTGTGATATAAAATGCAGACTGGCAATGGCAAGGAAAGCGTTTCTAAAGAAGAGAAATTTGTTAACATCGAGTATAGATTTAAGTGTCAGGAAGTCTTTTCTGAAGGTATTTGTGTGGAGTGTAGCCATGTATGGAAGTGAAACATGGACGATAAATAGTTTGGAAAAGGAGAGAATAGAAGCTTTCGAAATGTGGTGCTACAGAAAAATGCTGAAGATTATATGGGTAGATCATATAACTAATGAGGAGGTGTTGAAGAGGATTGGGGAGAAGAGAAGTTTGTGGCACAACTTGACTAGAAGAAGGGATCGATTGGTAGGACATGTTCTGAGACATTAAGGGATCACCAATTTAGCATTGGAGGGCAGCGTGCAGGGTAAAAATCGTAGAGGGAGACCAAGAGATGAATACACCAAGCAGATTCAGAAGGATGTAGGCTGCAGTGGGTACTGGGAGATGAAGAAGCTTGCACAGGATAGAGTAGCATGGAGAGCTGCATCAAACCAGTCTCAGGACTGAAGACCACAACAACAGCAACAACCTGCGGTTTGTGGGTGGCGGGGGGGGGGGGGGGGGGACGGTGTAGCTTCCTTGGATACAATTACTGAAAAGGAACTTCTAAAGTACATAGTAACCTTGTAACCTCCCCACAAAAATTTTAAATGATATGTCAATATTATTTAGAAATGGTAATGGACATTGCGCTAAGTATAACCTCCCCACTGAAATTTTAATGACAGAAATAATAAATGAATAGGAGCCAAGAATAACCTCCCTGCAATGAAATGTACTGACAAAGGCAACAAAAATGTGAAATTCGCAATCTGACTCTGGTGTAAGCTCCCACAAAAATAATGAAAAACAATTCAGTGCTAATGAAATTCAATTAAACCGAAATATCGGTCTTTGGCCCTGTGTAAAACAATCAGAATTAAAGTCTTACCTCATTGTAACTGCTAGTCAAATTTCTGCTCTTATTCTTGCGCACGGCTTGGAGGAACTGCATTGCAAATAATAATATTCTTTTTTTTTTGAAACTTTTCTTTAAGGGAAGTGGAACGAAATAGTTACTTCAATTAAATAAAAATTTTATGTAAAATTGCTTTTGAAATCAAAATTATTATTGGGGGCACTTGTTGAAAATTAATTACAATAAATAAACCTTACATTATCCGATGATTATCTTAATTAACAGTATACCTCATTCAGCATCTTGACCAGTGTTGCCGACAGACTACATCACACAACCGCACTGGGCTGCTACCACTGACCGACCGCCCTTCATGACGACTACTAGCGTACTGCCCGCCACTGAACAGAGCTACTGACTCGCAACGACTACTACAGAGTACTGCTCTGCATAACGACAACTAGCGAACTGCTCGCAACACTCGCGCGGTCAAGCGCATACTCTCTGGTCAGAGACGCTGCAATGCCTCGCCATCGCTGCTACGTTACATACGTGTTTCATAACCCTCCACTGGGGGGGGGGGGCAAAAATTTGGCAGCGATGGTGAGTCATTTGGACTTGCCAAGTGCGGCAAAATTTTTCTTTAATTAATAAACTTCTACAATTTACAGAATATTTAGATGTAGTACATGAATTAAATGTTGTGCACACGCACTAAGTATAAAATATATCAGACAAAGACAAAATGTAAGTACAAAACATAGTAACAAATCAGAAAAATATATATACAAATTACTTGACAGATAACAAAGTGCACAGGCACTGAAAAAATTCTTTAGCATATTCAGAACAAATAAACAGACTGGCAAAAAATATTATGTTGACAAGTGACATGAGTGCACATGCACTGCAGTTGAGAACATATCAGTAAATGATGAAACGTATATACAATGAGTAACAAATGACATAAGTGCATACGCATTGAAGTATTGAATATACAGAATGAGTACAAATCATATTGAAAAATGAGAAAAGTGCACAGGCACTGAAGTTCAGTAGAAAACATATTAACACCTAACATACGTGCACATGCACTGTAGTTCAGAACATATCATCAAAATAAAAAATGTATATACAATATAAAAGACAAGAGTGTACATATACTGTACTTCAGAACAAATCGAAAAAAAATGTCTTTAGCATTTTCGCAATAAATAAACATAATGGCAAAAAAAAAATCATGTCCAAAGTGCACACGCACTGAAAAAATGTCTTTAGCATTTTCACAACAAATAAACATAATGGCAAAACATCATGTCGACCAGTGACATAAGTGTACTCGCACTGGAGTTCATCGAATCGAAAAAAATGTATAACCCACGAACATAAATGATGTTACCAAAAAATTATTTTCCTTATGTGACAAGAATTAGGATAGGAAAGGGAAGGATTGCATCATGGTTGTAGCACTTTAGATTGCACACAGCTGTTCTGAAAGTCCATATCTTTCCACAGAAGTACAACACCAAGTGACACAATTTGAAGTTCTTTTCCCATCAGAATTTATCAGTGTAGCCAAGACACTGAACTGTCGTAGTAATGTTCCATGTTTTCATTTTGGCAGTACATTAGGTACACCAAACAGTGGGACCATAATAACGTCTTCATCGCTCACGGTGGTGGACAACATGTCGTGTCAACACCACTCTCTTACAAGGCACACCAACGTAGAATTAGTGCAAAACCAAATATAGTGCTCCATGATCACTGGGATAAACAGGACAAATGGACATTGCAGTAATTCAGGGTAGTTAGCTCATGAGGTGAAGGACATTAAGTCACATAATATTCACAATTACAGTCTTCATTAGTAGTTTGTGGCATTCATAGCCCAGTTATTGAACATTTCTGTACCAAGTATGTAGTTTTACAGAAAAATGTTCATGAATTGTTTTACACAAAATCAGTAGCCTTCTTTTCCTAGTTACAATGCATTATGAAATAATCGCATTCTTTTCCTGTTACAAAGTATAGCATAGTTAATTAATTATTTGTCATTCCAATAGTATTAATCATTAGCCTTTTCCTAATTACAAAGGATTATGAAACAGTCACATTCCTTTCCAGTTACAAAGTATGGCATAGTTAATTAATCATTCATCATTTCAATAGTAATAATCATTAGCTTTCTCCTAATTACAAAGTTTTATGAAACAATCGCATTCTTTTCCAGTTACAAAGTATGGCATAGTTAGTTAATTATTTGTCATTTCAATATATAGTAAGAATCATTAGCCTTTTCCTAATTACAAAGCATTATTAAACAGTCACATTCCTTTCCAGTTACAAAGTATAATTAAGAATCATTAGCCTTCTTCTAATTACAGTTAATTAATCATTTGTCATTTCAATATAGTATTAATCATTAGCCTTCTCCTAATTACAAAGCATTATGAAACAATCGCATTCTTTTCGAGTTACAAAGTATGGCATAGTTAATTAATTATTTGTCAGTTAATTAATTATTTGTCAGTTAATTAATCATTTGTCATTCCAATAGTAATAATCATTAGCTTTTCCTAATTACAAAGCATTATTAAACAATCACATTCTTTTCCAGTTACAAAATATAGCATTGAAAACAAGAGTTAATTAATGGCATAATTAATAACATATTCATGGAGTGACATTAATTATTGGCACTCAGTGGCCAGCAAGTATTGAATAGAATAAAAACATAGTTCATCATTCAGTAGTATTCAGATCATTACGAAGTCATTATTAAAAATCAGCTAATTACAGTCATAGCATTAATAATCATGGGCATTATAAGTAGTCTCATTACAATAAACAGTGGCAGTTATTAGCTAGTGACAAAGCATTATTTTATATATATACTTTTTTTTTGTCTCATTAAGAAGTCATTACTGAAGTGACATACTATTCAGAGCTAATCAGTATTACTCAGAACTTTCTCAAACTGGTATCACTATTTGGGACTGGTAATACATTTTTTTTTGTTAGCAATGCATTGCGTTGGGATCGATAATTAATTGCTGAGGCATAACACTACTTGCTTTTGACCTATTGCTGCAAATGAGGATAGGTAACGTCATTCGTCATGAGTCAGCTGTAGCAGGATTATGTAACAAAGCAGTATATGTGATCACATTTATAAATGATAGACACAAATGGGTAAAAAAATAAAAATGCAAGTACTAGAACAGGTATAATAAGTAACAGGTTTAGCAAGTATCATGAAAAGCTTCTCCTGGAAAAAATACAAAAGGGATTATTGACCTGAAAGAAGAAACGCACACTATGCTGAAAAGTAGTGAACTTCGAATTAACAGGTAGTGAAATGTGTATAAAAATGTGTTCCATAGCTGTCCTTTCCAAAACTTTCTGTCATCCTACTATGCAATATAACACCTGCTGTCAAAACAAACTGCAACAAATACTTAAATAACTACATAGCCTAAATATAACTTCACCATTATCCTCATCTGTAAAGAAAAAACTTCATTATTCATTATCCATATTATCATAACTTCATTATTATCATCACCTGTAAAGAAAAACTTCATTATTCATAATACCATATCCTTCATCATTATTCATCAGTATTCATTATCATCTGCAAAAGATCACTTCATTACTCATTATCCAACTATTCCTTATCTCTAGCATATTTCATCACTAAAACTAAGATGTGTAGTTCAGTCTGACAGCCTGCATCAATCACCTTGTATTCTGAAAGAAAAAATTAGTTAAGACTGCTATTCTATGATGAGTATAGTATATTCTTGTTAATGCTTGTTAATCCTGGTCCATTTACTCTTCTTCATAAAGTTATTGCATCTTCTTTCGTTTATTCCGTAGGTGAAATTCCCATTTCTGTTGAATTTGTTTCTTACACGCATTATTTCTTTCTGAAATTGATGAACAAAGATTAACGTCTTGCATTTAAATCATATACCCACTAAATAATGACTGGTTTATGGTAACATAATTAACCATACAGCATAACATGACAGAAAACGTAATGTGTCAAAGACATTGACAGTGTTCAGATGCAAAAATGTACACAGAATATCACAATGCAGCAGCAAAAAATGTAAAACAGTCACGATCTTGAGATGTCATAAGGCAAAAAATGTCAAAGTCGACTGGTGTGTGTTATATCTTAACTATTTCACAGTGCATATAAACAAAACTGGAGTACAATCATATACACAAAAAAAAGTGGAAAATGTGCACGGTCTGATGTGTAACGACAAGAAAAGCGACCTGCTAACCTTACCTTGCCGGGCACTTGCCAAGAAAAAATACGATAATCATCAGTAATTAGTCAGGTGAAATAATTGCATTAGTAAATGACATCATAGTGTGTTGAATCATAAAGTGTCTTCATTCAATAAACGGTTTAATGTTTGAGATATGGTGATTGCCTTTCGATTTTCTGGTTCTCAAAGTTTCGACGTGTACAACATTGGGGTGAGGGATGCTGCGAATCCGATATGGACCTGCGTATAGAAGTTCAAATTTACTGCACTTACCTTTTAACTTGCTGGATAAATAGTGTGTACGTACTAATATCTTCTGTCCAACGTGAAAGTCGCGGGGTCTACAAACCTGTTTTTGCTGTCTTCTCCGGCGCTCTGCGGCACGTTTGATGTTGTTCAGCGCAATGTCAATTATTTCGTGGTGTCTTAGTCGACAACATTTAGGGAAGTTTACTAATTCTTTAATTTTGTTTGGTGGTTCAACGTTTTTCAGTATAACAGACGGAGATAGCATAGTGGATTCATTTGGAATGGAATTAATTACATCTTGGAATGAGAGTATGTGTGTATCCCAATCAATATGTCTTTAGTGGCAGTATATTCTACACAGTTTACCAATTTCTTTCATTTATCTTTCACAGGGGTTCGAAGAAGCATGGTACTTGGATATGTAAATCGGAGAAATGTTTCTGGCTCGTAACATGCGTGTCCATACGCTACTACGAAATTGAGATCCATTGTCAGAAATTACTCTCATCACATGCCCTACATGAAATAGAAAATGTTTTACAAATGCTTTCGAAACAGTTTTAGCAGTAGCTTTGCGTAATGGAGTGAAAGTAACAAATTTTGAAGTGAGCTCAACAGCGACAAAGATGTAGCAAAAACCTCTGTTAGTTCTCGGAATCGGACCAAAAATATCTACTGCGGCCATGTGTCTTAATTTAACAGGTACAATGAAATATAAAGGAGGAATATGTGAAGTGGTGTCTGATTTAGCTTTCTGGCAAATTTTACAAGACGCTAAAACTCGTCGTATACGTTTCTCCATGTTGGTAAAGTAACAGTTCTGTCTCAGTATAAGAAAACATTTTCGTGCTCCGTAATGTGCGTAACTTAAATGAGTGTACCAAATTAATTTGTTAACCAGTTCGTCAGGAATGCATAATAACCAATTGTTGCTGTCAGGATGAGAGCGGCGAAACAGAATGTCATTGCGTACAGTGTAGTGGTTCCTAATCGTAACATTTTTTCTATCTTGCCAAAGGTGTTTAATTTCTTTCCACATATTGTCTTTATTTTGCTCCTTTGCTATGTCCTGTAATGACATTTTCAAATGCAACTTGCTGAATGTACATGACACTGAAATTTGTTTTGCAGAAGTTGGTTGCTACGTCTTGCTGATTGTTGCCGAGAGAACGCGATAGTGCATCTGCTATAACATTTTGTGTGCCGGGAATGTGGACAATCGTAAAATTAAATTCCTGTAAATAAAGTTTCCATCTACTTAACCTGTCGTGAGTAAATTTAGCTGAAAGCAAAAATTGTATCGCTCTGTGGTCTGTGTAAACGGTGGTATGTCTGCCATAAAGAAAATGCCTAAATCTCGTAAAAGCCCATACAACACACAATGTTTCCAATTCTGTAACGGAGTAATTTCGTTCAGCAGGTGACAAAATGCGACTTGCAAATGCGATGTTTTTAATTACTGTTGAACCATCTTCTTCTATTTCCTGGAAAATGTGTACGCCTAAAGCGCTGTTGGAACTGTCGGTAGCAATGGAAAAATTTCTGGTAAGATCTGGGTGCGATAAAAGTGGAGCATTCAACAAAGCATGTTTCAGGTTCACAAATTCAGAATGTGCTTGCTTATCCCAAGACCAAATAGTGTTTTTACCTGTTAATTGGCATAGTCTAGGCGTGTCTAAAGCGGAATGGTGAATAAATTTACGAAAAAAGTTAATTAAGCCCAAAAAACTGCGTAGTTGTTTCTTCGTCGTAGGAACACTAATGTCACGTAGAGCTTGAAGTTTTTCCGGATCAGGCGCAATGCCTTCTGCTGAAATTACGTGTCCAAGAAATTTTATAGAAGTTTTGCCAAAATGCGATTTACTGAGGTTAACTGTAAGTCCTTGTGCATGGAAAGTTTGTAACAGACGTTCTAAAATCACATTGTGTTCAGACCAGTTAGCTTCTGCAATAAGAATGTCGTCTACATACGTCGTAATTCTGTCTCTAAGTTCTGTCGGAAGTATTGTGTTCAAACCGCAAATAAAAGCTGCAGAAGAAATAGTTAAGCCGAATGGTAATTTGCAAAATTGATAACAGTCGCCAAAACAAAGAAATGCTGTGTATTTTCTACAGTTCGGATGAAGCTGAATTTGCCAAAATCCCGATTTCAAATCTAATGTGGAATAAATAGCTGTACCATGAAATTTCTGTAAAAGTTCCTCTAGAGTCTGGGGTCGATCAGTTTCATTAATAATAATGTCATTAATATGACGTGAATCAAGTACGAGGCGAAGTGAGCCATCTTTTTTCTTAACAATATGTGGCGGGTTTATGTACGGACTAACTGCTGGTTCTATAATTCCTTGATCAAGCATATCCTGCAATTCTTTTTTAACTTGTTCTCTGTGAATATATGGAATGGGATAATGCTTTGCTTTAAATGTGTCGTGCGGTTTGACTTGAAATTCATACATAAAGCCGGACATAGTACCAGGAATGTTGTCAAAAACTGGAGCTTGCTGTAAAAGAATTTTGTGTAATTGCGTTCGTTCGTCGTCTGTAGTTGCACTGCTCTCTTTAACCTTATCAGAAATCAATTGCATTACGTCGTAGTCAGCTTCGTCTGGAGTATTATAGTTGTGTACGTACGTATCCGCGAACGATGTGGGATTACAGTCTATGTCACGTGTTGCGGAAATGACCTCTGTGCGGTTAATTGTTTGTTCTTCCGCAGATAAAGAGTGCTGAAATTCTAGAGCCAACTGCACATTTACATCCTTTAACATTAAATAAGAATTTTGAAAATCGATAACTGCGTCGTGTTGTACCAGAAAATTCGTACCTAAAATTACGTCTGTTGTCAATAAAGGAACAATCCAAAATTTAGAGTGGAAAGTATGACCTCCAATACAAAATGATAAATGCGTCTGTAATTTAACGTCTACACCTTTACTCGGTACTGCTCCTTTCACTTTTGTTTTGCCTAAAGGTAATGTCGGATAAGTATTCTCTTTGTTGCACTCGTTGAAAGTTTCTTCATTTATTGCTGATATCGGTGAGCCGGAATCAATTACTGCTGAGAATTTCGATGAACCAATTTTAATTTCGATAACAGGATGTGAAATGGTTTTCTGAACAACTGGTCTTTCCTGCAAGAGAGTGTCTCTAATGTCGTCAAAAGTAATTACATTTTCGTGAACAGCATTTTGCGTGTCTGAAGTAGTGCTTGTATTATTGGAAGATGCGATCTGTACAGTATCTAGTCAGATTCTATCTGACGTGTTATTATTATTAGGAGGATTCTGTGGCATTTCTACTATTTGAACAGTTCTATTACTTCTTCCAGACGTGTTACGCTCTGGATGGTACCTACTGTCGGGTTCATTCATGAGAATATGTTCTTGCGTACAATTTTGCTGTTGGTGAGACCGACTGTTATTATATGTACGCTGATAATTGTGCTCATCGTTTTTACGTCTGTCGTAATAGTCATTCCTATACGGTGCATTACGATAGGAATTGAAATACTGTCTTCTTTGTACGTAGTTGTTTCCTTGCTGACGTACGTTACTATTTCTTGTATCAGGGACTATACGTGCACGCGGCGATACATTAAAGCCTGGTTGACCTTGTGCATTCCATTGTTGGTTAGGTATGCTAACCGGCTGGTTTTGATGTTGTTGTTGTGAAACACCTCTATTGTTACTAAAGTGTGGTTCCTGTTGCTGAAAATTTTGACGATATTGATAATTAGAATTTTGGCTGTTATTAGAGTTTTGGTAATTGTCGTTCCTAAAGCGTCTGTCATCTTTCCTATTGAAATTACGTGTCTGATCATAATTGCTGTACTTTTGTTGACCTTGGTTATTATAAGAAAAATTTTTGTTTACAAAAGAATAATCAGATTGTTGTACTTCCAAGAGCTGTAAAAGATCTCTGAATGCTGAAATGTTTTCTTTTTGCTGGCCCGTTAGAAGTGACACTCGTAATGACCGTGGTAATTTAGAGATGCATAATTGTATAAGTGCGGATTCACTGTACGGTTCACTTAGGTACTGGTTTTGTTGTACCATGTGCTCAAAAAATTGCGTCACACTGGGAAAATTTGAGTTCTCGTAATTCGGCAAACTAATTAACTGATCTTTAATTCCGCGCTGTGTCGTCTTCGACCAATACGCAGATAGAAAAGCATTCTGAAACTCTTCTACTGAATAGCATTGCCTCGCGATCGGTCTCATACGAGTTGCCGGTTCGCCTTCCAAAAAACTGCAAATAAATTCAAGTTTATGCGTTACAGGCCAAGTCGGTGGAAGAGCAAAGCTAAATTGTTGAATCCAATCCAGTGGGTGAATCTGCGTTCTATCGTTTTTAAAAACCTTAAACTTTCTCACTGACAGAAAATGTTTGTAGTCGAAATTATCATCTCTGTGTGATGAAACATGTTCAGGATCGTAAGAGAATCTATTGAACTGTGGTTGATCGGAATCTAAGTCCCGTACTCTCTGTAGATTACCCAAATTATACGCGCTGCGTGAGTCTGACAAATGTTCATAAAGTGGCGTCTGTTGTATGTTATTATTAACTGAAATGTTTTTCATCTCTGTTACTTCTTGTTATAAACTCGACAATTTTCTACGCAACGTGTTATTAGACGAATCGATCTCATTAATTGTCTGCTGTAAATTTTGAAATTCAGGTGTTTGGTTAAATGAAATCGGTGCAGTATCGTCTGATTTATTGTCATTAGTACTTTCGATGACGTCAATACGACTGGCCAGTTCATCATATTTTTCAGTCAGTATTTTTGCCTGATCATCGGTTTTAGAATCGGAGGCATTAATCTGTTTTTGCAACTTACGCGTAGTTTCGCTCAGTTTTTTAACATCAGCTTTGATGACATCTGAATCATGTGCTAGTTCTAATTGTTCGAATCTGTCTGTCACTGTTTGAATATTTACTGTGTGTGTATTTGTTTTTGATTTAAGATCAGAAATTTCATGACGTAATTCCGCGTTCAACTGTTCGATGGTGTTAATTTTGTCGGACACTGTAGTAATATTATTGTCTACATACGTTTTTGCCTTCGCAAACATTTTACGTTTGTCTTCTTGTCTTTGAGCAGTGATTGTTTCCATGACTTGACGTTTGACTTTATTTTGATCCTGAATAAATTTGCGGAAACGCGTATCACTGTTTTGTATGTGAAGATTAAAGCGTTCGTCAATCTGAGTGTTCTGCTGTTCGAATTTCGCGTCTATCTTTGCGTCCACTGTGCGCGAAAGTTCTACTGTCATTGCTTTAAACTCGTCCCGTAATTGTGTAGCTTTTTCAGAGCATTGTTTAGCGACTCCGCTAATTTCGTCTCTGAGTGTTTCTGTTGCGGCTGTTTGCATTTCTCTTAATTCTTGCGCAACAGATTTAATTTCTTCGCTATTTTTTTGTGAACAAGCCTCAATTTCCACGCGCAACTGTTCCTTAGTGTCATGACACTGCGCGGCAACGGCTCTTATTTGTTCACTAAGCTGTCTAAAATCTTCACTCTGTTGTCTCGCCTGTTCACTAAGTTGTTGTTTGAGCTTTTCGTTATCTTGTTTGTTCTGTTCTTTAAGTTGTCTGAAATTGTTGTCTGTTTTCTCACACTGTTGTTTGTTTGATTCAAGAATTTGTAGCAACAATGCCTTAAGTGGATCCGATACAAAATTAGCATTTCTATTCTCCGTGCTATTTAATGGTGGATCTGAAATTGTCTTGTTTTGCGTGACCATTTGGTCATTTTGAGATTCACAAAAAGGTTTGTCAGTCGAATGTCCACTGTCGGTCATTATTTCGGAATTAAATAGATCCGTCGTACTTTGAGTATCCTGTTCATTTTCATTAGACAAATTTGTCTGTACGTTACTTGAGTTTTCCGAATCGGGTGTGTTAAGCTGGGCAGCGCTCATTACAATAGAGCGTTCTGCGTCATCAATTGTCGTCAAATTAACAGACGAGACAATTGAGTTCGTTTGTTCATCATTAAGATAAAAGTCATCATTAGAGGTTGGAATGCACTGATTGTTAGTGAACGCAGGATTGTCATCTTTACACTGCGTGTCACAATTACTATCGGTCACGTTGTTTAAGTCGGTAATTTCATTCACAATACTTCGCGATACACTATTCACAGTCTTTCGCGGCATTTTTACAATAGTCACAATTATTCACAAAACAAATAAGCACAATGCAAAAGCAACACACAAATACAATAGAGCAAAGAATAGCCGTTGACCTGTAGAAAGGAAGTCACAAGTTAATAAAAGCGTAGCGCCAAATCCTAATTATATCTAAGCAAATAAGAGCAGATATCTGACTGTTGTTCAAAAGACTCTCAACGAAATACGATCCTGGACTGGGTGTCGCCAAGTGTAACCTCCCCACAAAAATTTTAAATGATATGTCAATATTATTTAGAAATGGTAATGGACATTGCGCTAAGTATAACCTCCCCACTGAAATTTTAATGACAGAAATAATAAATGAATAGGAGCCAAGAATAACCTCCCTGCAATGAAATGTACTGACAAAGGCAACAAAAATGTGAAATTCGCAATCTGACTCTGGTGTAAGCTCCCACAAAAATAATGAAAAACAATTCAGTGACAAGAAAATTCAATTAAACCGAAATATCGGTCTTTGGCCCTGTGTAAAACAATCAGAATTAAAGTCTTACCTCATTGTAACTGCTAGTCAAATTTCTGCTCTTATTCTTGCGCACGGCTTGGAGGAACTGCATTGCAAATAATAATATTCTTTTTTGTTTTGAAACTTTTCTTTAAGGGAAGTGGAACGAAATAGTTACTTCAATTAAATAAAAATTTTATGTAAAATTGCTTTTGAAATCAAAATTATTATTGGGGGCACTTGTTGAAAATTAATTACAATAAATAAACCTTACATTATCCGATGATTATCTTAATTAACAGTATACCTCATTCAGCATCTTGACCAGTGTTGCCGACAGACTACATCACACAACCGCACTGGGCTGCTACCACTGACCGACCGCCCTTCATGACGACTACTAGCGTACTGCCCGCCACTGAACAGAGCTACTGACTCGCAACGACTACTACAGAGTACTGCTCTGCATAGCGACAACTAGCGAACTGCTCGCAACACTCGCGCGGTCAAGCGCATACTCTCTGGTCAGAGACGCTGCAATGCCTCGCCATCGCTGCTACGTTACATACGTGTTTCAACCTCCAAAGTGGCGCATATAACGAAGGTATTTTCCAAGCGGAGAGCTATCATTGAGTTTCTTGTGAAATGAAATGAGAGGAGCATTCAATAAGTAATCCAACACATTTTTTCTTGGCTAATTGTGGTTGAAAAAATTCGGTATTTGTTGTGTGACATTGTGAAGTATTCCGTTTTAGGACCTACAGTTTCACGAATTTCCGATGTGGCAGCGCTGTACATAGTAACCTCCAAAGTGGCGCTTGTAACGAAGGTGTTTTCCAGGCGGAGAGTTGGCATTGAGTTTCTGTTGGTGGAAAACCAGAGCGTCGCAGATATTCATAGGCATATGCAGAATACTGCGAAGACCTTGCAGTGAACAAAAGCACGGTGAGTCGTTGGGCGAAGCGTCTGTCACCGTCGCAACACGGTCTCACAAAGCCAGTTCCATCATTCGTGTGCAGGCCGGACGCACATAACTGTGAGTCCCGCAATATTGGCAAATCAGACACTTCGCTGCACAGCTGGACTCTCTGTTGGTAGTGCTAACACACTCTTCCAGCAGTTGAGATGCTCAAAGTAACGTGACAGTTGGATTCGTCGCCGCCTAACAGAAGACCATAAAGAGCAACGAAGGACCTTCTGTGCGGAATTGCTTGCACGATATGAAACTGATCGCGAAAATTTTTAGTCGAACATCATCACAGGCGATTAAACCTGGATTCATCACTTCGAAACAAACAAAACGGCAATCCATGAAGTGGCGCCACGCCATCTCACCTCCGGATAAAAAGTTCCAAATCGAACCGTCAGCCGGTCATGGCGACGGTCTTCTGGGACTCTGGGACTTCTGGGACTTCTGGGACTGATGTCCTTCTTCATGTTGTATCGATCAATTCGGAAATCTATTGTGTTACCCTCACTTCAGCGTGTTCGTCGCCCTAAAAATGTAAATGAACTTCTTCTTCATGACAACGCAAGGCCTCACACAAGTTTACGTACGCGAGAGGAGCTCACAAAACTTCATTGGTTTTTTCCTCTTTTCTACCCTACAGTCCGGATCTCGCAACTTCCGATTTCCATCTGTTTGGTCTAATGAAGGACGCACTTCACGGGAAGCAGTACACGGATGACGGGGCTGTTACTGATGCAGCAAGACTTGGCTCTGACGTTGACCATTAGAGTGGTACAACGCGAGCATAGAGCCGCTTCCAGGACGACGGCTCAAGGCCGTCGCATTGAACGGACGCTATGTTGAAAAGTACGGTTTTGTAGCCAAAAGAGTGGTGAACAACATGGTGTATGGAATCCTTAATGAAATCAACTTGTTCTCAGAAAAAAATGTGTCCCATTACTTATTTGAACACCCTTCACAGGTACAACTCAAAGTGTATGGTTATAGATAGAGAGGTGCTGAACAAAACTCGTATAGTGTTGAAGAGAACAGCACGTTAAGCGTTGATTGACTACTGTAGCGGAATATTTTCAAATGATCGTTCATATAGCCCAAAGAAATTCTGGTCGTATGTAAACGCTTTAGTGGCACCACAGTTCGTATCCAGTAATTTATGGTTGAGACACGAACCGAAACAGAGGATAGTAAAGCAAAAGAAGAAATGTTTTGTTTTCAAATGTTTCTTTACAATGTAAAACTCAGGAGAATTGCCCCTGTTTACTTCTCGTATCACTGAAAAGGTAAATGAAGCAAATATTAGTGTCAGTGCCGTTGAGGAACTGTTGAAATCGTTAATACTGGACGAGGTTGCATGGCCCGATGGAATCAAAATGGTTCAAATGGCTCTAAGCAATATGGAACTTAATAGAGGTCATCAGTCCCCTTGACTTAGAACTACCTAAACCTAATTAACCTAAAGACATCACACACATCCATGCCCGAGGCAGGATTCGAACCTGCGACCGTAGCAGCAGCGCGGTTCCGGACTGAAGTGCCTAGAACCGCTCGGCCACATCGGGCGGCCCGATGGAATCCTGATCAGATTCTACGCAGAATTTGCGGCTAAGTTAGCTACTCTCTTAACTATAACGTATCGCAGATCCCTTGGCAAAAAACCGTGACCAGTAGCTGGAAGCAAGGACTGGTCACACCGCACCGTCTACAAGAACGGTAGGAGAAGTGACCCACAAAACCGCCGTTCAGTATCCTTACATCGATTTGTTGTAGAATCTTAGAACATATTGTGGGTTTATACATAATGATGTATCTCGAACAGGATGATCACCTCCATGCCAATCAGCATGTATTCCTAGAACGTCGGTCTTGTAAAATCCAAAACGCACTTCTCACACTTGACATACTGAAATGCTTGTATCAAGACAGTCAGGTAGATGAAGTATTTATCGGTTACTGAAAAGTATTTTATTCGTGTTGAGGGTTGAATAACACTTAGGCGGTTTTTTGTTCTACTAATTTATATTTGTATGAATTAGTTTTCGGCTTTTTAGGCCATCTGCAGATAAGGAGCTTGTAAACAATAGCCAATCTAAAAATAGACTAATACCCGAAAACTAGTTCATACAAATAAAAATCAGTAGAACAAAAAACCGCCTAAGTCTTATTCAACCCTCAATGTGAAGTTGTTCTATCAAGAAGCGACGCAAGAATCCATAAATATGTATTTTATTCGGTACCACACCTAAACTTACCATCAAAAGTACCGTCACATGGGGTATCGAACGAAATTTATGACTGATTTGTGGATTTTTTATAGGACGAATCCGCGTGTTATGTTGGTCGGAGAATCGTCGTCAGATGTAGAAGTAACTTCGAGTGTACCCAATGTTAATGACGTTGTGGACAATATTAACAGTAACCTCAGACTTTTTGAAGATGTCGTTATGTTGACGGAAATGAATCGCAACACCTCAAAAAAATTAATGTACAGTAATGAAATTTCGACAGTGCGTTTGTCTAGATAGTATATTTAAGTGATTAAGAATGCAAGATCACAGGTTAAAGTAAGCACGAGATAAGCCATTGAAAATATGAGATGCTGGTACATTAATAACCGATTTAACAGCCAGAATAATGAATTAAAGCATGCAAACGCGCAGGCATTGTTCTTTATACAGGCGCCAGATGTCAGTTTGTGGTATTGAGTTCGATGCCTGTTACACTAGGGTTGTCAATTGGGGACGATTAATGCTGCTTGTAGATGCCGCTGGAGATGTCGTTCGATGATATCCCATATGTGCTCGTCTGGATATATATCTGGTGATCGAGCAGGCCAAGACAACATGTCTACACTCTGTAATGTTTTTTGGGTTACAACAGCGGTATGTGGGCGAGAGTTATCCTGTTGGAAAACATCCCTTGAAATGCTGTTCAAGAATGGCAGCACAACAGGTCGAATCACCAGACCGACGAACGAATGTCGAGTCATGGCGCGTGGGATAGCCACGAGAGTGGTCCTGCGTCATACGAAATCGCACCCCAGACCATTACTCCAGGTGTGAGTCCAGTGGGTCTATCACGCAGTCAAATTATTTGCAGGCCCTCAGCTGGTCTCCTAACCGACACATGGCCTTCAATCGCGACGAGGCAGAATCAGCTTTCATCAGAAAACACAACAGACCACCTGAGGCCACTGAAGTTGTAAATGGCAGTGGCTTGAGGTCAGTGGATTGAACGCTGTCCTTGAAGTAACCGATTTTTAACAGTTCGTTGTATCACTGTGGTGCCAACTACGCTCAAATTGCTGCTGCTGTTGTATCACGTGATACAACAGCAGCAGCAATTTGAGCGTAGTTGCACCATAGCCATATGCTGAACACAGTGGTCTTCACTCTCGGTAGTGCAACGTGGCTGTCCGGAGACTGGTCTTTCTGCGACCATATATTCTCTGACCACTGCTGCCAGCAATCATGTACAGTCGCTACATTTTTCGAAAGCTTTTCTGGAATATCGTAGAAGGACCATCCAGCTCCTCGTAGCCCTATTGTACGACCTCGTTCGAACTCAGTGAGGTGCTGATAATGACGTCTATATCGTCTTAAGGTCATTCTTGAGTAAGATCAACTACCAATCTCAAAGGTAACTAACGCTAACGATCGTCACAGCGTGTATTTGAAGCAAATCTGATTTTCAACTTCGTGGTGGCGCTACTAGCGTCACTCTTACACGACTGGTGCGAAATTTGAATAAGCATCGTCTTGCAGATATAGAAACAATCATACCAACTTTTACTTACGTCGTACGACTCCTTCTTAATGTTGCGATTTTGCTTCCATCATTATACTACGCTACTGGTCATTAAAATTGCTACACCACGAAGATGACGTGCTACAGACGCGAAATTTAATCGACAGGAGGAAAGTGCTGTGAAATGCAAATCATTAGCTTTTCAGAGCATTCATACAAGGTTGGCGGTGGTGGCGACATCTACAATGTGCTGACATGCGGAAAGTTTCCAACCGATTTCTCATACACAAACAGCAGTTGACCGGCGCTGCCTGGTGAAACGTTGTTGTGATGCCTCGTGTAAGGAGGAGAAATGCATACTATCACGTTTCTGACTTTGATAAAGGTCGGATTGTAGCCTATCGCGGTTGCGGTTTACCGTATCGCGACATTGCTGCTCGCGTTGGTCGAGATCCAATGAGTGTTAGCAGAATAAGGAATCGGTGGGTTCAGGAGAGTAATACGGAACGCCGTGCTGGATCCCAACGGCCTCGAATCACTAGCAGTCGAGATGACAGCCATCTTATCGGCATGGCTGTAACGGATCGTGTAGCCATGTCTCGATCCCTGAGTCAACAGATGGAGACGTTTGCAAGACAACAACCATCTGCACGAACAGTTCGACGATGTTTGCAGCAGCATGGACTATCAGCTCGGAGGCCATGGCTGCGATTACCTTTCACGCTGCATTACAGACAGGGGCGCCTGCTATGGTGAACTCAACGACGAACCTGGCAGCACGAATGACAAAACGTCATTTTTTCGGATGAATCCAGGTTCTGTTTACAGCATCATGATGGTCGCATCCGTGTTTGGCGACATCGCGATGAACGCACATTGGAAGCGTGTATTCGTCATCGCCATACTGGCGTATCACCTGGCGTGATGTTATGGGGTGCCATTGGTTACACGTCTTGGTCACCTCTTGTTCGCATTGACGGCACTTTGAACAGTGAACGTTACATTTCAGATGTGTTACGACCCGTGGCCCTACCCTTCATTCGATCCCTGTGAAACCCTTCATTTCAGCAGGATAATGCACGACCGCATGTTGCAGGTCCCGTACGGGCCTTTCTAGATACAGAAAATGTTCGATTGCTGCCCTGGCCAACACATTCTCCAGATCTCTCACCATCTGAAAACGTCTGGTCAATGATGGCCGAGCAACTGGCTCGTCACAATACGCCAGTCACTACTCTTGATGAGCTGTGGTATGGTGTTGAAGCTGCATGGGCAGCTGTACCTGTACACGCCATCCAAGCTCTGTTAGAATCAATGCCCAGGCGTATCAAGGACGTTATACGGCCAGAGGTGGTTGTTCTGGGTACTGATTTCTCACCCAAATTGCGTGAAAATGTAATCACATGTCAGTTCCAGTATAATATATTTCTCCAATGAATACCCGTTTATTGTCTGCATTTCTTTTTGGTGCAGCAATTTTAATGGCCAGTCGTGTAGAAATCCGCCTTCCCATCCTCCCACCAGCACACGCGGCAACCTGAAGCACTAGGAAGGATCATGAGAGTAAGATAAGGTTAGTTAGAGCATGCACGGAGTCGTGTAAACAATCATTCTTCCCATGCTTCACACATGAATGGAACGGGAAGAGACCCTAATACTGGGTACAGTATGACGTACTCTCTGCAATGCACTCCACAGTGGTTTAGATTGTATATGTAGATACTATCTCCTGTAGGAATATGTGGCACTTGTTTAGAGACCCTGTGTGACGCAGTATCGTCAGCGTAGAGTGTACTTTCTCCGCAGACATGATTGTGTGTCGTAGGTGTAAATGTATCTAGAAAGTTCCATGGAGTGGTGAAAAGATTGTGGTACTACAACTACTTGCGCCACACACGTAAGGTGGCTTGCAGGGTATACAGGGTGTTACTAAAAGGTACGGCCAAACTTTCAGGAAACATTCCTTACACAAAAACAAAGAAAATATGTTATGTGGACATGTGTCCGGAAACGCTTACTTTCCATGTTAAAGCTCATTTTATTACTTCTCTTCAAATCACATTAATCATGGAATGGAAACCCACAGCAACAGAACGTACCAGCGTGACTTCAAACGCTTTGTTACAGGAAATGTTCAAAATGCCCTCCGTTAGCGAGGATACATGCATCCACCCTCCGTCACATGGAATCCCTGATCCGCTGATGCAGGCCTGGAGAATGGCGTATTGTATCACAGCCGCCCACAATACGAGCACGAAGAGTCTCTACATTTGGTCCCGGGGTTGCGTAGACAAGAGCTTTCAAATGCCCCCATAAATGAAAGTCAAGAGGGTTGAGGTCAGGAGAGCGTGGAGGCCATGGAATTGGTCCGCCTCTACCAATCCATCGGTCACCGAATCTGTTGTGAAGCGTACGAACACATCGACAGAAATGTGCAGGAGCTTCATTGTGCATGAACCACATGTTGTGTTGCACTTGTAAAGGCACATGTTCTAGCAGCACATGTAGAGTATCCCGTATGAAATCATGTTAACGTGCTCCATTGAGCGTAGGTGGAAGAAATTAAAATGAGCTCTTACATGGAAATTAAGCGTTTCCGGACACATGTCCACATAACATCTTTTCTTTATTTGTGTGTGAGGAATGTTTCCTGAAAGTTTGGTCGTACCTTTTTGTAACACGCTGTAGAGGCAGATGCAGGTGGTTGTGGACGAGGGAAACGGCCCACCCAGCCTCCATCAAACTGAGGAGAGGTGCGACAAAGGAAACAGACGGGGTGTGAGAGGTAACTTCCACCCCCCACCCTCCGCAAGACGCACTGGGCTACATTCGACGGCGACACAGGCTGAGGAGGCGTCACCGGCGGGTCGCGAAGCGCGCATCTGCCGGCGAGGCGGGCCGCCTAACTCATTACCACAGCAACCCAATTAGGCCCGGCACGGCCTCTAAGAAAGTAATTAACAGCAGCGAGGATCGAGTTTGCCGAGTCGGGGGGAGTACCCGGAGACGGCTCACACCCGCCGAGGCGCCTCCTGTCGCTGGTGCAGGGCTGTCGCAGACTGCGGCTAATTACAAAAACTTGATAGCCAGCAGTCGGAACGGAACTGCTCTGAGTGCAAGTGTGTGTGTGTGTGTGTGTGTGTGTGTGTGTGTGTGTGTGTCAGAGAGGGAGAGAGAGAGAGAGAGAGAGAGAGAGAGAGAGAGAGAGAGAGGGGGGGGGGGGGGGGCGGGAGGGAGGGGCGGCCTACCAACTTCCAGGATCGTAGACTTTTTCTCCTTACAAAGTGAGTAAGCGTATTTGTGTTAAAAATGAGGGAGGAAATTAGACGTATAGTGAGCTCCTTGTATCTTGCAAGACAAGAGTGCTTTTACGTGGCACCTCCTCAATGTAGAGGCCATTGTAATAGTCTCCTCTGATGCTGTCCGCTATTGCTATAATGGGCACCCACGTAGTAACTTCCTGTCCTGTCCTTGACCTAAGCATTATGTTCTTCTCATAGTTTCAGGTTGTAATCGTACTTGAATTACGTAACCATTACAGCACCTCACCTCAACCCTTCGATACCAGCAATATTCTACTGTGTTTCTGTAAAATAGTTAAGATATATCTGTGACAACATTCAGATTTTATTTCATTAATGTAGAGGTACTTCGATACATCGATATTTATACAGGGTGTCACAAAAAGGTACGGCCAAACTTCAGGAAACATTCCTCACACACAAATAAAGAAAAGATGTTATGAGGACATGTGTCTGGAAACGCTTAATTTCCATGTTAGAGCTCATTTTAGTTTCTTCCACCTACGCTCAATGGAGCACGTTATCATGATTTCATACGGGATACTCTACCTGTGCTGCTAGGACATGTGCCTTTACAAGTGCAACACAACATGTGGTTCATGCACGATGGAGCTCCTGCACATTTCAGTCGAAGTGTTCGTACGCTTCTCAACAACGGATCTGGTGACCGATGGATTGGTATAGGCGGACCAATTCCATGGCCTCCACGCTCTCCTGACCTCAACCCTCTTGACTTTCATTTATGGGGGCATTTGAAAGCTCTTGTCTACGCAACCCCGGCACCAAATGTAGAGACCCTTCGTACTCGTATTGTGGACGGCTGTGATACAATGCGCCATTCTCCAGGGCTGCATCAGCGCATCAGGGATTCCATGCGACGGAGGGTGGATGCATGTATCCTCGCTAACGGAGGACATTTTGAACATTTCCTGTAACAAAGTGTTTGAAGTCACGTTGGTACGTTCTGTTGCTGTGTATTTCCATTCCATGATTAATGTGATTTGAAGAGAAGTAATAAAATGAGCTCTAACATGGAAAGTAAGCGTTTCCGGACACATGTCCACATAACATATTTTCTTTCTTTGTGTGTGAGGAATGTTTCCTGAAAGTTTGGCCGTACCTTTTTGTAACACCCTGTGTATTGCAATGATATTATTCTTATGCGTATTTTTTCTTTTGTCACTATGATCTCTGACGTACTTGTAACTCTGATTTTTGGGCGCGTAAGCGGTTATTAGCGAGTCAAGCTTTGCTCGTCATGTTAAAAAGACGCAAATCGTAGTCAGTTAATGAAATGTGAACTTTAACAGTGAGGATGATTTTTCAAGTACGTTTTATATTGTGAAGTGATGTTTTGGAACGGCTTACGTGATATTGCAACAAAAGTAATAAAAAAGAAGTGTATCTTAAATTCGGAGTGCTGATTACTTTTTTACATCACCATTGTCCTAAATTGCAAAAGTTTAATCTTCAAGAATGGTTTTTTGAAACACGTCTATAAAACTATTGATATCGCAGAATAACACCTAGGCCTCTTTGCATCCCAGCTTGGAATCATCACTACCAAGATTTTCGACGATTGAGCCATGAGTTCACAACGAGACCAGCGTGTGAAACACGAAAAGATGAGTGCCTAGTTTATCCATTATTTCAAGAAATGACTTTATTAACTGTTCTCTAATGACACCTGCCACATAATATAACTTTGTTGTTGCTAGAAAATGCAATATTTAGCAGCGTGAGGAACACTACAATCATAATTAATTTTTGACCTTTGTTGTGGTAGGGTTGTTAGAAGGTGTACTTAACTTTTGTTGTGCCTTCATCACAACTGTGATCAGTATAGTAGTAAAAAAAGGACACGTGGGGAGATTACAAAGCTACATAAGTAGGCGACGCAAGTATACTCAAAGAAACAGAAACACTGACGGAAAAAAATCGCAGCACCAAGAAAGAATTGTGCGACATAACCGAAAGATGGCAGGTGTGTTTCTATGGCTGAAAGATTGTTCAAAAATGGTTCAAATGGCTATGAGCACTATGGGACTTAACTTCTGAGGTCATCAGTCCCCTAGAACTTAGAACTACTTAAACCTAACTAACCTAAGGACATCACACACATCCATGCCCGAGGCAGGATTCGAACCTTCGACCGTAGCAGTCGCGCAGCTCCAGACTGTAGCGCCTAGAATCGATCGGCCACTCCAGCCTGCTGAAAGATTGTGTCTATTCAAACATTGCGCCAATCGCATAAGAGTTGCGCTACCATCGCCAGTATGAGGATGCAGATCAGGTTTGGTCTCAACACCCGCTGCAACGGTCGTGGGCGTTAGTTTGAGACCGGATATCGTGAGTTGATGTTAGTTAAGACTGCCTTTAAGACGACGAAGACGCCATTATCAACACCACACTGAGTTTGGACGAGGTCATGCAATACAGCTGCGAGAATCTGGATGTTCAATGTGCGATATTGCAGAGAGACTTGGCAGGAATGTAGCCACTATACATGACTGCCTGCAGCAGTGGTCACGAGAAAGTACGCTCACAAGAAGACCGGGCTCTGGACGGCCACGTGACACTACAGAGAGCAAAGACCATCGTGTTCGGCGTATGGCTCCGGCACATTGTAATGCATCTGCTTCAGCTATTTGTGCAGCAGTTGGCACCACATTGACACAACGAACTGTTACAAATCGGTTATCTCGAGGATAGCTCCGAGTCAGATATTCTGTGGTGTGTATTCCACTGACCCCAAACCACCGCTGTTTGTGACTTCATTTGTGTCAAGCGAGAGCTAAATATAGAGCAGGGTGGACGTCTGTTGTGTTTTCTAATGAACAGTGGTTCTGCCTCGGCGTGAGTGAGGACCGTGTGCTGGTTAGAAGAAGGCCAGTTGTGGCACTGCAACCAACCTGTCCGAGTGCTAGACACACAGGAACTACATCTGGTTTTACGGTCTGGGATGCGTTTTCGTATGACAAATGGCTATCCCACGCATCCTAACCAGACATTTCTACGTCAGTCTGTTCGGCCTGTTGTGCTGCCATTCACGAACAGCATTCCAGGGGGTGTTTTCCAAAAGGACAACGCTCGCCCACATACCGCTTTTGTAACCCAACTCCTCCATAGAGTGTCGACATGTTGCCTTAGCGTGCTCGATCACCAGATCTCTCTCCAATCGAGCATATGACACATCATCAGACGGCAGCTCCAGCGTCATCTACAACTAACATTAATCGTCCTTGTATTGACTAACCAAGTGCAACAGATATGGAACACTATTCCACAAACTAATATCCGGTACCTGCATGCTTGCATTCAACATTCTGTTGACTACAACGATTATCGGTGTACCAGCGTTTTACATTTGCAGTTTATTATCTCTCACTTATATAGGCCTATCATTTTGCGATGGTAACCACATAAATATGTTACATAGACAAATGTATTCCGCAAAACTCATTACACTAAGTTAATTATTCTTTGGTGTTGTTACTTTTCTCAAAAATGGTTCAAATGGCTCTGAGCACTAGGGGACTTAACTTCTGAGGTCATCAGTCCCCTAGAACTTAGAACTACTTAAACCTAACTAACCTAAGGACATCACACACACCCATGCCGGAGGCAGGATTCGAACCTGCGACCGTTCCAGACTGTAGCGCCTAGAACCGCTCGGTCACCCCGGTCGGCTTACTTTTTTCCGTCAGTGTATACTGAAGCCCGTTCATTAAGCAGATGGCTTTCACGTCATTCATTTCATGCAGGTTCTGAGTCGCTAAGTTGAGGTAAACATGTTCTGCATCCGAATCATCGATTGCTAAGCAATTTACAGTCTTCGGCTGTTAAAGTGAAGCTATGTCTATAGGCAATATTTCGGAGGTATCGTGAGGCTCGTGTGGCAGAGTTGTGTGTTAGCCTGATCAGTTCAAAGCTTGACAAAGAGTTCTACTTTCGTTTCTATCTTTTTAATGGATGCCTTTCTGTTTTCATGCTTTTCGGCGATGGTGGTTAATGTATGCTGTGTATTTAATTGAGGTTATGTTCTGATGATTGTTCTCATGCTTCAGTGAAGTCGTGGTGTAATCGTACAGCTCGGTGAAGTATTTTATTTGCAACATTTCCAGGCGTATAAATGCACCTACAGTCGTGTCGGGACTTAACTTCTTTTGTTCAAAGGGATGGGTCTTGTTTCACGCTCATGGCATAGTATCGGTATTTCAGTTATCCATCTCTGAAATTAGCGACAGGCATCGCTACTTTCCAACTGAAAGAACATTGCTTAAAGGACTGTAATGTGCATACAATTTTCTTTTTTTCCGATTTCCGTATATTGTGGACTAGTACACCAAGTGTTCCGTAGCGGGACTAGTATAAATTTGTTGTTATTGAATACGTAATTGATTAGTATCAACCGGGAATTTTAGTAAAACATCGATTTATTTCCACACCTCTTTCATTTACCAAGTCAGTATGGCACTTGAACTGTACATATGCAGCTTCATATCCATGCTTGAAACCGTACTTGATTTGAGAATGAACTGTTCAATGCATTTAGCCTTCAGTGGATTTACTAGCCAGAGATGAAGCAACTTCTATCAAATGGTTCAAATGGCTCTGAGCACTATGGGACTTAACTTCTGAGGTCATCAGTCCCCTAGAGCTTAGAGCTACTTAAACCTAACCTAAGGACATCACGCACA
The DNA here is from genome assembly GCF_021461385.2 of Schistocerca piceifrons. NCBI lineage: Eukaryota > Metazoa > Arthropoda > Insecta > Orthoptera > Acrididae > Schistocerca > Schistocerca piceifrons. The sequence goes on from NC_060144.1 coordinate 338,910,596, forward strand.
TCCATGCCCGAGGGAGGATTCGAACCTGCGACAGTAGCGGTCTCAAGGTTCCGGACTGAAGCGCCTAGAACCGCTCGGCCACAACGGCTGGTGGTTACAATTTATGAGGCGCTTATTAGTGTAGAAGTACTGATTATCGCGTTCTTCATAAATCGCACGTATGTTAACACAATATATTAAAATCTTGAAGAGTGTACTATTATGGAACATTAGTGAGCCACTGCTAGCTGGCTCCCTCATTCACTTCAGTCTCCGTGCTGCACCCCTCATCTCTTAGAAAACGGAAACGACACGGCAGTTCGCGACCTCAGCTGAAGCAGTCAAGGTAATCGAATATAACTACAAGTCCCAAATGGAAATGTATTTTTATAAATGTTGAATACTGTACTTGCCAAACACTATACAGACCTCTGGGTCATCCTACTGCACATTTTTTCTCGTAGAAAAGAATCTCCAGAAACGGAACGTCCTCAAGCCTAATGGTTTCTTCATTTAGTTGGCTGAATACTACTCTTTTCGTAATAATAAATTATAACATCCCCAATAAGACCCCACACGTTACTAATAAATTTATTTTACATTCTTAAGTATATTTTAACAATGAAAAATGTTTCATTACTAATTACAGCGAACTTTTACTGTCATTTTGTAACATCTGCTCCCCGAATTTTTCTTTAAGTAATCAGTAATAAATCACATCAGAAATTGGCAACGAACTATGTAAATGTAACGCTGTTCGATTGCAAGGTCCTGTTTCACTCCTCGAGAAAGGAAGTATTTCGTTTTATCTAGATTTTGATATTCTCTGTGTAACTTCTTGTGATCTGAAGATCGTGGCGCTACTCCAAAATCGACGTCACTGCAATCCGCAATGACGAATGGGGGAGGCTGAAAAAGGCACGTTTTTTCTCTCAGGACAGCTGCACTCTCGCACAGAGGTTAATATAGAGTCGAGCGTGAAAGTGCTCTGCGGCAGTTCGCGACCGCAGCTGAAGCGGTCAAGATAATCGGATATAACTACAAGTCTCAGATGGAAATGTATTTTTATAAATGTTGAATAATGTACTTCAAAAGAACAGTTTGTGAATTAGTGCAGCAAGTGATTCTTTAGTTGTCAATGACAGTTATAAATTAACAGCGACTCCTGTGGCAAACGATTGTCTCAAGTTAAGTAAATATTTTTATTTATTTATAAAATAAAGTAAACTAACATTTCAGATGTAGTAGTATCAGTGAGCTATCCGCAAGAACAGTCAAATAACTCACAATTATGGTCAGATGATTTCAGTTTCGTCTGGTCATAACTCTTTATAACAACGTAATTCATTCCGTCGTCAGACTCTCCAAAACTGACTTGGTCATCAGCAAAATACAGACTTAATTTTTTCGAGATCTTAATTGAAAATTTATGACCAACTCTCGTGTACAGATACAAAAAATCACTTTTCTTCGTGAATCTATAGAATGCAGGTGATGCCTTTACCTGCGTGAACGTCGTACCTAGAGGCACGGGAAAAGCAACGAGTACTTTCGTCTCGATACCGATACATTTTCACTCGATACTTCTTAGTTGATATTTTTTCCACGTTAGTAGCTTAGGGTAGGTATCGTACCGTAAGATCCTAGAAATGCTTCATTAAATTTTTATTATTTACCCAAAATCTTAATCACATGACTCAGCTACTACACATTCAACAAAATTGAACGTGCTAACACTAACAGGCCGGAAATTTAATGAATTGTGTCCATGTGAGCCGGCCAGGGTGGCCGAGCGGTTCTGGGCGCTACAGTCTGGAACCACGTTACCGCTCCGGTCGCAGGTTCGAATCCTGCCTCGGGCATGGATGTGTGCGATGTCCTTAGGTTAGTTAGGTTTAATTAGTTCTAAGTTCTAGGGGACTGATGACCTTAGAAGTTAAGTCCCATAGTGCTCATAGCCATTTTGTGTCCATGTGAGCGACACAGTGAGTGTACAAAAACATTTGCGATGCGATGCTAACCTTGTCATGTTGTTCGTGGTTCAGTCTCTTAGAACCTCTTTATTTTAACGATTCAGAGTTACTAACTTCTTTTTTTATTTTATTAAATCAGTTCATACTCGTTATCGACTGTACTGTTTTCTTACAATACCCACTACTACAGTTACCACCGTATGTAATTTTCAAGGAGATACAGGTGCTGAAAACGCAACGGCACTTAACATTATAGAAAGAATAAAAATGTAAGCCTTTGAGGGTTAGGTCAGCTTTACTCTAGAGTAAGCATGAATCTAGTTTCTTGAGTTTTAATCACATCCGTCACATACTGGCACGAGCTATAGAGGCTCATACTTTTATTCTCTCTATTAACGTTGACTACTGCAATGTTTACAACACCTATAACCATTTCAAAATGATCTGAGGTCGAAAGTGGAATAATAGACATTGGCATAAACTTACAGTCCGCGACGAATGTCAAGTCATTTGAGAAATTCTAGCGTGACTCTGATGTCCCAAAAAATACAATTTCCTTTCCGTTTTGTTGTCTAAACAGTTTAATTGCAAGAGTTCCTGTAACAACAGAAGGATTTGCACCTGCCTCATGTGGCATTTGGCAGTATTTTCATAAACCGAGTAATAATGAAATGAGGTGCAAAAACTCTTTAAAGAATTTGAAGTCTTCGGGAAATAATTCAAATATGAAAAGGCACTTAAGAAAACTCCCCACTGTAACATCAATGTAAAAGATTATTTACTTAACACGAGAGGATAGAACTATAGATATTCCTTAGTATGAATACGCGACAAAAAGTATAGAAGGAGGGCGTAAATAAAAGCAATGTACATTTGAGACATTTGAGTTTTAAAAACCACGGTATTAAAAAGCAGTCCTAGGAAATCTCATCTTGGCACTACGATTCGCCACGGGTCCCAATCACCTGTATTTCAGCTAAACTGTTTTTGTAATTTCGTACTTCACATACCAAATTTTCGAAAATTGTAGTCTGAGACAAAATTAAAAACGTTGCTCGATTTAACGATTTTATTACTCTGATTTCTTTCTTAAGACAGCTATCCATGACAAATCTATGGTTCAAATGGCTCTGAGCACCATGCAACTTAACTTCTGAGGTCATCAGTCCCCTAGAACTTAGAACTAATTAAACCCTACTAACTTAAGGACACCACACACATCCATGCCCGAGGCAGCATTCGAATCTGTGACCTTAGCGGTCTCGCGGTTCCAGACTGTAGCGCCTAGAACCGCACGGCCACCCCGGCCGACGTACCGCTATCCCATGACTTTTGTGACGTCATTGTAGATGGAACCGGTTGTGCCACTACCGGATGGCCAGTAGCAACATCCTAATAAATAAATAAAAACCAGTTTTCTCCACGGTATTTTAACAAATCGCGTTCATTTATTCTGATGTCTTTGAGAGGTTGTGTAACGTCATCGTAAAATTACAGCCAAGATGGCGAAAATTGAGTTCTTAGCCTTATCAATACGTTAATCACACAAATGTTCAAATGGCTCTGATCACTATGGGACTTAACATCTGAAGTCATCAGTTCCCTAGAACTTAGAACCACTTAAACCTAACTAACCTAACGACATCACACACATCCATGCCCGACGCAGGATTCGAACCTGCGACCATAACGTTCGCGCGGTTCCACACTGAAGCGCCTAGAAACGCTCGACCACACCGGCCTGCTCGCACAAATGAAACTGTTGTACGATCACATCTTCTCTTCACACAGTACATGGCCTTAGATAGCTCAGTGTTGCCAACAACTGAAAAAAACACACTCGTCCTGTACCACCACTTGCGGCTTTAGTGGTGTCATGCGAGTGCTCATTGTGTTTTCTGATGAAAGCTGGTTCTGCCTCGGTATCAGTCGTGGTCATGTGTTCGTTAGAAGGGCCAGCAACCAATCTGACTGTGTGCTAGACACACTGGTCTCACACCTGTACGCCAGTCTGATGATTCATCCTCTCGTGATGTCCTTCATGAGCAGCATTCCAGGGGGTGTTTTCCAACACGATAGCGCGCGCCGACATACGGCTTTTGTAACCCACCATGCTCTACAGATTGTCGAGATGTTAGCTTGGTTAGTATGGTCCATCACCTTAACCATCGATACCTCGGAGTATCATTACTTTTAGAAGTACAGTAGTTTTACGTGTGCTATACCATTTTTGCAATGTTATTCTTGAGTAAAGTAGCGGTAGTATTCGTTTCACACTGCCGTTTCGTTTCCCTAGGCGTTCGATGAGATGCGGTAGTTTTTCAGTGCCAGCTGCAGTAATCCCAACGCGCGAGAACGGTTTGTAGTGACCAACGGGAATCCCTGCTCTGCAGAGCGCCGGTGCGTGAGCGCGCGAAGCCGAGGACGCGTCGGTGCGTGTCGCGTGTCGCGCCGCTAATGAATTGCGTGGGGCGAGGCGAGGTGGTGCGTGCTGTGTGCGTGTACGCAGAGCGGACAGCGCGTCCGGCCGGCGGCGCCGCAATTTGCCGAAGTGCCCCAGGGCGCCTCTGGCCGCTGCCCACCGGCCGCACGTCGCGACGTGTGCGAGTCCGCACGTAGCTCGCACGGGCGAAGCGGCGCGCCCGCGACCACCGCATCAGGGCCGACAGGCAGCGCTAGTTCCCTCGTGGCGATACGTCACCGAGGCTGCCGTTCAGTACGAATGCTACATATATCACGCCGACGGTCTGTGTAGGAAAGGTGTTGCTATGGGATATCTAAACAGATTTTCGACTGGATCAGAAATTTCTGACAGGTAGGATGCAGCACGTAATCGTGGGTATACTAATCTACAAACACCGAAAAACAGATGACTGCGGCAAGTTGACGATGTCTACAGTTAACAATGCTTAATAAATTCATTTTTCGAGGTAGTCTGTGTTTGGCAAGTGGCAAAAATGTTGTAACCTCCCCACAAAAAATATGATTTAAATATTATTTGGTTAATGATTCTAATTTTAGTGTAACCTCACAACAAAACTAGTTCCCATTTATAACCTCCCTACGGAAATTCATTCACATTTAACCTCCACACAAAATTTGTTTCCCATTTAATGTAAGCTCGAAACAGAAAAATTCCAAAACCTCGTAATAAAAAACATATTCAGTAACCTGGTAAAATTTGGACGACAGCAGTGCTGCGTCATAGCCCTGTAAGATCATTCTGAATAATAAGCAAAAATTCTCACCTCGATAAAGTCGGCAACTATCTGCTCTTACAATAGCTCTTTTCCGGCACAGCTCTGTGCAATGCTGGCCTATACATTTCAAACGTCCCCTTTGAAAAATTATACATGACTGTGCTTAAACTGACACACAATATTTTTACTAAAAAAATTCCACAACATAAATCGTATTAGCTAAACACATAAAGACAGGAAGAACACAAATATACCAGAGTACACAAACACATAGCGGAATAACAGAAACGGAAAGGACAGGGTTTGTTTTACTGCAGTATCTTGCAAACAAAACTTTCTTTACTTCTTGGAGATCTCCCTTCGTTCTTCATTATTTCAAAAAGTGCTATCTATACCTGCTTTCTGTACTTTCTTCGTAAAACTTCTCAATGCATTTCTTCCAATTCATCGCAACTCATTCTCTTATATAGTCTACCCCTGTTAAGCTAACTTAAATCTTCTGAGCTCAGATACTAAACTAAGGAACGAGGCAGTGCAGCAGCACAAAACAATTAACACAAACAGCAATGATAAAAAATACAAAAGGCAAAGCAAGCAGCATAAATTACAACTAATATAAGGCAATGAGCAGCAAACAAGAAAAATAAATCAGTAGTAAACTGGCTTAGCAGAGTAACACAAATTAAAATTCAGTAGCACTATGCCTGGCAAACAGCAGCAGTAAATGCTATAACGTATACCTAAGCATGACAAAGCTCAAGCGGAAAAAATAGTACAGTAAAGACAACAATGCAGATAAAGGTAATGTATAATCGCATCTTAATGTCAATGTAATTAAAGTGGTGCACCACAACTATTTCTACAAAAGAAATTACCAAGTACTTGAAAAGAAAATGATATATGCAGTTAATGTTATTAGTCCCTTCTTATTGTTCTTTCCATTCCAAGAGCTCCTTTTTCGAAGAATGTGGGTCATAAAATAATTATTTAATAGATCTGTTGACAGAAAGTGTTCACATTAGCAAATGCATTTAATTTTATTTTATGAAACCAATGCTGCAAGACAGCTGGAAACCAGATATCAAATGAAATAAGCAACTATGTACAAAGTAAAGCATAAAATAACCATTCAGTAGTTATGAGGCATTTCATAAGTTAGTAGAAATTCTCTCAATTCTCGTAGACAGACACTTGTCCTAATCAGGTGTGCAGATGTAAGAATGTTACCAAGTTATGAGCGTGTCGTATTTGCGATGCTTTCTACAAAGGAATGTCAATAGCGAGGATAATGGCCTCCCTTTTTTTTTCTACCTGTGCCTCTGAAAGGCACACGCTAATGGCTTTTTTTTTCAGGTGACTGTCGCCCAGCTGGGTGCCCACGACGCATTACGTGCAGGTGGGCACTTAACTTTCTTACCGAAATATTTATGACACCAGTTTCCGCTACAGTGACAGTCTCATATAAAAATATTTCACAGGTCAAGAATTTGCGTTACAAATCTGTAGAAACAAAATCCTGTAAATATAACAGAGCCCAAAAAATTTTCAGTGGCATTGTAATACATTCACGCATGTACACACATTTCATAATTCTTAAAGTACAATTCTTGGTTTCCAACATCCTTTTTCACAAGTCAGAGTCCCTAACCACTATTCATTACTCCTTACCTTATTACACATATAAATATTCGTCAACACTTCTTCAACATTTCATCATAACAGATACGTAGCATAATCAAATAACTCATACAGCATCAGCTTATTGACCATAAACATACCTCAGCAGCATAATACACATCGTCGTCGTAAAAATAACATCATAACACCTCAGTCAAATCTCAAAAACGTCGTAGCTTCCTCCAATAGCTTCAAAACCTAAAAAAAATTCTCTGCTCATGTCAAAAGTGTCATCTGCCTCAAAACGTACTTTAAAATCGTGATACCATACCAAATATATCATTCAAAGCTCTCATAATATCACAATGGGTCCGAAAAAATATGAACAGTTCACAAAGTACAGACAAAATACAATTTCGTAAGTGTGAAGTTACCCAACTGTGTAATTGCGTAAACACGTGTAACTGATGTAGTAAAAAAAATGTTTATCTCTCAGTTAAATGACCAGATAGCTGTGTAATTTGTGTGTTAGAGAAATATGGTACCAATGTGTAAAGTTGTATAAGCAAATACCATATTAGCTAGGGCTCCTTGTGATTGCCAAACACATGGTACACAAAGTAAGCGTGTACCCCCCTGAGGATTAATGTAATTATACCCTCAGGTGTTACAGATTACAGCAATGGAATGAAATGTATCACAGAAAACTTTCTTTGTAATTCAAAAATCTTTAAAAGTAAATGTTTTAAGTACAAAATTAATCACTCAAATACGTGTACTGTAGCGCTAAACTGTGTGTCTTGTTGTAAGATAATCTCTGGGGAAGTGTCGTATTTATCGTCCTCCGAAAGCTAAGTTCTGCAAAAGACAATGTACTTATCTTATGATAAACAAAAGTGAAATGCTTTGCGTATAGATATCTTAGTTATTACGCTTATTGCCGTGATGAAGAAAGTACTGTGCTGTAACGTATTGTTGTGCTACGGAAAAGGCTGTCTCATTGTAGCTATACCACAAAAGTTACTACTAAAACATGTTTTACTTTCCAGAATAACACAGAAAAACTGTGCAGATTTAAAACAGAAACACCGCAAAAGCAACATTGTAAATTGTCACTCATTAGTAGCGTCGTGATAAAATCGTGTAGCTGTCACATAAACTAACCACTGTGTCATCTAGTATCTCACAGAAAGTACTTTAAATCCAGAATGTATTTTCAAGTAAACCAAAATGTTGCATTAAAATCTCATTAGCAGTACTGGTAAATGTTCTAAGTATGTGAGCCTTATAGTCGTTACGTAATCGTGCAACTAACAGGCAAGAATGTACAAATAACAACATTGTGTCGTCCATTTGCAATAACATTGCACTCGTAATTTCTGTTTAAATAAGTTCTCTTGGTTCTTGACTGGATATTTAACTTCAAACATTGCTGCATGTTAACAGATTCTAAGTCTGACAAAGCATACTAGCTATGTAAAGTGAAAAGTTTTATGGCAAAGACTAAGTTAAAAAGCAGATTATCTCCCAATCAATGGTTTTACATGTAAAATGTGGTGTAACCCTTTGCTCTTCCTAGTATGCAGAGTTTCAACTTTAACGCAATTATCATGTGGTATATGTCGGTAAAGAATACTGGAATTTTTTCTCAAGGTTAGCGTCTATGTTATTTTTCCCTGAGCCAGCGGGCGCTCGTAGCTGCCTGTGGTGCGAGTCATTGTCTGTTTGTTTGTTGGCGCGCGTCGTTACTGGGATTAGGAGACCTAACTTCTACAAATTCGACTTGCCCAGAGGGCTCTGCTCTGTTTGAATCCCGCCAGTTCTGATGCAATTCAGGTGTGTCGTTACGATCATATCGTCTGTCGTCATGTCGGTAGATTCCATAGTTTCTTTCTAGTCGGTCATGTGGTGGAGAATTTCTCCCGGAATCGTAGCTCCGCGCTGAACTGTTGTGTCTAAAGTTATTCTGTCTCCCTTGATAATAATTATTTTGGTTCCCAAATTGTCTGTTTCAATGGTAATCCCTGTCATATTCATTACTACGAAAGTGCGATCTTTCTCTGTAATTCTTACTACTGTGCCAACGGTTATCATACGGGTGGTGTCTGTTTTGTTCACGATTTGCGTTGTAAGAATAGCCTTGTCGTGTCCAGTTATTATTTCTTTCATCGCGGAATTGCGATGGATGTGACCTATAATTGTTGTGTTCCCGTTTTCGCGTTCCACGATTGTCAGTGTCAATTTCTAATTCTTGTAAGAGTCCCTGAAAAGCTTCAATGTCGTCTCTGCAAAGTCCTGCTAAAATAATATGTCGTAAATGTTCAGGCAGTTTGATTAAGCAAATGCGGATGAGTTCTGAGGGGCTATATGGGTTTGAAAGATACTGATTCTTATGCAACATGTCTTCAAAATATTTCATAAGACTGGAAAATTCAGATTGTTCGAAACATTTCATCATTATGATGCTATGTTTTACTCGGTCTTGTGTAGCTTGAGACCAATACGCTGAGAGGAAGGCATGATAAAATTCTCCTTCACTGTAACAATCGTGAATGACCGATCGCATTCTTACAGCTGGTTCATTCTCCAAGTAGCCACACATAAATTCTAACCTGTGCTCCAATGACCAGTTGGGAGGAAAACAATGAGAGAATTGATGAAGCCATGCTTGTGGATGAATGTCGATGTTAGAATTCTTAAATGTTTTGAATTTACGTGTAGTAATGAACAGCTTATAGTCAAAATCATTGTGTCGGCGAGTAGCATATCGGTCATTGTTACGTCGTGTCGGCGGTTCCATCTCAAATTCCAATGCGCCTTGCCAATTTCTTTCATAATTTCCGAAATGCCCTGTGTTATTATTTTGTGGCTTTTCCGTATTTCTAAGTTCCTCTTCCCGTGTTGGAGCGCGAGTGTCCTCTGAAATATGAAATTTTTGTATTACTTGTGCCAACTGATCTTGTACTTCCCAGGTTTCTCTTTTGTATTGCGTATTGATTTGATTCTGATTTTGTTTGAATTTCTTAATTTCTTCATACTCTTCTGTGTCAGTGATGGCTACAGGTCTTGTGTCATTCAGATCATCATCTACCTTTGCAGATAAGTTAGTGAACTGATCTGAAAGTTCGGCTACTTTCTCCAGTAGTGTACTTATTTCCTCAGTGTGTTTTTCTGAACCAAGTTTCAGAGTGTCCATTTGTGTTGAAATCGTATCTACTGTGTCCTTTAAGTTTTCTTGAGTTTTTGCAAGTTGCTTAACCGAATCGGTAGATGCAACTGAGTCAATTTTAGCTTGCAAGGTGTCGTGATTTTCATGAACAATAGTTTGCAGTTCTTTTATGGCTGCTTCGTGATTCTGTAATGCATTTTCATGACGCGAAAAAATAGGTTGGAAATGCTCACAAATTTGTGTTTTTACGTCATTACAGACTTTTTGATATTTCGATTCGATGTTATGTAACTCAGTGGTTAAATCTTCACGTGTTTTTTCAAGCGTGGTGTCTAACTTTTTAAGATTTTGTTCCATTGTGTCTAACTTTTGAAGAATTTGTTCCATTGTGTCTAACTGTTGCTGTGTTTGTCTCTGGTGTTGTTCCATTGTGTCTAAGTTTTGAAGCCTTTGTTGTGTTTGTCTGTGATATTGTTCCATTGTGTCTAACTTTTGAAGATTTTGTTCCATTGTGTCTAACTGTTGCTGTGTTTGTCTCTGATTTTGTTTCATTTGCTGCATTAATTGTAATAATAATGTGTTAGTGTCTGGAATCAGTTTCTCTAAGCTTTTTGGCACTGCATTTGCACCGGCAACATTTACATTTTGACGAGCAGAAAATGTGTCTTGACTTATTTGAGAGAACGGTGAGGACCCAAAACCTGAATCTGCAGTATTTGCAAGATTGTGTCCTGTCATTTCGTATTCCTGAGGCGAGCTGTTGCCGACCGATCGATCGATAATGCTTCCCTGTTCACTACTTGTTTCACTGTCTACACCATTATTTGACGCCCGCTCCATTTCCCTATGCACAGTTATGAAATTACTACTTCGAATGTCTGTTAATTCATTACACAGTGGTGCTGGTAAGCTATGCTCATCGTCACTATTATTTCTCAGTTTACTTTGGAGCCTAGTGTTACGTTTTCCACACGCCATTATTGTCACAATATTTCACACGATAACACAGGAAAGCACAATTTGAAGAGCAAAAATAGGGGAACACATTAACATAGCACTGAAAATAATATCTAGTTAATTGCAAGCGCAGCTGTGAAATACTTGCTGCAAATCTACATGCATGCCACAACTGTTTTACTGTACAACAATGAAAAACTACAACTACAAAGGAAATTCTCTCTATAATTATACGCTAGCAATAAACAAAAGCTACACTAATTACACAAACTACAAGAAAAAATCAGAAGATTCCAGTGAGGTATCCTGGCAGGGTCGCCATATGAAACGTCCCCTTTGAAAAATTATACATGACTGTGCTTAAACTGACACACAATATTTTTAGCGCAACGCAATCTGACTTTCCAAAATCTCTACAAAGAATGGCCCTGACTAACATTAACCTATACCTTTCACAAATCACTTACCTCACCAAAAATCTTCGTTACTCGAACTATGGCAATACAGTGAGCGCCACTACTGCCAGCTAAATAAAAGATTCAAACTACTGAAGGCACTAACTACTGATAGACATAGTTAGCAAATGAAAGATTTTGATAGAGAACAAGCAATGTATTTACCTTAATAGTCATAACTGACGTCCAGTCTTACAAATTTAAAAACTCTGCCATCTCTCTCCCCACATCCACCACTGCTGGAGGCTCACCTCCAACTGCGCAACACTACACGCTGTTCACATCCAGCTGCCGCTGCCCAACACTACAATGGCAGACAACAATGCAAACTAGCCACAGACTGCACACAGCACAGCCAGTGATTTTCATACAGAGCGCTACGTGGCGTTACCAATAAGAAAACCGAAACAGCCTACTTACACATTTCTTATTTATGAAAGGAAGCAAATGATTTTTCTTTTGCAACAATGGGAATGATCATGCATTAAAAAAAATATTAAATTCTTTAAATTGAAATGAATGCTTGTTATTATTAGGACATTTTTAAAAGATATACTTGGGAGTTTACATAATATTACTAGATATGCGCGAGGCTGTTTTTTTTAACTTATACAATAGTACTCAGGCTCCGGCATCGCTGCACCGCGTCCGGCCCAGCCAACATGATACACCAGACCAGACCAGAGCAGACACACACACTGGCAACAACCTACTGCTACTGCTACCCAGTTCGTACAGTCAACACTGCTCTCTGGTCATCGATTCTTTTATACCTTGCATATCACAGGCAGCGCACGAGCAATACATCGAAATTACATCTGCTCGGACCTCTTACATAAAATTACATCTGTATTACATCTGCTCGGACGTTGGCAGCGATGGTGAGTCAATTGGACTTGCCATGAGCAACAAATTTCTCTTAATTAACTAAGTTTACAGTCACAGAGTATATATATATATATATATATATATATATATATATATATATATATATATATATATATAAGTGCAGAACATGAAATAGAGTGCACATGCACTGAGTACAGAACAAATCAAGAAATCACAAAATGTACACGCAATGAGTACAAATCATATTAACAAATGACATAAAGTGCATACGCACTGTAGTACAGAACATATCTAGCAATGACAAAATGTATATGCAATGAGTACAATTTATTAACAAATGACATAAAGTGCATATCACTGTAGTACAGAACATATCTAGCAATGACAAAATATATACGCAATGAGTACAAAACATATTAACAAATGACATAAAGTGCATAGCACTGTAGTACAGAACATATCTAGCAATGACAAAATGCATACGCAATGAGTACAAAACATATTAACAAATGACGTAAAGTGCATACGCACTGTAGTATTTTTTTACCATTTTACAAGAACTAGGGTAGGAAAGGGAAGGATTGTATGATGGTTGTACCACAGTAGGTTGCACGTAGCTGCACTGAAAGTCCATATCTTTCTACAGAAGCACAACACCAAGTGTGACAATCTGAAATTCTATTCCCTGAAGTATTAATCAGTGTAGCCAAGACACTGAAATGTCGTATGAATATTCAATTTTATCATTTTGGTAGTACGTTAGGTACACCAAACAGTGGAACCATAATAACATCTCCATTGTTCAAGGTAGTGGACACCATGATGTGTCAACACCACACTCTTTCACCAACGTAGAATTAGTGCAGAAACCAAATATACTGCTCCATGATCATAAGGATAGAGAGCACAAACGTATATTGCAGTAATTTCTGGTAATTAGGTCAGAAGATGAAGGACATTAAGTCTTATGCTAGTCATAATTGAGAATTACACTAGTCTATCAACCGATTTGAGTAATTGGTGGCACTCATTGCCTAGTTACTAAATATTTCTGTACTATGTACGGAGTATTACAGAATATAATTCATAAGTCATCTGATGACAGTAAATATTGGCACTCATTGGCCAGTTACAAACCATTTAAAAGCGATCATTCAAAGCAAGAGTTAATTAATGGCATACCATTTACATAATTCATCTAGTTATAGTAATCATTGGCACTCTTTGGCCAGTTACAAACCATCAGAAGTCATCCTTCAAAACAGGAGCTAATGAGTGTAGCATCAAGCTACTGGTATTCATATATAATAGCGTGTAGGTGACATAATACAAAATTAAAATAAGAAACAGTGGCATTCATTGGCCAGTTACTAAACATGTAGCAAGTATTTAATAGTACAAAACATTTTTCATCATTAAAGTGACATACGACACATTTAAAATAATTATTGGCACTCATTGGCCAGTTACAAAGTATTCTTATACTTTTATAAAACCTTATTCAGTATTATTCAGAAGTTATCATTCAAAATGAGATTAATTATTGGCATAGCATTTATAGAGTATAACAAAAATATTATTTACAGAAATTATTGGCATAGTATTTATGCATTATGACAAAACATCATTCAGTATTACTTAGAACTCATCATTCAAGTGACATAGGAAATATTGAAAATGTAACACACTGTAACTATTACTCAAGGTCTGTGATTAGAAAACATCATTCAGTATTATTCAGAACTGATCATTCCAGTGACATAAGACATATTTAAAATGTAAAACACTGTAACTATTATTCAAGGTCTATTTTTTTGTGTGCTAGCAATGCATTGCGTTGGGATCGATAATTAATTGCTGGTGCATGAAAATATTTGCTTTTGACTTATTGCTGCAAATGAGGATAGGTAACGTCATTCGTCATGAGTCAGCTGTAGCAAGGTTATGAAACAAGTAGAGTATATGTGATCACATTCATGATTGACACACACAAATGAGTAAAAAAAATGCAAGTACTAGAACAGGTTTAATGATTAACTGCTTATAGCACATTAATTTCATGAACAGCTTCTCCTGGAAAAAATACAAAATGGATTATTAAGCTGAAAGAAGAAATGCATATTATGCTGAAAAGTAGTGAACTTCGAATTAACAGGTAATGAAATGTGTACTCAATATATATGTACTCTAGCTGTCCTTTCCAAAACCTTCAGTCATTATACCATGCAACATAAGACATACTGTCAAAACGAACTGCAACAAATACTTAAATAACTACATAGCATTTCTTAACTAACAGTAAATATATAAACTTCATCATTATCCTCATCTGCAAAGAAAAACTTTAAAGTGGTGCGTTTAGTGGCCATATAAAATTTATCACTATCATCACCTGTAAACAAACACTTCATTATTCATATCACCATAACTTCATTATTATCATCACCTGCAAAGAAAAATTTCATTATTCATATTACCATATTCTTCATCGCTATTCATCATCATTCATTATCATCTGCAAAAAGACACTTCATTATTCATTATTCATATTACCATCTACTTCATACAACTATTCATAGTATAGAGTTCCTTATTTCTAGCATATTTCATCACTAAAACTAAGATGTGTAGTTCTGTCTGACACCCTGCATCAATCGCCTCATATTCTGAAAGAAAAATAATTAGTTAAGACTGCTATCATACGATGTGCATAGTATATTCATGTTAATGTTTGTTAATTCTGATCCATTTACTCTTTGTGAGGTGGTATTGCATCTTCTTTCGTTCATTCCAAAGGTGAAATTCCCATTTCATAGTAATCCACTGTGGTTTGTTTAATTTATTTCATTTACACGTTATTGCTTTCTGAAAATGATGAACAATGATTAGCATGACAGAAAACGTAATATGTCAAAAACATAGACAGTGTGCAGGTGCAAAACTGTACACAGAGTATCATAATGTAGTAGCAAAAAAAAATGTAAAATAGTCACGATGCTGAGATATCATAAGGCAAAAATATCACAGTCAACTGGTGTTAGTTATATCTTAAAGATTTCATAGTGTGTACAAACAAACAGGAAAACAATCATACATACATGAAAAATTGAAAATGTGCACGGTCTGATATATAACGACAAGAAATGACTTTCTTTGTGTTCAGCTTGTATGTTGTGTAGTTGATAGAGGCAAGAGTTGAAGACTTTAATGGAGAAAGAATTTGATAAAATTAATATGTCACTAGATAGAATTGCATAATTGTTCATAAAATATGTAAGTTTATCTGGAAAATGTGCACAGTCTTACGTGTAACGACAAGAAAAGCGACCTGCTAACCTTACCTTTCTCGGCACTTGCCAAGAAAAAATATGATAATCATCAGTAAGTGTTCATATAAATAATTGCATCATTGGTCATATAAAAATCAGGAAAAGGCATTAAAGTGTGATAAATCATAAAGTATGTTCATTCAATAAAGGGTTTGATATTGGAGACATGGTGATTGCCTTTACTTTTTCTGGTTCTCAGAGTTTCGACGTGTACTACATTGGGGTGAAGAATGCTGCGAAATCTGTATGGACCTGCATATAGAAGCTCAAATTTACTACATCTATTCTTTCCTCTGTTAGATAAATAGTGTGTACGTACTAATATCTTCTGTCCAATGTGAAAGTCACGGCGTGTACAAACTTGTTTTCGCTGTCTTCTCCGCCGCTCTGCGGCACGTTTGATGTTGTTCAGCGCAATGTCAATTATTTCATGATGCCGTAGTCGACGAGATGTAGGAAAGGATACTAATTCTTTAATTTTGTTAGGTGGTTCAACATTTTTCAGTATAATAGTCGGAGATAGCATAGTAGATTCATTTGGTACGGAATTAATTACATCCTGGAATGAGAGTATTTGTGTCTCCCAATCAATATGTCTTTAATGGCAGTATATTCTACACAGTTTACCAATTTCTTTCATTAATCATTCACAAGGGTTCAAAGAAGCATGATACTTGGATATATAGATCGCAGAAATGTTTCTAGCTCGTAACATATGTGTCCATATAGCAGATCGAAATTGTGGTCCATTGTCGGAAATTACTTTCAATACATGCCCTACATGAAATAAAAAATGTCTTACAAATGCTTTCGAAACAGATTTAGCAGTAGCTTTGCGTAACGAAGTGAAGGTAACAAATTTTGAAGCGAGTTTAACAGCGACAAAGATGTAGCAAAAACCTCTATTAGTTCTGGGAATCGGACCAAAAATATCTACAGCAGCCATGTGTCTCAATTTAACAGGTACAATGGGATGTAATCGAGGAATATGTGAAGTCGTGTCTGACTTAGCTTTCTGGCAGATTTTACATGACGCTAAAACTCGTCGAATCCGTTTCTCCATGTTGGTAAAATAACAGTTCTGTCTCAGTATTAGAAAACATTTTCTGGCTCCATAATGTGCGTAACTTAAATGAGTATACCAAGTTAATTTGTTAACTAGCTCCTCAGGAATGCATAGTAACCAGTTGTTGCTGTCAGGGTGAGAGCGGCGAAACAGAATCTTATTGCGTACAGTGTAATAGTTTCTAATGGTAACATTATTCCTATCTTGCCAAAGGTGTTTAATTTCTTTCCATATGTTGCCTTTACTCTGCTCTTGTGCTAGGTCTCGTAATGACGACGAAATGAAATTTTCAAATGCAACTTGTTGAATGTACATGATGCTGAAATTTGCGTTGCAGAAGTTGGTTGCGATGTCTTCCTGATTGTTGCTGAGAGAACGGGACAGGGTGTCTGCAACAATATTTTGTGTACCGGGAATATGAACAATTGTAAAATTAAATTCCTGTAAATAGAGTTTCCATCCGCTTAACCTGTCGTGTGTAAATTTTGCTGAAAGTAAAAACTGTATCGCTCTATGATCTGTGTAAACGGTAGTGTGTCTTCCATAAAGAAAATGCCGAAATCTCGTAAATGCCCATACAACACATAATGTTTGAAGTTGTGTGACAGAATAATTGCGTTCAGCAGGTGACAGAATGCGACTCGCAAAGGCGATGTTTTTAATTACTGTAGTACCATCTTCTTCAATTTCCTGAAAAATGTGTACGCCTAAAGCTGTGTTAGAACTGTCGGTAGCAATGGAAAAATTTCTAGTAAGATCTGGATGTGATAAAAGTGGTGCGTTCAACAAAGCTTCTTTCAAGTTCACAAATTCAGAATGTGCTTGGCTATCCCAGGACCAAATAGTGTTTTTACCCGTCAGTTGACTTAATCTCGGGGTGTCTAAAGCAGAGTAATGAATAAATTTACGAAAAAAGTTAATTAAACCCAAAAAGCTGCGTAGTTGTTTCTTCGTCGTAGGAACAGTTATGTCACGTAAAGCTTGAAGTTTTTCCGGGTCAGGCGCAATGCCTTCTGCTGAAATTACATGTCCAAGAAATTATTTAGAAGTTTTCCCAAAGTGCGATTTGCTGAGATTAACTGTGAGTCCTTGTGCACGTAAAGGTCATAACAGTTGTTCAAGAATCAGATTGTGTTCAGACCAGTTAGCTTCTGCAATAAGAATGTCGTCTACATACGTTGTGATTCTGTCTTTAAGTTCTGTCGGAAGTATACTATTCAAACCGCGAATAAATGCTGCTGAAGAAATAGTTAAACCGAATGGTAATTTACAAAATTGATAACAGTCACCAAAACAGAGAAAAGCCGTGTACTTTCTGCAGTTCGTATGGAGCTGAATTTGCCAAAATCCCGATTTCAAATCTAATGTGTAATAAATAGCAGTATCATGAAATGTCTGTAGAAGTTCTTCTAGTGTCTGTGGGCGATCTGTTTCATTAACAATAATGTCGTTGATGTGACGCGAATCAAGTACGAGACGAAGTGAACCATCCTTTTTCTTAACAATATGGAGTGGGTTTATGTACGGACTAACTGCCGGTTCAACAATTCCTTGGTCAAGCATAGCTTGCAGTTCTTTCTTAACTTGTTCTCTGTGAATATATGGAATGCGATAATGTTTGGCTTTAAATGTGTCGTGCTGTTTAACTTGAAATTCATACATAAAACCGGACATAGTACCAGGGACGTTGTCAAAAACTGAAGCTTGCTGTAAAAGAATTTTGCGCAGTTGCATGCGTTCGTCGTCTGCATTTGCACTGCTCTGTTTAACTTTATCAGAAATCATTTGCATAACGTCATAGTCGGCTTCGTCTGGAGTATTATAGTTGTGTACGCACATATCTGTGAACAATGTGGAATGACAGTCTATGTTACGTGATGCGGAAATGACCTCTGTACGGTTAATTATTTCTTCTTCTGCAGATAAATAGTGCTGAAATTCTAAAGCCAGTTGAACATTATCATCCTTTAACATTAAATAGGGATTTTGAAAGTCAATAATTGCGTCGTGTTGTACCAGAAAATTCGTACCTAAAATAACGTCTGTTGTCAAAAAGGGAACAATCCAAAAATTTGAGTGAAATGTATGACCTGCAGTACAAAATGATAAATGTGTCTGCAATTTCCCATCTACTCCTTTACCAGACACTGCTCCTTTTACTGTAGTTCATTTAGGTTGTCATGTTTTTCATTCAACTGTTTGAAATTTTCATTAAGTTGTTTAAAGTTGTTGTCTTCTCTTTCATTCTGTTGTTTGAAATTTTCATTAAGTTGTAGCAATAATGCCATAACTTGATCCATGCCAATATTACCTACTCTATTCTCTGTGCTGTTTAATGGTGTACCTGCAACTGTCACATTTTGTGTAACCATTTGGTCATTCTCTGATTCTTGAAAAGGTTCGCCAATTTGATGTGCACTGTTGGTCTCTAAATCGGAATCAAATAAATTTGACGTATTTTGAGTACATTGTTCGCCTTCGTTAGAAACAATTATCTGTTCATTACATAAATTTTGCAAATTAGGCATGTCATACTGGACAGCGTTCATTGTAATGGAACATGCCTCATCATCAATTGTTATATTTACTCTGGACATAATTGAATTTGTTTGTTCATCATTAGGATCAAAATTATTACTAGTGGTCAGTACACACTGATTATCAGTAATTAGAGGCTTGTCATTATTACACTGAGTGTCGCAAGTATTATCGGTCAAATTATTAGAGTTGGCTATTTCACTCATTGCACATCGCGATGTACTGTGAACAGTTTTTCGCGGCATTTTCATTAATCAAGTTAAGCACAAAATGAAACAAAGTCAAAGCAAAATGGAACAAATACAATTACCACAAAGAGCAATAAATTGCCGATGATCTGTGAAAGAAAGAGTGACAAATTAGTAAATGTGTTGCGCCAGATGCAAACTACCTTTAGTAAATAAGAGCAGATATATGACTACTTCTCAGAGATTCACAAAGAAATATGATCCTGGCAGGGTCGCCAAGTGTAACCTCCCCACAAAAAATATAATTTAAATATTATTTGGTTAATGAATCCGATTTTAGTGTAACCTCACAACAAAACTGGTTCCCATTTATAACCTCCCTACAGAAATTCATTCACATTTAACCTCCACACAAAATTTGTTTCCTATTTAATGTAAGCTCAAAACAGAAAAATTCCTAAACCTCATAATAAAAAATAATTCAGTAACTTGGTAAAATTTGGACGACAGCAGTGCTGCGTCATGGCCCTGTAAGATCATTCTGAATAAAAAGCAAAAATTCTCACCTTGATAAAGTCGGCAACTATCTGCTCTTACAATAGCTCTTTTCCGGCACAGCTCTGTGCAATGCTGGCCTATACATTTCTTATTTATGAAAGGAAGCAAATGATTTTTCTTTTGCAACAATCGGAATGATCATGCATTAAAAAAAAATATTAAATTCTTTAAATTGAAATGAATGCTTGTTATTATTAGGACATTTTAAAAAGATATACTTGGGAGTTTACATAATATTACTAGATATGCGCGAGGCTGCTTTTTTTACGTTATACAATAGTACTCAGGCTCCGGCATCGCTGCACCGCGACCGGCCCAGCCAACATGATACACCAGACCAGACCAGAGCAGACACACACACACACACACTGGCAACAACCTACTGCTACTGCTACCCAGTTCGTACAGTCAACACTGCTCTCTGGTCAGCGATTCTTTTATACCTTGCATATCGCAGGCAGCGCATGAGCAATACATCGAAATTACATCTGCTCGGACCTCTTACATAAAATTACATCTGTATTACATCTGCTCGGACCTCTTACAATGTTTATTTTAATAAAAATACATTTATTTTGCCAATTTTAAATGCAAATGCAAGAGTGTCACATTGCCTCTGTACTCACAACAGGCATACATAACAAAGACTTCAGTCATCAGTAATATCTACAAATACATAGATATTCCGTAGACCACAGCACGGTTCTCTTTCACTCCTTCACTATTTACAGCAGTCTTCCAACAGAGTAGTACGCTTTTGATTCCTGGATTATAGAAATCACGCGGTTTTTAGGCGAAGAACTCGTCGAACTATGTTCGGAGCTCTTTTTCATTCAAAAAGGAAGTTCCTTGAAGGTTGTTCGATAGAGAGCTGAAAAGGTGAAAACTTGAGAGCGCGAGATCAGGTGAAAAAGATGCGTGCGTAATGACTTCCGAACCCAACTCCTATATAGTGATTTTTGTCTTTCAAGCAGAATGCCGGCGGCCATTATCATAAAGGAGCTTTATTTCACGCAGTGTTGCTGGTCATTGTTCTTGGATAGCGTTGCAAGACGTCTAGCCGGCCGGGGTGGCCGAGCAGTTCTAGGCGCTACAGTCTGGAACCACGTGACCGCTACGGTCGCAGGTTCGACTCCTGCCTCGGGCATGGGTGTGTGTGATGTCCTTAGGTTAGTTACGTTTAAGTAGTTCTAAGTTCTAGGGGACTGATGACCTCAGAAGTTAAGTCCCATAGTGCTCAGAGTCATTTGAACCGTTTGCAAGACGTCTCAGTTGTTGAAAATAAACTTCAGTAGTGTTGGCAACACTTCGGGCAAGCAATTTGTAGTACACAACACAAGATGCATAACATTATGATTTGTGGATGCGTGCAGGTCTTTGTACGGAGAGTTGCTGCTTTCTTTTGGGCCCAACCATTCCTTTATTTTCCTTATGTTAGCATAATGACACCATTTCTCGTAACCTGTAATTTGTCGGTCTTGTTCACGAGCCAAGCGGAGATGCACATATAGCCACCAGCTGATTTTTGTGGTTTTGGCTTAGAGCATGCCCTCCCAATACATCCGGTTTTCGAACCTTCCCATTGAATGCAAATGTCGCTCGTTGGTGAATCACAGTTCATCACATTTATCAGTTCCTGAGTACTCTGACGTGGACAATTGTGGATTAATGAGTTTAAACGATCTTCATCAAACCTCGAGGACCTTCCTCAACGTGCAGAGCCACTCATGTCAAAACGATCCTACTTGAAACGGCAAAACCATTTTCTTTTCTAGCGTCCACAGCTTCACCCACATTCTTCAAATGGAAAAAAAAATCATAATACGCAAAGTTAAATACCAACAGTGAACTAGAAATAAAAGATGACGATCGGTAAATAAACCCATAGCAACAGGAATACCACCATGTAAAACAAAAAAGCTACAAAATTATGTTCCAACGTAATACATACGTATATAGACTATTTCAAAGGAGCTGTAGTCGGTAATGCAGTCAATGAGCTCACCTATAAAAATCTTTTGCACCAGATGCACTGGAACATATAAAATAACAAAGAAAAATATCGAAAAAACATAGCACAGTGACCTGGATATGATGATCCTCCGTTGACTGATATATATTGAAAATTTGAATACATTTTCGTTCTTAGGAAGTACAACACTACCCATTATTTAATTAAACATTGTCATGCATTTTTTATTCAGTATTGTTTAATGAAAGGGCTATTATGCAGAAAATTAATGTAGTTCTGGACCAGTACTTTTCACTAACGAAAATAGTACCATATACTCCAGCTTAAAAGCCTGAGCAGTCTTCATCGCACCATGTGCAGCGTTTGCAACACACTGTCGAGTCTTCTGGCGGAGGGTCAAACGGAGGTTTATCACATTGAGGACACTGTGCTATACATTGTTGGCAATATTTATTTATCGTTTTAACTGTTTCTGTGGCACGTTTTGCAAAAGGTTTTGATAGATGAGCTCATTGATCACATTACCGACGATAGTTGTTTTGAAATAAGCAATGCTCAAAAGTTGACGAGATCATCAGTCTGCCCCAGTCGGCTGTTTAAAAATTCTTATATTTGAGTAGTAGCACTAAACGACTAAGATATGTGTTAAGCATGACTGTTAAACCTATATTACGTCTTTACGCATTTATAATAGATATCTTAGTAGCTTTTCCTCAACATCGTATGTTGACTATTTTGAAAATTACAGCATGTCAAGCGAAGTACACGACAATTATCTAACACACACTGAACTTGCGGCCGAGATTTCATTGTGCGAGTTTTAGGTGTCTCACCTTCTGAAGTGTTGGTGCTGCCAGGCAAGTATGTACCTGAACTAAAAGATCAGTTATCGTACCAAGCTCACAAACTTCTATCTTTACTAATATCTAATGCGTCCTGGAGGTACGGTATATAATAAGACCGCTAATGTACGCCTTACATTAGCGGAAACACCCTCTGGAATGCTGCTCATGAATGACAGCACAAGAGGACGAATCATCAGATCAGCTGAATCATCTGATCAGCTGTAAGACCAGTGTGTCTAGCTCATAGATCGGTTGCAGGCTCTTCTAACGAACACGTGACCGTGACCGACACCGAGGCAGAATCACCTTTCATCAGAAAACACAGTAGACCTCCACCGTGTCCTTCAACGAGCACTCGCTTGACACCACTAAAGTCGCAAGTGGCGGTACTTTGAGGTCTGTGGAATGTACGCTGCCGGACGACTGGCTCAGAGCTATCCATGAAGTAACCGATTTGTAACAGTTCGTCATGTCACTGTGGTGCCTACTGCTGCTCAAATTGCTGCTGCAGATGCTGCACGATGCGCCAGAGCCACACTCCGAACACAATGATCTTCCCTGTCTGTATGTACCACATGGCTGTCCGGAGCCCGGTCTTCTTGCGAGCGTACGTCCTCGTGACCACCGATATCAGCAATAATGTACAGTGGTTATATTCCTGCCAAGTCTTTCTGCAGTATCGCAGAAGGGACATCCATTTTCTCAAACCTTACGTACACGCAGTGCGGCGTTGATTATAGTGTCGTTGTCGCCTTAAGGGGAGCCGGAGGTGCATATGCTGCCCAAGTTAAAATCACTAAGTTTGAGGAACATTTATGAATAAACTAGCGAATAGAAAAATTTGAATTTGTTTTTACGTATAGAGTGGTTTAGTATTGCAGTTATGACAGAGGGATTTTGGAGTACCTTTTCTAGTTTCCTTCCAATTATTTCTTTTACTAATGACCCACATTTTTTTACAAATAACTGCTTTATAATGAAATGAAATGAAACTACGGAACGTATTGCCAAATGGCTGTGTTACAATGTAAGTTTGACCACTAGGAGTGCTGTATAAAAATTTCATTTCTCTAGCTTGAG
Organism: Schistocerca piceifrons; assembly: GCF_021461385.2. Lineage (NCBI taxonomy): Eukaryota > Metazoa > Arthropoda > Insecta > Orthoptera > Acrididae > Schistocerca > Schistocerca piceifrons. Next base: position 338,934,371 of record NC_060144.1, read on the forward strand.
TGGATTTTGAGAAAATTTTCCTTATATTCGAAAAATTCTAATTTACGGGAAATGGCTATCAAAGTTTCTCAATACATTCCTGCACTATAGGATGGATTATCAGGGTCTTCTTCTTCATCCTCCAAAAGCTTTCTCTTCTGTCTTCTTTTCTGGCCTGTTGTTCCATCTTACTTCATATGCCTTTCTCTTCTTTCTGCTCCTCTTATCCTTTCTCTGTCAATATTTCTTAGTGCTCGTACAGTGTTCACCCCAGCTGTAAATCCTAATGCCTTCAGAACTTCACACTTCACACTGTTCCCTTGGTTGTAGGTTGCTATTGCATCATAAATGCCAAAGTGCAGTGTTTTTATGCTTACAAACACCCTTTTAGGAATCACTTTCCAAACCAAATTGTTTACGCTCTCATTAGGATTCTGCGTCTTTCCGTGTAGACATTTGTGTAACAATTCTGGCTGTGCTAAGTCATGAAAAATTGGTTTTATTGCATTTATCACAGCTGCTGGCAAACCATGTTTGTGATCATAGTCTTTTTTGCATTATATTTGCACCAGGAATCTTTTGGGCACAGGCTGTGTTGAGGGTATTCATTGGAAGAGGCAGTATGAAGGAACAATGCCCACACTGCTTTTCGCATGTCACTAACATTACTAGTATTTTGCCTTATAGCATACCCATAGTAGCTCTGTAGACGTTCAATCACCTTATCAGTAAGCCTGCCTCTCCCTCCTATTGTCTTTCCATCACTGAGCTTACTTCAACCCAAAGTTTGTTTGAGCCTTCGAAGCCGTGCACCCATACGCTTTTGCACATGCCCAATGCATTCCAACTTTTCAACTACAAATTCATTTCCATATTGTTTCAGTTCCTCTATAGTCTTGAAACCTTTGGAGTCACCATCCCCAAGGTAGTATTTGTACCTAACGTTGTATCTGGGAACTGAACGTTCAAAAATTTGTTTCACTCCATCCACTTCCATTGCTCCACTTGATCCACTAAAATTTGCCTCACAGGTTCCACTGTGCTCTCCTTTGATTTTATTTTTGCACCTACAATGTTTTGATAATATTGAAAGATCTATCACTTTTGCAATATCACCACAAGTAGCAGTTACAACCCCATTCAGGGATTTATGACCCCTCTTTTGCCAGGAACCATCTAATGCCAATACCAAATCCCTAGAACCACCGTTCATTTGTACAGATTCCTCCACTGCTTCCTTCATGGTTTTCAAAGCCACATCTTCAACAGAGGATCCTACCAGTTCACAGTAGTACCCAAATTTGCTTGGAGGCGATGGCAAGTTCATAATACCACGAAACAGTTTACCAGCAGCAGACCCTTTTCCAATGGATCGAAGACCATACACAAGTCGAACATTCACATCAAACACTCTACATCGTACATTTTCACCAAAGAGACTGGCATGTGAATTGTAGAAAGTCACTTGATACTTGCAACATGCACAGATTATCTTCATCTCACAAGCTAAACCAAAGTGCTTTGTTATCTCTAGTCCCACTCCTACACTTGAACAAATTTTGCACAGAACACTTTCTCTCAGCACAGAAGATAATAATCCAATATTCAGTACTTCGTTAATATCATCACTGTCACTAACATATTCACGAAATCTGTCACGTCCGCCAGTCAGCTTCTTGCTAGAAGATGTCACAGGGCTATGGCCGGCCATGTGTTGCTTAGCAGAAGAACGCACTGTTTCAGTAATTGTAGTGTCGCAACTTAGTATTAGTGTTAATTTTCTTTTCCCTACGTTCTTCCTCTTCTTATATACACGGTTACTAAAATGTGGCATCGTAACCAGAACAACGCTTTACACAAGAAGGATAATACTGCCAACAACAGGCGCAACACTGAACTAATTCGAAACGGTAAACAACAAACAGACGATGTTCCGCGCTCTTAGCGCTTCATTTGTCACAGAAAACAACGTAGCCAACCCTTGCACACTCGCTGTATGCGTAACATAAGGCGCTGTATGCGTAACAGGCAAAGAAAATCCCAAGCAGTTCGCAGGAAGTCATGAGAGGGTGTTAGATGCATTCAGCGGCCGCCCTTTCCTCTGCAGGCGTGTGGGAAAATGGCAATAACTCCACTTCTAGGGCGAGTAGAACAATAATTCAAAGTTTACATTAAAGAGGAATGTTCCAATTAATTTTCGGTAGAAAAAAAATTGTAATTTTTTGGATTTGACCACCTCCGGCTCCCCTTAAAGGCATTGTTGACAAACAACTCACCCGTCCAGTCTCAAAGGTAACTAACGATCACGAACGTTACAGCGTGTATCAGAAGCAAACATAAGTTACATCTTCATAGCAGCGCTACAAGTGCCACTTTTATGCGACTGGCGCGAAATTTGAACAGACATCAGCTTTCAGATGTAGAAACACGTCTACCAATTTTGTTTATGTCGCAATCTCCTTCCTGGTGCTGCGATTTTTTTTCCGTCGATGTACCAACAAAACTTGTTAACTGCCGTATAAAAATGAATCTAAATAGGTTGAGTCAAATTGATTAATTAAAGGATGACACTGTAGAGTACAGTTTCAAATCGAAACGTTAATTTTAAATAAATTCCCTTCGTGGATAATAGCTAAGAGGAGCAAAAACTAAGACGAGCAAGTGGTCTGTATTGCACTTACACGAAGTCTTCAATCAACTACCTCCCAGAACGAACTGTTCATTCCATCATCTCCTAGCATGAAGTGTTCTTTTTGATTCCCAAAACACAACTACTGCCCAACCCTTCCAGTGACCTTTGTGTTCTCCCGCTACAATAGCTATCTCATCTGCCACAGGTTGTCGCGTTTTACTGCCTCTCATCCAGTCGCTTCGTCACTAGTGAAGCATCTTAACGCAATATAAAATTTACAGTTTTTAACCTCACTGATGAGATTCAAGTAAATGACATCTCGTATGAAGCGCACCAATAAGCTTGTTAATTTGATGCGATACTACATATAAACAATCAGTTATTTCTTAGGTAATTTTAAATCAATAGTTTGCAACATAGCTGTTAGTCTTTTCGCCTCTAGCAGATTAAACTAAAGAAATGATAGATATAACTTACTGCTGGGGTGGAATGTAAATTGCCACTATCATTTATTTCGTCGGCACCATCTCCTTAACTTAGAGCTATAACCAGATATTGACGCAAAAGGTTTGCATATGACCTACTTTTAAGTGATGAATGTGGGATAAAGGTAATGAGCTTCCTAATGTTTCATGCTGTGGTGTGTTTTCACATGCTATTCTCTGTATCTGAACGGAATTTACAAATGAGTCTAATCTCAAGTTAGCTGTCTTACTTTAGTCCCCAATAAGCGCTTCTGTGCGTTTTCCCCATATGTTGGCAGCACAGACGTTTGTAGGCCGCACTACCATACCGACATCAATATGCCTTTTAGACCCTAACTCTGTACAACAGACCAGCGTTATGCAGTCCGTGGTTGACCGGCTCTTTTTCCATTAATACACTTTATGGAACTTTTCCTAAGGCTAAGGTCACAACTAAGTGACCCTCAGATGACAGCTGTATGCACCTACCCATGATGCAATTTCAAAGCACGCACAGAAAGAAACGTTGATGTTCACATTCGTTAATCCTCTTGCAAGCCAAATGTTCCAAAAGAAGGCTAGAAAACTGCCCAGCACTTAGGTTCCAAACTTGCGGGAACTGTCCCATAGTATTTAAAACAATTCCAGGTGCAATACTTCCATCTGTCGATCTATAAAACAGATTCTAAAACGAAAAACACGAACCTAGTGTATAAATTGAATACTGCTTAAATGTATAGTATGTATGTATCTACGTCTAAATCATACTTTGCAAGCCACCTGATGACGTGTGGCAGAGAGTACTTCTGATACCGCTAACTGATCCCCTTTTCCTTGTTTCACTCGTGAATAGCGCGTGGGAAGAAAGATTGTGGGAAAGCTCCTGGATCGGCTCTCATTTCTCGAATCGTCTCCTCGTGGTCATTACGCGAGATGTTTGTGAGTGGAAGTAATATGCGTCCATCTCTTTCCGGAAGGTGCCCTCTCGAAATTTCAATAGTAAATCTCCCCGTGATGCAAAACACCTCGCTTGTAACGTCTGCCAATGGCTTTTGTAGAGGCTTTCCGTAACGCTCTCGCGCCGACTAAACGACCCCGTGACGAAAGGCGCCGCTCTTCGTTGGATCTACTCTATCTCTTCTATCAGTCCTATCTGGTAGCTATCCAAGATAGGTGAACAATACCCAAGAATCGGTCGAACAAGCGCCTTGTAAACAGTTCCCTCGTGAAACTTTCTGGCAGATTAAAACTGTGTAGGACCGAGACTCGAACTAGGGACCTTTACCTTCTCTTGAATCTGAGATGAAGTTCTCTTTTTTTTACGTAACAGTTTTCTAACACTGCTATTAAACCGTGGTGGGTGTTTCCCATGCCTTAAGATCTTACTCGTAACATACTCGTCTAGGACACAGTTTAATCTATCAGAAGATTTCATATCAGCGCACACTCCGCTGCAGAGTGAAAATCTCATTGTCAACATCCCCTAGGCTGTGGCTAAGCCATGTCTCCGCATAATCTTTGTAGAATCTGATAGATATCTTTGTCCTGAGGCCTTTTCACTACTAAGCGATTGTACTTGTTTTTCAGTTCCGCCATCGGTTATTTCAATATCCGCTATTTATACGTTCGTGTGATGACTGAAAGGAGGGGGAAGCCTTGTGATGATCTTCCGCAATGAAACTATTTCGGAAGATCGTATTTAGTATTTCGGCTTTCTCTCTGTTATCTTTCGTGTAAGTGTCAGTACTGCCACTGAGTGAATGAATAAGTGATTTTGCCCCACTTACTGGGTTTACCAAAACCTCTTAGTTGTTTTACTCAGATCGGTTGACAGCGCTTTACTTTCAAAGGCTCTGAACGTTTCTCTCATTGCTCTCCTTACGCTCATTTCGGCTTCGTTCAGCTTCCATTTGTCAGCTAGGTTTTTACTTCTCTTGAATCTGAGATGAAGTTCTCTTTATTTTACGTAACCGTTTTCTAACACTGCTATTAAACCGTGGTGGGTGTTTCCCATGCCTTAAGATCTTCCTCGTAACATACTCGTCTAGGACATATTGTACGATTCCTTCGAATTTTTTTTCGTTTGTTCTCCATATCTTTGTTCTCATCAGTGAATATTTAATGCTGACTGCTCAGATACTCTGAAATTTGTATCCTGTCCTCTTGCTAAGCAAAAATATCTTCCTAACTTTGTTAACATACTTTGTAAGACCCATTGTCATAGATGCTGTCACAGCCTTATGATCACTGATACCCTCTTCTGTGTTAACTGATTAGATAAGTTCGCGTTTGTTTGTTGCCAGGAGGTCTAAGACGTTACTCTCACGAGCTGGTTCTCCAACCATCTGCTCAAAGTAATTTTCGGACAAGACATCGAGAAAAATGTCATACTAATCCCTGTCTCTGGTACCATTTATGACAGCGTGACACTCCCAATCTATCCTTGCTAGCTGAAATCACCCCGTAAAACAACAGCATGATTAGGAAAGTTATTAAAGATATCCCGCAAATTCTGTGTGAAGCCCTCTAACCCTAGAGCTCCTGACCCAGGCGGTCTACAAAAGCCTTTCCTTGGATGCTCCTGCAGTTTACTGAAATCATATTAATCTTTTCTAACTGTGATCTCTGACGACAACATTCTCGGAAGATATTGTGGCTAATTTGTGAGGCACATCGTCTTTGGTCCAAAGGGAGTGTTCCTCTGATCTAAAAAAAGCCGTATGTGTACGCTACACGTACTCTGCTACTCTAGTAGTCGCTTCCAGCGCGTAGTGCACGGCTGACCTATTAAGGAGAACCCTATAATTCTGAACCCGATAGCGGAAGTAGAACTATAAAGTTATATGGAGACTATATAAATACGGGCTGTGCAAATGGTCACAGGTCTCTTGGTCTGACGATATAGTTTAACATGAATTTTGGCGTCCAATCATAGGTAACACACGGTGAGCCAGAATGTTGAAATACAGTAGCTGGTTTACTATAACCGATGATTCGATCCAAGACATGGTACGAGAAACACTACTAAACATCACAGAATCACCTCCGTCCAGAACTACGCCCTCCGCACACTGTGAACTGAAGCCGTTGCATTACTTGAAGAGAGGCTAACTTGCGATTTTTCATACTTCACTATACGTTGAAACATCCCCGTAGAAAAATTAATGAATGACTGCGCTGACAAATCTCTTACATTATTTGCTTTTCAAACAGCTGAGAAAAACAGAACATACTCAAACATTACTCTCTGTACTTATTCTGATCAACACTAAACTGACACACAATATTTTTAGCGCAACGCAATCTGACTTTTAATAATCCCTACAAAAGAATGGCCCTGAATAACAATAACCTATACCTTTCATGAATCATTTACCTCACAAAAATCTTCGTTACTCAAACTACTGCAGTACAGCGATCGCCAATACTGCCAGCTAAGTAAAAGATTCTAACTAATGAAGTCTACATCTACATCTACATTTATACTCCGCAAGCCACCCAACGGTGTGTGGCGGAGGGCACTTTACGTGCCACTGTCATTACCTCCCTTTCCTGTTCCAGTCGCGTATGGTTCGCGGGAAGAACGACTGTCTGAAAGCCTCCGTGCGCGCTCTACTCTCTTTTATTTTACATTCGTGATCTCCTCGGCAGGTATAAGTAGGGGGAAGCAATATATTCGATACCTCATCCAGAAACGCACCCTCTCGAAACCTGGCGAGCAAGCTACACCGCGATGCAGAGCGCCTCCCTTGCAGAGTCTGCCACTTGAGTTTGTTAAACATCTCCGTAACGCTATCACGGTTACCAAATAACCCTGAGACGAAACGCGCCGCTCTTCTTTGGATCTTCTCTATCTCCTCCGTCAACCCGATCTGGTACGGATCCCACACTGATGAGCAATACTCAAGTATAGGTCGAACGAGTGTTTTGTAAGCCACCTCCTTTGTTGATGGACTACATTTTCTAAGGACTCTCCCAATGAATCTCAACCTGGTACCCGCCTTACCAACAATTAATTTTATATGATCATTCTGTGGTGTCACCGCCAGACACCACACTTGCTAGGTGGTAGCCTTTAAATCGGCCGCGGTCACTGTCAGTGATTGCAGACCGAGCGCCGCCACACGGCAGGTCTAGAGAGACTTACTAGCATTCGCCCCAGTTGTACAGCCGACTTAGCCAGAGATGGATCACTGACAACTACGCTCTCATTTGCCGAGACGATAGTTAGCATAGCCTTCAGCTACGTCATTTGCTACGACCTAGCAAGGCACCATAGCATTTGATATTATTTTATATTGTGGTTATAACATGTACCGTCAAGAGAGATGTTCTAAAATTGTGGATTAAAGTTAAGTATTACATCAACTACGTACTTTATTTGCTACTATTAATTCCTTTAACTGTTCCAGACCTCACGCCAATGTGCGTGAGCTTAACGCGTGCCTTTCGGCTTCCTCTCATTGTGACTTGGCTGTCTTGCCAAGTCACAACACATTCCACTTCAAATCGTTCCGCACGCATACTCCCAGATATTTTACAGAAGTAACTGCTACCAGTGTTTGTTCCGCTATCATATAATCATACAATAAAGGATCCTTCTTTCTATGTATTCGCAATACATTACATTTGTCTATGTTAAGGGTCAGTTGCCACTCCCTGCACCAAGTGCCTATCCGCTGCAGATCTTCCTGCATTTCGCTACAATTTTCTAATGCTGCAACTTCTCTGTATACTATAGCATCATCCGCGAAAAGCCGCATGGGACTTCCGACACTATCTACTAGGTCATTTATATATATTGTGAAAAGCAATGGTCCCATAACACTCCCCTGTGGCACGCCAGAGGTTACTTTAACGTCTGTAGACGTCTCTCCATTGATAACAACATGCTGTGTTCTGTTTGCTAAAAACTCTTCAATCCAGCCACACAGCTGGTCTGATATTCCGTAGGCTCTTACTATGTTTATCAGGCGACAGTGCGGAACTGTATCGAACGCCTTCCGGAAGTCAAGAAAAATAGCATCTACCTGGGAACCTGTATCTAATATTTTCTGGGTCTCATGAACAAATAAAACTAGTTGGGTCTCACACGATCGCTGTTTTCGGAATCCATGTTGATTCCTACATAGTAGATTCTGGGTTTCCAAAAACGACATGATACTCGAGCAAAAAACACGTTCTAAGATTCTACAACAGATCGACGTCAGAGATATAGGTCTATAGTTTTGCGCATCTGCTCGACGACCCTTCTTGAAGACTGGGACTATCTGTGCTCTTTTCCAATCATTTGGAACCTTCCGTTCCTCTAGAGACTTGCGCTACACGGCTGTTAGAAGGGGGGCAAGTTCTTTCGCGTACTCTGTGTAGAATCGAATTGGTATCCCGTCAGGTCCAGTGGACTTTCCTCTGTTGAGTGATTCCAGTTGCTTTTCTATTCCTTGGACACTTATTTCGATGTCAGCCATTTTTTCGTTTGTGCGAGGATTTAGAGAAGGAATTGCTTTGGAAAACGGTGTTTAGTATTTCAGATTTACGTGTGTCATCCTCTGTTTCAATGCCATCATCATCCCGGAGTGTCTGGATATGCTGTTTCGAGCCACTTACTGATTCAACGAAAGACCAGAACTTCCTAGGATTTTCTGTCAAGTCGATACATAGAATTTTACTTTCGAATTCACTGAACGCTTCACGCATAGCCCTCCTTACGCTAACTTTGACATCGTTTAGCTTCTGTTTGTCTGAGAGGTTTTGGCTGCGTTTAAACTTGCAGTGAAGCTCTCTTTGCTTTCTCAGTAGTTTCCTAACTTTGTTGTTGAACCACGGTGGGTTTTTCCCGTCCCTCACAGTTTTACTCGGCATGTACCTGTCTAAAACGCATTTTACGATTGTCTTGAACTTTTTCCATAAACACTCAACATTGTCAGTGTCGGAACAGAAATTTTCGTTTTGGTCTGTTAGGTAGTCTGAAATCTGCCTTCTATTACTCTTGCTAAACAGATAAACCTTCGTCCCTTCTTTTATATTCCTACTAACTTCCATATTCAGGGATGCTGCAACGTCCTTATGATCACTGATTCCCTGTTCTGTACATACAGAGTCGAAAAGTTCGGGTCTGTTTGTTATCAGTAGGTCCAAGATGTTATCTCCACGAGTCGGTTCTCTGTTTAATTGCTCGAGGTAATTTTCGGATAGTGCACTCAGTATAATGTCACTCGATGCTCTGTCCCTACCATCCGTCCTAAATATCTGAGTGTCCCAGTCTATATCTGGTAAATTGAAATCTCCACCTAAGACTATAACATGCTGAGAAAATTTATGTGAAATGTATTCCAAATTTTCTCTCAGTTGTTCTGCCACTAATGCTGCTGAGTCGGGAGGTCGGTAAAAGGAGCCAATTATTAACCTAGCTCAGTTGTTGAGTGTAACTCACTACTGATAGGCATAGTTAGCAATGTCATGAACTGATATATATATATATATATATATATATATATATATATATATATATATATATATATATATCAGTTCATGACATCCAGTCTTACAAATTTACTGTCTCTGATGGACACACGTCCAGATCATCCGCTCTCTAAACTCCACCATCTCTCTCCCCACATCCACAACTGCTGGCGGCTCACCTCCAACTGCGCAATGCTACGCGCTGTTAACTGCCAACTTCCCAACACTACAATAGCGACTATTTCAACAATGCCCACCAGCCACAGACTGCACACAGCACAGCCAGTGATTTTCATACAGAAAGCTAGGTTACCAAAATAAACCTAAACAGCCTACTTACAACGTTTTCCGTTAGTTGTTGTCCAGTTGCTGTTTTGCTTAGCCCATTTAAGACTACAGTTTATATCTGCCACTATGAACCTTTTGTGAGACAGCCGACTCCAAATGTTCATTGCGTAAAGTTACCAGCATAATGTTTGCTCCGAAACTGGTTGCGATGGACCTTCATTCACTAACAGCCCAAATTCGTGTAGGATTTCGGATTAATACCACTTCGTGTAGGACTATACTAAACTTTTTAAATACCCTTTATACATTGAAAACTTAGTAAGCATTCTAAGTGTTGGAGACAAGAATAATTTAATAAAATCTTCACGATTTTCATGCCACTTCATTTCAAACAAAATCCGCGGGCTATCCATAGCTACCACCGTGAACGCCATCTGGAGTAAATCTGCTGTAACATCCAGACAAGTCGGAAGCGATCTGGGACACAAAAATACTTCCCTCTAAAAATGCCTTTAAAAACGTTAGTAACAAATTACCTTCAGACATAAATAGCTGATGATGATTTACCTGTAACTCATGCTTTGTCATTTATTTCCTCCCTCCTTGGGATGTATCCCACCCCGATCTCTATTTTTTGTAGTCTTTCTTCATTTGTGATACCTGTTACCGAGTTCTGTTTTAAATTCATCTACATTTACAGCTAGAAGTACACTCTACAAGTCACTGTGAAGTGCGTGGTAGATGATACTTAGATGTTCGAAGAAGCAAGTCCTACTCAATTAGCAAATTATTTTTTAAAAAAATAGGGATGTTCCTCAGATTTTTAATTTGTATTCGAACTATCTTTCTGTGCATTTCACTTGTTCATTTTTTCTGAATTTATATCGTACTGATGCAGCAAGTAGCATATGCCACGTGAAGATGAAACTCGCGGACCAAAACGCATTGTAAGCAAGAAAAGGACCAAATTTGACACTGGTAATGGCGTTTGTAGATGTGAATCTGTTTCTGAGCCGAAGGTTGATTTGAAAACAGCAATGTTGTAGAAGGATGCACCATTTGGAAGTGCAGTGCCTTGGCGTTTTGTTACCTTTACTCTGTATTTTAAGTTACGAAGGGACTTACGTGGACTCCATCTCATCATACTTTAGTTAGAGCTGTTGAGACGATTTATTACTATAGCCGAGCTAGGAGCGGGCCCCTCGACAGAATGTGTGTTGAAAGCGATTACAGCCTCCGCAGACCTTAACACACCCGCTAGACAAATAGCTTCAGGGATGGGCTGCACAAACGGCAGGAGGAACTGATGTGACCGTCGCAGGGGGGAAAGTACTGAGTCACAATGAGTACGTGCGTGACCCGCCTCGCGCGTCACACACGATTTGAGAAACCTCTTCTTGATGAGCTGTTGGTGACATAAATAGGGAGTCCAGCAGTACTCAGGTCAGAGTGGACCACAGCAGTGTACAGTCGACACCGCTTCTGTGTCGCTCGTCACCTGACATCTGAATTAGGTCTACATGTTAGTCTCAGCACTGCCGTAGATAGAATCAGAGCAAGTAGAAGGGCAAGTCATGGATAATAGAATCAGCAGCAGTGCCATAGGAACCTTCAATGTTCAATAGTCAAGGGACTTAGAATTATTTTCCTGCTTCCTTAAGAAATCATTTCCGAATTTCGTAATCTGCACCACCTTTTTAGCTCGTCTTCTACAGCTGTTGGAGTCTGCAAGCAATCCATGCATACGTCACTCATCGAGGTGATCGACTGAGGTAGGCCCCTGTGTTGTGGCAATGTGTCCATCTCACTCCCTCTCTGGACACGACAATATGGTAAACCCAGCAACTCAAATGACCGCAAGAAGTAAAAGAAGCGATAAGTGATAAAAGCTTCCTTCGGGGCGATTGTGGATCGTGGGGATCGAACCGAGGCCTTTGGATTTATAGTGTGCCATTTACCCACTACGCATCCGAGCTCGAAGTGTAGTATCTGATCAATTGTATCTGGACACTAATATGTAATGTGGAACTGAGCACTAGATGTCACGAGACGCTGAACCGTCAGTGTAAAAGGAGGTGGCGAATATTGAGCTGTCAGTAGAAAAGAAATAACAACATAATTGGTCAGTCAGAAGAGCTCAGTCACTTCCAACGTGAAATATTCGCTGGATATTACCTGACTAACAAAACCACGAGGGAAATTTCAGCTCTTCTAAAGGTACCCTAGACGGTTGTATGTGATGTTGTGTGAAGTGGAAACGAAAAGCAACAACCACAACTAAACCAGGACCAGGTAGACCAAGTGTACTGACGACCAGGCACAGTCAGAATTGTGGAGGGTTTTTGAAAAAAGTCACGTGAAATCAATGGGAGGAGTCAATCGTGTGCTCCAAAGCACTAGCAACAATCCACCTAGCATAATGACTGTGGGTTTTTTTTTTTTTTTTTTTTTTGGTCATCGGTCTACTGACTGGTTTGATGCGGCCCGCCACGAATTCCTTTCCTGTGCTAACCTCTTCATCTCAGAGTAGCACTTGCAACCTACGTCCTAAATTATTTGCTTGACGTATTCCAATCTCTGTCTTCCTCTACAGTTTTTGCCCTCTACAGCTCCCTCTAGTACCATGGAAGTCATTCCCTCATGTCTTAGCAGATGTCCTATCATCCTGTCCCTTCTCCTTATCAGTGTTTTCCACATATTCCTTTCCTCTCCGATTCTGCGTAGAACCTCCTCATTCCTTACCTTATCAGTCCACCTAATTTTCAACATTCGTCTATAGCACCACATCTCAAATGCTTCGATTCTCTTCTGTTCCGGCTTTCCCACAGTCCATGTTTCACTACCATACAATGCTGTACTCCAGACGTACATCCTCAGAAATTTCTTCCTCAAATTAAGGCCGGTGTTTGATATTAGTAGACTTCTCTTGGCCAGAAATGCCTTTTTTGCCATAGCGAGTCTGCTTTTGATGTCCTCCTTGCTCCGTCCGTCATTGGTTATTTTACTGCCTAGGTAGCAGAATTCCTTAACTTCATTGACTTCGTGACCATCAATCCTGATGTTAAGTTTCTCGCTGTTCTCATTTCTACTACTTCTCATTACCTTCGTCTTTCTCCGATTTACTCTCAAACCATACTGTGTACTCATTAGACTGTTCATTCCGTCCTGCAGATCATTTAATTCTTCTTCACTTTCACTCAGGATAGCAATGTCATCAGCGAATCGTATCATTGATATCCTTTCACCTTGTATTTTTATTCCACTCCTGAACCTTCCTTTTATTTCCATCATTGCTTCCTCGATGTACAGATTGAAGAGTAGGGGCGAAAGGCTACAGCCTTGTCTTACACCCTTCTTAATACGAGCACTTCGTTCTTGATCGTCCACTCTTATTATTGCCTCTTGGTTGTTGTACATATTGTATATGACCCGTCTCTCCCTATAGCTTACCCCTACATTTTTCAGAATCTCGAACAGCTTGCACCATTTTATATTGTCGAACGCTTTTTCCAGGTCGACAAATCCTATGAAAGTGTCTTGATTTTTCTTTAGCCTTGCTTCCATTATTAGCCGTAACGTCAGAATTGCCTCTCTCGTCCCTTTACTTTTCCTAAAGCCAAACCGATCTTCACCTAGCGCATTCTCAATTTTCTTTTCCATTCTTCTGTATATTATTCTTGTAAGCAGCTTCGATGCATGAGCTGTTAAGCTGATTGTGCGATAATTCTCGCACATTTCAGCTCTTGCCGTCTTCCGAATTGTGTGGATGATGCTTTTCCGAAAGTCAGATGGTATGTCGCCAGACTCATATATTCTACACACCAACGTGAATAGTCGTTTTGTTGCCACTTCCCCCAATGATTTTAGAAATTCTGATGGAATGTTATCAATCCCTTCTGCCTTATTTGATCGTAAGTCCTCGAAAGCTCTTTTAAATTCCGATTCTAATACTGGATCCCCTATCTCTTCTAAATCGACTCCTGTTTCTTCTTCTATCACATCAGACAAATCTTCATCCTCATAGAGGCTTTCAATGGATTCTTTCCACCTACCTGCTCTCTCCTCTGCATTTAACAGTGGAATTCCCGTTGCACTCTTAATGTTACCACCGTTGCTTTTAATGTCACCAAAGGTTGATTTGACTTTCCTGTGTGGTGAGTCTGTCCTTCCGACAATCATATCTTTTTCGATGTCTTCACATTTTTCCTGCAGCCGTTTCGTCTTAGCTTCCGTGCACTTCCTATTTATTTCATTCCTCTGCGACTTGTATTTCTGTGTTCCTGATTTTCCCGGAACATGATTGTACTTCCTCCTTTCATCAATCAACTGAAGTATTTCTTCTGTTACCCATGGTTTCTTCGCAGTTACCTTCTTTGTACCTATGTTTTCCTTTCCAACTTCTGTGATGGCCCTTTTTAGAGATGTCCCATTCCTCTTCAACCGTATTGCCTACTGCGCTATTCCTTATTGCTGTATCTATAGCGTTAGAGAGCTTCAAACGTATCTCGTCATTCCTTAGTACTTCCGTATCCCACTTCTTTGCGTATTGATTCTTCCTGACTAATGTCTTGAACTTCAGCCTACTCTTCATCACTACTATATTGTGATCTGAGTCTATATCTGCTCCTGGGTACGCCTTACAATCCAGTATCTGATTTCGGAATCTCTGTCTGACCATGATGTAATCTAATTGAAATCTTCCCGTATCTCCCGGCCTTTTCCAAGTATACTTCCTCCTCTTGTGATTCTTGAACAGGGTATTCGCTATTACTAGCTGAAACTTGTTACAGAACTCAATTAGTCTTTCACCTCTTTCATTCCTTGTCCCAAGCCCATATTCTCCTGTAACCTTTTCTTCTACTCCTTCCCCTACAACTGCGTTCCAGTCGCCCATGACTATTAGATTTTCGTCCTTCTTTACAGACTGCATTACCCTTTCAATATCCTCATACACTTTCTCTATCTGTTCATCTCCAGCTCGCGACGTCGGCATGTATACCTGAACTATCGTTGTCGGTGTTGGTCTGCTGTCGATTCTGATTAGAACAACCTGGTCATTGAACTGTTCACAGTAACACACCCTCTGCCCTACCTTCCTATTCATAACGAATCCTACACTTGTTATACCATTTTCTGCTGCTGTTGATATTACCCGATACTCATCTGACCAGAAATCCTTGTCTTCCTTCCACTTCACTGTGCGTGGTGAGCTAAAATGAATGGGGTACACAGGTCGCACAGCTCCTCATAAGATACAGATATCTGTAATCAACGGTAAGCGACGCTTGAGGTTGTGTAAAGAGCCGGACCACTGGTCACTTGGTATGATGAATCACGCTATACACTTTGACAGTCCGATGAAAGGGTTTGGGTTTGGTGAATACCTGAAGAACGTTGCCTGCCACTAGCTGTAGCGCCAACAGTGAAGTATCGAGCACATGGTGTTATTACATGGGGGGGGGGGGGGGGCATTTTACGTAGTGAGGATGTGGTCAGTTCTACTTCTACGTCCATACTCCGCGAGCCATCTGACCGTGTATGGCGGAGGGTACCTTGAGTACCTCTATCGGTTCTCCCTTCTATTCCAGTCTCGTATTGTTCGTGGAGAGAAGGATTGTCGGTATACCTCTGTGTGGGCTCTAATCTCTCTGATTTTATCCTCATGGTCTCTTCCCGATATATACGTAGGAGGGAGCAATATACTGCTTGACTTCTCGGTGAAGGTATGTTCTCGAAACTTCAACAAAAGCCCGTACCGAGCTACTGAGCGTCTCTCCTGCAGAGTCTTCCACTGGAGTTTATCTATCATCTCCATAACGATTTCGCGATTACTAAATGATCCTGTAATGAAGCGCGCTGCTCTCCATTGGATCTTCTCTATCTCTTCTATCAACCCTATCTGGTACGGAACCCACACTGTTGAGCAGTATTCAAGCAGTGGGCGAACAAGTGCACTGTAACCTACTTCCTTTGTTTTCGGATTGCATTTCCTTAGGATTCTTCCAATGAATCTCAGTCTGGCATCTGCTTTACCGATTATCAACTTTATGTGATCATTCCATTTTAAATCACTCCTAATGCCTAATCCCAGATAATTTATGAAATTAACTGCTTCCAGTCGCTGACCTGCTATATTGTAGCTAAATGATAAGGGATCTTTCATTCTATGTATTCGCAGCACATTACTCTTGTCTACATTGAGATTCAATGGCCATTCCCTGCACCATGCGTCAATTCGGTTTAAATCCTCCTGCATTTCAGTACAATTTTCCATTGTTACAACCTCTCGATATACCACAGCATCATCCGCAAAAAGCCCCAGTGAACTTCCGATGTTATCCACAAGGTCATTTATGCATATTGTGAATAGCAACGGTCCTACGACACTCCCCTGCGGCACACCTGAAATCACTCTTACTTCGGAAGACTTCTATCCATTGAGAAGGACATGCTGCATTCTGTAAAAGAAAGACTTAAGAAACCACTGAATGCAGAAGGATACGAGCACATTTTACAGCGTTGTATACTCCGTACAGTAGTTAAACAGTACGGTGGCGATGACAGAATCAGCATAATAATGTATCCTGACATTAAGCAGCATCTGTGAGGCAGTGGTTTGTTGATAATAACATTCCTGAAATGGACTGAACTGCCCAGAGCCCAAACCCGAAGGTAGTGGAACACACACGGGACGGGCTGGAACGTCGAGTTCGCTCCAGACTCCAGCGCCCAAAATTACAATCTTCTCTGGTTTAGACTCTTCAGAAAACATACGTTGCCATTCCTCTATATACATTCAGACATCTCACTCTGTGAAATTCCTTGGCCTCCTTTTCGACGAAATGTCAACATCGGCAACTGTTGTAGGTATAATACAAAGTTTCCTATGTATAGCGTTGTTTGTCATTAGTCAACCTTTTACCAACACCACTACTGCTGTATCTGT
The DNA here is from genome assembly GCF_021461385.2 of Schistocerca piceifrons. NCBI lineage: Eukaryota > Metazoa > Arthropoda > Insecta > Orthoptera > Acrididae > Schistocerca > Schistocerca piceifrons. Next base: position 338,951,142 of record NC_060144.1, read on the forward strand.
TGCGAGTTCTCGTCGCCTAAGCTGCTCAACTGCGCTCCGTAGCCTCGTGCTGTGCTCAGCAGTGATTACCGCGAGTCCCAACCCCTGATGGCACCAGCAGTCGATGTTATGTTGCTTGGGAGACAATATGTGTTGTGTAGAAAGTCGTTAAAATTCTTAAAATATGAGTTCACAGTGGTGATGATTCCTTATCAGGAGAGTTGCGCTTTAGCAAAACAACGGTTGATTGGTTTGGTACGCTACATAAATGACGTATAAATATTGGGACTACCGGTAGTAGCAGTAGCACTGGCAGGGGAATAAACGTAAATGAATATGTAAGAGAGAAACTGGGATCCATCGAATTTTCTTTACTTGTTTGGTTGATTGTTTTGCACGTAATTAGAACCGCACGTCATTCACTGTAAGTACATTGTGTATTCTATATTTTATAAGTAACAAAATTAAGTTGATAGCATAGCTTCTGGTCTTTTATGTAACCAAAGCAATGCAAATACAGTTGACATGAACAAATGTAAAATGTATTTAATTACTGTTCTTATTTTGTACCCAGTAGAAGGTTCTTCATCATGATCAAAGGCAAAAGTTTCCTGTTAGTGCGAAAGTTATTTATAAATTACAGAAACATGTTTTGTATACGTTCGACGAAGTATTGGATCGATGTTTGATGTATCTTTGTTTTGCATTTTTTGTTGTTCTACCTTTTTGCTGAGGAAATTGCCTTTTCTAGTGCTATGTTAAAAATCTATATTGTTTTCTTCATTTTTACTACAACACCCCATTTTTTCGCGTAACAAATCAACAATTTTCGAATAAAACAATAAAACCTTAACTAAACAGAGGCAGTTTCAATTTTACTATAAGTATTGTTTAAGTAACAGACTGGAGGAAGCTATGGAGAACAAAAGTGTTCCGTATGTTACCCGGGACTTTATGTAGCATCAGTCAGTTTCCAGATGGTTCACCACTCCCGGTTGGGCTATCCTACCTAAACTGACTGCGACTGTTTTCGTATCCTAGGCGGCCTAAATGAAATGAGCCTGCCCCAGTTAGAGGGTGAGATAAATGCTGATATTTCTTCGGAGTGTCGTGTTATTATTCTACCCTGTATGAGAACGTGGCAAGACGGGGACTACGATCCTACCTGCAGGGAGCCACTGATTTGAATGTATACTGGGAGAATGTGGAAGAAATCGCAACACAAAATAAAGGCTTTAAAGATTAGCACAAAGAGATATTTTCTGCAACGAGCATGGGACAATGTACTCTTAACGCAGGGAAGCCGCCACTAGCGTATACACATTCACAGAATGACATATAGAAATAGCATTCACCTACAGTAGCTACACAAGTTTATCCGAGACCATCTCAGAGAGAGAATACTGAGCTATGAGAACTAGGTTCCGGCAACAGAAAGGGTGGTGGCAGAATTCGCTGAACCTCACCACATAGGTGGCACTGCTGCTCTCCTGTAGAATCGCGAAATGCTCGCGATCGATAAACGACCGAAACGGCGATCGAATCCGAGCGTCATTATTAGACTGTGCGCGAAGTCACGAACCGTTAATCTTTACCACCGCATCGCGGAGCATACCTGTGGGGGATACGCGGTCGCGGGCGAAACGGTAGCTACTGGACCTTCCAAGAAGACGTTCCAGAATGGGGTGGAACGGCCATGCTCAGGGCCTTTGTTACCAAGTCGGCACCTCACACTGGTGTGTCTACGGCTGAAAAAAGCAGTTCCGGTTCAAGCTTGCTGGGTGGTCAGGCTGCTAGCTGTCACCTGCTGGGAATAGGCCCGACCACTTCTTTTCTGCAGTAGAAGTTTCCTAACCTGGCACAGCCTCAGCCATTCGGAAGGTGGGAAGTTCTGTGCTGGAACGCTGCTCTTGACGAAGAAGACGAACTTGAATCTTTTTAATGACCGCCGTTATTTTGAACAATTTATTAATTCCTGTGTAAATGGCGCTAGCTGAATCTGTTTACAAATTTCGGTTCCTCTGTTTTCAGGGAATTAGTATCACAAAGTTTCTTTCGTTTCTGTAATTATTAACATGCTTTAATTCGTCGTTGAACCTTTAGAAAAAATGGTTCAAATGGCTCTGAGCACTATGTGACTTAACTTCTGAGGTCCTCAGTCCCCTAGAACTTAGAACTACTTAAACCTATCTAACCTAAGGACATCACACACATCCATGCCCGAGGCAGGATTCGAACCTGCGACCGTAGCGGTCGCGCGGTTCCAGACTGTAGCGCCTAGATCCGCTCGGCCACTCCGGCTGGCGAACCTTTAGAAACGTCAAAATAAAATTGATATGCAAATTATGGGTAGAGCAGTGATTTATTCCTAGTTTAAAGGTTCCGAATCTGTTCTCTGATTGCATATCCACTAATTGGATCTACATCGTACTCCGCAAGCTCTCTCTCGACTCATCCTTTGTTTACCGCCTCGCGCGACCACCCACACATCATCACTACACGTGACGTTCTTGGGGAGCGTTCGCAACATGATGTGTTACCTTACACGGCTTATAGTGGAATCTAGTAAGACACTGATCGCATACGTAAAGAAAGCGATCATTATGAGGTAACGCCCGATAGATACTCAAAACACCTAACATACTGGTAACATTGGTGCGACCTTAACGCACCAAAGCTACTAGGAAAATTGCCGTAGTAGTCTATGCTTACCTATGGTAGTATACTGTACATTGCGATAGCCTTATAACTCTACGTGTAAGTAGGGGAAACCTCTCCGACACTTGCAAGCCGAAGGGTTAGATGGAAGGCCCCAGGTTTATTTTTTTCATGTGTGTGAGAGTGAGCGCCCTCAGTCAGAAGCAGACGCTGTTGAAGGTTCGAAGAACGCTCGCTTTGGACGCGGCCAATTGGCGCTTATCTTCTAGCAGCCCCTCTTCCCCCCCCCCCCCTTCTACACCACCCTGCGCGGCTGCTATTAGCTCGTTACGAGAAAGAGCTAAGACAATGGCAGGCGGGCCCATACTGCCAGTATACAGTAACGTACCGCTGCGCGCTGTGGTGCCTCTGCTGATCTGATTACGGCCCCTAAAATTGCTCTCCGTATTCACGTGGAATGCCTACGTTACGCGCTATCGGAAAGCTCTTTCTGGAAATAGTGCGGCGGCAGGAGGTTTCGGTCCTGCGCCGCCGCTCCATCTTCAGCGAGGAGCTCGAAAGTTTCCGAGGAGCGAGTACGAAAGTGAGAGAGCGCGAGATGACAATGGGTGGCGCGCGAACTGGGATGAGGCCAGCACGCGCGGCCGAGGTCCCGCGAGGCCCCACCTAGTTACGTGGATCCGGGCCCCGAACAATGGGACTTTATTATGCTCATTCCGCTTTATTATTATTTATGAGAGTAATTTAGAGGGAAATGTAAACCCGATACCGCATAAAATTTTATTAGCGGCTCTGCGCTGATACGATCTCACTCAGCTCTCATAGCACTCTACACACACACACACACACACACACACACACACACAAGAAGACTCACTGCTATTATTACAGACTTCGAAGAAAAGTGTTTCCTTTCGTTGTTTTTTTTTTCCTTTTACAAGATCGTCCTTCGCAGTGCAACACGTTCAAAAAACAATGTACCCTGCAAGCAGATTAGGGAGGTATTTTCGTTGTTTCGCTGTCAGCGGCGGCCAATACCACTGGCGGTCCATCAGACGGGCTGGCTGGCTGGATGGATGGAGTACTGTAATCCGAGACGCCTCTTCATGTCTCGCTATCTGATTCAAATTTGTTTTCACTTGCATCGGAGCACACGTTTGTAGTAACGCGATCGATGTATCACCTTTGTGAAGGATTATCCGAAGATGACGATACTTTCTGTGTGACGTCCACTTGTTGCACAATTGGTATAATGCACAGCGAATTCACTACGGGAAATTTAATGTTGTGTGACGTAAGGCACATTTTTATGGTGTGAAATATCTTCGTTCCTTTGCTTTTTTTTTTTTTTTTTTTTTTTAAATCAGCCGTATACAAAACACTATTTCTCTGTCAATCACCCGGACATGTATCGACACTTGCGTGTCATCTTCTATAGGTCGAATTTATATCTGTGAAATACAATACAAAGTTTATAATTGCTTATCTATTACAGAGCTAGAAATTATAACACGTGAATTTTGTTTCGTTTATTCCCATTGCTCACCTGAAAATTACATTGCTAGTAAACACACATTTTTAGGTCTATTTTTGTGCCCTTTTTTCTCATTATTACAGCATGTCAACAGCAAAGGAGTCATGAAGAAGTATTGTGCATTTTCTAAGTAGGCTGTTTAGGGTTTTATGTTGCTAATGCCAATTAGCGCTCTGTATGAAAATTACTGACTGTGCTATATGCATCTGTGGCTTGTTGGACTCATTGTTGGAATATTCGCTTGTGTAGTGTTGGGCAGCTGGATGGGAACAGCGCGTAGCGTTGCGCATTGGCGGTGAGCCGCCAGCAGTGGTGGATATAGGGAGAGAGATGCTAGAGTTTTGAGAGGTCACTATAAGCGGGCGATCTGGACATGTGTCCGCCAGAAAAAGGAAATTTGTAAAGATGGATGTCATGAGTTTATATTAAGGTATATACATAGTTTGTTCTCTATCAAAATCTTTCATTTGCTAACGATGCCTATCAGTAGTTACTGCCTTCATTAGTTAGACTCTTTTATTTAGCTGGCAGTATTGGCGCTCGATGTATTGCAGTAGTTCGAGTAACGAAGATTCTTGTGAGGTAAGTGATTCATGAAAGGTAAGGCTTACTGTTAGCCAGGGCCATTCTTTTGTCAGATTGCGTTGCGCTAAAAATATTGTGCCAGTTTAGTGATGATCAGAATAAGTAAAGAGGGAAATGTCTGAGTACGTTCAGTTTTGCTCAGCTGTTTGAAAATCAAATAACGTAAGAGGTTTACCAGCACAATAATTCAAAATTTTTCAAAGCTGACGTTTCAATGTTTTCAACCCATTTTTTCATTGGGTAGTGGTTTTGTATATTACCGTATTTACATTTTCCGTCCTGTTGTGTATCTCTGATAGATGTATCTTCCTACTGCTGTTGAGTGCACTGATTTCTCACCGTTTTTCACGTAATTTCGCTCTCACATTTGCTTCACACATATGTTCGACAAAATGTGATTCGGGTAGACGTTACTCTACCCATATTCATTGAGTGCAGCTATGTTGTTGTCGCTGCGCACTTCTTCAATGCTTGTCTTATATAATTCCGCACACGCAACATAGTGTAGAAAAATCGAAACACTAAGAACATCTCCACAGACAAATTCTCCAAAGCTAGAAACCATCAATTAAATTGTAGCTTGTACCAGTCTGTCTGCATATGCCAAACATGCAGAAATGGCAAAACGAGGTGGTGTGAACACTTCAGAGCCTTAAAAAGTGACAGTACACACTCTACTTCAACACACTTTTGCATATCGCATCATACAAGAAAACCACACACACAAATAACATTGATACTGATCTCAATATCCTCAGAGAAAGTAATAGTATCAAAAACTCGCAATAGAGGAGAACTATTACGTCCAAAAGAGGTGATACAAAGAAAGTAAGTCCTGAATGGAACAAAACAATGCAACAACACACTCCCTGCAACACTCAATTAGCTACACAAGGACACTTTCTCTCATACAACATACTAATTAAACAGTGTCAAATATCCGTAAAACATGTTTTCTGAATCGCAATCCACCCCACACTTCTTTCCGGCTCTTTCTTCCTGTCTCACTTTTTACGCGTAAGTTCTCACCCAGCAGATTTACCACAATAGTTCTAACGAAACATCCAAAATTAGCGCCACGCTATACACAAGGCAGACGATGAACAACTGACCAGTGACAACACAATAAATATGGAGACAGATATGTCTGTTCAAATCAGGTTTTGCGGAAAATAAGTGTGATGTAAATGTGAGAGAGAAATTACATTACACCGATGTGAAAATATTGTACTCAGTAGCAGTAGAAAGCTACAACCACCGGATACAGGAAACAGGACCGGAAAAGTAAGCACAGTAAGCTAAGAAACCAGTACCCACGAAAAGTATTCTTCAGAAATGCCCAGTATTTCTTCATCACTACTTTGTAGGTGGCATGCAGTCAAAGCGACAAAACAGGGCACAAATGCATTTCCACAATCAATGTAATTTTCAGGTGAGCAGTGGAACAAACGAAACAAAAAACACGTGTTATAATTTTAGGCCTACAATAAATAAACAATTACACCCTTTGTATTATTCTTTACAGAAATAAATTTGATCCACTGAACACACATAGACTTTGGAACTTTTCTGGGGGAATAAAGAAGGAATAGTGTTCTGCATAAAGCAGATTTCAAAAAAATCCAAATTTTGAAAACAAATCAGACGAAATAGCAGTGGGAACTTCCAACCTGAACAAGACAATATTACTCTAGTGACTGATCTTCACTGTACTACAGAAAGAACAGAACTATATCAAGAATAGTCATTATGGACTGAACTGTGCAAACAAAGTTGATAAAAGAGTATCATCAGCTTCGCCCGTTTAAAGTGGCGACTGGAATGCTAGAATTTGCTCCCAGAAAATCAGTTTGGATATCGCTACGACAAAGAAACCCTAGACATTAATTCCAGTCTTCAGTACGAACTTCTCTGGGCATTCAACAATAGACAACTTCTTGCAGCAGCGTTTATTGGCGTTAAGAATGGATATGTTTTGTTGTTGTTGTCTTTAGTCCAAAGACTGGTTTTCTGCAGCTCTCCATGCTACTCTATCCTGCGCAAGCTTCATCTCCGAATAACTAGTGCAACATACATCCTTCTGAATCTCTTGGTCTCCATCTACAATTTTTACTCCTCAAGCTTCCCTCTAGTGCTAAATTGGTGATCCCTTTATGCCTCACAATGTGTCTTTCCAATCGATCTCTTCTTTTAATCAGGTTGTATAATAAATTTCTCCTCTCCTCAGTTCTATATAGTACCTCCTCATTAGTTATGTGATCTACCCATCTAATCTTAAGCATTCTTCTTTAGAACCACATTTCGAAAGATTCTATTCTCTTATTGCCTAAACTGTTTATCGTCCATGTTTCACTTCCGTATATGGATACACTCCACACAAATGCTTCCAGAAAGGACTTCCTATCTCTAAAATTTATACTCGATGTTAATAAATTTCTCTTCTTACGAAATGTTTTTCTTGCCATTGCTAGTCTACATTTCATATCCTCCGTACTTCGACCATCATCAGTTATTTTGCTACCGAAATAGCAAACCTCACCTACTACCTTAAGTGCCTCATTTCCTAATCTGATCCTGTCACCATCACCTGATTTAATTCGACTACGTTTCATTATCCTCGCTTTGATTTTGTTGATGTTCATCTTATATCCTCCCTTCAAGATACTGTCCATTCCGTTCAACTGCTCTTCCAAGACCTCTGATGTCTCTGACAAAATTACAATGTCAACAGCAAACCTCAAAGTTTTCATTGATTCTCTCTGGATTTCAATTCCTACTCCAGATTTTTCTTTTGTTTCCTTTACTGCTTGCTCAAAATACAAATTGAATAATACCGGGCATAGGCTACAACTCGAAATTACAATTACATATTAATATCTTCAGTTGCTGACGGAGGTTGATATAGATCAACAGGGACAGGTGAAAACGTGCGCCCCGACTGGGACTCGAACCCGGGATGTGCTGCTTACAAAGCAGACGCTCGACCCATCTGAGCCACCGAGAGCACAGAGGATACTGCGACTGCAGGGACTATCTCGCCGACGCCTCCCGCGAAACCCACATTCTCAGCTTATATGTCCACACACTACGTACGCTGTGTCCCAACCCAACACACTCATTACTCGTGAAAGACATTCTTACCAAGTCCCGTAAGAGTTAGGGTAATATGCTTGCATCCGCACAGAAGAAGAAGGTCATGGACGGTTTTGCCAGAACTATATACTTATATGGATATGGTGTCTGTTCTTTCGAACATGTCCGAATGAACAGACACCATTGATGACCTGCAGCCGTCTAGAACGAAATTAGAATTATATATGAATACCTTCAGCTGATGACGGGCGTTGATATACAAGGTGAAGCGAAATTTGCGCACTCGGGCTTCGCAGTGCGATTCCTCACATGCCAGCGACAAAAAAATGTTTGTCACAAAATTTCGTCCGGCGAATACATACGGCAGAGAAAGGACGTTAAAGAGCGGCAATCTAGCAACACTGTAACCACATGTACAGTAGGTAACTCTGCCAGCTCATTTCGTTGTGCTGTACAGTTGATGCAGTGGATAGAGTTTTGGGTTAGCATGCTGGAGGTCGAGGGTTCGATCGCAGGTTGAGGTATATGATTTTATTTGGTAAATGTAGTCCAGGTGGTACGGTATCTGGCATCTTAATCGTCAACAGTGATTGCAGTAGGTCCTCTAGAAAACATTTGCACGTACATACTACAATCATAGAAATGGAAGGTTGGTCAGCTTTGAAAGACCTTTCGACGTCTGGGCGTGAATTTATTGGCAAACCTGTTTTCTTTGTAACCTTCTCCAATGGTACCAATTATTATTCTTACCTCCTTGAGGTCGATTACATTTCGTTAGGGCCAGTAGGATAGCAACATGCTTTGAAAATAATGTCCAAACTCAGTTACTATTTGTATGTGTTATCATCATGGTCCCATTAAGTACTGATTCTGGTAACCGCACGCTGTTCCGCACGTATGTCAATGCATTATTATTATTATTATTATTATCGATGAGATTGTTGAAATGTCACATCTATTACCGTTAGGGAAATAGTGTAATTCGCAACTGAATATTTCACAATTAGCGGTGTTAGGATGAATCATGCAGAACAATATCTGTCAGAGGGGTAATGCATGTTAGGTGCAACAGCGTACAGGTCTGACGACGTGTTTATACTGCATGCGCTGTCCACCAGACAGGGAGTAGTTGCGAGTGGAGTAATGCGCCTGTGACAGACTCCGATGTGCATGCGTACACGTATCTAATTTTCTCATTGTAAACGTCTAAACCAGTGTGGCAGACGTGTGGCATGCACAAACGATGAATATGTGCGTACGTTTCTGTTCCTTGGTGCCTCTGATAAGCCGGCTGGTGTTCCAACTCGTGAATATGCTGCTAGATATCCTCGTCGACACCATTCAGATAAATATGTGTTTCGTCATCTGGAGCTGCACCTTCGGGAGTCAGGTTCTCTTCTTCCACAATCGCATGACAGAGGTCTTCCACAAACTCGCCGTACTACAGCTACAAAGGAAGCTATTCTGGAGGCCATACACCAAGAACCTCAGCAAGACAGCCACGTGTCTTGCAATGCAAGGTCGTTAACGTACTGTACGACCATTGACTGCAACCCTATCATTATGCTTTCATCCAACATCTGCATTCTGCAGATCGCCATCAGCGTATGCAATTCTGCGAATGGTTCCAACAACAACAGGTAGCTAACGATGACATCGTGAACACTGTAAATATGGTCGGATGAAGCAGCATTCACTCGTGAGGGTATCTTCAATATGCACAATGACCGCCATTGGTGTGAGGTTAACCCGCACGTCACCCACGACCGTCGCTATCAAGTTTGCTTTGGTATCAATGTCTGGGCCGGATTATTGGGCGACAGGTGTTTGGGCCCCTACATGCTGCCTGACCGGTTGACTGCTCGAAAGTGTGATACATTTCTCTCAAAGTATCTGCCTGATGAGCAGGAAGATATTCCACTACATGTTCGGCAGAGGATATGTTTCCGACATGATGGAGCACCTCCACACTGTGAAATTAATGTGCGACAGTATTTGAATACAACATTTCTAGGAAATGGCTCGGATCTGGAGGTCCAATTGCATGGCCACCTCTTTCACCTGACCTAAATCCCCTGGATTTCTTCATGTGGGGGCACCTGAAGGAGCACATATACTCTACTCCACCGACGAATGAGGATGAATAGGTAGCAGGTATTCATGCTGATTTTGTTGCTGTGGATGCAGCTGTGCTGCGGAGGGTCCAGAGCTGTGTGATCTGGTGGGTTGCACAATGTTTGAACGTGCAGGGAGGTCGCTTTGAGCATCTGTTGTTCTGAGGACAACGTGTTATGTTGTGAAGGTCATACAGTCATTAACATGAACATTATTATTGTCACTGGTTGCCAATGTGCGACATCTGAGCGCTCGTATTACATGTAGTAGATGTTGTGTTATTGCACTGTGCTATCACCTTTAGCATCTCGAAACTGATAATTTTTTTGTAGTTATTCTGTCCTATGACAGGTCATTTCATTCAACTGCCTGTTTCTTATCTGTCTAACCACGTATTTCTAATGTTCAGCGTTACAAAATGTTGTAAATTTAGGATACTTCCGAACTAAGAAACGGTGTGTATTACAGTATGAAACCTCAGAATGAAATTAGAAAATAAAGAAAATGCCCCCCAACCCAGCATCGAACCCTCGACCCCCTGCATGCTAACCCAAAACTGTTTCCACTGCACCAACTGTACAGCAGAACTGGTATGACGTGACAGGGGTATTTACTATACATATGGTTACAGTGTTGCCAAACTGCCACTCTTTAACGTCCTTTTTATGCCGGATGTACTCACCGGAAGTAATTTTGTGGCAGACATTTTTTATCACTGGCATGTGAGAAGTCGCGCTGCGAAGCCTGAGTGCCCGAATTTCGCTTCAGCCTGTGTATCAACAGGGACAGGTGAAAATGTGTGCTCCGGCGTGCGCCAGATAGTCCCTGCAGTCGCACTATCCTCTGTGCCCTCGGTGGCTCAGATGGATGCCGGCACGGTAGCTCAGCGTGTTCAGTCAGAGGGTTAGCTGCCGTCTGTAATAAACAACAGAGTGAATGGGTCAACAACGAACTTTAACGTGCGTCAAGGGACTTCTGCCACAAACAGTTACAACGAACTGTAACGAACAAAATGAAACTACAACGAACTATAACGAACAAAATGAAATAACAAAAAAAAAAAAAAAGTGGATAGAGCGTCTGCCATGTGAGCAGGAGATCCTGGATTCGAGTCCCGGGCAGGGCACACATTTTCACCTCTGCCCGTTGATATATCAACACCTGTCAGAAGCTGAAGGTATTAATATATAATTCTAATTTCATTCTAGACGGATGCGTGTCATAAGGCTACAACACTGTCCGTGGCAGCCCGAACGTCGTTCGTTCGTGTACTCCGATCTACCCTTTACACGATAGCCAAGGACACGGCCTAACCGTACATGCATCGACTAAACTTGTCAGTGAATGACACAAAAAACGTCACATTTAGTCCACCAGAAAATAGTTATCAACACAGATAAGTATGTACAGCATATATTCTAGTTCCTAGTTAGTAGTTTCTAGTTCCTAACTAAAATTGATATAATTTTGATTAAAGTTAGTTCTTACAAGAGTGTTCTATTTTATAAATGCTCTATTGGAAAAAAGTAACTTGTTTCTGTAACAGTCTGGAAAATAACCATTAAACCATGTTTACAGCTTCGCAGGAGGACTTAAGTGTCTTAAGTTTACCCATTTAAATAAATATTCCGTTACTTATTATTTTGTAAGTTATAGAGCAAAACGCCTTTTCTGAAACACCCTAGATATCATTTATTGTTTATTTTAATCCCCATGTGTTCCCTGAACCATCCCTTAAACAACAATAAAGTGCTGGGAGAAGGCCATTAATAAAATGTTATTTCGAAATATCCTGGGAAACAAGACGTTAACGTTTGATGTGTTTCAGCAGTTAGTAAGCTTATCAAGAAACCGTAAGTTATTTTAAAGAGTGGAACAAGAACTTGTAAGTGGGCTGTTTAGGTTTTTATGTTGGTAACGCCACGTAGCTCTCTGTATGAAAATCACTGACTGTGCTGTGTGCAGTCTGTGGCTGGTTGGCATTGTTGAAATATTCGCTATTGTAGTGTTGGGCAGTTGGATGTGAACAGCGCGTAGCGTTGCGCAGTTGGAGTTGAGCCGCCAGCAGTGGTGGATGTGGGGAGAGAGATGGCAGAGTTTTGAGAGCGGATGATCGGGACGTGTGTCCATCAGAGACAGTAAATTTGTAAGACTGGATGTCATGAACTGATTATATATATATATATATATATATATATATATATATATATATATATATGACTTTTGAACACTATTAAGATAAATACATCGTTTGTTCTATATCGAAATATTTCATTTGCTAACTATGCCTAACAGTAGTTAGTGCCTTCAGTAGTTTGAATCTTTTATTTAGCTGGCAGTATTGGCGCTCGCTGTGTTGCAGTAGTTTGAGTAACGAAGATTTTTTGTGAGGTAAGTGATTCATGAAAGTTATAAGTTATTGTTAGTCAGGGCCATTCTTTTGTAGGGATTATTGAAAGTCAGATTGCGTTGCGCTAAAAATAGTGTGTGTCAGTTTAGTGATGATCAGAATAAGTAAAGAGAGAAATGTCTGAGTACGTTCAGTTTCGCTCAGCTGTTTGAAAATCAAATAACGTAAGGGGTTTATCAGCACAATCATTCATAAATTTTTCTAAGGGGACGTGGCAAACTAACCGGAAGTTTCAGCATAGTTTAACTTTTCTGAGGAATAATAGAGTATTTTTCATTCTGAGTAAAATGGAGATAGAAAATAATTTGTGTAAAATACGATCAATTTAGCATATCAAATAGAACAGGTGTTTTATAAAAAGAGATTTCCAATAGCCGAGTTCTCAAAGCGATACATCTTCGTTAACTTTCAACATGAAAGACCTTCGGTAAGTAAGATACTAGAGCTATTAATGATTACACCAAAGAGGACAGAAATGAATAATAGATACACAGAATGTCTAAACGTCTCCCACAACGGGATTTCACAGTTCCTCTTCAAAATCATCTTGTGATGCTTGATGAATATAAAATGCAGTTTACTTTTGTGAATAAATTAATTTATGTCAGGCATCAAAATAATTTTCATTTAATTACAGGTGCCTTTATCTCAACTACCACAATGAGACGTGTCAGCGTTTTGTGTCCAAAGAGAATCGCGTATTCAGCGACGAAAACTTGTGACAAAGGCGTCACGCGACGGCGCTCGCCGGAAATTCGTCGCTTGCATTGCCACGAACGAAGGAAACGCCGTGCCGCCCAGCCATAGTCGAGAAGATAAAATACTATTTTCAGGACGGCTAAGGATGCTATGCTAGAGACACCGTTTAGGCGGCTCTTTGACTTTATAGCACTAGGTACTGTCAGTTAGTAGGCAGTATTGTTTGATTGTTGGTAGACTGTGAAAGCATCGGGACCGCCTCCCGCAGCGAATTCTGTAAGAAGTCATTTGTTTCCATAACCTACACTGGATATTTTTTGCATTTATTTTGAGTTAACTTGTGTATTACGAAGACTGTTTTACGCTTTAACTGCTTGCTTTGGATGTGTTAATTTTAGGGGCGGTAGCGTGTCTCTTCGCGGCACAAACGCCAGTGAAATGAGGAAATTTACTGTTTACTACGAGTAGTATGTACACAGAATCAACTAAACTCCTTTTACAGAATTTAAGGACAGGTTCCTTACACCAAATCAGGGAAAAACACTTGGTAAACAGGGCTCTAAAATGCGAACATCAAGAGTTATGAGCACTTGGCCATCTTCGATATTGTGAGACACGTCTCTCCTACTGTAAGCTCTTTGCCTTCCATATTTTAGGAGGAGTAGCATGAACCAAAACAAGAAAAAAATCTCCGGTAAACAAGGGTCCTAAAACGCAAACTTAAAGAGCTATGAGCACTTGCTCAGTGCTAGTGTGAAACACATCTCTTCTATTGAACAAGTGCGCATAACTCTTAAGGTAAGCATTCTAGAGCCCATGGTTGCTGGACATGTTTTTATTTCTTTGTGGTCCATACTACCTCTTTCCAAAATATTGGAAAGGAAAGGGCTTGTCGTAGAAGGGATACGTTTCACATTACCGAAGCTCAAGAAGCGATAATAGCTCTTAAGCTAAGCATTTTACAGTCCAGGTTCACCAGAAATTTTTTCCGTTGGTATTCGCTAGACCACTGTGCAGTGTGTGGCGGAGAGTACTTACTTCCATTATTAGATATTTCCTCTCCCCTTCGAATATGTGTGTTAAGCGAGGAGAAAATGACTGACTATGCGCCTCTCTTCGCATCCTGGTCTCTCCTGACGTATGATCCGAACGCCAGATGCGAGGCGCGTTCAATAAGTAATGCAACACGTTTCTTAGTCCGCCAGTTTCGGCTGAAGAAATGTGGATTTTTTTGTGGGACATCGTGTAACATTACCGCTTCATCCCACAGAGTTTAGAGGTTCATGAATTTCCGATAGGTTGTGGCACTGTAAGCAGCATTCAAAATGACGTCTGTAATGGAGGTGCGTTCCAAGCAGTGAGCTGTCATTGAGTTCCTTTGGGGGCGGGAGGGGGCAAACCAGAGTATCAAAGGTATTCATAGGCACCTGCAGAACTTCCACGAAGACTGGCAGTGAGCAAAAGCACACTAAGTTGTTGGGCGAGTCCCCTGTTATCATCGCAACAAAGTCGCTCAAACCTGTCGGACCTCCTGCGTGTCGGCCGACCGCACACATCTGTATGCTCCTGTTATGTTGGAACGTGCGGACACTCTCATTGGAGGTGATCGACGGATCAGAATCAAAAACCTCGTTTCACAACTGGACGTCACGGAAGCCGAAAGGAACTCAAAAAACTTCACTGGACGGCTCTTCCTCATCCACCCTATACCGCTGATCTCGCTCCAGCCGACTCTTCTATCTGTTTGCCCCTGTGAAAGATGCACCCCGCGGGAAGCAGTACATGGATGACGGGGAGGATATTGATGCAACAAGACGCTACCTCCGACGTCGACCAATGGAATGGTACCATGCGGGCATAAAGGCCTTTCTATTTAAGGCGTCGTAAGGCTGTTGCTTTGAATGGAGATTATATTGAAGAATAGGTTTTTGTACCCAAAAGAGAGAGGAATAACATCGTGTATCGGAATCCTGAGAATCCTGAAAGAAAGAAAACAATTTGCTTTCAGAAAAGAAAATGTATTACATTATTTACCGAACGCCCCTCGTACATGACGGTGGCGTAGCATCGACGGCCAGTCTCTCTCGAATACAGGTTCCGTAAGTTTGTCTGGGAGGGTTTTGACAGAATAATATTGTCTCTATTCCAGCGATTCCCATTCAAGTTTTCCGATCATCTCTGTGACTCTTTTGTGTGGGCTATACCGACCTGTTGCGAACCAAGCTGTGAGTTCGTTTGATGCCTACTGCATTCTTAACTGAAAAAGATCCCAAGCTATGGAGTACTACTTTAGAACCGGTCACAAAGCGTCTTGTATGAGGTTTTATTTACAGATGTATTGTACTTTCCCAGAACACTACCAGTAAATTGAAATTTACCTCTTCCCTTCCCTACAACATATTTTACGTTTTCATCTCGTTTAACGTTGCTTCTTAGTAGGATTTCTATATAGTGTGTCAAGCTCATTAATACTCTTTTTATCTTATTCATTCTCTGTTTGCGGGCATTACCGTGAATACATGCCAAAGGCCTTGTCAGAGTGATAACACTAGTTACCGTCAGACCACTTAAGCACTGTGGGCTTGGCTAACACTTGGATGGGTGACCATCCGGTCTCTAACATTCTGCGTGGTGTCTGTTTGTTTTAAGTCGTGTCTCCCTACCACTTTCGCGCAACGACGCTCTGAGCGTGTTTTTTTTTTTATTGAATTGACTAGTTTGAACCCGGAACCTGTTACTGGTAAGGAGACGCCAGACCACACATGACATGTAGAGTTCAGAAGAGTTCAGTGGGACTAGCGATGATATAATCAAATACTAAATGATTTCAGTGTCACCTCCACTGAAATCCCTGTAAAAGAATCTTAATACCAACTAAATTTAGTGGAAGGGGTTCAAGGCTTTCCTATTTTTAGTTAGCTGGTAAAATAACGTCGAAAAAGCAGTTAAATTTACCATTGGAATTTTTATTCTACTCACAAAACATTGTTTATAAATTGTACTATTGACAAAAGGAAATATTTTAATACAGGATGATAAAAACCAACTGCGTTCAACAAAAATTTCAACGAACATTCCCTGAATGGGTTTCCAAGTTCTATAATGGATCGAAGGATGACCTATGCCATATCACATCTATAATCTAGGTTTAAATTAAGTTTCGTAAAAGAGAAAACTGTCAAAAATGGTCTACAGTGACCCTCAATTATCTTTAATTACTTATTGAAATGGTCATAAATCACAGTGGCTGATGTGGCTTCTCATTAATTATATGACAGAAAAATCATCGCGTTTCAGATTTTAACTTCAAGTAGCAAATGTGAATACCACGAACTTTAATTGACGATCGGCACTAGTAACACGTAAAAAGGTGATGTAACAGATGAGACTTCTGTAGTTCTGAGTGAAGCCTTATGCACTCTTATGCGGCATCACGTGCGTTCATTTCCTTGTCGGTGGTTAGGCAGCGTCAGGGGCGGCTGGTGGCGCAGCTCCACACACCTTGCCGTCTTGGTAGCAACTCTCTCGAACTTATCCTTACTACTGTTTGCTGAAGTTGGTTTAAGAAAAAGGTATCTGGCTGTGTTTTCAACTGACCAATCAGTGTCTCATTGTTAAGTTTAAGCTCTGCCTACAAAAATTCTGTCCATCCAATAAGAAACGATATACTTTTCATGGTGGGGCAATGTTTTTAATGTTTTGCTACGTAACAGAGACACGTATAGTCTCACGCTAAAACTTGCAGCTGGTGTGGCCCTTTTAGTGTTATCGTAAGATCTATACTGTTCTTATCCAGCCTTATTGGCTGAGCAGTTCTAGGCGCTACAGTCTGGAACCGCGCGACCGCTACGGTCGCAGGTTCAAATCTTGCCTCGGGCATGGATGTGGGTGATGTCCTTAGGTTAGTTAGGCTTAAGTCCAAGGGGACTGATGACCTCAGAAGTTAAGTCCCATAGTGCTCAGAGCCATTTGAACCATCTTTTATACTGTTCTTCTGGAGGACTCTATCTTTTGACATGGGCTGGGGGATGGACTTTTGGCGGTCGGCCGGCGATTAGGGTGTCCCATTGTCCCGCTCTTATCGTAGGGCCTTCAGCCTACATGGCTCTGCTCTCGGCTTCTGTTCTCGTTTCTCCCCGTGCAACTGCGTCTGTTTCACGGTGGGAAGGTATGAAATGCATTTAGACGTTCTTGTGTTGGACTGTGGTGTTCCATTTGCTCACTCATTGGTCGGATTACTTTGGTTAATTTAACGTCAGGATTTATTCGGAGCTATGTGACATATTGCCGGATTTGCTGTCATGTCAGTGTTTTCATGGAAGGTGTTGGATTTGCCTGACACCTTACAGATCTGCTTAGCACTCTTGGCAAGCAGGCTGCACTCAGCCCTTGTGAGGCCAATTGAGGAGCTATTTCACTGATAAGTAGCGGCTCCGGTCACGAAAACTGACAACCCGTATCCATAACCTCATCCAGTGATCCCTGTGGGCTGAGTACGACACAGCGGTTGGTCGGTACTGTTGGACCTTCAAGGTCTGTTTGGACAGAGTTTAGTTTTACCGTGTATACTTGAATACCAAATGAGCACCCAGTTTTACTTGGATATGTACTTATTTAAGTCAATCAGCGCACCTCCTCCTTGCCCCTCTCTCTCTCTTCACCTCCTCTGTCCACCACTCTATTTCCTCCAGTCCCTATCTCTGTAAATCTGCTACACCCCCTCTCTTTGTACATCTGCTCGTCCCCACTCTCTCTGTCCATTCTCCCTTTCCCCATCTCTCCCTCTCCCCCTTTCCCCATTCATGTGTCCACGTTTTCCTTCCCACTTTCTGTCTACCATCTATTCCTCCCTCCTTCTCAATCCACGTTATCACCATACCTCAACATCTGGCGATGTAGGAGGTGTTTTTTACTCGCCTCTTTGCCTTCGTACACAAATGTCAAGTATATTTCACATATATTTAATATATTTCACACATATTTATATACAAATTTCACCTGTATCTCTAGCGAATTTGGCTCTGCAATATCATTTCACTCTGCTCAATGTTTATGACGTCATATCACCTGAACTATACGTCGTACAAAGACATAATTTTGCAGGTACATTCAGTGGAGTGTGTGAATATTGTCTTCAAATACAGTCAGTTGTAGTTGTTGTTGTGGTCTTCAGTCCTGAGACTGGTTTGATGGAGCTCTCCATGCTACCCTATCCTGTGCAAGCTTCTTCATCTCCCAGTACTTACTGCAACCCACATCCTTCTGAATCTGCTTAGTGCATTCATCTCTTGGTCTCCCTCTACGATTTTTACCCTCCACGCTGCCCTCAAATGCTAAATTACAGTTAGTAGTAAAGAAATAATATATAAATACATCGTGCCTGATGGGGCAGTTTTACTGCATGAACAGCGGAAATCCAGTAGGAGCTAAACCTTGATCATTTTTTGGGGGTTTTCAGGGACAAAAAAGTTTCTAAAGTTTTGAAATTATTCGTAAAGTTTGTTGCTCATCTCATTCTCAAATGCTGGACGAAGTACGGGTATTTGCGTGTCATTGGCTGCACTTCTTCTGCACCACTACCCCTTTGCTAGCTAGGTGGTTCTTATCCACACAGCGATTCTTTCCACACGGTAAGTGACATGTGTAGTAAGTCTAGTTGAAATCGTTCAAGTGGTTATGAATATAAGTGGAACATAAGTACATACATAAATTTCTATAATGTGCATGGAGTTTAAGAGAGATGCCATTAATTACACGAAGTTGAAATTTTGTCCAAGTTCTTTTGCATTTCGTATCATCATTCAACGCCGATGCTTTGCTGTAGATAAAGTAAATGTCAGCGAACAGACTCATAATGCTGCTGTACCTACCTGAAAATTCGCATTAGTGCGTGTAGTTCAATGGTCGACGCAGGCCTTTCGACTGGACGCCACCCCTTCGGCGAACACTGGCAACACCGGAGATCTTATTACGCTTCCTTGGGATACACTCGGTGTCTTTCGTTTCTGTTGAAATTCAGGCGTCTCACGGATGCCCTTATTCGAAGAAACGGTAACATTTTAACTTACTCTCTGCGACAGAAATTGGGATATGTAAAGGACAGGAGTATTCCTGTGCAGCTAGTGGTTCTTCGACTCGCTATGATGCACTTGACTGACAGATGAATTTAGCCTTGAAAAATACTGTACTGACAGAAAGGAACAACAAATACAATAATTCTCACATGAATTGTTGACATCTTAATCTCAGTTTCCCTTATCACACACTATCTGATGAAAAGTATTTGAGCATCTATCAGTGGACATTAAAATGCAGTGTCAAAAGTTTTTTATTTTTCTTTAAAGAATTGATATTGTGATCAAAGACTGGAAAAACAAAAAACAAAAAAAAAAAAAAAAACATTTGACAGTATTGGATCACTGTTTGGTTACGCGACCATGTCGCAGTTGGTGAAACTAGTGCCATGTCTGGCTTACCACAGAGTCAAAAGGCTCTGTAAAATGACGCAGAAAATCGATACTGAGGTAATGAATATTATATCGTTTAAAGAATTGATATTCTGATCGAAGACTGGAAAAATAAAAAAAAAAACATTTGACAGTGATGGATAACTGTTTGGTAACGGGACCATGTCGCAGTTGGTGAAAAATGGAGTGTGTCAACATTTCGCTTTTCACGGCATT
The DNA here is from genome assembly GCF_021461385.2 of Schistocerca piceifrons. Lineage (NCBI taxonomy): Eukaryota > Metazoa > Arthropoda > Insecta > Orthoptera > Acrididae > Schistocerca > Schistocerca piceifrons. The sequence goes on from NC_060144.1 coordinate 338,970,898, forward strand.
AAATCTGCTGGAGACACTTTCAGAGAGATGTCTAAATATCTGTCAAGGAATGGCGACCCAATTTTCCACAAGAGTCATAACCAGAGAAGGTAGTGAGGGCGCTGTGGTCTGGAGCGAACTGGACGTTGTAGCTCATCCCAAAGGTGTTCCATTGAGTCCAGATCGGGACTCTGAGCAGTTTAATCCGCTCCACAAATGTTATTGTCCACAAATCATAGCCTCACAGATGCTCTTTTATGACAAGGTGCATTGTTGTAGTGATAAAAATAGTCATAGTATCCAAACAGTTCCTTTACTGTACGCAGCACACAATGCTATAAATCGTATTCATATTCTTCCATAATTAGCATTTCTTTAAGCGCAATATGAGGACAACACCCTATCCACGAAAAACATCCCAATACCGCAACACCACCGTCTCTGTACTTTACTGTTGGCACTCTACAAGTATGGCTGCAGATAGCGATCCCCAGGCATTCGCCAAACGCAAAACCGTCCATCGGATTGTCATAGGGTATAGCGTGATACATCACTTCAAATCACTCATTTGCAGTCGTCCACTGTTGAATGGTGTCGCCTTTACGCCACATCAAACGTCACTTGGCGTGGATTACAGAAATGAGCGGCTTATGAGGAACTGTCCGACCATTGCACCCCACTATTTTTAAGTACCTGCCCACAGTCATTTTGCTAGATGGGCTGTTGGCAGTACAGGGTGTCAGAAAAAGAATAACCCGATTTTAAATCAAATTATTTATTAGAAAGAAGTGCTTAACACCAACAAATTGCATACTAAATTACTCAAAAAAGTTTATAAAAATCCATCATAAATGTTCAATATGTCCTCCACTGGCAGCACGGACGACATCTAGCCGATAACCGAATTCATCACAAACTGAGCGTAAGGTGTCTTCTGTCACTGAAGCTACAGCAGCTGATATTCTGGTTTTTAGTTCATCAGTGTCACGAGGTAAGGGAGGAACGTAAACACATTGTTTAACATATCCCCACAGGAAGAAATCACATGATGATATGTCAGGGGACCAAGGAGGGCAAGAGTGTAAAGCCTTGTCTCGCGGTCCTGTACGCCCTATAAAACGTTGTGGCACGTTGGCATTGAGGAAACTGCGCACGTTGTTGTGCCATTGCGGTTGTGCTCCACCTTGCTGAATTTGTCAGCGTCAAGTTGGGGGATAATCAGTTCCGTAGCATTGCAACATAGGATTGTCCTGTTCCACTGTTTGTTCAGGAACGCGTGGCCGGCCAGGACTTTTGCCTTTACAGAGGCACCCTGTTTCTTCAAACTGTTTATACCATCGTCGAGTGTTCCTTGGCGCTGGTGGTTTAGCACGAAATCGAATATGAAACGACAGCTGCGATCACTAATTGAGTACGACTAAATTCAGTAACACAATACGCCTTCTGTTGCGCGCACGCCATATTGCACGAGGCTGGCTGAACGCTCCAGGTCAGAGCTCGTAGTGACATCTAGCAGATTTTTTCTGAGACACTAGACCATGCAGATTACATCTAGCGCTGTTTCAATTACCTAGTGACATTTGTCTCAATATTACTACAAGTTAAAATCGGGTCATTCTTTTTGGGACACCCTGCACTTTGGAACTCACGACTCATTTCTTTCGCTGATTTCACGCGATTTTTTACAGCATCCGTCCGCCATGCTCGACGGCCCTGTCCGTCAGTACATAATGTCTGCCTAGTCGTGGTTTAGCTGTAGTTGCTCTTTCGCGTCTCCACTTCAAATCACATCGTAAACAGTTAACTTTGAGAGCCTTACAAGGTTTGTCATCTCACTGATGGATTTCTTACTCATGTGACATCAATGACCAGCCCACATCCGAAGTTTGTGAGCTCTCCTGACCGGCCCATCTTGATGTTAGGCCCACTGTTTCTCTAATGCCAACACTATACTCCAAACCACCTTCTATATCGGCGATCTTCCGCTCGTCAAATCTAATAGTCAGTTCAGCATTATATGGGGTGTCCAAATACGTTTGCTCATATAGTGTATGTTAATAATACAGCAGTCACGGGTTAGTTGCGGTATACTGGCGTTTATAAATGACAACCCGACCTAAAAGAAAGTAAATAGGTAAAGCTGTTGCATTTATCTCGTTGCGAACGTTGAAGAGAGGTTAAATTGTCTGCAGTTTAAGAACATATATTCGACAGCAGTGGTGGATAGGAATCTCTAAGGAAACGTCAGACAACTAATTTCCTACATGAAATGTTACTCTATGCTGTAGATCACTCATGTCCTTGTAAAGCTCCGTGTCTACACGTACGTTGTTGATACCATGACAGAGAAGCGACTGACTGGAAGCTGATGATGGCCTATGGACTACTTTTGTGCATGAGCAGTGGTGCGAATGGAGCTGCCGTAGTTGGGATTTACTGCAGAACAATGATGTGCAGTGTACCGAAAAGAACTTTACGCCTATTTTTCACATCGTCTGGGATGCCTAAGTATGGAGATAAAAATTTCCTCCTCAAACAGAATTTACCAGCTATCTCGAAGTCGGGCGCTACCGCACTGACGGGGGAATGTAATTTAGTGTACGGAAGCAAGCAGTAGCAGAATGATGTAAACTAGAAACGTTTCTGTGAGTACGATAGCGAAAGGTAGCTGGATGTGACCTTTAAAATTATCAAATTTTTATCTAATTCAAACATTTTACGATTCGATTGGCTATACTTCATAACGCCCGTACATCCGCCTTTCACAGTGCCGCAATCCAGCGCAGGTACACAATGACAGTAACTGCTGAAAACTAGTCATGGGGTTAACAAGCCATATTATGCAGCATTAAGCATCAAGATTTCTGCATGAGGCTCAATATGAGGATACGGAATGCTAGTAAGACGTTTTCCATTAGCTTCCAGAGGGTATTCCAGCAGCTGCTTCGGACACAGCACGCTGTGCAGCGCCCTTACTTTGGTCTAGTAGACATTAATTGGTCTTCAGAGGATCAGAAAATACACTGGCGTCCAAAATTAAAGCAACAAACACCCATTTCCCCGTCCTGTGTCTAATTCATGATGTAATCATACAAACTCTCATCGGACGTACGTAAGATCGAAAAGTGGCATTCTGGTCAACGGACAACCACGCCAACGATGACGTCAGGACACCCATGGAAAGGCGTAGTGTTTGCTGGGTAATCCTACATCCACTATCGCTGTGTTCACAGGCACAGAAGGTGCACTGTGGCACAGAGACCACGCCTACCAGACTCTACGGTGAAGGGTCATTGGCAGAATGGAAACAGGTCAGTCGCAAACTGTTGTGGCCCGATGGCTTAATGTGAAAGATTCTGTTATTTCTTGGGTGTGGCGAATCTTTATAGAGACCATAATTATATCCCGAAGACCAGGGCAGTTCCGACCACGTGTGACATCAGAAAGAGAGGATCGTTATTTGGCTGTAAGGGGACGGCGGTATAGCGTTAGTGTTGCAAGGCAATTGGCATCTGACCTCGCAGCATCCACTTGACGTGTTGTGTTGAGGCAAATGGTGTACAGGAGGCTTCAGCACAGTGGCCTTTATTGTTGGAGCCCTGCAGTATGAGCACCTCTGACACGTCCTCGCAGAAAGGAACGTCTAGAGTGGAGTCACCAACATACCACCTGGACATTCGAACAGTAATGTTCTTTTCACAGATGAGTCCCATCTGGACTTGTGTCGAAGCAAGCTGGGATAATTTTAATTAACGTCTTGTTTTTCCACGTGCCTCGTTAAATTCGTTTTGTTACTTTTAACTAATTATCATTAACATACGTGAATATAATCTGCATTTCCACAAAAGACAAAGATTGGCCCTCAGTTTTAAAGTAAATAACAACAGATCTAATTTCGTGCTTAGTTTTATATATATAATTGATTTTCTAATTTATTTTTACTATTCGTAGTTAATATCGTTTGTTACAGCGGGAAATCAGTAATTGTTTCGTAACTTAAAGTCTATTGTTTACATATAAATAAATATAAATTCTCTACTAATTATAAACATTTGGAAGACGAAGCACTAGTAATCTTAAAGTATCTATTTGGGTCTCTTCGAAAACATGTTAGCAAAGCCAGCACTTAATTAATTCCAAAGTAATTAACAGTTTTGTCAAAAGTATTGTTTACATAACTATATTTATTAATTTCCTGATTTAAACAAATAATTCGGCTTAACCCTTGTAGTAGAAGAAACTGTTACAAATAAGCAATTATTGTGATGATATATAAGGGACCAATTTTCGGTCACGAGACAGTCAGTCCACGGTCGAGTTTCTGACGAATAGCCTGTGCTGGTTAGAAGAACAACAATGCTTCCAATTAACTGTGGAATAAGTTTTAAACAATTAGGCTATGTGTAAGAACAGTGACAATGTCTGCTCCATACATACTGATTATTCTTCAAGAATTGTGAACTTTGTAGTTAGGTTTTACTGTTCGTAGCTGTTCAACAAGAAACTATTGTAGCAATATGTGGAGTTTCACCTGCAAATTGTTAACGTGGCTTATCGAATATTTCATAATAGTGCACTGGCTACGTTACTGTGTATTATTGGGGGGGGGGGGAGGGGGGGGGGGAGGGGTTGTGCAAAGTGAAATTAAAGTACGGGAAACGCATCTGTGTACGTGTAGGCTACATTATTTACAGTAATCAGTGTTGGAACCACACAACCCATTTTTCAGCCAGTACGGCGACACTGAGGACAACAAACTAAGAAGTAATTAAAAGCAGGAAGAAACGCCACAGACTGGATAGTGATTCTTGATGAATGCGCATATTCGCATCTGTAGGGGAGGGATCCAGAAATTTAGGAAAGAGACCGATATCGAAGAGGATCCCTAATGGTGGAAGTAGTGATTATGCTGACACTGGAACATTTCTTCATGAAATTGTATAGTTGACTCGGCAACGTTTAACTTCTGTCAGGTATCGCGACGAGACCTACGGACCTTACGTGCGGCTGTCGCGAGGTACTGTAGGAAAGACTATAATACTCGGCCTTTTGAAGCAAACGTGGGTGATGTTTCCTTGGAAACGGTGATATTGGGTGTACTGCTTGGCCTGCTCGCGCTCCAGATTTGAATTCTTTAGAGCATATCTTTTTTGATGCACTAGGGACGCGAGTTGCATCAAGTCAGTATCCACTAACCATTCCGCAAGACTTGCGAGCAGCTCTGCAGGAAGAATGGACGTTATTGTCTGATGACATCACTCACAGCATGCCCCGTCGTTTTCAGGCCAGTATTGCTTCCAGAGGTGATCACACCCCGTACTGAGTACATTAATCGATTGTCGGAATGTGTGTGCGAATCCGTCAAGTTGGAAGCAAAAAACCATTTTTGTCTACCATTATGTGTGCTGTAGTTGTTTACGTTCTGTTTTATTCACATTGTTTCTACTTTAATGTCACCTGTTTATACGGTTTTGTAGCAAAATAAACGCAACCTTGTAAAATTTCCTTTTGTTGCTTTACTTTTTGACATCAGTGTAGTAACATAGTGAGGTGAGAAACGGTATTGGATTTCACGAAGTGATGTCGGGCGCCCGCCTGGGCAGTCGCCTGAATTGTCAGCCAGTCCTGTATTAGCATCCTACAAAGACAACCAGAACACTCTTGTACCAAACGTCAGCATGAACAGGCCACCACAATCCTACTCCATGCTATACAAGACGACGAGGACTGTGCGTATCTTTCTAGGATTACCAATTTATTGGTACAACAAGCATATTTATGTTTTACATGTTATTTTGAAACCTTATTATGGGTATGTTTGAAAAATTACTGAATTCGATAGTGAAAACGTTTAACTTTTAGAGCTAGAAGAGATAAATAAATACAGACCAGTAAAGTAGATAAACATAATTCTTAAGTTCGTAAGGCATCAACAAAGTATACTTACACACGGAAGTACAGGAAGAAGAGGTACGGGATTGACTGGTAATTAGGGCAGAATAAACTAAGTAGGAAACAGATTTATATAAATGTAGTTGGGGATTATAAATTAGGAATTTGTAGAAACCTCAGGCAAAACATCCAAGAAATTAAAAACAGTCTTACAATAGTAAATGGTTTGGCTGGAAATTTAAAGGTATATGCATGATGAGTGCTCAGTTTGGAGATTTCCGTAATTATTGAAATTTGTGTAGAAACTAAAATATGTATGTAGCTTGAACATAGCGGAACTACACTGGCGTGCAAAACAAAAAATAATGTTCGCATGACGTCTCATTACCAAGTAACATAGCTCGATGGATCTGGAACCATACATAGAACTGCTACAGTACGGTACAGTACAGTACTGAAAGAAACGTGCAGTGAGAAAGGACACTTTTGTTCAAAGATAATAATTTCAATGTAGTCACTACGATTTATGATGATCTATTAGACATTACAATAGGCAGGACATGGTTCTTAGTAAGGTGTGCGATTATCACGGACAGCAATGCGTGCTTCTATGCTGGCCACAAAGTTGGCAAGGAGTTCTTGTAGTAGTTCATCCAATTCCTTCACTAGCGCGGCTGACACCTGCTGAATGCTTGTTGGTGAATTGGACATGCTGCAACACATTTCCTTAATACATCCTACACGAACTCAGTTGGATTTAAATCGGGAGCAGGGCAAGGAAATCCACTCGCTTGATATCCTCTCCTTGCAAGAGCTCTTACACCGGCACTGTTCGATGCGGTAGCGCATTGTCACCGATAAAAATTAGGTCACAGCCGAAGGCATACCTGAAAAGAAGTACACTCAGAAGGAGAACAGCGTCACAATAACATTGGCTGGTGAGTGTAACTCATTGGCCGAAGAATGGGAAGCCCTCCCACGAGAATTCGTTTATCAATCTTGTGGCCAGCATGGAAACACGTTGGACAGCGTGCACTGCCGTCTGTGGTGCTCACACGCCCTATTAAGAGCCATATCCTGCCTTTTTTAATATCCAGAGGACCATCTTGAGTCGTGGTGACGTCAGTGTAATTATTGCCTTTGAATAAAAGTGTCCGTTCTGTTCGTATCACTGCCTATTTCGTTCAGTTACCTTATCTACTACACTGAAGGTGTTGCTGGATTGCGTTGTCCCACTTGTGTACCATATTGTTGCAATACAATCCAGGGAGCTGGGGTCGCGCTGTGAGCAGCAGGATGGGCATGGAGTGTAGATGGTGAGTGGTCGAATGTACAGATTGTAAAGCGTCTTCATGGTGACAGGGCATAAGCGCACGCTGCAAAGAAATGCTGTTGCCTCGTCAGAAAGACGTGACGTCAACCTGCAGGTCAGTGAACCGGGGCTGCATACTGTGCTGGCAGTAATGTGAGGATGAGACGGTGTCGCCTGCCAAACATTCTGCGTTACAGTACGGCTCCCATATCAGCGCTCTTGAAGACAGCCTGTCGCATGCTAGGGTGGAGGCTGCTGACTGTTGTCCAGGGAGTCGGCTGTCCTGAAGACTAGGTCTTGATCATTCAACGTAGATTGACCAACACTGCAGCAGATGTCCACCGCGTCGGTCAAGAGTCAATGGCACATAGTGTGGGAGGGGTTGGCTGCACACCAGTCTCGCCATACTCGATGGCCCAGTAGGCAACAACCGCAGACAACGACTGTGGTATGCGTCAGGTTGGGTGCATCTCTGTGTTGAAGTCAGCATGAAGGTAGCAGGTTGAATGCGTCTTTGAGTTCTGAAAGCCTTGTCATTTAAAGGGCCGAGTCTGTGCCAATAATGTGATGGCTCTGGATGTGTAAGCACATTTGCCCAGTTTTATTGGTCTCGTCAGCACACCTTGCCTCACTGTGGTAATTTAATAATTATTCTCGATCACCGCGCTCGGATATTTCTTCCTACATTTGACTTCGCAGCGGTGCTCTGGCGTTGAAGATATAAAGCGTTACTTCACAGTGTCTTGTTAGTCAATCCTATTAGGTCGTGCATTAATTTTGTTACCGAATACGTTTGTGAGATTGACTGGTTTTATAGGTCTTGCTATGAGACGTATAAGATAAGATATCAACATTCCAAAAATGAGATTCTGATATATGAGGGAACCTGAAAAACCGAGGACTCCGAAATTAATTCGCGGTTCATCAAATTAACATGATCTAAAGTAACATACGACCATCTAAAATCTGGAAGATGCCATAAGCACTTGCATTGATGGAGATGACCAATGATATCACACATCCGTAGAGTATGGATGACGCATTGAAAATGAACGTTAGCTCCTGACTTACTGCTGATGGAGATCCACAATAGGTTTCAACATAGGATCCAGACACAGTGAATTAATTATCTGCTACAAAGTTATTCCATTACACTTAGGTGAGTACTCTATATAAAACATTGGTCATCCGTGGGTGGCATCATGGTAATACCGTATAGCACCGCCTCTAGTGTTAGTAACGATTGAAATTTCATTTTAAAACTTTAAATTTTTTGCGTATTTCACCACTTATGAGCAATTTTTACCATTCATTCCTTTGTAATGATTCTATTGAAACGAATTTCCAGGCCTGCCACACTTTCACATACGACCACAGTATTACTTGAATAATTACCAATTTGGGCTGGAGATGATGCAATGTGTGAATCAAAGTGATATCCACCAACCCACTCATAAGAAAAACAGCTAGTCAGTGCTATTAATTAGGACCACGCTTTTTTCGGATCTGCCAGAATTATAATTATGGATGTGTTCTAGAAAGAATGCAACTGACAAAACCCCGTCCGACCGATTCTGGAAGTAGAAAAGGCACTAAGAACATCAGTGCGTTTCAGCATAGGTTAGGTTGTTAGGCAAAAAAGCCTTGTGAAGATGCTCATCCAATTGAAGTGGCGGACGTTACAAGAGGGATGATTAGAGCTCAAATGGGGGGGGGGGGGGCTATCAACAGTCATTCTTCTCGCTCACCATATCGAACCGGTACAAGGAAGTCGAGAAGTGAAAGTGGTGAACAAAGTACTCATCGTCAAACACCCTATGGTGGATCACGGAGTAGAGTTATAGATGTAAGTCTACGTATAACGATTCCTACTAAGCATATCTACTAAAACATACTCTCTCCGTCTCTCTCTGTCTGTCTGTCTCTCTCTCTCTCTCTCTCTCTCTCTCTCTCCCTCACGCAAACACACACACACGCACGCACGCACACACACACACACACACACACACACACATTGTGTAACATTCCACTGCTGTGTTATTTATCAAAAAACGTCTATGGCACACAGTGTATTACCTCGTTAATAAATTGCATCTCTCTCTCTGTTTCATACTTCACTGAAATAATTTGTATGCCAAATACCATAATGGCCCATCAGTAAATTTCGTCCCTCATGTGCGCACACGTCATCAAAAAATACTTATCGCGCTTAACTGCAATCCTTGCTTGTGTATCAGTGAAGTTTAATTGTATCTGAATCATGAAACAGGCACAACCTTGAGACCTATTGCTGAATTCAGTGTACACAATGGATTTACTAACGCTATAATTCATTTAGGCCTTAGCAATGAATCTGAAGGTGAGGGAATTGACATAATATTTACCACTGAAACGACTGAATGTTTTAATAAACTCAATACTTAACTGCACTTACGGTTCGTTGCCACAGGCAATTGTAATTATTACAAGTAATTAAAAACATTAATGTGAGTATAACCTTTTTAAATATGTACGTTCCTGTGAGACTGTTAACTAAAATTCTGAGTTGGAAAAGTTATTATATGAGGTGGGGTTGCTTAATAATCTCGCATCTGATTCTGTGAAACGTATTTCGACATGACCTTGATGACCACAGTGATTGTTTGTCTGCAACAAGGACCTAAGAATCCACCCCGAAGATGAGGCAGCACTGACGAGTATGAGATAGTGAAAGCTATGATAATTTTCAACTACAGACTATCGCTTCTACTAATATGCCTGGGTTTTAAGCGATGCTTACGATAATCTTGAATGTAAAGCAAGCAGAGTGGAGACACGGCAGCTCTCTGAAGTTCAGCATTATGATCCAGCAGCTGAGGACTCGAACATTGGACTCCAGATGACTCCACCGCTTCTTACTCTTCTTACCATCTTCTTAACGCGACTTGTCTTCTGCTGATATTTTTTAAGTCTCTGACAAGCACACTGCTCCTCTCTTCCTGCAAAAAAAAAAAAAAAAAAAAAAAAAAAAAAAAAAAAAAAAAAAGGCATCCACCAATTTTCTCAAAAGTTACCACATCCCGCCAATGACATAATTGTTTTCTGACAAAATATTCCACCTAGAAGGGGCAAAACTTCAATAAGTCAATGAACTGAATTTCTTCTTATAAGTGTTACGTCGTCCTGTCGGCACTTCTGACACACGAGTCAGTGCTCATTCAGCCAACAACTAGCCTCACACTACACGTCCACAGAAAATATTAAAAAATTGTCCTCAACGCTAGTCACTGGCTCTGCTGAAACTTTTCAACTTTAAGGACAAAGCTGTTTTTTCATGTTTTTAGGAAAACCAGGAGTTGCTCATCCGCACAACTGTTTCTTTTAATAGGCTCCTAGCACCTACCAGCCTGTAACAGAATTCTGTCTTGTGAAACAGAGGCTCTTACCTCAGCCATCCCACAGGCCATATTGCAAACGGGACAACAGCTCCTCTGCCTGCTCACCATTCCCAAAAGCAACTTTAAGCCCCAATGTGGTGAGCCCAGCTCGCCATAACTGCACGTCTCCTACCTATGAAGGGCAATGTGCACACCGCTCCTTGTGTCTCATATCGCTGGGCTTAGCTGCAAGTCGCCTGTCTCACTTTCACAGCACTCCTCACTTTCAAAGCTCACCTGTAAATAAAACTGAAATGCCCAGTACCATGTAAAATTCAAGAAGGTTAAGAAGAAGAAATGAAATCAGCTCTTACAGTCACTGCGACGCCATGACTCCCATTGAACTAATTCAACTCCCCTCCAGATGCATAATTAAAGGTGAATAAATGAAAAGAAAGAAGCGGAATGGCTAATGTCTTTCGTATCTTACAGTCTTTACACAACTGTACTGTTTATCAAAAAATTATCTAAGCACCTAAAACTGACACATCAGTAAAATTTAATCTCGATAAGTTTTATACTTAACAAAAAAACATGTCTCTAAAATACTGCCCAACCTATCAGTAAATTTCATCTCTCCCTGTAATGGTTTTTTTTTTCTATAACGGAACGAAACACATGTGTCTAAAAATAAAATACTGAGCAGGCAAGCAATGACAGCTGAGACAAACAAATAGCCAACCTGAATTACTGTTCTATTATCATAAGATGCTATAAGAATGCAAGACTGCCGCTATGTGTGACTTATTTGATACCTAAAACATGACTATGGGCTCTAAAATTAGGTGTCACAATGCTGTTTCCGTGTCAATATCATCTTTAATGTTTATCAAAATACATAAATATTGGGGTTTCGACCTGAGGCCTACTTGAGGCAATGTGCTGGTGGTACAAAGACGGTGATGGGGAAGAAGATAACGCATAATTTTGCACACTAGAAAATTATAATTAAAATTATTGAAAGCTAGTACAGATTTTTTATTACATTGGATCTGTAAACCATCTGTGTAGCATGTTTATTCATGGAAGTTACATCTTTCTGACATCAAACCTTGTTAAAATGGGGTAACATAGTAATGAACCATATGCAAAGTATAAACACAAAGCAAGGGAAAGGATGGTTAAGGATATAATATTACACACAAGAAAGTTCCATATCTCATAAATGCGATCTTTACAGTAAAATAAAATTATTTCTCAAATATATAAAGATTTTCTTGTATCAAAATAAAGTTATTTGTGGAATATGTGAAGATTTCAAGTGCAAATGTGATGTAGGCTGTTCACCGTAGAACATAAGATCTCTGAATATGAATAAAAATTCGTTGTTTGCACGAAGATAAAATTGTCTGTATTATTTGTCAAAATACTTAGAGAAGTGTTCTATAACATTGCAAAACTCACATGGACACTACTGTTGATTAAACTTTCAGCTTAAAGTGCCCTTCTTAATGAGAACTGCTCCATCATTCTACTACAGGTAAAAGAAGCTAAGAAAATAGTTTTTATTATTTATCAAAGCACACATGCCCATACTGATGTAGCCAGCCGTTGTGGCCAAGCGGTTCTAGGCGCTTCAGTCTGGAACCGCGCGACCGCTACGGTTAAGTTCCATAGTGCTCAGAGCCATTTGAACCATTTGATACTGATGTAACTTACTACTTTAACTGCATTTGCCAGGGAGTGAGTTATATCTACATCTACATCCACATAGATACTCCGCAAGCCTCCGTAAGGTGTGTGACGGGGGTAGCCCTCTACCACCACTTGTCATTTCCGCTTCTGCTCCACCCGCAAACAAAGCGAGGGATAAACGACTGTTTGTACGCCTTCATATGAGCCCTAATTTCCCGTATCTTATCTTCGTGGTCCTTAAGTGCGATATATGTTGGAGGGAGCAGAATCGTTCAGCAGTCGGCTTTAGATACCATTTCTCTAAATTTTCCCGAAATGACCGCCGCCTTCCCTCCAGGAATTCCCGTTTGAGTTCCTGAAGCGTCTCAATAACTGTTAAGTTTTATTCGAACCTATCGGTAACAAATCTAGCAGTCCTTCTCTGATCGCCTCGATGTCTACCTTCAATCCGACCCGGTACGGATCCCAAACACTCGAGCAGTACTCAGGAATAGCTCGCACCAGTGTCCTACATACGGTCACCTTCGCAGCTGAACCACTCTTTCCTAAAATTCCCCAATAAACCAAAGTCGACTGATGAAGCCGGCCGATGTGGCCAAGCGGTTCTAGGCGCTTCAGTCTGGAACTGCGCGACCGCCACGGTCGCAGGTTCGAATCCTGCCTCGGGCATAAACGTATGTGTTGTCCTTACCACAGTTGTCACATGCTCGTTACACCTCATATCGCTTTGCAACGTTACACCGAAAACTTAAACGACTTGACAGTGAAAAGGTGGACATTAGTAATACTGTATCCTAACATTACAGGTTTGTTCTTCGTAGACATCCGCATTACCTTACATTTTTCCATATTTGGGGCTAGCTGCCATTCATCATACGAACCGTAAATTTTGTCTAAATCGTCTTGTATATCCCTACAGCCACTCAACTTCGACACCTTACCGTACACCATGGCATCATCAGCAAACAAACGCAGAGTGCTGCCCACCCTGTTCACCAAATCATTTATGTATAAAGAGAACAACAGTAGTCCTATGACACTTCCCTGGGGCACTCCTGACGATATCATTGTCTCTGAACACTCACCGTCGAGGACAACATTCTGAGTTCTGTTGTTTAAGAAGTCTTCCACCCACTGCCATATATTTCTCCATATGATCGTACCTGGGGCACTGTGGTAAATACGAGTCTTGGGCCGGCCGCTGTGGCCGAGTGGTTCTAGGCGCTTCAGTCCGGAACCGTGTTGCTGATACGGTCACAAGTTCGAATCCTGCCTCGGGCATGGATGTGCGTGATGTATTTAGGTTAGTTAGGTTTAAGTAGTTCTAAATCTAGGGGACTGATGACCGCAGATGTTACGTCCCATAGTGCTTAGAGCCATTTGAACCATTTGAACGAGGGTTGGAACTTTAATAGTGGTAACCATTTATTTACAGCTCGTGCAAAATAGATTCGTGTTTCAAAGTTTTACTGACCTTGAAAGTAGTCACGAGCATTGTGTATAATCCGTTGCCAGAGATGTGGAAGTCGTAGGATACTCTTAGCAGTGCCAGTTGTATTGACAGTTCGAGCGGCGCGGTCTATTGCCCGACGAATTTATAGCAGTTCTGAAGCGATTGCTTTGAAGTGTTTCCTTCAGTTTAGAAATCGTGTTGAACTCATGAGGGCTTAAGTCAGGGGAGTGCAGTAGGTGGTATAGCACTTAGCAGCCCCATCAGTCAAACAAATCAATAACAGCTTGCACTGTACGTGCTTGAGCATTGTCCTGCAGAAAGTGTCATCATTTCTGCGTCTAAGCTGGTCGTAGGTTGTGTTCCAAAGATGAATAGCATAGGGCCTCTGTTTTTTCAGCATCTTACGAACTTCTTTATTAAACCAAAGCGGGTCTTTTCCATCCTTTATCCATTTAATAGGCACGTAACTCCCTAGAGCACGATTGCAGTCTGCTTAAGCTTTGCCGATAGTTCCTCTACATCCAACTCACTGGTATTAAGTGACGCCAATTCACTGTCTAAGTAAGATGTTAATGACTGCTTATCTGCTTTATTCAGCAGAAACACTCTCCTAGCTTTTTTTGACTGATTTATTAACCTTCGTAATCACAGTTGCTATAGTAACATCATGATCGTTGATCCCCGTTTCTATACTGACTTTGTCGATAAGCTCCGGCCTATTTGTAACTATAAGATTTAAGATATTTCCATTACGTGCGGGCTGCCGAGCTAGCTGCTCAAACCAATTTTCAGAAAACGTATTCAAAAGTATTTCGCATGAATGTCTGTCTGTACCCCCCCCCCCCCCCCCCGAAATAAATCCACAGACATCCCAGTCTATACTCGGCAGGTTAAAGTCGCCTCCAATTAGTATTTCATGACCTGAGTATTTACGCGCTATTGGCCGTAGATTTTCTTTGAACTATTCTAGAACTGCCACAGCGGAATCAAGTGGCCGGTAAAAACAATCAAAAATTAACTTAGTTTCACCTACATCTGTTGCAAGAGAGCAGATGACTTCACTGTCACACCCAACTTCGACCTCAATAGACACAATATTTTTGTAAATTGCAATGAAAACTCCCCCTCCTATGGCTTCTAATCAGTCTCTCCGATATAAGTTCCACAACTCCAAATATCTTAGAGCTTTACACTTAGGGTTTGCGCCAGCTGCCAGTCTCAAACATAATTTGAACGCGAGAACTTTCCTGGAAGGCAGTAAATCCGGGAACTTTATTACGAATACTCCGAAAGTTTACTGTTAAAATTGTGACAGTCGAAGTGTCTTTATTCTGTACACCAACTGACTTCCCTTGCTGTGAATCGTCTGGCGAGTGTTTGCCAGAACACCTCAAACTAACGCCTATCCTAGGAAACTGTCATGTGCACTCCAAAAATACTGTGCTATCCGATCGGCAGCTTCTTTTGTGTAATGCACCCCTGACCTATCAAGGGGATTCCTACAAAACCCACACGACAACGCAGGTCCCAAAACTTGCAGCCGAGACTGTCACAGAGTCGACGAAGCCTTTGGTTGAGCCCATGGGCAAAACAAGTGACACCTGAGGTGTCCCTTGCGACGTGCCAGATTTTCCGCCACCGCTTCACCCCGAGGCAGCAGCCTGAAGGTGACTGACTGTAGCCAACAGCATGTTCAGCTGTTCGCGAAATGCGGCCAGCACCTCCTGCGTTCGTACAAAGCATGCACACATTCTACCCAGCCTAGGAAGGCTAACTGAAGAACTGAACTATAAAAGTAGACAGTGCTAGATATCCGACTTGCTACCCTCCTGATGTGTCACCAGTGGACGCTGATGCGTTAATGAGCTACGTAGCTGGCTGTTCAGTAAGCAACTGTTGCGCTAAAGACTGAATGAATCTACACTTACCAAAACTTTCGTACTGTGCAAACTAAATGACACTTCAATGAAATAGCTTACTGAGATTAGTAACACACATACCTATAGATAAGAAACTAGGGTTGATATAGTTTCAACTGCCCACTTTCAACCACTTTTCACAGTCAGCCAAACATAACAGTAATCCACATGCTATGGTATTAGCCTCATCTTGCAGCAAACTTTTGTCCTCTTATGCTGATAATGCTAACTTATGCTGTCAGACAATGGAGACAACTTGACTCTTTGCCCCATCACATCGTTGTTTTACTGGAAAACTGTAACATGTTGTCCTATAAACTATCATCATATAGCAAAATTCTAACAAATTGCCCATGCATCATCATGTCATTGCAAAAATTGTAAGAAATCACCACTATACAGCGCTACGTTCCTGCAACACGGTAAGCAGTTGCCCCAGACATTGTCATATTACAGAAAAATTTTAAGAATTATCACCGTACTTCACATCTATACATCGACACGTTCAGGCAAATTTATATCAATCGACCCATACATTGACATGTTGTAACAAAATTGTAACAGACTGTCCCGTACATTGCTAAGTTACAACTGAATTGTAACAGTTTACTCCATACGTCAAATAATGGATATTACTGTGGAACAGTGATGATCAATTGACAGTGTGATCGCCACTATCCCACAACCGTGAAGACTACCATTACTGCAGATACCACTGCATGTGGCAATGATGGGTGAGTGTCATTAGCCCTTTTATGATTGACATAGTGACTACCATTACTAAAATCACATGATTATCAGTACCCTGAATGAATGCTAAATTCTAACAAATTGCTCTATACCCCACCTGACACGTAGCTGACCAAGCATACATTCTCATCTGAGTGCTGTCCTCTCTACATAATCATGACACAGTCTTCAGGGTGGTTTTGTGTGGCCTGCCACGAATTCCTCTCCTTTGCCAACCTCTTTATCTTATAATAGCACTTACACACTATGCCCTCAATGAATTGTGGGATGTATTCCAATCTATTTCTTCCCCTACAATTTTACCCTCTGCAGTTCTCTCTAGCACCATGAAAGTTATTCGCTGGTGTGTTAATACACATTCATTCTTCCTGTCACTTCTTCTTGTCAGAGATTAGCATTTGTTCCTTTTTTCACCGATTTTGTGCAGAACCGCTTCATTCCTTACAATCTAAATTTCAACATTCTTGCTTGGCACCACATCTCAGTGCTTCGATTCTCTTCTGTTCTTGTTTTCACACAATGATTCATAGCGGTTCAGTGCTGTGATCCAAACGTATATTCCCAGACATTTCTTCCTCAAATTAAGTCCTATGTTTCATACCAGCAGACTTCCGTTAGCCAGGAATGCCCTCTTTGGCCGTGCTAGTTTTCTTTTTACGTCCTCCTTGCACCGTCCATTAGGGATTATTTTCATCTCAACAGATCAGAATTCTTTGACTTCTTCTACCTAGTGGTCACCAACTTTGATATTAATTTTCTTGTTATTCTAATTCCTGCTACTTCTCATTGATTTGGTATTTCCTGTTTACTTTCAGTCCATTTTCTATATTCATCAGACTATTCATTCCATTCAACCGATCTTGCAATTCTTTTTCAGTTCCACTGACGATAGAAATTTCATCAGCAAATCTTAACATTGGTATCCATTCACCTTAATTTTAATCCAACTCCTGAAAATTTCTTTTTATATCTATCGTTAATCGTTCGACGTATAAACAGAACAGTAGGGGCGACAGACTACATTCCTGTCTTACACTCTTTTTAATCTGAGCACTTTGTTCTTGGTTTCCCAGTCTCATTGTTCCCTCTTGATTCATGTTAGTATTTGTATATTACATGACTTTCCGTATAGCTTACACATGTTTTTCTCAGAATTTCAAACATCTTGCACCAATTTGCACTGTTGAAATCTTTTCCTAGGTCGACAAATTCCGTGATTGTGTCTTTGATTTTTCTACAGTTTAGCTTCCATTATCAAGTGCAACGTTAGGACTACTTCTCCGGTGCTTCTACCTTTCCTAAAGCCAAGCTGATCGTCATCTAACAGATCCTCAATATTCGTTTCCACTCTCCTATATATTATTGTGTGGTGTGGGAAGCCAAGATATGCACTACAGCTCCAGCATGTTATTGCTGTAAAGACTTACTGTAGGCCTGATTCCATTTGGTTTGCACTGAACTGCGCCACATGACGTAATAAGAACACCGTACAGTGTTTTTAAAGCTTTGCAAAGGGACATTTAGCTGCTGGGATATTTTTATGCGCCGCGTCTCATATATCACTCAGCAATACGAAGATGCCTTAATGAAAGTGAAACGTGTCATTGGGAACCAAGATTGCTTGTTCCTTCATATATATTATTATTGTCAGCAGCTTGGCTGCAAGAGCTGTTAAGCTGCTTGTAGGATAGTTCTCGCACTTATCTTCCTTTTGCTATCTTCGGATTTGCGTGGAAGATGTTTTTCTGAAAGCCTGATGGTATGTCACCGGTCTCAAGGTCTACACAGCAGGCTGAATAGACGTAGGTTGCCACTTTCCCCAAGGATCTTAGAAATTCCGATGGAATGTTATGTATACCTTATGCTTTATGAGATTTTCATCTTCCTTTAAATACTGAACTACCTGCTCAATACCATCACCTACTTTCTCTGTCTCTTCATATTTTGCATGTGACGTTGACATGTATATCTAAGTACTGTTGTCGGCATTGGTTTGCTGTCGAATCCGATGAGAACAACTCTGCCACTGAACTTTTCACACTATCTCACTCTCTGCCCTACTTTAGTGGTCATAAGAAATGGTACTTGCTTTATACCTGTCTACTGTTTTCGTCTGAAAAGATTTTATCTTCCTTCCATTTCTATTCACTGACCACCGCTGTATCTACATTGAGCCTTACATTTACCTTTTGAGATTTTCTATCTTTCCTGCTACGCTCAAACTTCTGACATTCTACTCCCTGATTCGTTGAATGTTACGTTTTCGTTGGTTAGTCTTTATTTTTTTCATGGGCTTCTCCCTTTTAGCACTGTCCTTTTGGAGACAGGATTGGGGTACTAATCCAGAATCTTTTTCCAATGGAGGGATCATTATGCCACTTTTTCAGTTGCAGGCCTCATGTCTTATAGATTTGTCTTTTATGCAGTTGATTCCGTTGCCTCTAGCATCCCCATACCGTTGATAATTGCTATTCCTTCTGTTACGTAGGTGCGTTTTTCCATCCCAAGGGCAAGCCAATCTCTGTCCACTCCTCCGCCATCATCGACAAGGCCATTGGCGGTATGAGGGTAACTTCTTATGTCAAAACTCTTTGGCCTCCATTGCTGATAATTTTTATCAACATTTCAAAAATCTAGGTTCGAACTCTGTTATGCGTCCTAAACTTAGAACGAACATGTCTCGAATCATTTATAAGTTTGGTGATAATGGCATAAATACACATTTCAGCATAGTTCCCCTTCATGTCAAGGCGGAAAATAGTGAAATGTGTATGTATACTTTGTTAGCAAAGTTACAAATATGTAGAAACTTGTTATAAACTGGCAGGTATCAGCAGGAGTCCCGTCATGATTATGTAGGAGGTGACGGCGCTGCAATGTGCTGTGCGTGGTGCAATTCGTTAAAATTTCATTTGAAACTTATCTGTAACGTGATGCTATATGAGGTAATTTGTTATATTTTCATATGCATTCAGGGTAATGGTAATCACCTTCTCATCTGACCGTCACTGCCCCCCCTCCCCCCAACGCTATCTACCATGTGATTGGTGTAATGGCAGTAACCACGAGAAAAGGGGTATTTTCAGTTACCATGTCAACCGACCATCACTGTCTCACCCAGCAGTATCTGGAGTAAAGACAGTCATTCTGTAATTGACTTTTACTGCTCCTCGAGTATCTTGGGTAAGTGTGACTGAGAAGTAACTAAAGTCACCCTGCCAATGGTGACCGTCATCACTGTAGAGTAAATCCATTTAAGATTTATGAGTATACACTATACAATTTTGGAGTAACATGACGACGGAAAATTTGCTAATAATACATACATTTTTATTTTGGTGCAAAGATCGAATTTTATTCGTGATGATAAATCTGTTATTGTATTTGAGTACTACGAAAAGCAACCTGCATATGTTTTGCCTCTAAATCTTTATGTAGTTTAGTGTAAAGGTCATATTGTTGAGGTGAAGAACTTTCCTCTCTGAGCAGAACCTCATCCATCTCTGTCTTGGGCCATAGTTTTTGTTTACATTTCTTGTTTGGAGCATTATGAAGCTACCTTTGTGTATTACGAAAATACTTAGTTCAAATGATGCAGGGCATTAAATATCTTGTCACAATGCATCACTTTTAGTACAGTTTGTTGAGCGAAAGTGTCAGAGAAATGTAATATTGATGAATAAACATGTAGATCCCAGATTAAATGTAATAAAAAAGCTACATTATCTCCAGTAACATGGGTCACATTTTTCTAGGGTGGAAAATGTATTGTTAGTTAGTGAGGTGAAGAATTACTGAAAAACTTCCAAAGTATTATGTGATGAAAGTTCGACCTGGCCTAGGGTACACTACCTCAATAACGCCTAATGTCGACGTGACTATATCTTTACATACTTAGATAAATATCGAAGACATTATAGACAAGGAAATAGCATTTTTGGCACTTCGTTTGAGAGTGTGCGCTCATGTTTCAGATGTCAAGTGAATGTTACATACTAACTGCATTGTTCCTGTAGCTGACAGTTATAGGATAGTAATTCAGATTGCCCACTTGTATCCGTCAGATATCACTGCTTGCCTTCTTAATATAGTATTTCAGTCAATGTGTACATTTTACAGTTATACTAGTATGGTGGTCATGTTAGTTTCTGTACATATCCTTATTTGGGCTTAAAATTAAGTTTCAGCTGCCTGCTTACCACGTTATTTTTAGCCACAAGTGGTTTGTACCAGAGAGAGAGAGAGAGAGACACAGAAAGATGAGATTTACTTATGAAGCAGTAAAGTACAGTATTTGCCATAAACATTTTTAGTGAAATATTAAATTTACTGATATGAAACTGATGAGACAGAATTTGAAGTGTTCAATTATTGTTGATAAATAATACAGATGTGGAGATACTGTAAGTTACACCTATTATGTGATTTCCGATGTTATGTGTGCACATATGAGACGACATTTACTGATGATACAATACAGTATATGACGTACGCGCTTTTTAATGAAGTGTGAAAGAAAGTGGGAAGTGTTTTATACTGATGAACCAATACAATTTTTGACGTAAACAATCTTGATGAAGACTACAGTGCTGGAACCTTAAGCAACGCGCGCGCGCGCGTGTGTGTGTGTGTTTATGTATGTACATACGTATATTTAATAAATAAGAGGTGATTCAAATACTTTTGAACATTGCAAACTTCATTCAGATACTTTTCTGATCATGGCAGCAACTTACATTATTAGGCGAAGCTGACCTATTTTCATAAATAACATACGTATTTCAAATTCTTTCGAAAAAGGCTAATCAGATTGTTTGGATACATTTTTGTAGATTCAGGCTACATACTGATTGCCTGTTTCGTCGGTGTTTTTGAATATCCCGTCAATCTGATTTCATAGAAAAGGGGTTTCGATCGTGACGCCATGAATATTACATCAGGGAAGATCCTGGCGTTGCTTGTGACGTCATGATTATGATGTCATAGGTGAGGGGAACATGGCTTGTAATTTCATGCTGTTAAGATCAATGACCGCACGTTACATTACCAGGGTTCAAGGTCGATCAAAGAGTTCCGAAGGTCTCAGAGCCACTCCTCTCACATTAATATGACTGTGTGATAATGTTCCCATACAATGCACAATCTGTGTAACATCTTAATAAAACATAATGATAGTTTCAGAGGGTTCATGTTTCACTTCCTTGTATTGAAATTTTGTTTGATAATGTACGTTAGAGATATGGATGGAACAGTTTAATCTTTCCTAACAATTGGTTTAATAATCATGAAAGAAGGGTGTATATGAGGAGAGCCGTGAGGATACCAGAAGGATTCAGTTAGATTACTTAGTGATAATGGACCCCTCAGTTTGTTTAAAATAGGTTATGTAACATTAAAAAGAGGTTTCTAAACCAGATTTAAACTGTAAAACATTCCAGGGGGCAGATGTGAACTGTAACTAAAATGTAATGTATATATGTGCGGTGTCTGTTCTGGCGGATATGCCCAACAGGACAGACACCACCTTGTTATAGAGCGGCCGTGTATACGCAAGATAAGGAAAATCAAAACATCAGCCTAAATTGGGCACTGAAATATATTCAATGGTGGAAGTTCAAAATTTGTGCAGGACTGGGACTGCAAACTAGATCTCCTGCTTGATACGAGTGGTTGCTGTAACTACTTTAGATCCCAGTTATGCTTCAGAGCCGACCCAAATTCTCAGCCTTTCACGCGCTAGTGGTGTCCCTGTCTATTAACCTTATTGCTCGCAGTATAATTTGTATTCCTGCAAGTGTTGGGACGTGACGTGCATCTGCATCCTATATAGAGTAATGAGCGGAGAAGGCTCCTAATACCTTCAGTACAGATTCACACCACGTCTGAACGCTTGCAGTAATACAGATAATGCTGCGAGCACTAAGGTTAATGGACAGAGAGGCTACTAGCGTGTGACACAGTGCGAATTTCGGTCTGTCGTATTTCGCGACCGGACGGCCGAGCTAGTTACGGCAACCGTGAGTGCGAGATTCACATTCGAGTCCAGGACCTACAAAAATTTTCATCTTTCACCACTGAATTTATTTCAAGCCCGAATGCGGCGGGTGTCTTGATTTATCTAATCTTGCATAATTTATTGGTTATGAACTGCAAAGAGGCTGAAGAATTTGCAAAAAGGTAAGAAATTATGACGATGGGACTGGATAAATAGAAAGAATCAGAATTTGTTTAAAATGGAGCATTACGTAATAGTTGACAGAAACAGGCAAAAGGATTGTAAATTTGTGTCCTACCAAACATAAATGCCGTGTATAGGGAATTTAAAAAAAAAAATGGAGACAAGAGGAGCCGCTGTATGAGTATCGAGAACTAGGAAGGCAAATCAGTACTACGCAAAAAAAGGACCGTAGAAACGTGAAAGAAACATCTGAAAAGGCCCTTAAATCGAAACGGACTTGAAGTCAATATTATAGAAAGAGAAGAGAAAATATTTGAAGATGAGATGGGAGATTTTCTGTCAGGAAGGTCGCAGTCGTAGTAATAGACGGCAAATCATCGAGTAAAACTGAAGTGATATCAGGTGTTCCCCAGGGAAGCGTCCTGGGACCTCTGCCGTTCCCGATCTATATAAATGACCTGGGTGACAATCTGAGCAGTTTTCTTAGGTTGTTCGCAGATGATGCTGTAATTTACTGTCTAGTAAGGTCATCCGAAGACCAGTATCAGTTGCAAAGCGATTTAGAAAAGATTGCTGTATGGTGCGGCAGGTGGCAGTTGATGCTAAATAACGAAAAGTGTAAGGTGATCCACATGAGATCCAAAAGAAATCCGTTGGAATTCGATTGCTCGACAAATAGTACAATTCTCAAGGCTGTCAATTCAACTAAGTACCTGGGTGTTAAAATTACGAACAACTTCAGTTGGAAAGACCACATAGATAATATTGTGAGGAAGGCGACCCAAAGGTTGCGTTTCATTGGCAGGACACTTAGAAGATGCAACAAGACCACTAAAGAGACAGCTTACACTACACTCGTTCGTCCTCTGTTAGAATATTGCTGCGCGGTGTGGGGTCCTTAGCAGGTGGGACTGACGGAGGACATCGAAAGGGTGCAAAAAAGGGCAGCTCGTTTTGTATTATCACGTAATAGGGGAGAGAGTATGGCAGATATGATACGCGAGTTGGGATGGAAGTCATTAAAGCAAAGACGTTTTTCGTCGCGGCGAGATCTATTTACGAAATTTCAGTCACTAACTTTCTTTTCCGAATGCGAAAATATTTTGTTGAGCCCGACCTCCATAGGTAGGAATGATCATCAAAATAAAATCAGAGCTCGAACAGTAAGGTTTAGGTGTTCGTTTTTCCCGCGCGCTGTTCGGGAGTGGATGGTTCAAATGGTTCAAATGGCTCTGAGCACTATGGGACTTAACGTCTGAGGCCATCAGTCCCCTAGAACTTAGAACTACTTAAACCTAACTAACCTAAGGACATCACACACACCCATGTCCCAGGCAGGATTCGAACCTGCGACCGTAGCGGTCGCGCGGTTCCAGACTGTAGCGCCTAGAATCGCTCGGCCACCCCGGCCGGCTCGGGAGTGGAATGGTAGAGAGATAGTATGATTGTGGTTCGACGAACCCTCTGCCAAGCACTTAAATGTGAATTGCAGAGTAATCATGTAGATGTAGATATACTGCAAGAACAATTTGACAGAGCACGAGAACACCTACGTCGAAACAAGGCCCATGGAGTTTACAACATTCACTCGTCATTATTGATATCCTTGGGAAAGCTAGCCAAGACAGAAATTTTCCAATTGATAAGCAATGTAAATATAATGTACAGGAGAAATGTTCTTAGACTTAAGGAAAAATCTAATAATTCCTAATACAAAAAGGCAGGTGCAGACAGGTGTGAAAATTGCAGAAATGTCAATTTAATAACTCATTGTTACAAAATAATGACATGAATTACTTATGGAAGAATGGAAAGACTGAGAAATATAGCCTGGGTTAAGGAAAAATGTAGGAATCAGCGAAGAGAGACTGATAAAGGGCAGACTGATGTGTATAGCATTTGCAGATTTAAACAAAATAGAGCCTCTTTTAGATGACGAAATTTGATTTAGGTACTTGATAAAGGAAGTAGGAATTAAAAAAATGATGGCACTTCTACAGACTATGTAGATTTAGAAAAAACTTTTCGACAGTGTAAAATATAGCAACATGTTCGACATTCTAAGAAAACTAGGTGTAAGCTATAGTGAAAGAAATGTAATATGCGATACATACTAAACCAAAGAGGAAACAATAAGAATGGAAGAGTAAGAACGAAGTACTCAGATTAAAAGTGGTGTAAGATAGGAAAACAGTATTTCGCCCTTACTGTTCAGTCTACAAATCGAAGAACCAATAATGAAAATAAAAGTTCGAGGGTGGAATCAAAATTCAGGGTGAAAGACATCAATGCCACTTGTTGATGACGTTGGTATCCTTACTGAAAGTGAAGAAGAGTTACAAGATCTCTTGAATGGAATGGACAGTCTACTGAGTGCAGAATATGGATTGAGAGTAGATCGAAGAAGGATGAAAGTAAGGTGAAGAAGCAGAAAATTATGAGAATAGTGACAAGCTTAACATGAGAACTGGGGATCACTAAGTTAAGTAGTCATCACACGTTATTCAGTATTGGAACTGAGTAAGCTATGAAGAAAATGAAGAAAAAAATTTTAACGGAAAAAAGAGAAGAAGTAAATACTTGGAGGTTTGGTGACAGCAATGTAATTTTCTCAGTGAGGCCAAGGAAATTAGAATATCAATTGAACAGAATGGATAATACCTGAGAAGAATTTGTAAAAAGAACAGCACACCAATAAGACGTAGGTAACAGAATGTAGACAAATTGAATCAGGTGATGCTGAGAGAATCAGCCTACGAGGGACTAAAGGTAGCAAAAACGTTAATGGGAATGCTATGCGGACTCCAGTGCTTTCTGTCTGCATTGGGTGTTGTGGAATACTTTGTTTACATTTGTCACATCACAAGACATGTCTCACCACATTCGACATCATCAGCATGACGTCTCAAGCCATGCCCTTATTTTCAATGACATATATTTAAAATGGGCAGCTAGGTAGTGGCAGCTACTCATAGCACTTAAAAATGCATGGTGGCGGAAAAAAACTCTTACAGCCAATTACAGCGAGTCTTTTTTCTTACCAAAGCCCGTCGTAATCAGAAGCATCAAGTTATGCTGCAGCATTTCCACAAGCTTCATCAGGAGCATTTTCAAAGTTATTCTGTTGTTGTTCCATTAAATTTCGGATGAAATGCAGGATGTTTGTTACTTGCTGCCATTATATTTCGGCGCAGAGTTTTCTGGCCATCTTGAGCTGAATACTGGCAAAAATAAGCTGAGCTCCCCTATTTAAAACCCCCATCAGCACATGTGTAGTGTACCCAGTTGTCACAGTGCATACGCTGTAATAGAGCTTGCGCTTCTGCTGCAAGTCAGTGCCCCGCGGGATTAGCCGAGCGGTCTTGGCGCAACAGTCATGGACTGTGCGGCTGATCCCGGCGGAGGTTCGAGTCCTCCCTCGGGCATGGGTGTGTGTGTTTGTCCTCAGGTTAATTTAGGTTAAGTAGTGTCTAAGCTTAGGGACTGATGACCTTAGAAGTTAAGTCCCATAAGATTTCACACACATTTGAACATTTTTTTACAAGTCAGTGCACTGCGCCGCTCGTCCTCCAAGGCGAAAGCCTGCCTCGTCGACATCGAATCGATCTTCTTCAAATCGTAAAATCGCAGAACGACGCCAGCTAAGCAGAGAGCACTTGCCCGCTAAAGGCAAAGGTCCCGAGTTCGAGTCTCGGTCCGGCACACAGTTTTAATCTGCCAGGAAGTTTCATATCAGCGCACACTCCGCTGCAGAGTGAAAATCTCATTCTGGAAACGTCCCCAAAGCTGTGGCTAAGCCATGTCTCCGCAATATCCTTTCTTTCAGGAGTGCTAGTTTTGCAAGGTTCGCAGGAGAGCTTCTGTAAAGTTTGGAAGGTAGGAGACGAGGTACTGGCAGAAGTAAAGCTATGAGAACGGGTCGTGAGTCGTGCTTGGGTAGCTCAGTTGGTAGAGCACTTGCCCGCGAAAGGCAAAGGTCCCGAGTTCGAGTCTCGGTCCGGCATACAGTTTTAATCTGCTAGGAAGTTTCAGAGAACAAAGTTTTCTTGGCAGGATTCCATGACGGGTCTAACTGGAAGGTACCGTCCCGATTGATAATGCACTCAGTCGTTAATTTCACATATTCATCGATGATGCAGGTCCAAAAGTTTGACGTACGGGCCACAATTTTGTCTTCATTGAATCTCATAGTATGGCCATCTGCCGCTTGTGTTCCACAATACTCTCCTGAACGGTGAGCGTATTTGTCCGCGTATACACTGTCCAGTCACATTAAAGTGACCACCTGTCAGAAACCTGAATAACTACCTTTTACACTCCGGACTACTGTGAGACGTGTAGAACGAGAGTCAGTGAGATTCTAAAGAGAACCGACAGGGATGCGGAGCGAAACCAACATCAGTGCTGGGACCAGCTGCGCTAGGTTCCACGGTTGAGGATCTATGGACGGAACAGCCAGATCAGGATGGTTTCATAGATTCGCTATTGGGTTTAAATCCGGGAGTTAGGTGGCGAGGATAGTACGGTAAACTCCGAGCCGTGTGACACTTCGCACTGTCGTGTAGTAGATGCCATCGTGCCGTGGAGAAACAAATTACATGTAAATGTAGAAATGGTCAATGAAAATATGACCCAGAGAATACCACAAAAATATTCCCCAGGCCATATAGCTCCCTCCTCTGACCTGGAGCGTTTATTGTTGCAAGGTGTTTTCTTTCAGAATTTTCACGCCGGTGGAGCATGAAAAGTGATTCATCTGAAAAATGGATGTGCAGCTGCGGTACTGGCGTGCAAATTCCAGCCTTCGCCGCCAATCAATAGGGGCCAGCACGGGTACGTGAAACAGGCGCCTTCTGCGGATGCCCAAATGCAGCAAAGTTCGCAGACTGGTCGTTGAGGAGACATTATTGGTAGCCCCTTGGTTCATTTGCAAGGTTAGTTGCTTAACAGCTGCATGTCTGTTCAGTCTGTTCACCACTACAGATTCTGTAGCCGTCGTTCTTCCCCGTCATCTACGGACCGTGAAGCTTCGCAGTTGCCTCGGCGCCGGTTTTTGATAGCGCATTTTTGACCTGCACGGTATACGTTAACTATGGTTAACTATGGCTTACAAGGTTAGCTGTTACGGAAATACGGGGTGTTCAAAAAGTCTCACTCCGCGGTGGCGTATGATTGTTAGCCGCACGTGCCGTATGCCGCAGTGAATATACCCAAACGAAACTCAGTGAAACACAAGTTATTAATTTATTGAATATTCATTTTACTTACAAATCTTCACATTATATGTTGAAAGTGTCCCACCTGTTGATGAATACACAATTTAATTTGTCTAATCATGTTTCGAAACATAAGCTATAACATTTATTCTGCAACAGAAACAGTGAAAGTGTATATTGCAGTTTTCAATTCATCGATGGATTTTGGACGGTTTTTATAGACAGTTGTTTTCGTTGCACCCCAGAAGAAAAAGTCAGATGGTGTTAGGTCAGGCGATAGTGGAGACCAAAGTCCCTGTGAAATTATGCGATCCCCAAATAATCAGCAAGCAGTGACACTGAAACGCGAGCTGTATGCGCGGTTGCACCATCTTGTTGAAAATAACCGGCTAACAATCGTACGGCACTGCGGAGAGACTTTTTGAACACCCCGTACTTCCAGTCTTGTAACGAAACCAATGACCGTGCCCCTCGGGACGCCAAATTTTGAATCGTTCCACTTCTGCATTGCGATAACGACTGCACTGTTTTCCACGCCCCCCAGACACGCTTTATATAGCCTCCACTGGTAGTGCTGCCACCTGCCGTCTTTAAGTGGTTATTACACGTTGGCGGCGAACACAAGTCGTGGTCATATCAATCTGACTGGACGGTGTATCATTGGGACACTAACACTGACTCTTATAAACACACATCTCGGTCAGCTGTAAGTGGTCCCTAACTGATCCCAAGAGCGCCGAGATTTTTCAATTGAGGACGAAACATCATATTATGTCTTATTAATACTCTGCCTAATTTTACACACATATTTGTGTATATGGTAGATAAAGTGTCGGTTTGAAGACCTTTATCTTCTTCTTGTTCTGCCGTTTACACGATGCAACTCCCTCTGTGCTTGCCAAGACGACTATCCACTGTTCAGGAACTCAGTTCATAGGTGTTCTAGTTACGCTTACACATTATCGGCATGTGAGATGGTGTGGGCTTGGTGTGTCGTGACCTGCAAAACATCCATTATTTGTGACGGATGGTGATGGACTCAAATGGCACTGAGTACTATGGGACTTAGCTTCTGAGGTCATCAGTCCCCTAGAACTTAGAACTACTTAAACCTAACTAACCTAAGGACAACACACACATCCATGCCCGAGGCAGGATTCGAACTTGCGACCGTAGCGGTCGCACGGTTCCAGACTGTATCGCCTAGAACCGCTCGGCCATCCTGGCCGGCTACGGATGGCGATTTAAGTAGCGGAGTGACCAACGGTTCCATCTTTAGTACGTCGTATCAAGACAACAAAAATGACAAAAAACCTTCCTTCTCCATCTCCATGTTGAATTTTATGTTTTCACGCTTACAGTACCGATGTTCAACGAACTCACGGAGGCTGTCCAAACCACGAGGCCGAACTATAAACGTATCATCAACGTACCGCCAAAACACTGTTGCTTTTAAAAGTGCTGAGACAAGTGCTCTTTCCTCGAAATCTTTCATAAAACGTGCGTCCGTAAAAACTAGCAGAGTATTAAGAAGACATAAAGTGACCTTTCGTCTTCCATCACGTCTCAGCCCTTTTGGAATCAATCAAGGATGACTAATAGCTGCGCAAGATGAGTGATTATAAGATTTAGTGTGAATGTGGCAAATCATATACAGAACAAAAGACGCGCACTGTCCAGGAGAATATTTTGGAATACCGGTGGCATACTCGCCTCCTCGAAAACAGGAAGCCGGCCGGGGTGGCCGTGCGGTTCTAGGCGCTGCAGTCTGGGACTGAGCGACCGCTACGGTCGTAGGTTCGCATCCTGCTTCGGGCATGGATGTGTGTGATGTCCTTAAGTTAGTTAGGTTTAATTAGTTCTAAGTTCTGGGCGACTGATGACCTCAGAAGTTAAGTCGCCTAGTGCTCAGAGCCATTTGAACCATTTTTGAAAACAGGAAATCCGCTACAGCGAAACGCTGTATTTCTACTGGCCGAACTCTGAGACTCAATGGAAGAAAAATTATGGCCCGTACGTCAAATTTTTTGGAGTTCCGTCATTAACATCAATGGAAATACGACTGTCTGAGTTCCTTATCAACCATGGCGCCTTCCCGTTAGGTTAATCATGAAATCCTCTCACAGAAAAACTTAGTGCTCTGGGTAACCGACGTCGTTCTGTGATCTTACGATTTGATATCGATGTTACAAGCTATCACCATGGATGGCACGTGCTCCAGTTCTCTGTCAGGCAGCGGAAGCATGTGCGCTGAAAGCTGTGCGTGCCCTGTGACAACCGAGCACACCACGGGGTGTTTAACAGGGGTAGTTCAGCGAATTTTCACCAGTTTCACAGGAAAGGTCCAGGAGACTCTGCACGGAAATATCGTGGCAGCAACGTTCTATCTCTGTATTTCATCTGGAAGTTTTTTTAAAAATATTTAAGCTTTCATTAAAAATGAAACATCTAATCACAGCTGAAAAAATACAAAATGGCGATAGCCGGAATTTTTTTTAGCATTAGTTAAAAATGAAATAGCCAGTCAACATGCTTAAAAATGCAAAATGGCGCTGGCGGTAATTTTTTCCAGTATTCATTAAAATGAAACAGCCAATGACAGCACAATATTTTATTGTTAATCAATGTGCACAGCCCACCCTGTTCAAAACTATCTGAATTCGTTAACGCCATATGAACGTAGCTGTAGCAGGCATTTAACTCATACAAATGCATAAAAATACGTTTTATGGCATTGCAAAACACACAGGCACACTACTGCCCATCCAACTTAGAGCTCTTGTTGACAGAATTACTAACGTAAAAATGTTATTCCCGTGTCTAAATTCATCATAAAAAATCATCCCCTCGCCTCCGAAACTGATATTAAGGCCAGCTAAATATTATACACTATTGTGCAAGACTTTCGATGTAAGTACTGGAAGATAAAGTACTGGAAAGTACTGGAAGATAAAGTTAATACCCTAGCGTGCGGTCACTACGACGTAACTGATTGTAATGCGTAAAAATAAATTAAATCATAATAATTAATGTTGATCTTTTATTTTCATCACATTACCTCTTTTATATGTTGTACAATTCAGTTTAATAGGAGGGCTAGAAATCTGACACCTCATGGTCAATCACTAATGCTCATAAGAATGTTGATACGGAGAGATAACGTCATCAGTATAAAAGACTAAATGAATGTTAGCAAAGCCGTTATAAATATTACATAAACATGGTACTAATCGAAGTCAACTGCATTCAAGTTAAAACATTCTTCTCCAAATTGCTTATCAATTCATCATTAGCACTTGTCAAAAATAGCAGAAATTATTAAAATTTTACTCATTTGTATCACACAACGCAAAAACGTCAGTAAGTTCCTCTCGCTCTGGTATATGACTTCCCACTGGACATATTTTTGTCTGCAAGACTAAAAAATACGAAAAAAGATAAGCAAAAATCAGGACTATTTGTTGTAACATATTTCATACTTACATTTTGAAGCTGTATTTGTGTGCACAAAATGTCTTGATGACACATGGATAGAAGACAGCAACAACCAATTCAGTGACTTGTTATGATTCATTGCTTTGATTTATTATCTATTTTTTCACTTAGTCAGCTAGTCACCAAGCATGTCATATTTCGTCAACCTGACAAAAATGTATCTGTGCCCATTCTTGTCAATGTTAGCAAGATAAAACTTGCCGATCCAATCAGCGAGATCAAACTTGCCTATACCGGCGTGTCTACGCATAGGAATCAGGATGCATGGCACTTTACATCAAGCCAAGTCGAATGTACAGGCAAGAATCGTGAGCTGTTCGTTACTTTCCAAAGAATTATTTTGTCAAGCATCATATATTAACCCAAGTCTACGGTATAATTGTTGATCATGAAAAATATTGGAGCATTATTAAACCTTCAAATAAATCGTTTGAATAGTTTTGAACATAGTGCCAGTATAAATCACATTCCGATCATTCAGCTGCTTGTGAGTGTAACGTTAACTAACACAAAATTCAGATACTTTTGAATTGTACTGGCTACACTGTTGCTTGCCAACTCATATGCAGCACTGTGGTGGGAGTCAACTGCATCTTGCAATGTCACCACCTGTAGCTTGAGCTATGCTTGTCTTCCAGGGGTTCCATTTGAAAAAAAAAAAAAAACCGCCACTGCTGGTGGTACCTACTTGTGTTGTCTCAAGTGGCGGCTCATACATTCAAAGTTACCTCACAAACACTTAAAGATGCATGTTCACTGGAAACTATTCGATATAGAAATAGCTGCACCCAGAAGGACCCAGCTGATCCACTGCAAACTAGCTGAGTATTATGCGCACTATCAGCTATTTCAATGATTAAATTTGCACTGCTAGCAGCACTCTTGGGGAGAATGAGTGATGCCATAATGTGATGCCCATCAGTTGATGTAATAGGGCCCCAAATGACTGTACCTGTTACTGGGGACGGTCACTAAAGCATCACCTGAACATGCAATAAGCTAAGGTGACATATCTGTCAATGGATTGCTCAGCTGGTCGAGTTTGAGAGGGGCTGCATCGTGAGGCTGTAGGAGCCTGGATGGTCCTATTGTCGTACTGCATTTTCCAATGATATGCAGACACCACCATAGCCTCTTGCTAGTGAAAATGGACAGAGGAAGGCACACAAATACGACATGTAGGACCTGTATATCCGACATGAACTACAATGAGGCAGGACTGATGCATTGTCCACCATATGTGCGCAGATTCAACAGCAACGATAGGGGCAAGTCAGCTTGCTGTCATGCCTTTTATGTCACATCCCATAAATACTAGCACCATTGGCCAGTGGTTGCCTGAAACCACATGCCGACCATTTTGATGCCTGCCCCTCTCACCCCTGAAACATCGTTCCTGACTCGCCTGGTGTCAGTGGTGACTGACATGGGTTCTAGTTGATTGGCAGGGGGTTACCTTTAGTAATGATTAGCGCTTCTGCCTTGAAGGCACAATGGAGAGCACCATGGGAAGCATGTCTCCCATCAGACTCCCTTACACCATTGTATGATGGTGTGTGGAATGATATAATATGGTGCCAGCTCTCTCTTAGTGTTCTTTATGGGTTCCACGACAGCTGCATAGTAAATGGAAGGTATCCTGCAACCAGTGGCTGTTCATGAATGCTAACTCCCACACCTCATTTCAACAGGACAACATTCTTCCTCACAATAAATGCTCCTCCATGATACTGACAAAACAGAGATTGAATTAATAATTAAATTACTAAAGACCAAGAACTCTCATGGATATGACGGGGTATCTGGTAGAATGCTGAAGTATTGTTCTATGTATGTTAGCCCAGTACTTAGCCATATCTGTAACTTTTCCTTTAGGAGTGGTCGGTTTCCTGACCGATTAAAGTACTCGGTCGTAAAGCCACTTTATAAAAAGGGAGACAGGGATAATGTTGACAATTATAGACCTATTTCTATGCCATCGGTGTTTGCTACAGTTATCGAGAAAGTTGTATATACAAGGTTACTGGAGCATTTAAATTCACATAATTTGCTGTCGAATGTACAGTTTGATTTTGGAAATGGTTTAACAACTGAAAATGATATATTCTCTTTTCTCTGTGAGGTTTAGGACGGATTAAATAAAAGGTTGCGAACGCTAGGTATTTTCTTTGATTTAATGAAGGCTTTTGACTGTGTTGACCACAAAATATTACTGCAGAAGTCGGGCCATTATGGAGTAAGGGGAGTAACTTACAATTGGTTCGCCTCTTACTTTAAGAACTGATAGCAGAAGGTAATTATCCGCAATATTGAGAGTGGTAGTGATGTTCAGTCTCAATGGGGCACTGTTAAGTGGGGCGTTCCCCAAGGGTCGGTGCAAGGGCCACTGCTGGTTCTTATTTACATAAATGATATGCCTCCTAGTATTACAGGTGATTCAAAAATATTTCTGTTTGCTGATGACACCAGCTTGGTAGTGAAGGATCTTGTGTGTAATATTGAAACATTATCAAATAATGTAGTTCATGAAATAAGTTCGTGGCTTGTGGAAAATAATTTGATGATAAATCCCAGTAAGACTCAGTTTTTGCAGTTTCTAACTCACAGTTCAACAAGAGCTGATATTTTGATGAGACAGAATGGGCATATTATAAGCGAGACGGAACAGTTCAAGTTCCTAGGCGTTTGGATAGATAGTAATCTGTTGTGGAAAACCCATGTTCAGGATCTTGTTCAGAAACTAAATGCTGCTTTATTTACCATTAGAACAGTATCTGGAATAAGTGACAGTTCAACACGAAAAGTAGTCTACTTCGCATATTTTCATATGCTTATGTCATATGGTATTATTTTTTGGGGTAATTCTTCTGATTCAAAAAGGGTATTTTTGGCTCAAAAACGGGCTGTTCGAGCTATATGTGGTGTAAGTTCGAGAACCTCTTGTCGACCCCTATTCAATAGTCTGGGAATTCTGGCATTGCCCTCGCAGTATATATTTTCGAACCTTGAACATCGCATCCCGTCAGCAATCGTTGGTTAATATATTAAAAAACTAGAAACCCGCCTCGATTGCGAAAAAAGCACCTAGTGTTAACCTAAGTTTCGGCGTAGATAACTACACCTTCTTCAGAACAATGAAATCCACAAATGCCTAAGAAGAGCTTTGTCAATGATTAAAAGAACACCATAGCTATACATTTATAAATGAAAGAAGGAAAACACAAACAGTACATACGTACAAAGTCAAAGCCACTACTTAACTTAATGGTGTACGCTCCACCTCACACCGGCCTGTAGGACTATAGGCCGGTGTGAGGTGGAGCGTGCACCATTAAGTTAAGTATGGCTATGACTTTGTACATATGTACTGTTTGTGTTTTCCTTCTTTCGTTTATAAATATATAGCTATGGTGTTCTTTTAATCATTGACAAAGGTCTTCTTAGGCACTTGTCGGTTTCATTGTTCTGAAGAAGGTGTAGTTATCTACACCGAAACCTTGGTTAACACTAGGTGCTTTTTTCGCAATCGAGGCGGGTTTCTAGTTTTTTAATACGTATATATTTTCTTTAATGTCGTTTGTTGTTAGCAGTATTAGCTTATTCCCAAGAGTTAGCAGCTTTCACTCAGTTAATACTAGGCAAAAATCAAATCTGCATTTGGAATGCATATCCTTGACTCTTGTGCAGAAAGGAGCGCACTATTCTGCTGCATCCATTTTCAATAAGCTACCACAAGAATCAAAAATCTTAGCAGTAGCCCAACCGCTTTTAATTCTGAACTGAAGAGTTTCCTCATGGCTCACTCCTTCTCTTCTGTCCAGGAGCTCCTGGAAGAGCTGAAAAATTAAGCAAATTCCAGTGTTACATTGTTGATTTTCTTTATTTAAACTTACGAATTGTCGCCTGAATACGTTTCTTGTATTTCATTTTATCTGTTTCTACTATCGTGTTATAATTTCATGTATTGACTCGTTCCATGATCATGGAGAATTCTCCTTAATTTGGTCCCACGGAACAATAAATAAATAAATAAATAAAACCACTGCCACCTCCGAAGTGTCATTTGTGGCTGTAGATACTCCACTATAGCCTGCAGCATCGCCGTATCTCTCCTCACTCAACCATGTGTGAGGTGTCAGGGAATGTGTCATCAAGACTCCACCTCTACTCACCAGTCTGTCAGAACTACATCCTCAGGCATAGTCAGAATGGGAAGGTGTATCATAGGACTACATCTGAAACCCGTAAAATTCCATGCCACGACTTTCGAACTCTTGCATTCTGAACTACGGGGCCTGGACGCCACATTAACACGTTCGATTTGTGGCTGTGTGCTACAATAAGTGTTGGTCCATTGTAGCTGAAAAGGTAATCGTTTCGAATGTATGGTACCATCTACCTGCCTGCAATCAATGATCACAATTGGCCTTGTCCTGCTGGGAGCTGTTCTTTTTATGATGGTCAGTATATATGATTTATCCACCGCTTACAAACGTGGTTACAAACATAAACGCTGTGGTATGCAAATTGACGCTTCTGGCCATGCTAACAAGGTAACATATGTCAGCTAAAATTAGTTAATCTTGTGATTGTGTATAAAAACAAATAAATAGGGAACACTTCCTTGTTGTACTTTTTGCCCTTCGACATGTATCATTTTCCATTCCTGTTGTTACCATTAAATTAATATATGCAATTTTACAGTCTAGCTCTTAGCACAAAACTTAAACAAAAGGTGGTAGACACGTCACAAAATCAATGCTAGTTCAATTCTTGTGTCACGCACAGTATGCTAAGATCACTCGATACATATTCAGAGCAGACACTATTATATTTGTTGTATGTGTATGGTTTCATTACTTCTTCATTTAAAGCTTAAACAGTATCTTACCCCCACCTATTAATATTAGGTCATCATGTAATCTAACAAACTCTTCACCTAACAGTGACTTTATTTTATTTATTTATTGCTCATTTAGCCTGACCAGATTAGATGCTTAAGGTCCTCTCTCACTTCTGTTCCAGGAAACACATACCAGTGATATTACAAAAACATTCATAGAAACAACAACAACACTAACACTAATAATAATAATAATAATAAAAGGAAAGGGAAGTAAGAATGATATAAATTAGTTTAGCACATTCGAAACCATGTTTAATATTATCGGAAGAGGAAGGGATAAAGAAAGAGAAGATTGAAATGAAAGTAACAGTGGCTGTTGGCAAAGAACAGAATTTAAATAAAGAACTCTGGAGATATGCAGGAGGGAGATGGTGTGGCGAAGGGGGTATCAATGGCGACAGTAAGCTGCAGGCAAGTAATATCGAAGAAATGGCGATTATGATAGGAGGTGGGCCATTAGCTGCCTTTAGGAATTTGGAAGGAATTTAATTTCTCTCATATTTTGAGGAAGATTGTTCCAAAGTCAGGTTCCTGCTACAGAAAATGAATTATAGAATATGACAGAGTTATGTGATAACACGGAGAGAATTTTACTTTGTTCAGAACAAATATTTCTGCTGTGCTGATGAGATTATATGGTTCAAATGACTCTGAGCACTATGGGACATCACATGTCTATCGTACACAATTGCCAATTCTCGCCCATATGAGCTCTCATGCAAAAGTCTTTGGAGAATAGCACCACTACAGTCAAGCTTCATTTTAAATTCGAAACGATATACTTCTTTACATTTCTGTAGTGACGATGATACCTTCTTAAGACTACAATTCTGTGTGCAATCGAGTGTAAGGGGCAGTCCACAATTATCCCCAAGATCTTTGGTGAAGAAGAGAAAGTAATTTTGTGCCCTTTAGGATTATGTGTGAAAGAGATTCTTTCAATGCAGTGGTAATGACTCTTTTGCGAGTGAATAACATTGTTTAGGTTTTAGTTGGATTAAG
This sequence comes from Schistocerca piceifrons, assembly GCF_021461385.2. Lineage (NCBI taxonomy): Eukaryota > Metazoa > Arthropoda > Insecta > Orthoptera > Acrididae > Schistocerca > Schistocerca piceifrons. Next base: position 339,008,051 of record NC_060144.1, read on the forward strand.
TTTCCAATCTATATTCTATATCCATTACGATAGAGCAATAAATCAGCATTTTCATGCTGTATGGCTGGGCGCAGGTTTGTTGGACTTGCACTTAGATATAACTGATGAGCGTCCGTGTGTAGATGATATTGGGAATGGGAGGGAACAGTTGACACATCATTAACATACAAACTATACCTTCAAACTGCAAGAGGAAAAATCTGAGTGTAGGAACCTTTTTATGGAAACGTCATCCAAAGACACTATAGAACGTCGGAATTACGGGCACTGGCGTCTGCGACTAGGCCACCCCATCGGCAACAAACGTGACTTATTACGTTGACGGACTGTAGGCAGAACGTCTCTCAATGTTGTTTGTTATTCAGTGATCACCACTGATTGCCACGATCGCCATGGAGAAGATGTAGCTAGGTGCCGTATGGACAGGCCTTGTTTCCTATGAATGTCATATTCTGTTGCCATGGTAGAGGACGGTTTCGGACGCGGTTTTCCGTCCGTAATTTATTTATGTCCTTTATAACGAAAAGCATATTTTAGAGGGTTTCATGAGAAAAATAAACTACAGATGGAAACCCGCATCCGAAAGCGTGTAATGGTTCTTTATTTACGTGACCATTACGGCACTCCAACCCCAGTTCTCGATACCAGCAATATCGTACTACTTTTCTGCGAAGTAACAGACATATTTTTGTGACAATATTCACATTTGCTTTTATTAATGTATATGGTACTCCGATGTACCGATATATTACAGTGATATGGTTCTTGTGTGTTTTCATTTCTGTGAGACTGTCATAATCTTTGACTTACTTGTAACCGTTTTGGCGCGAATGCGCAAAGAGCAGTCTTTGTTTCACTTTGCAGAAGTTAAGATGTTATTTCGCTTTGAAAAAAAAACAGTCAAGTCTTGTGTTTGGTTAAAGTGAAAATTAAATATATGAATATTGGTAGAAAACTGTTTTCTTGATGATGTGACAATTAAGAAGAAGTATATGTGAATTTACAAGAAGTTTAACAAAAATGTGGATCGTGAAAAACCAAGTCAAAAATTATTTCTACCATACCACTGTTCTGATCTGGGATTGTTTGATCATTAAGAATTTCCTGAAAAACGTATTTGTTAGGTCTTCAAATATTGCTAAAATACAGATCTGGACCTTCTAGCAGTCACAGTGGAATCACCCTAGAAGCAACAAGATAAGCCATAACAACTTCGACGAAATCTACGTGGGAATCCACTCAAGATAAGTGCCAAAATTAATGACTTTTTTACAGTGACTTCAATATTTCCATTCTGACGATACCATCCACAGTCAATAACTTTGTTGTTGCCCGATGAAGCGAACATATGCTGCGTGAGCAACATTATTAATATGATTTCTAACCTACTTTGCAAGTGGTGGTATTGTTAGAAGCGTCATCCACCGACGCATCAAAGCATTGCATTCATAGGAGATAAGGCTTGGCTATGCAGTAGTTACTCCATCTTCTCCTCTGTCCATCGAGGCATTCAGTCGCGGTCACCGAATAACAAACTACACTGCAAGACGTTCCGCTTACGAAGTCACATCGTTGTGGAAGTGGTGTCCTAGCAATAGGCGCCTCTATCGTGTCGTTGGACGACGTTTCCAGACCGAGGTTCCTATCCTGAATTTGTCCCTCAAGGCGACCCCTCGGACTTTCTCAGTATCATTTTGTAACAGTGTACAGTGAGAAAAGTAACGGGCCCACGACAACACCATGTTTAAGCCTCTCTTGGAATGAACTGCTATGATCTACATCTTCATCTACATCCATACTCCGCAAGCCACCTGACGGTGTGTGGCGGAGGGTACCATGAGTACCTCTATCGGTTCTCCCTTCTATTCCAGTCTTGTATTGTTCGTGGAAAGAAGGATTGTCGGTATACTCCTGTATGGGCTCTAATCTCTCTGATTTTATCCTCATGGTCTCTTCGCGAGATATACATAGGAAGGAGCAATATACTTCTTGACTCTTCGGTGAAGGTATGTTCTCGAAACTTCAACAAAAGGCCGTACCGAGCTACTGAGCGTCTCTCTTGCAGAGTCTTCCACTGAAGTTTATCTATCATCTCCGTAACGCTTTCGCGATTACTAAATGACCCTGTAAAGAAGCGCGCTGCTCTCCATTGGATCTTCTCTATCTCTTCTATCAACCCTATCTGGTACGGAACCCACACTGGTGAGCAGTATTCAAGCAGTGGGCGAACAAGCGTACTGTAACCTACTTCCTTTGTTTTCGGATTGCATTTCCTTAGGATTCTTTCAATGAATCTCAGTCTGGCATCTGCTTTACCGTTGATCAACTTTATGTGATCATTCCATTTTAAATCACTCCTAATGCCTAATCCCACATAATTTATGAAATTAACTGCTTCCAGTCGCTGACCTGCTATATTGTAGCTAAATGATAAGGGATCTATCTTTCTATGTATTCGCAGCACATTACATTTGTCTACATTGAGATTCAATTGCCATTCCCTGCACCATGCGTCAATTCGCTGCAGATCCTCCTGCATTTCAGTACAATTTTCCATTGTTACAACATCTCGATATACCACAGCATCATCCGCAAAAAGCCTCAGTGAACTTCCGATGTTATCCACAACTTCATTTATGTATATTGTGAATAGCAACGATCCTACGACACTCCCCTGCGGCACACCTGAAATCACTCTTACTTCGGAAGACTTCTCTCCATTGAGAATGACATGCTGCGTTCTGTTATCTAGGAACTCTTCAATCCAATCACACAATTGGTCTGATAGTCCATATGCTCTTACTTTGTTCATTAAACGACTGTGGGGAACCGTATCGAACGCCTTGCGGAAGTCAAGAAACACGGCATCTACCTGGGAACCCGTGTCTATGAGCCTCTGAGTCTCGTGGACGAATAGCGCGAGCTGATATGTAAACTAATATCAGTTGACAGAACTGGGTCCACCGGAGCGGATGTCAGCAAGAGGGCGTAAGCGGCCGGACGTGTCTCCGGACGACGTGCTGCGCAGCAACGTGCGGCTGCTGCAGCTGGCGGGCGTGTGGCCGCCGTCGTCGCCGCGCGGGCTCCGCCGGCTGTTCCCGCTGCACGTCGCCTCCGTCTACCTCAGCCAGGTGGCCAGCATCGCCATGGCGCTGCAGCTCATGTACTCGGCACGCGGCGACATGCACGAGATCACGCAGGCGCTCATGAATGCCATGACTCTGGTCGGCGGCGTGCTCAAGCTGGCGCACCTCTCGACGCACGTGCCCGCCTACTGCCGGCTCGTCGGGGCGCTGCGTGACGTCATCAGGATTCAGCGGCCGCACTGCGAGAGCACCCCCAGCCTCATGGCCGTCTTCACCGGCGCCCACCGCAAGACGCTGCGACTCACCTTCTGGCCCATCGCATACCTCAACCTTTTGGCGTTCGGCTGGTACATGATGCCCGTCATCCCCTGGGCCACCGGTTCGGAAAAGAGACTCCTGCCTTTCTTCACCCTCCACGGAGTTGACTGTTACGATTTCGTTCTATACGTTGTCATCTATTTCGTGCAGTGCCACTCCATTTTCTACTGGTGCTTTATCAGTATCGGGCAGGACATGTTCTTCGTGACGAGCATGGTTCACGTGGCTGCCCAGCTGCAGATTCTCAATGTTCGTCTGTCGAAACTGGGCGGAGGACAGGAAACCGACAACGAATTTGGGCGGCTCTACAGTTGTAGAGCAGAGGACTGTGGCACGTGTGAGAGGAAACCAATGTCTGACGAGATGTACACGGAGCTTCGAAACTGCATCACGACGCATCAGGAAATTCTCAAGTAAGTTGAACAGTACGTATGAGTCTATTTGAATTAATAAATTTTCATCTTAAATCCAGTCAAGAACTCCACGACTCTAATCTGTATAGATGGTAGGGTACACGAGTGCTCAAAAGGTGACGAGAAGTTTTGTTCTTTGGCGTGTCGCACTACTCCAATTATCGTGTTTTTTTTAGTTGTTATGTTTTTAAATGTGTATGAGGATATCTGTAAAGTGTTAACCATTTCAGATATTCTGTCAGTTATCAGCTTGACAAGAAGAGAATACAAGCTTTCGGAATGTGGTGCTACAGAAGAATGCTGAAGATTAGATGGGTAGATCACATAACTAATGACAAGGTATTGAATAGAATTGGAGAGAAGAGAAATTTGTGGCACAGCTTGACTAGAAGAAGGGATCCGTTGGTAGTACATATTCTGAGGCATCAAGGGATCACCAATTTAGTATTGGGGGGGAGCGTGGAGGGTTAAAATCACAGAGGGAGACCAAGAGATGAGTACACTAAACAGATTCAGAAGGATCTAGGTTGCAGTAGGTACTGGGAGATGAAGAAGCTTGCACAGGATAGAGTAGCATGGAGAGCTGCATCAAACCAGTCTCTGGACTGAAGACCACAACAACAACATCAACTGTCAAAAAAGTTACATTTACTTTAATGGTATCGAAGATTGTTTGTGTCGTGTACAAATGTGTCAGAGAATTTGTATTAACTTTTTTTATAGGGTCCGAAAAAACTGCATCGGAAGTTTAGAAATCTAAAATAATGATGTGGCAAGTGCGCTATGAGTCAAACAACTGTTTACGAGTCGTATAAACACTTCGAAGAAGTAGAAGAGAATTAACACCCTGGACACCCCAGCACATCATCGAGCGTTGAAGTCCAAAAAAACGTGAAAAATATGGCTATGAACGGCCACCGAATCTCAATCAGAGAAATCGCTGATGCTTTTCGCATATCAACTGAGTCATTCCATGATATTGTTTGGGAAGTTCTGAGCATGAAACGTTCGAATATCGTTGAATTTCGGAAAAAACAGCGGCGAGCGCAAGCTGCTCAGGTATCGCTAGACGAAGCCCAAGGAAGCTACTGAAATGTGTCATAGCAGGGTTGAAAAGCGGGATTGCGGATATGATATCTAAACTAAGACTCAATCGTCCCAGCGGGTGCATTCTGGATCTCCGAGACTAAAACAGGCCAGTCAGGTACGCTCAAATGTGTTACGCCACTGTATTCCGTCGTTTTAACTGGATACTTCACCGTGCCTTCTTGCCACAAGGTCGAACGATCGACAGAAAGTACTACTTACAAGTTCAAAGCCGTTTACGTGAAAAAATCTGAAGAAAGTGTCCATATTTGTGAGGAAACAATTCATGACTTTTACGTTACTATAATTTACCTGAGCACACTTCAAGTCTCGTTTGCGAATTTTTGGCTAAAAATAGTACTGTAATGATGACCCAACTTCGCATGTATCAGACATAGCTCCATATGACATTTTTCTGTTCGCAAGATTAAAGAAAACTTAAAGGGCCGTCATTTTAGAAGCACCGGTGATATTGAAGAAGTATCGCTCAGACGGCTGAGGGCTCTCGCAAACATCGAGTTTGAGAAGTGTTTCAGCCGTTGGTAAAAGACTGGAAAAGAGTATAATACCTGATGGGATTTTCTGAAGGGGTAACGCTGATGTAGTCGAAGTAACTAAATTCCTTCAACAAACAAATAAAGCTGAAATTCCCGTTAGTTTTTGGATACTTCTCGTATTTTAGTCGAATTTCAGCAGCGGTTAGAGTCAGCACTATTTACAGTAAAACGGTCTCACACAACACACTGAAGCAGAACGGACTTGGTGATACCATGGCTACGTAGTATATTAACTTAATTATTACCAAAAAATAAAACAGTACCCAGACGCTGCTAATAATGCTATTTGTTGAAAACAAAAATCCTGTTCTCTGTTCCAAAGAGAAAGGTACTTACATTGTTTTAGTACATTGCTGCGTGCATTTAGAATAAACAAGTTAGATTAGTTATATAGCCTTGTGCTGTAGAGTAACATCCTCCTCCATACTGTCCACAATGGCTTGAAATACCGGTACTATCTACGCGCTCTTATAACCAGCGGCGCCACAGAGGACCAGCAGACAGTGAGGACACCGCAACGGGAGGGGGAAACGTTCTCCTTCGCCGCATTACGTTACGCTACGTAACCCCGTGGTCTCTGGAGCGGGATAAGGCTGCCCCACAGTGGAATTACGACAGTCTCGTATTCAGTCTACGTATTTGCACCTTAACAGGCAGCTGTCCTCTTGTTGGTGAGCAATATTGTGAATTTGGACTATTTCCAGAATGAGATTTTCACTCTGCAGCGGAGTGTGCGCTGATATGGAACTTCCTGGCAGATTAAAACTGTCTGTCGGTCCGAGACCCGAACTCGTGATCTTTTCCATTCGCTGGAAAGAACTCTACCATGCCATGTCTCCGCAATATCCTGTCTTTCAAGAGTGCTAGCTCTGCTTGGTTCCCAGGTGAGCTTCTGTGAAGTTTAGAAGGTATGAGACGAGATACTAGCGGAAGTAAAGCTATGAGGGCGGGGCGTGAGTCGTGCTTGGGAAGTTAAGCTGGTAGAGCACTTACCCGCGAAAGGCTAGGGTCCCGAGTTCCAGTCTCGGCCCGATACACAGTTTTAAACCACCAGGACGTTTAAATTTGGAATATGTTTGTCGTTCGATTCTGGCTGGATTTCTGCCTTGGGTTTTATGCAAGGACTTGTAGTTTTTCAAGTTGTTAATTCTTTCCGTAAACACGGCGGGCCAGAACTTGGGTTGTGTGGTCATTTTGAATAAAATAATTTTGGGTATTAGACCAGATCATTATAAATCACCAAAACACTTAAATGCCTACGTTTCGACCAACTACGCAGCGCACTTCTCCAGAGCGGTTAGTTGCTGGATAATGGTGAACGCCTTTCCCAATAATCTGTGCCGGCCGAGGTGGCCGAGCGGTTCTAGGCGCTAGAGTCTGGAACCGCGCGACTGCTACGGTCGTAGGTTCGAATCCTGCCTCGGGCATGAATGTGTGTGATGTCCTTAGGTTAGTTAGGTATAAGTAGTTCTAAGTTCTAGGGGACTGATGACCTCAGACGTTAAGTTCCATAGTGCTCAGAGCCATTTGATTTGAATGCATGCATGTCTGAAGGAACTTTGCACCGTAATTTGGAATTACACAGACACCACTGTGTTGTATCTTACTTTCTGAGGTAGTTCTATCGGTCCGAAACAAGTAAAGCGACTATTGTTTTTACTAAATATTATTCAATAGCGCTATTAACAGCGTCTGGTTGCAATTACTTTAGGGAAGAATCTATCTCTGTGTTAATACTTGTTTTATTGTCAAAATTGCTAATATTGGTAAATATTTCTTCGTTATCTAGTTACGTAGATACATCGATGTTTCCAGTATTCTGCAGAAAAATCAGTATTAACACATGAAAATATTTAAAATTTTTGCTATTTCTCATCGGGTACACTTGAGCTACAAACCATTAAAGCCCTGTTTATGTAAGAACAGTTCACGAGTGGTTTTTGAGTAGTGTTGCCTCCTCTTTTTCTGCGCAGGTTCGTGCAGTTCCTGCAGCAGGTGATGAGTCCAGTGGCCATGGCGCAGTTCATGTGCAGCGTCGGAGCAGCGTGTGTCACACTGTACCAGGCAACGTTTGTAAGCTGGTACATTTTGTGCGAACTTAGATTTTAGCAGTTTGAGTAAGATTACAGGGATCTATTTATAATTCTCAAGCTAGTCATTCAGACAGATCTTTTAGTCAGTGTTTCACATCGTTGAAGGTTCTGAATGTAGGCTTCAGTCTTTCTATTTCGCAGACAAAACAACATATGGTGTATCGTGATTTTGTTTTTCCATTATTTCTATTCTAAACATCAGTGGAGATTTCTGTGAGGAGTTAATTTCAATGTGCAGTTTGACACCAATAACTCTTTTTGAAACTGGAACTTTGGGTGCAGGTAAACGATACCTTGGCCGCTGAAGTTTTTTCTGACTCAGTGAGCCTTTTCACCATGGTAGAATGGCTAGAAACAAGCTTTGTTGTCAGATAAGTTTGCAACCATAGGATAATTTTAGACCAAAATATTGTTGTTAGAATTTGACAATATAAAACTATATTTCAGAGTAGTTAATTAAAAGGGACTGTCGTTACTGAATCAAAAGCTTCATATATTTACATCATAGAAACCTTCTCAAAATAATATGAAAGAAATTTGTTTTCATTAAATGTTTGTTTTCTGTAAATGGTGGAAATATACACTGACGTCCGAAATTAAGGCAACAAATGGAAATTTAGCAAGGCTGCGTTTCTTTTGCCGCAAAGCAGTATACACAGGCGATAGTAAAGCAGAAAGAATGTAAAGAATACAGGACGTAAACAGCTGGAACATCCATAACGGTAGACAAAGATGTTTCTCGTTTTTCCAACTTAACGGATTTGCACGCACATTCTGATAACTGGTTAATGTGCTCAGTAAGGGGTGTGACCACCTCTGGCATCACTACAGAAATGACGACGACGGGGCATGCTGTGAATGATGTCATCAGTCTCATGTTGAGGCAATAACGACAGTTCCTCCTGCAGAGCTGCTCACAAGTCTTGGAGAGTGGGTGGTGAAACTGACGTGATGCAGCCCATCTCCCAGACATGATCTATGCGGTTCAGATCGGGAAAGCGAGCAGGTCACGCCATCGGTGCAATATTTTCCGTTTCCAAAAAAACATCAAACACCTGTGTTCTACGAGGTCGAGCGTTATCATCCATCCGTACCAAGTCTGGGCTCACACCATCTCGCAACAATCGCACTTGTAGTCCCAAGATATCGTCAAGACACCTGACAGCAGCTCAACTTTGGCGATTCACCCATACAATTTCATGAGGAGGTGTTCATGCGGTCAACATAATCCTGGCCCCAACGGTAGTGATCCTCCTCGATATCGGTCTCTTTCCACAATGTTTGGGTCCCGAAATCGAGTTCCCCTTTCCCTCCAGATGCAAATCCATCGAGAGTCGCTATCCAGACTAACTCGGGACGCATCTGTGAAAAGAACATTGGTCCACTGTTAGACCGTCCAGGTGGCATTCTGACGACTCCACTCTAGACGTTACCTTCTGTGAGGACGTGTCAGAGGTACATATACAGCAGGTCTCCGACAATAAAGACCACTCTGCCGAAAAGCGCTACTCCGTTTGATAGATGCCCTGACGTGGTTGTCAGTTGACCGGAATGGCACCTTTCGTGCAGAGCACCATCGTACGGACATCTGTTGACAGTTCCTATGAATACATCGTGAACAGACACAGAACGGGGAAATAGCGGTTTGTTGCTTTAATTTTGAGCACCAGTATAGTTGTTCATGTTCCTGACAGATTTGCTATCTGATGTTAGTAAGTATGCATTTTTCTTCACTAGCTGTTTGGTTTGGGTATTATGACCTAGGTATGTGGACTGAAAGTGTGATGAGGCGACCATGTGAATCATGAAGGGCCGTAAAATGAGGTGAATCCGATCAGAAACGGCAGTTTTTTAAAAATTTCGTCCATTTACTGTTCTGATATAGGAATAAAAATTCAGTGTGTTAATTTCACAACCTGTGTAATGATATAATCACGTATTACATTATTTTTAGTTTATAACTGCAGTTATTATTTGAAGTTAATTGTTTATCGGTTTAACCTCCTCAATTGAGGCGAATAAGATCGCCGTTGTATTTTGTATGCAGGAACGGAGTAAGTTGTCCAGTGGAGTTAAGTCGATCACTATTCTGATTTCTAAAATATGTTGCTGTATTTGCATCAAAATTTTACAATTTTTAGACTAAAAAAATTTTTACAAGCACGCTAAGCTTGAAATTTTTGCTATAGAAACACTGGCGTTCACGAAATTTGACAAACAAATATTAATTTTTAGTTATTGTATGTCATAATAAATGCGGAAGGTATTTACTCAATGTCATAATCGTCTATCCCTTCAAAATTAAATTTACTTCGCCTTCTATGTTCTGGAACAACTTATTTAATAATCTGAGCCCTTTCTACCTCAGTTGCATCGTCAATTTCGGGAAAGAAAAAATAAACATTACCATCAAGAACTTTCTTTCTCAGAAATGCCATTTCTTAGGTGTCGCTAGAGGTCCTTTCAATTTTACCAATAAAAAACCTGAACCTTTTTTACGTAGGAAATTTTACCATCGTGAAGTCAGTTTCTTTAAATTCATGCCAATCCTTATCCTCCTCCTTGTCATTTTCTTCATTTGCCATTTGCATTTGACTCGTGCTGTTCTAAATCACTGTTAGATGTTCCAGATAGGGACTCCATGATTGCGACACTGTCAATATCATTTTAATTGAAGTCGCTAATAACAATTCCTTTTTATGGAGTTAATGCTAAACGCTTTGCATGGCGCGGCTTTCCTTTTGTTTCATTAAAGCGAACTTGTATCAATTGCTTTTCGAAGGCTGCTGCTCAAGAAACTTCTGATGAGCTGGTGCCATGTGCACTGCTATCGGTTGCTTCTGAAATCTGTGAAATAACTTTATCGGGACAGAAAGGAAAGATTCCTGCTTTTCTGAACCCATATATTACATTTGATTTGGACGTGATAGCTATATTTTCAAAAAAGTTTTCAGCAACCTAGGAAATTGGGATTTTTGCACCAGTCCCCTAGTCTTCCTTTTCCAATCGTCTAGCACATTTCTCCAAGCAAGTTTTAAAGGACTAAGAAGGACCACATCAAGTGCCTGACACAAATGAGTAGAATTAAGTAGTAGAAGCACAAATTTAATGTCCTGTTCCTGGCACAATTTAATCGCATTAGATGACTCGAGAAATTGTCACCTATAATCACTTAGGTCCCTCTAATTGCCGGGCATAAGGCAAGACAATTTCAACTGACCATGATTCAAACATTGTTAGGTCAAACCAACCACTTTGATTCCTATTATTAACTGCACCTTCTGTCCAAGTATCGTAGAGGTGTTTTGCTCTCTAAACTGTGTATGATGAGAGGACTGAGCCTTCGGCAGCTGCTGCTATCATCACACTGATACTTGACTTAGAACTGTCCACTGTCCTTTCAGGATGTCTTGTGCCTCGCTTCATTATTACTTTCACTTGTCCAGGATCGTCACAAAAATTTGTCTCGTCTTAGTTTATAGTGTTGGAGGGGAGGACAACACTAAAGGTCACTTCAAGGTTTTTGAACTAACCAATCACTGTTCCTCGGGTAACTGCTGCCTTTGTCCTCTTCACATTTTCATTTACTCTAACAGTTTTTATTTTCTTTCAGAAAAGATTTTACCCACTAGTGCCTAGGTCGATTGCCGCGAAATGTTTTTTCAGAGGAGATAGAGAAGATCCAAAGAAGAGCGGCGCGTTTTGTCACAGGGTTATTTGGTAACCGAGATAGCGTTACGGAGATGTTTAGCAAACTCGAGTGGCAGACTCTGCAAGAGAGGCGCTCTGCATCGCGGTGTAGCTTGCTGTCCAGGTTTAGAGAGGGTGCGTTTCTGGATAAGGTATCGAATGTATTGCTTCCTCCACTTATACCTCCCGAGGATATAACGAATGTAAAATTAGAGAGATTCGAGCGCGCACGGAGGCTTTCCGGGTATCGTTCTTCCCGCGAACCATACGCGACTGGAACGTGAAGTGCACTCCGCCACACACCGCTGGGTGGCTTGCGGAGTATAAATTCAGATGTAGATTTAGACGTAGGCAGATCAAAATACATAAAGATTTCAGACAGAAAGTTACACACGTCCCTTATGCTAAGACCATCGGGCAACGTAAGTGGCGTCTTGTAAGGAAAGAGTACACATTCAATGTTTACTGCAGACACAGTTCTGCCGCGCTGCGGATAACAGGTACATCAGAGGATGCGAGCGAGTTGACGCGGGGCAGTACAATTCTTGTGGGCAAACGCCTAAATTGCACACAGATTTACCGTGAAATTCTGGACGCATATGGACCAAACGCAATATGGCACTCAGCCCTAGTGAAATATCACCAACAGTTTGACCAAGGCCACAAAGAGGTGGGTGATGTTGATCGGGAAGGAAGGCGTTTGACACCCACCACAAACGACAATATCGAGGCAATACTTTCGGCGAAAGGAAAGAACGATTGTGGGGGAAAGAAGACGTTCACGCAGTGGTTCATCAATGACTTCGTGAGCAAAAAAGAGATGTACATCGCTGAGGAATCGAACGGTTGGAAGAACGTTCCAAGCATTGTTTAGAGAAACCTGGTGAACACGTTGAAAAATAGTGTAGCGTGTATGTGTCGCTTTTACGTGTATTACAGCGTACTTGGCCTGCAATGATAATGTGTGACATACTTTTGGAAGACCCCTTATTCAACCACAGCTGATTCCTCTACGTCATAGGCTACCCTCTCTGACTTTGAGTAATCAAAGAAGAACTCCCACCTTGCATCAGTTAACTGGAAATTGAAACTACTATTGAAGAGTGGACGTGAAAAACGTCTTAGGTGTGAAAGCTCACATTTGTCAAGGAAATAAAAAATCTATTTTTTGTACATAGCTTACCTGTATCCAAAAACATTAAGAAGATATTATTATACCATTGAATTATGCTGGCCATCTCATCACTGCAAAATATACTCTGGCAAATTAGAAAATTAATAATTTATTAAGAACGTTCTATGTGCCATACAAGGAAACTATCTGGTTCTATACGCCAGGAAGAAAGTTTATGTTTCAAGTCTCGTTAATACAACAGCAGTACTTTTTATTTGTGATAATACAAGTGCCGAAATATATTAGCTAGCAGAATTGTAGAAAACAAAAACCATTTCTCATTTCTTTTACAATTGTACGAGTGACTAACAAAATTAAATTAATGAATAAAAATCTCTCAGTACTGTCTTCTGTTTCTTACACAACTCAGTTATTACGATCAGACATTCCAAAATTTGCTGTAAAATTCGCAGAGCTGTTGAAGAAGTCGTTTTCTTTTGCTACTGATAGATGTGGGGGGTCTTTCAGATCGAGTACGCATTGCATACGTGTGTCATGATCTTTTCTTTTTGTGATACATGATATTTTTCCATTCTCCTGTTTCAAAGTAATATTTTTAATTGCTATTTGAGCTGGATGAGTATGAGAGCCTTTGATCACATTGACTTAGATACCTTACACGCTTGCATTAAGTACAATGTTGCAGGTGCGTGCTGAAAATGAAAGAAGACGTTTGCACGCATTGTAATGGCAAACGGAACTCCTGAGTGAATTATCGCCTTGCAAAAAAACCACGAAGCCTCTAATAAGGAATCTTTCAAACATTTTCTCCATGATTTGACACTTAGAACAAGTCTAGGGACATGCACCGGAATATCGAGAACATAAAATTTCTGGAAACATGTTTTTGAAAAAAGTGGCAGTTTTACACTTTCAGTTTCCACATCTGTGGCGCGTGATGAATTCAAAGGAAAAAACTGTCAAATATTGTGAGCGTTTAGTGTCATACGACTTGAAGCTCGAGGAGAATGTAAACCCACATTCGGCATTTCTAATGATGTGCAGTTGAAACACAAGTTAGAATTTAGTTAGGGTTATTTATATTGCCTCATAAGAGTGGTTATTACTTGTAATACAATATGAAATACAATATAGAATTTCTAGTATACAAAAATCAAGAAGCAGGGTTAGTGTGCTCCTTGGAATTATTCAACATTTTCCACAATCTGGACCGAACTGAGAAAATTTTAAGAAATTAACACTTTTAGAATATATCTTTTAAATGATTATCGTACCCCTTTATGCAGACGTCAACGGATAATAAATTTCAGAATGGAAATTATGACAAGGGAGTGGAATAGAAATAGTGGGCACTTGAAGGAATGTTTCAATTTAGGGGTATGTCACATCCGAAGATTGAATTGGTATCTTGGCTGCACCATTGAGTCGAGATTGAACTGAAACTCTTATTTCCTCCTGATGGTACTCCTCTCACTCAAAACAGTTTTACAGTCTGCCACAACGTGTGGAGGCAATCTGGAAAGTCGTTATAGTTGCGGATGGAAAATGAACACCGAAGAGAGATGATTTATATGGTAGATGTAGGGGAAACGACTAGTGAAATCAGTCTATCGCAAAAGAAAATATTTATTAACTTTCTTGATAATTGATATAAGAAGGAATGCGTTTTGATGTAAACTTTGGCATCGAACACTCAACATCGTTAAACAAAGAAGACTGAAAGAAGAGATACACGATTCGTCACGAGTTTAATCTGAAAGTATAAAAGCTCAAGAAACCAAGATTACTCTTTTGCGCCAAATTCCCATTGTCCTTGTTCCAGAAAAATATCTTATTATGTTCTCCAAAATTCATCTGGAATAAGGACCACGGCTGGAATGGTTGAGATGTTCGATGATGATATTTAGTTTGGGGGGGCGATCAACTCCGCGGTCATCAGCACCCGTGCAAAGTCCCAATTTGTACACAGTCCAGTTTTTTACATAGGCCAAACTAGCCACAGTCACAAATTATGATTATGATGATGATGAAATGACGAAGACAATGCAAATACCCAATCCCCGGGCAGAGAAAATCTCCAACCCGGCCGGGAATTGAACCCGGGACTCCGTGATCCATAGGTAGCAATGCTAGCCACTAGACCACTAGCTGCGGACGTTGAGATGTTCGAAGACTACCGACGTTCTGTCTTATTATGCACCATTCGTGAATGAAACTGGAAGAGGAAAAATGGATTCTGGTGCGCCATGCGCCCTCCTCCACCTGTTATAACGTGTCCAGTAAAAATATTTGATTTTATAGTAATCGTGAGCTGGTTCGATACCGAACGCATTGACAACTCTCCCACACCAATCACTAAATCTGAATATGCCAGCTACACCTACTACTGTCCTTTGCAAGATATACCTTTCATATATATATATATATATATATATATATATATATATATATGATAAATTAATGATTAGATTTTTCCACTAGTTAACAGTATATGCAAAAGAGATAAAAAAAGGAATATTTAACAATAATCCATAGATTAAAGGAAGGATGAACAAACTAGTCGACAACACAGTAAAATCTTCATCTCAAGAGCTTAGGACAGAGTTAATAGAACATCAAACTTTTTCAAATGTTCACCACATTTTTCTAAATTAGCGGTCTATATTATTATTTACTTAAATAACGTCTCAAAGATGGCATAGCAGGATTAAGTTTCGCTTTAATGAAAGTATCACTATTATTGAGAAATTTATGAATAACGGTAAGAAAATAGTTAATATACAACATACTTGTTAAATATGATGAACGGTTAACGGTCTTTATATTTTGAGTCCATTCGCAGGCGTTGAAACCATTCCTTACCTAGGAAATTACTTGGTATATTTATTTCGTAACATCTACAAATTTGTTCTCGTGAGCTAGGGCAGGTCGTCCACCATGGCTAATTACTATTATTCACTGCAATGTACTCCTTTCAATACACTCGACTTCACTGTAAATTTATCGTTACTACTCTGCATCACGATAACTGTCAAATTCACACAATTTTACAAGTAGTAGCATACTAATATTCTTTGTTAGTATAACAGACTCAGTCATTTTTTAAAGACACCATTGTCACCTCTTCTCTTAAAATAACTATTTTTACAAAATCTCACAATTTCATTTTCAGTACCTGACCATTCTCAAGGGGAAAAATATCATTTTTAGCATAGGTAGACACTGGGTTATATGTCATCGTCACATGGTACATCTCATATAATACTTTGTCTGATAGTTTTGAAGTACTGGATGTGCTAAAGTATGAAATTGTTCCAGTTAAAATGGGCACATGCTGATCCTCGAGTGGTGAAGGTTCTAAACAAAGTTATTTTAACAATCAAAGGCACCAATGATTACCTAAAAGATATGGCGAGAAACACTGCTCACGAGAAAATAGAACTTAAACATTTCTTCTTTCCTCCCGTACTGTCAGTTGCAAGCAGCCACTTTCAAATTCTCTAATCAATATCTCATAATGAATTCGAATGTTTCAATTCATTACAAAATCTCATTTAATCACTAAGAAGATGAATCATCCAAAGCTTATACCAGGAATGTGTAGATCGCTTGATAGGTTTTCGCTACAACAGAAAGATAGAAAAAGACGCCTTTTCTTTTTTTTACTTATGTTTATCTTCATCTGTTTACATATGTGTATATTTCAATTTTGTAACATGTGCACTAGTTTGTAGCTTAATATATTTTTATATAACAGTACGTTTTACATAGCGCACATTCTGATTCACTACTCTGATCATATTCATGCTTTTATGCATTGGACTAGTATGTAAGGAAATGTAAATATCTTTATATTTGTTTATTATGATTTATTACACAGCCATGTTTTCAGATTTGTGACTTGTTTACAATAACATGTATTTTCGTTACGATCTGTCATACAATTTCCAAAAAAATTCTGTTGTTCGTGAGACACGATGTTTCAAGTACTTTAAGCTCTTGCTTACATATAGTTGACTTGTCTTTTTATAATGTTAGACACGGAACTGGACCGCACACCATTTTTGTTAATACATAGAACTTTTATGATAGATCATCAATCACCTTTCATTTTACAATTTATGACACTGTATTCATTGTGATTTATGTGAACAGTACGACAGTAATTTTTCTTTCATTTGATTATCTGTTGAGACAAATTTAATTCTATGAATCTGGAGATTATCACAGCAACACTGGGTGTACTACATGTTTAGAAGCAGGGCATTGTGACATACTTTTCAGCTAGCTGGTATTTAACAAAGTTTTATTGCCACCACTAGACCATCTCTTACGCGTTCCTTCCAACTAAAAGCTCTTTGCCTCTTTAAGCAAGTTTTTCACGTACTAAAGTTGTTTCTGCTGTAACAGAATGGCTAATGTTAATAAGTCAGTACCACCTTCAGGCACCAGTGACGTGTACAACTTAAAATTTTTAACCACTGTCTGCGCTACAGTATATTTTCTATTTTGAACTCAAGAAGAAAGTGAAGAAGTATTAAAACAGAACTGATTTTATTTTTGGTAATTTAACGTTGAAGTATCACCATAATACTAAGATAAGATGTGGACCTAGATGTTTAGATAACATGCTAAATCAGAAAGGCAAGTGTACCTGAGAAAGCTCATACCGGTTGTCTCTCCTAAGAGTCATCAGTCACATTTTCTCTAGTTTTTACGTAGATATTTGCATAGCTCGAGTCAACCCAAACAATTACTGCTCGACATGTGTTTCCTGCAACGCCCAGTGTCGACAGAAAGCGTCAGTTTGTTTCTCGTTAGAGATAAAATTGTCTTTAAACCGGAGATACGTGACAATTCTGCAGAGCGGTTTCAGATTATTCCAGTGTGATATTCGATTTATCGTCATGTCTTAACAGAGACAGTAAAACGTGGAGAATAATAACAATCCAGAAGCGACCCAGTAGGGCTGAATGCTTGGCGGTAGCAGTCAGCGTTGGCCGGGACTCTGCTGCTGCTGGTGGAGTACTGATAATTCATGGAGTTTTACTGTCCCTGTTAACACATGTCGATAAAACAAATATCGTCCGATAAATGATAGAGTTTTAATGTCGTTGATAACACATATCGATAGAACAAATATCGCACTAGACTAACTGCTATCGCTCTATCGAGTGTGCACGTAAAATTCCGGTTTGAAAATCATTTTGTTCGTAATGGGAAATAAACCTATGCTTTCTGTCGAAACTGGGAGTAGCATGAAAGATGTGACAAACACCTGCCGAAGCACCAGAGAAAATGTGCATGAATACTCTCTGGGGAAACACCCTGTATTTATGAGTACTCATGTATCTGCGAAATGCTTGATATGTAAATTTTACAACCAGCGTATATGCAGTTCAATGATACCATCTTAACCACTGTATATTTGGGGAAGTATTTTCATCAGTAAATGGAAGTTAACCCTTTGTACCCATGCTAGGTTGCTGCCATTTCCATCATATCGCTGAGTCAACAACGAATAACCCCATTCGCGACAAATAAATAACTGACAGTTCTGTTCTGGTCTCGCTCATTTATCTTACCTCTTATACAGGATGAAGAAAACAAACGAGTATGTAGAATTGTAGAGTTGTTAGACGAAATAATACGATATACTTTTGTTATGTGACACAAATGCCACAGGTATATCGCTCCCTGCAATGGGACCTTGAAGTGTTTGCGGTAGACTTCCTCTAAGGCCAACGTTCACAGTTAGTTTGACTGCTTCGTATGCAAGGCGTTGACTCTGGAATCGAATGTACAACACAATTAGATTTTGTTGGGGGAGACGAAGCATTTGGTATACGATACATAGATAAACGCCCTAGAAGACCCAGTTGCCGGTTTAGCTAAAGCTGTAGCCATAATTCGTGAATCAACGGTTGTTTTGAGCATGTTAGACATTCATCAGCACAGAGATGCCCGTTGCGTATTAATATAAACCAGCGTCTTTTTCAGCACTATCACTAAAACAATAGTCATCACACAGTGGCTGAGCACCGTCTCTGAACATCGTTAGCAGCAAAACCTTCTTTGAGCCCTAGCAGGAAAACTCTACACCTGTGGCACTTTAGTCACATATGTAAAAAATGTGTTTCTTTTCATCACCTCTACACAATCTAAAGTTTTGTACGCATACTTGTTTTCTCCCTCTATAAATATTTGCTACTGCCACCGCGCACTGTTGAAGACTGTTTTATTTACTACAAGCGTTGCTCCGTGCTCCTTGCAGTTCCTCGTCCGTTTCAATGCATGCGGGGCGTCACATGACCAATGTACTCCGTGCAGAGATTCGTCTTTGCCTATATTCTTGTCACCGGTAACACGTCCTAACATAGTTTCAAGAGAATAAATAATACACCAACCTCTTCGACAGTGTCCCGTGCGGTGACAGCGGTAACACTACACCCAGAATTGAATGCTTTTTTCCGCCACCTTGACCGCGTTCCGGATTCCATTTTCGGTACAGAATGGCGAGTGTCATCGCCCTGCGTGCGAAATATGAAAAACCTGTTCGAGTCCTCACTCACATAGACCAGTTAAATAAGTATCCCATATGCTTCTGCACTTTATGACAGGGAGCAGTTTATTACAGCGATTTTTTCGGACGCTGTCTTCGAGTTCGTCGTAGTCGTCCCCACTGTGTATCCAGAAGTTGCTTAACATTCCACTAACCCGGCTTTCAGACACGTGAGAGTATGACTGGTTCAACTTATCGTGGCAACTCAGAACCTCAGCTGCACTACACACTAACCACAACCTCGCTAAGCTCGGTAATTGGTGCTACGATCATCTACTAAAGGTCTCTATAGCCCTCATAATCTCATGAAAAAAATCGATTTCCTCGGGCTGGTACCCAAATGTGCAATAAATGCGGACGCAGCATATTTCAATGGTTATAAGGATGAATCGAAGGGAGGAAGTTGGCAGGCGAGTCACACCAGCAGTGTCATGATTTGTATGGAGAAATTAAATATAGAGATTCTCTTCCCAAATCGTTGGAGCAACATTTGATTTTAGAAAGCTTTTTTAAGTCACTTTGAACTGTGTCCTTGTCCACATCCGATGTGATTATAAGATCAAGGACCCCCAATCTCATACCTACGTACTGATATTGGATATTGGATGTATTATATGTATATGAAGGATAATCGTGGATGGTCTGTCTCAAGGGTTCTTGGAGCTGTAGTATGATAGTGGTAAGCTTGAACTGTTTTGCATGCCAAACGCAACTGTCAAAATTAGCTTAACTTAAGTTCTGAAAGTGGAAAATCTAGTCTGTCTCATTACAAGGACAAAAGAGATATATTTCACAATATTGATATAATCCATTCCTCATTTCTGATCATGGGTTCTTGGAGGAAAATGCAATTGCGCCTATTCTACGGCCTTACAGATCCTCACATTTTGGTATGTCTCTCAGAAATGAAGTCAATACAGTGTCTGTAACGGAGTGCACAAGTTCATGGTAAAATACTGAAACAGTACTACCCGCTTCCTTATTGCTCCTGTAACTGTATGGAACAGCAACAGCTGTTGTAATTTTAGTGCTATGAACTTCTTAATTAGAGCTTAATTAAATTTTCGTTATTTCGCAAGAGCTACGCTTATTCTACAAGTATCATTTCAATATACACTGTCGATCTATCGTGTTACGAAAATGACCGTACGCATTACACAGATTATCTCACTTACATGTAACAATGATGGAAATTTGTGTTTATGTTGTACACTCTGAATTTAATTTTGAAGCTAAAAATTGCCGAGGACTGATTCCTTATTATTTTGTTTCAGAATCCTGAAGGAAACTCGAGTCTCAAGTGCCTCATGTACCTACCCATTCCGGCGCTTCAAATATTCGTCTACTGCTGGGGCGGACACGAACTCATGGAAAATGTGTGAAGGGTTTTCTGAACTATTTTTATTTAGTGGTTTAATATGCTCAAACTCTTTAATTTGATTATCATAGATTATCCAAGACACAACCAGTACGTTTACCATTTATTATCCATATTGTTCAGAAGAAGAAGAAAGTAATTGCATGTTTATACACTCCTGGAAATGGAAAAAAGAACACATTGACACCGGTGTGTCAGACCCACCATACTTGCTCCGGACACTGCGAGAGGGCTGTACAAGCAATGATCACACGCACGGCACAGCGGACACACCAGGAACCGCGGTGTTGGCCGTCGAATGGCGCTAGCTGCGCAGCATTTGTGCACCGCCGCCGTCAGTGTCAGCCAGTTTGCCGTGGCGTACGGAGCTCCATCGCAGTCTTTAACACTGGTAGCATGCCGCGACAGCGTGGACGTGAACCGTATGTGCAGTTGACGGACTTTGAGCGAGGGCGTATAGTGGGCATGCGGGAGGCCGGGTGGACGTACCGCCGAATTGCTCAACACGTCGGGCGTGAGGTCTCCACAGTACAGCGATGTTGTCGCCAGTGGTCGGCGGAAGGTGCACGTGCCCGTCGACCTGGGACCGGACCGCAGCGACGCACGGATGCACGCCAAGACCGTAGGATCCTACGCAGTGCCGTAGGGGACCGCACCGCCACTTCCCAGCAAATTAGGGACACTGTTGCTCCTGGGGTATCGGCGAGGACCATTCGCAACCGTCTCCATGAAGCTGGGCTACGGTCCCGCACACCGTTAGGCCGTCTTCCGCTCACGCCCCAACATCGTGCAGCCCGCCTCCAGTGGTGTCGCGACAGGCGTGAATGGAGGGACGAATGCAGACGTGTCGTCTTCAGCGATGAGAGTCGCTTCTGCCTTGGTGCCAATGACGGTCGTATGCGTGTTTGGCGCCGTGCAGGTGAGCGCCACAATCAGGACTGCATACGACCGAGGCACACAGGGCCAACACCCGGCATCATGGTGTGGGGAGCGATCTCCTACACTGGCCGTACACCACTGGTGATCGTCGAGGGGTCACTGAATAGTGCACGGTACATCCAAACCGTCATCGAACTCATCGTTCTACCATTCCCAGACCGGCAAGGGAACTTGCTGTTCCAACAGGACAATGCACGTCCGCATGTATCCCGTGCCACCCAACGTGCTCTAGAAGGTGTAAGTCAACTACCCTGGCCAGCAAGATCTCCGGATCTGTCCCCTACTGAGCATGTTTGGGACTGGATGAAGCGTCGTCTCACGCGGTCTGGACGTCCAGCACGAACGCTGGTCCAACTGAGACGCCAGGTGGAAATGGCATGGCAATCCGTTCCACAGGACTACATCCAGCATCTCTACGATCGTCTCCATGGGAGAATAGCAGCCTGCATTGCTGCGAAAGGTGGATATACACTGTACTAGTGCCGACATTGTGCATGCTCTGTTGCCTGTGTCTATGTGCCTGTGGTTCTGTCAGTGTGATCATGTGATGTATCTGACCCCAGGAATGTGTCAATAAAGTTTCCCCTTCCTGGGACAATGAATTCACGGTGTTCTTATTTCAATTTCCAGGAGTGTATGTGGATGTAGATTTTACCAGCAAAAGATGTTGAAAAAATATTCTGGGTCTTCCATCCAGGTGGTTGCGTTGAAATTCCACAACGTTTCGATGACTGTCACTCTCATTATCTTCTCAAGAAGGTGACAGAAGATAATGAGAGTGATAATCATCGAAACGTCGCGGAATTTCAACGCAGCCACGAGGATGGAATCCCTGGAATAATTCGTCAAGTCAGTTAAGGAGTTAATGTTGCTATGTATTTCTTTGAATGAGGAAGAAGCACATACGTGGCAAAATAAGATCGTTTCTAAATACAGAACTCACCGGTCAAGACCCCACAAACATTTACAAGATGTTGAATAGAAATTAGAAATTTGTGGTGAGTTCCGATGGGACCAAACTGCTGAGGTCATCGGTCCCTACACCTACACACTACTTAATCCAACATAAACTAACTTAAGCTAGGGACAACACACAGACACATGCCCGAGTCGCGCGGAGTGACCACACGGTTAGAGGCGCCATGTCATGGATTGCGCGGCTACTCCCGCCGGAGGTTCGAGTCCTCTCTCGGGCATGGGTGTGTGTGTTGTTCTTAGCATACGTTAATTTAAGTAAATTTAGGTAGTGTGTAAGTCTAGGGACCGATGACCTTAGCAGTTTGGTCCCTTAGGAACTCACAAACATTTGAACAAACCCATGCCCGAGGACTCGAACCTCCGACGAGGGGAGCCGCGCGAACTGTGGCAAGGCGCCTTAGACCGCGAGGCTACCCCGCGCGGCAAAGTGAAATGGATTCGACGCCATAATTGTAGCAGCATAGTGGCAAGAATTGACCTTCATATGGAATACTGTGATACGGTACGAAACATGTGACTTTACAAATACACACGTGTCAGTCTTAAGTTTCGCTTTCCCAGTATGTCCACAAGATTGCTGCAACAACCCGTTACATGTTCTGAACGATTGTACAGCATATAAATAGTCTGTGCAGTGGCACCGCATGCCTCTTTATCTAGGGCTGCATGTGGCAGCAGCTCGCGGAAAATTATTTTACCCAGTTTTTGATGTGCACTTTTGCAACAATTGCTTTCAGAGCAGTATTAAAAGCCAGCGATACATACGGTATAGATTTCTTCAGGGTATTTGCCACACCCTCCATGAACTGAAGTACTAACATCGCTTCCAACAAACTCTGCTTTAAAGCAGCAAAATAATGCTCCTGTTGGGCACAAAACAGACGAACATATACCTCTTTAAAAGACTGTGACAGAAAAGTGGGCAACCAGCTGCTCATTCACCAAAAATTTTGGCATGTGAACATAATCGCTCTCTTATACCACAAAATAGTCTAATTTTTTTTACCCAGTCTCTTCTTTTACTTAACCATTCACACTCAGCATATTCCTCTCACTGCCCCTGTCTATATGTGTCTCTCACCCACTGTTTCCTTTTTCTCCCTTAGATTTACAGTACATCTCACTGCCGCTGTCTCCTCTCTCACATATTCTGTCTCCTTTTGTCTTTCTTTCCCAGTGCCAATGATCCACCATGTCTCGGCAGCTCAAAAATTCTGGGGTGTGCAACCTATTTTTCCTCTACACCCATGTGTTTAAAATTCCGGTGCAAACTGCGCCTTCCCGTACTACCTGTTAGCTGCTGGCTTGGGACCCCCCTAGGGTACGTAAGGTCTCCACACATCTATATTTTTCGTTTACACTATCTCTTCTCTTTTTGGCTCCCACTGACAATGTCTTAATCTGTCTCTCTTTCTGTTTAGTTGACACTTACTCTCTCCAGACATCACTGTCTCATCTCTCTTTCTCTCCCACTGGTACTGTTTCCTCTCTCTTCCACTGTCACTGTCTCACTATTGATCTTTTCCAGCACAAAAAAGCGCAAACATGCTCTCATGTCAAAATCTTTTAAACAGGGACTTGTTCGCCATTTTTGTTCTCCGACAGCAGCACTTTCCCGCTGGTTCCCTTCTTTTCCCTGCCTACAGCAAATGTGCTACTTATACCAATCGAATTTGACAGCTTATTTACACACTGTTGCAAGAAATGTCTCAAAGTCAAGACCATATTTAAATATTTATTTTGAATTGATGCTCGGTTTAAAGATTACTTTGTTGTCGTCTTCGGATCCGCAATACGATGTAGGAACACACTGCATTTGCCGGCCGGACTGGCCGAGCGGTGCTAGGCACTACAGCCTGGAACCGCGCTGCTGCTACGGTCGCAGGTTCGAATCCTGCCTCGGGCATGGATGTGTGTGATGTCCTTAGGTTAATTAGGTTTAAGTAGTTCTAAGTTCTAGGGGACTCATGACCTCAGAAGGTAAGTGCTCAGAGCCATTTGAACCATTTGAACACAGCATTTCTAAACATGTTGATGTAATTCATGTAGGTTCTAGGGTCTCGGCGAAAGCACATAAGTGACAGTCCCGGACGTTGTGTGGCACCGCCTGCTGCAGCACAACTTGGAAAGTCTTGCCATACACAGCTTTAAGGAGCCGCAACTGTTCTCCCAGTCCCACTTCTGATTCGGTTCAGTTTGCGCCAAATGACACAGACACTTATTTCTTTTTCCGAGGACTGTCTTCAACAACTACATCGATAATAAACATCAAATGGAAATATTTTATACCAGGTAGCTATAAACAGGCGTGATATTTACCGACAGTGTCGGTTTAGTCAGGGATTAACAATCACGATATCATAATTTTAGCTACGATAGTTATTAAAAGTAAATCCGCAATGAGCGCTACGTGAGTATTTATGCTGTGAAGACCAAATAACATTTAGCATTCTATCTACTTAGAGGACGACTGCAGACAATTTAGTTCGAATATGATAGGCGTAGAGGAATTACAGACAATTTAAGCTGATTGTAACTCGCGCTCGGGAGTCGTATGAGCCCACTAAGTGTGTTAAGAACGGAAAAAAAACACTGGGCGTAATAACAAAATGCGGAAAATGCTGGAGAAACAGAGATTTTTGCACTCAAGGATAAAGAAAACGTCTAAAGGTCAACAGCCAAAATTTAGTAGAAATTCGTGCATCTATAAAAAGATCGATGTGCGAACTGTACGACAACTTCCACCGCAAAATTGTGATCTTGCCGAAAATCCTAATAAAATGCAGGTCCTGCGTAAAATCAGCAAGTGAGCGGAAACTGTTTATTAAGTCACTTGTCGAACAGTCTGGTGGGCAATAGAAGACAGCAAAAGGCAAGCTAAAGTTTTGAACGCCGCGTTTAAAAAAATCATTCATGCAGGAGAATCGTACAGACATATCATGGCTTGCCGGCCGTTGTGGCTGTGCGGTTCCAGGCGCTTCAGTCCGGAACCGCGCTGCTGCTACGGTCGGAGGTTCGAATCCTGCCTCGGGCATGGATGTATGTGATGTCCTTAGGATAGTTAGGTTTAAGTAGTTCTACGTTCTAGGGGACTGATGACCTCGGATCTTAAGTCCCATAGTTCTCAGAGCCATATCATGGCTTGACCGCAGCAGAAGTAGAAATAAGCATCCGTTGCACTGAAAAGCATTTGAAAGAGTTGGGGAAAAAAATCTAGTCATTTCTGAATGGAATACCAGTTTGGTTAGGCGGGAACTCCTCGGCATTGACCCCTTACTTACATTGTGATAGCGAATCTTCCGCTACGGGCTAAGTTCCAAACATCTGTAAAATGTGCAGATGACTCCTGCACATAAAAACGGCAAAACAACAGACATGCAAAATTACAGACCAATATCTGTAACTTCGTTTTGCTATAGAATTATTGAACATATTCTAAGATCGAGAGAGTAAAGCTAATGTCCATAAATATGCACGGAAATAGAAAGCAGCGCTTGTGCAAAACTTAGCTCGCCTTTCTCTCGCACTTCATCTTTGAACCATGGATGAAGGCGTTTCACGGAGAGACGCAGTGTAGATTTGACGAAGGTGCTAGGATATGGAGTAGTTTCTCAAATATGTAAATAATTCGACTTTTGTAGTAATAGAATCCAAAACAGTGTCTTGGACGACAAATTTTCGTCAGCGACAAAGGAATCATCCAGAGAGCCCCATGGACGTGTAACGTGACCGTTCTTCTTCTGTTCGTAAATAATCGATCTGACGAACAGGGTTGACGGATTGTTGGTCGATGACGCTGTAATCTCCGGGAAAGCGTCTTCTGTGACTGTAGAAAGATAGAAGATGACTTATATAGAGTTTCTATTTAGCGTGATGAATGACAACTTATACTAAATGTGGGAATTCAGATTCATGTTGAAGGTATGTTGCCTGCAGGTTCGATCAACACTAGAGTATTACGGATATGCTCTGTGAAGTTAATGAAGATGAGTAGGGAAAACATTACTGTAGTGTTAAATATAGAATTAGTAGTATGCTGCTTGATACAGTGACATCTGTTACATAGCTGGGCGTAATGTTCCAAAACAACATGAAAAGGAAGCAGAACGTATCGTCTCTTTTAGGGTATGAGAACTGTCGATTTAGATTTAATGGGACAAATCTAGAAAAGCATTGCTCATCTACTGAGGAAACCATTATTGAGCACTAGTGTCTGACACCCCCACCAGGTTGGATTAAAGGAAGATATCGATGCATTCAGATTCACAGTGCAAGATATGTTGCCAGCAGGTTCTATCAGCACTAGAGTATTATGCAAATGCTCTGAGAACTGAAATTGGAATCCACGGAGGCAAGCAGACGTACTTTTCGCAAAACACTATTGAGAAAGTTTAGAGTAACATCACCTGCGACTGACTGCAGAAGGATCCTGCTGCCATCAGCACACATCTCGTATAAGAACTACAATGGGACGATAAGAGAAATTATGACTTGTACGCAAGTATATTAACGGTTGTGTTTCCCTTTCTTCACAGCTTCATTTGCGAATGAACAGAAAAGTTGTGGTACAGATCACTCTCCGCCATGCACCATGTGATGGCATGTGAACTATGTATCCAGATATAGATGTTAAAATATCGCTCTTTATTTAGCGTACTGTCAACAAAGATACTCGGTCTCACACCAAAAGACGAAAGAAAACCCCCATTCCAACAACCCTCCCCTCTGCCGCTTCACAACCATGTTTTACTGTAGATTGCAGATGCTTAATCTGTAATTAGGCATTTAGTTGTCGCTATATCCTGGTGTTCGGTCTGTTGAAAAGGCATTACATTTACTCTCATCAGTAAAAGTAACATCAATTCACATTCAGGCCATTCATTAATGTGATCCCTTGGGAACTACAGTCTTTTGTCTCGATTCGGTTTGCTCACGATGGCGTTCCCTTGTCAGTCTTCCTCTCTTGTAATCGTCCGGACAGTTGATTCACTTACTTGCTTGCCAAGTACTTGCAGCAGCTAGATTGCAATTGTATCGGAGTGGCCGTGCGGTTCTAGGCGCTACAGCCTGGAACCGCGAGACCGCTACGGTCGCAGGTTCGAATCCTGCCTCGGGTGTGGATGTGTGTGATGTCCTTAGGTTAGTTAGGTTTAAGTAGTTCTAAGTTCTAGGAGACTGATGACCTCAGAAGTTGAGTCCCATACTGCTCAGAGCCATTTGAACCATTTTTTTGCAGTTGTATTAACCGCGGATTATGATTAATCTTTCATTTGATTAATCGCCTTTCTCTTTCAAATAGGTGTCTTGGATGTGCTTTTCGACAGGCAAATTGTATCTGATCCTCATCCTCAAGTCGCCATATATTCCCAGCTGTAGCTGTAGGTGTGTCTGATCGGAAGTATGTAATGCGGAGTTGACCCCACTAAATGTCGCGAGAAACGAACCCTCCAATAGAGAAGAAAAAAGGGAGTGTTGTGTTATCAGAAGAGCAATAGCAACAGCAGAATTGGTCCATCAGGAGAGCTCAGTGGCTTCTAATGTGAACTAGCCCCTAGATGTCACCTGAGCAACAAATCCATCAGGGACCTTTCAACCTTTCTCAAGCTGACCGAGTCAACTACTGCTGGTGATGTGATAGTGAAGTAGAAACGCGAAGGTAGGACCGCAGCTAAACCAAGACCAGAGAGGACCTCTCGTTCTCACTGATAGGGATAAGCTGTTGTAAAAAAAGTGGTATGAAATCAGTGGAAGTAAACAACGGTAAGTTTCAAAGTGCTACCAGTAATCAGACTAGCAAAATTGCTCTGTGCAATGGGAATTAAAATGAATGGGGTACAGTGGTTCAAAAACTCCTCGTAATCCACACACTTCTCTAATCAGTGCTAAGTGATGTTTGAGATGGTGTAATGAGCGAAACCATTGGACGGTGGATGACTGGGAATTTCAGTGAAAGGTCACGATACACGCTGTAGCATTCCGACGGGGAGCCTTGGGTGTTACGATTGCCTGGAGAACATTACTTAATAGCAAGAGGAGTTCCACTATTGAAGTACAGAGTACGTGGTGTGACAGTATTGGGGGGGGGGGGGGGGTTCGACGTAGGGTGTGGTCCCCTTATTGCACTTCAGAAAACTCTGAATGTGGAACATATTTTACAGCAATGTCCACTGCGTATAGTAGAGGAACATTTTGGAGACAATGATTGTATGAGCATGACAGCATACCCTGTGACGAAGCAGCAACTGTAAGGCATTGATTTGTCGATAAGAACGTTGTTGAAATGAGCTAACCTGCCCAGAGTTCCGACCTGAATCTAGTGGGAGTAGGAATTTAAAGTAGTCTGGGGCGGCAGTGGGAATTTGGATGGAGCAGAAAAGCGTCCCAGGGTAATCTGCGCAGTTGTGCTAACCTCTGTGCCAAGGAGCCTTAGTGGCTAACGCACCTGCCTAGTAAGGTGACTCGGGTTCGATACCTGGCCTTGAAGATATTGCATTGAAACGGATTTTTTACAAACTTTCCTCAGTATTATCATAGCTTTAGAATGAATACAACCGATCTGTCTTAAAAAGACAATCTTATGAAAGGGACATTCAACAAGTAAGGGAACAAATTTTTTGCGAAAGCTTGTTGGTTTTATTCAGGATTCCAATACCCCATATATTTCTCCGCTCTTTTGGCTACAAAATCGCATTTTTAGCATAATCTCCTTTCAGTGCGACGGTCTTACACCGCCTTACAGGGAGGGTCTGTGTGCCAGCACGGTACCACTCTACTGATCGACGCCGGAGGCAACGTCTTTCTGCATTGAAAAGGTCCCAGTCATCCACGTATTGCTTCCCATGGAGTGCATCCTTCATTGCGCGAAACAGTTGGAGGTCGGAAGATTTGAGATCTGGACTGTAGGGTGGATAAGGAAGGACAGTCCAATGATGTTTCCTGAGCTCCTCTCGGGTGTTCAGACTTGCCTGAGGCCTTGTCGTGGAGAAGAAAAAGCTCGTGTGCATTTTTGTGGCGACGAGCACAATGAAATCGTTTCTTTAGTTTCCTGAAGGTAGCACAATGCACTTCAGAGATGATCGTTGCACTACGAGGGAGGACATCAAACAGAGTAACCTCTTCAGGGTCCGAGAAGGCTGTCGCCACGACTTCCGACTGAGGGTGCGCCTATGAACTTATTCTTCGGATGAGAGGTCGGGTGGCACCACTCCACGGATTGCCGGTTCTAAGTGATGAATCCATGTTTCGTCGCCCGTACGACGTTCTAAAAAAATTGTGGCGAACAGTCTCGTAATTCCACACAGACGATCCTTCGTTGCTCTTTATAGCCTTCTGTTAGGCGGCGAGAAATCCAGCGGGCTCACAACTTTGAGCATCCCAAAAAGTGGACGAGTATGTCAGCACTGCCAACAGAGACATTCAGTTGTGCAGCGAGGTATTTGAGTGTGGTCCGTCTATCACCTCTAATGGAAATGTCCGCACGTTCCAACACTGCAAGAGTCACAGATGTGTGCGGCCAGCCGGCACAAGGGAGATCAAACAGCTTTCCGCGAGCTTGTTGCGATGATGACAGGCTCCTCGCCCAACAACTCACGGTACTTTTGTTTACTTACAAATCGCCGTAGACATTCTGCAAGGGCCTACTCTGGTTTTCCGCGAAAAGAAACTCAATGATAACTCTCTGCTTGGAACGCACCTCCTTCACAGACATCATTTTGAAACCTACATTTAGGGTTACTACCTATCGGAACTTCACGGAACTGCAAAGGCTGAAGCGGTAATATTCCACGATGTTCCACAACTGATTTCACATTTTTCCATCTGAAATTGACTGAGAAACCCCCGTCGTAAATGTACTTATTAAATTATTGATACGGTAACTTAGCAGTGGTCACATGAACATCTGAACGAGGGTCACGGATGTGAAGTTGTGCATCTATCCACCGGTGTTGCAGGGGCTCTCGGTGTCGCTGTCGGCGTACAGCAGTCAGTGGGTGGGAGCCGGCAGACGCGTGACCAGGGCGCTGCGCATGCTCATGTGCCGGGCACAGCGGCCGCTGCGGCTGCATGCCGGGAAGCTCTACCCCGTCAACAGGGACACCTTCGTCTCCGTGAGTTTCCATACTGCCTAACTAACAATGGTACCAATTCACCCAGTAAATGCCATCATGCACTTCTCGTAAGACGGTTTCTTAGTGGCGTCTTAAAAATAATATTTGTATGCCACGACTTGGGGGAGTGAAGGGTAGGTACAGCAAAGTAGTGAGCCACTCGAGACAGCTCAACTGCCTGTACACGAAACTGTTACAATTTCTAAAAAAATCATCCGATTTTAGAAGGGCATATCGCTTACATGCACTCACTCGCATCCTTGGGGAACTCTTTACAATTACGCTTAGGTTCAAAAATTTCGTTTACATTTCACAAATGTTCACAGTGCACCTGCCAAAGTTGTGATAGAAGGAATATTTCTTAAAAGTTGGTGCGAGACAACAGAGTGGTACTCGAAACTAACAACACCCACCCTGCGGTTGTTGTTGTTGTGGTCTTCAGTCCTGAGACTGGTATGATGCAGCTCTCCATGCTACTCTATCCTGTGCAAGCTTTTGCATCTCCCAGTACCTACTGCAACCTACATCCTTCTGAATCTGCTTAGTGTATTCATCTCTTGGTCCCCCTCTACGATTTTTACCCTCCACGCTGCCCTCCAATACTAAATTGGTGATCCCTTGATGCCTCAGAACATGTCCTACCAACCGATCCCTTCTTCTGGTCAAGTTGTGCCACAAACATCTCTCCTCCCCAATCCTATTCAATACCTCCTCATTAGTTATGTGATCTACCCATCTAATCTTCAGCATTCTTCTGTAGCACCACATTTCGAAAGCTTCTATTCTCTTCTTGTCCAAACTATTTATCGTCCATGTTTCACTTCCATACATGGCTACACTCCATACGAATACTTTCAGAAATGACTTCCTGACACTTAAATCAATACTGGATGTTAACAAATTTCTCTTCTTCAGAAACGCTTTCCTTACCATTGCCAGCCTACATTTTATATCCTCTCTACTTCGACCATCATCAGTTATTTTGCTCCCCAAATAGCAAAACTCCTTTACTACTTTAAGTGCCTCATTTCCTAATCTAATTCCCTCAGCATCACCCGACTTAATTAGACTACATTCCATTATCCTTGTTTTGCTTTTGTTGATGTTCATCTTATATCCTCCTTTCAAGACACTGTCCATTCCATTCAACTGCTCTTCCAAGTCCTTTGCTGTCTCTGACAGAATTACAATGTCATCGGCGAACCTCAAAGTTTTTATTTCTTCTCCATGAATTTTAATACCTACCCCGAATTTTTCTTTTGTGTCCTTTACTGCTTGCTCAATATACAGATTGAACAACATCGGGGAGAGGCTACAACCTTGTCTTACTCCCTTACCAACCACTGCTTCCCTTTCATGTCCCTCGACTCTTATAACTGCCATCTGGTTTCTGTACAAATTGTAAATAGCCTTTCGCTCCCTGTATTTTACCCCTGCCACCTTTAAAATTTGAAAGAGAGTATTCCAGTCAACATTGTCAAAAGCTTTCTCTAAGTCTACAAATGCTAGAAACGTAGGTTTGCCTTTCCTTAATCTTTCTTCTAAGATAAGTCGTAAGGTCAGTATTGCCTCACGTGTTCCAGTGTTTCTACGGAATCCAAACTGATCTTTCCCGAGGTTGGCTTCTACTAGTTTTTCCATTCGTCTGTAAAGAATTCGTGTTAGTATTTTGCAGCTGTGACTTATTAAGCTGATAGTTCGGTAATTTTCACATCTGTCAACACCTGCTTTCTTTGGGATTGGAATTATTATATTCTTCTTGAAGTCTGAGGGTATTTCGCCTGTTTCATACATCTTGCTCACCAGATGGTAGAGTTTTGTCAGGACTGGCTCTCCCACGGCCGTCAGTAGTTCCAATGGAATATTGTCTACTCCGGGGGCCTTGTTTCGACTCAGGTCTTTCAGTGCTCTGTCAAACTCTTCACGCAGTATCGTATCTCTCATTTCATCTTCATCTACATCCTCTTCCGTTTCAATAATATTGTCCTCAAGTACATCGCCCTTGTATAGACCCTCTATATACTCCTTCCACCTTTCTGCTTTCCCTTCTTTGCTTAGAACTGGGTTTCCATCTGAGCTCTTGATATTCATACAAGTCGTTCTCTTATCTCCAAAGGTCTCTTTAATTTTCCTGTAGGCGGTATCTATCTTACCCCTAGTGAGATAGGCCTCTACATCCTTACATTTGTCCTCTAGCCATCCCTGCTTAGCCATTTTGCACTTCCTGTCGATCTCATTTTTGAGACGTTTGTATTCCTTTTTGCCTGTTTCACTTAATGCATTTTTATATTTTCTCCTTTCATCAATTAAATTCAATATTTCTTCTGTTACCCAAGGATTTCTACTAGCCCTCGTCTTTTTACCTACTTGATCCTCTGCTGCCTTCACTACTTCATCCCTCAAAGCTACCCATTCTTCTTCTACTGTATTTATTTCCCCCATTCCGGTCAATTGCTCCCTTATGCTCTCCCTGAATCTCTGTACAACCTCTGGTTCTTTTAGTTTATCCAGGTCCCATCTCCTTAAATTCCCACCTTTTTGCAGTTTCTTCAGTTTTAATCTACAGGTCATAACCAATAGATTGTGGTCAGAGTCCACATCTGCCCCTGGAAATGTCTTACAATTTAAAACCTGGTTCCTAAATCTCTGTCTTACCATTATATAATCTATCTGATACCTTTTAGCATCTCCAGGGTTCTTCCATGTATACAACCTTCTTTCATGATTCTTAAACCAAGTGTTAGTTATGATTATGTTGTGCTCTGTGCAAAATTCTACCAGGCGGCTTCCTCTTTCATTTCTGTCCCCCAATCCATATTCACCTACAATGTTTCCTTCTCTCCCTTTTCCTACACTCGAATTCCAGTCACCCATGACTATTAAATTTTCGTCTCCCTTCACAATCTGAATAACTTCTTTTATTTCATCATACATTTCTTCAATTTCTTCATCATCTGCAGAGCTAGTTGGCATATAAACTTGTACTACTGTATCACACGAAAATTTTTTACCTTTATTCTGTGTGGAGGATACTTTCGCGTTCCATACATTTGCGAGCATTTCTAGAGTTAAAGCGTTTACTTTTGTTGCTACGCGGCGTCGTGCGGTATGCTCCTTCCGCCCGAACTAGTGCCAGTGCGGTGGTGTCTCGTCCTCTTGAAAAATGAAATAATTTTTATCCGTTTTCGCAGTTTAGGAAAAAGTTAGGACTCCAGTAAACCAAGGGACGTGACACCTGTAACAGAGTGAAGTAGCTGCACAACGAGGAGCCCTACCAGCAACCACATGAACCGACCACTTGCAAATCGCGTCGTGGAAAAGTTTCGAATCGTGAATTAAATTTTACTCTAAGTCCTTATCTCCAGCCATGTAAAATATATAGTTCACCGAAATGAAATGATTCATTAGCAAACACTTGCGGCGGCGTGGTTCTTTCCGTCCCTTTACGATGAACCTGCACCTACCTGTGAACATTGTCTCAGCAGATCATCAGTAGGAAAGCCGAGTGAAATCTACTGTACTTCGACGTGAAGCAGGGTTCAATTAAAATCACTAATCTACGTTTCGGGAGAAACACGAAATGAAAGGTTGGAAATTTTGTCCTCAATTAATTTATTCTGAAACTTAGGTGAACAAGTATCACTGCCAAGCCTGTGCTAGTCTTAACACAGTCACTCACCATCCCTTTCACTCTCGTTAGCAAGTTTATGGTGTTGCATTTCCCGAAAACGTAATAGCTACAAAAATACTGATTGTTTTTGATTGATAATGCTCGCCAAATATTAAGTCTGTAGGTACCAAATGCAGTCACAGCTTTTTGCCACCGACCTGCTCAATACGCCAGGCGGAATATATGACTTTTCTCGTCACAAAGTTCACTTAAAAAATCGAAATTTCTACACACACATCGGAATAATTATGCCGTCACTTTCCAACAACTTTCTCTTTCATGGCTAGGCTTCGACTCCTCCCTAGAACACTCCCAGTCTTCTCTATCAGCAGAGAATGGCGCATGAAGAATATTGCTTTACCATTGGTCAGTTTACTCAACAGCCAATAGCAAAACAACATTCTCCGGCGTCAGTTCGCGCTTTTCAATAACCAATCGCAAAGTAGTAAACCTAACGACTGCACTTTTTACCGACGTAATTATCAAATATGCTGAAGTTTTGCTTATGCATAAAGTTATTTACTGTTGTTATTTATATCTGAATTAACTTTCCTTTACCACAAACTTACTTTACAAAACTATTCTACAAAAATCCCCTTTTTCAATATCCATATTTCTTCGAAATGTTCCCACACTAAATCCTACTACATAACTCGTTAAACAATTATCTTCATATTAACATTAATCCACACTCAAGCATCATTCATACTGCTAAAACACATTTATAACATTTTACATACACAAAAGGACATAACAACACTTTATGAAAATACTAGAACAGTTTACGAAACACATTCTACTACTTTAGTGCACTCTAGTGGGCACAATCGAAACTAAAATCACAGTCCCCCCATCCAATATTGTCCTCTGTCGGCTGATACATAAACTACGTGCGCGTCTAGTCTCACGTCACCATCCGTCACTATCCAGCTCTGAGACACATCTCCGACTTAACTGCCTCCAAGGCAGGATCGTCATACGGCGCTACGCCTCACACTCTCGTTAATAAGGATTTGAGATCCACAAAGCCCGCTTTAAGACGTTCAGGCAGCGACATTGAAAAAATATTGTAGTATTTATATCACTAACTCACCATTCATTATTTTACTTATGAAACGTTTATAGTGAATTTCAACCTACCAAAGTTGTGATAGATGGAATATTTCTTAAAAGTTTGTACAATACAAGAGAATAGTACTCGAAACTAACAACATCCACCTTCAGGTATCACACGAAAATTCGTTACCTTTATTCTGATAAACAGATTCATACATTTCGTCACAGTTACAAATTTGCTATTTCACTGTATATTCTAGTTATACAGCGTGGTCCATTAATCGTGACGGGCCAAATATCTCACGAAATAAGCGTCAAACGAAAAAACTACAAAGAACGAAAATTGGCCAGCTCGAAGGGGGAAACCAAATGGCACTATGGTTAGCCCGCTAGATGGCGCTGCCATAGGTCAAAAGGATATCAACTGCGTTTTTTAAATAAGAAACCCCTTTTTTATTACATATTCGTGTAGTACGAATGTTTCAGTTGGACCACTTTTTTCGCTTTGTGATAGATGGCGCTGTAATAGTCACAAACATATGGCTCACAATTTTAGGCGAACAGTTGGCAACAGGTAGGTTTTTTAAATTAAGATACAGAACTTAGGTACGTTTGAACCTTTTATTTCGGTTGTTCCAATGCGATACATGTACCTTTGTGAACTTATCATTTCTGAGAACGCATGCTGTTACAGCATGATTACCTGTAAATACCACATTAATGCAATAAATGCTCAAAATGATGTCCGTCAACCTCAATGCATTTGGCAATACTTGAACGACATTCCTCTCAACTGCGAGTAGTTCGCCTTCCGTAATGTTCGCACATGCATTGACAACGCGCTGACGCAAGTTGTCAGGCGTTGTCGCTGGATCACGATAGCAAATATCCTTCAACTTTCCCCACAGAAAGAAATCCGGGGACGTCAGATCCGGTGAACTTTCTGGCCATGGTATGGTGCTTCGACGACCAATCCACCTGTCATGAAATATGCTATTCAATACCGCTTCAAACGCACGCGAGCTAAGTGCCGGGCATCCGTCTTGTTGAAAGTACATCGCCATTCTGTCATGCAGTGAAACATCTTGTAGTAACATCGGTAGAACATTGCGCAGGAAATCAGCATACATTGCACCATTTAGATTGCCATCGATAAAATAGGGGCCAATTATCCTTCCTCTCATAATGCCGCACCATACATTAACCCGCCAACTTGTCGCAGCCATCGTGGATTTTAGTTGCCCAATACTGCATATTATGACGGTTTACGTTACCGCTGTTGGTGAATGACGCTTCGTCGCTAAATAGAAAGCGTCCAAAAAATCTGTCATCGTCCCGTAATTTCTCTTGTGCCCAGTGGCAGAACTTTACACGACGTTCAAAGTCGTCGCCATGCAATTCCTGGTGCATGGAAATATGGTACGGGTGCAATCGATGTTGATGTAGCATTCTCAACACCGACGTTTTTGATATTCTCGACTCTCGAGCAATTTGTCTACTACTGATTTGCGGATTAGCCGCGACAGCAGCTAAAACACCTCCTTGGGCATCATCATTTCTTGCAGGTCGTGGTTGACGTTTCACATGTGGCTCAACACTTCCTGTTTCCTTAAATAACGTAACTATCCGACGAACCGTCGAGGCGCTTGGATGATGTCGTCCAGGATACCGAGCAGCATACATAGCACACGCCCGTAGGGCATTTTGATCACAATAGCCATATATCAACACGATATCGACCTTTTCCGCATTTGGTAGACGGTCCATTTTAACACGGGTAATGTATCATGTAGCAAATACCGTCCGCACTGGCGGAATGTTACGTGATATCACGTACTTATATGTTTGTAACTATAACAGCGCCATCTATCACAAAGCCAAAAAGTGGCCCAACTGAAACATTCATATTTCTTTACGTGCTACACGAATATGTAATAAAAATGCGGGTTCGTATTTTAAAAAAAACGCAGTTGATATCCGTTTGACCTATGGCAGCGCAATCTAGCGGGCCAACCATAGAGTCATCTGGTTTCCCACTTCAAGCTAGACGAGTTTCGTTCTTTGTAGTTTTTTCGTTTGATGCTTATTTCGTGAGATATTTGGCCCCGTCACTATCAATGGACCACCCTGTATATACAGGGTGTTACAAAAAGGTACGGCCAAACTTTCAGGAAACATTCCTCACACACAAAGAAAGAAAATATGTTATGTGGACATGTGTCCGGAAACGCTTACTTTCCATGTTAGAGCTCATTTTATTTCTTCTCTTCAAATCACATTATTCATGGAATGGAAACACACACCAACAGAAAGTACCAGCGTGACTTCAAACACTTTGTTACACGAAATGTTCAAAATGTCCTCCGGTACCTAGGATACATGCATCCACCCTCCGTCGCATGGGATCCCTGATGCGCTGATGCGGCCCTGGACAATGGCGTATTCTATCACAGCCGTCCACAATACGAGCACGAAGAGTCTCTACATTTGGTACCAGGGTTGCGTAGACAAGAGCCCCCATAAATGAAAGTCAAGAGGGTTGAGGTCAGGAGAGCGTGGAGGCCATGGAATTGGTCCGCCTCTGCCAATCCATCGGTCACCGAATCTGTTGTTGAGAAGCGTACGAACACTTCGACTGAAATGTGCAGGAGCTCCATCGTGCATGAACCACATGTTGTGTCGTACTTGTAAAGGCACATGTTCTAGCAGTACAGGTAGAGTAGCCCGTATGAAATCATGATAACGTGCTCCATTGAGCTTAGGTGGAAGAACACACTGATGAAACTAAAATGAGCTCTAACATGGAAATTAAACGTTTCCGGACACATGTCCACATAACATCTTTTCTTTATTGGTGTGTGAGGAATGTTTCCTGAAAGTTTGGCCGTACCTTTTTGTAACACCCTGTATAACATATATAAGTGCATTTTCTATGTTCTCTGAATAACAAAACTGCTTATATTAGATTGGCGCATAAGTTCGTGACATTTTTGTTATGTACGTTGGTGTTTCGGTTCAAATTTGTTTACTTATCGATTGTCGTTTTTTATTTGTAGTTCACTGTTGCCATTCGAGTTTACATACTGTCATGTCATTTGTAGATAGTGAGTGGATTTGTAGATGCTAGAAAATGGAGTGCCAAGTGAAGAAATCGGAACATTTCTGACACATTCTTCCGTTCGACTTCAGTAGAGGAATGACAGTAGCAGAGGTAACCTGAAACATTTTCGGCTTGTATAAGGTTAACACCATTGGCCAGAGCGCGGGAAGGAAAAGGTTTTCTCGTTTTAAGGAGGATTGTTTTGACATTAGTGACTTATCACATTCAGAAATACCTTTCGAGGTTTGATTAATCCCCAATGATACACTTTAGTGAACTCGAGAACTCGGAAATGTTATGAACATGATCATACCGCCATTGTACGATATTCCTATAGAATGGTCTTAGGCAAAATCACAAAAATCAGCTGGTGGTCATACGTGCATCGATTAGTCAGTGAACAACACCGACCATTCCTATACTGTATCGTTACTGGTGACGAGAAATTGTGTCTTTATGCAAACGTAAGGAAAAGAAAGGGGTGGTTGAGCCCAAAGGAAACAACAACTCTCCATAAAACGACCTGCGTGCATCCACAAAAGGTAATGTTACGCATCTGGTGGAACAGCGAAGGTATGGTGCACTACGAATTGCTTCCCCGAGGTGTGACCATCACTGTTATTTATTGTCATTTATTGTCAACGACTGAGATGTCCTGCAGACGCAATCCAATAACAATGTACAGGCAGACCGCGTGAAGTGATGCTACTCCACGATAACACCCTCCCACATTCTGCTAGACTGTCAAAAACACAGTACAGGAGCTGAGTTGTGAAGACTTTCGGCACCAAACTTCTCATCTCAACGTGTGCCCTCGGACTTTCACTTTTCCCGCTCTCTGTGAAACAGCCTTCAAGGAACTTTGTTTCCAGACGAAAATGCGCTGCGAACTTGGCTAGACGAACTCGTCCCCTCAAAACCACGTGGTTTCTACAGTCACGAAATCGAAAAGTTACCTCCACGTTGACAAACTATTGTAAACAGTGAAGGAGAATATATTATTGATGATTAAAGTCTCTGTCATGTCTATCTATTGCGTTTATTAACTTACGGAAAAATTCTACGAACTTATTCAAAACCAAATACATGATTTCAGTTCAAACGAATGTTGAAAAGTTAAGACATTGATTTTAGGCAGATGTATTTGCTTTTTAAAAAAATAAAATTTCATATTGACAGCGACAGATATTCATGAAACATGCCTTTTAGTACTCAGTTATCCTAACTTGGCAGACAATATCTGAGTTCATCCATGATTGTGGAGTGTAATACTGAGGTACAATTAATTTAATATGGCATATAAAGTTTCAGTTTATTCAGACAACAGAATGTAAGGAAATGAAGAGAAATACACTCCTGGAAATGGAAAAAAGAACACATTGACACCGGTGTGTCAGACCCACCATACTTGCTCCGGACACTGCGAGAGGGCTGTACAAGCAATGATCACACGCACGGCACAGCGGACACACCAGGAACCGCAGTGTTGGCCGTCGAATGGCGCTAGCTGCGCAGCATTTGTGCACCGCCGCCGTCAGTGTCAGCGAGTTTGCCGTGGCATACGGAGCTCCATCGCAGTCTTTAACACTGGTAGCATGCCGCGACAGCGTGGACGTGAACCGTATGTGCAGTTGACGGACTTTGAGCGAGGGCGTATAGTGGGCATGCGGGAGGCCGGGTGGACGTACCGCCGAATTGCTCAACACGTGGGGCGTGAGGTCTCCACAGTACATCGATGTTGTCGCCAGTGGTCGGCGGAAGGTGCACGTACCCGTCGACCTGGGACCGGACCGCAGCGACGCACGGATGCACGCCAAGACCGTAGGATCCTACGCAGTGCCGTAGGGGACCGCACCGCCACTTCCCAGCAAATTAGGGACACTGTTGCTCCTGGGGTATCGGCGAGGACCATTCGCAACCGTCTCCATGAAGCTGGGCTACGGTCCCGCACACCGTTAGGCCGTCTTCCGCTCACGCCCCAACATCGTGCAGCCCGCCTCCAGTGGTGTCGCGACAGGCGTGAATGGAGGGACGAATGGAGACGTGTCGTCTTCAGCGATGAGAGTCGCTTCTGCCTTGGTGCCAATGATGGTCGTATGCGTGTTTGGCGCCGTGCAAGTGAGCGCCACAATCAGGACTGCATACGACCGAGGCACACAGGGCCAACACCCGGCATCATGGTGCGGGGAGCGATCTCCTACACTGGCCGTACACCACTGGTGATCGTCGAGGGGACACTGAATAGTGCACGGTACATCCAAACCGTCATCGAACCCATCGTTCTACCATTCCTAGACCGGCAAGGGAACTTGCTGTTCCAACAGGACAATGCACGTCCGCATGTATCCCGTGCCACCCAACGTGCTCT
The DNA here is from genome assembly GCF_021461385.2 of Schistocerca piceifrons. Classification (NCBI taxonomy): domain Eukaryota; kingdom Metazoa; phylum Arthropoda; class Insecta; order Orthoptera; family Acrididae; genus Schistocerca; species Schistocerca piceifrons. The sequence continues at coordinate 339,048,588 of NC_060144.1, forward strand.
AGAAGGTGTAAGTCAACTACCCTGGCCAGCAAGATCTCCGGATCTGTCCCCTACTGAGCATGTTTGGGACTGGATGAAGCGTCGTCTCACGCGGTCTGGACGTCCAGCACGAACGCTGGTCCAACTGAGACGCCAGGTGGAAATGGCATGGCAATCCGTTCCACAGGACTACATCCAGCATCTCTACGATCGTCTCCATGGGAGAATAGCAGCCTGCATTGCTGCGAAAGGTGGATATACACTGTACTAGTGCCGACATTGTGCATGCTCTGTTGCCTGTGTCTATGTGCCTGTGGTTCTGTCAGTGTGATCATGTGATGTATCTGACCCCAGGAATGTGTCAATAAAGTTTCCCTTTCCTGGGACAATGAATTCACGGTGTTCTTATTTCAATTTCCAGGAGTGTATATTAAACAAATTAGGTATACATACCAACATGTGAAGTAAATGAATCCTTGCAGAAAACGAAAGGGGGTGAGACAAATTTTATTCTTGACAAAAAGAGGTGTAGGTCTCAATACTCATTTTTAAGATGACGCAAATTTTTGACTTAAAAAGTTTTATTTTTGATTCTAGAATTCAGACGTCCTGTAAGTACCATTGTATGTGAAATTAATAATATTTTTACATGCCCTCTCAACCTCTTACAACCGAAAATACCTACTTAAATAACTGTCACGTAGGCTGGAATTATCTGCTTTAAGCAGGATATCTTGAATTCCCCTTGTTTTCGAAGGTGAAGAATGGAGATCTGACTACTCCTGTTTCCGGACACAAGTCCACATAACATCTTTTCTTTATTTGTGTGTGAGGAATGTATTCTGAAAGTTTGGCCGTACCTTTTTGTAACACCCTGTATAAGGCAGAAAGCTTCAAGAACATTGGTGGGGTTCTTGCTGCTACGAAATATCAATGCCAAACCATACTGAATATGCATACCACACCGACGTCCCATGTAACTGAATATATGGCAGGACAGTGGTATGTAAGGATACCACTCAGACTGCAAAGCAAGGCATCCTACAGAGTCCCTTTACAGCAGACCCTGGGTTGTAGCTCATCATGTACTTACATATACTAAGATGGTTTCTTCATAAGAAGAAGAAGAACACCAAAAATGCAACAGGAGCGTAATATGTAAGAAATTGTCCATGCAACCTGTAAGTACAGTTCAAAACATTACTACTTAATAGGAAATAGCAACCACCAGAACTGTTTATAACCTATAGGCACAGTGACAAAAATGTAAATAAAATAGCTAACATATGTACATATTCCAGGCCACTGATGATGCCTTGCAGAAAATAAGGGCGAAACGCGTATGGCGCTAAAATTGTGTTTTATTCAGTTGCTGTCAGACGGTCCATAAGTAAAAATTATCAATATACCGTAATATTACACGCAACTGAGGAAGACAGGACTACAAAAGTTGAAGATGGTATCTGCTCTTTCGGACATGTCCGAAAGGACAGATACCATCGGTGACCATGCAGCTCGTTAGAATGAAATTACAATGAAATGAACACCCTTAGCTGATGAAAATGTGTTCCCCGACCGGGACTCGAACCCGGGATCTCCTGCTAACATGGCAGACGCTCTATTCATCTGAGTCACCGAGGACACAGAGTATAGCGCGACTGCAGGGATTTATCTCTGGCACGCCTCCCGCGAAACCCATATTCTCAACGTATTGTCCCGCACTACACTCGTAGTGCCCCCGCCCATTATGCTCATTACTCGCGGCGCGTTGCCGATTCCCGTAAGAGTTCGGGCACTATTTGTGCATTCGCACAGAAGAAGAAGATGGTGAAGTGGCCGGTGAGCCCTAACTATATATGTACTAAGATGATATCTGTTCTTTCGGACATGTCCGAAGTTCTAGAGGACTGATGACCTCAGAAGTTAAGTCCCATGGTGCTCAGAGCCATTTGAACCATTTTTTTTAAATTTTTTTATTTTTTTGCAGCCCTATCACATGATCGTAACTGTTTTTCCAGCAGAAAACGAGGTGTGGCTGTAAAATAATGGGACTATTGCTGTAAAACGTTTTACTTCAGGAAAGTACATACTAAGTTATTGTCACCCTCAATGTAGTCCCCTTCTTGATCTCTACAATGCTCCAGGAGAATTTTCTTTTGATGTAAACAGTTCTGGAAGTCTTCCTCTGTGCACATCTTGGTGGAGCATGCCTCCTTTTCTTACACCGCTTCAACGAACTGAAATCTTGTTCCTTTTACTACAGGTCTGACCTTGGGGAATAGATAAAAGTTGCACGAGTGGTTGGTCTCCACTGGGAAGCTGCAATTCGATAAAAATCTGTAAACAGACAATCCGGTACGAGCCGGTGCTTTGCCTTGAAGCAGAGCCCAAGACTTGTTCTTCCACAATTCGGGACGTTTTGTCCTTACTCTCCCACGAAATTGAGCAAGAACCTCGAGGTAGTAACTTCCATTAACAATTTGACCTTCAAGGACTCAGTGAAGAGTCACAATTCCATGAATATCGGAAAAAACAGCGATCATCACTTTGAAGCTGGTTTCGCTCATTCAAGTTTTTGTCGTTCTCGGTGATGATGTATTTTTCCAGAGCATGGGTTGGCGCTTACTTCCTGGAGCGTAAGTGTAAAACTAAGATTCGTCACATGTTACACTCTTTCGAAGAAATTAGGATCAATTTCAGTGGTATTCAAAATGTCAATGTAAATATTTTCAGGTGCTCCTTATTGTTCGATCGTGAGAAATTTCCACTACAATTTTACACACACTTTCCTTATGTTAAACTGGTCACGTAAAATTTTCCTTAAACACTCGTAGTCTGTTCCTACAGTTTCAGTAATCTGTCGAATATTCAACCGACTGTCAGATCAAATCAGATTACATACTTTTTCAATATTTTCATTCGTTTTTGATGTTGAAGGGTGCCCTAGGCATGAGTCATCGTCAACGTCATCTTGTCCATTCTGCAAACGCCTAAATTACTCAAAAACTCGCTTACATGATAATTAGTTTTCGCCACACACTTATTTTATTGAAGAGTAGATTCAGCAGCAGGTTTTCCAAGTTTTATGTAAAACTTCATACAATTCTTTGCTCTATTATTACACTTGTCTTTTTTATGGCGAAACCAAAAAGCAGCTCTTACCGAAACTAAGGCTACAGGCGCTCTGATCTGTCTACAGACACCAGCGGTGCCGAATTCTATTGAGAAGGCTTCACGCTTCACAGCTATTCGTAGTTCATCTTTGGCGCATGTGTACCTACTCTGTGATAGTATCAGTCCTGTCATTTATAGCCTCGTACACGCAAACAATGCACCGGATGAGCCAGACGTTACCGGTACCGAGGAAGAATGTGTGGTTGGAAAAATGAAATTCGGATTATAACGGGAGAAAATGTGACATTCCAATGAAGATTACACAGAATAAAATATTATCGTGTACATTGAATTTTTTAATGAAGTCTATCCCCGAAAAGCAGGAAGGACTTTTGTTTCATAACAAGAAAGAATTTTTCTAAGACGTCAGGAAGACATCCTTTCAGAGTAAAAATACGTGTTTAATATGTAAGAACCATTATGGAATATCACAATAACGAATATTTTCATATAATTCATATTTCTGGAAATTTTGTTTTAGTTTACCCGAAATTTTGAACACTGGATTCCTTCCTTTTCGAAGCGAACAATTACGCTCATCTTATTACTTCAATTATCTAAAGGTATTTTATCAAACAAAGTCAAAAAGGTTTTACATTATCACTAATTTCGTAACAATTCATTTGCGTTAGCAATCTGTTTCTTAGGTTTCATCTAGCATCTTTAATTCTCAAGTAGTATAGTTTATAAAACTACTGTATAACCACTGATCAGATCACCTGTGTTAACTATCAATCTTCCACAAGCGTTGCAAAAAAGTATTTGACATTTTTTTTACAAAATAGTTTGAACTACTTACTGATATTAATGTGGTTTTATTGTTACCTCTTAGCGATACATTTTGCCTTCAAATGTGATGTAAAGCTCTGCATTAAATATTTAAATCGTATTTTAATGTAAAGTCAAATATTTAGGCAAGTGTTGTAAGACTTTTTAAGTGACACTTATCTATATCTTTAATCTCTGTGATTGAACCATTTTTAAAAATTTTCGTATTTGTTGCAAAAGTCTTGTATTACTCTTTTTCCATAATCTCCTCGCTGAGTAATTGTTATCCCTTATTAGTCTAAATATAATTTATCTTTTTTGTCTCAAATGTGTATAATGTATTTCCTGAAATGTCCAGTTATTTGTTTAAAGTTCTGATAAACCTTGAATCGACCAGAAAACAGCTTTTAATGAGGATCTTCTATAATTTTTTAGACATTTCCATATTAAAGTCTTCAATTCTTTCTCCACTATGCTGCTAATCAATTGAACATAAGTATTAAACTGTTACCTTCATACTTTATTTTATAAATATATCAAATAAATATTTTCATTTGAAGTTGTAGCAGCTGTAAGTTACTTAAGACATAAAGTAAATATTAAGAATCATTATATTCTATGTATGAAGATCACCAGTTGGTGACGGTTCTCTGATTTCTGAAAAGAGATACCTGACTACCAGAAATGACTTATTCAAGACACAAATAAATAGGTCTTGAAATACTGATGCCTATCTCCTTTCTGCCTCAGTATCATCTACTTTTAAAATAATTCTCCAAATATTGTAGTTCAGTCAGAATTGTGCACCCATACTATTCTAGTGTTAACTACAATAGAATTGTTGCAATTCAGACTAAACAACAGCATTTGAAGAATTAATAAAAAAGTGTGACACTGCAGTATAAATTAGTGAGGCATCAATATTTCAAGAGTTATTTATTCCTGACGGAGTATGTCAGTTATGATAGTCAGCTCTGTCTTTTCAGAAAGCAAAGAACTGTCACCAAACGGTGATCTTGATTGAAACCCATTCTAAATAATAGCCCATAATTACCCACAAGAAAACTTAAACCACTTAGACCACTGTTATACGTACACATTACAGGATATAATAGCTATAAATCATGAGAAGTCAAGTCAGCCAGACTTGTCAACTATGAGGAAGTTAATCAGGCAGACAATAATGTTGTACGATTTCTAGTTTTAACCCTAGTTCTTCAATAATGCAACTGCATACAAAGAGCTGATGTCTTCAACTAGAAAGTTGGTTTCAGCACCAACGTCATGCACATGTTCTTACTGGATATGTTATGCACTTCACTTACATGTGAACTGACTGAACCAGTCACTCACCGTAGAACTCGTCAATTAAAGTGAAATACGGACTTTCGCGAAACTTGCGATTTATCTCTTTCAGAAATAAAAGGGAGAGGTGAATAAAGTAACAACTAATAGGAAACACTATAGCGAAAATTGAACCCTTATCCCCGAATCTCCAAGCTTATGAAGGCACAATACTTCCTTCATTGGAGGAATTCATGACTTGCATTTCCAATAACCTACAGATAGAACCGTATTAGCACTACTACGAACTTCTGATTTAATGTTTTTTGCACCAATTGTACGAAAAAAACGAGTAAAGATCTTGTTGTGCGACAAATAAAGTTCCTTATTCACTCATGAGAACACAAACTTAATACTATACGAGAGTTGGAACTTTAGTAGTGGCATCTATTTATTTACAGCTCGTACCAAATACCGTAGACACGTGTTTCAAAGTAGTCTCCAGCATTGTGTATAACCCGTTGCCAGCGATGTGGAAATCGTAGGATAATCTTAGCAGTGCCAGTTGTGTTGACAGTTCGAGCGGCGCGGTCTATTGCCCGACGAATTTGTAGCTGTTCTGAAGCGAATGCCGTGAAGTGTTTCCTTCAGTTTAGAAATCAAGTTGAACTCACGAGGACTTAAGTCAGGAGAGTGCAGTAGGTGGTACAGCACTTAGCAGCCCCATCAGTCAAACAAATCAAATGGTTCAAATGGCTCTGAGCACTATGGCACTTAAACTTCTGAGGTCATCGGTCCCCTAGAACTTAGAACAACTTAAACCTAACTAACCTAAGGACATCACACACTTCCATGCCCGAGGCAGGATTCGAACCTGCGACCGTAGTTGTCGCGCGGTTCCAGACTGTAGCGCCTAGAACCGCTCGGTCACCCAGGCCGGCCAAACAAATCAGTAACAGCTTGTACTGTGCGTGCTTGAGCATTGTCCTGCAAAATGATGGTCAGGTCCCGTAGAAAGTGTCACCACTTCTATCTCTATGCTCTTCATTTTTGGAACACAACTTACGACCAGCTTAGAGACGGAAGTGATGACACTTTCTGCAGGATCTGACCATCATTTTGCAGGACAATGCTCAAGCACATACAGTGCAAACTGTTAGTGATTTGTTTGACTGGTGGGACTGCTATGTGTTATACCACCTACTGCACTCCTCTGACTTAAGCCCTCGTGAGTTCAACTCGATTTCTGAACTGCAGGAAACACTTCACGGCATTCGCTACAGAACTGCTACAAATTCGTCTGGCAATAGACCGCGGCGCTCGAACTGTCAACACAACTGGCGCTGATAAGAGTATCCTACGACTTTCACATCGCTGACAACGGGTTATACACAATTTTGGTGACTACTTTGAATGTCAGTAAAACTTTGAAACACGTATCTATTTTGTACGAGCTGTAAATAAATAGTTGCCACTATTAAGGCTCCAACCCTCGTAGTTAACAAACCCCCAGTAAAGTCCGACTGATTGCTTAATCATTCACTCGACATTTTGCAGGTACGAAGCAAAATAAATGAAAAAATTAGGATTTAACATCCGAAAGGCAACGTGTTCCTTTAAACAAAACACAACATCAAACGGGAACGAATGAAGATATGAGCTTTGTTTCTTCAAAAGGAATCAATCTGACATGTACATGAAGGAATTTAAGGAAATCACTGGAAACCTTATTCTGATGATGAAATTTCTAAATATAAAAGCAAAAAAAAAAAAGAAAAAGATAAAAAATTTATTCTCTATACTGAATCGTTGAGTTAATTTCCTCTTTGTGTACTTTTGAGATTCCCCTACGACACACATGAAATCTTTTATTTAAGTTCAATTTTGTAGCATGATACAGTCTGAACAGATGAATAATCACGACAGGACAATGTGGACGTGATGTAAGACAAAGAGATCTGTAGACAGCGAAAATAAACAATTAAAACTGGTTACTCCATTTCTCTTTATTTAGAATTACCAAAATTTTAATAATATCTGACAACTGAATTACTTTAGGGAGGACTGTCCCAACTAATTGTAATGTCTCTTGCAGCGGTCTCTCCGCGATATTTACAGAAATTTTATAAATCATATAACTCAGTACATATCTCGAAATATCTCTTCTTATCTTACCGATTATCAAGGCAAAGTAGTTTCAAGCCCAATTATTCCTTGGAGCGTCCATTTACTCAATGGAATAGCTTCTCTGCTATCTATGTTTTCTCTTATGAAAAGAATGGGGGACTTCTTGCCGATTAGTCGTGAAAGAAGGATGTATATGTATGTATTGTTGAGCTAGTCGCCATCTTGATGAGATTCTGTATGAGAAGGAATTTAATACATGAACTAAACTAAAGTAAGTGTGTTCGCGTATTATTTAACGGATTATTATTATTGACAGTGTCTGCTTACTACGCTGTGTTGCACGGGATCAGTGGGGAACGTCTGATTTACACTGGACGAACCTGCCGTTTTGTATGCTCAAGATATCCAGTTACTTCAAATAAATAGGCTAACACGGTCTTACCAGCAGATCTCCGGTCTTCCCCATGTGATCACCGAAAGTTAATAATTATTACAAATGTTTCCAGGAGATCGACTGACAATTTTCGTCGCACCGAGACTTCGAAATTGCTTCACTGCCTTATGGAATTTAAGTTAAGCCTAATTTAATCAGGATAGAACAGTATTGAACTGTGTGAATGTGATAAGCCTGCTTTGTCAATGAAAATTCCCTTAATATACGCGTGTTTTTACTATCCTGACCAGTGAAGCTAAATCAGGCCGGTGTGAGAGAGGTTTTTAAATTTTACATCCCATAAAAAATATATTAAATAATTATTTTGGTCATCAAAACTGCTCTACTGCAAAGTTATTATTATGGTGTTTCATTGTCTTGCGACAACAATCACGAAAGCATTTACAGGATTCAACCAGGCAAACGTCATTATCAGAGTGTCTAAGTGCACGTGGTGCAAGCGGTGACATAAGAGTCCCGTAGTCATACTCACGTTGACAACACAGTCCGAACACGCATCACATAACCACTCATAACATCAACTTGCCAATGGCCTCTGAGAGACATATGACAAGAAATTTAATTTAATTGGCAAATGGAGAAAAACATGCACCGAATGAAGCAGGCAAAAAGGCATATGGATGATTAAAGAATCAGACTGGCGGACAATGCCAAATGGCCAAGGACAAATTCAAGGGTGTAGGAGAATGCATGATCGGGAAAGAAGATTGAGGGCCACTTACAGAAAAATTGAAGTGACCTCTGGAAAAAGGAGAAGCAGGGGTATGAATATCAACAGCTGAGGTTCCAAGCCAATGTTAATAAGAGAAGGGAAATCTGGAAGTTCGGAAGAATACACTTAGGGGCTACATAAGGTGAACGGATTCCAAGACAGTATGTAGAAGGGGAAGAGGAAGTAAATGACGATAAGCTGTGATGGGGCATATGATAATGTGAGACGAATTTGGTTAAGCTCTAAAACCCTTAAATCAAAACGAGGCCCCTTGGAGAAGAAGCCATTTCCTCAGAACTACTGAGATCCTTTGGAGAGCCATCCACGACGAAACTGATACATGTGGTGTGCACACTAAATACTACCAGACTTAAAGAAGAATGGTGAAATCCCTAAAATAAAAAAGAAGGCCCTGAGAGGTTCGCACGCTACAGAACTATCTTCTTAATAAGTCAAGGCTGCAAAATACTAATAAGAACTATTTACGTAAAAATTGAAATACAGGAAGAGTGGAGTTGGGTTAAACCCAGAGCATCGGTAATGCTTCCGTGAAGATATATAACATACTGCAGAACTGAAAGTTTTGGTCCTGTCCGTGAAGCGTTCCCGAACGGTGTGTTTGGCAGTTTACTACCCCTCCGATAATCTAAGACCCAAGATCGAATCGCCATTCTTGCTGCTGTTGTGACCTTCACTCCGCAGAATGGATTGATGCAACTCTCCACGATAGCCTATCTTGTACATGTCTTTCCATCTCTGCATAGTTACGGCAACCATCCATGTGAACTTGTTTACTCTAACTGACCATTCCTTGCTGGCTCATACCAACTACCCCTTCTTCTAACCAAGTTTCGCCATATATTTCCTTTATTCAAACCTACATTCAGTAACTCCTAACCAGTTATTCGACCTTTCCATCTAATTTTCAACGTTCTCCTGTAGCTCCACATCTCAAAAGCTTCTACGCTTCTGTTGTCTTAACTACCTATTACCCACGTTTCGCTTCTGTACAAGAAAATGTCCCAGACAAATAGCTTCAGAAGTCTTCCTAACATTTAAACTTAAATTCGATGTTAATTAATTTCTTTTTTCTAGATATGTCTTTTCGCTATTGCCAGTCTGCATTTAACCCTCTGCACTTTGGCCTTTATCAGTTATTTTACTTTCCAAATAGCAATACTAAATTTAGTGCCTCAAATAATAATACAGTATCCTTAACATCAACTTGTTTGATTCGAATACATTCTATTAACCTTATTTTACTTTTGTTGATGTTCAGCTTTTATTTTCAAGACGTTATCCATTTTGTTCAAATTCTCTTCCAAGTCCTTTGCCGCCTGTGACAAAACTACTAATACATTGGAAACTTTAATTAATATTCTTGTTTATTCTCCCTGATCTTCAATTCTCTCTTCTAATTTCTCCTAGGTCTTCTTCTCAGCTTTCTCAATGAAAAGTTTGAATAACATCGGGGATAGTCCACTAACTTGATCCCTCTCTTCTTGACCGCTACTTCCGTTCAATGTTCTTCCACACTCATAATTGCAGTCTGGCTTTCGTCCTCTGAATGTCATCCCTGCTACCTTCGGAAATTCAGTTCAATTTGTCAAAAAATTCCTCTAAATCTGCGAATACTATAAATGTATGTCGGCATTTTGAGAACATATCTTTTAAGATACGTCAAACGTCAATACATCCTCGTGTATTCCCACATTTTACCAGAACGCTAATTGATGATCCCCGAGATCGACGTCTACTATTATTTCCATTCTTCTGCAAATAATTAACGTAATTTTTTTGCAGCTATGACGTAGCAAAAAGATAGTTCGGTAACATGCAGACCCGTCAGCGTCATTTTTTTTACATTTGGAACTACTCCGTTCTTCTTAAAGTCCGACTGTATTCAGCCTGTCTTATATATCTTGCACACCAGATACAGTAGCCTTGTTTCGATTTATGGTTTTGAGTGCTGACAGATTCGTCTCGCATTAGCATACGCCTCATCACTACTCTTTTTCATTTACTCCTTCTTCACCTTGTACTTATTATCTTGGAATGCGTTCTCCATATGTACCCCCTCCATGTATTTTTTCGAACTTTCAGATTTCTTTTCTTTGTTTAGTGCTGGGTTGCAATCTCAGCTGTTGATTTTTATATAGCTGCATCCCTTTTCTCCAAAAGTTTCTTATTTTTTTCCCTACAGGTGACCTATCTTTTTCTTTAATCATACATTATTCTCCTAGAACCTTGCATTTGTCCTCTAGCCATCTTAAACTCTGTCTCAAATATTTTTAGCCATCCACATACCTTTTTGCCTGCTTCAATTGCTGCATATTTTTCTCCTTTCACGATTTAAATTAAGTTCCTTTTTTGCTATCCAATTCTGCTGGACCTTGTCTTTTGGCTATTTGATCCTCTTGTTACCTTCAGTATTTCATCTCTCAAGTTAATCATATGTCTACTATTCTATTCATTTTTCTCTTTCAGTCAAGCATTGCTACATGTATTGAAAATATCAACAACTTTTGGTTCTTTCAGTTATCCAGGTCCTATCTCCTTACTTCCCTAATGCTCTGCAAATTCTTCAATTTTAATGTGTATTTCGTAGTAATTAATTAAGATCAGAGTCAGCATCGTCATCTGCAACTACAATCTGGTTTCATAAACTGTGTCTTATCAATATATAACGTATCTTAAACCTTCTCTAGTGCCTCCAGAACTATAGTGGTTCCTTTAGCACCTCCTCCTACTCTCTCTTTGCCACACGCAAATGACACCAGGGTTACTGCCTTAATATACACGTGCATAATATCGTGTACAGCTTCTGTGAGCATGCAGAAAGGTTGCAACATGACCTGTCATGGACTTGACTAATGTTATAATAGTGCTGGAGGGAACTGACACCATGAATCCTGCAGGGCTGCAGGCAGCAGCATCTGGCCGAGACAGATGCAGCAACAGGGAAGTAAATCTATTTTGTGACTTATACGAGTTGCTAACCGGGAGCGAATTTAATAGTATCATCTGTGTGCTTTAATAGTTTAGTTTCTTGAGTTTCTGCATGTTAATTTAATATCTAACTGCCACAGATCTCGTGTTCTCTTTGATTCGGAAAGCAAACCGATTTTGTGACATATTAAAAGTTTCTAATTATGGGCGAATTATATGCTTTCACCTGGGGTTTGGTAGATATGTTTTTGAATCTCTGCATATCAAATTAATTCGTTACACACAGTTCCTGCACAGTTCCCACAGTATAGTTCTGCAGCACATGCCAATAGTCCTATTATCTTGGTAGTTTTCCATGGTCTTCAGTATGGATAGGGACTGTGATTGTTGTGTACGGATCTGAGCAGGGTTAGTGACACTTTGTTCTCAGCTCCAGGCTGTGATGGCTTCGGTTACACAGTTTGTGGCTGCAGTAGGTTGGCACCACTGTTATGGGCCAGTCGTGGGGAGCCAACAGACGTCCAGCACATGCGAGTCCTCCGATTGGTCCTCACCAGTGGCCAGCCTAGTTATTTCTCGCACTGAGGCTGACCCCTGACCTGTGGTCGAATGGGTGGTCACCCTGGGGTGTAGCAGGAGGCGAAAGACTTCCCAGGGGGCCGCACGTAAGGCCTCCCCAGTTAGTCTGACAAACATGTTCTGGGTGCTGTCTGTGGCTGAAACTGTCACTGAGCCAGATGCCGATGAGTGTCCTGTTTCAGAGGAAACCTCTCAGCCTGCAATTTCCGGGCAATCATATAGAGTGGGATTAATGATAGTTGGGAGCTCCAATGTTAGGTGCGTTATGGGGCCCATTAAGTACAAGGCGGCCAAGAAGAGTAACAAAGCCAATGTGTACTCCAAGTGCGTACCAGGTGGAGTCATACCAGATGTGGAATGGGTCCTCCCGGATGCCATGAAGAGCACAGGGTGCAGCCAACTGCAGGTGGTGGCTCACTTTGGTACCAAGATATTTGTCACTTTGGATCAGAAAAGATTCTCTCTGTTTTCGAGCAGCTAACAGAAGTGCTAAGGACTGCCAGTCTTGCTTGCGAGATGAAAGCAGAGCTGACCATTTACAGCATAGTCGAGAGGACCGATTGCGGACCTCTGGAACAGAGCCGAGTGGAGGGACTGAATCAGAGGCTCAGACGATTCTGCGAGCGTGTAGGATGAAGATTCCTCGACTTGCGCCAAAGGTTGGTTGTGTTTCGGGTTCCGTTGAATAGGTCAGGTGTCCACTAAACGCAGGAGACGGCTGCACGGGTAGCAGGGGTTATGTGGTGTGGACTGGACGGTTTTTTAGGTTAGAGGGTCTTGGGAAACACAAGAAGGGCTTCAATCACAAAGGGTGCTGGCTGAACACAGGAAGAACATAGATACAGGTACCATTGTATAGCAGTTGTAAATTGTCGTAGCTGTGTTGGGGAAGTACCAGAGCTCCAAGCGCTAATAGAAAGCACTGATGCTAAAATCGTTATAGACACTGAAAGCTGGCTAAAGCCGGATATAAGCTCAGTCGTAATTTTTGCGAAGAACCTAACGGTGTTCCGAAAGGATAGGCTAAATACGATTGGCGGTCTCATGTTTGTTGCTGTCAAAAGTAGTTGAACTTCTCGCGAAATTGAAGTAGATACTTCCTATAAGTTATCGTGGGCAGAGGACATTGTTGGCAACCGGAACAAAATAATAATTGGATCGTTTCACTGACCTCCCAACTCAGCTAATACAATTGCTGAAAGGTTCAAAGAAAACGTGAGTTTGATTTCAAACGCGTATCCATCTCGCGAAAATACATATTTAATTTCGGAGGTATGCAAAAACACCTTCCGAAATTGCGCTAAACGCATTCTCTGAAAATTATTTCGAGCAGTTAGTTCATGAGCCCACGCAAATAGTAAACGGTTGTGAAAACACACTTGATCTCTTAGCAACAAATAACTCTGAGTTAATGAGCATCAAACCGGATACAGGGATTAGTGAACACACAGTTGTCGTAGTGAGACTAAATGTTGTGACCCCCAAATTCTCCAAAAATAAACGAAAAATATACCTATTCAAAAAAGCAGATAAAAATTCACTTGACGCCTTCATGAGAGACAGTGTCCACTCCTTCCAAATTAATATAAATATAGACCAGATGTGGCATGAATTCAAAGAAATAGTATCGACAGCAGAATGACATTTTCACGCTGCAGCGGAGTGTGCGCTGATATGAAACTTCCTGGCAGATTAAAATGTCATTCTGGAAACATCCCCCAGGCTGTGGCTAAGCCATGTCTCCGCAATATCCTTTCTTTCAGGAGTGCTAGTTCTGCAAGGTTCGCAGGAGAACTTCTGTAAAGTTTGGAAGGTAGGAGACGAGGTACTGGCAAAAGTAAAGTCGTGAGGACGGGGCGTGAGTCGTGCTGGGGTAGCTCAGATGGTAGACAACTTGACCGCGAAAGGCAAAGGTCCCGACTTCGAGTCTCTGTCCGGCACACAGTTGTAATCTGCCAGAAAGTTTCAGTATTGACAGCAGTTGAGAGGTTTGTACCAAATAAATTAGCAAACGACGGAGATGATCCTCCTTGGTACACAAATCGGGTCAGAAAGCTGTTGCAGAAATAACGAACAAAACATGCCAAATTTAGACAGACGCAAAGTCTTCAACATTGACGATCTTTTACAGAATCTCGAGTTTAGCGCGGACTTCAATTCGAGATGCTTATAATAGTTTCCACAACGAAACTTTGTCTCGAAACCTGGGAGAAAATCCATAGATATTCTAGTCGTATGTATGCTGGCGGCAAGACACAATCAGTGCCTTCTCTCCGCGATAGCAGTGGAGATACTCTCGAAGACAGTGCTGCCAAAGGAGATTTACCAAACACAGCCTTCCAAAATGCTTTCACAAAAGAAGACGAAGTAATTATTCCAGAATTCGAATCAAGAACAGCTGTCAACGTGAGTAACGTAGAAGTAGATATACTTGGAGTAGTGAAGCCACTTCAAACACTTAATAAAAGCAAGTCTTTTGGTCCAGACTGAATACCAATTAGGTTCCTTTCAGAGAATGCTGATGCAATCATATACAATCGTTCGCTCTACGAAAGATCCGTTCCCAAATACTCGACAGTTGCACAGGTAACACGAATATTCAAGAAAGGTAGTAGGAGTAATCCACTAAATTACAGGCCCGTATCATTAACGTCGATATGCAGCAGGATTTTGGAACATGTATTGTGTTCGAACATTATGTATTACCTCGAAGGAAACGGTCTATTGACACACAGTCAACACGGATTTAGAAAATATCGTTTTTATGAAACACAACTAGCTCTTTACTCGCATGAAGTGTTGAGTGATATTTATAAGGGATTTCAAATTGATCCCGTATTTCTGGGTTTCCGGAAGGCATTTGACACTGTGCCACACAAATGGCTTGTAGTTAAATTGCGTGCTTATGGAATATCGTCTCAGTTATGTGGCCGGATTCGTGATTTCCTGTCAGAGAGGTGACGGTTCCTAGTAATTGGGATAAAGTCTTCGGGTAAGACAGAAGTGGTTTCTGACAGACCCCAAGGTAGTGTTACAGGATCTTTGATCTTTCTTATCTATGTAAACGATTTGAGAGACAATCTGAGCAACCGTATTATGTTCGTTGGAGATGACGCTATTGTTTAGTGACTAGCAAAGTCATCAGAAGACCAAATCAAACAGCAAGACGATTTAGAAAAGATATTTGTATGGTGAGAAAATTGGCAATTGACACTAAATAACAAAAAGTGTGAAGTCATCCACATGAGTACTACAAGGAATAACTTGAACTTCGGTTACACGATGAATCAGTCAAATCTAAAGGCCGTAAATTCAACTAAATTCCTAGGAATTACAATTACGAACAACTTAAATTGGAAGGAACACGCAGAAAATGTAGTCGGGAAGGCTAAGCAAAGTTTCCGTTTCACTTGTAGGACACTTAGAAAATTTAACAGATCTACTAAAGAGGCTGCGTACACTACGCTTTTCCGTCCTGTTTTAGAATACTGTTGCGTGGTGTGGGGTCCTTACCAGATAGGACTGACGGAGTACATCGCAAAAGTTCAAAGAAGGGCAGCACGTTTTGTATTATCGCGAAATGGGAAAGAGAGTGTCACTGAAATGATACAGGATTTGGGATGTAGGTTTTTCGCTGCGGAGCAATTTCTCACGAAATTCCAGTCACCAACTTTCTTCTCCAAACACGAAAACATTTTGTTGACACCGACCTACATAGGGAGAAACAATCACCATGACAAAATACGGCAAATCAGAGCTCGTACGGAAAGGTACAGTTGTCCGTTACTTCCGCGCGCTATGCGAGATTGGAATAACAGAAAATTTTGAAGGTGGTTCGATGAACCCTCTGCCAGACCCTTAAATGTGATTTGCAGAATATCCACGTAGGTGTAGATGTAGATGTAGACGTAACAGTACAGAGTTGAAGAGGCTCGAAGAGTGTAATAGCCAGATATCTATCCAGACCATCGCACAGGAATTCCAAACTGCATCAGGCTTCACTGCAAGTACTATGACAGTTAGGCGGAAGGTGAGAAAACTTGGATTTTATGGTCAAGCGGCTGCTCATACGCCACACATCACGCCGGCAAATGCAAAACGACGCCTTGCTTGGTGTAAGGAGCGTAAACATTGGACGACTGAACAGTGGAAAAACGTTGTGTGGAGTGGCGAACCACGATACACAATATGGCGATACGATGCCAGGGTGTGGCTATGGCGAATGCCCGGTGAACGTCATCTGGCAGCGTGTGTTAGTGCCAACAGTAAAATTCTGAAGCGGTGGTGTTATGGTGTGGTCGTGTTTTACATGGAGGAGGTTGCACCGATTGTTGTTTTGCGTGGCACTACCACTGCACAGACCTACATTGATGTTTTAAGCACCTTACTGCATCCCATTGTTGAAGAGCAATTCGGGGATGGCGACTGCATCCTTCAACACGATCGAGCGCCTGTTCATAATGCACGGCCCGTGGCGGAGTGGTTACAAGACAATAACATCGCTGTAATGGACTGGCCTGCACAGAGTCCTGACCTGAATCCTATAGAATACCTCTGGAATATTTTGGAACGCCGATTTCGTGCCAGGCCTCACCGACCGACGTCGATACCTCTCCTCAGTGCAGCACTCCGTGAAGAGTGGGCTGCCATTTCCCTATAAGCCTTCCAGCGCCTGACTGAACGTATGCTTGCGAGAATGGAAGCTGTCATCAAGGCTAAGGGTGGGCCAACATCATACTGAATTCCAACATTATCGATGGAGGCCGCCACGAACTTGTAAGACATTTTCAGTCAGGTGTTCGGATACTTTTCACCATGTAGTGTAAGTGTTAGTGCTGCTCGGACAGTCCAAGAAGAAATGGAGACTTTAGTGAGTTCATCTTCTCATTGTGAAGTAAGAGCTCATGAAGTCCCACATTGCATCGGCATTCCACGCACTACTGTTTAGGAGAGCACTAAGAGGTACCGGTCAGTGCTATCTGGACAAAATCAAGAATCAGTACGAAGTGTTGGCCAATGATTTTGTGACGTGGAGAGCATTTGCGGAGGGGCACTTCAAAAAATGGGGTAAAATGAATATTGGCTGTCTGATGAATTATGGACTCCGAAGGTTAGTCAACATCCACAACTGGAGCGGATTGTTTGGTGAGGACCGCCTGATGAGCCGCCACGTACGTCTTGCTTGGCCTCCCAGTGCCCCAGATCTCAATCCGTACTGTTATTGACTGTGTGGTTTCCTGAAGCTGCAAGTCTACCGCCATCGTCCGACGTCATTAAGGACATTAAAAGACGACATCTGGCGGCAATTTTTCACATACTAAGTGCCTTGCTGTACAGTGCTGTTTATAAACTTGTCTCTCGACTACGGGTATTGTTGATGAATGATGGGTGACGTATTGAACATTTGTTATAAAGACCATCCTTTTTCATAAGAGTCAATTATAGTTTTAATTAGTGCTTTTTCATCATATGAAGCCCTGTCTGTTGGTCGTTTTGCATACTTTTTTTGTTTCAAAGAATCCCCATTTCATTTAAAGCTTGTGTGTCAATTTTTTGTCTCTTTACCTACATTATTCGATGAAGTACTGACATTTCCAATGTTGACGGAATTTTCGGTTACACTGCACTTAACCACTTTCAAGCAATATGTACTCTTTCTCATACTCTTCTATGTGGTGTAAACCCTCAGACAGCTTATAGAAAAGTTTCTGTATTGTGTGTAACAGAGTTCTGTAATTTGTCTATTGGGGGCAATAACAATACACAAAAGTTAACTGGTGTACAAGTAAACTTTGTAGACAATCAAGACGGAGAAAATATTATTAACTAAATTATGAATGCCTGGTGCTTTAATCAATTACCTGCAAGTTATGTGTAAGTTCTTAATTTAGACACCAACAAGGACCATAAAACTGTTAAATTAAAGCTAGAGAGAGACGGTTTTCTCAATCCAGGTCATTGTTCGCAACAATACTGTGAAAAATATTTACTGCCAAATTAGAATCATCTCCCACGAGTAATATTACTCTACAGGTCTTATTAAACGAAGCAATGTATTGAAACGACATAAACCATTGCATGTTACCGAAATTTTTCTTTTAAGTGCGGTTAATGTAATACGAGTGTGCAAAAGAAGAATGGAAATAGAGCGAAACGAAAAAAAAGAAACATAAATTATGGTGAAATTTCCTAGCAGATTAAAACAGTGTAATGGACCAGAATTCAAATGTGGAACTTTGCCTTCTGTAACGGCGTGCTCTACCGACTGAGCCACCCAAGCACAACTCATCCTCAGAGATGGATTTCCGCCAATACTTCATCTCCTATCTTTCAAACTTCACAGAAGCTCTCCTGCAAAACTTACAATACTATCTATCCAGAATTCATTCTGGTAATATGCCACACGCTGTGGCTAAGCGATGTGTGTGCCATTCCATTCTTCCGGGAGTGCTAGTCTTGCAAGCGACGTAGGGGATCTTCCGTGAAGTGTGGAAGGTAGGAGATGAGGTACTACCGGAAGTAAAACTGTGAGAATGGGTCATAAGTAATGCTTGGGTGGTACAGTCAGCAGAACTCTTGCCTGAAAAAGGCAAAAGTTTCACATTCGCGTCCTGGTACAGCATACAGTTTTAATCTGGTAGGAAGTTTCACATCAGCGTACAGTCTACTGGAGAGTGAAAATTCATTCTGGATAAACAGGAGTATTTGGCGACAACAGCTGCAATAAAAGAAGACTATAACTGCTATTGGAAAAAGAACAGTACTTTTCAGATGTACAAACAAGACTTACAAATTACTTTAAAAGCACTAGATGGAAAAGTCTGAATTCAGTAACTCAGCATTTACTGTAAATATTATTGGCAGTACTCACACATTGGAGTAGTCGCACAAAATGATGACTTCAAGGTCGTTTACTGCAGTAGACAATACAGGAAAATCTATTTGTAAACCCTCATCGCTATTTCGATCTAATAAGGAAGCCTGGTTACATTGTATGTAGATGTGGTGGTCCTGACACTGTTCAACTAGTAACAGAAAAGTCATTTCCAGACATTAAAGCTGATGGAACAACTATATTTAACGACCATTCGTTGCTAAGGTGGTAAATGTAGGGTTCCACACGCAAATTTCGCTAGAAGATGGGGAAGATTTAGCATCATATGCACTTGAGGATGTCGAATGTATTAACAATAACTCGAAGTGGGAAATAGAAGTCTAAACTGATATTCCTGAATGCTGCACGCTGATACAAGAGTTGTAATTGGTGTACACGAGTGCTGTGCATGTTGTGTGGATTCGAGTGCGAGGAGGCACGCTGCTATCACTGCTTACATCATTGGGCTATGACAATTGGTCTGTTGGTTTTAGATAAACTAAGGGGAGTTTTCTACAAATAACATGTACAGTTTAGATGTGGAAATAACACTTTCACATAACTTGAGGGCGCACTGCGCATTTCAGCGCCAAGTGTACCTCAACATGTAAGTTACGTCAGTGGTACTACAAAGTGTATCACTTGTGTTTGGTACTGTTATGGAACAAATTGTTACCCAATATGACATATAATACAGAAAATTAAGACGTTGTAATAACATTGTAGCATGTAATTTGTGGGTCTATTGAGCCTGCCACCAGGCTGGAATGAAGATATCCTAATGTTGGACTCTGATGCCAAATGAGGGTACAGAAAACATGAAGGCAGGTTTGGGATATTTATTGTTGGCTGTTTTAACGTTTTATCATGCTAAAATGCTGGACTGTGATTCGGAGGGCAAAATGTGTGAATGTGTGTGTGCGTGTGTGTGTATGTGTGTGTGTGTGTGTGTGTGTGTGTGTGTGTGTGTTTGTCAGTTTGTCTGTGAGTGCGCGCCGGAAAAGCCGTGCGGATTCTGTGAACGCTGTCAAAGTTGTGTTTGTTTTGCGAAAGGTGATCAAGCTTTGTATGTGTTCTGCAAATGCTGATAAAACTGTGTGACCTGTGCTGAAAAAGCATCCAGCGTTTGTCCTAGTTTCCGCTTGAGTTAATCCAAGGAACTGCAGGACACATATTTTGTCCTAAGTCACCCTGCATTCCTAGATTCATTAATCCTGCGTTATCTGTACATGATTTGTATTTATAAACCCTGTACTCTCCTGATAACAAGTCCTGTCTTTCCAGACACAGACCTCACTAATTCCTAACAAGTCTAACTTCAACCCATCCATTTTGGTTTTAAAATTCCATGGCCTACCAACCCGATTAAGGCATGTAACATTTCACACACATACCTGTAGAAGGCCACTTCTGTTTTTCTCGATGAAAACACTCTCCAGAACAGCCCTCAGCCGGAGATCCGAACTGAGGACTATTTTGTCTCTGGAATATTTTACCCAAGATGAAGTTGTCATGTTTAAAACATTCGGTATTTGGCTGTGCCACCAGGAAAAATAGCGGCTGTACTGTTTCCTTTGCTGTCAGTTGTTTGCAGGTCAATTATGCGAAATATTTCCCCTTCAAGTTCTGAAAGGCTACGGCGCCTCTTCAGCCACAGGTTTGTCTGGCCTCTCCAAGATATCCCACCATTGTGCTTACTTCTATGGTACGGCTATGTGTATCGTTGATGAACAGAAATTTTTCCTCCCCTCCTTCCCTCCCAAATCTTCAGCAAGCTTATGGTAGGGGGAAGGGGGGACTTTATATACACAGTTCTGTTCTACAATTTTCTATCAGTCTGAACAAGTGAATGCTAGAATGATTTCATCAACGAAGCAACAACCTAGTTACACGGTCTTTGACTACTCGTAAACTGAGGTTCCACTCGAATTATCAAATGTCACATGACAACCTTTGTGCCTATGTTCGAATAAGTTGTCTCAGTAGTCTTACGGATTTTAGGCGTGGGCACTAATTGTGTGTTAAAGACAGGACACGGAGTACAAAATTATGTTATCGATTACTGACGATGTCTAAAACAAATACGTGATAAACGTTTTGCTATAGTCATATAGTATGTGACACTGTCTCCCGCAGCACACGGAACGTTAGATGTAAAACTGCGCCTACGAGCACAGCAATACTTACAATACTCAAATTTCACCAAAAGGTGAATTCACTTATAAGGAGTGTTTAAAGTAATCCTCTGAAGCAGAAGAAGACATTTGACACGCTATTAGGAATAATGTTGCGAAAAATAAGAATATCGTGGTGCTTTTATCTCCTCTTTAATTTATGTTACAATTCTTTGCAATTATCATTTGATCCATTATCAGTACGTAATAAAGTGATTTATTTTTTGTCAGGACTCGAAGTGCGCAGTGCGATAAATTGAAACAGGTTGTTATTTTCTCTGTTAACAGTTGATAAACGCGTCGTTTTCTTTCTACACCGTTCTACGCCACATGAAAAATCGCTGATCGTCAACGACATCGTCTGTGAAGAAGAAAATGCAGCAGCACTTATCTGCTGGAAACACACATCTGGAGTCACTTTGCAATTTTACCAATTTTACAGCGTCAGAGTTACACCAGACAATATTTAAAAGAATAAAACAACATTAACTGAGCATAAGTCCAGCTAAGATTATACTACATTTTGTAACGTTCCACATTTTCTGTACGTGAAGGGTTTGCTGAAATAGTTAACAGCTACAACATTTCTAACACTAATGCTGATTGTATTGTAGTTTCACCAGAATGCCACGTAAGTATTCTGTTTGTAAATCTGTGCACCTCTGCATACTCTAGTATAGTTGATTCAATTTTAGACGCTTGCAACTCTCCTGATCTGCGCAGAAGTCAGCAATAAAAATCAGTGCACATTGCCTATACACCACTGCTTTGGTTTTTATGGAACCTCAGAACTAGTTTGCGCTGATGCCAAATAAAACGTATATGAAACTCTATTCGTGGAATAAAACCAAATAACCTACAATTGTTGTTTCTGCTAGTTCAATAATTATGGCGAAGTTACAAATATTAATTGCACCTACTATTTTCTATTTATCTTTGAGTAACCAGTCGTTATCATTTTACTTGAAAGATTACAGACCACTTTTTAAAGAGTTCTGAAATGTCTTCTGTATGGTTTGAATACATTTAACAGATTCCAGTGATTACCAAAAATGAAGGGAGCTTCTTTTATGTTCTCGTAAGCACCACAGCAAACATTAAATGTGTGAAATGTTTCACAAAATGCTATAAAAGACTATATGACTGTGACATGAATTTATGACCATAATGGAATCTGTGGAGCTTAAGAAGAACGCCAGAGAATACGTAAATTTGAGCACCCTGTTTTTAATTTTCTGACACTGTTCCTACTACTAATGTAAAAGCAGAAAAGAAACGGATGGTAACGTCTCTAGTATTCCTAAGCCTATTTAGAGTTATCATTCTATTCTGTATAAAATAGCACCAAATCAGAAACTGCTTATTAGACACTAAGCAACAAACTGCCAAATAATAGAGGAAAATATAGTGCACGGGTGAATGGTAAGCGCATAGAAACACACTGTGTCAAAATTTTAACTCTGGTTGTATTAACGCTATTACTTGGGCTGCTAAGTAAATTTAGAAAACGCATCACGTGGAGATGTGTACGTATAACATTAAACCGGTACATCTTTAGTCTAATTTGTTATTCTGTCATACGTAGCACAGGTAGTTGTACTTTGTCTGTGGAAAGAAATCATTAGAACACCAACGGGACACGTACAGACCGTTGGCGTACTATATACTAAATGAATTTGCTTGAAATAATGGTAATGCTGTCATATTAAGCGACTAACTTATCTGGAACTGAAAGTTTATTTTTCAGTGTTCTTTGCATTTTATTGATATGCTGTGTAATGTACTGGCTTTTACGTGCTGCAGCTCATTAAACTTCTAAATCATCACGCATGTTTAACGTACGTAATTACAAATTATCGCTGCTACTGAACATGTGGCAAATAATGTTTATGTCGCTTACTAACGTTAAAATTCTTTTTGTTCGAGTTTCAGTTTTCGTTTCTGTTGGTGGGCCTTTCTATCAGCACCAAAAAAATAAACATTCGCTCTATGGTCTCATTTTTGTGTAACAATTAGAGAACGTTCAGACCTTTCGCTGTGAAGCTTTTTATGGGTAATCGTTCATTGTTATGGTAATTTTACTGATGTAACACTTATTCTTGATGACAATGGGCTAGGGACGTGATGGTGAAAATAAAGAACTATACGCTATCGGACACATGTTCACAATAACGTCCATGCATTTACAAACATCAGTTTCCGTTGGCATAGGTACTGTTCATTGCTATGTTTGTGTAGACAGACTTCTTATAACTTTATTTTATGGTGACAATGGACGTAATAAATATTTGTTCTTGACTTGATGTGAAGCTTCGTGATAAGAAGCGAGGAGTTTGTTACAGACATTCTATTTGCGGTAGGGATGTGATAAATTTTGTATTGCATGTAAGAAGTGACTAATTCTCTAAAACAGTTTATCAGACATAAGAAAGTGTTACATAACACGTTCAAAATCAGGGAAAGTAAGGTGGAAAAAATGTAGAAGCAAAACCATAAAAAAATGATTTAAACACAATTGTTGAGAATAGAAAGATTTCAAAAAGTCTAACAAAGAGTTTCTAAAGCAGCTATTGGTACATAAGGCAGAAAGATGTAGAGGAAAAGATCTGTAGAAAGGAAAAGTAAACTGAAAGACGTAACATGCCTGTACTAATAAATGAAATACGTTGGTTGGATAATTTGGGGGAGGGGACCAAACAGCGATGTCATTGGTCATGAAATGTATCACAAAGTCACAAGTGTGCTAGTATTCCACAAGCTCTGGGCAAGAAAGTGAGTACAATATCCAGTAGCACGCCAAAACCACCAAGAGAGCAGGTAACTACTGTAAGTGGCCTCTGTCCGACAAAAATAAGTCTCGTAGTTTCTGTAAAACATGAACACAAAACACATAGTGGTACAACCAGCAGTGAAATACGAAAATCAGTCCATGAATTTTATCGTAGAAGCGGCAACAGCACATCGTTCGCTGACAAGAAAACAAACGAAGGTGAAAATGTTTGGCTCTATAACTATTGTGGACGTGCAGAGTTGCTGTTAGACAAACCTTCATTTCCTATAGACCTAAAAATTATCACTACTGCTGTTCTGCAACCAGAAACTTGGTAATGTATGAAACAAGAGGGCGATAGGTGCAGTGGGAACAGGATTTACCAAAACCTTGGTGATATATCTAATCTGCAAGAACGATCAATTGAGTCCTCCGCAGAACCTGATGGTGTGCACAATAGTAAGGTGCCAAAAGATCTTTAAGATTCTAAAGGTACCGTGAAGATCAGAATACGCATTTATATACCATAAAGAGGTGACATACAGGTTACAGATATCTTTAGAGCCTGTGTTTCATGTCCACTTTTCCGAGGATTAAGGGTGTAGACATCAAGGTGAAGTAATGGAAGCTAACTGGACAACAAAATTGTGATTCTGTGCTCAACAGTGACATATTACCATTCAGATGAGAGTTCAGATTTTTCGTTAGTCTAATACCGTATAGTGTCTGATTTGCTAAAGCATGAGAAATATACTGTTGTTACGTTTAACGGGAGGATTCTATATGACATTAAAGACAAAAATGACAGTATCGGAAGGGTACTAGTGGTGAGATGGAGCAGCATCACAGTTGAGAAATAAATTTTGTGTTCTCAGCTACGCGGAATTCTTTGAAACAGCTTAAGAAAGGGATGCCGTGGCTGGAATTGGAGGTAACATAAAGCGTTTTGCTTGGATAAGTGTATTACAGAGAAACAACGTAACATTTCCTGATGATGATGTTACAGTTTTGCACAAAATTAAAATAATCTTAGCACCAGAATCGAAGATAGCAAAACTGGCGACTGGCTTAGAAGGCACCCCGACTCACAACGACAGTCTGTAGTTTTTGTTTTTAGATATCACAAATCCTGGATCATTCTGTAGACGCTTTCAGCTCCGTAAGTACAAATTACAGAAATGTGGTACAGAACCTTGAGCAAGTAGTTTATTCACTGTTGTATGAAACCAATTCTGGTTACAAATGTCACATATAAAATACCTAACACTGGATACCACGGAATGGCCCTTGTATTGAGTAGAGTTCGTCCTTCCGCGTGGTATTTTGCTGGTCATTCTCATGTCAACATAGCGTAGAAGTTGTAGATACATTATTTTTCCGTTCCGTTGTGGTTTCAAAAGTTCCCTGTTCATTGTTTGCTACAGACAAACTGCTGTAACTGCACTACATTATCTGATTTATGTATCTCTACTTTTTCACATATTTAATGTGATTTTTCGGACTTTTGGTACTGTTCTTCCACTTTACGAAATTTCTCTGCTAACGCAAACACGATGTTTCATGAACATTTTTGCGTGCGAGTTTGTAAGTATGTTTGTCTTTAATCATAACTCCTTGGACACTTGCTGCAGAACGCTACGCACAGGTATAAATAAATGATACGTATGTTAAATTTACTACCTCGGTTCTTTTTGCACACTTCGGTGGATGTTGCTAAGGTAGTAATCCCTCTGCAGGATCTGAGACAATATCTATCTATAACTGCCTATTGTACTTCGGTCACCATATCACTACAACGTCGCGAGGCTTGTACTTCACTCCTAGCTTCACTCGATGATAGCACATCTTCACCGTTTGACAATGACGCGGTTGTGAAACACCACATCGCTGTAAAGTCCACGTGTCTGACGTGTTTCCAATAACTGATAATTTTAGAAAATGGTGAATTAGCTGTTTCTGGCAATGTGACAATTGGCCAAGCGAATTAAAAACTATAAATCTAAAACATATGAAACTCGAACGTTGGTAAAAAGTCACGATGTTTTTAAAGCCAAAGTACTGCCTCAAGCAGCAAAGCAAAGTGACCTCACAGGTCACTTTACAAGGTTACATGTACACTGCAAGTGACTACCATTGTGTGCCTTAAGAACATTAAATTGCCAACGTAACAGTTAAAAAAATTGGCGGTACGTACAAAAGTAATGCGAATACGATTGTTTAATTTCGAGCAATAGCGCTCATACTGTGTTACAGTACGGGATAATTACTGACACAGAATTATATATTACGTCCAGTTCAGCACAGTTGACAACGGTATTAAATTATAAATTATTTTCAATTGTTTCGTCCTAGTCTACAATTTATTGTTATTTCAATACATAAAAAAGTGAAATGCATACCGTAGATGTGACTGGGAAAATCAAAGTGTTACCACTGAGAGTTTTTTATATCGCTACATACTTGCCTAATCAAAACATCCTCAAAACTCATTTATTGTTTTCTGTTTTCTGCCGACTGTCGCGAGTTGACCATACACTCGAGTATGCAAATAGTCCATGTTTTATTAACTTTAAAAAATCCTTATGATGGTGGATGTAGAATTCTCCGAAACACGTAGCGGAAAGCTTAATGCCAGGCAACTCGCTAAGGCAGTTTGTGCATTTCAGTTGATATTAACGGTTTCTATTAAGTTTTACATAAAGGATAGTTATAACGACCGAAAGTACTTTACTACATTCATAACAAGTCATTAAATCTGGCCCAATCGCAGTATCACTTGTGCGACAAAATCGGTCTGTTTTCAAGAAAATCTGACGAACGGTCACTCTAACTGGTGAATCTAATAACAGGCGCTAGCCAAATCGTCTCGGCGACGTCAAAGGGCACGATAACAGCATGTGAGGGAGTTGGAGGGGGGCAGAGTGATCTGATAGGTCCGTGGGAAATGAGTTTTCTCTCCCATGACATTTAGTTTCCTTCAAGGGATATTGCTGAGACGCTGGACTCACATTCGAGAGGTCGTCAGTTAAAATTAACTATCGACCATCCAGATTTAGGTTTTTCCCATGATTTCCCTAAAGTTTTAACAGCAGATGCCGGGATAGTTCTCCTGAACGGACACAGCCGAGTTCAAACCCCATCTTTCCCCAATACCATCCTAATGACTTAGCTGTCTACAAGACACTAAACACTTTAATTACTTCCTTCAGTTTTACGAGGGATACTGCTGCCAGTGGATAGAATAGGCTGGTACGCAGTGATAAGCCATTATTGAACCACGAAGTGCGGCTACAGAAAGAGACGATTGTCGTATTATCGGCACGTAACTTGTCGTGTTTATTCGTCACTGCAGCACTATCATGTGTGTAGGCCAGTCTCCGTATGTAGTGTGAACTTTCTGCAGCGAACAATATCGAGTTTCACTGTCGTCGCAATAGATACTTGAACTCTGTCGTTGACCTCTTTAGAGCCGAATTGTATAATATTTTGGGGTCGTACCACACTTCATTTTGTCATACAGTGATAGCTGCATATATTTTAGAAGCTGACGTGGCGACTGCATTCACACATACTGCATCGACTGTTGCATCAGAAAAACGCCAGGTTTAACGATATAGGGCATCGCTGTGTCGACTTTATCGATTTCAAGTACTATGTATTTCGGGAAATTTAAACAGGAAAAGCTACACAGGCGTATTTCAGGGCACGGAAAATCGCCCTTCTTTCAAGCAATTCCACAAACCATAGTTCAGCAGGAAGATCTCTGGCCAAATGTGGTGAGAAATATACAGGTGCTCCGAAGGATAGCGTCTATCACTGGTTGCTTTGCCTGCAAATATGACTGACGTGGAGTTCGTCGAGCAAGTCTGGAATGTAGTTATTCCGATGTTGTTCGTCAGGATACTACAACAGTTCTTACCGTTGCTTTGTGGCCTCGCAAATAAACATCTTGGAGGAAGATTTCCCAAGAATGTATGCATATTATCTTTGAATCCGTGCCACGAATTTCAGAGGCTGTATTTGGAACAAGTGGAGGCTTTTATCATTACAGTTTCTCAGACATGTATCCACTACTGTTCTCTAATATTTTAAGTTGTATCTCATCATGTACGTTCTCTCTGGGGCAAAGTTTATTGAGTTGGTCTACTTTTGCTTTTTGTATAACTGCTAGTGCAGGAAACGATTTAACGTCCGGTAATAGTCTGCATATTTCCAGCCAGTAATGACTTATGAATAATTTTTTGGCTAACTCATCAGGTAGAGAGGAAGTATTGATGACACAAAACCGAAAAATTAAAATGATATAGAATAATATGTTGTGTTCACTGGGAGTCCTCTTGTAGATACCACTTCAAGGAGTTGGGCGCTTGAACTGCAACTTAACAACATATAGGGTGTTCCATAAATGCTGCGACAAATTGCTAGGGGTTCAAAAGGGTGTCTTGAGCAACAACTCTAGGACATCATACGAAAACATTTCAGTGCGTCCAAGTTAGAAGTACTAGCGCCTGCCACTACGCCACCCCTTTGGCAGCAATGTTGTTTGTTACTCATGTTCAGTGATGGGATCTCAATTGACACGATTGCCAGTGCAGAAGATGGGGCTAGCTGCTGTGTAGATAGGCCTTATCTCCTACGAATGCGATGGTCTGTTTTCTCTTGGTGGCTGACTGTTTTGGACATGGGTTTCCATCCGAAGTTTATTTTTCTCCTGTAATTCGAACAACAATGGAGATTTTAGGGGGCCACGCGGGATTAGTCGAGCGGTCTAAGGCGCTGCAATCATAGACTGTTGAGGTTGGTCCTGGCAGAGGTTCGATTCCTCCCTCGGGCATGGGTGTATGTGTTTGTCCTTAGGATAATTTAGATTAAGTAGTGTGTAAGCTAAGGGACTGATGACCTTAGGGGTTAAGTCCCATAAGATTTAAAAAAAAAAAAGATTTTATAGGGCCGCAGGAAAGAAATAAACTGAGGATGGAAGCAGCATTTAGCTTCATCTTCTGGGCTGGCGATCGTGGCAGTCACCCGCGATCACTGAATAAGAAATGAGAATGGGAGACGTTCCGCCTATGGTCCATCACCATACAAAGGCACGTTTGCCGATAAATGTATGGCGTACAACTTTGACGCTCTGTAGTGTTGTTGGATGACGTCTCTGGACATGGCTTCTATTGTCAAGTTGTGCCTAAAGACATCCTCGCAGTTTGTCGCAACATTTATGGAACACCCTCTACATATTAGCTAGTGACATTTGTCATAAACAATCCAACGCAATCAAGAAGAATAGCTGTATCCATACCTACAAAACTAGAAGAAAAAATTTCCTTTATTACGCATTGTTAAGGCTGACAGTGGCTCAGAAAAGAGGTCAATACTAACCAACGAAAATTTTCGATCATTTGCCAAAAACATAATATGTATGATAGTTGCCAAACAAAGATTTGAATCTAAACTAAAATTATTTGTTGCGAACCACTTCTGTTCCACGAATGAATTTTTGTTTAAAATCTGATATTTTATTTAAAAAATTTAATTTTTATGTGTCAGGCAGTAGTAGCCGACCGCGACAGACGCAGCAACAGAAAAGTAAACCGCTTTTGTGACTTTTACGAGTTCCTAATCAGGAGCGAATTTTATTATATCATCTGTGTGCTTTAATACTTTAGTTTCTTGAGTTTCTACGTGTAAATTTAAAATTTAATAACCACAGTTCTCGCGTTTTTGTTTGCGTCAGAAAGTAAATGGTTCAAATGGCTCTGAGCACTATGGGACTTAACTTCTGAGGTCATCAGTCCCCTAGAACTTAGAACTACTTAAACCTAACCAACCTAAGGACATCACACACATCCATGCCCCAGGCAGGATTCGAACCTGCGACCATAGCGGTCACGCGGTTCCAGACTGTAGAGCCTAGAACCGCTCGGCTACGACGGCCGGCTGTCAGAAAGTAAACCGACTTTGTGACATATTACAATTTCCTTATCAGGGGCAAATTACTTAGTTTCACCTGAGTGCTTTGGTAGTTAGGTTCTTGAATATCTGTGTATTACTAGACACAGCTCGTGCGTTTTCATCAGCGTCTTCATTAGAGTGGCCCAGCACGTGCCCATAGTCCGTTTATCAGCATAGTTTAGTTTTCCACAGTCTTTGGTATGGACAGGGACTGCGATTGTTGTGTGCGGATGCGAGCCGAGTTGCTGACACTTCGCTCTCAGCTTCAGGCTGTGATGGCTTCGGTTACACAGATTGAGGCTGCAGGGGATGGGCACCACTGTTGTGGGCTGGCCGTGGGGATCCAACGAACGTCCAGCACGTCAGAGCCCTCCAATCGGTCCTCACCGGTGGCCAACCCAGTTACTGCTCGCACTGAGGTTGAGTGGGAGGTCGCCCCGGGGTGCAGCAGGCGGCGAAAGACTTCCCAGGTGGCCGCACATAAGGCCTCCCCGGTTTGTCGGACAAACAGGTTCCAGGTTCTGTCTGTGGCTGACATTGCAGTGTGGGCTGCAGATTCCTCGACTTGCGCTTGACGGTGGTTGGATTTCGGGTTCCGCTGAATAGGTCAGGTGTCCACTATACGCAGTAGATGGCTACACGGGTAGCAGGGGCTGTGTGGCGTGGACTGGGCAATTTTTTAGGTTAGAGGGTCTCGGGAAAACACAAGATGGGATTCAGTCACAAAGGGTGCAGGCTGAACACAGGATGAACATTGATACAGGAATCATTGTATAACAGTTATAAATTGTCGTAGCTGTGTTGGGAAAGCACCAGAGCTCCAAGCGCTAATAGAAAGCACTGATGCTCAAATCGTTATAGGCACTGAAAGCTGGCTTATGCCGGATATAAGCTCAGCCGAAATTTTTGCGAAGAGCCTAACGGTGTTGCGAAAGGATAGGCTAAACACGTTTGGCGGTGGCTTGTTTGTTGCTGTTGGTAGTTTAACTTGTCGCGAAATTGAATTAGATACTTTCTGTGAGTTAGTATGGGCAGAGGTCATTGTTGGCAGCTGGAATAAAATAATAATTGGATCCTTTTACCGACCTCCCAGTTCAGATGATACAGTTGCTGAAAGGTTTAAAGAAAACTTGAATTTGATTTCAAACACGTACCCGACTCATGCGATAATCGTTGGTGTTGACTTTAATTTACCCTCGATATGTTCGCGAAAACACATGTTTAATTGCGGAGGTATGCATAAAACATCATCCGAAATTGTGCTAAACGCATTCTCTGAAAAGTATTTCGAGCAGTTAGTTCATGAGCCCACGCGAGTAGTAAACGGTTGTGAAATACACTTGACCTCTTAGCAACAAATAATCCTGAGTTAATAACCAGCATCAAAACCGATATAGGGATTAGTGAAAACAGGGTTGTCGTAGCGAGATTGAATTTTGTAATCCCAAAGTCCTAGAAAAACATTCGATAAATATACCTATACAAAAAAATCAGAAAAAAATCACTTGATGTCTTCTGACAGACAATCTCTACTCATTCCAAATTGACAAGATGTGGCTTAAATTCAAGGAAATAGTATCAGAAGCAATTGAGAGGTTTATACCAAATAACCTAAAAAATGACGGAGCTGACCCTCCTTGGTACACAAAATGGGTTAGAATACTGTTGCAGAAATAACGAAACAAACGTGCCAAAGTTAAACAGACGCAAAATCTCCAAGATTGGCGATCCTTTACAGAAGCACGAAACTTAGCGCAGAGTTCAATGCGAGACGCCTATAATAGTTTCCACAACGAAACTTTGTCTCGAAACCTGGCAGAAAATCCAAAGAGAATCTGGTCGTATGTGAAGTATGTTAGCGGCAAGAAACAATCAATGCCTTCTCTGTGCGATAACAATGGAGATACTTTCGAAGACAGTGCTGCCAAAGTAGATTCACTAAACACAGCCTTCCGAAATGCCTTCACAAAAGAAGACGAAGTAAATATTCCAGAACTCGAATAGAGAACAGCTGCCAACATGAGTAACGTAGAAGTAAATATCCTCGGAGTAGTGAAGCAACTCAAATCACTCAATAAAAGCAAGTCTTCTGGTCCAGACTGTATACCAATTAGGTTCCTTTCGGAATATGCTGATGCATTAGCTCCATACTTAACAATCATATACAAGCGTTCGCTCGACGTAAGATCCGTACGCAAAGAGTGGAAAGTTGCACAGGTCACATGAATGTTCAAGAAAGGTAGTAGGACTAATCCACTAAATTACAGGCCCATATCGTTAACGTCGATATGCAGCTGGATTTTGGAACATATATTGTGTTCGAACATTATGAATTACCTCGAAGGAGACGGTCTATTGACACAAAGTCAACCTGGGTTTAGAAAACATCGTTCTTGTGAAACACAACTAGCTCTTTATTCACATGAAGTGCTGAGTGCTATTGAAAAGGAATTTGAGATCGATTCCGTGTTCTCGGATTTCCGGAAGGCTTTTGACACTGTATTACACTAGCGGCTCGTAGTAAAATTGCGCGTTTATGGAATATAGTCTCAGTTATGTGACTGGATTTGCGATTTCCTGTCAGTGAGGTCACATTTCGTAGTAACTGACGGAATGTCATCGAGTAAAACAGAAGCGATTTCACGCGTACCTCAGGGTAGTGTTATAGGCACCTTTGCTGTCCCTTATCTATATAAACGATCTGGGAGAAAATCTGAGCAGCCGTCTTCGGTTGTTTGAGGATAACGCTGTCGTTTATCGACTAATAAAGTCATCAGAAGATCCAAACAAACTGCAAAACGATTTAGAAAAAATGTCTGAATGGTGCTAAAAGTGGCAGTTGACCCTGAATAACGAAAAGTGTGAGATCATCCACATGAGTGCGGAAAGGAGCTCGTTAAACTTCGGTTACACGATAAATCAATCTAAAAGCCGTAAATTCAACTAAATACCTAGGTATTACAATTACGAACAAATTAAATTGGAAAGAACACATAGAAAATGTTGTGGGGAAGGCTATCCAAAGGCTGCGTTTTATAACAGGACACTTGGAAAATGTAACAGACCTACTAAGGAGACTGCCTACACTACGCTTGTCCGTCCTCTTTTAGAATATTGCTGCGCGGTTTGGGATCCCTACCAGGTAAGACTGACGGAGTACATCGAAAAAGTTCAAAGAAAGGCAGCACGTTTTCTATTACCGCGAAATATGGGAGAGAGTGTCACAGAAATGATACAGGATTTGGGCTCGAAATCTTTAAAAGAAACGTGTTTTTCGTTGCGACGATATTCGAATCACCAACTTTCTCCTCCAAATGCGAAAATATTCTGTTGAAACCGACCTAGATAGAGCGGAACGATAACCACGATAAAATAAGGGGAATCAGAGCTGGTACGGAAACATATAGGTGTTCATTCTTTCCGCGCGCTATACGATATTGGAATAACAGAGAATTGTGAAGGTGTTTCAATGAACCCTCTGCCAGGCACTTAAATCTGATTTGCAGAGTATCCATGTAGATGTAGGTGTAGAAGTAAATGTAGACTTCCATTAGTACGACTGAAAGATAATATACTCATTAATTCTAAAATTAACCATGTATACATATCCTGTAAACTAACTCGTTCCACGCCTTTCCATTTTAAAAAAAGTCGTTCACACGATGTATGGAAAATGCAACTAATCTGACACATACATTGCTGCAACGTTCACAGTCTTTATTTCGTATAACACTGTATCTTTTCTTTATAATGGTTTAGTGGCAAATCCAGAATACAGGTGATTTGGCATTCTTCAGCATGCTAACATTTTTTGGTAAGGTAAACCGCATTGTAAGGACAGTCCTAGCAAGGTTTGTCAGAATATTAAAAACCATGGCGAAGTAATTCCTATGACACACACTTGCTGAAAAACAGTTGTGATTGAAAGTGACGAACAACGGAAGAACCCCAACTCCAACGAGTAAAATCGACTGCAGACGTGCTTAAAATATAATGTCGTCGGCGTATGAAACAGTGAAGGCAGCAGAGTATCAAGTAGGTAAAAAGACAAGAGCTAGTAAATATCTTTGGATAACAGAAGATATGATGAATTCAATTGATGAAAGGAGAAAATATAAAAATTCAGTAAATGAAGCAAGCAAAAAGGAATACAAACGTATCAAAAATGAGATCGACAGAAGCGCAAAATGGCTAAGCAGGGATGGCTAGACGACAAATGTAAGGATGTAGAGGCATATCTCACTACGGTTAAGATAGATAATGCCTACAGGAAAATTAAAGAGAGCTTTGGAGAAAAGAGAACCACTTGTATGAATATCAAGAACTCAGATGGAAACCCAGTTCTAAGCAAAGAAGGGAAAGCAGAAATGTGGAAGGAGTATATAGAGGGTCTATACAGGGGAGATGTACTTGAGGACAATATTATGGAAATGAAATAGCATGTAGTTGAAGATGAAATGAGAGATATGATAACTGCGTGAAGACTTTGACAGAGGACTGAAAGACCTAAGGCGAAACAAGGCCCTGGGAGTAACAACATTCCATTAGAACTACTGACAGCCTTGGGACAGCCAGACCTGACAAAACTCTACCATCTGGTGAACAAGATGTTTGAGAGAGGCGAAATACCCTCAGACTTCAAGAAGAATGTAATAATTCCAATCCCAAAGAAAGAAGGTGTTGACAGATCTGAAAATTACCGAACTATGAGTTTACTAAGTCACGGCTGCAAAATACTAAGGCGAATTCTTTACAGACGAATGGATAAACTGGTAGAAACCGACCTCGGCGAAGATCAGTTTGGATTCCGTAGACATGTTATAACAAGTGAGGCAATACTGACGCTACGACTTGTCTTAGAGGATATATTAAGGAAGATTCTAGCACTTGTAGACTTAGAGAAAGCTTTTGACAATGTTGACTGGAATACTCTCTTTCAAATTCTGAAGGTGACAGGGGTAAAGTACAGGGAGCGAAAGGGTATTTACAATTTGTACAGAAACCAGATGGCAGTTATAAGAGTCGAGGGTCATGAAAGGGAAGCAGTGGTTGGGAAGGGAGTGAGACATGGTTGTAGCCTATCCCCAATGCTATTCAGTCTGTTTATTGAGCAAGCAGTAAAGGAAACAAAAGAAAAATACGGATGAACAAACTAAGCAGATTCAGAAGAATGTAGGTTGCAGTGGGCACTGGGAGATGAAGAAGCTTGCCCAGAATAGAGTAGCTTGGAGAGCTGCATCAAACCAGTCTCTGGACTGAAGACATCAACAACAACATGGAAAAGAAATAAAAGTTTTGAGGTTCACGGACGACATTGCAAATCCGTCAGAGACAGAAAAGGACCTGGAAGAGCAGTTGAACGGGATGGACAGTGTCTTGAAAGGATGATATAAGATGAACATCAACAAAAGCAAAACGATTATAATGGAATGTAGTCGAATTATGTCGGGTGATGCTGAGGGCATTAGATTAGGAAATGAGACACTTTAAGTAGTAGAATTGTTTTCTATTTGGGGAGCAAAATAACTGATGATGGTCTATGTAGAGAGGATATAAAATGTAGACTGGCAATGGCAAGGAAAGCGTTTCTGAAGAAGAGAAATTTGTTAACATCGAGTACAGATTTAAGTGCCAGGAAGTCGTTTCTGGGAGTATTTGTATGGAGTGTAGCCACGTATGGAAGTATAACATGGAGGATAAATAGTTTAGACAAGAAGAGAATAGAAGCTTTCAAAATGTGGTACTACAGAAGAATGCTGAAGATTAAATGGGTAGATGAGATAACTAATGAGGAGGTATTGAGTAGAATTGGGCAGAAGAGAGAAATTTGTGGCACAACTTGACTAGAAGAAGGGATCGCTTGGTAGGACCTGTTTTGAGGCATCAAGGGATCACCAATTTAGTATTGGAGGGCAGCGTGGAGGGTAAAAATCGTAGAGGGAGACCAAGAGATGAATACACTAAACAGATTCAGAAGGATGTAGGTTGCAATAGGCACTGGGAGATGAAGAAGCTTGCACAGGGTAGAGTAGCTTGGAGAGCTGCATCAAACCAGTTGTTAGCAAATTGTTAGCAAAAATCTGATTTCATTTATATTGTGGACAATGCCCAAAAGTAAAAGAGGACGAGATCTTGCAGTTGTGGAGATAAATGGCGAAAAAAGCGCAGCCTAAAATCGAAACAGACGAAGAGCGCGAAGCACATTTAAGTTCTCAACGAACGAGAGTGAGCACCGTGAGAAGCGGAGAAACCGAAGAACAACGAAAGGAGTGGATTCAACAGTCAAGAATTGCGACTCAATCTTATAACACAAGACTGCGAACTCAAGCCAGCCATGAAAATATCACCCTACGAGAAGCGCAGACGGGGAAAAGTAAACAGTACAACGTAACAGATGAAGCATTCCATCATGACCTGACGAACGAATATAACAAACACAAGAACATCGCAGTCGGAAAAAGGATAAAATCTGCCAGTTTCGCAACCCGAAAAAGTTCGGTAGAGAAACACCAGGATTTTGTTGGATGAATGGAAAAGTTAGGTTACCACTACTGGAAGCGCCTCCGCAGGAATTTTTAAATTACGTGACTGGAGAAACTCCAGAATCAACACTTTCTTCATAATATAAAACGCCTGCTTCCAAATGATTTCTTTCGGTGTCACTTCGATCAACAGCAACAGAGATGAAATCGATTATGTTCTTTTCCGTCCAAGGACAAATCTGTCGCAACATAGGATCATTACTACTACGGCCCAACGAAGACCATAAATTTCTGAAAGTATTTCATCGGAAATGAAGAAACAGAAATTGATAAACGATGCAAAAATATCAGTGGACTGAGATGCGAAGTAGCCTGAGATGTACGGAGGATCTTACACGAATACAATCAACTGATTCACATATTCAAAACAGCGCTAGACCGAACGATTTCTGATAAATATAAAGTCATAATTCCAGCCGAGAAAAGACCACCTGGAAAAAACGGACGTCGTTTTAGTGCACGTCAGATAGACGAAGCGGCCATCGTAATTGTGGACAATGAGAACACATGCCGTTACATGATTATACAGCGAAGAACAGAAGGACTGCAACGCATTGCAGAGATACACCGTTCATATGATGCCCTCCATTACCCATTAATATTTCAGCTCGAAGAGGACGGATATCATTTTAATGTGAAAGAAATCCAACCTGAAACAGGCGTAGAAACAAACGAAAAAATCGCTTCCAAGGAGATCTATGCTTACAGCTTAATGATCCGAGACAATGAAACATACAATTGCATTCTCAACACTCGCCGTTTATTCCAAAAATTCCTGGCAGATGTGTATGCAAAAATAGAAGCGGAACGAATGTCTTACGTAAGACAATTAGAAGAAACTACACACGGTACAATACATCCAACTTCGAGACATAGTCATAAATGACGGAAACACTGACGACATTGGAACAACGATAATCTTACCCTCATCATACATAGGAGGTCCTAGATACATGCACGAAAACACTCAAGATGCCGTTGATCTACATAAAAAATATGTACGACTGGACCTGCTCTTATCATTCAGATACAACTCGTCGTAGGCAGAATTCAAAGAACAACTAAGATAAAGACATGCCTACATGCACCGAGACGACACAATAACCCGAGTTTTCCGGAAAACAAAGATTTATGGAAGTCATAAAAAGTACATCTTTGGAATCGTTAGGTGGTGGATGTACACAATCGAAAGGCAAAAACGAGGACTGACTCATTCAAACAATCTCATATAGCTACAGGGCAGAATTCACTCCATGGATATCGACAAAATCATCCAAGCTGAATTCCCAATCCACAAGAAGGTCCGGAACTGTACGACATACTTGTGGAAAACATAATTCACGGACTATGCGTACCATTAAACCACAATTTGCCATATATGAGTGATGGAAAATGTAGAAAAAAATACCCAAAATCATACTTGGGCGACACAAAAACCGGAGTTGATGGTTATCACAAATACAGAAGACAGTCACCCAAAAACGATGGTTTGACAACAAAAAAACGATTAGGATGCAGCGAGGAACTGAAAATAGATTATCAGTGGGTATTACCATGTAACACATTACTTTCAAAAATGTTCCAAACACACATAAACGTAGATAAGTGAAATTCAGTGAAATCGATCAAATATGTTTGTAAGTATGTGAGCAAAGGCAGTGAAATGGCAGTGTTTCAGATAGCCAAAGACAGAGAACGACAAAACAGAAACGACGAGATCCTCGTGTAAGAAATGGAAAGATACATCAACAGCAACGAAGCAGCGTAAAGGAAACCAACTGTGAAACATCTAGTAGTACTTCACAAAAGACATAGCCAGAAAAACTGCAAGCGAACCACTTCAGACCACAACACTAACAGCTTTTTACCAACTGTGCCAAACGGATTCATTCGCGGAGACATTACTATACGTCGACGTCCTACCTATTATAAGTGGAACTTAACAAGAAAAATCTTTCATCAACGGAAACAAGGAATTCGACTAGAAGATTATCCAGGAATCATGAAAATTTGGCGCACTAGGCCGACTATACACCGTTCATCCGAACAACGCCGAATATTTCTATCTCCGGATATTGGTACAGGACATACAGGGACTATCATGTTTCACAGATCTCAAGACTGTAGACGGTTACCTAAGCCAGACGTATAGAGAGGCATACCAACAAATTAACACTACAGGAAGCCTCTCTCACAGCCTAAGCTGAACAAATGGGCGACTTATTCGCCACAATTCTAACAACATGTAACCCATTGAATCCGAAACAGCTGTGGGACTCCTTCAAAGAGAGTATGAGTGATGACATACTGTACCAAATCCGACAAGCTCATCCTTAACTGACATCGAATTTAACGACAACATCTTCAATGGAACACTCATTCACCTAGAATATAAATGTTCAACAATGAACAACCTGATCTTAGTACAACCTGGGACGCAAGCACCACGAAAAAATCCTATCAATGTGCTAAACTTCGAAATAACAAAGGAAGACAGCTACAACGTCAACGAAATACTTTAATACATTCCTCACAACAAAAAGCTCCTGAATGATAATCAAAAGGAATTTTATAATGTTATCATGGAGCGGATCGACAACAACACTGCCCCAATTATTTACTTAGACGCATCAGGCGGTATCGGGAAAACGCTTGTAATAAATCTGTTGCTTGCGGAAATTCGTGCTAAACAACACATCGCACTTGCATCCCGGCATTGCAGTCACGCCTACGGAAGGAGGACCAACTGCCCATTCTGCCCTACAACTTCAGCTGGATACAGCGGAAGGACAGTTCCCAGTACATAAAACCTTAAGAGCATCTGGATGGGGTGACCTTCTAAAATTCGTCTGATTGTTGTATCTTGATGTAGTTCGTAAGCCCGTTCAGCGAATTACAACTGTCATCAAAGATGTCCTGCATACAACATTGCCCTTATATCGAGGCTAATCAGTGATGATTTTGAGAAGTGAACAAAATTGCTACACCATCGATAATCGGTAGCCCTATCTGCTTTTGCTAAATATAAAGGATTCACATAATTTTCTTTGTACTCTTTGATACATTTCGTGAGTCATTTTAATCACTGAATACATTTTAATTTTTCCCATTGCATCTCATGGAAGCACATGGTTTTAAGAGCCTACATTTCGTATGCTTCCAGTTATTTTCTTTTCAGCCTCCGCAGTTCGAAGTCCGACTTTCACGTCAATGATATTTTAACGGCAGTTTATGTCACCAGTTTACAAGACAGATTCCTAGGGTTGTCAGATTTTGTAGAATAAAGAAAGGACTGACGAATAGTTATTTGTTTATAACAATATTGTCAAAATAAAATTAGCACATATATTAGATCACACATAAAATTATGTAACGGATCCATATATTTAATAGAGTCCATGAAATATTAATAGTGAATAGTGCAGAAGGACACATCTAAAGGACACGAAAAATACATACTTGTTATTTTAAAGAACTAATCAATGATATATTGATTCTAATTGTATTGCAGTGGATCTTTGGAACTTTTCAGTAATGAACTATCACACTTCGCAAATTTAAAATATTACTGAACAGGACATGGTTTCATAATTCACTGTTACCTGAAGTTCTGCCTTGATTAAATCTGTTAAATATCTGTTTTTTTGTGTCGTACCATTTAGCCTTCATAAATGAACTGATTCGCTCCACAAAGACATTGAAACCATGGAAATTAAGCAAATATTCTATTCCTTTGAAAATATTTGATACATCTTGTTCAAGTACTGAACAAATGAATTAAAGCCATTTGTAACATAAACACAATCTTTGTTAAAAATGCTGCTAGTTTAATCTAGAAGACTGCTGAACTTCTCATACAGGTCTCCTGTGCAATTATTTTCACATTAGGTGAAGAAGAACAGCCTTTTCAAAATCTTGGAACACATTCCCTTCCTGTAGAGAAAATGCCACAAAGAATGTATAGGGGCTGTCATCTGTCATATCACACCTTCATGATACTGAACCGTATTGATATAAAATCTATTACGATCTTACTTTTTTCTGAAATGACAAACAATCCATTTAGGCGTTATTTTGCTTTGCTACCAAACAAGTTATCTTTACATCTATGGTAAGTTTTAGAATTTGGAAATCTACTTTGTTTGTTAGCCTCTAGCACACTTCTCAGAGCTTCTTAGTCTTTTATCAACAATTTCCAGTTTACTCATAGTTAAATAAATTATAAAAAAGTCATTTTTCAAGAGAATATGTTTTATGACTATATTAATTCCATGAATAGGTAACATGCAGAATTATTGATTCCTGGTAAAAAAATAAATAAAGGAAGAAAATTAGAGCGAAAAATCAGAAGAATCTGTTAAAAACGAAGTGTCTGTTAACATAAAAATTCCTGTTGTGAGTCTGACACGTAAGTTCTCTATTAACAGAGAAAGTAGATGACGAGGATAGTAATCCCACAAAAATCTTCTGTAACAATTCTCTAAATAATGGCAAAGTCAAGAAGAACATAAATATCTATATCAAACCCAGACTTTAATGCAAAAGACGAGCATAGGTTTCACCGAACTGTTAAACAACCATTCACTCAAAAACAATTAATATATCCATGTCAATGATGGCTGAACAGCGTGGCTGTGGATTCAATTACATGAAAAAAATGCGGCAGCTGGTAGCTGAATTTCTTCAAGTGATCCAAAAGATAACTACACTGATAACACTACACGAGACGCAGCTTGTTGGAAGCGATCAGACGAATAGTGACATTGAGACAAGCCACATAAGTAACTAAAACCTCGCTTGTTTTACGAACCCTTTTCTCCACAGTAACAACGTTTCATGTTACGTATATCAATAGCGCCTTTCACAGCTGTATTAAAAATTTAATTAAGACCAATCACGTTTCATTTTATTTTAAACGATCTTCAGCAGACACTTTTGTTTCTTATGTCATTCACGTTCTTCTATACATACGTGGTAAGTTTTAACACACAGTACTTTCAGTAACACTTAATATATTCACATTTTTATGTTGTGATGGAGATGACAACGGACCTTAACAGCATAGAAATATGAATATATTTAGTATTAGTGAAAGTGTTGTATGTTAAATTACCATACGCACGCAAAAAAACTTGAAGAATGACACATAAAACGAGAAATCTGACCGCTGAAGATGGTTTAAAAAAAACGAAAGGGGTCTGCTCTAAATAATGCTTTTATGCTTTTATTACAATCGCAATAGACAATATTAAACTAACATTTGTGTCCAAAAAATAGTCTCAGAACCATATACAAAGAACATTAAACAAATTTATATTAATAACAAGATCTCTATATAACATATGAAAAACGACCACATAAATTACACTTTTTAGCAGTGTGGCAACATTTTAATATTTAACATCGATAGAATCGAATTGTATGTAGTACCATATAACTATGTACCAGAGTAGTGCGAACCTATAACTCAGTTTATGTATGAAACGTAAAACCTAACAAGCAAACAAGCAAACCATTCAGAGCGTTAGGAATTCGTATAGGTGTGAGAACATACTTTATGTTGTCGGTACTAGGAAATGACAGAGAAAGGTAAAACTAAAAATAAAGAATAAATGCGAACCACGAAGACCAACGGAACAGCATGCTGTCATGGCACACCCATACTTATAATTCAAAGAAGGCTAAGGTGATTACACTATTGCTGATATGAATGAGTTTTTGGACGGAATATTCGTTAAAACATGGTACACCAACCACACAGTTATATTAGGTATAATAAAACCAGCTTGAATCTTCCTCGTCGAACGGTTTCTCCACATCAGCTTGTAGAACGAATACAAAATTTTTGAACTGAAACTATAAAACTCCGACCACGGTGAGTTTACCTCTGGTGGGTGCAACGTAGCAACAAACACAACAACGCAGTTGCTTCAATAATTTTGTTCAGTACACACATATTTGAAAAGCATTTTGAATGATTTTCCATATTCAAAAGCAAGTGGAGCAGCTAATCAAGCTCTCTGTAGGAAAGTACTTAATTAGAATTAAATACTAATAGAAAAATCTTGACGTATTCAACCTAAATAATGATTAGGGTTAGGCTTTTTATGACCTAAAAATCACTAAAATATTTACATTTTAGCCTGGTCATCCTATTCCCCATGTGATATGTTATTTTAACAGCATGTTACATCTTGTCTTTACATCGTGAAAGAATCACAAAATATCTGCTACATGGGCTTAACATAAATTACTTAAAAATAAAGGAATCCGTGATTACGTCACTGCAGTCACATTTTTGATCATTACGTCACAAGAACTACCACTTGAATCTAAAACTTGTAGCGTACGATTTTGGTGGTGTGGAGTTCCGGAAGGGTGTTGTGCAGTTGGGAGCTCAACAATTTATAAAACATAAAATATTCGTCTTGACAGTAAAGAAATGACAACAAAAACAACTTAATTTACAGTTCAATACAGAGGACACAAAAAGAGAATATGAACAGGAAATATCTTTAACACAATGTAAACAAAAATTCAAATCGGCTTTGTCCCAGCAGATGGATTTGGGTCACTAATAATTTACAATAGTAGCTTACAATGTCTGGCCAGTGAACACAGACATAAAAATGACAGAAAAATTAACTTCTGTAGTGAACTGTTGGACAACAACTAGTAGTCAACTTTCAGACTTAATTAAGGCTAGTTACATTAGCACTCAGTGAAATATAGATCTAGTACCAATTTTACTCCCAACTAGTCACTAAGGCAAAGCTACTACCAACGATCTGTGGGCGTACCTACGGAATTTTCTCATTATAAAATTCTGTACAACATATAAAACAGAATAAAATTACAAAACAATCTTCGATACAATGGTACAAACAAAAAGTCATGCTCACAGAATAATAATAATAATGTCATCTTTGTACAATGGCACACACAACGT
This sequence comes from Schistocerca piceifrons, assembly GCF_021461385.2. Classification (NCBI taxonomy): domain Eukaryota; kingdom Metazoa; phylum Arthropoda; class Insecta; order Orthoptera; family Acrididae; genus Schistocerca; species Schistocerca piceifrons. Next base: position 339,091,875 of record NC_060144.1, read on the forward strand.
CAAACTGGCTAACAGCATACATATAACAAAATCAACGACGCACTCATTAGAGAAAACATCCTCACTCTCAGAATAATGGCCGCATTGTACCCACGGCCCTTCGGTGTGTAATATTATTGATCAGATAAACTCAGTGCACAGCTTGTACTCTTCAGAATATACTATTCTGAATAATTCAACTGATAAAAATACTGTTCTTGACCACCAGATCATCAAGTTGGGGCTTCTCTTTCAGTCTGAAAGCCCCTGTTTATGTCTCAATCGGAGTCGCTACCTTCTCGTCAGGAAAGATACACTAATCGCTCCACTGGATTCCTTGTGTCAACACGACGGCCACGCTCCACGCTGACATTTATTTTTTCTTGTAGATAGATCCTTGGCGTATCAGTTCGGAGAAAGCTTGTTGTTCTTCGTTCACCACTAACTGCTCCGCCAGCAAAAACCTCACTACTTTGACCGCCCTGCTTGTGGCACACGCAGCGTCAGGAATGTCTGCTGTCTGCAGAACAATTCCAGGTAATCGCTCCTTGCTGCCACCGGAATAAAGTCCAATAATGGCCACTGATCACAGCCGAGGACCTGACTCCTGTGTCTGCTCGCACGCAGATCAGGCCAACAACTTTAGTCCTGGTGACCCCAAGACTCCTCGCTCCCATCTCGCGCTGCTCCATCTGGTGCCGGAGGGTGTCCGTGCCATCATAAACACCCCCGACCCAGCAACAAAATGTGCGCCTTAATTAAACTTTTATTACTTGATAACATTTTCTCCGCGTCATATTTACCTGAAACCCCATACGTTCTCCCATTATTTCTTGCAGTGATTCCGACCGTTATTTTAGGTGCAGGGGCTTAGGTAGCGACTCCAATTGAGACATAAACAGGGGCTTTCAGATTAAAAGAGGAGCCCCAGCCTGATGATCTGGTGGTCAACAGCAGTATTTTGATCAGTTGAGTGATGCAGTATAGTATATTGTGAAGAGTACAAGCTGTGAACTGAGTATATCTGATCAATAATATTACATGCGGACTGAATTTCGAGGGATCAGAAGCAGGGGTTGACATCATAGCCAATGACCCATCTGACATCTGTGGTACCTCACTGCCTTGCTTCGCTGTTTTGAGCTAGCGTCGTATGATGAGAAGAGAAAAACCCAAATCGTAAGACATGGTTGGGACACTGATCTTTTTTATTGAGTCAGCGCTTTTGTGGTGTAGAAATTGAGTGCAAGAGGTAAGTTCCGCATCTGACTCTGGCACTCTGTGGACGCCAAACCACGTAGCATCTAATAGCACAGACCTTTGGAGGACTCTTCAGTTCATGATTCACATGACAACACTATTTACAATAAGGTACACCTTCAATCGCTTGCTTTCTCCATAATGCTGAACTTCCCTGATACTCATTGTCTGTCATGTCACTCTCTTTACGCTGCCCAGCAACCTACCCTCTTTGCTGGCTTGTCCAAAATACAGCTGCAGGCGGCATGAAGCCACTCAAGCTTACTCAATGTACGTATAGATAGTTTCATCTGTTCGTCCCTTGGACACGTCCCATGTACCACAACCCAGTATATTCTTAACGCAATCGAGACATACAAGACAACATGAAGAGAAAAAATCCAGGAACAATGGACACAACGATACCATTGTGCTGCCGATGGCAGTAGTACTTCACCGATTCTATTTCTAACCATTTCTAGACAGTATGGCATGTGTTGTCAGATCTAGGACGATCGCTCATGATGAATAAAGGTCACTAAATGACAGTAAAATCCATTTATTACTTTCCAACAGTTCCATTACTATCTCAAGGACACATACGATTGACACCGGAAGGTGGAGAACGACCCACGGATCTCAGCTGCAAAGTGTTGTGAAAAAGCCTATAATGGTTACGCCCAGCGCACCGTAGGTGCAGAATACCTTTGAATCGTAAATATTCCTGGCTGGTGGCCCGAGTTACGTCAGCAGAAGGTGTTGGAGACTGGTACAGCAATACAGAGCAGAGTAGAACTTACTGGCAACTTGGCAGCCATGGTGGGCGACTAGAGCATAGACTTCTCAAGAGGGAACCTTGGCCCAACATCTAGTTGTTGGCTTCTGGTATTGGCGGATGATGAATTTGCTTGGTGGTTAGGAAGACCTCATTTCGAACCCTGACCAGTCAATACTACGGCTGGAGCCACTGGCAGTAGGTCCCATGAGCATGAGGGTCAGATGGTAGTGCCTCACGGTGACAGCTGACACTGTGACGAATGCCGATTTGATGACCTGCTGATTTGATTAACACCCTGGAAAGGATAGTGGTGGGATCAAGAACATAAAAATATTTTTAACTGCCGATATAGGTTTGCAACTTGAAATGTATTCTAGAGACAAGAATTTACATAATAATTATAATGAAATGGGCAGCATCATACATTTTGATTTCAGTTTCTAACTCAAACCATTCTTTAAAACAGGTTCGAAAATTATATGCTCATTTCCAACATTTAATTTCTAGTTACTCTGTAAAAGAAGCTACCACTTCCCTTTATGAGTTCTCTGAGTAATTTGATTGGATTTTCATTTTGACCCTTGACGTCCCAGATGCAGTCTCACAGACTGCTAGCATGTATTGTTACTCTGTTGATTATGAATGATGGTGGGTTAGGAAATTACAGATTTGTCTAATTATCCTTTCCCAAAGCTGCCGTGGTTTCCTTTGTCAATAGCAACCTACAGTTTCTTTCGTGCTAGCTGTGACTGAGACCGTACCTGGGACATTCTGTCATCGATTCAGTAGCCAGATCTACGTCTACCATTGATGTTACCGACACTGATTTTAATGATACTGGTTTGAGGACAGTTTAGGTAGCGATGTTGGACAACGAAATTGGAAGTGAACATGATACAGTGTAGGAACAGGGCAAATGTGACGACAAATATGTTTTCCATCTACGAATTCCTTGAATGAAGTAAGTGATCAAAGTGGTGAAGACACATGTATGGTAACTAAATCTTCAGCTAAAGGTTCTTCTAGAAACACATTACAGTGGGTCGAAACAAATATCATTCGTCGTTGAAGCCTCTTCCAACGATGGGTAATGGCATTATTTGCCGCATGTTGGGTGTATATGGAAAAACTGCGCTTGTCCTTCAGAAAGACAATACTCATAAGAACCGCTTTAATTGTTGAAGAAGCTTGTAAATTCGTTGGTGACACCATAGATAAAAATCAAGGCAAGTACCCAAGTTTTCAGAGCCGTAACATTATCATGTAATATTATGTTCATTTTGTACAGTTTTCTGCTGAAACGCATTTTTTTGATAAAAAATTAACTTTAAAATTTATTTGTACGTATTTTTTGTGTGGTATTAATGAAACCTTTTACACAAATGTCAACTGTTCCACTGAAATTTCTGAATGCAATTTTCGTGTCTATTTAGATATAGGGGTCACCCAGAGCGCACCTGGTATATTGTGTGACAAAAGGAAGACCTGGGCAACTAAGTGTTGAAGACAAACGTCACTTTTTGTCGAGTTTTGTTTTCAAATGAATGTATTTTCTAAGAGATTCTGATCTGAGCAAACACAAGTGAAGAATTTCGCTGTAAACTGTGGTAAGGAACACTCAATGAGAAACTGAGTTACTACCTGTGATGTACTTTATCCACATTAGTTAATCTTTTCACAAATGGAATCTCTGTTTCTAATATTAGATTCTCACTACTGGCAACTTTGTCATTATGTGTGCATGCTAATGGCAGTAAGTGCTGAAAACACAACTGCCAGCTGTACTAACGTGTGTAATGCTCACGCCAGTAATATGATTTTCAGGGACTATTTGAACAAAACCAATGATGATATGAATAACTACGACACAGATAAAGACCCTGAAAAAGTTCCTGAACGCATATGTGCCTCAAAACGTTTGGCAAATCAAGTAAATGTGAATAATTATATACACAAGGAAACAATGTTAAAATATGTCCCTTGGCAAGTTTTACATGTATTTATGTGACAGTGTGGTGGGAGAAATGTTAAGGGCCATTCTTAGCATCGTTTATGTGCTGTAATTAAGTGCACTAACATTAGTTTTGTGTTGTGCGGAATCAGATATTAATTTTTGGGCTGTTATACTGTATTATTGGCTTTTTTTGAGAGGTTTCGCGGGAGTGTTCGTTAACTAGCATAGGAAGTGAACAGGCTGTAAATTAATGCTAGGTCAAGGTAACTGTACCCAGTTTGGAAGTAAACGATGTTATGTACCCCTTAATTTTGTACAAAATTCACAATTTGAAAAATATATCATTCGCCTAGAAATATTTGAACTAATGACGTTTCTGAATAAATAAAACATAACTGTGTACTGAAATATCTTACTTAACTGAACTTGGACAGAAATAACTTAACTGAACTTAACTGAATAATCTCTCAAATCAACTAATTTGTTACTCAACATTTACAACCAATGTCTTATATTTTGATCTTTTTCACTTACATGTGTTTCTATGATATTCTGGTATTTACAGTAGATTAATTTTATTTTCTGTCAAACAACTTGTGGAAATTTTGGCGGAAATATATAATATTAAGAAAACTGGGTTGTGCCTTGAACAACCACAATCTCCTCTTTGCATTCCAATCATTATTTTGGCGAAGTTTCACTGCGTCAGTGTGTTCAGTTTATTTTCGATCTAATAAAGTGTATATTTTTTTAGCATGATAACATATACCGCTTTGTGATTGTGGTATTTATTGACAAAATATAAATCTTAATATCCCACACCGATGTTCATCGAACTGTCATTTGAAGTACAGCTTATTTTTGTCCAAGTTTGTCATGTGCAACTGATCTTGACACGTCTATAGTATATGATATTTCTTTTCCTAATACTTAGTCCTAAATTAAACTATTGCTTCTTTCCCCACTCTGTTAAAGTCGTGTTATAATACTGTAATTACCTTATGTTGTGCTGCCAACACTGATTTGCTAATTATCTTTTAACTGCCATTTGATATGTTGCCATTATAACTTTCCATAAACAGTGACACACAGAGTGTTTGGAAGTACAATTTTCATAGAGCTATCGCAATGCAGGGTACATGTAAAAATAAAATGGCATACCCTCTCTGACCCACAGTAACAACTTTATAAAGCTATTCACAAGTAATATGGCTTGACAACCAAGAAGAAATGTTTACGAAAACAGTTAGAATAATCAACCAAATAAATATGAAAAGTTCATTAATACAGCACTGTTGACAGCAGAATGGAACGTATAAATAATTATAGTTAATTATCATACACCGTAAATAAGGCTAACACCAATAGGTTCTTCTGAGGCCGAACATTTTCAATCAATATAAGTAGTGTGCAATAAAGCAAGCCTTACGAGTAGCAGATGACAAACCGTATCAAAGTAACATGTACTGCAGATGACAGACATCCCCATGAACATCAGTTTGTGTTATTAAGATACATATCAGTTACAATTTTATGAAAATAGTGACTATTACTAAAAAACTATGTGTTCTACCTGGCTACGTTTGAACGCATTGGCGATGTAATATAACCCTGGTCAGTGCCTCGCTGAAGATGTCACAGTTGAAGATGGTGGCAGCTGTACTCACCTTATACATCACCTATCATGTGAAAGTTAACACCTATCATTATGTATGACATAAGTCACATTCCGCAAAGCCACACCTCATTTCTTGGAAAGGTGGGAGTCATTAAAACGAAATAGCTACTCACATCCCATACTTTACATTCCATTAAATGAAAAAACCAATCACAATGTAGCCCCAAATTATCCATCTTGGTTGTGCTCAAATGCAACCTGAATTTGATTTGGCATGGTCAAAAGTATTTATCCAAATAATTACTTAAAGGGAGTACTTCGCAGTATTTCCATGTCTAAAACATGTCAGCGACACACACACACACACACACACACACACACACACACACACACAGAGCGAGAAAGAGAGAGAGAGAGAGAGAGAGAGAGAGAGAGAGAGAGACACAACCAAGAACTCTGGTTAAGAAGCAATAGTGAGTGTTCGAATTTCGATCTGTGTACCATACATTGTGTAAAGTGCAACAAAGCCTCAATTTTATTACCATCCCACACCTAAATTGCTCTGTGGTGCTTGTCAAGTGCCAGAATGTTAATTCAAAAAATTAATGCAAAAATATGCCAACAACCCAAAAACACAATGTTTATGACAAGTATTGTTTTTAACACACTCATATTCATCAAATTGGTGCCCAAAACAAAAGTTTGAACTCTCAAATTAAGGAGACAAATATCTTTTTCACGTCTACATAGTTATAAAACTCATAAAGATAAGAAAATACTCCATCATAGAGATAGTTCTGTGTTGCTAGTCAAGTGTCTTAATGTTAATTCAGTGTGTAAAGTGTATTTAAAGTATGTCACCAACACAAAAAAAATTATTTATGTTAAGTATCAAAATATTATTTTTAACAGACGTCCACGCACGTGCTTCGAATTGGTCACTAAGAAATGTTTGTGAACTCAAAAGTAGGTCCCCCAATTCTATCTCCATGCCTAAATGCTTAAAAATGACATGCCAAACAAATGGTTGACATTTCAAGTCACTCCTAATAGAGCGATGCAGTAAAACTAAACTGGACCAGATATATAACTACACAAAAACATGTTTCTAAAACAAGGCACTAAGCAAGCAAACACAGAAACAAGGAAGCAGTGTGAATTGCTGCCAGCTAGTGGAAGAATGTAATTAATCCCAGTTTTTACGTCTACTGTTGATATAAGATACAATAGACCTACAAATTAAATATTTTCACATATAAATTGTTGTATGATGTTTGTAAATTATTACAGTTCAACATGCAAATTGCCTGCAAAAATATATCAGCAATACAAGAAGATGGAATGATCATGTCAAATACCACAATGTTGCTTATCACTCACACACACACACACACACACACACACACACACACACACACACACACAACACACACACACACACATTCGTAAGATCGGTTCCTAGTCATGATTGTGAACGCTCAAATTAAGTAACACATTCCTATTTTCCTGACTACACAGTTTTAACAGAAATGTGGACCACTAAATAGCGCCCTACGAAGGAAGTTTTAATATTACACTTGATGTAGACCACAATGGACTTCAAATTACATAGTTCCACATCTAAATTGTTCATTGATGCTTGTCAAGTGTTACAAAGGTATATCCATAGCTAAAATACACAAAGGTGTTGTCATTTCAATCTGAGATAAGTTGTTTGTGTTACAGGGAACGCAGTGTCATCGCTATACAAGTAATGTTTTACCTTTGCAAGTGCCAGTTTATCGGGAAAGAAGATAATGCATCATGTTCCCCGCTAGAAAAATATAATCGATCATGCTGATTGCTGCTCATGTAACTTAAAGGTGAAAGTTCATTTGTCGACTAAAATCAAGAAAGGAAAAAAATGTCATTCTGACCTCTACGTTCGTCAAAATCTCGTCTCTAAAACTGGAAGTTCGATATCTGTACTGCACTTTGCATGCACAGTGGAACTTCAAATTCAGTATTTTCGTATCTAAGTTGTCTGTAGTACACATAAAAATACACACTCCTTGCTTGCTGATTCTACTGAAATATATTGTAAGTTAGTTGAGGTAATTTGATGTTAGTACAACTCATATAATTTATCTACATACATATAAAATGGTTTTTAACACAGTAAAACACACATGGGCACTACCGATGTCCTAACTTACAGCTGAAAGTGCGCTTGTCAATGATTACCAAAGTAAACAATGTTATTCACTAATCTAAATTTATTAGAAACTAGTGCGACATCGAAGTCAGTCAAATATTATAGTAACGCATACTGTGGTATGAACATCACCTTGCAGTTCAAATTGTTGCCATCATCTGCTGTTACACAACAAAAATTTATGGAAAACTGTATTCCTTACATTCCCTCTGTAATATATTGCCACGATCTGTGGTGCTTGCAGTGCTGTGAAGTGATTATTGTCATTTGCTGGCATGCTGTGGATAATCAGTTTAAACCTGACTTCAAGGAATTATTTGTTACTGAGTTCTTATCATTTCTGAAAGGTTCCTGAAACATCTTATGTACTTAATATTTGACGTTTGTGTAAATAGAAGCATACAGGATTATTCGATGTTTCTATAAGCAGCTGTACTCTCGACCCAAATGTGTTTTGGCTTCACGTTGGCATCAGTTAATAAACGTATCTTCTGTTCTACATGTATTCATTGATGACCTTGCCTTCGAGTTTGGACTTGATTGTGGGTTCCATGTAAGACTGTTTGGGGAAGTGCCAGGCACTACAAAAAATCTGCCTCACTGCGGTTCCAGTTAGGCAATGTAATCGCCGTCATGGACAGGAATCGGAATCTAAGCAGTACATCGTTTTAAGATACTTATTATATTCAGTAGGCAAATTGATTCCAAAGCAGCAGGTTAGCTGCACATTAGGCATGCGTCAATGTTTACCATAGACACTGATGAGGACCCAATGAAAAGGCTGAAGGTATTCGACCAAGGCACCAAATACAACAGATGGGATGACGTGATGTGTTTGGCAAATGTGTGCTTTTACCTGTACTTTACAGCCTAACAGTGGTTCGACAACAACGAAACGAAGTTCAGTAACTGGGCTGAACTGCAGGCCAAACTGAAGAAACTTTTCACGGCCCTCAACAGCAAGGACACTTAGAGAAGGAATAATTTTAAAAAAAGGGCCCAACGTCACAAGGAAACAAGTCAAACATACAGAACATTTTGGCTCTATGGCAAATCGTGAATCGGAATATGACAGAAGTTGGCTGAAAGGGAGGTGATTCGTTCTTCAGCTTGCTTCAGTTGACCAGGACCGTGTAGTTATGGGGGAAGTTTTGATAGTAATTACGCTTGCAATAGTTCCTTTGACTGATTGTGGTGATATTCATGATTTTCCGCACATGCAACGTTCATCAGCGATCATGCTTCTAGCATCAGTAAAATTCACGGTATTAAATAAGCGGAATAAACCAGGCGATTATTCTTTCGTTAAACTGATAACTTGGACAAGCCTTTTACTTTTATGTAGGCATTGAAGGGGAAGGTGGCATTACAGGTTATTCTTTATATTTAAGTTCATTAAGCGTTCATTAAAGTAAATCTTATTCCTTTTCACGACACATACAGCCATCGTTTCTGCTATTACTTTGGAGTAGCCATACTACAGCAGATGGGGACTGGAATTGCATAACATGGCATACATCGGGATGGGGATAGGGATTGCATGATACAGAATACATCTCACTAGAAAAAGATTCATTGATTACAAATGAGAACTTATTCAAAAAAATAATGTTCTCATCAGACTTAATTTCATAAATTTGTTTTCAGCTTAGGGCATTCATAAGACAAGTAGTGATATATTATTTAACATTCTACTGGATTTTGTGATGACTCATTAAATGAATGATCCCTTGAGATACATTTGTAATAAGAACCCAGGAAACGTAGGTTGCATTATAACTGACTCCAGTCCCATGCAGAGAGTAGAGGAGGCAACACAAAAGATGGAACATGAACATTAAATTCACACCCACGCGCCAAGCGAAAAAGTCGGGCAGCATCTTCATTTGCAATCTGCCAGCAATGAACTAATGAGAGAGCAAAAAGAGGGGCGAGGGGCGTTTATTGGACCAGGGACATACGGCATAAAAATCATGTTAGAATGGAAATACTGGGAACAAATGAAAAATCACCAAATGTTTCAGTTATTCCTTAGATTCACTACCTTGCGCCCTACAACTTGAATTGCAGTAGTGAGCGATTGAATTTAGAGCGTGTGGAATGGTTCATGCCCTCTGAATCCGAGTAAGTACTGATAGCTCATCTAGTAAGACAGAAACTCAGCTTTTGAAAAAAGTGGTTGAAGAAATAATTGCATAAGGCAATGATACATAAGTATTCGTGGCCAGTTTAATTCAACTTCGGGCTAACAGACAGGAGTTGCTCTATCGGACTGAACGCTACCCACATAAGACATTAATCAATTCTTAGCAAGCGGCTTACGAAAGAAAATACAGTGAAGCTAGTAATAACACTGATCAAAATAATCTATCATTTCAGACAAGGATGCACCAGTGATGATTTCTATGATAGGAGAAAGCGCACCATAGCAAGTCAGGTTCAATCACACAAAATGATGCAAAGAGTTATGAAAAAAAAATGTGGTCATCGATCACTACCCTGTGTACTACAATTGAAATGTAAGGAACTAAATACAATCATAAGTTAAACTATACAATTCTATTAGCTTTATTCATGTCCTAAGGGTACTTCTCACAGGAGGTGACCTGTATCTATGACACCCCCGATGAAGAGTGACGAGAAAGTCCGGACTCGACAAATCAGCCACCGGGTTAGGCGGTGGGGGTGAGTTCCCATTAACAAGCGTATAGCCAACCGCACGCCCATAACATCCAGACCTAGTGGTCACCTCTGCTAACATTCTCTCAATGCTGTGATTCACTTCTACCATGTCAAGTTGGTAATGCTAACCCACTGCCTTGCTAACTGTGGTTGCTCTGTATGAACATTAGGAACACACTCACTCTTGCATCCATTCACTCTCACTCGTGGTCATTTATAAGAAAGAATGGGGAACCAATAAGTTTTGCATAGGTGAAATAAATGAACAGGTTGACTCATTCCATTTCCAGAGGCTCATTATTACTAAGCGGCCGTAACGAACATAGGTACAGGTATCATCTTACAGCATTTTCAGCTACTAAAAATTCCGAAAGAAATATTAAATATCACTATTTTAAGTCTGGAATATGGTGCAATACATACTAAAACAAATTTCTTCACAGCTGCTACGAACAAATAATGAAAAGCAACGTTGCTCGAAATTCTGAAGAAATTTTTTTTTTATTGCAACCTGTTGACGAAACAGAGCCAGTTACATATCTGGACTGAAAAAAATGTATGAATAATCTGAAATCTTATAGATGAATTTGATAGATGCGTTTGATGCATATTTTATCCTGGAAACGATAAAGTATTCCGAGAGAAAAAATAAAGTACCATAAAGGTGTGAAACTCTTTCGCCTGTGTAACGACAAATGTCGTCGCTGATGAATTAGCGTTCTATTGGACGTTGCAGAAACTTACAGAGAGAAAGTTACTAAGAGAACTATTAAGTTTATTTTGGCAACAGCTGAGACATCATTACTGCATTGTTTCGTCCGTGTGTGTGTGTGTGTGTGTGTGTGTGTGTGTGTGTGTGTGTGTGTGTGTGTGTGGTCTTCAGTCTAGAGAATGGTTTGATGCAGCTCTCCAAGCTACTCTACCCTGTGCAAGCTTCTTCATCTCCCAGTGCCTGTTGCAACCTACATCCTTCTGAATCTGTTTAGTGTATTCATCTCTTGGTCTCCCTCTACGATTTTTACCCTCCACGCTGTCCTCCAATACTAAATTGGTGATCCCTTGATGTGTCAGAATATGCCCTACCAACCGATCCCTTCTTCTAGTGAAGTTGTGACGCAAACTCCTCTTCTCTCCAATTCTATTCAATACCTCCTCATTAGTTATGTGGTCTACCCATCTAATCTTCAACATTTTTCTGTAGCACCACATTTCGAATGCTTCTATTCTCTTCTTGTCTAAACTATTTATCGTCCACGTTTCGCTTCCATACATGGCTACAATCCATACAAATACTTTCAGAAACGACTTCCTGATACTCAAATCTATACTCGATGTTAACAAATTTCTCTTCTTCAGAAACGCTTTCCTTGCCACTGCTAGTCTACATTTTATATCCTCTCTATTTCGGCCGTGATCAGTTATTTTGCTCCCCAAATAGCAAAACTCATTTACTACTTTAAGCGTCTCATTTCCTAATCTAATTCCCGCAGCATCACCCGATTTAATTCGACTACATTCCGTTATCTTAGTTTTGCTTTTGTTGATGTTCATCTTATATCCTCCTTTCAAGACACTGTACATTCCGTTCAGCTGCTCTTCCAGGTCCTTTGCTGTCTCTGACAGAACTACAATGTCATCGGCGAACCTCAAAGGTTTTATTTCTTCGCCATGGATTTTAATACATACTCCAAATTTCCCGTTTGCTTGCTTTACTGCTTGCTCAATATACAGATTGAATAACATCTGAGATAGGCTACGACCCTGTCTGACTCCCTTCCCAACCACAACTTCCCTTTCATGCCCCTCGACTCTTATAACTGCTATCTGGTTTCTGTACAAATTGTAAATAGTCTTTCGCTCCCTGTATGTAGCCCCTGCCACCTTCAGAATTTGGAAGAGAGTATTCCAGTCGACATGGTCAAAAGCTTTCTCTAAGCCTACAAATGCTAGACACCTAGGTTTGCCTTTCCTTAATCTATTTTCTTAGATAAGTCGTAGGGTCAGTATTGTCTCACGTGTTCCAACATTACGGAATCCAGACTGATCTTCCCCGAGGTCGGCTTCTGCCAGTTTTTCCATTCGTCTGTAAAGAATTCGTGTTAGTATTTTGCAGCAGTGGCTTATTAAACTGATAGTTCGGTAACTTTCACATCTGTCAGCAACTGCTGTCTTTGGGATTGGAATTATTATATTCTTCTTGTAGGCTGACGGTATTTAGCCTGTCTCATACATCTTGCTCACTAGATGGTAGGGTTCAGTTAGGCCTGGCTCTCCCAAGGCTGTCAGTAGTTCTAATGGAATGTTGTCTACCCCCAGGGCCTCGTTTCGACTTAGATCTTCCAGTGCTCTGTCAAACTCTTCACGCAGTATCATATCTCCTATTTCATCTTCATCTACATTCTCTTCCATTTCTGTAATACTGTCCTCCAGAACATCGCCCTTGTATAGACCTTCTGTATACTCCTTCCACCTTTCTGCTTTCCCTTCTTTGCTTAAAACTGGGTTTCCATCTGAGCTCTTGATATTCAAGCAAGTCGTTCTCTTTTTTCCAAAGGTCTCTTTAATTTTCCTGTAAGCAGTAAGCTCCTAGTGATATGCGCCTCTACACCCTTACATTTGTCATCTAGCCATCCCTGCTTAGACATTTTTCACTTCCTGTAGATCTTATTTTTGAGACGTTTGTATTCCTTTTTGCCTGCTTCATTTAAGGCATTTTTATATTTTCTCCTTTCATGAATTAAATTCAATATCTCTTCTGTTACCCAAGGATTTCTTATAGCTCTCGTGTTTTACCTACTTGATCCTCTGCTGCCTTCACTATTTCATCCCTCAAAGCTACCCATTCTTCTTCTACTGTATTTCTTTCCCCCATTCTTGTCAATCGTTCCCTAATGCTCACCCTGAAGCTGTGTACAACCTCTGGTTCTTTCAGTTTATCCAGGACCCATCTCCTCAAATTCCTACCTTTTTGCAGTTTCTTCAGTTTAAATCTACAGTTCATAACCAATAGATTGTGGTCCAGAGTCCACATCTGCCCCTGGAAATGTCTTAGAATCTAAAACCTGTTTCCTGAATCTCTGTTTTAGCATTATATCTGAGACCTTCCAGTATCTCCAGGCTTCTTCCATGTATACAACTTTCGTTTATTATTCTTGAACCAAGTGTTAGCTATGATTAAGCTACGCTCTGTGCAAAATTTTACCAGGCGGCTTCCTCTTTCATTCCTTAACCCAATTCCATATTCACCTATCAAAGTATTTTATCTGCGAGAGACATCGTACACAACAGCACGCGATTACTTGCGTGACACCACCAGGATTTTAGTTCCAACGACTCGCCTCAGTTGGACCGTGAATCTATTATCTACCGCCTAAAAACTTTTTATTTGCAGCTCTTAGTGACCCTTCGTCACTGCATGCATCACCCAAATCACCGGTATACGCTTCAGAAAAGTAAGTACTTTCAGGCCAATACTTCCATTTAAGTCGAGCAAAATACATTTGCGCATGTGGTTTTGTGAAAGCTAGGTTTCTTCGAAGTATACACTAGCCTTATCCTCAGCAAATAATAAATGTACTGCACACAAAATTTCTATCTTGAAGCAGCAATGTCTGTGCAATCAATTAAAAGTTTTGTTCACCATTACACTTTCTGTATCAAAAACCAAGTGACGGGAAAGACAACGAGCGGAGGGAGGTCTCTGAGCCAAGACTATTTTTTTCTCCAATGTCACCTTGTATTTTTGTAGCCATAGGATACTCTTATTGGTTGTGGTATCTTAGTACAGTTCTAAGCACTAACAGTTTGCCAAAATCGTCACATTCCGTAGATTTTCCGGTTTCATTTATATCCCTTTCTTGAAGAATGAAAACCCTTGCTCACATCTAAAGATTCTTCCGACGTTACTGCACTACTAATACGGAATACAGTTGATACAGAAATACTAAATGCACTTACACAAAATTTGTATTACTCCTAATTTCTTCACTGTTAGCCATATCAGTAAAGTGCTTCAGCACATTCGATAAGACGATTTTAGGTTGTTTTAGAATGTATTTTCACCTTCTACGCAGGCACGTGCTTCTGCATTTCGCTCAGGCTCTAGAGATAGAGGATACCATAACGATATAGGAATTCATCAAGTCGTTCCAGGGGGTCGAACAAATACAGCAGAAGACAGTCGATCGAACGAGGTATGACTGACTGCCGAATGTGGTCACTATAGCAATTGTGGAACACCACCAGAACCTCGCCTCTTTCATACGCCAGACAATAAAAAAAAGAGAATTATAGCAGTGTATGGCAGGCAGAAATGTTGGAGGGAGTGCCCAAGGGATAGCAACCATAAATAGGGACCCCATGTAACACGAGGTAATTTAGAAACTCGAAGAAGAGGAGTATCCATCTTCAGCATTAATCTCCGCAATTTGACGAACCCTACATGATGAAAGTACTCAGTGAACTCGGACTCATGTCGCAAAAGAAAATGAAATGTTCAAATGTGTGTGAAATGTTATGGGCCTTAACTGCTAAGGTCATCAGTCCCTAAGCTTACACACTACTTAACCTAAATTATCCTAAGGACAAACATACACACCCATGCTTGAGGGAGGACTCGAACCTCCGCCGGCATGCCGCAAAAGTCGAACGACAACACAGCATCTGAAGAACACAGGCATGTGGAACCAGTTCGTTCACTAAGTACAAGAATTCATGTTTTCAGGGCGGAAAACTACACATCAGTATCTTTTCACAGTGGACGCTCTGGACACGCTGTACGCTGCTGCGGAGTAAGAACGCGACTTTTCGTTGATTACTACGCCCCTAGACGTCAACCATCCCAACAGTTCTACTTACGACAGTCAACTGGATGCGACTGTAGTCGACCTGCAGGGCCAAACCCATTGCTGTACCTTGGACAAGGGCAATCCTCAACATACCGTAGCCATACCACATTGCAAAACGAGGTACCAGCTACTCGCTTAACCGCTGACCTCAGAAAAGCTAGGTGTGGCGACCATCTGTGGAGGAGAGGCCACCACGGATGCAAATCCTCCATGGACGACAATGAACAATTTGCTAAGAAATCTCAGTGACATCGTCATCGACGGCCAAACCGTCTGGACACTAGTCGACTCAGGAGATTCCTGTACTGTCGGATGCTTATCATCATCAAATAAAGGTGACTATCAGAATGAGATTTTCACTCTGCAGTGGAGTGTGCGCTGATATGAAACTTCTGGCAGATTAAAACTGTGTGCCCGACCGAGACTCGAACTAGGGACCTTTGCCTTTCGCGGGCAAGTGCTCTACCAACTGAGCTACCGAAACACGACTCTCGCCCGGTACTCACAGCTTTCTGCTTGGTTCGCAGGAGAGTTTCTGCAAAGTTTGGAAGGTAGGAGACGAGGTACTGGCAGAAGTAAAGCTGTGAGTAGCGGGCGTGAGTCGTGCTTCGGTAGCTCAGTTGGTAGAGCACTTGCCCGCGAAAGGCAAAGGTCCCGAGTTCGAGTCTCGGTCGGGCACACAGTTTTAATCTGCCAGAAGTTTCAAAGGTGAGTATTTTCTGTGGTATGAAAGTGAGTCTGCTGAAAGTCGAAAACGGGAAAAACGTCTAGCCAACAGGAACATGTGTTATAAGAATATCAATGACAAAAAATTGTTCAAATGGCTCTGAGCACTATGGGACTGAACATCTGAGGTCATCAGTACCCTAGAACTTAGAACTACTTAAACCTAACCAACCCAAGGACATCACACACATCCACGCCCGAGGCAGGATTCGAACCGCGACCGTAGCAGTCGCGCGGTTCCGGACTGGAGCTCCTAGAACCACTCTGCCACCACCGCCGGCCTCTGTCAATGACAAAACACCGCCCTCCGGATTAGTTGTTTTAACAGAATTTCGTCGTAATGTTGTTCACTCGTGGGATTAGTTGCAGACGTCACAAGAAGTCGTAGATTTTAGATCACAGCTCCAGATCGACGAAGGCGTACCTGCACGAACACACAAAAAGACTGGGGTGGACAGTTGTTTGTCATTGACGACGTTGTTATTCCGTCATAGTTAGCGAGGCTAATTCCAGTTGCCAACTGAAACACTCATTTCAACTGTAAAGCTTCTGTTTGTAGCAAAAACCTACTCATATTCACAAAGGAAATCTACATGGCAGCGATGATCATAAGTACTGTAAGTATAGTTGGATCACCATCTATAACTTGCACCCCAACTCATCCGAAAAGGTATGCGCATAGGGATAGCTGAACCAGTCCAGGAAGGGCTGGTTAGTGATACTGACGAGGCATTGTGCTCCACTATCACTACAGATAAAACAGAGGAGCAAGCAGCTATCGAACTGTCAATAGCATCTGGTTTGACTGCGGAGCAACACTGGCGATAGTCATCCCTCACCAGTTTTCGGATCCTTTCAAACTGGGGAAAAGACAGATCAAATAGTGCACGGTAACGCCGTATCAATAGTGGGTATCAACCTCCAATTAGACAGAGCTAGTATAAAGTGTTTCCGTCTGAATGATGGATAATCCGGCATGATATGGGGAAGATGCTGCGAGATGACATCACTGAAATTTCAGGAAGCCCTTGCACCTCTCCTGTGGTCTACGTAAAGAAGAAAGATGGGACATTGCATCTTTCCATCAACTAATGATGACTGAACAAAATCACGAAGAAAAGTGTCTATCCGTATCTTACATTGCTGACACTCTAGGCTACCTGAAAAAGCAAAATATTTCACAACTGCGGGCATGCAGGCAGACTAGTGGCAAATCGAGATTGGTAGACTGGGTGGGAAAACACTGTATTAATAACTCCTCATGGCCTCTTGAGTTTAAAGTATTAAGTTTTTGACTGCGTAATACTCTACACACCTTTGAACATGTAACGGATAATCTTACTTGAACCTTCAATGGACGATGTGTCATTGGTGTCTTAATGAGACTGACACTATTTTGAAGACGTTTGACAAGCATCTAAGGCTCCTGACAAAGGAATTTAGGTGTGTTCAGACTACAGACCACCACTTGAATCAGAGGAACTGCCTCTTTACCAGCCAATAAATAAAAAATTAGTAGCATGTTGTGAATTGGATGGAGTCCTTACCAATCCAGAGAAAATAAGGTCAGTCACAGATTTTCCGACTCCTCAATACATTCACAGTGTGAGAAATTTTCTCAGAATGTGTTCAGACTACTGGCAATTCATAAAGGAATTCTGTACCGAACCGCATTCCTTTCAGGAACTACTGCAGATATGCACCAAATTTTCCTGGACAGAGATGCGAGATAGATCTTACCCTGCCCTTACGGAGGCTCTGACATTTTTTCCAGTTTCAGCGTTGTGTGACGAGAAGATCGAGACGGAATTTCGCACCGACACTAGTGGGTAGGGGTTAGATGCAGTTCTAGTGCAAATTCATGAAGGTACTGAGAAGGTGATACCTTATGCTTCCAGAGTATTGTCTCGTTCTGAAATTAACTACTGTAAGACTGAGAAAGTGTGCTTTGCAGTTGTCTTGACTATCAAAAAATTATGGCTTCGTTTATCTGGCAAACCATCCATTTTTGTGACAGACCACCATTTTTTTATGCTAGTTGACTAACCTGAAAGATTCATCAGTTTGGATGGTAGATGGGCACCGAGGCTTCAGGACTATACACAAAAGTCGATGCAAACAGAAGGACGCTAACTGCCTTAAGAGGAATACTTTGGCGGAACTCAGCAGTGTGGATGAATTATCAGTCATCGCAGTACTGCATGAAGTTGCTGCTGAAACCTATAGAAACTCTGAAGGAAGAGGAACCGACCAAAGGAGAATTCCAGTTAACAAACTGAGTATTTCCTGGCAGATTAAAACGGTGTGCCGGACCGAGACTCGAACTCGGGACCTTTGCCTTTCGCGGACAAGTGCAAGCACACCGTTTTAATTTGCTAGGAAGTTTCATATCAGCGCACACTCCGCTGTAGAGTGATAATTTCATTCTAGAAACTGAGTATTGTTTAAGATGAACTATGATACAAAGTGGTGGAAATGATTGCTCATCGCCCCAGCTCATCTGTGGCTATTTATCCCGAAGTATTTTCGTGACACATTTGGTCACCTGGGATTCATGAAGACTTGTGGTTGATCAAGGGACTCTTGCATAGACTAGAGGAGTTCACCCATGGATCTACTTAACTTCAAGAAGTTTCACGATTCAAATGGCACTTCAGGGAAATGCAACCCCTTAAGTGGCTTGAATCTTCTAAGAAAGATTACTATTTATTAGTGAATTAGCCCATGAATTATTATCAGAATCTGACTTCATTCAGCTACAGAAAAGTTCCTGATTTCGCTGATAATTCCAAAACTAACAAATTCCAAGGAATGTATGAATTGCAAGGAGTAAAACACAGTAGCTCTTATTCAATAGTTTTCCTCAGTATTTCTTAGGTAAAACTCTTTAGCGTGACTTTCAGCGTAGCAGATATACAAATGAGCTACTAATGGTAAGCAAAAATGTCTGCATTAACACAACTTCGATTACATTTCATACATAATACATCCATGGCTGAGCTTTTCCCTAACCATCCTTGAATGGTAATACATTAATAATAAAATCTAGCATTTTGCTACATAATTAACAGGATTTCAAGATGAACACCAACGCAAGGTTACAATGGATTAAGTTTTGTATTAATTTATTCAGCGATGTTCTGTTCAAGTCTCCAAGGTCACTGACCCGCAGTATAGCTGCTATCGCTGATCGCTTCTTAGGGAGCCAGTTTCTCGATCCACTGATCAACCAGGGCAGCATAGCTTTCACAAGTGACATTTCTGCAATATGTTTACCAGCATTCACGAAATCTCCCCACACCGGTTGTTTGTTCAAGTCTCAGCAATAATTGTAGCCATCGTGGTCATTTACCCATGCACTAGATAATGCCAACAAATCGAGAAGAGTGCTTAGGCAAACATTCACAGAATCCAGACAGAATCAGACGCAGTGATCACTGGTTAGGTTTCTGGCGATCAGTTCGACACTATGTGAGACACTGAAGGGAATTCCAATAATGGAAGCACTTGCTACAGTTACCTCCTGGGGATCTGGTTCCAATTCCGCCTGGAGCAGCATCATTCCACCGAAGTGGAATCGACTCGAGGGGTGGTTCCCGATGTCTGCAAACTGGAGTCGATGTGTAACAGTGTACGCTGACGACCTCACCTTTTATACTGTCGACAAATCTGTGTCCATTTTCAAAGTTCTAGAAACTATAAAATTCCATGTAGAAGACATCATTCTGAAACACTTAGCACGGCATGTGATGATCGCTGGTCGTGAAAAATTTTGCCAGTCGATGTTAGTAAGAAAGGTAATATGCTGCGACAGCATATACAAGGATGACAACTGCATACTATCTAAAGTAGAAGGGCCTCACAGAACACTTTAATAAGACGTTGGCAGATATGCTCTCGATGTACGTTGACGTCGAACAGACAGTTTGGGATCTTTGTTTTCCATTTTAATTCATTTAAAGCATATTTAGAGACCACTGATAGTACTTTAAATCAAATCATAAATTTACAGTTTTTCGTGACACAACATTTTGTCTAATTTGATCAGGTTCTTTGTTTTTGTAATCTGCCTTTTAAAATCATGTAGATTGTTTTGTTGGCTATTATGTTTAATTTTTTGTTCTTACATCAGTTGTTTATCTGTTTTAATAGCCTGTTTGATTTACTTTCTAGGTGACATCTTGGGTCGGTCGCTACTATCGCCAATAAATTGTCTGCGTAAGCAATGACTCTACTTGTGTGTTCACTTTCCTCGATCAGTTGTAGTAATGGTTCCCAGGCTATATCTCTAAAAATTGGCCCATACATAGTGCTCTACGGACATCCGTTACAAGGGGAGGTCGCCAATCGGGACACGCCGAGTTCACCCAAATTGCGTGTGTGGAAGGAGGTGGGTATCCACATCACGTGCCTTAAATATTTCGCTTGAGTGGGCCTTAGGAAAGGAGAATATGCCCTCGAAAGTTTTTCCGATAGCCCTATATAGCTTATTCATCGCGCTCTTTGTTATTAATGGCGTAGCGTAATGGTCAAGCGCATTGCATACGAAACAGGCGACCTGAGATCAAACTCAGGTACTTCCTAATTTTTCTTCTGTTTTTTTTTGTCATTTTATTTCGTTTCTTCAGATTGTTCAATTATTTACCGTAGAATTTAAATACATTCAAGCTTTCTAATCAAATATAAAACAATCATATCTGTAAATGACGTAGAAAAAGGTTAGAAAATAAAATATTATTCTTATTATGTATATGACGCTAACAGACGTTACCCTAGCTGACCGCTGGAATCGCAAGCGTCGCGTCAGCTATCAGACGGTAGTGGATTTCTCAACAGTGAGTGTCGCGACTGTATGTATTAGACCGTGCTTCTGTTGTCAGTTCGCAACGACTCGTGGAGCTGTGAGTATCGTCATGCCAAAATCAAACATGGAAACCCAACAAAAAGTGACTGATAATCTCGAAACGTTGGATGAAGATTTCAAAGCAAACTTCACCAGTCCTCTTTCCTACGCTTTTTCAATTAACACTACTGGTCATTAAAATTGCTACACCACGAAGATGACGTGCTACAGACGCGGAATTTAACCGACAGGAAGAAGATGCTGTGATATGCAAATGATTAGCTTTTCAGAGCATTCACACAACATTGGCGCCGATGGCGACAACTACAACGTGCTGACATGAGGAGAGTTTCCATCCGATTCCTCATACATAAACAGCAGTTGACCGGCGTTGCCTGGTGAAACGTTGTTGTTATGCCTCGTGTAACGAGGAGAAATGCGTACCATCACGTTTCCGACTTCGATAAAGGTCGGATTGTAGCCTATCGCGATTGCGGTTTATCGTATCGCGACATTGCTGTTCGCGTTGGTCGAGATCCAATGACTGTTAGCAGAATATGGAATCGGTGGGTTCAGGAGGGTAATACGGAACGCCGTGCTGGATCCCAACAGCCTCGTATCACTAGCAATCGAGATGACAGGCATCTTATCCGCATGGCTGTAACGGATTGTGCAGCCATGTCTCGATCCCTGAGTCAAGAGATGTGGACGTTTGCAAGACAACTTCCATCTACACGAACAGTTCGACGACGTTTGCAGCAGCATGGACTATCAGCTCGGATACCATGGCTGCGGTTACACTTGACGCTGCATCAAAGACAAGAGCGCCTGCGATGGTGTACTCAACGATGAACCTGGGTGCACGAATGGCAAAACCTCATATTTGGGATGAATCCAGATTCTGTTTACAGCATCATGATGGTCGCATCCGTGTTTGGCGTCATCGCGGTGAACGCAAACTGCGTGTATTCGTCATCGCCATACTGGTGTATCACCCGGAATGATGGTAGGGTGCCACTGATTACACGTCTCGGTCACCTCTTTTTCGCACTGACGGCACTTTGAACAGTGGACGTTACATTTCAGATGTGTCACGACCCGTGGCTCTACCCTTCATTCGATCCCGGCGAAACCCTACATTTCAGCAGGATAATGCACGACCGCAAGTTGCAGGTCCCGTATGGGCCTTTCTGGATACAGAAAATGTTCGACTGCTGCCCTGGCCAGCACATTCTCCTGATCTCTCGCCAACTGAAAACGTCTGGTAAATGGTGGCCGAGCAACTGTCTCGTCACAATACGCCAGTCACTACTCCTGATGAACTGTGGTTTCGTGTTGAAGCTGCATGGGCAGCTGTACCTGTACACGGCATCCAAGTTTTTTTTGTCTCAATGCCCAGGCGTATCAAGGCCGTTATTACGGCGAGAGGTGGTTGTTCTGGCTACTGATTTTTCAGGATTTATGCACCCAAATTGCGTGAAAATGTAGTCACATGTCAGTTCTAGTATAATGTATTTGTCCAATGAATACCTGTTTATCATCCGCATTTCATCTTAGTGTAGGAATTTTAATGGCCTGTAGTTTTTGAGTTGCTCTTTGAGTTGATGCGTCATTTATGATTTAAGTTAAATATAATAAGTGCTACAAAGCCTTGAAACTCTACATTTACCTTGAAACATTTAGTATACGATTAGTGACTCGCCTTAAACTAAAGTGAGAATGAGTTCATGGAACAGTAAGAGCGAAAAACGTGTAACAGTAATGTCTAAAGGTTAATACTTTAAACCGAAGTTCGAATCATGAAGAAAAAACTGATATAAGAATCAAATAAGCTTGATCAGATGATTTAACATTTGGCATGAAAGTACTATAATTTGGAACTCGTCAAAAACTCACTTGCGGCTAGCGAACTGTGTTTTCCTGCAGATGTCATGCAAATAAAAATAATAATAATAATAATAATAATAATAATAATAATAATAATAATAACACGTTTGTATAACAGGCAGAATGATCACACTGAGTAAGTTGCAGATACAGTAAATGACAAGTTTCAATGTATTGATAGAATCTGAAAAATCTCCTATATAAAGAAAATTTTTACGAGCGTCATTGAATGCTGTTCAAGAACATGGGATCTACATCATGTTGGAGCAATAGCAGCCATTGATAGTACGCAGATACGGGCTGTGAGACTGCTCATGGGTTACTTAGAGAGACGAGAAAGCATCAGGAAAATGCTGTATAATCTAAAATAATCTAAACCAGCAGAGAAATGAAGGAGCACGCTTAATGTCTACGTACAATGTCGCACGAATTAATTGCCGAAGGAGAAATTTTGAACAATTTTTCATTGAGTACATACCCTCAATATTCCATTCGCGAATGGAAAGCTAAGAAACTGTAAAATACGGTAAAATAAATGTACCCTCTACCTCATTCTTTGCAACGATATGCTTAATTCGAGTAGAAGGAAATACGCAGGAATTATAGTTTTAAAATACGTTCGTATCCATCTGCCAACTGCGGCTAGGAACATGTCTCACAAATTATGCTAGGTTATTTTTCAACATCATATTACTAAAACGCAAAAGTGCGCAAAATACTATTGTAATATAAAATCTTTAATATAGTTTCTTTATTACTCAGCCGGCTCCCTTTCAGTGTCCGATGAGCGCATAAAAAGTGGTATAAACACTGCAGTTATGTGATCATTTTAAAGTTCGGGTGTAATAACTTTGAATCACTTACCTGCTATATGTCCGCATGTTCCGAGCGAGTTGGAGAAACGGATAAGCGAATCATAGAAGACGGATGTTGTCTGAATGAGAAACAACAACAGCGACGCTACTCGATAGCGGAATTCGCGCCAGAGAGGTTACGTAATCCCGAGAAACGCCTTGAGGGCGCAACGGAACACGAACTCGGAGACAAATTTCCTGTAAACCGTCCTTAAGGAAGACGTACCGCTTAAACGTGATTGTGAATAAGTAATCGTTCCGTTTGGAGAGAATCCACAGTTCTTTTCAGATCAGTCTCGTTATTACAGGAGAGAACTACGTCTAAAAGCACCGAAAAGAAAGTTCTTAAGCATGCAACAAGCAAATAGCACTGAACCGACGAGAGCCGTTCGTTTGTCGAGGCACTTAATGATAGGTTGATACCTACTTCTAATATCGTGATTGAGTTAGCGTGAAAGAGATGTCACAGAAGAGCTGAGAACAGAAACGTGGCAGTCATAAATGTAGGCTCGTGCAAAGAAGAGGCGAGAAGGGTTAATATCTCTGAGCACAAAGAGAATCTGGTATCAGAAGAGTGAAAGTGCTTCAAAAGTATCGTCACTGACTTTCTTGAGTGTATGTAATTTTTGTCGAATGAATTTAATAAAAATCCATTTGTCAGATAGATGCATATGTTCAGGTGCTATTCAGACAGAGAAAAACACTGAAATTAAGAGAAAATAAAAAACCTTCTGTTAGCTATGTTTTTTTTAGAAAATTATTATTAGAAGTAGTTTTCATGCCTAAGCGAAATTCGCGTATTCTACGTCATTTCACAGAAAAAAGAGTGTTCTTGAGGCAGATCATACCGACAAACATCTGTTTAATAATGTAACATAAATACTTGAAATACTGTTTCTCGAATCGTTTCCTAATGTTGCAAGCAAGATAATAATTGTTCTGAATGTGGTGTCACCGCCAGACACCACACTTGCTAGGTGGTAGCCTTTAAATCGGCCGCGGTCCGGTAGTATACGTCGGACCCGCGTGTCGCCACTATCAGTGATTGCAGACCGAGCGCCGCCACACGGCAGGTCTAGAGAGATTTCCTAGCACTCGCCCCAGTGGTACAGCCGACTTTGCTAGCAATGGTTCACTGATAAATTACTCTCTCATTTGCCGAGACGATAGTTAGCATAGCTTTCAGCTACGTCATTTGCTACGACCTAGCAAGGCGCCATTATCAATTGCTATTTATCTTGTGATGCATGAACCGTCAGACCGATGTTCACCAATTATGGATTAAAGTTAAGTATTCCAGAAGCTACGTACTATTTTTGCTACTATAAAGACCTTGTCCTGTTCCAGACCTCACGCCAGCCTGCGTGAGCTTAAACGCGTGCCCTTCGGCCTCCCGTCCTAGTGGATTGGCTGTCTTGCCAGTCCACAAAACTGATCATTAGAGTTTTTAGACGATAATCAATGTTTAGAGAAACGACTTTCGTTTTCTTACTGGTATTTCAAATACAAGTCCTCTAAATTTAACGTAATGATTAACGTAATCAACTCACTAATAAGTTAACGTACAATGTTTATAAACTGAGTGCATTCTGCATTACCACCACTACAGCACTCTATTGTCGACTGTATGGAAATGTGTCACGTATTGGATGATATTTGTATGTGTATGGTAGTAATTATTTTGTCTAAATGTTGATATTTAGATTCCTTATCTGGCACTGAAAAAGGCAAATAATTCCTTTATGAAACTTTTATTTTTGTGTATTTTCAGCTGCTAACCGATTTGCAAATTATTATTGGTTCAATACATGAAAATTCCGCCCCCCATGAACCATGGACCTTGCCGTTGGTGGGGAGACTTGCGCGCCTCAACGATACAGATGGCCGTGCCGTAGGTGCAACCACAACGGAGGCGTATCTGTTGAGAGGCCAGACGAACGTGTGGTTCCTGAAGAGGGGCAGCAGCCTTTTCAGTAGTTGCAGGGGCCACAGTAAGGCTGATTGACTGATCAGGCCTTGTAACACTAACCGGAACGGCCTTGCTGTGCTGGTACTGCGAACGGCTGAAAGCAAGGGGAAACTACAGCCGTAATTTTTCCCTAGGGCATGAAGGTTTACTGTATGATTAAATGATGATGGCGTCCTCTTGGATAAAAAATTCCGGAGGTAAAATAGTCCCCCATTCGGATCTCCGGGCGGGGACTACTCAGGGGGACGTCGTTATCAGGAGAATGAAAACTGCCGTCCTACGGATCGGAGCGTGTAGTATCAGATTCCTTAATCGGGTAGGTGGGTTAGAAAATTTAAAAAGGGAAATGGATAGGTTAAAGTTAGATATAATGTGATTTAGTGAAGTTCGGTGGCAGGAGTAACAAGACTTTTCGTCAGGTGAATACTGGGTTATAAACACAAAATCAAATAGGGGTAATGCAGGAGTAGGTTTAATACCGAATAAAAAAATAGGAGTGCAGGTAAGCTACTACAAACAGAATAGTGAACGCATTATTGTGACCAAGATAAACACGAAGCCCACACATACTACAGTAGAACAAGTTTATATGCCAACTAGCTCTGCAGATGATGAAGAAATTGAAGAAATGTATGAGGAGATAAAAGAAATTATTCAGATAGTGAAGGGAGACGAAAATTTAATAGTCATGGGTGACTGGAATTCGATAGTAGGAAAAGGAAGAGAAGGAAATTTAGCAGGTTGATATGGATTGTGGGGGAGGAAATGAAACAGGAAGCTGCCTGGTAGAATTTTGCACAGAGCATAAATTAATCTTAGCTAACACTTGGTTCAAGAATCATAAAAGATGGTTGTATACATAGAGGAGGCCTGGAGATAATGACAGGTTTCAGATATATTATATAATGGTAAGACAGAGATTTAGGAACCAGATTTTAAATTGTAAGACATTTCCGGGTGCAGATGTGGACTCTGACCACAATATATTGGTTATGAACTGTATATTAAAACTGAAGAAACGGTAAAAAGTTGGGAATTTAAGGAGATGGGTCCTGGATAAACTGACTAAACCAGAGATTATGCAGAGATTTAGGGAGAGTATAAGGGAAAAATTGACAAGAATGGGGGAGAGAAATACAGTAGAAGAAGAATGGGTAGCTTTGAGGGATGAAGTAGTGAAGGCAGCATGGGATCAAGTAGGTAAAAAGACGAGGGCTAGTAGAAATCCTTGGGTAACAGAAGATATATTGAATTTAATTGATGAAAGGAGAAAATATAAAAATGCAATAAATGAAGCAGACAAAAAGGAATACAAATGTCTCAAAAATGAGATCGACAGGAAGTGCAAAATGGCTAAGCAGGGATGGCTAGAGGATAAATGTAAGGATGTAGAGGTGCATATCACTAGGAGTTAGATAGATACTGCCTACAGGAAAATTAAAGCGACCTTTGGAGAAAAGAGAACCACTTGCTTGAATATCAAGAGCTCAGATGGAAACCCAGTTCTAAGCAAAGAAAGGAAAGCAGAAAGGTGTAAGGAGTATATAGAGGGTCTATACAAGGGCAATGTACGTGAGGACAATATTATGGAAATAGTAGAGGTTGTAGATGAAGGTGAAATGGGAGATACGATACTGCGTGAAGAGTTCGATGGAGCACTGAAAGACCTGAGTTGAAACAAGGCCCCGGGAGTAGACAATATTCCATTAGAACTACTGACAGCGTTGAGAGAGCCACTCCTGACAAGCTCTACCATCTGGTGAGCAAGATGTATTAGACAGGCGAAATACCATCAGACTTCAAGAAGAATATAATAATTCCAATCACAAAGAAAGCAGGTGTTGACAGATGTGACAATTACCTAACTCTTAGTTCAATAAATCACAGCTGCAAAATACTAACGCAAATTCTTTACAGACGAATGGAAAAACTGGTAGAAGCGGAAGTTGAGGAAGATCAGTTTGGATTCAGTAGAAATATTGGAACACGTGAGGCAATACTGACCTTACGACTCGCCTTAGAAGAAACGTTAAGGATAGGCAAACCTACGTTCGTAGCATCTGTAGACTTAGGGAAAGCTTTTGACACTGTTGACTGGGATACTCTCTTTCAAATTCTAAAGGTGGCAGTGGTAAAATACAGGGAGCGAAAGTCTATTTACAATTTGTACAGAAACCAGATAGCAGTGATAAGAGTCGAGGGGCATGAAAGGGAAGCAGTGGTTGGGAAGTGTGTGAGACAGGGTTGTAGCCTCTCCCCGATGTTATTCAATATGTATATTGAGCAATCAGTAAAAGAAACGAAAGAAAAATACGGAGTAGGTATTAAAATCCATGGAGAAGAAATGAAAACTTTGAGGTTCGCCGATGACATTGTAATTGTGTCAGAGACAGCAAAGGACTTGGAATAGCAGTTGAGCGGAATGGACAGTGTCTTGAATAGAGGATATAAGACGAACATCAACAAAAGCAAAACGAGGATAATGGAGTGTAGTCGAATTAAGTCTGGTGATGCTGAGAGAATTAGATTAGGAAATGAGACGCTTAAAGTAGTAAATGAGTTTTGCTATTTGGGGAGTAAAATAACTGATGATGGTCGAAGTAGAGAAGACATAAAATGTAGACTGGCAATGGCAAGGAAAGCGTTTCTGAAGAAGAGAAATTTGTTAACATCGAGTATAGACTTGAGTGTCAGGAAGTCGTTTCTGAAAGTATTTGTATGGAGTGAGCCATGTATGGAAGTGAAACGTGGACAACAAATATTTTAGACAAGAAGAGAATAGAAGCTCACGAAATGTGTTGCTACAGAAGAATGCTGAAGATTAGATGGGTAGATCACATAACTAATGAGGAGGTACTGAATAGAATTGGAGAGAAGAGAAACTTGTGGTACAACTTGACTAGAAGAAGGGATCGGTTGGTAGGGCATATTCTGAGGCATCAAGGGATCACCAATTTAAAAATTGGAGGGCATCGTGGAGGGTAAAAATTGTAGAGCGAGACCAAGAGATGAATAAACTAAGCAGATTCAGAACGATGTAGGTTGCAGTAGGTACTGGGAGATGAAGAAGCTTGCACAGGATAGAGTAGCTTGGAGAGCTGCATCAAACCAGTCTCAGGACTGAAGACCACAGCAACAACAACAATACAAGAAAATGGATAGACTTGAACTGCGACCCAACCGACCCAGTTCGCAATTAAAAATATAATACCTAATCGATACTGGGATGTCAGGAAGGCAGTACACCAACTAGTAGTGCTAATGAAAGAAAAATAAGGAACATATTAATTCATAGAGTAGTAGGCAGTGCGCCAGAATTCTATCATTTAGATCATTTGTCATGACTGTTCAACCGCTGCAGTTACAATCTTAGTAATTATCTGCTTTGATACCTAAACCAGCATATTTTTCACTTTTGTTACATATTTATTGATTTATCATGGACGCTACCTGACCAACCACTTCTTAGTCTGCCATACTATTAAGTAATGTAAGAGAAATACTGAAACAGATAAAACTGAACAGATAAAACTTGACAGTCTGAGGAGTCACTTTCTTCTATGAGAAACTCCGAAATGGGTTGACTTGTAAGCATTAGGCTACATCTATTTTGGAACTGCTAAGTAACTTTTATTTGAAATGTCCTTCACAGAACTTTAAAAATAATAGGCAGTCGATAAATTCTGTCGAAAGTTGTTCATATTTTATTTAGTTGTACCAGTGACGCTAGCAAGAATCGGAAAGCCAAGTCTTAACTTCACCTTGTGCAAGGAATAAAGAAGGGTGATAACAGGCTCCATCCAGCGAATAAATAACCGAAGGTAGAAGAGAGAAGAAAGGTAAGAAAACGGCATCTCACCCATACAATTATGGAAATATATCTTAACACATGCTACTTTTTTCTTTTTTTCCGCGGTAATTGTTGCTCGAAAACTGGCCTATAGAGAAAACAAAATCTTATTTGTTCCTTCCTAGAAACTACAGAATTTTCAGACGTAACGCTACAAGATATATAACGGCATTCAACACAAATGACACTAAAGAGTCTTCTGCGCCATTGTATTGTGTATTTACAAAAGTTGACAACATTCGAATGTCCACACTCTCTGACACAAGTTTTCCGCTGCGTTCCGTTAACAACCTAAGGCTTCCAGAGCTAAACTTGAAATGAACAAAAAGCACATTTTTTTTATTTTCATCATTATATACTAAATTTCACTCACTTACTCTTAAAAGGAACTGATGTCCTAACGTTATTTTTTTAAAAAAAAGTGAGAACCAAAAGTCATTACAGGTATGGACAGTTCGATGTAAAGACAGCAGATGTTGGTACGAATAAAAGTATCATTACTTATACAGGATTTTAAATCAAGATTTGTAACCTTAATCCAAGGGCCCTTTTTATTTCTCTTAAACAGTTATGAGCCCAAACAACCTAATATGATTGATACTGATTAAAACGTGAACATCTTTACAAAAAAAAAATTAAACTCGCTGTTGTGTCATTCTCTGTGAAATACAGCCGTGAAGGAGCTATGAATTGCATGCAGCATGTTAACTACGGGTGTAAGCAAAAACTACGTTTAAAATTAGGGACCTCAGAAATGCTACTCTGAAACGAACTCTAACCAGAAACACCTAGCATGTCAGCTATACCACTCAAAATACGGCCAAGAATCAAATAATGTGTGTCGAAAGGATCCCATAGGTTGGAAAACTAGTGCACAGTAACTCACAGTACGCGAAACGTGTAGAGATTTTAACGTATATGTGTTGAAAGTACAGAAGATACGTTTTCATTGTCACAACAGTGCACATTCTGTTGATCATGGAGACGTGCCATTATCATTAATGGTATCTGTAAATCAAATTTATTACATTTCTCCTTTTGATGAATATCTGGTTTCTTCACATAGGTGAACTGGTATGGCAAATGTTATCCTGAGACCCTACAGATGAATATAAAAAATCAGTTTCCATATTGTTCTCATAGTAATTTCGACTCATACGCAAGCAGTTAACATTACGTAAACAATACAGGAGAGGAGAGCAAAAAGCAGGGCTTGATTAAATTTTCTGTAGTGTAGTCCACCTTATTTTATTTAATAGCATTATGGGATAACAGCATATATATCAAGGAAAATGTAGGATGCTTTGGACTACGGATGACAGAGTAGGTTTCTACATACTTGAACAATACTTTCAAGTCATATATATTTTGCGTAGAAGGTTGTTACCATTCCCAGTCGAACGGTACAGATCCACACAAGAACCCTTAACATCAGTAATTTTTATTTTCATGAAAACTTTTACATTTTCAAACTTCTTTATATTGCCTCAAAGCTATAATTACGGAAAACAGTCTCTCTTCATATGTGGTGGAACTTCAGATACACCTGAGACACAACACTGATTTCAACAACACATAAAACATACCTGATTTTTTCGCTGACACCAGTCTTTGATTTGTTAGTAAAATTACTTTATTTTCATAAAATTTACACCACAGTACTCATCAAACAATTTACCTTTTTCTACCCTTACGTCTGAAGACTACTGAAATATAGCATGCTTCTCCATATCATCATTTTATTTATGGCGATGCTCTACATCGATGAAGAGGTTTCAGAAACGCTTAACGCCATTTATAGATACACTTAATGATGGGATAGTGTCAATTCATTGCAGTACTGTTGACCTGACCTGGTTCAACATCACAAACATCTAGCTTTCTAGCTACTGTAATTCTTATTTTATAGCTGATGTCAATTATTTGTCAGATTGTCTGACTTCTACTTTATCCAACAATAAATTTACATTATTCATAACTAAATTAATTTTGCGAATTCATACCAATAGGCTTTCATAAAACTGGAGAATGGTAGGGGACAGAGAAGTTTCGGAAATATTATTCGGCGTGTGAGGGCACTTGTTGAGATAGAGGTAGCAAGTGTTCAGAGCTCGAAAAATATCACTGTTTTACAACTAGCGAGGGAGATAAGAATAAAATATTGAAATGACGTCCACATCCTTTGTATTGTGTTCCAGTGACGTCATGGAATGATGTTGGTTTCTCACCTTCTGCAGCATAAACACGAGAACGTTGTTATTTTTCCAGTTGTCAACTGAATATCAAGTGGAATGCTGTGCGCAACCTTCTGGATATCTTTATGCCTAATTTTGGGTCATTAGACACCTATTTTCCTGTTTGAAGACTTTCCAGGACGTCTACGTGACAGGATGTTGAATTATCTACTCTTTCTATAGCAAAAATTATCAACAATATTCGAACAACGCATTTTGCGATGGAGAGCCTTTAAGATTAATAGTAGAATGTCATACATTAAATTCACTTCTTTAAGCGCTAGAACCAAACGTTAAGCTGCAAAATGTGACACAATACACGAATAATAACCCATACTTTGCAACTGATCACATCCAACTCAAAATTATTGTCTAGTAAAGTACTGATTTCGTCTACGTCTGTATCCACATTATTGCTTGACGTACTTGAATTTTGAAGAGTAATAATGCTCATAGTCAGCTATATCCAGGAAATTTTGCTGTGTGGTGTCACGGTTGGTTTAGTAAGCGGCCGTTAAAACGCCTAAGAGCTCTCTAGATTACCTTCCCTGTAATCATTTTATATTATGTAACGGTTCTTCACTAGAAAACTGAAATCATAAGATCTCATTTTAAAAATGACAAAGTGGAGACAACAGGCTGACAGGAGTCACAGGAACTACAGTCTATTCCACAATGACAATTTATTATTTATTTATTACTTTTATTGTGGTTGTGAATAACAGCAAATTTAATTTTTCAGGTCGATATTGGCAGTAACTCTTTATAGCAAAATCCAGTGTATCCGGTTAAAGTTCATGAATTTTTTTAATAAATAAATTTGTGTTCAGCTAATCGGTCATCATATGCTGGAAAGTGGTTTTCAACGTTGTGAAAGATATGGAGGACTTCTCATGGCTGCTATTCAAGAATGAATCCGATGGCGACAATTTTCTTGCGTACTTTTTTACACTGTCAAACACTTTTCTGTTCTATTTGAGACTTGAATAAGATGCAACACAGTAGCATAGATTTAGTTTTCAGCCATTTTCAGTTTACTGTGTTACAGCATCTACTGATGACCTATAGAGGAAGTTGAGATCTTCGAAAAGCGGGAAAAAAATCAGTTACGCATAAGTTCTACAAAAGCGTAAACCGTCTACGTAATTTTTAGTTGTAGGTATTCAAATTTATAACCATATAAAAGACCTAGTAGATAGTGTCGGAACTTCGAAGCGGCTTTTCACGGATGATGCTGTAGTATACAGAGAAGTTGCAGCATTAGAAAATTGCAGCGAAATGCAGGAAGATCTGCAGCGGATAGGCACTTGGTGCAGGGAGTGGCAACTGACCCTTAACATAGACAAAGGTTTTGTATTGCGAATACATAGAAAGAAGGATCCTTTATTGTATGATTATATGATAGCGGAACAAACACTGGTAGCAGTTACTTCAGTAAAATATCTGGGAGTATGCGTACGGAACGATTTGATGTGGAATGATCATATAAAATTAATTGTTGGTAAGGCGGGTGCCAGGTTGGGATTCATTGGGAGAGTGCTTAGAAAATGTAGTCCATCAACAAAGGAGGTGGCATACAAAACACTCGTTCGACCTATACTTGAGTATTGCTCATCAGTGTGGGATCCGTACCAGGTCGGGTTGACGGAGGAGATAGAGAAGATACAAAGAAGAACGGTGCGTTTCGTCACAGGGTTATTTGGCAAGCGTGATAGCATTACGGAGATGTTCAGCAAATTCAAGTGGCAGACTCTGCAAGAGAGGCGATCTGCATCGCGGTGTAGCTTGCTGTCCAGGTTTCGAGAGGGTGCGTTTCTGGATGAGGTATCGAATATATTGCTTCCCCCTACTTATACCTCCCGAGAAGATCAAGAAAGTAAAATTAGAGAGATTCGAGCACGGAGGCTTTCCGGCAGTCGTTCTTCCCGCGAACCATACGCGACTGGAACAGGAAAGGGAGGTAATGACAGTGGTACGTAAAGTGCCCTCCACCACACACCGTTGGGTGGCTTGCGGAGTATAAGTGTAGATGCAAAATGTAGATGCAGAAGCTTGCCCCCCTCCCCCCTCCCGGAGGTAGGAGTCCTCCCTCTGTCATTCGTGTGTGTGTGTGTGTATGTTGTTCTTGGCATAAGTTAGTGTGTTAGTCTAGGGACCGATGACCTAAGCAGTTTGGTCCCTTAGGAATTCACACACACACACACACACATCCTCAAACTTTGCGGTAACGTATAGTAGGTGGTTGATAAAACAACAGATAATTCTGATCTGACACTTTTCATTAACTAATGCGATCAGGATGATTTGAAAATTGCTATTAGGCGATACGACTTGAAGAAGTCAGCCGAGTTAACTTGCTTAAACAGATATCGATATCTTAGAAAATACGTGCCAGGGACGCGCAGTGGTGCTGGGTGAGAAGGTATTCAGTAGCGATGCAGATATCTCTGACATGTTTGACAGTCTACAAACTTGAGATTACGTATTTAATATTGTACTCCTAATTGTACACGACATCCTCTGCTGGTCTAACTGCTGCCTCTGAAAGTAGCATCTTACCCAGCTTCCACGACTGTTTGTTGGATATATTTTAATCTCTGTCTTTTGCCCATTACTGCCCTTCCATCATCGTTAATCCTTGATACAAATGTCCATCACCCTAACAGTGATTTCGAGGTATTATTTTCATTGTGGATTCTACGAATATCTTCTTCGTCTTATCACTCCGCTTAACCTTCGGCAGCTTTCCGTAGCACCCCATCTAAAAAGCTTCATGATGGAACAGAGACATTGACACCAGCCGAAATGAATTGAATGGTGCGAAGAGAAAATTTGTGCCGGATCGGGATTTCAACCTGCTTTATGTGAGCCCTCGCCTGAACTGTTTAGGGTATCCGAACACACTTCCCTTCCAACCCAAATCCACACCTGTCGCACACTACTTCCGTAGCGTCCCTGTAAACCACACTCATTGGTAGCAGCTTCACGCTGATTTTCACAGGAGTTCGGGTGAGAGACTGCTTTGTCGCAGAAATGATATTAATGATCATCTAGCACTACATATTTATCTACGTATGGTGTCGGTTGTTTCGGACATGTCCACTTCTTATTTTCTTGCAGGTGTATTCTCCCTCTCTCTCCCGAACTCTTGTGGGAATCATCAGGAGGCTGTGAGCAATGAGTATGGTGGACACGGGGCGCTATCTGAGTCGTGTGCAGAAGACTGGGATTTGGGTTGGACGGAAAATGTGCTCGGATAGCCATTTCGGTCAAGGCGACTGCTCGCTTAAAATGGGAAATCCGACTTTGAGTCCCTGTCCAGCACAAATTTTCACTTGTCCCATTGAGTTCATTTCAATGCCCGATTTTGGCCAACATCATAATTTCCACTTCATTTCATCAATTGTATGTACGGCTGCAGGTCTATAAATTGTGTCTGCTCTTTCGGACACGTCCAAAAGGAGAGACGTCACACATATACAAAATGCTTCGATTCTCTTCTTTTCCGGTTTTTCCACAGTCTGTAGTTCACTTACATCCTATGCTGTGCTCCAAACGAACATTTCAGAAATTTATTCCACAAATTGAGGTTTTTGTTTGATTGTCTCGAATGAAAAACAGCCTACAGTTGCATTAAATGATGTTTATTTTAAACTTTGACCATGGTTTCTGCTATAATAATATAGCCTTCTTCAGAAGTCATACACACTATTAAATGGAAAATGCCTTAGCACAGCGGCTGCGTCAAGACCAAAACAGTGGTAGTGGCGGAGGGCATACGGTGCCATAAGTAATTTTACTTATGTACGATACACGCTTATGTCTGTTGAAGTTATTTTTTTAGCCTTGAAGCAGCCGCTGGGCTAAGACATTTTTCATTTATTAGTGTGTATGACTTCTGAAGAAGGCTATATTATTACAGCACAAACCATGGTCTAGGTTTAAAATAAACATAATTTAGTGCAACTGTAGGCTGTTTTTCATTCGAGACAATTTCGTAACTGTTGCTGTTGTCGCTGCCATGATGAAAATAATGTCTTTGTTTGATAATAGCTGACATATCTTAGCAACGAATGCACTGCCCTCTGATGTTAGTCTGTTTTTAATAGCTTGTTCACCTCGTCCATCACATGTTGCTTTGCTCCCAAAGCAGCAGGAATCCTCGCCGTTGTCTACTACGTGATCCCTAACTTTCACGTTGAATTTAGCTCTAATCTCGTTTCTGCCACAACTTATTCCTTTTTTCCTCCTTTGTTTTCCTGTCAGCTCGTATTCTGCAGTTATTAGATTGTTCATTCTGTTCGACAGGCCCTGAAAGTGTTCTTTATCTTCACCGATAATAGCAATGTATCCGGCAAATTATTAATGTCATTGATGTACTTTCATCCTGAACTTTAATGCGACTCTCGAACTTCATCAATGATTCGTCGACGTACGGCTTTAACAGCAAACGATAAAACTGGATCCATGGCTTACCCTTTGCCAAAACCATTCGCAGCACGTTGTCATCTTTGAAGGTACTGGTCTTATGTAGGTCGATCACAGTGTTGTAAGGGAGAGTGCTTATAATCATATAATTAACTGTTATGAGACATTAATAATTAACTGTCGTCATTCTCATATATTTTGTATAAGAAGCGCTGCGTGTCTAGTAATTCTTCTAAGGTCTGTGTTATAAATTTCAAACAGTTTCAGCTAAAAAGAAACAGAGTGTATATGGCCGGTTTATGCGCGAAGTACAGCAGAAAATTCGGTATAATGCCACAGTCAACTCTACTTAGCTGACATTGTGAAATATGTCATTGTTGTTTCGATTAAAATCAAGTAACGTCGCAGCTGATTTGAGAAATAACATCTTTTACGTAGTGTGGCAATAAAGCCGGCCGTGGTAGACAATCTAAGCTATTTCTTAGTCTTCAATAACCTCGATGCTTGATGAATAGTATATTTCATTTCTGTACTAAATAATTCATTACCAACAAGAAATTCAAGGAGTTTTCAGTCTAATTACACGTGACTTCAAATCTGCGACTACGAAGTATCTGATTACTGCCTTTTGTATTGAAAGGGATTGAATGTTTGCAGAGGAAAGGCAACACCACGAAAAAGCAGCGCGCGGGAAATTTGGCGTCTGGCGAACCGTGCAGGCAAGAAATTCGTTTGCTGTAACTGCGTCAGACTAAATCAATCGTAGCTTGGGAGGGGTTGCATTATAACTGTTTGGAGGCCAAGGTCGGGTACTGCAGAACAAAGAGGTACGCTGTTTGTCTTTAAACAGCAAACCACTGTCAGCAGCGGGACTGACTACTCGGGCTGTGTCCTGTGGTCAGTTGAAGCAGCCAGGCCACATTTCACACCGAGAGGCGCGTCCTTACTTTGGACACATTTCAGTAAGCAGTTAATCATTTAGGACGTCCTGATGTCTTGATAGTTTGCTTATTGGCGAATAATATCATAAGGTGGCTGTGTGGATTTGCTACTGGGCTGTTCTTATTGACGTACGATGTAATAATGACCTGTCAGCACTAGGAGTAGACATGAATGATCATACAGTAAATAAATATACTGTGTAAAATTGCTTGGTGGTCAGTGGGATGACAGGCTAATCTGAATCAACACACGGTTAAACTAACGAAGAAGCACAGTTCAGCATGTTGTCCTTAGGATTACCTGACATAGTTGTAACTTAAAGATAAGTGTGTTGGGTTATCTTGCATGTTTTTACTTGCTGTTCTCATAAGAAATAATATTCTACGGCAGTCCACCTAAGCATAATAAACTGTTTATTCAGCAGGAGTGAGAAGTAGGAATGTTGTGGAAACTAGAGAAACCTAATTCTTGCAGAAGCCCTTTTAAGAATGTTGGGAGTCTTAACTCACTTTCTATATTATTTTCTCCTTAACGGCTTTTGTTGCTGTTAATAAAAATCGCTTTCAGCTGATCTTTGATTCACAGCCAGAAGACAATCACAACAATGACTTTCATGCAGAATCTTTCTGACTTTTTTAAACTATGTGCTGGATCAGGACGTGAACTAGAGGCCTTTGCCTTTCGCAGGAAAGTGCCTCTTGAGGTACTGGAGCAAGTATAGCTGTGAAGAAGGGTCATAAGTCATGATTGGGTAGCTCAGCTGGTGGACCACTTTCCAGCGAAAGGCAATGCTCAGGGTTAGAATACGGGTCTGGCACATAGTTTTAGTATGCGAGGGACTTTCATATCAGCAACCATTGCTCTGCATACTGAATAATCATTCTCGATTTTCATGTAGGATTTACGTCTATGTCTAAGTTTCAGAGTGCAGTTATGTTCTCTGCTGGGAAGCTGTTGTGGGGCATCTATGAAAATCAGTAAGACTTATTCGGGAAAATAGTGCACAGATAATTTGGCTACAGAGGTTAGTGGTTCATACCCTTGAGATGGCTCCAGCAAGCCCTTTGCACGATTTCTCCATAACAACTACTTGTGATCGTCTTTGTGTTTCTATATGTGCAACATCAGAAACTTGGTAATTTGATTGTATTCTTACATTTATAGTGTCTCACTGCAGAATAACCAGTAATAATAAAGAGTATTTTATTCCATTCTGGCTAGTCATTCCTAGCTTTTAATATAAGGGGCCTATAGCTAACAATATAATTGTTATATACATCTGAATCCCCCAGTGACGTTTTTAAAGTGAACGGTCATGTTACACTTCAAAGTTCCGAGGACTGTGAATTCATGAGCAGTTGTAATACGTTCATCTGGCATAGAATATGTTCAGCTGACGTGATAATATGTTCAGCTGTTTGTACTGTGCAATTATGATGCCACGTTACTGTCGACAAACCGTTACCAGGTTGAGAGGTAATTAGAAATACAACTTGTTGCATAGTTAGTAGACAATTTAGTGTAAAATAACGTTGGAAAAAGATGGACGCTCGTTAACTGAACGCACTGAATTATTTCATATGCATGTTTTTTCACGTGTTAACATGGAAAGACACATACAGGGAGGAATTATTTGAAAATAATCTTTCACGTACTGAACTCCATGAAATATTTTTCGCAGTTCGTCCACTGACAGAGGGTAAGTCATAGACCAAACGATAGGCAAATCGATACGGAGAACTTTCGCTAGGACATGATGGTTATACGAGTGTTGTCAACAACAACAGAATGTAGCATTGAAAGAACAAGTGTTGACGGTGTAGCACGAATCACGCAAAATGTTTTTTTCAACTGACCTGCAATGGCAGTGTCGAATCGCGAGGTGGCTTACTAGTGTGCTTCAACCCATCCTGCCTTCGTAGCTATCAACCCTAATAAGGTCAGGTTAAATAAAAAACTAGTAACATATATAAATACATAAAAATTGAACAATCTCTAGAAGTCGAAGAACATTAGTGGCTTCCGTCCTAAACACAGATTGTATGACGGACAAAAAAAAAAAAAAAAAAAAAAAAAAATCACAGACTGATATTGTAAATGTAGATTTCCAATGTGTCACATAACAAGGAATTACGGCAGTTTATAATAAATGAAGAAACAAAATTACTGTAGATAATGCTTTCTCTGTATGGGAATTTCATTGAAAGATTTTTACAATGTCAGAAAAGGGCACTGATACTTTTAAAGCTAGTGACATAAAAAATACCCACCACATTTTAAAAGTC
Organism: Schistocerca piceifrons; assembly: GCF_021461385.2. Lineage (NCBI taxonomy): Eukaryota > Metazoa > Arthropoda > Insecta > Orthoptera > Acrididae > Schistocerca > Schistocerca piceifrons. The sequence continues at coordinate 339,131,184 of NC_060144.1, forward strand.
AAGATGTCATTGGATACCTGATGGTACAAGCTATAAATTCAGCTTTGTAGAGCATCTAGCAGACAGACGCAAACACGCAAAATATTGTAACTACAAAATAGTTATTTTCTAGTCAAGCAGTAGTAAAAAAACAACACCCAACAACATGTCAAGCTAGAAGCATTAGTATCATAATACACTTTCAAAACGTAGTATATACACATATAAAAGTCATAAATGATGAGATTGAATTTATACGTAAGTTATGGGAGGACAGTGTGCGAAATATCATCAGTCTTAACGCTCGAGTAGAAAAAGGAGTCAGTTTCCTGTAATAAAGACAGTATACGCACATACTTACGAAAGTATTTATGTGTATTTCTTATGTATGATTAACATGTGCAATAATGAATAACATGAAAAGACTTAACGTCATATAGAAAATAATGTAGAATCTACTAATTAGCATTGCTTTTCTTGTCTGACAGCGCAACATGCAACGCTGTTTATAACTTTTCTGTGGTTACATGCGTAGTGACGGGAATTTATGATGTCGCAAGCCATGGAAATGATACATATAGGCAGGAAATTGCGTGGGACGAATGCAGTTGGTTATGCAAATTTGTTCAGAGGCTCCGGCAGATGCTGAGGGGCTCTGTATCAGCGAAAATGTCGTGCGGTGATTTCGGCGGCGATTCAGCCACGTTCAGTAGTAGCCTCGAAACTGTAAAGGTCTTCGACACCTATAAATTTTTTGGAGTTAATTCTCGCGTGTGAGTAAACATCGCTAGATATGCTAGGCAGTGAACAGCGCATTTGAACAATACTGTTAGTGTGGCGATAGGAATGAGAATAGGGAACGTTGTTGGAATTAATGGTGCAAGTTCATTAAATGAATTCAGTGGAGCTGATCATTGGAGTTTAATCACTCCGTGTTTTTATCGAGTCGACCTCCATGATTTCGAACGATCGCACTGATTCTTGTTTGATTGAGCAAACTCTAGTTAAAATTTACGCCAATCTGCGTGTCGCCTAAATTATTTAAGGTGGTCCACATGTTAGCAGAGCCTTATGAACTATTCAGCTGGTCGCTACGATTTTAGGAACCGATCATTCCAACAGTGCGCGGGTAGCCCAGAGAAAGCACAAGTCTCCTTTCGTGCACTTACCTATTGTACGTGATTGTATTGAAGATGTAATTTAGGGAACTGTAGTAGAACAGAATAACTTCTGTCGTTCCCCAAGGTAGTGTTATAGGCCCTCAACTGTTCCTTATCTATATAAAGAATTTAGGAGACAAGTTGAGCAGCCGTCTTAGGTTGTATCCAGATGATGCTGTCGTTTATCATCTAGTAAAATCATAAGAAGATCAAGACAAATTGAAAATGATTTAGAAAAGTTATCTGTATGGCTCGAAAATTTGTAATTGACCCTAAATGATGAAAAGTGTGTGGTCATCCACATGAGTGGTAAAAGAAATCCGTTAATCTTCGGTTACACGATAAATCAGTCAAATCTAAAGGCCACAAATTCTGCGGAATACCAAGGAATTAGAATTACCAAAAACTTAAACTGGAAAGAACACGTAGAAAATGTTTTGGGGAATGCTAACCAAATACTGCGTTTTATTGGCTGAACACTTCGAAGATACAACAGATATACTAAAGAGAGCATAACGTTTACGGAGTACATTGGGGAAGTTCACAGAAGAAGAGCACGTTCTGTATTATCGAGAAATAGGGCAGAGAGTGTCACTGACGTGATACGGGACTTGGGGTGGACATCATTAAAACAAATGCGGCTTTCGTTGCGGTGGAATTTTCTCACCAAATTTCAATCACAAACTTTCTCCTCCGAATGCGAAAATATTTCCTAGGGAGAAACGATCATCCTAATGAAATAATGGAATTCAGAGCCCGTATGCAAAGATATAGGTGTCCGTCTTCCCGTGCGCTGTCCGAGATTGGGATAACTGAGAATTGTTATGGAGGTGGTTCGATGAACCCTCTAACAGAGACTTAAGTGTGACTTGCACAATATCGATGTAGATGTTTATTTAATATCTGCTACTCTGGTCTCTCTAATCTGGTTTGGGAAGTTGTAATTTCAACGACATAGTATGTAAGAATGTTGATATAATAGTAAAAAGGTAACACAGTGTGAACTTACCCCCCCACACATCACCATTAAATTTCTCTGTTTCTGCACCAGATTTGAAAGCTTCGTGAGGCGTATGACATACAAAAGAAAAAGTTTTCACTTATCTTCATTTTCTCTTGTTGTTGGCTCCATTTCTTGAGTCCAGGGGTATATGCTTGCGGCTGAAATTTGTATTTAACGTTGTACGTTCCTGATGACAAAATATGAAGATTTCTTGAATTTTGTTCTTTGTCACATTTTTCAATATCACACCGTCTTTACACTTTCCACTTAATATTCCAAATTACATTGTTAGTGTCGTTCATATAAATACATCTGTCTCCATCAGAGGCATGCCCACTATTCCTAACATTCTGCGGTACTCCCAATATTCGAAAGAGTTTACAAAGCAAAAGAGTTTACAAACTTTCTTGACAAAAGAAGAATCATCACCAAGTTGTAACATTATTTTACAAGTGAATCCACAAATAAATTTAATAATTAGCTTTAGATTTTGCAATTAAGAATAAGAATTTTAAGTATGCCCGGTATTTCGTAACTTCAAATATTTCTAAAAGAAGAAGAATTTTAACCGTACATACAGAGTGTAACAAATTAATTTCTTTTTACACATTTTACATCATATACAGAACCATATGAAGTTCATTCAGTTAAACAGCTGATATAATGTTCAGTTATGCAAGAATCGATAGTATACATGGTACCGGTTATTTCCATAGAATAAAGGTAATGTTAGAGGAGGGTGTCCTACTACAACCGCCATATACCACTGTCACGCATTCAGGAGACATGGTCCCACAGATGTCTGCGGTACTGTGTCAAATCGATGAAAATAATGCTTCAGGTACTCTTCAAAGTAACTGCTAAGAAAATATAGTATTTTGGGAACGTCTTCCGAGGAAATGAGTAAATCTACATGAAATCATCAGTAATAGAAATCTAGAAAGGAGAAAGTGAACCGGTCATGAAATAGCCTCATGGACGTAGAATATCCGACAATGACTCGCTGTATCAGACTTCCTCACATTGTTTATCTCAGATGATGCCCGTGTGCACCAAGCTTCTGGAGAAGAGCCTTCTTTAATGCAGAAAGAAATCTGTCGGAATACCGAAATTTCACCCTACAGTGTTGAGATTTCATTGCTTAAAATTTATTTATTTAGAGCACTTGTTTCCCGTAACGAAACAGAATGCTTCAGTTAAAATATGTTACACTGGAAGTAGTGCGCCGATGGTGCCACAGACGATTTCTGCGTTGTAAGCAAGAAACCATGTGTCAATGTAGTGTGAAAGACGTATGAAAAAGGATCGAAGAGTTAAGTATATGGCTCGCTGTAGGTTTCACAAGTCGAAAATTTGTTGTCTCTCACAGCGAGCCACTATTATTCCACCGTCATCTGGCTCTTTACGTCAACAATAGAAAACCTCAGTTCATGTCCGCAGCACTAAGCAGCGCAGTATGTTCTCTGATAAGTGTCAGAAATGGCTCTGAGCACTGTGGGACTAAACATCTGAGGTCATCTGTCCCCTAGAACTCAGAACTACTTAAACTTAACTAACCTAAGGACATCACACACATCCATGCGCGAGGCAGGATTCGAACCTGCGACCGTAGCGGACGCGCGGTTCCAGACTGAAAGGCCTAGAACCGCTCGGCCACCAGCGGCCGCTTGATAACTGTCCTTCGTGGCTATAGCTGCTGTCTTCTTCTTACAGAATGTTGTGTGTCCTGGTACACAGCAGGTCAGCACTTAGTTCCACTGATGCAGCATCGGAAAAAAATTTCACGTCTTAAACATTGTTGAATCATTCAGTCTGCTAGCACTAAGCGGTGAAAGGAGCACTTAGAAGCACATCAGATGAGGCTTTTCATACTTTGATACCATGTCTACCCCAGTGTGTCTTATACCACACAATGTAATAACACAAAATAAAGAAAATTCTTTAGAAATGTGATTAGTGAATATGTGCTAGTAGCCAAACCTATAGAAGGGAGACACTGAGATCGCTACCAAACATTGTATGTCGATAGAGTATCAAACAAAACACCGATTTAGGTCATGCTATGTGCTGTCGTCGAGCAGAACGGGGCGTAACCAGTAATTAGAAGTAACACCAGAAATACGAAGCACCGTTAAAGCGTATCTGTGAGTAATTATTTCTAGTTCTTATGTGGGTGAGTTTGTAGGGTTTGAGATCGTCGTATCAAAGATTCCGCGTTCAAACCCCACTGATGATGATTTTTTAAAATCTGTTTACGCGTGAAACTGTTATACGTAATTTATTTGAAACATTTCTTCGTATGCAACCAACATTATGAAGCCTTTATTCCTGGATGAATGTCACAGTGTGTGTGTGTGTGTGGGGGGGGGGGGGGGGGCGGGGGGGCTCATGTTTGCATTGATTTTTTAATGTTATGTACTTGTTATTTATCTTATTGTTGTATTACTATTACTATTAGTTTTATTATAATTATTGTAATTATTATCAGCATTATCTACCATCTAGTGAGAAACATGTATGAGACAGGTGAAATTCCCTCAGACTTCAAGAAGAATATAACAATTCCAATCACAAAGAAAGCTGGTGTTGACAGATGTGAAAATTACCGAACTATCAGTTTAATAAGCCACGGCTGCAAAATATTAACACGATTTCTTTAAGGACGAATGGAAAAACTGGTAGAAGCCGACCTCGGGGAAGATCAGTTTGGATTCCGTAGAAATGTTGGAACACGTAAGGCAATACTGACCCTCCGACTTATCTTAGAAAATAGATTAAGTAAAGGCAAACCTACGTTTCTAGCATTTGTATACTTAGAGAAAGCTTTTGACAATGTTGACCGGAATACTCTCTTTCAAATTCTGAAGGTTGCAGGGGTAAAATACAGAGAGCGAAAGGCTATTTACAAATTGTACAGAAACCAGATGGTAGCTATAAGAGTCGAGGGACATGAAAGGGAAGCAATGGTTAGGAAGGGAGTGAGACAGGGTTATAGCCTATCCCCGATCTGTATATTGAGCAAACAGTAAAGGAAACAAAAGAAAAATTCGGAGTAGGATTTAAAATCCATGGAGAAGAAATAAAAGCTTTTAGATTCGCCGATGAAATTGTAATTCTGTCAGAGACAGCCAAGGACCTGGAAGAGCAGTTGAACGGAATGGACAGTGTCTTGAAAGGAAGATATAAGATGAACATCAACAGAAGCAAACGAGGATAATGGAATGTAGTCGAATTAAATCGCGTGATGCTGCGGGAATATTTGTATGGAGTGTAGCCATGTATGGAAGTGGAAAGTAGACGATAAATAGTTTAGGCAAGAAGAGAATAGAAGCTTTCTAAATGTGGTGCTACACAAGAATGCTAAAGATCAGATGGGTAGATCACATAACTAATGAGGAGGTACTGAATAGAATTGGAGAGAAGAAAAATTTGTGGCGAAACTTGACTAGAAGAAGGGATCGGTTGGTAGGGCATGTTCTGAGGCATCGAGAGATCACCAATTTGGTATTGGAGGGTAGCGTGGAGGGTAAAAATCGTAGAGAGAGATCAAGAGATGAATACACGTAACAGATTCAGAAGGATGTAGGTTGCAGTAGGTACTGGGAGATGAAGAAGCTTGCACAGGATAGGGTAGCATGGAGAGCTGCATCAAACCAGTCTTTGGACTGAAGACCACAACAACAACAAAAACAACAACAACATCACCAGTAGTTTCGCACCTGTGATGCAACTGTTTCAAAATTTTTTGTTATGATTATGTATTCTGTGAAACTACAAATGTACTGTTTAGGTTTATCACTTTCAAAGAAACGAAGCGAACACAGACTTTCAATAGAACAATGCTGTAAACTCCAAATAGCCCTTTTACATGTTATAACCATGTTGACCCAAATAACACTTTCACGCATAATGCAGTAAAACAAACTGTGATCATTGGGGTTCGAATCCAGCCCTTGGTACGACGATCCAGCGCTCTACCAACTTCCCCAAGGCAACTTTACTTACTGATTCGTCACAGTTATGCTTTTCCTGTGCTGTGTTCTGGTGTTGCTTTTAATAAGCCTTTATGCCCGTTCTGCTGGACGCCAGCACGTAATACGAACTAAATCGGAATTTTGGTTGATACTCTATCGACACACAACGTTTGGTACCAAACTGATAGTCTGACGCTCGAAGGTTTGGGTGTAAGACAAATAACAAAAATTTCGTCAGCTCAGTCCTGTATGGGTACGGGTCTACAACGCTGAAACCGCGAATTTCATTTTACATTTCATGAAATATACATGAAAAACCACGTAGAGAACCCTTAAAACTGAAAGCGAAGGGCCGCCTTGAGCGTTCGTCACGGTCACAGCGCTCTATTGAAACACTGGCTGAAACACAATAAAGCTGTTGAATGTTTTTCCAACTGAGTTACAAGTACACTTATTATATTTCATAAATACGTGTACAGTAAATCAGCCGTTGACGATACATTGATGTCTGTACAGGAGCATGGAACTTTAAAAATATAATTTTATGATAGTGGAATATGTGAACGATGACGGCTAACTGGCTTCATCACGTTCGGTACAGAACTGTTCCTTGAAACCGTTGCAGTCAGCCTAATACCCTCATAAAGGATACCGTCTGAAATTTTCTACGTATGTAGACTGCTTCGATGCTTGGATGCCACCACTATCGTCGAGACGAGATAACGGTGATGAAATATTAAAGCTGTCGTTGTGTCTGGATATTTAGATACAATTCAATATATCCTGTTCTGCCAGTGTTCTTGTCACAATATATGCTATCTGAACAAAAGTATCCTGACACTTATTACAGGACATTAATACGGGGTATGTCCTCCTCTTTGCCTATATAATGGCTTGATCTCTACTTTCAATAAGGTGTCTGAATGTATGTGGAGGAATGGCAGCCATTTCTTCCTCAAGAGGCGAAGCCAGAGAAGACAGTGACATTGGACGCTAGGATCTGAAGGGAAGTCGATGTTCTCACTCATCCCAAAGGTTATCCATTGGATTTAGGTCGGGATTTCAGGCAGGTCACTCAGTTTCAGGAATATTATTTTCCACAGACCAATTTCCTCATAGATGCTCCATTATGACATGGTGCATTTACATGCTTATACAAATATTCGTTGTGTCCATCCTGTTCTTCTACTGTACACAGTACACTATGCTGTAAAATGTGTTGATATGCTTCCGCATTTACCGTTTTCGTGAGCACAATAAGTGGAACACACCACAAACCTTAACATCAGCTCCTTTGTACTTCACTGTTGGCGCTACACATCATCGCAGGTAACGTTCTGCAGGCATTCACCGATCCTAAGTCGCCAAATGGTATAGTGTGATACGTCACTGCAGATCACTCATTACCAGTCGTACACTGCCCTGTGGCTATTTACACCAGCTAAAGAATCACTTAGTTTTGGGTACATAAATAGGTAACTTATGAGGAGCCGCTAGACCTCTGTACATCATTCTGATATTACTCCTTCTCTACTAACAACACAATACGCGCCATTTCCTTTAGTACTGGTGCGTCCACCGCACGTCATATCCAATGGTCAGTTTCGCATTATAGAAGGGCATCTGATCAGATAGTGTACATACAAAGTGTTCCAAAAATAGTGTAGAATACTTTGAGAGGTGGTAGTACTATCTGAAAAAGAAAAATAAGTCCAGTAAACTTGGGTCCGAAAATGCATACTTACTGCGATAAACACGTGTTTACAGGAGGTGTTAAACGTGGCATCCATTCACGACAATGCACCCCTCTGTTCTCCGGCGTAAGAAATGAGGCAGCCTTTGAAGTATACCCGGTTGTGTTGTACCCGCTGGCGCACACTGAAGACGCGACCCTGTAGTGTCCACACATCGTTGATTGGAGTGACCTAGACCAGTTCCTTCAATTGTCCCCTTAATCAAATGTCTAGGCGATTTAGGTCTGGGGAACGATCAGGCCAAGGTGTGGGGCCCACCCCGACCGCTCCAGCGGTCCTGAAATGTTTGCGCCAGATGTTCCCGCACACTGTCACGAAAGTGTGCTGGTGTGCCATCACGGATGTATTCGTTGCTGCAGTGGCACAGCCTCCAGCAAGATAGACAATACAATAATGAGAAAGTTCAGATAAATTGCCCCAGTTAACCTTTATGGTTGAACGTATGGGTCCTATTAATCTATCGCCAAGTACGTTTGCCCATACGTTGGCTGAAAATCGTTGTTGATGGCCTCTTTCCTGAATTTCTTGGGGATTTACATCTGTCCATAGATGCTGGATGTGGAAATTTACAATACCATCCTGCGAACTCTGCCTCATCGGTAAATGAAATCTTGGATGTGAACAGTGTATCTGCGGCAAAGCACTGTAACAGCCACAGCTGTTTTCCATGATGATCCAGAACGCGGTGTAGATGATATGGGTACAGCAATTTTACATGAAATACGCTCACCCCTGTGGCCGAGTGGTTGTAGGAGCTTCAGTCCGGAACTGCGTGACTGCTACGGTCGCAGGTTCGAATCCTGCGTCTGGCATGGATGTGTGTGATGTCCTTAGGTTAGTTAGGTTTAAGTAGTTCTAAGTCTAGGGGACTGATACCTCAGATGTTAAGTCCCATCGTGCTCAGAGCTATTTGAACCATTTTACTCCCCCCTCCCCCCCCCCCCCCCCCCCCCCCTCCGCACATAAGAGTATAAAGACGCGTCTTCTGCTGCTGCTAATCGTCACAAACTGGTTCCAGGGCTCTCTTCCAAAGTAGCACACGCTCCTTCAAGTGAGGCGTGCGAACTGTGCGGGGCCTTCCACTGTCATTCTTCCAAGGCACTAGGCTACCTGTGTCCCACAGACACTCAAAACGTCGCCCGTACGTCAGAGGGCACTCTGCGCCGTGGATATTTTTCAGTCGCGGGCTCACAGACTGCGTCCGTTTGCCAAACCATAGCGGAGTATCATGTCCGCCGTTTCACTTGCGAGTAGTAGGCTTCCATTGCTAACAAGTGGTGGAAGAGAGAAAATGCAAATGTACTACACAATTTGTAGGTACAATCAGCACAATAACAGTAAACAGATAAGTAAATCGGCGTTTGGGAGAAGGTAAAACGCCATGGTACGTACGCAGGCTTGACAGTACTGTACAACAAGACACACAAACACGACGAAAGCTAACTGAAACTAATTCTTTAATTATTTTTAATTAAACACTGACGTACAGGATTTTCCCGGAGAAAGACTACTCAAACTTAAACTATTCATTTATTACCCACAGTATACAAGCCCAGCGCAATCTGACTGCTATATATAGACAACATGGCATCCAATAATTAACACAAAATAAAGGCCTTAATTGCAAGGAAACCAAACAATAATAATCCAAACAATATGAAATTAAAGAAACCTGAAACTACCTCCAACACCGTTAATTGCCTAAACTCATTTGAATCACGAATTCCGACAGTGCAAACCTCATTCTTTTTCATAAGTCACTTACCTCACAGAAAATCATAACACGAACTAGAGCAATTACATCAAGTAACAAATACAGCCAGCTAAATAAAATGATTCTAAATACTATAGACTCTGACTATTAGGAGACATATGGTTAGCATAAAGAAAAATTTGGTTGAAGAGCCAACAATATATTTAGAAAATTTTACCTTATTCATGTGATATCCAGTTCCAAAAATTATATAATTGTTGATAATTCCACCACCCAAACATTATCAACAACGAAAATGAAACTTCCTGGCAGATTAAAACTGTGTGCCCGACCGAAACTCGAACTCGGGACCCTTGCCTTTCGCGGGTAAGTGCTCTACCAACTGAGCTAGCACGACTCACGCCCGGTACCCACAGCTTTACTTCTGCCAGTATCTCGTTTCCTACCTTCCAAACTTTACAGAAGCTCTCCTGCGAACCTTGCAGAACGAGCACTCCTGAAAGAAAGGATATAGCGGAGACATGGCTTAGCCACAGCCTGGGGGATGTTTCCAGAATGAGATTTCCACTCTGCAGCGGAGTGTGCGCTGATATGAAACTTCCTGGCAGATTAAAACCGTGCGCCCGACCGAGCCTCGAACACGGGACCTTTGCCTTTCGCGGGCAGGTGCTCTACCAACTGAGCTACCGAAGCACGACTCACGCCCGGTACCCACAGCTTTACTTCTGCCAGTATCTCGTCTCCTACCTTCCATTCTCATTCTGAATTATCAACAACGTTCATTGTCATACATTTGCATGCAAATTTTCTTATAAACACATCATTTCATCACACTTTACAGTGCACGTCCTACCAATACAGATTCTCGATTAAGTATAACTTTTCCATACGCTTCCGTATCCACTCACTAATTGCTAGTCCGTCCAAACAGAGAATCTCTTGCGGAGGTTGCAGATCGTTGTCAGCGATATTAACACCGTCTGTAGTGCTGCCAACATAAAAAAAAATGGTTCAAATTGTTCTGAGCACTATGGGACTTAACATCTGAGCTCATCAGTCGCCTAGAACTTAGAATTACTTAAACCTAATTAACCTAAGGACACCACACACATCCATGCGCGAGGCAGGATTCGAACCTGCGACCGTATCAGTCGCGCGGTTCCAGTGCCTGGAATCGCTCGGCCACAGCGGCCGACGCTGCCAACATACAAACAGGTTACTTACGTAACAAAGCCTACTACACGACTCGAACCACACAACTGCCTACGGACCACCTAGTGGTAGGTACAGTACTGTGAGTGAGACTTGATGATACCCTGCCGACACATTTAACGGAGCGCCAATGCATCGGCTTTGTTACTATCCGCAAACCCGCAACCAAGTGCCGCGCAGCCCTCCCTATTAACAGATGTTTACCTTTGAAAGTATACGTTTCAGGATCCATATTTATTTGACACATTCTTCATGTTTCGATGAGTACTACCACCTCTGAAGGTATTCGACTTTTTTTTTTTTTTTTAGAAATTTGTGGTAAGTACTATGACAGCAAACTGCTGAGGTCATCGGTCCCTAGACTTATGGACTACTTAATCGAGCTTACGCTAACTTGCGCGAAGGACAACTCACTCACCCATGCCCGAGGGAGGACTCGAACCTTTCGACTGGGGGTGGGTGGTGGGTGGGTGGGAGGGGGGGGGGAGTCGTATGAACTGTCTGTGACAAGGCGCCTTAGACCACACGGCGACACTCATTTTGGAATACCCTGTGATCTTCTTTAGCAGATCTTCTGCACCATCTAAATGTTCTGCCAAAAAAACGCAGGCTTTGGCTCGCTTTCCCCAGATTTTGTATGTAGTGGTTCAATTTTAATTAGTTCACAATACTAAATGACAGCTTTTTACATTTTTGCATGTCCATCCTTCTGATTGAAGGTAGTGGGATTTTGGCCGTTCAGCGGCTTAATAAAATGGAGCACCTCCAGCTGTCCTTTCGGTGTTTTTATTATACAGCAATCAGTTTCGATGATTCAGCTCACTATCTTCAGGCCCTTACTGAACATGACTCCATCAACGGACATTATTTATGATCTGGCTTCCGTAGATTACTGTAACAAAGATGTTGTGTCTGTAACCATCAACTACCAACTCAATTGCAGACACAGCACTGCTGTTACAGTGTTCTACGGAAGCCAGATCATAAATATTGGCCGTTGATTGGATCGTGTATACTATTGGAGCTCACCCCCCTCATTGTCAGCTAAGACCAGAAGAAGTGGTTCCTATATAATAAATAACAGCGAAAGAACTGCTGTAGGTGTTTCATTTTATTATTTGTTACGTTTGTTTCTTTTAACTTACTCTGTTAAGAAAGAAAAATGTCTGATTCTCCACAGGTCGCGCAGCATTATGCCGGCGCTGTCGATGTTTGAACGCAAAACGAAACCTGCGAGCGGTGTCTCGGTGGGCGACGTCCTGCGTCACAACGTGACTCTGCTGATGGTGACGGGCGCCTGGCCGCCAGAGGGCAGCCGCTGGTGGCACCTGCTGTACCCCGCCTACACGGCCACCATATACTTCAGCATGCTCGCCACCATCGCCATGGGGTTCCTTTTCGCGTACCAGTCGTGGGGCGACTGGGACAGCATCATGCTCACGTTCGTCAACACGTTCACTCTGATCGGCGGCGCCGTCAAACTGGCGCACTTCTCCAGTCACGTCGACGCCTACCGACGACTCGTCACCGCACTTCGTGACGTCATCAGCGTGCAGTGGGCGCACTGCCAGCGCGACGGTGCCTTGATGGCCATCTTCACCGGCTCTCACCGGAAGGCCCTGTGGCTGACGTGGGCCCCCATGGTGTACCTCAACATCCTGGGCCCCGTCTGGTTCATGATGCCCGTCGTGGCCTGGGCATCGGGCGTTCCCGGCCGGCAGTTCCCCTTCGCCAACGTGCGCGGAGTCGTGAAGACGAATTTCCCGCTCTACATCGCCGTCTACTTCATACAGTGCCACTCAGTTTTCTACTGGAACTTTTTAAGCTTCGGTCTGGATATATTCTTCGTCACGTGCATGATATACATAGCTGCACAGCTGCGTATAACGGGAGAGCGACTTTCGACTGTCGGCAGAGGATCAAAAGACGAGGGAAGTAGAGCTGTGTATAACGAAAAGTCGCGATTGCAAAAATTTGGAGCCAAATCGTGCAACTCATCAGAGGCTAGCGGAGGGTCAGAAGAGATGTACTCGGAATTGGTGGACTGTGTCAAAGCTCATCAGCACACTCTGAGGTGGGTCACTTTTAATTTACACTTTCCTACTAAATATTCTATTAGAAATCTAACAACGGCGAATTAAAAATTTTACTTCTTGATGTAAAACATTTGTCATAGTTAGGCACCATTTTTATTCATGTTACAAAATGCAATTTCAGAAGAATATTAGAATGTTTTATAGGTGAACCTTATTTTACGCCCGCTGAAACTATTAATATCAAGGATGGATTATGGCAAATAAAAATTACATTGCACTTACGAAACACTGCTTGATTTGGTACATGGAAACTTAAACTTACTACCCGTAATAGCATTTGCCATTTATTAATTACGTAGCACACACATGGACGTGGGCTATAACTGATTGCAACGTACCAAAGTGATGTAGAGGAAGTTGAGACAAAAAATTTGATACAGGACACCACTTGTGGTCTATCTAATTGAAATAACCTGAAACTGGCCTACAGAAGCCACTCAAGCTGCAGGCATGCGGGCCGCAAGAATTTTTTAATATCATCTCACCTTCTTACATTATTGGCTTAGTCGGTCTTAACTGTTTACTGCTCACTTGTTTTAGTCGCTAAAATCGTCCTGCAATATTAAACATGCGTTGCTATTATGCCCACTAATTATAAACTGACTCTGTATGTAAATTTTAACTCGAAATGCTGTTAATATTAACAGCCTAAAGTTAACAATTAAACCGTTTTGTTTTTCTAGCCTTCTTAGCACGATGTGTTTGTAACGGTTGTATATAGATTGAACTTAAACGTAATTCGATTTCCCATACCGTTTAAAACAGACTCTTTCCTCTAATAATCATCAAGGGAAAATTTACATCACTATTGTTAACGAAATAAAAAACTTTCAAGAATTGGACTGACTAAGCTGGGGGTGTAACAGGTGAAATTCCAAAACAGATGGAACACTCATGTCTTGCAGCTAAGGTGGCCTTCGGAAGCCAGTTCAATGTTGTTCACGAGCATCATTTTTTTCCGTCTCGTCTTCCCCCATGACACTGCAGTGCATTGATAACAGTTATTGTATCCACCCCCTACAAATTAAAGACAGTAAACTCATGTGTTACTTCAGCTTGCTCCGTTAAATTAAACGCTTAATGCACAGGGTATCAGTGCAATTTAATTTTATATGTGGTGCATTAGTATGTACACACATCAGTGTGTTGCTCTTTTTCTCTGTGTCTAACAGTCTTCCTAGAAACACGCTACGAACTTTGTGACTTAATCTTTTCTGCATGTTCGTGCCTGGGCCACGAAGTGAACGATTCCTGTCAGTACAGACATAACGTTTTGCGTCCATACTTCCAAATTTCAACGCATGAAATGGTGTCCAGGAGAAAATAAACATTAATAGCTTGTTCTTGCCCTCGTGTACTTGGAGGTACTACTCAACCTAAAAACATACGACTTGTTATTATAATTATTAGCCAACAAATGAGGTAAATACTGATGATGTAATGTTGTTCAGTACACCGTCCTCATCCATCGACAAAAATGTCTGCACCTTCACCTTTTACACAATGTATGTTCTAACATAAAAATATTTATTATCTTAGTGAATACTTCGAAATCCCTTGTGCCGTAAGACCTGCAATAATTTGGTTATATATCAGTCTGAGGACGACCTGCAGTGCACAGGAACTGAAGAAAACTTCACAAGCCAAGAACTCTAAAAAAGCATTTTATTAGATGACCGGTTTCGAAAGAGATGCGCTGTCATCATAGTATTTTATGCAGTGTGAAGTGACTTGTAACACTGACGGAAAATATTTCGCAAAAATTCAAAAGCATAAATCCGGAGATGACAGCGCAGCCCTGTCGAAACTGGTCGTCCAATAAAATGATTTTTTAGCGATTTTGGCTTGTGAAATTTACTTCAGTTACCAATAATTTGGTTCTGAGAGACTCAGGAAGTTCGCTGGGATGGGTGTCGAAACTGGGTAGTAAAATAATGGTCGGATGTTGAATCGTGGCACCGCATACATTTATAAATTGCGATGAAGTGTTGTGGTTGTTCTAAGATTATGTTAAAGTGAATGGCACACTCAGATCTGCGCAGAGAGCCAGGTTAACTGTCTGAGCGTTCCTCTTCCTGCCCACAGCTTCCTGCACGTGCTGCAGGACGTGATGAGCCCGGTGGCGATGGCGCAGTTCGTGTGCAGCGCCACGGCTGCCTGCATCACGCTCTTTCAGGCCACGTTCGTAAGCAGCTGCCGTTGTTTCACAACATATTTCCTTTATTTTAGACATCATTTTTTTGTAAGATAAACTGATCTGCCAGAACCGTATGATCACCTACACAATAGCTATTATATCACCTTCGGCACGGGTAACAGCGGCCACGAGTCGTGGCATGGAAGCAATGAGGCCTTGGTAGGTCGCTGGGGGCGTTAGCCCCACATCTGAACACACAAATCACTTTATTCTCGTCACTTTCGGCGAGGAAGCGATGAGCTCTGACGCCATGCTCAATCACGCCTCACATGTGTTCGTAGTGTTCAGATCTGACGAATTTGGGAGCTAGCACATCAATTGGAACCTCGCCACTGTTTTCCTCGAAATACTCCATCACATTTTTCGCCTTGTGACATGCCGCGTTATCTTGTTGAAAAATTCTACTGCCGGGGAAAACACGATCGTCATGAAGTTGCGTACGTAGTTTGCAACCAGTGTAAGATACTGCTTGGCCGTCTTGGTGATTTGTGCGATCTGATCTGTACTCATGGATGTCCACGTGAATAGTCCCCAGAGCAGAATGGAGCCACTGCCAGCTTGTCTCCATCCCGTAGTACAGAGGTCGCGGAGCTGTTCGCCTGGAACAAGGTGGATTCGCGCCCTCCCATTCAGGCTCTGCCACGTCAAATACCGATGGTCACGTGGCAATTTCAGTCGTAGTTGCCGATGTCGTAGTGTTAAGATTGTCGTCGAAGGCGGAGGTCCATCTTTAGGAGTGTTCGGTGCACTGTGTGTTCTCACAGACTTTCACTCGGCTCAGTATTTAAGTCTGATGTTAATTCCGCCACAGTTCGCCGCCTGTCCCGTTTTATCAGTCTGCACAGATTACGAATTCGGCATCTCTAATGAGGAGTGGCCACCCATTACCACGACGTCTGGACGTGGTTTCACCTTAGTTTCGCCACGTGTTGAAGACACTCACCACAGCATTCGTCGAATACGCAACAAGTCTTGCAGTTTCCGGAATGTTCGTGCCGAGTCTCCGGGCACGGCAGTCTGCCGTCGGTGAGACTCACAAGGGGACCCTCCATACTGTAAATCACGGATTTTGATGCGCTTGAAATATGTTGTAGAGGAACTCAGCCTGAGTACCCAGCTAGCCGGTTTTTTAGCGGCTCGCATCCCCAGTGCGCACTTCCCGTACCACGTAATCAGAGGAGACACGTCTGGGCACTGCTGTCCCGTAACTGACAATGGGAATGTAGGAGTATTAACAAAGAACTAAGCTGGATGAGCCCATTCGTCAGTATGACAATTCACTCCCTCTGACCTGGATGTTGTAATACTACTCCAGTCAATGTGATTCCAGGCCGAAGACAGACCCGAATGTGGTGTATACGTTTACGAAATTACAGTGACATGTCAGGCAGTATACAGGGTGGTCGATTGATAGTGACCAGGCCAAATATCTCACGAAATTAGCATCAAACGAAAACAGCTACGAAGAACGACACTCGTCTAGCTTGAAGGGGGAAACCAGATGACGCTAGTGTTGGCCCGCTAAATGGCGCTGCCATAGACCAAACGGATATCAACTGCGTTTTTTTTAAATAGGAACCCCCATTTTTAACTACATATTCGTGTAGTACGTAAGGAAATTGGAATGTTTTAGTTGGACCACTTTTTTCCCTTTCTGATAGATGGCGCAGTAATAGTCACAAACTAATAAGTACGTGGCATCACATAACATTCCGCCAGTGCAGACAGTATTTGCTTCGTGATACATCACCCGTGTTAAAATCGACCGTTTACCAATTGCGGAAAAGGTCGATATCGTGTTGATGTATGGCTATTGTGATCAAAATGCCCAACGGACGTGTGCTATGTATGCTGCTCGGTATCCTGGACGACATCATCCAAGTGTCCGGACCGTTCGGAGGATAGTTACGCTATTTAAGGAAACAGGAAGTGTTCAGCCACATGTGAAACGTCAACCACGACCTTCAACAAATGATAAGGGCCAAGTAGGTGTTTTAGGTGCTGTCGCGGCTAATCCGCACGTCAGTAGCAGAAAAATTGCGCGAGAATCGGGAATCTCAAAAACATCGGTGTTGAGAATGCTACATCAACATCGATTGCACCCGTACCATATTTCTATGCACCAGGAATTGCATGGCGACGACTTTGAACGTCGTGTACAGTTCTGCCACTGGGCGCAAGAGAAATTACGGGACGATGACAGATTTTTTGCACGCCTTCTATTTAGCGACGAAGCGTCATTCACCAACAGCGGTAACGTAAACCGGTATAATATGCACTATTGGGCAACGGAAAATACACGATGGCTGCGACAAGTTGAACATCAGCGACATAGGCGGGTTAATGTATGGTGCGGCATTATGGGAGGAAGAATAATTGATCCTCTCTGTTGGGAAAGTTGAAGGATATTTGCTATCGTGATACACCGACGATGCCTGACAACATGCGTCAGCGCATTGCCAATGCATGTGCGAACATTACGGAAGGCGAACTACTCGCTGTTGAGAGGAATGCCGTTTCACGTATTGCCAAATGCATTGAGGTTGACGAACATCATTTTGAGCATTTATTTCATTAATGTGATATTTACAGGTAATCACGCTGTAACAGCTTGCGTTCTCAGATATGATAAGTTCATAAAGGTACATGTATGGCATTGGATCAACCGAAATAAAATGTTCAAACGTACCTACGTTCTGTATTTTAATTTAAAAAACCTACCTGTTACCAACTGTTCGTCTAAAACTGTGAGCCATATGTTTGTGACTATTACAGCGCCATCTATCACAAAGCGAAAAAAGTGGTCCAACATTCATATTTCTTTACGTAATACACGAATATGTAATAAAAATGGGGGTTCCTATTAAAAAAAAACGCAGTTTATATCCATTTGACCTATGGCAGCGCCATCTAGCGTGCAACCATAGCGCCACCTGGTTTCCCCCTTCAAGCTAGACAAGTTTGGTTCTTTGTAGTTTTTTTCGTTTGACGCTTATTTCGTGAGATATGTGGCGCGGTCACGGGCAGTGGACCACCCTATATGTAGTATAATTATCTTCAGTGACGAGTCCCTCTTTAATCGACAGCCGGAATCGCCGAGCGGTTCTAGGCGCTTGAGTCTGGAACCGCGCGATCGCTACAGTTGCAATTTCGAATCCTGCCTCGGGCATGGATGTGTGTGATGTCCTTAGGTTAGTTAGGTTTAAGTAGTTCTAAGTTCTAGGGGACTGATGACCTCAGATGTTAAGTCCCATAGTGCTCAAAACCATTTTCTCCCTCTTTAATCAAGAGAATGACATAGACTTCATTGTAGATAAGTCAGCCTGTCTTAACTGTACTAATCTTGTAATCTTTTAGATATGGTTTTTACTACAAACACAGTACTGTAAGATAGCAGGGCAAGTTATACAGTTCGTCTCCTCACTACATGGTATTAGCAGTTGTCTTCGGTGAAGAGTCCGGCTTCGAAAGCGTGTCTGGAGTCATTTCGGACTGCGTTGGGATAGCAGCCATGCGGCACGACAACCTAGAGTGATGATCAGGAGTCAAATTTCATTTCATGGCAGGACCATTTTGGTTCCCACCCTTACAACACAGCGGTACGTCGACGATATTCGATATTGTTACCCTTCATGGAAAGCCATCTTGGGCTCACATTTCAGCAAGATAATTTTGATTTGTAAACGGCGAAATTTTCTGCTGCTTGTCTTCGTGATTACCAAACCCAATCATGGCCAACAAGGTCACCCAATCTCTCTCCAATTGAGAACGTTAGGAACATTATAAGCAGCGCCCTCTAACCACATCGGGATTTTCACCATCCATCACGCACACTGGACCGAATTTGGCACGATTTCCCTCAGTAAGGCGTCCAATAACTCTCAATCAATGCCAAGCCGAATAACTGCTTTCATTGGGGCCACAGGTGTACCAACGTTTTATTGACTTGCTCAATTCGTGAAGCTCATTCTCTTCAATAAACTATCCAATTTTTTCTGAAATTATAATCATTTGTCTGTGCATCTACACCACATCTACCAACATGAGTCCCATTCAGACAATTCGTTCGTGGTGCATAGTTTTTTTATCTTAGGAGGTACTTTGAAATTCATCATTATTCTTAAATAAAATCTGATAACTATTAGTCCAACTCTTATATCTTGGTGATTAGAAGTTTTGAAGTGATTTATGATTATCATATCCTGTACAACTTTCTTAAATATTGAAGAAATATAGTAAATTTAATGTTTAAATCTGTTTACCCCCTTCCAAATAAGACTCCTATTTGTTTTATTCCGGAAACAAAAATGTTGTTCTCTCTAAATTTGAAAATGGCGGTTTATTAACTTTACTCTCTGCACGTTACACTTAGTCGAGAGATTTTGATGTTCTCGCAGTCGATCTAGACAGGGCTTGGACGTCACTCACACGTGTACTGAGACATGCAAATGGTCTGTAATGATAACCATCACTATTATTCATGCTGCAAAAGGCCTTCAGCCGAACTCACAGTTAACGGTGGAGCGCAAATTAATTTTTTTGCGACAGGAACTTTTAATCACTAAAGATTCTTCCAGCCACTTCACGATAAGAACGTGGGGATTTGTTACGAAACTAGAGTATGTTTCGCGTGCCCTGTTAACCTCCGTATCTATTGCTTTTCCATGTTCTAAGCATCGAGAACAATTAAAGTCACATCGTGGCCTTATTATGGTTACGGATTTAACGGTCGTGAGACCTGCAGCTGAATGACTGTCTGGCTTAATGGAACGCGTATTCAACACACATGGATATCTTTGCATCTCGTGTCCCTTCTTTAGAATGTGTCACATTTTTTTCCTCCAGTTTCCTCAGTGATTTTGTAATCATCTTTGCCGTATAACTTGTGTAGCTTGTAACATAAAAGCTTGTGGCCACGACAGCTACGGGCTACGTCTGGAATTTGAACCCAATGACATCTGCCATTCTTTACTCCTCAATGTATAAATTCAGTCAAAGAGATTGTTAACGTTTTGCACACACCGAGCATTATTATCCGTAACTCCGGCTCTGTCGTTCCTATAGCCACAGTTTCATCTCATATTAAAACACGTTCACTATACATACCGGTACATGAATATATTTTCTTGCAGCGTGAAAGGAAAGTTCTTCGCCTTACGAATCCACGAGACGCGGGGCAGGTCAACAGAGAATATCTGTAATGAATAATTACAGGTCTAGCATGCTAGCATGCAATTGTACTCATTTCCAGGAATAAGTACCGTTCATTAAGATCATGTTAAAATTAAGAACATCTTCAAGGAATAATCCCATTGCAGTTAGATAATCCTTAAGTCAGAGTAGCATCTTACTTACATGCAGTGAATTCAATTCATGATATAAGACCAACAAGATGACACAGATTACTCTAATATTCGATCTCTGCCATTTGTGGCATCACACACAAAGTTGTAGACTCGATTATTGGTTATAGTTCTGCTTTTGCACTCACAACGATTAGTTTCATCTTGTAATGAGTTTAGCTGACAATGATTATTTCAGTAGTTTCTCATGAGATTTCCCTCTCCTCAACAGAATGCGAATACGTTGGGGCATTGGCGAGAATGATTATCATTGAATACCTTTTATTTATTTTTACAGCAAATCTTTCTGAAAATATTTCATTACATGTAATATTGTTCCTAATTTTCTTGTTTACAATTAAGCTACACATTTCCTTCCTTCTCCGTTCTTCTGTAATAAAATAAACGTTCCACTTTTAATTGATGCAGTCATTTTTGAAAGAGCCTTATTCCAAATTTTGACAAAGAGAGTTAAGAACGGTGCCAAGTTCTACAAACATAGATAGAACTTCGTGAATGAAAAACGGCGTTATTCCAGCTATTGTTAATGTGTTTCTTGCGACTTAGTTACAGCGACATCATTTCTGAAAGGGCTTTACTCCTGGAATAATGCCCTCTCAATACTGATTATCTTCGCCTGTCGTCTAATCGAATACCTAATGCACTAAGCGTTACGTTTCGCTTATCGTAGTTCAAGTCATATGTTGAACGCTACTGCTAAACTGGTGCGTAACACGGAAAATAATGAATCTGTAATGCATGCATACCATGAAGGCACTGCGAAGAAAGGAGAAAATTACGTGTGCTCCTTCCGACTTGATTATGTTGTTGTTGTTGTTGTGGTCTTCAGTCCTGAGACTGGTTTGATGCAGCTCTCCATGCTACTCTATCCTGTGCAAGCTTCTTCATTTCCCAGTACCTACTGCATCCTTCTGTATCTATTTAGTGTATTCATCTCTTGGTCTCCCTCTACGATTTTTACCCTCCACGCTGCCCTCCAATACCAAATTGGTGATCCCTTGATGCCTCAGAACATGTCCTACCAACCGATCGCTTCTTCTAGTCAGGTTGTGCCACAAACATCTCTTCTCCCCAATCCTATTCAGTACTTCCTCATTAGTTATGTGATCTACCCATCTAATCTTCAACATTCTTCTGTAGCGCCACATTTCAAAAGCTTCTTGTCCAAACTATTTATCGTCCTTGTTTCACTTCCATACATGGCTACACTCCATACAAATACACTCCTGGAAATTGAAATAAGAACACCGTGAATTCATTGTCCCAGGAAGGGGAAACTTTATTGACACATTCCTGGGGTCAGATACATCACATGATCACACTGACAGAACCACAGGCACATAGACACAGGCAACAGAGCATGCACAATGTCGGCACTAGTACAGTGTATATCCACCTTTCGCAGCAATGCAGGCTGCTATTCTCCCATGGAGACGATCGTAGAGATGCTGGATGTAGTCCTGTGGAACGGCTTGCCATGCCATTTCCACCTGGCGCCTCAGTTGGACCAGCGTTCGTGCTGGACGTGCAGACCGCGTGAGACGACGCTTCATCCAGTTCCAAACATGCTCAATGGGGGACAGATCCGGAGATCTTGCTGGCCAGGGTAGTTGACTTACACCTTCTAGAGCACGTTGGGTGGCACGGGATACATGCGGACGTGCATTGTCCTGTTGGAACAGCAAGTTCCCTTGCCGGTCTAGGAATGGTAGAACGATGGGTTCGATGACGGTTTGGATGTACCGTGCACTATTCAGTGTCCCCTCGACGATCACCAGTGGTGTACGGCCAGTGTAGGAGATCGCTCCCCACACCATGATGCCGGGTGTTGGCCCTGTGTGCCTCGGTCGTATGCAGTCCTGATTGTGGCGCTCACCTGCACGGCGCCAAACACGCATACGACCATCATTGGCACCAAGGCAGAAGCGACTCTCATCGCTGAAGACGACACGTCTCCATTCGTCCCTCCATTCACGCCTGTCGCGACACCACTGGAGGCGGGCTGCACGATGTTGGGGCGTGAGCGGAAGACGGCCTAACGGTGTGCGGGACCGTAGCCCAGCTTCATGGAGACGGTTGCGAATGGTCCTCGCCGATACCCCAGGAGCAACAGTGTCCCTAATTTGCTGGGAAGTGGCGGTGCGGTCCCCTACGGCACTGCGTAGGATCCTACGGTCTTGGCGTGCATCAGTGCGTCGCTGCGGTCCGGTCCCAGGTCGACGGGCACGTGCACCTTCCGCCGACCACTGGCGACAACATCGATATACTGTGGAGACCTCACGCCCCACGTGTTGAGCAATTCGGCGGTACGTCCACCCGGCCTCCCGCATGCCCACTATACGCCCTCGCTCAAAGTCCGTCAACTGCACATACGGTTCACGTCCACGCTGTCGCGGCATGCTACCAGTGTTAAAGGCTGCGATGGAGCTCCGTATGCCACGGCAAACTGGCTGACACTGACGGCGGCGGTGCACAAATGCTGCGCAGCTAGCGCCATTCGACAGCCAACACCGCGGTTCCTGGCGTGTCCGCTGTGCCGTGCGTGTGATCATTGCTTGTACAGCCCTCTCGCAGTGTCCGGAGCAAGTATGGTGGGTCTGACACACCGGTGTCAATGTGTTCTTTTTTCCATTTCCAGGAGTGTACTTTTAGAAACGACTTCCTGACACTTAAATCTAAACTCGATGTTAACAAATTTCTTTTCTTCAGAAATGCTTTCCTTGCCATTGCCAGTCTACATTTTATATCCTCTCTACTTCGACCATCATCAGTTACTTTGCTCCCCAAATAGCAAAACTCCTTTACTACTTTAAGTGTCTCATTTCCTAATCTAATTCCCTCAGCATCACCAGACTTAATTCGACTACATTCCATTATCCTCGTTTTGCTTTTGTTGATGTTCATCTTATACCCTCCTTTCAAGACACTGTCCATTCTGTTCAACGGCTCTTCCAAGTCCTTTGCTGTCTCTTGGAGAATTACAATGTCATCGGCAAACCTCGAAGTTTTTGTTTCTTCTCAATGGATTTTACTACCTACTCCGAATTTTTCTTTTTGATTCCTTCACTGCTTCCTCAATCTAGAGATTGAAGAACATCGGGGAGAGGCTACAACCCTGTCTCACTCCCTTCCCAACCACTGCTTCCCTTTGATGCTCCTCGACCCTTATAACTCCCATCTTGTTTCTGTACAAATTGTAAATAGCTTTTCGCTCCCTGTATTTTACCCCTGCCACCTTCAGTATTTGAAAGAGAGTATCCCAATCAACATTGTCAAAAGCTTTCTCTGAGCCTACAAATGCTAGAAACGTAGGTTTGCCTTTCCTTAATCTATCTTCTAAGATAAGTCGTAAGGTCAGTATTGCCTCACGTGTTCCGATTTTCTACGGAATCCAAACTGATCTTCCCCGAGGTCGGCTTCTACTAGTTTTTCCATTCGTCTGTAAAGGATTCACGTTGGTATTTTGCAGCCGTGGCTTATTAAACTGATAGTTCGGTAACTTTCACATCTGTCAGCAACTGCTTTCTTTGGGATTGGAATTATTATATTCTTCTTGTAGGCTGACGGTATTTAGCCTGTCTCATACATCTTGCTCACTAGATGGTAGAGTTCAGTTAGGCCTGGCTCTCCCAAGGCTGTCAGTAGTTCTAATGGAATGTTGTCTACCCCCAGGGCCTCGTTTCGACTTAGATCTTCCAGCGCTCTGTCAAACTCTTCACGCAGTATCATATCTCCCATTTCATCTTCATCTACATCCTCTTCCATTTCCATTATATTGTCCTCAAGTACAACGCCCTTGTATAGATCCTCTATATGCCACCTTTCTGCTTTCCCTTCTTTGCTTAGAACTGGGTTTCCATCTGAGCTCTTGATATTCATACAAGTGGTTCTCTTTTCTCCAAAGGTCTCTTTAATTTTCCTGTAGGCAGTATCTATCTTACCCCTAGTGAGATAAGCCTCAACATCCTTACATTTGTCCTCTAGCCATCCCTGCTTTGCCATTTTGCACTTCCTGTCCATCTCATTTTTGTGACGTTTGTATTCCTTTTTGCCTGCTTCATTTACTGCATTTTTATATTTTCTCCTTTCATCACTTAAATTCAATATTTCTTCTGTTACCCAAGGATTTCTACTAGCCCTCGTCTTTTTACCTACTTGATCCTCTGCTGCCTTCACTACTTCATCCCTCAAAGCTACCCATTCTTCTTCTACTGTATTTATTTTCCCCATTCTTGTCAACTGTTCCCTTATGCTTTCCCTGAAACTCTCTACAACCTCTGATTTAGTCAGTTTATCCAGGTTCCATCTCCTAAAATTACCACCTATTTTTAGTTTCTTCAGTTTTAATCTACAGTTCATAACCAACAGATTGTGGTCAGAGTCCACAACTGCCCGTGGAAATGTCTTACAATTTAAAACCTGGGTCATAAATCTCTGTCTTACCGTTATATAATCTATCTGAAACCTGTCAGTGTCTCCAGGTTTCTTCCATGTATACAGCCTTCTTTCATGATTCTTGAACCAAGTGTTACCTATGATTAAGTTATGCTCTGTGCAAAATTCTACCAGGCGGCTTCCTCTTTCATTTCTTAGCCCCAATCCATATTCACCTACTACGTTCCCTTTTCTCCTTTTTCCTACTGACTAATTCCAGTCACCGATGACTATTATCTGAATAAATTCTTTTATTTCACCATACATTTCTTCAATTTCTTCGTCATCTGCAGAGCTAGTCGGCATATAAACTTGTACTACTGTCATAGGCGCGGGCTTCGTATCTATCTTGGCCACAATAATGCGTTCACTATGGTGTTTGTAGTAGCTTACCCGCATTCCTATTTTCCTATTCATTATTAAACCTACTCCTGCATTACCCCTATTTGATTTTCTGTTTATAACCCTGTAGTCACCTGACCAGAAGTCTTGTTCCTCCTGCCACCGAACTTCACTAATTCCCACTATATCTAACTTTAACCTATCCATTTCCCTTTTTTAATTTTCTAACCCACCTGCCCAATTAAGCGATCTGACATTCCACGCTCCGATCCGTAGAGCGCCAGTTTTCTTTCTCCTGATAATGACATCCTCTTGAGTAGTCCCCGCCCGGAGATCCGAATAGGGGACTATTTTACCTCCGGAATATTTTACCCAAGAGGACGCCATCATCATTTAACCATAAAGTAAACCTGCATGCCCTCGGGAAAAATTACGGCTGTAGTTTCCCCTTGCTTTCAGCCGTTCGCAGTACCAGCACAGAAAGACTGTGGTTAGTATTACAAGGCCAGATCAGTCAATCATCCAGACTGTTGCCCCTGCAACTACTGAAAAGGCTGCTGCCCCTCTTCAGGAACCACACGTTTGTCTGGCCTCTCAACAGATACCCCTCCATTGTGGTTGCACCTACGGTACGGCTATCTGTATCACTGAGACACGGAAGCCTCCCCACCAACGGCAAGGTCCATGGTTCATGGGGGGGGGGGGACTTGATTTTTTTTATATATATATATATATATATATATATATATATATATATATATATATATATATATATGTATATATGTATATATATAATGACTTGATTATATAAAAAAATATATACCAGGATATGTCAAAGAGCTAAGTTTGTTTCCCGACGGCTCCGTTTGGCAAAACAAGACAAAAATCATTGGTGAATGCTAAACATTTTGCTAAAGTGGAACGGTGTTTTTCTATGCGTCGACATTCGTATAACGTATGCGACAGGATATGTTCCGTGGTGAAACTAGTAACCAGAAGAACTCATAGAGTGTACGTGGCGGAATAATATTGTGAAATCATTGCAAGTGCTTCGAATATCACAAGCTCACCATGAAGCTAATAGAAACTAAAGCTATGTAAACTTCTCTAATTGGTGGCATACATGTTACATTTCCAGGGGCAGATGTGGACTCTGACCACAATCTATTGGTTATGACCTGTAGATTAAAACTGAAGAAACAGCAAAAAGGTGGGAATTTAAGGAGATGGGACCTGGATAAACTGAATGAACCAGAGATTCAGGGAGAGCATAAGGGAGCAATTGACCGGAATGGGGGAAATAAATACAGTAGAAGAAGAATGGGTAGCTTTGAGGGATGAAGTAGTGAAGGCAGCAGAGGATCAAGTAGGTAAAAGGACGAGGGCTAGTAGAAATCCTTGGGTAACAGAAGAAATATTGAATTTAATTGATGAAAGGAGAAAATATAAATATGCAGTAAGTGAAACAGGCAAAAAGGAATAAAAAAGTCTCAAAAATGAGATCGACAGGAAGTGCAAAATGGCTAAGCAGGGATGGCTAGAGGACAAATGTAAGGATGTAGAGGCTTATCTCACTAGGGGTAAGGTAGATACCGCCTACAGGAAAATTAAAGAGACCTTTGGAGATAAGAGAACGACTGGTATGAATATCAAGAGCTCAGATGGAAACCCAGTTCTAAGCAAAGAAGGGAAAGCAGAAAGGTGGAAGGAGTATATAGAGGGTCTATACAAGGGCGATGTACTTGAGGACAATATTATGGAAATGGAAGAGGATGTAGATGAAGATGATATGGGAGATACGATACTGCGTGAAGAGTTTGACAGAGCACTGAAAGACCTGAGTCGAAACAAGGCCCCCGGAGTAGACAACATTCCATTGGAACTACTGACGGCCGTGGGAGAGCCAGTCCTGACAAAACTCTACCATCTGGTGAGCAAGATGTATGAAACAGGCGAAATACCCTCAGACTTCAAGAAGAATATAATAATTCCAATCCCAAAGAAAGCAGGTGTTGACAGATGTGAAAATTACCGAACTATCAGCTTAATAAGTCACAGCTGCAAAATACTAACACGAATTCTTTACAGACGAATGGAAAAACTAGTAGAAGCCAACCTCGGGGAAGATCAGTTTGGATTCCGTAGAAACACTGGAACACGTGAGGCAATACTGACCTTACGACTTATCTTAGAAGATAGATTAAGGAAAGGCAAACCTACGTTTCTAGCATTTGTAGACTTAGAGAAAGCTTTTGACAATGTTGACTGGAATACTCTCTTTCAAATTCTGAAGGTGGCAGGGGTAAAATACAGGGAGCGAAAGGCTATTTACAATTTGTACAGAAACCAGATGGCAGTTATAAGAGTCGAGGGACATGAAAGGGAAGCAGTGGTTGGGAAGGGAGTAAGACAGGGTTGTAGCCTCTCCCCAATGTTGTTCAATCTGTATATTGAGCAAGCAGTAAAGGAAACAAAAGAAAAATTCGGGATAGGTATTAAAATTCATGGAGAAGAAATCAAAACTTTGAGGTTAGCCGATGACATTGTAATTCTGTCAGAGACAGCAAAGGACTTGGAAGAGCAGTTGAATGGAATGGACAGTGTCTTGAAAGGAGGATATAAGATGAACATCAACAAAAGCAAAACAAGGATAATGGAATGTAGTCTAATTAAGTCGGGTGATGCTGAGGGAATTAGATTAGGAAATGAGGCACTTAAAGTAGTAAAGGAGTTTTGCTATTTGGGGAGCAAAATAACTGATGATGGTCGAAGTAGAGAGGATATAAAATGTAGGCTGGCAATGGCAAGGAAAGCGTTTCTGAAGAAGAGAAATTTGTTAACATCCAGTATTGATTTAAGTGTCAGGAAGTCATTTCTGAAAGTAATCGTATGGAGTGTAGCCATGTATGGAAGTGAAACATGGACGATAAATAGTTTGGACAAGAAGAGAATAGAAGCTTTCGAAATGTGGTGCTACAGAAGAATGCTGAAGATTAGATGGGTAGATCACATAACTAATGAGGAAGTATTGAATAGGATTGGGGAGAAGAGAAGTTTGTGGCACAACTTGACCAGAAGAAGGGATCGGTTCGTAGGACATGTTCTGAGGCATCAAGGGATCACCAATTTAGTATTGGAGGGCAGCGTGGAGGGTAAAAATCGTAGAAGGAGACCAAGAGATGAATACACTAAGCAGATTCAGAAGGATGTAGGTTGCAGTAGGTACTGGGAGATGCAAAAGCTTGCACAGGATAGAGTGGCATGGAGAGCTGCATCAAACCAGTCTCAGGACTGAAGATCACAACAACAACAACATGTTACAAAAAGGATACAACTTTTATTTTTGAAAAGGCTTACGCTGGACCAGCGGCTATTAACAGGAACCAAATGCAAGATCTTCAATGTTACTTGATTGTATTCAGCTCAAATAGAGATATCTTCTATGATGATTTGATGAAATGGGCTGTATGTAACATAGCTGCTGTTACCGCTGCAGATGATGATCAATGAAATCATGTTTGACGTGCTTTGATTAGAGTTATAATACAGTGAAACGGTTTGAGTAAAAGGAAACAACATAAAACACTATTAAAAACGTAACTTGACCATAATTACGAATTACTTAATCAAGAAAAGAACTTTATTCTAAGATTTGGTACTTAATTTTTTCAAAGACATTGCAAAACCTATCAACCGCAGGAATGGCAAAATATACATTATATTCTGTTCTTTAAACACTGGAAAGCCCAACCTGTTACGTTCGATTCATTAATTCACAGAATGTTTTCCTTCGCTCCTGAACACTAAAGATTTTGGAGTAGTGCCTTTTGAAAAGTGGCTGTGCCGATTGTATTTGGCCTTCATGGTTTCACCACAGCTCAGTTTCTTCTATTGTATTTCAATTGGTCCCATTTTGCCACACTATCTTTAGATTCTAAAACTATAAATTTGAATTTCCTTAAATAAAAGTAAAAGAAGGAGATGTGATTATAAGATCCCTGTCACTCTTTATTAACGTGCATAAAAATATGTGACAGAGGCCTTTATTTGAGAAACGGGAGAATGTTCCTGCAATCTTTAAACGTAAATAAATTCGGGACTCCTCGAATGTTGTATAACATCTACAGGACAGTATTTAGTGTGAAACACTATAACCGCCCTTTACTGGTATTTCGCATTTGTTACTAACTTTCCACATGTAAGTGAATGTAAATATAATAGTCTGTGACATATTTAGTGCAAACTTGTAGAATACGATTGTTCAAACAACAATATGTGTAGTAACATGCATGTAAACAATTTTTCAGTACATAAATGAACGTTACTAATTATTTCTTTCAGAATCCGGAAGGAAACTCTATTTTCAAATGTTTGATGTACCTTCCCATGCCAGCATTTCAAATATACATTTACTGTTGGGGTGGACACGAATTAATTGATGAGGTATGTACTTGTAATAATTACATTTATATTTCATCTATTTAGAGTAAGTATTTGGCAAATGTCGTTCATATTGCTTTGCAGTCTCTACTGACAGAGAATGTAGAATTGGTCCACCTTTTAGCAGGTATACTAATTGTTGTTTTGTGTTTACACGCTAACATGTTTCACCAAAGTTGCGACGTCCTCAGTGGGTTTTCTTATTTTCTTTCACGTTGTGTGTGTGCCCAGTTACTGGCAACCGAAATCTGCCACAGATCTAAATTAGTACCAGTGGTAATTTAAAACAGAGGCTGATTTTGGCTGATAGTCACAGGACCGCACAATAAAAAACAAAACAAAAAAAAAACCCACTGAGGATGCCACAGCACTGGTGAAACATGTTTGAGCATTAAACACAATATTTTGTGTACTTGCAAAATGCCGGAACCATCCTTAGTTCATTGTATGTTCTACAAGCACGATACTTGTGCTCGTATCACCAATATGCTCTTTGTTAACTTTTGTTTGTATTTCTCCTGGTTTTGAGCAGAATTATAACCCTAGCTCCGAACGAAGTTTTGTATTAAAAAACTTGAAAGCCTCCATTCGACGCTTTAGCTTTAACCTTTGAGCTAATGACAAGTTATGACTCCAGTATTAGTTCCTAGACGACATCTCCCTCTGTAGGAAACTTGAACTACGACAGAACAATATCACGATCTGAACACTTTTAGTAAAAAGTGAGATAGTGCACCAACTTCCATAGAGCAACGGATACAATTATGGGCCTTCAGCAAAAGACAAATCAAGATAAATTGTAATCAACATCGAAGGACTGAAAACAGATTACGTCAGAAAACGAATTCAGCAGAGACTTCATATAAACTGAGCTATTCTTCAGACAGTAGAAACGAAAGCTCATGAGTACATAGTATGTACAAGTGCTCACTGGAAGAGCACGCGGCTGTACAAAATCACGTACACTACTGGCCATTAAAACTGCCTCACCACGAAGATGACGTGCTACAGACGTGAAATTTAACCGACAGGAAGAAGATGCTGTGATACGCAAATGATTAGCTTTTCAGAGCATTCACACAAAGTTGGCGCCGGTGGCGACACCTACATCGTGCTGACATGAGGAAAGTTTCCAACCGATTTGTCATACACAAACAGCAGTTGACCGGCGTTGCCTGGTGAAACGTTGTTGTGATGCCTCGTGTACGGAGAAGAAATGCGTATCATCACGTTTCCGACTTTGATAAAGGTCGGATTGTAGCCTATCGCGATTGCGGTTTATCGTATCGCGACATTGCTGCTCGCGTTGGTCGAGATCCAATGACTGTTAGCAGAATATGGAATCGGTGGGTTGAGGAGGGTAATACGGAGCGCCGTGCTGGATCCCAACGGCCTCGTATCACTAGCAGTCGAGATAACAGGCATCTTATCCGCATGGCTGTAGTACATCGTGCGGCCATGTCTCGATCCCTGAGTCAACAGATGGAACGTTTGCAAGACAACAACCATCTGCATGAACAGTTCGACGACGTTGGCAGGAGCATGGACTATCAGCTCGGAGACCACGGCTGCGGTTACTCTTGACGCGTCATCACAGACAGGAGCGCCTGCGATGGTGTACTCAATGACGAACCAGGGTGCACAAATGGCAAAACGTCATTTTTTCGGACGAATCCAGGTTCTGTTTACAGCATCATGATGGTCGCAACCGTGTTTGGCGACATCGCGGTGAACGCACATTGGAAGCGTGTATTTGTCATCGCCCTACTGGCGTATCACCCGGCGTGATAGTATGGGGTGCCATTGGTTACACGTCTCGGTCACCTCTTGTTCGCGTTGACGACAATTTCAACAGTGGACGTTCCATTTCAGATGTGTTACGATCCGTGACTCTACCCTTCATTCGATCCCTGCGAAACTCAACATTTCAGCTTGGTAATGCACGACTGCATGTTGCAGGTCCTGTACGGACCTTTTTGGATACAGAAAATGATCGACTGATTCCCTGGCGAGCACATTCTCCAGATCTCTCACAAATTGAAAACGTCTGGTCAATGGGGACCGAGCAACTGGCTCGTCACAATACGCCAGTCACTACTCTTGATGAACTGTGGTATCGTGTTGAAGCTGCATGGACAGCTGTACCTGTACACTCAATGCCCAGGCGTATCAAGGTCGTTATTACTGCCAGAGGTGGTTGTTTTGGGTACTGATTTCTCAGGATCTATGCACCCAAATTGCGTGAAAATGTAATCACATGTCAGTTCTAGTATAATATATTTGTCCAATGAATACCCGTTTGTCATCTGCATTTCTTCTTAGTGTAGCAATTTTAATGGCCAGTAGTGTATTTGCAAAAGGTAGAATTATAACATGTTTTGGAATGTAGCTTCCAAATTCATAAAGTCAAATGGCTTATCAATACTTTGAATAAAACCTGATTTCCTATTAGCGGATACAATTAACAAGTGTGTTATCAATTGTAAGGATACTTTGTGTAGCCCACGACTAAATTTTGACCAATTTATACAGGGAGCGTCGCTCTCAGTGTCTGCGTACAGCTGTGCGTGGATCGGGGCGAGCCGGCGCGTGACGACAGCGCTGCACATTCTCATGTGCAGGGCGCAGAAGCCGCTCATACTCACCGCTGGGAAGCTCTACCCGGTCAACCGGGACACATTCGTTTCTGTAAGTCTGACCTTTTTTGCACATCACGCGTACCTCTGATTCTTCTGAAAAATGCCATTGCCTGCACAAATTACACATAAAAAACTCAAGAAATTGAGCCATAAATGATATAACATTAGAATGACCACCTGATAAGGTTGAGATAAGACCGACCAAGGTGCACTCCATGGGCGTGTGAGGTCCGAACGCTGTCATACATAGAGGGAAGGGTAATTGGGGGAAGGAAATTGATGGTTGTGCCTGAACAGCCCACCGAACATCACACCGAACTTAGGAGAGGCAGAAAAACTCTGAGCGCTGGCGTGAGGCACACATCAAGGACGAGAATCTTGCCCAGACCTTGTCTGAAACAACCGACGATAGTAACACAAGCAAGACAGATGAACTGGATTGTGGTGACAAATCCACTGCTCACGGAAGTGGCACCACGTTGGTTTTTCTTCCGACGAATCTCAATTCTGCATACTGCTCCTAGAAGGACACTGTGTGTGGAGGCTCCCAAGAGAACGAACGTTACCTAATTGCATTTGTCATTGTCATGTAGGCATAGTACCTGGCGTGATGGTATGTGGTGCCGTTGGGTACACAACATAAACACTTCCAGTGTGTCTAACCGGTAATTTGGACTGCAGCTGTTAATGTCTGGCCCAGAGGCTGTACCCCTTATCCTCGGTCTTCGTGATGTTATTTTTCAACAAGATAACACAAGACCGTATGTTACCCGTTGTTTTATGGACTGTTTTGATACGGAGAGTGTTCGGCCGTTGCCCTGTCCAGCACGTTCACCATATGTGTCACCTATTGGAAACATCTGGTCATGGGTTGGCGAGAGACTGATACACAACTAAGGTTGATGAGCTCTGTAATCTGTTGAGGCAACGCAGAATGACGAAACTGTATCTGTCAGCCAAGCTCAGTTCCACTAAGTATCCAGCTCTATTTAATTATTCTTGCTGTCAAATGTGTCATTTCTGTCTTCTAAATTTCGAACTCTGTACTTACCCAACTGTCCTACAAATTTAAACATGTATTTTTCCTACTGCACTGTATACGTACAGTGACTAAAATTTTGCTCTGGGCTTTCCTTGGTAGTGTTTGAATTTTAATGGCCAACAGTGTAGACTGCAGCGAAAGAGTTCTTCTCCCACGGCCTTCTTTTCAGAGTTGCTCTCCTCATAAGTTTGCCTATAGATAAGCTAGCATCTCCCAGCCTATAAATACAAAAACCGAGTTATTGCACGTGACCAACCTTCATCTATTAAAAGTAACAAAATTACGATACTGGCACCATACGCTTGCTTCGTAACTCTGCGTGCTGCGTTTGTTTCCATTGTAAAGGAGTGTTAGAAGCTGCAGTTGTTACCTGTTCCACATAGGGCTAGAAAGCCGCATCCTTGATCACTACAGAGAATATATTCGTTTCTTCCATTGTACAGGGTAAATCAGAACTCCAGTGATAAACTTTCAGAGGTTCTTCAACGGTACCTTTTGGGTGTTTTGCTATAAGCGACCCACGGCCTCCGTCGGCTCGTTACTGTGTTACTGCATTTCCTTTGACAATAGATTGGCCGCGGTAGTTCTCTTCCACTGCCACCTCGCTACCAGACTTCACACCAATGGACTTCTTCTCGGGGCACGTGAAAAGCCTAGCTTGCGAGAGTTCTGTCGATGCTCGCACGAAGGTGGTTGCTTGGATTTTCGCAGCAGTGAATTTTGCAATTCTTGAGCGTGTAAAACAGTCGATGGTGCATCGATGTACACTCAGCGTGATCATGGTGAATGAAACTCTTAGCAAAACCTGTAAGGGAACAGTTTTGCATTTGTTACGTGCTGTACTCCCACAGTGACAGAACAGACTGAACAAAATGTGATAAAAGTGTACTTGTTTCGTCTGAAGGTTGTTGCATTACTGGGTGTTGTGTATTAAACGTTTTGGTCATTGCATATTGCAGACTTCTTCACTGTTGTGAAGGAATTTCCGCAGAAACAAGGGTGACTGCAGTAAGACACCGAACGAATCATAATTTCATCCTTATTCTGTAACGACCCGTCAGGGAATGTGGGTTCCTTACACCAAAATACTCAGAAGGTATCCTTGAAAAACCTCTGAAGTTGGTCGGTGGAGTTCTCGATCACCTTATTTATATTCACATTTGTAATGGTTTTCAGAAATTCTGTAAGCAAACAATGTACCTCCTTATACCGGAAAAGGGAGTGGAGGGGGGTGTAGGGTGGGAGAGGGAACATGTTTCATTCACAAAAACCGAATTAGCTGTTAGTAGTCTAACGCAAGGGTGCTAGATACATTACTGCCTATACTTTATTTGAATGACTCAGACTGTGATACCAGCTGCAACGTCAAACTTCGCGAAGGTGACGCGGTTATTTAAAATTTAAATTTTATAGAGAAAACTGTGCAGACACCAGATTTATAAAAATAAAATCATCATGGTCAAACTGGCTCTAGAGTTATATAATCTGCCCACTTCATGACTGGCAGGGTTACAGCAGTCCTTGGTCAAAGAATTAACGCCACATTCACTAAATAAATCGTATCTCAACTGTTCTTGGATGAATGACGCATGGGACCCCGTAATGAGTTAGTCTCAAAATTTCACTCGTGGTTAAAGCAGGCAGAACGCTTCTGTTATTAGTTGGTTGCCGTAGGTTGTCTATAAAAGGTATTGTTTATTCCTCATTGGATCTTCGAAATACTGTTTTCTATTTGCTTCCTATTGTAGAATAAATACGAGGCGAGATGTAATGTCACATGGTACCACGCAGTGAGTTAGTCACAAAATTTCACTCGTGGTTAAGGAAGGCAGAACGCTTCTGTTATTGGTTGGTTGCCGTAGGTTGTCTATGATAGGTACTGTTTATTCCTCATTGAATATTAAGCTCGAAATACTCTATTTTATTTGCTTCGTATTGTAGAATAAACACGGGGCGAGAGGAACTTTCACGTATTTTAGAAATAACATTTCATTAAAAACTGTAATCGTAAGTCCTCTTTGCACAGAACAATACATGGGAGCTTATACTTGTTAAGTAAATATGAATGTCATGTAACATTGTCCGACATTGACACAGAGTTAAATTTCCTAAACAGGAATGTTTACCTATACTCCCGTCGACTGATCGTGAAGCGTGAGTGCAGACTTTTACCTGTGATTGTTTAGTGTAGGTAACGGTGTTAGAGTTTGTAGAGTGCAATGCTTACGTTACACTGTTGATCAAATAGGATGGAGAGGTTGAGTCTGGGGCCACGTGCTACGAGACGGATTGCCCTCAACAGTATCACATTCCCTCACTTCTTAAGGCACAATGGAGTTGCTTGGAACTTAATCCAGGATATTTGCAGAAATTCTAGCGTTTAAGTACATTGTGCCACCACCCTCGCCTTTTCAGTCGAGTATTGCTCGTGAAAGTGGCTTCTCCAAGCAAGATTCGAAATGGATACCTTGAAATCGAGTGATCATGTTGGTATAACTCAGCTGCTTCAATGATTTGTTTGTCTTGAGACAGTTTGAAAGTATAGTTCTTAATAATTACAGTTTACAGGAAATTTTCAGAATTTTATGGCGTTAATTGAAATATTACTATCTTCCCTCTCTGACAAGATGTCTTTATTTGAACACTTCGATGACTTTAGAGTCATCGAGAACGATATAACGTCCTTCTTGTAACAAGTGCGTCTCCGGTTCGTTTGTCCATCTTCACGTCATCATTTATCGCACACAACTCCACCACTATATCTTAGCACTTTGCTTCCTCGCTACACCAGTAAGCAATTTATTTCACTACTTTTGAACTACACAAGCTACATCACATAGAAACACAACGAACTCAGCATCATGTTAAGGCTATGCAATAGCACAAATAGTTTAATTCTTATCATATCAAGTACCCTAACACATGATTAGTTGTGAGTTTATATTCAGTATAAGTAGAACGAAGGAAACAGGTTTGTAATTAACAGTAGCAAACATTCAATATTATTCTGAAACAATTTTTCATTACTTTTCTCTCCATAGTTTTCGCACCTTGTACAAACTTTTACTACTTAAGGTAGTTAGCATCATAAATTTCTATAGTTAGTGATTCTGTTAAAGTCGTATACATCTATGAATTGTGAAGCTCGATTATTTTTACTATACATTAATCTTGCTACATTTTATGGTCTGTGATTATGTCTCTATTCTTAATTGCTTGAGAAATAACTGAAATTATTTAGCTATCTGTAACGTCTAATTAATTTCATTTAGAGAAGATATCTCTACGTTATTCGATAGAGCGTAAGAAGTGTGTTTCATTGGTACCTTATTCGCCATTCTATTCATTTCAGATGGATTATATAGGTTTTTCTCAGACTTCAAGAAGAGTGTAAGAATTACTATTCCAAAGAAAACAGATGCTGACAAGTTTGAGTATTACCGAGCTATTAGTTCAGTAAGTCATGGCTGCAAAATACTAACATGAATTCTTTACAGAAGAACGGAAAAAATAGTAGAAGCCGAACTCGGGGAAGATCAGTTTGGATTCCGGAGAAATGTACGAGCACACGAGGCAATATTTACCCTACGACTTCTCTTACCAAGTAGGCTTAGGAAAGGCAAACCTACGTTTGTAGCATTTGTAGGCTTAGGGAAATCTTTTGACAGTGCTGACTGGAATACATTCTTCGAAATTCTGAAGGTAGCAGGGGTCAAATACAGGAAGCGAAAAGCTATTTGCAACTTGTACGGTAACCGGTGTCAGTTATAAGAATCGAGGGTCATTAAAGGAAATAGTGATGGAGAATGGAGTGAGACAGGGTTGCTATCTATCCCCGATGTCGTTCGATATGTACACTGAGCAACAAGTAAAGGGAAAAAGTGGTGAAGGAATTAAAGTTCAGGTAGAAGAAATAAAAATTTGTCGTTTGCCGATGACCCTGTAATTCTGTCATCTGTCAGAGACAGCAACAAAATTGGAAGAGCAGTTGAATAGAATGGACAGTGACTTTAAAGGAGGATATAAGATGAACATTAAAAAAAGCATAACAAGAGTAATGGAATGTCGTTGTTATTGTTGCGGTCTTCAGTCCTGAGACTGGTTTGATGCAGCTCTCCACGCTACTCTATCCTGTGCAAGCTTCTTCATCTCCCAGTACTTACTGCAACCTTCATCCTTCTGAATCTGCTTAGTGTATTCATCTCTTGGTCTCCCTCCATGATTGAATGAAATGTAGCAGAACTAAATCAGGTGATGGCGAAGGAAGTATGTTAGGAAATGAAACACTACAAGTACTAGATGGGTTTGGCTATTTCGGCTGCAAAATAACTGATGATGGCTAAAGTAGAGGGGAGGGTAAAATGTAGAATGGCAATGGCAAGGAAAGCATTTCTGATGAAGGAAAGTTAGTTAGCGACGAATGTATATATAAATGTTAGGAAGTATTTTCTGAAGATGGAATGTAGCTTTTTGTGGAAGTAAAACGTGGACGATAAACAGTTCAGACAATAAGAAACTAGAATTTTTCGGAATGTGGTGCTACAGAAGAACTGAATATTAGATAGATCGATCATGTCACTAACGAGAAGATACTGAGTATATTGAGGGAGAAAAAATCAATGGTACAGCTTGGTCAAAAGTGGATACTGGTTGAAAGAACATTTTTCCAAGACATCAAGAGATCACCAGTTTAGTACTGGAAGGAAGTGCTGGAGATAAATTGTAGAGGGAGACTAAGAGATGAATTCAGTAAGCATGTTCAAAAGCATTTAGGTTGCAGTAGTTATTCAGAGATGAAGGGGCGTGGAAAGGATAGAGTAGCATGGAGAGCAGTATCAAACCAGTGTTTAGACTGAAGATCACAAGAGAAACATTGATTTCCTAGAAAATTATATGCTTATGTATTTTAAACCATGGATATTTGCTATGGATTACGTCGGATCCATTAACCGTTTACGTCAGAAATTTCATATAAAAAGGTGTTCTTCATTTTTATCGCAGCTCATCTGTTACTGATGATGATAATTCTTTATAACGTTCATATCCCTCTTCCATTTCCAGTGTTCATTACAATGATTTCGCGAAGTGTTGGGCCATATTCATAGCACGACCAGCTCTTTACCTGACTGAACTACCTGCTCTCCAGATATCTCTCTGGCTCCCACTGTCCCAGAAACTTCATGATTTTAGTCACTACTGCATTTGTTCTTCGCTAAACTGATTCTAATATTTTTGTTCAATATTACAACAGTGTTAGTGAACGAAAACGAAAACTTCATATCCTTTTTAACTGTAAACTGTTTCCTTGTTGGCGATTTGACTGAACTGTACGTTTTTTATGGATTACCTATATGTACAAGACACCAGTGAAACAGAAGTTGATACTAGGAGATGTTTTAAGGGTCAAAATAATATTCCATAGAATGTACAAAAGTCGGCCGATGTGGCCGAGCGGTTCTAGGCGCTTCAGTCCGGAACCGCGCTGCTGCTACGATCGTAGGTTTGAATCCTGCCTCGGGCATGGATGTGTGTGATGTTCTTCGCTTAGTTAGGTTTAAGTAGTTCTAAGTCTAGGGGACTGATGACCTCAGATGTTAAGTCCCATAGTGGTTCGAGCCATCTGAACCATTTTAACCGTAAAAAAACACTTGTAATCTGTGTATGCAGGGTGATCCACGAAAATATGCAAATATTTTAATATGTTATTCTACAAGTAAAACTAAAGAAAAAAGTTTATATAGGTCCGCAAATGTTTAGTTACGGAGTTAGAGCTAGTAAAAGACTTTGCCTGAAATTTTGCCACTTCGCTAATATGAAGCTATCGAAAAACTGTAAGAGGTCAAAGAAAAACACGATTTCCATTTATTTTATTATTATTGATCTGGTGAATCTAATAAAACATGTTCCAGACGTGTATCTGCAGTTGTTTTCCAGAAAGTTTGTTAACTGCAGCCGTAGCATTACCATCACATTTGCCATAAATAAAGACCATATTGGCGTACTCCTCTGTCGTAAATTTGAAACGCATTCCTATTTCACAAATAATCTGCAAACTACAACAGTTACTTTGTGGTTTCACTTACATACAATATTGTTATTATGTTCTTTCACTGGACAATACAGGACACTAACTCATTTCAAGGCTAGGAAACGAATGAAACAACTCAGTAATGGTTTCGAGCACTGACATAAACGTTTCTACATTATTAATGGAAAGCAAACAAATTTACTTGTATAGTAATCTTTGCTTCTCTGGATGTTCTGGAAAACTACTGCAGATACACAACTGAGACATGTTTTATTAGATTCACCAGACCAATAACAACAAAATAAATGGAGATCGTACTTCAT
This sequence comes from Schistocerca piceifrons, assembly GCF_021461385.2. Taxonomy (NCBI): domain Eukaryota; kingdom Metazoa; phylum Arthropoda; class Insecta; order Orthoptera; family Acrididae; genus Schistocerca; species Schistocerca piceifrons. The sequence goes on from NC_060144.1 coordinate 339,170,884, forward strand.
TTTAACCTCGTACAGTTTTGCAATGGCTTCAGATAAGCGAAGTCGCAAAATTTCGGCAAAACCTTTTATTAGCCATAGCTCCGTAACTAAACATTCGCGGACTTATGTTTATCTGAACTTTTTTCTTTAGTTTTACTTGTAGAATAACATAAAATATTTGCGTATCAACGCGAATCACCCATGTAACGAATACATTCATTATTCTCGAAAACCACTTATGACAACAAGTATAAATTAACAGACTCTGGGAAAAGATTTGTAGAATTGTTACAGTATCTTAGAATAGAATGTAACGGCAGAATTGAATAGGTTTGGCGTTTGGAGACTTATCGAAAGAGGTGTTGTTAAATTACGATGTTATAAAAGGCAAGATTCGTTTCGCCGAATCAGTGAATTACAAATTATTGATTTATTATGACTTAGCCATAAACAGAATGAGCGATAATTTTCATGCTAGGAAGAAAACCATATGGCCCACTATGAAATGATATAAAAACTTTCCTGCTAACTTTGCGTCACTGTTCCTGATAGCTGGTGTTGAAAACAGGAGGCATACATATGAGCAAAAACCATTAATTCCTCGGTTGTGTTACAGAAGCTATGAAACCAGCATACAGCTAGTTGAGAAATTCGAAATTCCCTTAGAAATACTTTCACAATTAAACTCAAAGGCAAAGTGAAGTCTAATTCAGTGATCAGAATCACAGCGAATAATGTGGATTTTTACGGCACAAACCACAAAATATTAGTGTTTGGGACACGATTTAATGTCTTTAAGGCCTTGAACTGAAGTACTGACAATGCATGTTACACCTGTAACAACGACATATTATTCGGCCCACGTCTCCTCCATTCCCCTAAACTGAAAGAGAGTGGAAAACTGCAATTTAAGTTGTAACTATAACTATAACATTCGTAATGTATGGAAATAAAAGAACGTAAAAAGATGCTTCTGATCGGGACTTTTCTGCATACTTGAGATAATAGTTGTGTAGTGTACTTTAAAACTACTGGACTTTAAAATCACTTTTTTCTAATAAGATTTATTTTCCAAAGAAGAGGATGCAGGACACAGGAAACTAAATATCCCATACCTTTTATCATAAATATATAACAAGTTGTGAATGTAGAAGATACGTAAGAGCGTTTATAGGTGAATGCATGAAGATAAATATGTATTATTTTTAACAAACTGCACTATAATTAAATTTTAACATAATTCAAGTTCTAATGAAAATAAATAATATATGTTTCTGTAATTGTTACTAAAATGCTACAGAATAAGAAAAAATGTTCGTGAGTCTGTCTGTTACGACAGTATTTACTATTGATTCACTGGAGAAGCACTCCTCTGAATGGAAGATGAATTTACAATCAAGTGACTTAGCTTCTTGTAAACAATTGTTTAAGTAACTAGGCACACTAGCAGCTTTATGATAAGCTTACCCCCTCACGATATTTACCGTTCGCCGCTATTTAGGATTGGAAGCTCACCGTAGAGCTCATAAATATTATACCAAGCATACAACTCACTTCCATTATTCGTGTCTCAAACTTCTTTTTTAAAAAAAGCAATTTTTGCAGTAAAAATAGTGCGTTAACTTCTCACGGAATGGTTTACTTTTGATAGATAGTACTGCAGATACAAAATATTCATCCAGCAGCTCTCATAATTTGTGGAAAATAGATTCTCAGCCACAGTTAAATGATAGTTTTTATTTGTTACATAACGTTTAATGAGCACATTCCTTCATTTATTGAACATGTGAATGGTTGAACAATTTATTTTTATTCTCAACGATTTGCCTGTGCTATTTGTGCCATGTCTCAACTTCACAATATGACTCAAAGCGTGATCTCACAGTTCATTACGTGACTGGTCATTATTTAAGTATAACGGAAGTGCGTTTTATTTGCGTGGGATTCGTATAAGGATAAAATATAAAGGTGCACTAGGAGTGCACAAAAATGATGGACAAGAATGAAAACAGATTTGTATGAGTCTGGTGAAAATAGCACAGAAATGATGAGAAAAGTCGACTGGAAGAAATTTAAAGAAAGAGGCTTATTAGTACCTCACAAAAGCCTGCTGTTAAGGCTTAAGAAAGCAATTTTCAGTGGTAAATCCTCGAAATCTCGACAACGCTACACAAAACACTCCCTAATGGATCGTAAAGATACGAGTATGCTAATAATAGCTCCTAAAGGAATATATAAGAAGTTGATGGTCCACCACATCATCAGTGAAAGGACTGCAAAGGAAATGCGCCTCAATTAAATAGATTGTCTCTTCCATTCAGAGCCTCGATTTACCGATTTCAAGAATTAATTTAAGAGCTTTTCCAGTTATAGCGATATTGCGAAGGATTGATATTCACTGCGTGAATGTTTTATGCAACTTAAAACATCGTAGTCACGTTCTAGTATACTATACTATAGCTTGCAAAATGATTACATGTCTAACTACAGCAAACAACAGTACACTGTTATTGGTATTCCGTGCAGACTATCGCTACAGAGTAAGCTGAACTACCTCAAGAATGTGTGACATATATAAGGAGTTTAAAAATGACTTATTTAGCTGTAGTTGATAGTATCATGTTTATTAAGATGCATATATTACAAGGCGTCTTACTTTTAAACGAAAAACAACATGTAGGAACAACTATATCATAAATACTGGAAATAGTAGAACGAAACAAACCCAGAAAATTCAGTTTATTATAGTCCATAAAAACTAGAACAATAAGGATAAAATAATGGGTGTCGATAAAGTCACGTTTTCATTTAAAAAAAGCATAACCTGGAAACAATTAGAGACACAGCATCGTAGTTTGCTGAAAAACATGTAATTGCCCTCAGAGATTTTTTTATTCTTATGTCAGAATTTTATTGTATGACCCATCAACGAGCACAGAACACGAATACGACATTGGAGTTGTGCCCGTCTACTGGTAAGCATTGTAGCAGTAGTAATTCTGACTGCTCCAATGAAACGTGCACGATGCTTGGCAGTGTCATTGCCTGATGTTGTGTTGACGCGATCTTTGACACAAATTGCCAAGGGAAGTCTAAGGCCGTGACACCGGTAGAGCGCGTGGGCCATGCGACGTGAACATCACGGCCAGTCCACCTTTCAGGAAATACGTGCATGTCCATCTTTTCACAGATGGTTGCGGGTCCTCAACTGTTCAGTTGTTGTCGGCAGGTGATGTTTGAAGTGACCGCTGTCTCAAAAATCTACGGATACTAGTCAAAGAGTGCTGGCCCCTATTTTGACTGGACCAAAGGTGGGGATCTTGCTACATGTCGGTCAAAAGGCCTGAAGATGGCGTCATATATCGCCGAAGTTGGTAGCCCAATAAAATACCTATTTGGAAATTCAGACAGCTGATAGTTGTTTGATTTGACATCCTTTCGGGAAATATATCGTTCAGCACATCCCACAGGTTCAAACTGCAATGCGGTGGTGCACCATTACGCTAAAAGACGATGGTTGGCGGCAGCTCTTCGCTCTGTGGTAGCAGAAACGGTTCCAACATGGCCAGGTAAACATTTCCCTTTATCCCATTCAAAGCGCTCGAGGCAAATGTCGCGATGGTTCTATTTCCTTCCAAGTTCTTCAAACATTCCAGGCTTCGATGTCGACGGGACGTTAAATCTTAATCTTCCTTCTTTTTCGTTCTCGTATGTTTTGTGGTTTTCGGAGCCCCAAATTTTAATGTTGTGGAGATTCACATTTCCAGAAATGTGAAACGCTGCTGCATCTGCAAACAGTATGGAACACGTGAGGACGATCGTTTGGGCGCAACAAATTGACTATTTGCACTCTGTATGCAAAAAGCGTAGCCACCTATGTAACATTTTATGGACAGTTTATCTTGCTATTTGCAATTCACGTGATGCACGACGACTTGACTTGTGTAGGGAGCGCTGAAATGGAGCTTACACTCTGTCAACATGTGACTGAGACACAGGGTGACGTCCACTTCGATAAACATATTTCTTGCAGTCAGTCACTTCAAAGCTTCTGAACTACGTTATATGCCCTCCTGTACTAGTGTTGACAATTCTGTAGTACCTCTGGCTCAGGTTATGATTCTGGATACCAGATGACACATTGTGACTTCTCCCGACCTATCGCCATTTTGATGTACTGTAATTCCAGTCTGCAAGGGAAAAAAAGGAAAGAGAAAGCTTTCTATGAGGTGCTAAATGTTTTACAACAAACCACGCTTCTATATCTCTAATAGTTTCCAAGTTATGATTTTCTGAAGTGATAGAGGGTCGTCATGGATACTGTGCCAGGTACAGGCAGATATATTTAAACCGACGGCTCTGGCGACAGTGGACATGAGAAGAGGAGGTGGTGAAGGGTAAGACTAATGGGGTGGAACACAAGAAGTGGACAGAACCTGGCTTGAATGATAGAGAGACGAAGAGTATCTTAAACGTTTGATGAAAAGTTATGTAGCTGGCAAAAGGAAACGCCTCAGACTTTACTTAAATACAACAGGGAATTGAAATGTGCGCAGTGTGCAGGACAGCTTGTTTCGGAAGAGGGAGCAGCAACAGAGAATGAGTTTGCCAATGTTTCTGTTTTATGGATGAGCACTGGTAGGATACTAAATAAGTGAGGCTTGTGTTCTGGTGAGTTGACAGACACTTGATCTCTTATGCGAGATATTGGGGTGCTTGTGCACAGAATAGACACAACGTATGGTATCTACGTGACGTACCTGTCCACAGCCGTCGTTCTTGGGATATGAAGCAATGACATGGTCAAATAAACGCATGTTGCAGGTGTAACACACACAGGCATTCATAGGCAGTTCTAACCGTCTAGATTTTTCACTTATCGTGATGTTACAGATTAGCAAAAGGGTATCGTCAGGAGTGTCCCGGGGAAGTGTGATAGGATCGCTGCTGTCCTCTACATACATGAACCATTTAGCGAAGAGGGTCGGGCGGCAGTCTGCGGTTATTTCCTGATCACGCCGTAATGTACGGTAAGATATCGAAGCTGAGTGAGTGTAGTAAGATACAAAACGACTTAGACTAAATTTCGAGTTCAAAATGGTTCAAATGGCTCTCAGCACTATGGAACTTAACTTCTGAGGTCATCAGTCCCCTAGAACTTACAACTACTTAAACCTAACAAACCTAAGGACATCACACAAATTCATGACCGAGGTAGGATTCGAACCTGCGGCCGTAGCGGTCGCGCGGTTCCAGACTGTAGCGCCTAGAACCGCTCGGCCACTACGACCGGCTAAATTTCAAGTTGATGTGATGAATGGCAGCTAGCTCTCAATGTGGCAAAATAAAATTAATGCGGACGAGTACGAAGAGAAAACCTGTAGTGTTCGGATGCTGTATTAATAGTGTCCTTCTTGACACCGTTAAGTCGTTTAAATATGAGGGCGTAACACTGAAAAGCGATACCAACGAGCACGTGATAACTGTGGTAGGGAAGGCGAATGGCCAACTTCGGTTTATTGGGAAAATTTTAGGAGAGAGTGGTTCACCTGTAAAGGAAACCGCTTGTAGGACGCTGGTGCGACCTATTCTCGAATACTGCTCGAGTGTTTCGGAGCGGTACCGGGTTGGATTTAAGGAAGACATCGAAGCAATTCAGGGCCAGCTGCTTTACTGGTAGATTCGAACGACATGTAGGTGTTGGCGGAGGTGCTTCCGGAATTAAAATCGAAATCCCAGGAGGGAAGACGACGTTCTTTTAGGGAAACACTATCGAGAAAATTTCGATAACCGGCGTTTGAAGCTGACTACCGAACGATCGTGGGCCGCGCCAACGTACATTGCGCATAAGGACCACGAAGATAAATTGCGGCTCATACGGAGGCATGTCGACGGTCGTTTCTGCCTCGCCCTACTTTCGATTGGAACGGGAAAGGAAATAATTAATAGTGGTACAGGATACCCTCCGCCATGCACCGTACGGCGGCTTGCGGAGTTTTTTGGACAACATGGTTGTGGAGAGAAGAAGATTAGTATGATTAATCAATAATTCAAAAACAGTCTTAATCGCATTTATTATTATTATTATACCGCCAACTAGTTTCAACCCGAGGTAGGGGTCATTTTCCGGACGTTTCCACCATTGGTCCACTTCTGGTGGCGTCACTCCTGTCTACATAACGGCAGGAAACTATGTAGACAGGAGTGACGCCACGAGAAGTGGACCAATGGTGTAAACGTCCGGAAAATGACCCCTACCTCGGGTTGAAACCAGTTGGCGGTATAGTAATAATAATAATAATAATAATAATAATAAATGCGACTAAGACTCTTTTTGAACTATTAGCTTGCGGAGTGTCTGTGCAGATGACATAGTCAAATAAACGGATGTGGGAGATGTAACTCACACAGGCATTCATAGACAGTTCTAACCTTCTAGATTTTTCACTTCTCGTGATGTTATGGTTTACATAACAATATCAGAAAGAGTGATCGCACAATTTTACATTCCTCATCCCGTAACACCATGGGAGTTTTCTCGCACGTGGCACAGTATTGTATGCCCACCTCCTGCACCGGTTTTCCTTGTGCTGGGGTAATTTTCTGGATTTCAATGGCTACAAAAATTTTATAGAACTGTCTGGTCCCAGACATTAACGCAATAATTTAACAGCCGGACTTTCGAGAGGAAGCTATGAGCTGAAAGGGACTAGAGGGCATTAACTTTCATCGCTCTGCGTGGAATGCACGTGGAATGCATGTCGATCAACGGTAGCATTCAACAGTAGTTGTTATTTTAATTTTGTCACAGAGTTCACAAGACACATAAACTAGATTTGTATCTTCAACTTGATTGTAATGTTTTTTCTGATTATTTTGTAGCAATTATTTCACCACTCATTTTATGAGACTAAATTTAGGTAATCATTAGAAACACTATGATGACGCAGCTCTTCAGTAAACACTGTTGTCTGTCTGTGTTGTTCATTCAGTCAGTAGTAAATCTAGCTTCATCAGCGGCTAGTATCATTCGAACATTCGAAGTGTTTTGAGTCGTGGAGGCGGACTATGCAGCTGGGCTGGTCTCTTTAATGAAGCATCATTGTGTAGTTAGTGTTAATACGCTTCCAGCTTAAGCTGCTTAGTGTATCTGCTAATATATTCCCAGTGCAGATGATACTACTGTAGTATCAAACATAGAAAGACGATTTTATATTGATCTAAGTGTTCTCTGTGTTCTATTTCAGTTAATAAACGGATCTTATTCATTCTACGCGCTTTTGCGACAGATGAGAGGCCACTAAGCGGAACAGAACACGCAACTTACCATCAGACGACGCAGATAAACACCATCCTGTCTGCAACGGAGATCTCTGCTGGCTGGACACCATATATAGTTTACGCATCACTCCGTCTAATTTCTTTTCTTAAGATTACTTATTTATTAATTAACACCTTAGGAGACTTAGAACTGCATGTTTCTCGTTATTATTTCACAAGTTGTTGGCTCCACCTCAACGAAAACAAATTAAGTATACTCTAAATTTCGTAGTCTAACCATGTAGCAGTAGCTAATATATCTCCTAATGAACTACATACCATTTTCACGCCACACATGCTATATTATTAAATCGATCCTAAATTACAGAAAATGCAGTGCTTCGCGGTTCTCCACGGAATGATGCCTCCTCGTACGTCAAAATATTCTGCACTTTGAAGTTTTCTTGTGTCTGAAAATAGTTAGCCATTGATCCATGAAATAGCGGAAAAAATATTATGCCCCGTCGATGACGAGTTCATAAGAGACTTAACAGATGCTAGGATAGGACAAGGACATGGATGCGAAGTAGTGTCATTCTGAATGAAGCTTCCGGCATCGAACTTCATCGCTTAAAAAAATCCACAGCAAACGTAAATGAGGATTTCAGATGGGGATTTGGGCTCCACCCCTCCACACTGAAGATGGAACTAGATTCAGGTTATTTAGTGGATGGAAGTGGAAGTTATCTCCCTGCTCATTGACTCTCGTTTATCTAAATGTTCCGTACAGAGATGTGGGTGTATTAACTGCTGCTTCCCAGTGCAGCCATTCCTTCATACCTTTCTTTCAAAACTACAGCCCAATTTATTAAATAAAAATTGCGAATTGGACGAGTCTTAAAAACGAGTTAAAGTCACTCGCGTTGGTTGATAAAGCTGTCCTTTATTTAGGAGCACAAACATTCAATATAGAGTACAGCTAGTAATAAAAAGTGTAATTAGAAATAAACTCTAGGATTTATCTGTCACCCCGTCCTTCCACTCTTTTGATAAACTTCTCAGCAGAACCAAATTATGCAGGTATTACTAACTATATGTCATAACACGAATGATATGTGACGACATGATGTACGTTATTCAGCCATTTTCACTGGTTTTGTTTTGACGACGTTCGTCTAGTTAGTCTAGGAATCATCTTATTGACTTCTGTGTTTATACGTGAAAATGCTCGTGGTAAGTTTTTTGATCCATATAGAAATTAAAATATGAATAAAACATCTGACTTTTTACCACATCAATGAGGATCATTATGCTTAGATATGGGGAGGAATATTAGCTCATCGGCTTTTGTTATAAATGTTTGTTACATATTTTGATGTTTCTAATGTTCGACATCCTGAATGATCCCGTCAATATGAGTCTCCGGAATGAAAAGTTAAAGGTTGCTGAGCTATCCGTGGAGGTTTTTTCGGAAAGAATTACTACTTTTTAGTCAAATGACTAAACATTTTCTCCTAAATAAAACGTAAAAATAATTAAAACTTCAAAGCACTAGAAAACTCCGACTGGTACAGATTCATTTCGCAGACGTGTTGTTTCACTAGAGCGACAAAAGGAATATCATCGGGCCGAAGAAAATTTCAAGCTGCCAGCACTTTACCTGCCGCTTTAGAGTTTTATATTAATTTTATTTCGAAGTGACGAATACTATAAGCTTTCGAACTTCGAGCATTCATTTCCTTTTCTATTATTAGTTAGGAGTAATTCGCGGTTATTTAAAAGCTTACCATCTCTGGTTTTCATATTCATATTGTGATGCCTAGATGTTTCATTACTTCGTTCTGCATCATAAGAAAAGCAAATATTTGATTACGCTCAGCTGTATCATCGCTCTACAACATGGTTCCAATGAAACTGATGCTTCGCAGCAACAACGACAGCTGACACCAGAGATAACGCTGTGGTTTATACATAAGGTCCGAAGGATGCACGGGTAACGAAACTGACCATTGGTATTATTTGATTTTTTCGTGCAATAAGTATACAAAACATTGAAGAAAACCAACTGAAAATGAATCAGGTATTTCCTAACATATCTGTGTCACACATTTAAGTGCAATTCGGTTCTTTGTAGAACTTTTAGCGCTCAGTGAGGCACTATAATACTGAATTTTGTTTTAAATTTGTTAGATAAAACGTTTACGGAAAATGACAGGAACTTCTTCAGAAATAACAGCGATAACAAGATGAGAGAAGTAAATGGTCTCAAACATAGCTTAAATACTGTATTTAATGCGACTGAAATTACGACTTCATCATGACAGACGACACCAATGCGCCCCCATAGTGAGGGCAAGCTAAACAGAAGCGGAGGTTCAAATACACCTGATGGAAGATATTTTCATTAATAGCATTTGCCATTTGCCTAGTACTTAGACGTACAGTTTCTCAGTTCCTGATCACAATTTACACCGATAGAGGGTCCAGGGTGGGAGGGGGGGGGATTGTCAGGTGAAGGGAGGGAGGAGGTGCCAACAAGACGAAACTTTCCCCGACGCTAGCTACCGTAGCTACGTCATTGGTTTCAAGTCGTCGTTATATAAATTCGCAGGAAACTCGGAAGAATATGTGTGTCCTACAACTAAGAGTACCTTCCGAATTTGGCAGCGGCTCTTCTCATAAAATTCTGGGTCAGTGAGTTGAATCTCTGATTTTAGTTAGCACTCCAAAGTTTCAAATGTACTCATTACCCTAAGCACATATTCTGGGATCTTTCACGAAATATTAATGCTTTCCTCAATAGTTCTGCCATGTCAACGAGACTCAGTTGCTTGTCAGTTTTATGAGTCACATGGGCAAAAATCAATTAGGTCTTTCCCAAGTTACGAAACACAAACAAACAAATTATCGCTACCCTTATGCAGCGGAAATAATTAACTGAAATAAATTTACCTTTGAAATGACCGAGGTGCACTACGAAGCAATGAAACAAACTACACAGCACTGTTAAGCATTACTTTAAATGAAATCAGTGAGTGCAGATTGAAACACGATGACATCTACTCCATGATTAATCTCAACAAGAGATTTTTGAAGTTTCGCAGTAATTAAAATACATCGTACAGTTTCCGGGAAAACTTTTAATTGCCGCCTGAAGCTCAACAGACGGGGTAAACGAACTTCTTGTACCAGTTAATGATGCTGTCACTCAGAGACCGATGTATCCATCTTTATTGCTGTTGCTAGAGATCTACCATAATTTTACCCCTGTTCAATATGGCTAGTAATATTTTTCACACGATGAATTAATAGGCAACGTCTCTGTTATGATCCTGCAGGATAACCATAATTGTATTACCAGATATGGAATGGGTTCACAATAAGCCAATGCCAAATTAAGTCCCTCTGACAAAACTGATGTTCAGAGAAACTAGCAGCACATTTGATCATTTTAGTCACTTTTGGTTAGCTCCATGATTAGCTGCTGGCATTCTTTACAAATTTCATATTTTAAGTGACATACTTGATTCTTCGATGCAGATAACGTTTCGGCCTTTAAAAAGTGTATTTTCTTAACGTCTAAATATATTTGCTTTATTTTAATGATCAAGAATCAATTATGAATTATTTTATCAACAGTGATTATTGTCTCAGGCACTGCTGGCTTATATTCGTGAAATAAAAAAGAAAAAATCCTCTTCAGAAACAAGTGTCGATTTTATTAACAAGCACCATTCATCTCTAGTCCTGAAGCATTTTTCTGGAGCTTAACGTGTTGTTCTGTCTTGCTATTACGTCCCCTCTCACATTGGTACCAGTAAACAGATCGACATTTCTCATCTTATATTTGTGAATGGCCTTCTGCTTAACATTCAAGAGGCAAAATTGGCACTTTTCGCAAACGATACTACTATCATAAATTTTTACTGTTGTTAGTGTTATAGTAAATTGAACTGTAGAAAAAGCAACACAAGAGATTGTAGATGATATTTTCCAAAGAGTTGTAACGTTGTTCTCAGAAAATTGACTCTCTCTAAATTATGAAAAAAAACCACTATGTTCAGTTCTATGCAATAAATAGTCGCACCAACAACTGATTATGTAGAGTAGGATACTCCGAATATTTGGGTGTACATATTGATGGTAACTTGTATTGGAAGAAATTTATTATTGAGCTTCTTAAACAATTAATTTCAACTATTATTGCTCTTCATATAACTGCTAATATTGGAAGCAGACGAATCAATCTCCTGACATGTTTTGCACATTTCCGCAAAATGATATCTTATCGAATAATTTTCTAGGGTAACTAACCACATAAAAAGAAATTATTGAGTGCAGAAAAGATAACAGCAAGGATAATAAGTGGTGTTCACCCACAGACGTCATGTCTTCAAGGTGCTAGGCATTGTAACTGTGCCCCCATAATACACATATACACCAATGAAATTCGTCGTAAATAATCCAGTACAATTTGGAAAGAACAGTGATGTCCATACCTACATCAGTAAAGGGGAAAAGGACCTTTTTTAACCGTTAATAAAGCTGTCAGTCGCTGAGAAACGAGTTCAGTATGCACTAACAAAAATTTTTATCATTTGCCCAATACCATAATATGTGTCATACGTATTTCTCCTGGATAACGTCTTCTACTCCAATGACGAATTTCTGTCTAAAAACTGGTTTTTACGTATTGTTGCTCGAGTAGCACCTAAAATATAATGTTTTCATTAACGTTAACACTAATCACGTACACATATCCTGTAAAGTGACTCGTTTCACATCTTTTTGATAAAGAATGGTTCAAATGATCTGAGGAACATGTGACTAACTAGCTAACTGTATTAATGTGTATATGTCCAGTACTGTGGTAGGTAATTGCTCATGACCTACTGGTCACGATTGCGCTTGTGCCATGTTAGTAGTGAAGAAGGATCTTACGAATTTCGATGCTAGGCTCTATCAGAACTATCCTGGCATTTAATTCAAAAAGTCGCAAGGCAGCAGTACCTTTTGTTTGATCTTTCACAGGGGCTACTAGTAACTCAAATATGCGTGAGCGGAAGATGTCTTGAAATTAGTAGTTTCACTGCAGGCTCTGTGAATTCCGTGCGTGGCATACTTATTATTGATTTGAAATTATTTCTGACTACACCAGGCGTCGACAATATAGTGGTTTTCAACACACGCTTTGGGTACTTATTTGTAAGTCAACCAGCCTCTTCCTTTGCCTTTCCTGTAATTCTATGATTGTGCTTGTAACAGCAGTTGGTGAGCACCATGTACAGACCAGGTAAGACAGCAAGTTTTAACAGGCAGCAGCAGTGCTTATCCTCACTGAGTGAACATAACCGGCAGGTAGATCTCTGGTATCACCAGATCGGACACGCCTGTTATCCTTCCAGTTCATTAGAGGTACGGTACACGAGGGCCGCCACGGACGAGCTGGTGACAGGCGGGGACGGTGGTGGGCAGTCAGGTGCAATGATACACACAAGTAACGTTCCTGTATCGGTGGTCGGTGTATGTGTTTCTTTATAGTTCAAAGGGCCTGTGGCAGTGTATGTTGTGCTACAAACAGTCGTAATTTTGTCAGTTCACTGTGTTCGCCGCTGTCGTGAAGTAGTTGTTTATTGAGTGACTGCATATTGAATTCTTGTGACTGAACAGGTGGTTCGTTCCTCTGCCTTAAGATTTCATTTTGTAATTGCCTTATGTGACAGAACTTCAAATATATAATGATTTGTCATGTATACATTTTGTACGAACTTATTCAGACAAAAGAGTGGGTGGCTTCATAGTATTGTTGACAGCCAGTGTGTTAGCTGTCAGATATCGGCTAGTAATGTAGAGCAGAGTATAGTCGGAGGCTATATTATTATTGATGATATATAAGTTAAGTACTCTTTACCACCGTACGTTTTCTGCAGTCATTTATGATTGTGGCAGAGTGCCAGACATTGTAAAGCGCATGTTGGTGTTTGGTGCCCCTTAGTATGGCCAGATTGAAGTTTTTATATATTTGACCTTGTTCTGTTGCTGACAGAAGGGCATTTTATGCTTGGTTGTTTTAGACCTACTTAAATTCTTTCAGGCCACAGAAAAGTAGTATATTCTTTTTATTGTCAATGGTTAATGTTCTGTTATCAGAAATTTTTGATACTACGTTAAATAGCTGTTAAATTGTGTCCCACGTCTGCACGGCCTCTAACCCAAAGCACACTCCACCTACTTCCCACAATACATACAGATATTAATGAGTAACGTGAATTAAGCCCACCCAGTTGGCCATGCGGTCTAACGCACAGCTTTCCAGGCGGGAAGGAGCGCTGGTCCGTGGCACGAACCCGCCCGGCGTATTTGTGTTGAGGTCCGGTGAGCCGGCCAATCTGTGGATAGTTTTTCGGCGGTTTCGCATCTGCCTCAACGAATGCGGGCAGGTTCTCGTAATTCCGCCTCAGCTACACTATGTCGGTGATTGCTGCGCAAACAAGTTCTCCACGTACGCTACACCACCATTATTCTACCACGAAAACATAGGTGTTACACTCGTCTGGTGTGAGACGTTCCCTGGGGTGTACACTGGGGGCCGAACCGCACAATAACCTTCGGTTCGGTGTGGGTGGCAGAGGGGTGAAGTGGGGTTGCAGACCACCGCGGCTGTGGCGGGGACGGAGCATCTCCGTCGTTTCTAGGTCCCCGGTTCACATAACATAACATAACACAAGGTGAATTAAGGTACAATGCGATGCGCCGTGTTGCCAGGAAATGGTATTGGATACTACTATAAAGTACCAAGGGTCAAAGGTGTTTCGTAAAATTCTCCAACTAGCAAACGTTTGAAATACTAAACTGCTTGTGGCATACTCATATGTTAACAAGTCATTTTGAAAGCCAGAAAGAGTGAGAAAATACGACAGTCCCTCGCTCTCACTGAGTAGGGATAAGAGCAACGGTGAGTCATAACACATCATCAGACACAAAGCAAGCTAGATTACCAACTCTTTCGCAACTGATGGGTGAGCTACCAAAATATCAGAACAAATTGGATGACGGTAGGGACACAGTAGATTCTACATCACAGGGTGACATGGAATATAATATTAATACTGTTACAATTAAAATAGATGTCAGCAGTAACAAATTATTCAGTACATATGTATTTTTACTCCTGTGCATTATGGTAATGGAACTGCAGAGAACCTTCTGATGTAAGAATACCACAAGTGAAATTGTAACCAGTTGTACTTGAGCTGAGTGATTCACTATCTAATCCTACTGATGATACTTGGGTGATGATCGAAGCAATTGGAAAGAAAGTGTCTCCTGAGGTAAAATCCGATGGGAAAATTCTTTGAAGTTGTCTTTAATTGAAACACTCAGCAGTTCATTGTCCTAATTGAAAAATCAAAATGCCAGTTTTTATTAAAGTAAGAATACAGATTAGTAAGGGAAATTCTAGTCTAAAAATTGACATTAAGACCGAACTTGTACTGTGAGAATCCATTTTTCAAATGAAGTTCCTAACTTGCAATCGAAAGCGAGAAGACATTATGTTTGTTGTGTACCGAGTACAACTGAATGAACATGTGAGTTCCACACTGAAAATCATTACCTCAAGGGTAGACTTGTAACTGAGTTCTCTACATGGTCTTTGTGAAAGGTGCCAAAGAATCCGATCTACAGCTTGCAAAAAGCAAATGAACATATTCATCACACCTTCGCCAGGCAGACAGAGGTAAAGCAAGTCGCACACGAAGAAGATGTTTGAGAACTGTGTAGTATAAATCCTTCTATCATGCAAGAACGGTGTACTAATTTTAGTAACCAATTCGGAGAGCAGAATTGTATGCTGAGTGCTGAGCAAAAACTGTGCACGTTTTTTTCAGACTGTACAGATAGTGCGTGATGATGTTATTGATGAGGGATTGGTCACAACGAATTACAGAATTCAGTAGTTTCACAAAGTGTAGATCAGCATTCGTTGTTTGTGTCAGCAGAGGCAGTATTAATAAATGTTTCGAGTTCAATTACTTTGATTCACAACAATATGTACACATGAAATTGTGGATCCAATAGTTTACAGATGTGCTGATGGCTTCTAGATTGGATCTGGAACAGATTTCTTTTACAGTTGGACATCTGAAAGAGGATTCAGTGTGTTGGGAGAACGAAATTTCAAATACTTGTATGGATCTCAAAGAATTTCAAGGTAAATTTCTAAAGGAATATTGGCTAGTGGAAACTGAGATGGAGTTGTTAGTTGATTCTTGGAGTGGAGAAAGATACCACTCAGATCAGGGCACAGCGAAAGGTTATTGCAAGTACTGGTGGAAACACATTAAATATGTTGATGTGGGAATGGACACACAAGAGTTTGCTACTGGTATTGAGTGAATGTTATTTTTCATATTTGTTGAGATTTAATTTCAGCATAATTTGGAAAGTTAGGCCATATTTTGGAAACTGGTGGCATATCTGTGTGGATATGGTGGCAGCAATGGCAGTAGACAAGTGTGTATAATTTGTGGCCACAGTGGGCAGCCAAATGCAGATAATATGCAATGTAATGGAAGGCACTGTAATGTGGCCAAATATGGCATTCACTGTATTCCCCCAGGAGCCATTAAACTACATAGCATCTCAGAACAGGATTGCTCGAGTCAACAATTTCTGATGTCTCAACGTTTATGTCAAATTTAAAAGATGAAAACTCAGGTTTTCAAGCAAATCGGAAAGAACTGCAGAATGGTGACGCTATGTTTGACCTTGGAGTCAGAGGGTAGAGGTGCAAGAATATGAGGAGCCTGTCCAATGTCCAGGTATCTCAGCTCGTGGGGTGTTCCAGCGACCAAGCCATAGCAATGGCACAAGCGGTATTAACGTGGAAAGGGAAAAAGCAGTTTGTGTGCAGTGCAGGGTGATTTCTTTGATAACAGTTCCAGACACCGTGACACTTTCTTCTAGATAAAAGAGGATGATCCTTTCAGCATGAACCAAACACAGCAGAAGTCAATGGTAGAACACCTATTTGGCAGATATAGGGGCTGACTGATGAACCAGAATTTTGAACAATATGTGTTTACCAAAGGAACTTGACTTGGAATTTTATAAAGCTGATCAATGAAAGAACACAAAGGGACCTGGGGGAAGAGGTAGCATGTACAGAATTATATTCGAAAGGAAATTTGAATGTGGATTGTTCTTCAGGCTACATAATAGTGCTGCATTACTTTCAGACGCACATGAGTAGTGATGCAAAGTATTTCACATATGTGATCTGTCACTTGATGACAGAATGCTTAAAGAGCTCCAATATTTACACTTGATGAGGGTAAAAACTAAAATTTCAGCTGTTAAGCTAAAGTTTGATGACAAGACAATGACTGATGAGTCATCATATGGAGATGATCTGGTGCCTACTGAAATTAACATCAGTCCCACCATAGTGGCCAGAGTAGGTGGTGTAGGTACAGAGATAGTAATAAACAATGGCTCAGAAATGTTAGTGATTTCAGAAATCATTTCCAAGCAAGGACGACATGGTGATAATGCTGGTGTCAGCTGTCAAATTTGTTGTAGCGATAGGGAAACAGGCTATAGCTGTCAAGCAAGGAGTGATGTTGTCTTTGCAGTTTAATAACATACAGATGGGACACTCATTTTTAATTATTGGACCGATTACTGTAGGTATGATTTTGGTTGCGATTTTTCTATATCACAATTTTTGTAAACTTGGGCTTCATGCCTGTTGTCTGAAGCTACAGGTGAGTGAAAAGAATCTGGTAATTTAGTTCATAAAACGAAAAACAAATGTTTGGGTACCTCAGTAGTTTAATATTTTGAAGAATAGGCAGAAGAACAAGCAATCAGAACGATATATTTATGTTGGCTTCAGGTCGAGAGATGAGAAGATCAAATAAGTATGAGTAGTCGGTGGATTTAAGCAAGGGTAATAATTAAAAGGCGTAGAGTGTTTCGCAGCTCTTGGAAACTGTATACTCGGGCAGATTTGAGCTGTGTAGGTCAATTCTTCTTTGTCTTGTTCTACTCTCTTCCACGTTCTGTACTCTCCCTTTGTCTACAAGACGCAGGGTTTTGATTTTATTAAAAGTATGTTTGATGGAAAAATAACAATGAGGCTTAAATATAGTTTCAGGCTGAATTTTCGTGTATGTAAGTATACACATAATGGGCCATAGGAAAAAAGTGACCGTAAGTTGTGGGCTGAATGAGAAAGTGAGCCATAAGAACTAAACGGTAAGATAGAAAACTTGCCGTTCTAAGTTGGTGGAAGAGTCCGAAACTGACCATTACATAATAATGTTGGAAGCGAACCAGCTGAAGAGTTGGAAGATAGTTTTCCGTCTGTGACAAAAAAAGACATAATGAAGTCAGGGAAGAATGTTACAAGTAATATTCAATGAACATTCTTTAATGTAATGCTGTCATCCTTCGTGTAAATGCTAAATATAGCATGAGGAATATAGGAAAGTGTGCTAAGCATTACTACCATAGTGGCAGAAACTTTAAATATATGCGCTAAGAAAATGAATGGACTAATCAGCCTCAGGCATTAATGTTCGATTAAATCAATATGCTGTTTTTAAATTAAGTGGACTGAGCAGCGACGATTTCGAGAATGAAACAGAAAATTTTACTTTACTTATAACTAATTAGTAATGTAAGTTCCAAGTGTCAACCTGGGCTATGTGATATAAATTAATTGAAGATATTCAATCAAAACTTTTGAAATACCCAGGTCTAATGAGTCTAAGGCGCTTTCGCACAGATGCCCCTGTTACCTTTACCTTCGACAGTGTTAGACTATCTACGTAGTACATAGACCTTCCCAACAATCTACAATCTACAAGTTATGTTTAATCAATTGGAAGCTGTAACAGTAGGTTTCTTAGTTCTTTTATTACAAAAAATAAGCTTAATTAGTTACGTTTGTGAACCACTATACCACCATTCGTTAGCCTCATTTTGCACACAGAAATAAAATATATTAAACACACTTCCCATTATTACCATAATTAGGCTACTTAGATTCAGTCAGGACAATGCATGTGAAAAATCGGAAATTTGTGGTAAGGTCTTATGGAACCAGTCTGCTGAGGTCATCGGTCCCTAAGCTTACACACTAATTAATCTAACTTCAACAAACTTACGCTAAGGACAACACACACACTCACGCCCGAGGGAGGACTCGAACCTCCGACGGGGGGAGCCGCGCGGCAATGCATGTGACATCAACAGGTGAGTCAAGTTGATTTTATGGAATGCAGCGAAGAAAAAATTCGTATCTTAACTGATTACTGAGCATCAGCATGTGGAATTAACTGTTTTGGGCATGGCATTCATTGATTGTGAAAAAAATTATACTTTAACAACTCAACAGAGATGGAAAATAGCTGTGATTGTAGATAAATAAAATGAATATTTAGATATAATTTTACAGGTGGTCTTCTGTTCTTTACCTTAACACTTGCTTTACTTGAACGGTGAGTTGGATCTTTTAAGGTGACTTGTACACGGCTAGGAAATACGTACACACAGTTCCACCGTTGCAGTCATGTGGATGTAGTACGCGTGTTACTTTCTTTTTCGATTAATCAAAAGAACTAACTGTGTCCGTAATCATAGACGCTATTACACTGGCGAGGACATCATTCCAGGTCATTGAGTTGTGATGGTGTGCTCGTTCCAGCTTCTCATACAACCCAGCTGCAAAAATCAATGCAGCTGAAAAAATGTCTGTGTACTCCTAGCGTTCAGTGATTTTCTGTACCATACTGCTTTCTGTTACCCTCTTTCTGTTACCTAGTTGCAGTAAACAATGCCTATTACCATTGCATTTTAAACATGGTATATTTACAATGATTTCTCCATTTGGGGTAGGTTTTGATTGTATACGTTCTTTATTGACGTTTCCAGTATTTACATTAGACCTACAAACGCGTAATAACTGCGTTATCCTATCGAATATTGAGCCAAATTTCACAGTTTAGAACCTTACCAAAAGGGGTACGTGAATTAATGCTACTTACACAGTATCACAGGACTGATACCTTCCGCTCGAACTAGTAAGTTACAATCTCACACATGAAAGAGAAAACCGTATGTACACACTGCCGGAAAGAAAAATTAGTACTCCTGGACAGACTACGCCGATTTAGATCCGATGACGGCATACACCATCTGGGGGATAGTAGATGTACTGCTAATGGTTTCAACGTCGTCTGTCAGCAGATAGCGTAGTGCCATAGCTACAAGAGTGCCACCTGTGTGTATCTGTTAATAGGGAATAGTCACAGCCAGAAGGCTCAGCGATGTGCAAACATGTGAAACATGCAGGCAACCAGAAGAATTTCAGGACGTCCAGGCAGCGCAGTCCCCACCAGGATCGCCATACTGTAAGAGCCGCAGTAGCAAATCCTACATCTTCCACACTGGAGAGAAGAGGGCTTGTGAGCCCAGACATGTCAAGATGAACAGTTATGAACCGGTTACTAGCAGGGGGACT
Organism: Schistocerca piceifrons; assembly: GCF_021461385.2. NCBI lineage: Eukaryota > Metazoa > Arthropoda > Insecta > Orthoptera > Acrididae > Schistocerca > Schistocerca piceifrons. The sequence goes on from NC_060144.1 coordinate 339,190,652, forward strand.
ACGGTCACGCATAACTGTAGCCCGTCTTTCACTCGCGCTGCAGCATCGACGTGCACCACTCAACTGGTGCCCTCAGAGGATCACTTGGAAGATGGAATGGCACGTCGTGGTCTCCAGCGACGAAAGCAGATATCGCTTGCATGCAAGTAATGGTTGTTTCCACGTACGCCGTTGACCTGATCAGCGCTGTCTCGTAGAGTGAATTCGTCCAAAAGACACTGGCCCCACCCCCGGCCCTATGGTCTTGGGTTCGATAAGCTACAACTCTCGTTCACGTTTGGTGTTTCTGGAGGGGATGCTAACCAGCGCTCAGTACGTGCAGAATGTTGTTAGACCCATTTTATTTTGTCGTTCTTGCAACATTAAGGTGATGTGTTGTTCCAACAGGATAATGCTCGTCCACACACTGCCAAGGAAACTCAAATTGATCTGCAAGACATGCAGCAGCTTCCCTGGCCAGCACGACCGCCGAACGTTTCTCCAGTCGAACACTTGTGGGGTATGATGTGACGAGAAGTGACTCGTGCGACTCGTCAGCCAACAACTCTTACAGAACTACGTGAAACCAGAGTTTTCTCCAAGATGTTAACATGACAGGAAAAAAGAAGTATGCAAACAGTTTGTAATGACACAAACCTACTTAAGAGATGAGAGATGTGCTAATTTTGAGCTGAATTTCGTATATCAGCTGTGATGATAGTGCTTTACGAGATCGAGCAGGCGAGGCATAGCGTATCCCAGGACAGTATTCGCCATCTGTACCATCGACTGGATGCCAGATCAGTGCCTTCGTTGCCGGCCTTGGAGACTACACGGAGTGCTAATACGAGTGTTTCACCATGGGTCGGTCGATACCTGTTACCTCAGAAATGCTTGTGCTATTGATCTATAACTATAATCGTTTCATGTAATCCATATGCACGGTGGCAACAATAAACGTTGAATTAATTGGAAAACGTTGTACTAATTTATTTCCAGCAGTGTATATAGCCCTTGGACGCGCTCAAAACTAGGAAACGTAGGGGAAAATCCGGACGCATGGCAGACTTAATTACAAGGCACAATCAGAACAGTAAAATGCTTGACCAACATGGAACATGATCATACTACCGGAATACACTAAATATTACACGAAATATAGTTCTGTACATATGATAAGCTGAAAAGTATCTAATTCCTTCGGTGAGTTACAATATAGTTTGTGCACTAGGAAACCTAACGGAAAAAGAAGTTTTAAAGATAAATGATAAGGACCATACCAGTAAATTTGATGAATTCGGGGCAGTTTTCTTTGTACCTCATAAATTCAGGTCTGTTTCCGCACAGACCTCTTATATCATCGAGGTTCGCACACAATGAAGAGCTGTTCCCTTACACCCACTAAACGATATAGCCAGTCAAACGAATTTCGAAATGCTACCCTTCGGCGCCAGAGATGTACACTAAGGTGGCAAAAGTCGTGGGACTCCTGCTAATATCGTGTTGGACCGCCTTTTGTCTGGCGTAGTTCAGTATAAGTTGCCTGGACTCAATAAGTCGTTGGAAGTCCCTTGCACAAGTATTGACCCATGCTGGCTCTGCAGCCTTCCATAACTGCAAAAGTGTTACCTGTGTACGATGTTGAACATGAACGGACCTCTCGATTATGTTCCATAAATGATCGATGGGATTCTTGACAGGCGATCTTGGTGGCCAAATCATTCGCTCGAATTGTTCTTTAAAAAGTTGCAAACAATTGTGGCCCAGTGACATTACGTCACTGTTTGGGAACATAAAGCAAATGGTCTCCAAGTAGCCACACGTAGCCATTTCCAGCCAATGATCGGTTCAGTGGGACCAGATGGCCCAGTCCATTCCATGCAAACACAGCCCACATCATTATGGAGCCACCACCAACTTGCACAGTATCTTGTTCACAACTTGGGTCCTTGGCTTCGTGGGGTCTGCGACACCCTCGAACCCTACTATCAGCCCTTACCAACTGAAATTGGAACTCATCCGACCCGTCCACTGTTTTCCAATCGCCTAGGGTCCAACCGATATCGTCACGAGTCCAGGACAGTCGATGAAGGCGATGTACTATTGGCAAAGGCGCTCGTGTATGTCGTCTACTGTCACAGCCCATTTACGCTAATTTTTGCAGCACTGTCCTTTGGATACGTCAGCCGTACGTCCCACGTTGATTTCTGCGGTTATTCCACTCAGTGTTACTTGTCTTTAAACACTGAAAACTTTACGCAAAAGCCTCTGCTCTTGGTCGTTAAGTGAAGGCCTTTAACTTCCCTCCCCCCGTAAAATTAGAGTTTAAGTTCATGTAAATGAATAATATATAGTTACTTGAATGGAAACTTTTGGGCAAGAGAAGTCGCTTCCCCAATATTTTTACACAATTATCTCCCACTCCTCCAGGTATAAAATTAATTACTTCACTTGGAATAAAAACTCTGAGGCTCTGCAGAATTTTGGCTATCGTCGACTCTGAAAATACTTAAAATACTCACAGGCATAGTCGCACGCCGTGGGGAGGCCGTTTTGGGTGTTATGACATAGTAACACTGCTGCATTGGGAGCCAGTGTCCGAGTTGTGTATCAATTTTCGACAAAGTCCAGAATTTAATCTCTTAACATAGAGCAAAAATGACCCTGGTGCAGGCACTGCTGATTTTCCAGGATACGAAATTCCCTGCAAGTTATGACACACCAAAAAAAAAAAAAAATGTTTCGAGCGACAAACGAGGGAGAAGTTAACCAGAGAATTGAACGCACCTTTTCCATTCATGAAACAGCAATTTTCCACAAACGATTTTTCTAGCTAAATTTCATTATATATCATCCTCTTGTTTGAGATGAAATGTTGTCACAAAAAAAATGGTTCAAATGGCTCTGAGCACTATGGGACTTAACTTCGGAGGTCATCAGTCCCCTAGAACTTAGGACTACTTAAACCTAACTAACCTAAAGACAACACACACATCCATGCCCGAGGCAGGATTCGAACCTGCGACCGCAGCGGTCGCGCGGTTCCACACTGTAGCGCCTAGAACCGCTGGGCCACTCCGGCCGGCAAATGTTGTCACAGTTCGCTAGTTTACATTCGGTATTCAAGACGGCAGCTTACAACAATGCCGCTAATTACAATTCCACTGTGATCCTACTCTTCACAATTCTCAATCAGAAGTAGTCAGTCCAATGTACACGTAATGTTCCACATTATATTTACAGAATCTTTAAAAAGGTGTCCAGAAAAGGGCTCCCTGATTTCAAAATTAAATATCTCGAAAACAAAGATCGATAGAGGAATGCAGTAAACGGTATGTTTATTGTGAAAGCTGTAAGAAGTTTATACAGCAATTTGAAATAATAATTACAAAAGCTGCTAACACACGGCGCTGTACGCTGTACAGCTCATATCAGCATACATAAGTGAAATAATCGTATGAAAACAATCTTTGCAAACAATCACATCACAATGTTTTCAAAATGTTCACCATGGGCACTACAGAGGTGGCGCAAACGAAGAATGAAATTCGCCATCACATTTCGTAGTGTCTCAACCGAAATGGATTCACATGCCACAGAGATCGCCGATTCAAGCTCGTCCAGCGAGGCGGGATGCTTCGGGTAGACCATATCTTTCACTGTGCCCCACAAAAAAAAGTCACAGGGAGTCAAATCCGGCGAATATGGAGGCCAATCCATGCCTGCACCAGTAAATTTGGGATATTCCAAAGCAATGACTCGATTCCCGAAGTATTCCTCAAGAAAGCGAAACACTTGTTCGGTCCAATGTGGTCGTGTTCCATCTTGCATAAACCATTCAGTACCTGGTCGATCCTCTAACGCTTGTTGTGTGGCGACAAATTGTTCTAAAATTGCAACGTAACGTGCACCAGTGACCGTTTCTCGAATAAAAAAGGGCAAATAATGCCTCTGCTGCATACTGCAGCCCACACAGTAACTTTAGGAGAATACAGGGGTTTCGCTTCACACCAATATGGCTTTTCGGAGTCCCAAAATCGCCAGTTTTGCATATTCACGTATCCATTCAGGTGGAAGTGTGCTTCATCCGTAAACCAGATGCAGCCAACATCAAATCTTTCACTATCAATCATTGTGAGCATCTGATTAGCAAAAGCAACCCTTTGTTGCACAGCTCGAACGGGTATGGACTGGTGCGTTTGAATTTTGAATGGAAACCTGTGTAGGCTATTTCTCAGTACTTTCTGCGTGCTGGAACGCTTCAAACCAGTCTCATATGCAATTCTACCGACGGATGACATTGGATTTCGCTGAATAATTCCAGAAACTGTGGCGATATTTTCAGACGTAACTGCGGTTTTCTTGCGGCCAACATGCCCCACTAGATCGTCAGTTACGCTGCCTGTTTTGCGAAGAGCGTACGAATGGTTTTCGCATCGGGTCTTTTTGGAACATTAAATCGTGCTTGAAAACTTCGCCTTGTTGCCGTAGGACTCTCTTCTAACCTGTGGTACTCTAGCACCAGAAAAACGCGTTGTTCAATGGAGTACATGGTTTTAATCTCTTCCTTCGGTACGCTAACCTCCTTTCACGTTTCAGTAGTGGAACTGATCGCTCTGGGCTTCGGATCACTATTTATACGAAACATTACGTATGGCGATTACAGCGCCATCTGTTAGCAGCTTTTGTAGCTATTATTTCAAACTGCTGTATAAACGTCTTACAGCTTTCACAATAAACCCGTTTACTGCATTCCTCTATCGATCTTTGTTTTCGAGATATTTCATTTTGAAATCAGGGAGTCCTTTTCTGGACACCCTGTATCACGAGTCAGATATAATCCATCTATCGCAGTCGGAATGATTCCTTGAGCCATACAAATTATTTGCTCAATTTTGCATTAATGTTTCTGCTACTCCATAATAATTTTAAGCAAGAGCAATTCTGTAAGCTGTTGGTTACTGTTGTGTCAGTGATGAGAGGTAATGCCTGAAATTGGGGGTTCTCAATACGCTATTAATACTATAGGTCAGGTAAGTTGTATTTCCTAACTGTTTCCGAAGAGGTATGTCCCATGCGCATACGAGGTGCTACAATAAAGTAATGAGATTGATTTTCTTTCCAAGAAGTGGCAACCCTGCAGACTTGCGTAGGCACAATATCTTTGACCTTGGTCTATAAGCTGCTTCTAGTCCCAGCAGCACATCGATGCAACTGCTCAGTCGTGAGTTGTGCTGTTTTAAGTTAACACATGTTTGAGTCTCTCGTCACGGAAATGGAACCGCATAATATTGCGCAACGGTATGCTATTTCTTTTTGTGTTAAATTGGGTGAAGACGGGACAATTTACGGTAAGCTTCAGAAGGCTGTTGAAGAGAAGGCTATGTCGAGAGCTCAAGTTTTTCGTTGGCATAAAATGTTTAGTGAAGCCAGAACGAATGTTGAAGATGAAGACCACAGTGGACGACCATCAACCTCACAGACGGATGTCAACTTGGCCAGGGTGCGCGAACTCGTACGATCTGATTGAAGATTCCCCGTGAAAATGATTGCAGAAGAACTGAACATCAATCGAGGAACGGTTCGTCTAATAATAACTGAAGATTGAATTGGATTCTGCATCAAGATAATGCGCCATCCCATACTGCTCTGTCAGTACAGCAATTTTTAATCTCAAAACAAATTTCAGTACTACCACAGCCACCTTAGTCACTAGATATCGCTCCATGCGACTTTTTCCTGTTTCCAAGAGTCAAAACGGCGGTGCAATGACACCATTTTCAGACAACACAAGATGTCCAAAAAGCTCTTGGCGGATATTACAGAAGATGAGTTCAAGAAATGTTACCATCAGCTGCAGAAGCGCTGGAAAAGTGTGTGCAATCAGAAGGGAACTACTTTGATGGAGATAACACTAAAGCTGACTAAAACGGTAAGCAACATTTTTTTTCACATCAGTCTTATTAGTACATTGTCGCACCTCGTAGCTCCAACTGCTATTCCGCGTTCAAGGTCAAATATTTTTATCACTAGGAAATGGATGCAATAAAAAGGGTAGTTAGCAACATTGTCAGTACATACAGATAGTACGCAGACTAATAAGGCACAACACAGAAAGGAAATTGCGAGACGGTCGACACTAGCATTGGCACTATCACGATATCAACAAGGAACAGAAAAATTACAGTCATACGGCTGCAGACATATGAAACTTATTGGGAATATTCACAATGAATGATTAACCACTGTAGATATACATTAACACTATTATAAAACCGTGATTCCTCGATCCCCGCTAAGAAACGTATGGGCATTTTTGGGAAAAAGAAACTGAGAAACTGTTTTCGTCATTTTTCCTGTTAACCTACACTTTCGACGATGGTGTTAACACTGCTATGCCGTAAACCATAAATAATTGTAACCACTTCTTGGTTACAGGTACTGGTTACAGTGTTTTGCATTTTATTCCAAAAAGGCACAGTAGTCAGTATTGGTAAACGTTTAAATTTGACCAGTCTGTTGCCTCTGTGGGGAACTTCCGTCAAGTATCAACAATCGCGCTTGCCGAATAACTGTGTTTAGTCTTTACATTATCCGTGTGCGAGCGAATCTTTGATTCTGTTACCATTGGTGACCTACCAAGCTGAGGGGGAGGCCTTCTTGTCCCGCACTGAGACAGGTACTGAAACCTGGATTCACCATTTTGAGCCCGAAAGAAAACGACAGTCGTTGGAATGGCGCCATTCCCACTCCCCACAGAAGAAAAAAATTTAAAGCAACTGCTTCCGCCGGTACGGCCATGATCACCGTGTTCTGGGACTGTGGCGGTGTGATTTTCATTGAAGGCGATCCTATTTATTCAGAAGCATGTATCAACATATTAACAAAACTCAAGACGCGCTTCCGGCGACTTCGGGACCACGGCAACCCAGGATATGTTTTGCTGCAATACGATAACACTCGGTCCCAGACAGGTCTGAAGACTGCTGAACAGATCGCAAGACAAGGTTGGACAGTGTTACCCCATCCACTCTACAGTCGTGCCCTAACCCCCTCTGACTTCCACTTGTTTGGGCCATTAAAGGATGCCATTCGTGGAAGACATTTTGAGGACACTGAGGAGGTGATTCACACAGTGATGCACTGGCTCCGCCGCCAGGGTAAGGATTGGTACCGACAGGGCATACCCTTGTTTTGCTTTGGAGGAGGACCTTAGAAAGGGATGCAGATCACGTGGAAAATTAGGGTGTGTAGGAAAACACTATTCTTTCGTATGTGTAAATCTCATTTTGTTCAATAAAGAATTGTGGAAGAAAACAATGTGGTGCATTGTTTCCTGGACAATACTCTTACATAACGTCCCCAGTCTCCGTGGAAATTGACGTAATGTAGTGAACATTTTGTGAAAAATGAATGGTATAGACGTAATACCTCAAACAGTGTCGCATATTTATAATGTGTGTACTCTACACTTTAGTAATTTTAACATACATACTTAAAGACATCAGTGAGAAACTTAGAATACAAATCAGCACTTAGCACAGCAACCATCAGTTAGAGCGCAAAGAAATAAAAAAAATATATAATAAGAAAATCAGCTATTATTTTATATGTACCAGCACAATTGTAAGGCAAGTAAATATTATAACTTTAGTGCGAGAGAGTAGTTGTCACTGATATTGTTATATTACATGTTTCTGTGCCTTTATTTCACTGAAATTGATAATAACGTCGTTGAAATTTGTTTCACTAGAAAGTTTTCTTTCAGTTGATAAAATGGACAGATTGGATAGTCGTTCTTGATTCATCGTAGTGTGAAGATAATTTTTCATCTAATTGTTTAGAAAAACGATGCGATTGAGACACAAATGGTCAAAAAGTATTAGATTTCAAGAGGTGTGCAAGGTCATGATTCACTGAAGTACCATTTAATTGATTATAAACTGAAGGATTTCTTGCGCTGTCAATCTAGCAGCAACGTCCACGCTCGTACCGGATGGACGTAAATGCCTATTATAACTTCTTGTTTCTTTCAGTACATGCTCCTAATCAAAGCCATGGTAAATATCTACCGGATTCTCCAGTGCTACAGCCAGAGCGTTTCATGTAGAATAATTGCGTCTCACAAACTACAGTTTTCAGGTTTCTTGGAACGTTTTATAAGAAATCAAAAAATTCTGAACACACCCATTGACAACTGTCATGGCCTGACATGACATTGTAATTCTCTCAGAGACAGCAAAGGACTTGGAAGAGCAGTTGAACGGAATGGGCAGTGTCTTGAAAGGAGGATATAAGATGAACATCAACAAAAGCAAAACGAGGATAATGGAATGTAGTCAAATTAAATCGGGTGATGCTGAGGGGATTAGATTAGGAAATGAGACACTTAAAGTAGTAAAGGAGTTTTGCTATTTAGGGAGTAAAATAACTGATGATGGTCGAAGTAGAGAGGATATAAAATGTAGACTGGCAATGGCAAGCAAATCGTTTCTGAAGAAGAGAAATTTGTTAACATCAAGTATAGATTTAAGTGTCAGGAAGTCGTTTCTGAAAGTATTTGTATGGAGTGTAGCCATGTATGGAAGTGAAACATGGACGATAACCAGTTTGGACAAGAAGAGAATAGAAGCTTTCGAAATGTGGTGCTACAGAAGAATGCTGAAGATAAGGTGGGTAGATCACGTAACTAATGAGGAGGTATTGAATAGGACTGGGGAGAAGAGAAGTTTGTGGCACAACTTGACTAGAAGAAGGAATCGCTGGTAGGACATGTTTTGAGGCATCAAGGGATCACAAATTTAGCATTGGAGGGCAGCGTGGAGGGTAAAAATCGTAGAGGGAGACCAAGAGATGAATATACTAAGCAGATTCAGAAGGATGTAGGTTGCTGTAGGTACTGGGAGATGAAGAAGCTTGCACAGGATAGAGTAGCATGCATAGCTGCATCAAACCAGTCTCAGGACTGAAGACCACAACAACATGGCCTGACAATAGGTACATAGGTACCTATGCTTGTATTTTACATACATATGGGGTTGTTTCTAGCTGTAAAATACCTCTTATTTATTGAACGCATTTTGACCTTGTTTGGGATTTGATTAGAAATGGTCTGGTCCGATGGTGTCTCCAAATATCGAGGCCCTCGAAGTTTGAAGGGCCACACGTCTTGCTCTCCCCCTCCCCCCCCTTCCCCACCACTCACTCCACCCTTCTCCTCACACACACACGCACACATACACAAACACACACACACACACACACACACACACACACACACACACACACACAATGATATACATTTTCCATTCAATAAAATTTTGTGACTGCATTGTCAATATATATAAAACTACCGAAGTTTCAGTGTCTGTTGCAAGCGACCTTCTTCAGAGTGTTTTTGTTTACTGTTGAATGAGAAAACTTTGTTTCTTATATACCTGCAGATGTGGCTGTCATTTCATTCTGATAGGATGTTTAGGATGAAGGGGAGGGATGTTAGAAGCCTTTATTGGTGTTTTTTATTATTTATTTTCTTTGATGGAAACCCGACTTTTTTTATTTGGGTTTGCATTACTGCTTGTGATTGGTGGAAATCGGCGAGTGGAAAACCAGGTTGGAGCTGTGACGTGGCGTTGTTTTCCTGCTTTCTAGCTCTCCAGTACTCTATATATCTGAGGCCGCTGCGGTCTCCCTCGCGCCTGTATGTGTTGCTTCACGTGAGGTGTTGCCCCGTAGCGCTGTTATTGCTGGCAGCTAGGAGTAGGTAACCGTCCTCTCTGTTCATGTTGGCCAGTCGCTTTGCTGTTTCTGTTGCCTCTATAATTAGATTAGATTAGTTTTTCGTTCCACAGATCCGTGCTGAGGAGATCCTCGTGGATGTGGAACATGTCAATTTTTTTAAGCTGAAATAACAATACTAATAGTATTAGTATATACAATACATCATTTGTTTCTATTGAAAAATTCGTCAATGGTGTAGGAGTTGGCCATTAGTAAGTCTTTCAGGCACCTTTTAAACTGATCTTTATTTGTAACTAAATTTTTTATGTTTGCTGGTAAATTATTGACGATGAGTGTTCCTTAGTAGTGGACCCCTTTTTGAACTGAAGTAAGTGCTTTTAAGTCCTTGTGCAGATCATTTTTGTTCCTGGTATTGTATGTATGAACTGAGCTGTTTGTTGGAAAAAGAGATATATTATTTAGGACAAATTTCATTAAGTAGGAAATATACTGAGAGGCAGTAGTTAGTACACTCAGTTCTTTGAAGAGGTTTCTACAGGGCGTCCATAATTTACTCCACAAATAATACATGTTAAACGCTTCTGGACTCTGAAAACTTTTGTTTGACTTGAAGAGTTACCCAAAAATGTTATACCATATGACGTTATGGAATGAAAGTAGGCAAAGTACGCAAGCTTTTTCATTTTTATGTCGCCTATGTCTGCTAACATTCGAATTGCAAATGCAGATTTGTTAAGGTGTCTCTGCAGTTCTGTGGTGTGCTCCTCCCAACTGAATTTATTATCAAGTTGTAATCCCAGGAATTTAAGACTGTCAACCTCTTCTATCTGCTCTTCTTCATAATTTATGCATATGCTGGGTGGAAACCTCTTACAGGTTCTGAATTGCATGTAGTGAGACTTTTCGAAGTTTAGCATCAGTGAGTTGGCTTTAAACCATTTATTAATATCCATGAAAATAACATTAGCAGATCTTTCTAGAACTACACAGGACATACTGTTTATTGCAATACTTGTGTCGCCTGCATACAAAACGAACTCTGATTCTGGCAGTATAACTGATGAGAGATCATTAATGTACACAAGAAAAAGCAATGGCCCTAAGATGGATCCTTGTGGGATACCAAATGTAATTTCTTCCCATTCTGATGATGACTGATGACTTAATTCACAAGTCCCTTGCACTGACACCCTTTGTTTTCTGCTAGCGAGGTATGACTTGAACCATTTTGCAGCATTGCCCGTGACACTACAGAATTCTAATTTATTTAAAAGGATGTTGTGGTTCACACAGTCAAATACCTTTGACAAATCATAGAAAATACCTGCTGCTTGTAATTCGTTATTTAATGAATTAAGTACATTTTCACTGTAGGTGTAAATAGCCTTCTCGATGTCAGAACCCTTCGGAAATCCAAACTATGTTCTTGATAATATGTTATTTGTGGTCAGATGGTTGAGAAGGTGCTCGTACATTACTTTTTCTAAAACTTTTGAGAATGCTGGCAAAGGTGAAATCCGCCTGTAGTTTGATGGTATCTCTTTATCCCCTTTCTTGAATACAGGCTTAACATCAGCATATTTTAGCCAGTCAGGAAATGTCCCAGTTATAATTGACTGGTTACACAAGTAACTTAGAATTGTACTAAACTCACAAGAACATGCCTTGATTAACTTTGTTGATATTTCATCATAACCACTAGAATGCTTTGTTTTCAAAGATTTTATTATGGAAGTTATTTCTTTTCATGAAGTGAGTGACATATTCATGTACCTGAAGCTATTTGTAAAGGCCAGTTTCAGATATTCAAGGGCATTATTTACTGATCCTGACAATTCCATTCTATCAGTAATGGATATAAAGTACTCGTTAAATAGATTTGCCACACTATGCCCATCGGTTACTAATGTGTCATCTACCCTTAATACTATTTGCTCCTGTTCCTTTCTGATTCTACCAGTCACCTCATTCACTATATCCTATATTGTTTTTATTTTGTTCCCTGACATTGCTATCTTCTTCTCATAGTGCGTTTGCTTAAATGTCTGAATTACTTTTTTTTAATATTTTCCAGTATTCTTGGTCGACAGATACATTTTCCTTTTTGTCTTACAGGAAATCTTTATTCTTTGTGTAATCCATAGTATTATTGTAGACTTCTGTTTAATTTGAGTAACTTTTAGAGGAAAACAGTTTTTAGACATGGTACTGACATTGTTCATGAATATTTTTCATTCACCTCATGAGCACTGTAAACATCTTTACAGTTCATATCTTCGAACAGTTTTCTAAAACACTCAATTTTTGGTTGATTGACTACTCTCCTGTACTCAGATTTAGCAGTCTTGATAATCTGCTTAGACTTTACATCTGAAACAAGGAGCTGAATGTCATGATCTGATAGTCCATTTATTACAGGTTCTATGATATGATTTTGTTCCTTTAATTTGTCTACAGAAATGTTTTCCTTGAGGATTTAGTGATCCTAGTTGGAAAGTTTACAGTGTGAGTTAGATTGAAAGCCAACATTACTAACTGTAGTAAATCTTTACTGGAAGATTGCATTAGAAAATCTGTATTAAAGTCACCAGCAATCAAAATTTCTTTGTTTCTTCCTGTTAAATAACCCAAAAGAGCTTCTACATGATTTATGAATAGATTATAATTTCCTGCAGGTGCTCGGTAAGTAATTACTATTATATAGCATCTGTTATGGAACTCTACTTCTGTTGCACATGCTTTTAGATGCTGCTCTAAACAGAATTTATTAATGTCAATGTTCTTGAATTTATGGCAGCTCTTAATAAATGTGGCAACTTCTCCTCCATCCATATCTTCTCTGCAGAAGCAGGAAGTCCTGAAATGTCTAACATATCTATACCAGTAGTCACTTGATGTTCAGAGAGGCACATTATGTCAATTTGGTTAGATGAATTCATTTCATCAATACAAATGAGTAGTTCATCAACTTTATTTCTGAGTCCTGGAATGTTCGGGTGTAATAAAGATGACTGATACTGCATACTAATGGGATTATGACTGCTTTGGCGAAGATGAATTGGGAGTTTCTGATTACTTTCTGTTAAACATTGTTTAAATGGAGGCTGTATGCTAATATCTGACTCGTATTCATCTGTGTTTTTTTTTAAACCGAGTGTGTCTGCCAATCTCTCATAAAACTCTTTTTCTTTCCCCCTTCCCTACCCTAAAAAAGGTATCCCTCTGACACCTGTGACCACTGGTATTTTACCACTTGTGACAGTGTCCCTTCCCTTTCCTATTAAGGTGAAGGCCATGCCTAGTCCCACCTATCGATAGCATCCACAGGAATCAAACCAATATAGGACCCTATATCCGTCCTAAGCAGCCACACCGACTCCAAGTTCACCCTCCCGATGGAAGAGTTCAAATGAGGCCGATCATGGCATCTCAACACAGACGCAAATCCCACACTCGTATGCTTCGTTGATGATGCTGTCTTCACCAGGTCACTCTCTTCCTCCTGAAAGTAAGAGACTGTCTCGCCAGTACGCGAGTTTCACCGAAATCAATCTGTTTGCCGCATTCACCCTGATATTCTGCCACAGGTGAATTGGTGCGTTGTCTTAGTCGGATATATCTATTGTGTTCTGATATCTGTGTTCTGATTTGTCTCTCCGTCTCGCCTACGTGCACTAATCCGCATTCGCACCTGATTTCGTAAACTCCAGCAGCATGTAGTTTGTCAACCGTATCATTCGTTGTGCGAAGAACGTCTTTTATTCTGTTGATGCTTCCGAAAATTGGAGAATTTTGCCCACCTGTTCAGTGATACTTTGAACATATGGTAACAGAGCGATGTTTTGTATTTTCTTTTGCTGTCCTCTATTGCCTTCATTCTTTGTCGCCATAGTTATCTATTACTTTCATTCCATAACCATTGACACAAAAATGGACTTTAGATTTTGTAGTTCACCGTTTAGATGTTCCTCATCACTGATCCTGTGAGTCCTCTTGGTGAGAGTGTGCAAACCGGATATCTTCTATGTGGGGTGATGATGCGAGGAGGCATGCAGGTACTTGTGATTACTGGTTGGAAATGTCAGAGTAATGCAGTGAGATGGTTAACCACTGGTAGGTACAAACTTTTCTACTAACCTTCCAGCTGCCTATTTGCTTGGTATTAACTTTTTATTGGATAAAAGCTTGGCAAGAAATGCCCATCTCTCAGCCAGCGAGTATGTCCAGCTTGTTACGATAGTGTACTGTTTTTTATGTGAGCCTCTCACAATATCAGAAGTACCCTTCCTCCTCGTCTTCTATACGTAAATAACAGAAAAGAATAAAGAAAAATAAGTTGTCTAACATACTAAATCATAAATATACAACAAAACAGTCGCGTCTAATACAGGAACACATGACAGTGTTTCAGTTGCTTTAGAATAGTACTTCATAGCATAAATACCTAACATTAGGATATGACTGAAAAAAGTGCCATTTAAATAATCTAAAGCACATGCACAAAAAGTTCTCGGTTTACATGCTGCGTCAAATTTGGATAAAATCCTGAGCTTTCGATGACTACCTCCATCATCTTCGTCAGGGGTAAAACTGACTGTCGTAGACCGGTGAGGCGTCTGCTTTTATAAGTAGTGGATGTCTCCTTATTGACTTGCCTTTTATGCAAGGACTCTGTCGCGAAAGACTCCGTAGTCAGTCTAAAGTACAACTCAAGGCAGGACAGTGATGGGTGTCATTACCATAGGAGACAATGTTTATTTATCGTACATTATTTACGTAGTTTGTTACTTCATTTACAGAGGTTGATGACAACATACCATATTAACAAAGTCAGTGGACTAATACTAATACTCAATGACACCAGGAATTCAAGTAATTCATTACTTCAAACTATAAATTAGTTGACCTATTCAACAGCTAGGGCTTTAGATACAGCACTCTAAGACCATTCAGCTACTGTAATTATATATCACAATAAACATAACAACATTTACAAAATATTTCCATGGTCTTGTTGTTTCTTTCATTATTTGCTATAAACCATTGTCGTCATCATGATGAGGACCTGGAAACTATGAACTTAACTTGGTATAATTAGCAAAAATACATAAATTGCGCCTCACCCTGTCGTTAGTAGAAATTCCCATTAGTACAAGAAACACACTAAAATATAAATCTCATCACATCTTCAGGACTCGTCCAAATAACGAACCTTGAAAATGACCAGTCTCAACAAAGCACTTCACACAACAATATCACACACAAAGAAAATAAACATACAACCATTAAAAGTAAAACACTTTCCTCTACAATTTAATACACAGAAATAAGCGTAGGAACAATCATCAAACACCAACACAAAAAGAGTGGTAGTCCTATTGCAAAAAGAATCAATTTGTAATCAGGCAGCTTTGAAAAATTAAGAAATGATTAATGCTCAGTCATAATTTAATATTCAGTCATAATAATACAAAATTCTAATACTACATATTTTCATTTCTTATGCAGCAGAAAAAGGAGAAAACGATTCTTTCATGTACAACTAGATGGTCCTGACTACACTTTTAACCTACTGCTTTACTGGAAGAGAGTGCTCCAAAAATTTCGATCTATCAATTTAGCAAACATGATACTCAGGAAAAACATTTAGCAGTTCCTATCATCAACTCTGTATAATCTAATGCTGATCACAATTTTGTAGTTCTTTGCTCACTTTTCACTATAGCATGATAATTTAAAATGGTTGTTCACAGTCGTTTAAGAACTTTACAAAATCAGGGAAGAGTAAACTTTAATACTTTTATGCGCAGAAAATCTGGTGCTATCACAGTTTCTCACACTGTGTTCTGCCTCTTACTCATTGCGCAACGAGTGGAATTTTTACCTCAGTCTCTCGCAGTTTGGTTCTACGTTTAGCATTCGATCATTACACTGAAAATTATACGTGGAAATCTTTGATTTCTTAGCACAACAAATGGTTCAAAAACTGGTTCAAATGGCTCTGAGCACTATGGGACTTAACTTCTCAGGTCAACAGTTCCCTAGAACGTAGAACTACTTAAACGTGACCAACCTAAGGACATCACACTCATACATGCCCGAGGCAGGATTCGAACCTGCGACCGTATCGGTCGCGCGGTTCCAGACTGTAGCCCCTAGAACCGCTCGGCCACCGCGGCCGGCGCATAGCAAATCACAAATCCTTTAGAATACTTTCTTTAGATTTCAGTAATGATATGGCCTCCTTTGAAACTCCAACTCCAGCTGCTGTCATACAATCAGAATTATATGCATTACATCAGACTGAGACACAGCAGTTGTGGACTCATTTTGCCCCAGTGAATTTTCATATATTTTTTTTCAAACTTTCCTTCAAAACCACTTTTGTCAGACTTCAATTCATCTTCTATGTTTTGGCTAACGAACCCATGGTCTATCCGTAGTCCTGGTAACTGACTTGAACCCTCAATGCCCAGTTTCACTCACTTCGATTAAACCTTCTTCCACATTATTTTACTAATAATCTTCCATCACTTCTATACTTCCCCAAAGGAGTGTTCATTTGTTCAAATTTTTCCTTTAAACTTTTATGACCACCCCTGTTACTATAGTGACTCTTTTGTCTTTCACAATAATCATTCCTCTTATATTCTAACACAAGTCTCATACAATTTCTATATAGGTTTCATTACACGCTCATTAATTCGCTCACTCTTATGACTTTCAACTCATTCGAATTATTCATTAATCACGTATCTAATGCGCCAAAACAAGGCTCTAGTGACTTATCAACAGCTTTTACTAGCTTGTTATAAAAGTCATCCACTCCCATGAGTTTCACATCTGTCATATTACCCCATAATCATTCATTTAATCGTTTGACACAATACTAGTCTGACTAACTGCTCAAGTTCCCTAACAACGTATGGTACAACCTCTTGGATACCACAGATCTTCATAAGAATTTTGACAAATATATTTCACCTAGACTACGAAACAGGAAAAAAATCGTCAACACAGCCTTACAGTATTAAATGCCAATACCGAGGAACAATGCAGGTCAAATGAACAGGGTATTGTTTACTCAGAAAAGAGTAATATATTCACTAACCACCTAGGAAGTCAACACTCTCAGCAGTCAAACACCAACACAAAATAAACATAAAAGAAGAAAAATGTTATGAATTTATCACCACAACTCGCCAAAAACAAGTATTTCACAATCCAAAAAAAAAAAAAAAAAAAACAACAACTAGGAGACTTAATGTTCATGACCAGAGGATCACCAACAACAACACCAAGACACAGATGTCTTTCAGAGTTCAGAAAATCCTCAACATTTCTTAACTCACTCAGTATTATTGAACTGCATTAGTTACAATGTCTTTAGAACCAAGAAATATTTGAAAACGACTGTGCACTTCACTGCATTAAAAATCCACACATGAGAAAAGGAAGCGGGGGAGAGGGGGGGGGGGGGGGGGCAGGAAATTCTCAGAATTTTACCATGTCAACCACAGGTTCCATCTGTTTGTTATGGTAATATGGTAATATCTCTGTCCCTTATGAATCTATTTTCCATTACATAGTTGAAATGACTTCTGTTCATCAAGAAAGCACAAGAAATTAAAGATACCAAATAGTCCCAGACTACCTGATACTAAGATTACAGCAAAAATACAAGAAAAATCAAATGAAGTGTCACTGATCCTAGAAATCATGATCCAAATCTACAGTGAAAAATCTCCACACAACAATGTACAGGTGCTCCACAATTATATTTGTAAATACTTGCAGAAGAACGCAGATGAGACTCAAAATTCAAATAACCATAACAATCTCAACCATCGTTACAGCTACGATTTCATAAAAATAAAGAAGCACATTATGTTTCTCACGTTCAGAGCCAGATAGTTTCATATACCACTCCTAAAGCTCCCACAGAAATCATATCTGATCGAAATTTAATCCTCGCAAAAAATGCACGTGAAACTCTGCTTGTATAGAATTGACAACAAGAAAAAATGCAAAGTTATTTCTATTGAATTACCATTACACTTGAAAGCTTTTTCCAAGAGGATCTCCTTCCCAGAGATTTTCAGTCTTCAGCTGAGTGTGCGATGATATGAAACATCGTGGCAGATTAAAACTGTGTGCCGGACCGAGACTCGAACTCGGGACATTTGCCTATCGCGGGCAAGTGCTCTACGATTTGAGAGCACTTGGTAGAGCATTGGTCCGCGAAAGGCAAAGGTCCCGAGTTCGAGTCTCGGTCCGGCACACAGTTTTAATCTGCCAGGAAGTTTCCGCATCTTCTTTCTTTCTTTATTTTTTTCAGTCGTTAGTCTTCTGAATGGTTTGAAGCAGTCGGCTACGAATTCCTCTCCTGTGCCAACTTCTTCAACTCAGAGTACCACATGAAACCTACATTCTTAATTATTTGCTGAATGTAAACCGATATCAGTCTTCCTCTACAGTTTTTACCCTCTATAGCTCCCTCTAGTACCATGGAAGTTACTCCTTGACGTCTTAACAGATGACTTACCATCCTGCCCTTTCTTCTTGCTAATGTTTTTCGAATACTTCTTTCCTCGCCAGTTCTCTGGAAAACCTCATCATGACTTACCTTATCACTCCACATAATTTTCAAAATTAGTCTGTAACACCATACCTTAAATGCTTCGAATCTCTTCTGTTCCGGTATTTCCACAGTCCATGTTTCACTGTCATTCAATGCTGTGCTCCAACCGTACATTCTCCCAAATTTCTTCCTGAGATTAAGACCTGTGTTTGACGTTAGTAGACTTCTCTTGATAAGGAATAATGAATGCGGTTTACACCAGTGCTATTCAGCTATTTGCGTAATCTTTACTCCGTCCGCCGTGGGTTATTTTGCTGCATAGGTAGCAGAATTCTTTAAATTCGTCTATATCGTGATCATTAGCCCTGTTGTTAAGTTTGTGGTGGCTCTCATTCCCGCTCCTTCTCATTACTTTCGTCTTCCTTCGATTTACTTTCGATCCATATTCTGTACTCATTAGGCTGTTCATATCAGTCAGTAGTCTGCATTTCTTCTTCACTTTCGTCCGCAGCTCATGGTCGTGCGGTAGCGTTCTCGCTTCCCACGCCCAGGTTCCCTGGTTCGATTCCCGGCGGGGTCAGGGATTTTCTCTGCCTCGTGATGACTGGGTGTTGTGTGATGGCCTTATGTTATTTAGGTTTAAGTATTTGTAAGCTCTAGGGGACTGATGACCATAGATTTTAAGTCCCATAGTGCTCAGAGCCATTTGAACCATTCTTCTTCACTTTCACTGAGAACAGCAATGTCATTAGCGAATCTTTTCATTGATATCCTTCTGGGAATTTAATTCCAATCGTGAACCTTTATTTTATTCCCGTCATTGTTTCTTCGATGTACATGTTGAACAGTAAAGGCGAAAGACTACATCATTGTCATATGGTCTTTATTAATCGGAGCATTTCGCTCTTGGTCTTCCACTCTTATTGCTACCTCTTGGTTCTTGTACATATTGTATACTACCGGCGTTTACCTATAGCTTACCTCCATTTTTCTCAAAATTTCGAACATTTTGCACTATTATACATTGTCAAACGCTTTTTCTGGGTCGACAAATCCTATGGACTTGTCTTTAGTTTTCTTTAGTCTTCCGTCTTATTATCAACCGGAACGTCAGAACTGCCTCTCTTGTGTCTTTACCTTTCCTAAAGTCAAGCTGATCGTCGTCTAAGAGATCCTGAATTTCCTTTTCCATTCTTCTAGATATTATTCTTGTCAGTAGCTTGGACGAATGAGCTGTGAAGCTCATTCTGCGATGATTCTCGCACCTGTCAGCCCGTGCAGCCTTCGGATATGTCTGAATGATATTTTTCCAAAAATGAAATTGAATATCGGCAGTGTCATAGATTCTACACACAAAAGTTAATAGTCGTTTTGTTGCCACTTTCCCCAACGATTTCAGGAATTCTGATGGAATGTTATTTATCTCATCTTTATTCGATATTGAGTCTTCCAATTCTCTTTTAAACTCATTATAATACTGGATCCCCTATCTCTTCTATATCGACTACTGTTTCTTTTCCGTCGCGTCATCAGGTAAGCTCTCCCTCACAGACACAGGGACCCTCAATGTATTCTTTACACCTATACGCTCTCTCTTCTGCATTTAACAATGGAATTAGCATTGCTGTCTTAATATTATCGCATTACTTGTAATTTCACCGAAAGTTGTTTTGACTTTTGTATGAGCTGAGTCAGCTCTTCAGAAAATCACTTCTTTTTCGATTTATTCACTTTTTTCATGCAGCTATTTCGCTATAGCGTCCTAGAAGATATTATTTATTTCATTCCTTAGTGACTTGCATTTCTCTATTCCTGATTTCCCTGAACATTTTTGTACTTTCTTCTTTCATCGATCAACTGAAGTATTTCTTCTTTTATCCACCGTTACCTGGCATTTACCTTCTTTGTACCCACCGTTACCTGGCATTTACCTTCTTTGTACCTATATAATTCTTCCCAACTTCTATGGGTGCCCTGTACAGAGATGTCCATTCCTCTTCTACTGAACTGTCTGTTGAGTTATTCGTTATCAACGTGTCTACTGCTTCAGAGAACTTCAAGCTTATCTCTTCATTTCTTAGTACTTCCGTATCCCACTTGTTTGCGCATTGGTTCTGCCTGGCCAGTCTCTTCAACTTCAGCCTAATATTAATGACTGCGAGTGATCTGAGTCTATATCTGTGCCTGGATACGCTTTAAAAATCGATTATCTGATTTCGGAATCCCTGCCTGACTATAATGTACCCTAACTGAAATCATCCCGGCCTTTTCGAAGTATACCTCCATTTATTGTGATTCTCGAAGAGAATGTTCGCTGTTATTAGCTGAAATTTATTGCAGACTCGATTAGTCTTTCCCTTGTCTCATTCCTAGCACCAGGCACATATTATGCATGAAATTCTCCCAACGCTTACACTATTCCGACCCAGAGAGCTGGGATCACTTTATGAGCAGGAGGCCTGGCACGGAGTCTGGGCGAGTAGTCCAGGCCGGCCGAAGTGGCCGTGCGGTTAAAGGCGCTGCAGTTTGGAACCGCAAGACCGCTATGGTCGCAGGTTCGAATCCTGCCTCGGGCATGGACATTTGTGATGTCCTTAGGTTAGTTAGGTTTAACTAGTTCTAAGTTCTAGGGAACTAATGACCTCAGCAGTTGAGTCCCATAGTGGTCAGAGCCATTTTTTTGAGTAGTCCAGTTTACTTGTTGAGGCGTCAGTGGCACAGTGGTATCTGCAGCAACATTTACATTCATGTTCAGAAAAAAACGGAGAACCTTTAACGACTAGAGATAGGAGTTTCATATTTACAGGACAAGTACCGTATTATGTTCTGCAGAAATGATTAACATTTCAGTCACATGGGTTTAGATATGTCTTGTTACTTAGTAAGCACAGGGTCCGCCATGGACCCTGACGACTTGTTCTATGGATGATGGCATCGACGTGTATCAGGCACAAATTTCATCTTGTGGCATAGGTATCCATGCTGCATTCACCTGGTTTGAAAGTTCATCTGTGGTGGTAGGCACGGGGTCATAGTGCTGTACCCGTCCTTCGAACATATCCCACACATTTTCGATTGGCATCAAGTCTGGTAACCTGGCGGGCCAGGGCAAAAGGCTGACATTCTGTCAAACCAAGAAGTTACGTGCTCGTGCCGCAACTAGTCGTGCATTGACTTTCTAAAAAATGTCGTCTAGCGTATTGTGCAGAAAGGGTATTGCTCCGGGTCGCAAGATGTTATTTACGTAGGTCACACTGGTCACAGTCCGAAGGACACGCACCAAATATGTTTGTGGTTGTACCCAATAGCACACCACACCATAAGACCTTGAGTTGGTGCTACATGTCTTGTGCGAATGCAGTCACAATGATGCCACACCCCCTGCCTGAGTCGAACCAAAATGCGACCATAATTTTCAGATAAACAGAACCTGAATTCGTCCGAAAACGCTGTCTGATGCAATTCCTGTCTCCAGTGACATCGTTCCAAAAGCCATTGCCGTCTAGCATGTTTCTGCACATTCGTGAAAGATGAGTGGAGAAGTGGACGACGTGCACATAACCCCTGCCGTAATAAACGGCAGCAGACTGTCACTCCTGATAGTGTACGGTGTGTTACACCGTTCCACTGTTGCGTCAGGGCCAAGGAGGACACAGAACTGTGTTGCAATGCCATTCGAATGAGGTGTCGATCTTCTCTGGTCGTGGTGTGGGTGATGTGGCCTAACTTATCTCGTCGTACTCTACAGCCTACCGTGAACGATTCTGCCCAGACCCGTTGCACTACCGAAACACTTCCTCCCACACGAACATCAATTACCAGGATAGATGCATCAAATTCTCTCATGCCAATGATGCACACTCTTTGGAAGAGACTGATTTGACGGTACGGTTCGCGCATACGTCTGCGAGGCATCCTCCACGTCTGCTGAAGTCACACTGATCCATTATCTTCGGTATATAGCGACAACGAGAGCCATAGGCACATTTTGCTGTTTCATGTTGTTGCGCCCCGTTATCGATGTCGACCTTGAAACCGTGGGTCCACGTGGTTCAAATGCTAATCATTTCTGCAAAACATTGTTATGTACATGGCCTGTGAATATGAACGTCCTGTCCCTAGTCGTTCAAGGTGTTCTGTATTTTTTTCTGAACATCTGTTTGTCGTGTTGAGTTTACAAATGGCTCTGAGCACTATGGGACTTAACATCTGAGGTCATCAGTCCGCTAGAACTTAGAACTACTTAAACCTAACCAACCAAAGGACATCACACACATCCATGCCTGGGGCAGAATTCGAACCTGCGGCCATAGCAGTCGCGCGGTTCCTGACTTAAGTGCCTAGAACCACTAGGCCACAGCGGCCGGCTGTTGAGTTTACAGTGTGGCGAACTGTCTTCAGGGTGGCGGTCAGTGGCCAGGCTTAAGAGTACGCCGCAAAGAAGTACTGACGTCTCACCATCATCCCGCAGGTCAGCGAGTCACGGCCACATGTTGTGCTGACGGCAGCCGGGGGACAAGTAGGCGTCTCTTCCCAGATGTTCTGACGTACTGTGTGGCTCCCACCTCAGTGTTTTCGAGGACAGCTTGTCATGCGCCCGCGTGAGGAAAAGCCAACTGTGGCGCAGGATGCTGGTTGTAATGAAGACTACATCATGTTCATCCACCATGGATCGACCAAGACTGCAGTAGCCGTCCACGAATTGGCCAATGGGCTGTATGAATGTGCCACACCTTTTCGCTTTGGAGATGGCAGCTTGCTGAACATAACCTGTTGCACAGGAGAGCTGGCCACAGCCAGCGTTCTCTGCATGCGCGACGTCCCATAGACAGGAATGGCAGGCCATGGTTGCAATAGGCATCAGGTCGCGGCCTCTCGGTGCGAAAGCTGCAAGTAGGTTGCAGGCAGACCATCATAGATCAGCTTGTCGACTTTTCGCTGAAACTCAATAGACTTTCGTCCTCTCTGGATCTAGTCACATGGTCAGAATAGCAGCATGTCTCAATACCAAAAGTTTTCGTTGGTGTTAAGCCACAGTCCACAATACATTTTAAAAGAGTGAACAGCCAGATGTTTTTTATATCTTCTATACTATCTAGATTTCGGCTTTTATACCATTATCAAGTACAAAATATGTTGAAGTACAAGTGCAAAATATGTTGAATCATTATTAAGTCACATCTGTCAAGGTTATCAAAAGCATCTAAAAAAACTTACACATGTCTTCAGGATATATCTGTCAAAGAAAGAAGGCTGGCAAAAACATCTGCTGTACCACTGTCGCCCAATACAGAGCCGCTGGAAGCTTAATGGGGTACTCCGTACGAGGCGCTGGAGTGTACCATAGTACAAAGCATCGACCAGCTGCTGGACGTTATTGCAGGACGAGTAAAGCCTGCTGCCAACTGCTCCGCCTACCTTGCATGGTGCCTCTCCTGCTGCGTGACCTGCCGTGACTTCACCAATGGCGTCGAGAGACTTCTCAGCTATTCCATCAGTACGTTCCACTCTGCTTGCTGCGCCCGTTGCTCTGTTCTTCACTGTGACATACAAGACGATTCAGTTGCAAACTAAAGCTAATAAATGTACAATTCGCCAGTGCTTTCTCATTGGTGCCCACTCCCCCCTGACCCGCTCACACCAATGTGCTCCATCCTTCGTCATCCTGCATCCGTAGGGGTCACAGCTGACCGACCCATACACCAAGACTATGAAACAATTTTCTTCTACTGCCAGCTCTTTGCTTTAGAATTTTGAGAGGTAGTAATACTAACCCAAGCAAGAATAGGGTCCAGTAAACATGGGCTTTGAAATGCGTACCTATGAACACTTGCTCACCTCCGCTCTTGCGAAATACATCTCTTCTGCTGAACAAGTTCTCATATCTCTAAGCTTTGCATTTTAGGGCCCATGTTTACTAGACATCTTGTTTTTCTCCATATTACCTTCACCCAACTATATTAAGAGACTTGTTTCACAGTATCAAAGATGAAGAAATGCCCATAGCTCTTGAGGTAAGCATTTTATAGCCCATGTTGACTTGGACCTTTTGCTTCGAGTGATCGTTCCCGAACTCTCTCCGAATACTGACCATTCCTCCTGGAACACCCTCTGTGTATAAATGTATGTGACGCTATGTTTTCCATCCTCTTCTTTCTTCATCTGTCATGCACAATAATTTTTTACTCATAGTATTCTTTAGTAGCCCACTTCATGTACTTTCAACTGTTTCTTTCCCGAATTACTGGGCGCTGTGCTCTCAATACACATATTTTTAGAAGCCACGAAAAACTCCTCAGTGATTGTCAGTTTGTGTAGCGTTTCGTCCTGCGAGGAACGCCCAAATCAATTTCTTGTTAATTTATTGGCGAATTTCTCATTTAATATTAGAACTGAAGAGTTGACTATTATCCTAACATAACCAAGCAGCACTTCTTTTACATGTGTTCTACTTCTAGCTTGAGACTGCTGACATATATCTTGAGAAAGTCTCAACAAGAGTCAAAATGAAGAGCCCTTTTTTGAATTCGTAGGATTGAAACGATGTCAACAGACAGGAAACTAGAAGTTTTCGCTTAACAAAACATGAGAGCAATTATTAAATCTATCAGTAACTATAAATGTATACCTATAGTTGGATAACTACCGTTGCAGCCAGATGTCTAAACATTTGAGCTTATTTACGAAATAAAATTATAAAATGTTTTCCGCTGTCGAAACTCCTTAGTAACACGTCAGTCTCTGTCGTTATGTGAGTCGTGCATAGAAAATACGTATGCATCACAGGGTCACATTTACGAGGCAGCAGAATTTGGATATGAAGAAACAGTGGTATTGTGGTTGTGTGCACTGGGTTTTTAGGAACACAAATGTTTAGGGTGACCATTAGATTTGAAAGATAATTAAAGTTATTGCCTTTATTAGGAACAACATTGAATCGCTGGATTGGATTTCAGCGGTATCACACAAGGTAAATGAACCTCCATTGGTAAACAGTTTTTCCTGACTACTTACTCAAAGTTTGTGCATCACGAACTATCTTGATTCGAAGGATTTCTCAATGCGCTGCAAAGAAGTTGATATCGGATTACTAATACTCAGTCTTCCTCGTTGGGAGAGTCATTGATAATTGATGAGTACTGAAATTTACTACCGCAATGAATAAATTAATTCTAGTGCGACATTTCCATCAATTTCGTGTTTAATTACAGGTAACATGACAGCGGACACCAAAATGGACTATATTTTGGTCTTTTGTCTGTAAAGGGAATTTCGTATTTATTGTGGAAAGACAGGCTGCCCAGAGGCGTCACGCAACAGTAGTGCCCGGAAATTCAGCTTCTCGCCAACAGGACTCGGAAAAACTAGGTGCTGTTCTTCTAGCTCACAGCGGATCAATCATTGCCTATCTGACCTGCTGTAGGGACAAGACGAGCAGGGAGGAGCAAAGGAGTTTGCTTTCAGACAGCAAAGCACTGTCAACCAGGAGGCCATTCGGTCTCCTATTACCAAGTAGTAAGCCGTGGGCAGTCCTACGTAGCTGTTCACAGCAGGTAATATTCGCTGCTGTCAGGTAATATAGATCACTCGGCCAACGAAAAGGCTGGATATACTAGCTACCCAATTACATAGAAAATAATATAAGAAACTTTTGTAAATAACTTTATGTATTAGTTGGTCACATCGACTGCGTAGCTACGAATTTATACTAGTTATTGTAACCATTTATACTTGAAATTTGCTTCACGATGTTTTCACCAACCACTGAAATGTCAATCCTTTAGTATTTTTGTTTGGTGGTGAATCACAGCCGCAGTATGTTTGATGGAAGGCGTATTTGAATAGGTAAACCATCAACAGCTATCAAAAACATTACTAACTTCCTGCTATTTTAGGCCTATCCTTGGACTATATTCTGACTCTGGTCAAAGAATTAGCTATTGGATTTTCCTTTCTGATGCACTACATGTTGTTGCCTTAATTAAGCTAAATAGGCAAGCATCAGTGTTGTCATCAGATTTCATTAAAGCACTTTTGCAACCTCGACACACATGTAATTTCATACTTTCCATATCTTTCAACAGGGGTACCTATGTGTCAGGCTAGTAAAAGTGCATTAAGGAGATCTAATAACGACACTGATCTTTGCCTATTTAATTTAGTATGATGTCAATAGTATGAAATGCATCAAAAAGCAAAATGCTATAAAGGATTTTATTTACCATTGCCCGGAAGATGGACCATGTGTAGATCAAAACTAGTAGCAACTTAATAAAGTTTTGACAGCAGCTCATGGTGTAGCCATGTAAATATATATTTCATGGATCAATATTTTTACTAATTGGAGTAGCAAACAGTTAAAACTTGATTAACATCATCTGATGATTAAATGTAAATACACGCAATAAAACTGTTGCTATATCTATCTCTAAATAGTTTGTTAATCACGTCATTTTTTACTGGATACATATCTTGTGTGGAGTAAGTTTGTTGCTTTCACGATGCTAAAAATATCTAACGAAATATTTATATAGTTCCGAATACACAAGAGTTAAACATGACATTAAACTAGCCATTTCAGTTTTATTTCAGATGTGTGACTCAGTTTCTCCAGCAGAATCCACAGACAACTAAATTATCAATATATCGACGTATTCCAGATTTACCATTAATTATCTCTGCACTAGCCTTTATTTCGACACAAGACGAATTGCGATGGTCATTATCCGCATTGTGAAACCAGCACACAAATTTTTCGTCGTACATGATCTGCTACGATGCCCCATGTCTGCACCTCTGCTTTCTTGCACTTATCAATGTCAAATATTTTCTCTTTCTAAATCATTCAAAGCCTATAATATTTAACATTCTATGTTCATGCAATTTTCGTTTTATATAGTTGTTTACCACTCGAAACCGGTCATCAATTAAATAAAAAGAGTTGCATTTGGCTGTTTCCTAGATCAAACAGTGGTTCATATTTACATTTTTTTTCTTTTTTTATGTTTGATCACTTGAAGGAAATTCCTTTAAAGTAAATCAGAAATAATTGCCTTACTCATCTTGCTCGTAGATGATCACGTTGTACAAAATGTAACCATACTGTTGTCGATGACGATTACATAAAATACAGAGGTTCAAACCTACTGCTCTCGATTATTACCAAGGCAGCAGTCAAATTTACAGCCGTCATCCTATCGATCACCATGAACAGGTTTCCGACGCCCTTTACTCTTTCCACAAAGCGGAGGGATTGTCGTTTTAATTCAACCCATTTGTCTATGTAGCCTGGTAATCAGGAACCTACCTAAAGTTTTCTTCCGCCATCAGGTCGCAGAGCATGCCAACGTGGTATTTGGTTGTGGGTATTGTAGTGTAAATGCTTGGGTGCTCGTGAAAAATATGTTAGATGGTTCGGTAACCGTTGTGTGTTGCTGTCAAAATGTTTAACCAATTTTGTGAGACTAGTATAGTTCTCAGGAAACACATTTCCTCTGAATGTGCAACTGAAGAAAATGTAGATGAGGAGAAGTCATTCCTTAGTCTGTAAGATATAGTCTTACAAGCACACGAAAGTCTGAAGTTAGCCACGACACATACAAAAGGAAGAAGTATTTGCTCGATGAAAATGTACGGTGCCCTTACAAATACGTTTTGAGTAGCAACATCTCCGTCAGTTCACGGTTTGGTGTAAACAAACAGCTAACTAGCCCTCTTAGCTTAATGCGTTGTATGAAGGTCCCATGCTAAAGAAGTAACCGTTGTGACTAGAAAGATTCATTTTGTTCCGTTCTTTCTGTATGTACATCACTCCCTGATCTATGAACCCTCATACTAGTCATGTTTGTAGGTCACTAAGGGCTCCATATCACACTCCATTAGATTTTTGTCTCAAAAAATGGTTCGAATGGCTCTGAGCACTATGGGCCATAACATCTGTGGTCATTAGTCCCCTAGAACGTAGAACTATTTAAACCTTTCTAACCTAAGGATATCACACACACCCATGCCCGAGGCAGGGTTCGAACCTGCGACAGGAACGGTGGCGTAGTTCCAAACTGAAGCGCCCAGAACCGCTCGGCCCCACCGGCCGGCGATTTTTGTATCAGAGGTAACATGGAAAGTGCAGTATATCGAGAGTGTGTGTACGCAAGAGGCGAATTAGTATTATTTACAATTTTATCCTATTAAAAGTACACCAAAACTTCATCTAGAAACTACAAGCAATACTGTAAATCTAGTAAATTATTGCTGTACTTCTCGGTAATGTATTGGGTCAATATTTAATGGTGGCTTTCACCACGTTTTTTGTATCTTAATGTGGTACGTTATATTATATTCAAATAACTGCTACTCTAAGCTTGCTGAAACTTATGTAATTATTGGTACGAGCATTTCGGATTTGAAACAGCCAATGGCACTGCTATCTGGAATATTCATTATTACCTCTCATGCATGCATGCATACAATTTGAAACGAGTCTCGTCCGACCAGGCAACATGTTTCCAGTAGTCAACAGTCCAATGTAGGTGTTGACGAGCCCAGGTGAGGCATAAAGCTTTGTGTCGAGCAGTCATCAAGGATACACTAGTGGACTTTCGACTCCGAATGCCCATGTCGATGATGTTTCGTTGCGTGGTCCGCACGCTAACACTTGTTGATGGCCCAGCACTGAAATCTGCAACAATCTGCGGAAGAGTTGCACTTAAGTCACGCTGAAAGATTCTCATCTGTCGTCGTTGGTCCCTTTCTTGAAGGATGTTTTTGTGGCCGCAGCTATGTCGGAGATTTGATGTTTTACCAGATTACTGATATTCACGGTACACTCGTGAAATGGTCGTACTGGAAAACCCCCACTTCATCGCTACCTCGGAGATGCTGTGTCCCATCACTCCTGCACCGACTACAGCACCACGTTCAAACTCACTTAAGTCTTGATAACCTGCCATTGTAGAAACAATAATTGATCTAACAATTGCGCCAGACACTTGTCTTATATAGGCGTTGCCGACCGCAGAGCCGTAGTTTGCCTGTTTACATATCTCTGTATTTGAATATGCATGCCTATACCAATTTTGTTGGCAATTCATTGTATAACGACGTGAAAATTATTGTTAAGTTTGAATAAGTAATGGATGCAATTCTGTTTTTCATGTTGAGAATTGTAACAGGGTATAAGATCATCCTATAGATGACGAAGTCATAATAGTCGAAAAGAAGGTTCAGGTAAGGGTATGATAACAAAAATAAGCTGCCAGATTTGGTACCGGCGGGTTCGATCAACACGATATTTTTGTGGAAATGTTTTGTGAACTCATAAGGGGGGGGGGGGGGGTGTCATTCCTGGAGGCAATATGACGTTCATTTCATGAAACACTATTAAGAATGTATAGAGAACTATCATTTGCTACTGCTTACACAACGATTCTAAGGTCACCAACGTGCATCTCGCATAAGAAATGCGAAGACTAAGTAAGAGAAATCAGTACTAGAACGGAGTAAAACGTAAAGCCATTTCATCCATAGCTCCATGGATTCTAGGCCCAGTGCTCCCGAAGGCGCTGTATTGAGCACCCGCAACTCTCACTCCCTCATGTGCCTCAGATTCTAATAGAACAGCGACATTGGGAGCTGGAGAAGGATCAGGAAATCAGCCATACACGTAAAAGGATGGCAGAAGGATGAGCATGCGACTTTCCGTGTCTAACGCTAGGCGACACCATATTAATGGCTGAAGAATGGTTCAAACGGCTCTGAGCACTATGGGACTTAACTTCTGAGGTCACCAGTCCCCTACAACTTAGAAATACTTAAACCTAACTAACCTAACGACATCACACACATCCATTCCCGAGGCAGGATTCGAACCTGCGACCGTAGCAGTCTCGCGTTTCCAGACTGTAGCGCCTAGAAATGCTCGGCCACCCCGGCCCGTGGCTCTGAAGCACAAAAAGCTTATGATTATTTCAAAACAATGGTCTGTCATTGTAAACGCTGAAAATGGTGGAATGTGTGGGATCAGCTCCGTCGTCAACTACGTCCTTTTGTCAGTATCTAAGATATGAAGGCCCAGTTAGAACAGTTGTAGGCCAGCTTACGTCAGGAGACGACACAAAGTCTTTACGATACCATTCGCAATCGAATAAATACAAACATCCTGTCAGATGGGGGCAAAGTCATTGTCATTAAGTGGCCTCATATCACGAAATTCTCTGTAAATTTGATTCGATTCTGTAATTACTGAGATAACATCCCAAACCCTTTCAAACCGTGAAGTTTCATTGCGTTCCTTCTCCCCTTCCGTGAGCTTAATTTTTTTTGCCGGCCAGGGGATCAGCTTTCATAAGTTCGCTGTACAAAAAATTAATCACTCCCAGAAAAATCATAACAAGCATCACTTCATTATGTGCAATTCCGCCCCTGGCCTTCATAACAGCCTGGATCTGATTAGGAAGTGAGTTCACAAGGCTGAAAAGGTGAATCGCATCCAGGTTAACCCTCTCGCTGAAGACCTGAGCGAGCAGGAACATCAAATTGCGGGGATGCTGAGGTCGGCGTTTTACTCGTGGTTCCATCGTGTCGCACAGATTTTGTATGGTGTTCAAGTCAGGTGATTTTTCAGCTCAATCAAGATGTAATAAGATGGGGGAGTGTTCAGAAAAACACTCACATATTCTTGCTTACCTATGAACTTTGTTATCGTCGTCTTGAAAATCAGGGGTATCAATAACACATTTATCATGTAGATGTTGACTGAAAGACAACATACGATTATTCGGAATGTTTAAATAAATGTGCCAGTTGTTGTTAATGGTCACCTCAGTGGTTAGACTCAATTCATAATAAGAAAAATATCCCCAAAACATGGCAGGACCACCTCCAGCTTGAGACAGACCTCTCAGACACTCAAGATGGAATGCTTCATTTGGCCATCGGTCTACTTGAGAATGTGCATCATCTGAATATAGGCAACAACGTGATCGTCAGATCTCGTTCCGTCAGTCAGCTGCTGTCCATGTTCCAGGATTTGTAGTCCACTGAAGACGAGCAACTTTACTTGTCTGCGTGAGCAATGGCCCCCAAATATTCATTGCGTCCAGTGATCGTCACAATGTTCTGTCTCTAAAAAGTGAGAATGGACCTTCATTCACTGTCTGCAACAATTCGTGCAGGATCTTTTTCCGCCAACAATTCTAACGTTGTGTTTTGTGGCCATGTGTGTTACACCAGTGCTTGTAGATAGTTCCGTCTCGAAACACCAACAAATCCACCAACTTGACGCGGCTGCTCGGGGTAGCCGCTTGGTCTTGGGAGCCTTGCCACGGTTCACGCGGCCTCCCCCGTTGGAAGTTCGAGTCCTTCCTCGAGATGGAAATTCTGAATGACCAGATGTTGCCTTTGGGTCAACATCTACATGATAAATGTGTTATTGATGCCCCCAGTTTTCAAAACGACGACAGCAAAAGCGTGTGTGTGGTGTCGTTAGCGTAAGTTAGATTAAGTGATGTGTAAGCCTAGGGACCGATGACCTCAGCAGTTTGGTCCCATAGGAACGTACCACAAATTTCCAAATGTCCAGCTTGACGCACTGGATGACCGTGGAGACAGCCATGCACGATTCCCTCTTTTGACCCCTCTGTGAATTTCTTACAATTACTCATGTTTCCTTACAATGTCCACTTGAAACATAGGCTGAGACGACAAAAGTCATATGATACCTCTTAATATCGTGTCGGACATTCTTTTGCATGGCGTACTGCAGCAACTCGACGTGGCATAGACTCAACAAGTCGATGCATGTTCTCCTTGCTGGATTATTGGCCATGCTGTCTCTAGAGCGCCCGTAAATGGGAAAGTGTTAGCGATGCAGAATTTCGTCCACGAATTGACCATTCGATTATACCCCATATGTCTTCGATGGGATTCAAGTCAGGTGATCCGAGTAGCTAAATCATACCCTTGAACTGTCCAGAACACTTTTCAAAGTGGTGACTATTGCATTGTCATCCATAAAATCTCCATCGATGTTCGGGAACATGAACTCCATGAATGGCTGCAAAAGATTCTAAGAAACCGAACATAGCCATATCCAGTGAATGATCGGTTCCGTAGGATCAGACATCAGAGTCCATTCTTTGTAAACACAGGTCACACCATTATGGAGCCACCATCAGCTTGCACAATGCCTTGTCAACTTCGTGGGGTCTGCACCACACTCGAACCCAATCATCATCTCTTACCAAATGAAATCGGACTCATCTGACAAGGCCGTGGTTTTTCATTCGTCTACGGTCCAAACAGTACGGTCATGAGTTCAGGCGAGGCGCTGCAGGCGATGTCGTGCTGTTAGCAAAGGCACTCCTGTCGTCTTCTGCTGTCTTTTGCCTCACTGTCTAACGGATACGTTTCTTGCTTGTCTGTTACCACCGACAACTCTACACAAACGCCGTTGGTCTCCGTGGTTACTGCGTGGTTACTGCGTTGTCCGTGGTAAGAGATAAAGCCTGAAATTTGGTTCTATCGACACACTCTTGACACTGTAGAACCCGGAATATTGAATTCTCTAATAATTTCAAAAATGGAATGTTCCATGCATCCAAATCCAACTACCATTCCACGTTCAAAGTTTTTGATTCCCATCAAGAGGCCATAATAGCGTCAGAAACCTGTTCACATGAAACACCTGAGTATAAATGACAGTTCTGTCAATGCAGTGCCCTTTTATACCTTCTGTATGCGACACAACCGCCATCTCTATATGTGCATGCCGCTATCCCGTGACTGTCTCCTCGGTATGTATGTATGACGCTACTCAGTCACAAGCACAGTCAGTGTGGCTTTCTCAAAGTACATGGAGTGAGCTACTGCTCACGAAAAACACTCATTGCATTTTGTACCACCTTACAGCGAGACCTTCAGAGATCGTGGTCCAAAAATACCGTACGCACCGGTACCGCTAGTACCCAGCAGCACATCCTCTTGCACTGATTAATGCCTGTATTCGTCGTGGCATGGAATCCACAAATTCATCAAGGCACGTTCGATTCCCGCCTGGGTCGGAGATTTTCTGCACTCACCGAAGTGGCGTCAAATCGAAACACTTGCACCAGGAGGTCTACCCGACTTGAGGCCCTAGTCAAACGACATTTACATTTATCAAGGAACTGTTGGTCCAGATCGTCCCACTCCTCAACGGCGATTCGGCGCAGATCCCCCAGAGTGGTTGGTGGGTCACGTCGTCCATAAACAGCCCTTTTGAATCTATACCAGGCATGTTCGAAAGGGTTCATATCTGGAGAACATGCTGGCCACTCTAGTCGAGCGATGTCGTTATTCTGAAGGAAGTCATTCACAAAATGTGCACGATGAGGGTGCGAATAGTCATCCATGAAGACGAATGTCTTGCCAATATGCTGGCGATATGGTTGCACTATCGGTCGGAGGATGGCATTCAGGTATCGTACAGCCGTTACAGCGCCTTCCATGACCACCAGAGGCATACGTGGGCCACTCCGAAACAGCAGGGGACCTCCACCGTGGTGCAGTCGCTGATCCTTGTGTGTAAGGCGTTCTGCCTGCCCGGGTTGCCTCCAAACACGTCTCCGACGATTGTCTGGTTGAAGGCATATGCGACACTCATCGGAGAAGAGAACTTAATGCCAATCCTGGGCGGTCCATTCCGCATGTTGTTGGCCCCATCTGTACCGCGCTGCATGGTGTCGCCGCGCGGGATTAGCCGAGCGGTCTCAGGCGCTGCAGTCATGGACTGTGCGGCTGGTCTCAGCAGAGGTTCGAGTCCTCCCTCGGGCATGGGTATGTGTGTTTGTCCTTAGGATAATTTAGGTTAAGTAGTGTGTAAGCTTAGGGACTGACGACGTTAGAAGTTAAGTCCCATAAGATTTCACACACATTGGAACATTTTTTTTATTTTTTATTTTTTTTATTTTTTTTATTTATTTATTTTTTTTTTTTTTTTTGCGTGGTGTCGTGGTTGCAAAGATGGACCTCGCCATGGACGTCGGGAGTGAAGCTGTGCATCATGCAGCCTATTGCGCACAATTTGAGTCGTAACACGACGCTCTGTGGCGGCACGAAAAGCTTTATTCAACATGGTTGCGTTGCTGTCAGTGTTCCTCTGAGCCATAATCCGTAGGTAGCGGTCATCCACTGCACTTGTAGTCCTTGGGCGTCCTGATCGAGGAATGTCATTGTCACTTCTTGACACTCTGTATCTCCTCCATCTCCGAACAACAGCGCTTTGGTTCACTCCGAGACGCCTGGACACTTCCCTTGTTGAGAGCTCTTCCTGGCACAAAGTAACGACGCGGAAGCGATCGTATCGCGGTATTAACCGTCTAGGCATGGTTGAACTGCAGACAATCTGAGCCGTGTACCTCCTTCCTGGTGGCATGACTGGAGCTGATCGGCTGTCGGACCCCGTCCGTCTAATAGGCGCTGCCGATGTGTTTTTGTTTACATCTTTGGGCGGGTTTAATGATATCTCTGAACAGTCACAGTGTCTGTGTCTGTGGTACAATATCCACATTCAACGTCTGTCTTCAGGATTTTTGGGAACTAGGGTGATAATGTTTTCTTGATGTGTGTATTTTTAAAAAGATGCACAAGCGTGTGACTTCGGCAAATAATATCGTATCTCGCTCCCTTTGCAGGAGCGGAAGTAGATGGGGGATCAGATAAGGAGGCATGGGGCGGTGTCCGTGGAGGATGTTCTGCGGCACAACGTGATGCTCCTCAGGCTGAGCGGCGCGTGGCCGCCAGAGGGGGCGCGCGCAGGTAGGTGGTCCCGGCTCTACCCGCTGTACACGGCCAGCGTCTTCCTCAGCCAGGGACTCTGCATCGCCATGGGTCTGCTGCACGCCTACGAGTCGTGGGGCGACACCGACAGCATCATGCTCACGTTCGTCAACACGGCCACCCTGCTCGGCGGCGTCATCAAACTGGCGCACTTGTGCAGCCACGTCGCAGACTACCGCCAGCTGGTCACCGACCTCCGCGACGTCGTCCGCTTGCAATGGCCGGACTGCGAGCGGGACTCGGAGCTCATGGCCACATTCAGCGGCTCCTACCGCGGCGCCCTGAGGCTCACGTTCGGCATGATAACCTACCTCCACTTTGTGGGGCCCATCTGGTATGTGATGCCCGTAGTCGCCTGGGCCATGGGAGCGGAGGGGCGACATCTGCCCTTCATAGACTTGCGGGGCGCCGTAAAGGAAAATTACTCACTGTACCTCTTAATCTACCTGGTGCAGTGCCATTCCATTTTCTACTGGTGCTTCATCAGCCCCAGCCTAGACATGTTCTTCGTTACGTGCATGATCCACGTGGCTGCTCAGCTCAGTATCCTCAACACGCGCCTGACCGACGTAGGAGGAAGTCAGGAAGCTGATGGTAACGATGCAGTGGCGCTTCCCAGAACTAGGAGAAAGATGCACTTCTGTCAAGAGCACACTCCCAAGCCAAACGTCTTCGAAGAACTACGGAAATGTGTCAACGATCATCAGCATATCTTGAGGTAGGCAACAACAGGTTTATTTAAATTCTGTGACACTTCAGGTACAGGAGCACTGACCTAAGGCAACGTAAGAAAAAAAAAAAAAAAAAAGATGGGCCAAGTGTGAGTAGAACTCCCGCACTGAGGGTTCCATACAAACTTTATAGTCCGCCCCCGGTAGCTGAATGGTCAACGCGACAGTGTCAATCTTAAGGGCCCGAGATCCATTGCCGCTGGGTCGGCAATGGATCACTCAGGGACTGGGCGTTGTGTTGTCCTAATCATCATCATTTCATCCCATGGACGCGCAAGTCGCCGAAGTGGCGTCAGATCGAAAGACTTGCACCCGGTGAACGGTCTACCCGACGGGACGCCCCAGTCACACGACATTTTATTTTACAAATTTTATTATCTATATATCTAGTTCATCCATCCGGAAAATCGAAAATTTCGACGAATTTCAGCTGTTATCGATATCGATACTGGCAAGATGTTAGTTCTGGAAATTTCAAGACTATCAAAATCCCTACTGTAGTTCCTCAATTTATCCGAGACATATAAATAGAAGCGAGCAAGGGATTTCATTTTACATACGTAGAGAGAGAAGATTTAATAATACATTTTTAATTTACTTCCTAAAACATGACTGCTGTTTACATTTTATGTTTCTAGGCAAAATTCTCGTCTATTATGCTTCCGACGGATGATAAACGCAATGTATGTTCAAATGGCACAAGATACTTTCATCTCACATAATCACAGTTTAACAAGTTTCAAAATGTTTATTTTACTTCTACCGTGTAACATTGTTTCTTGTCGAATTTCATAGTTCTAGGTCAACGGGATGCGTCTGTAGGGTTTGATGAGTGAGTCTGCGTGTATCGAAATATATGACAGAATTGACCGAATTTTTTGATTGCATTGACTTAGAAGCTTATAGATTTTATGCTGTCAAGGTGCCACAAACCTTAGTAACCTACACAAATTTGACTTTAATACTCCTAATTTTTCGAGGAAAAATGGGTGTTAACAGGAGGACAGACGAACAGACAGACGGATAATAAGAAAAAAAATCTTCATGTAATTACAAATTAACAATTTTAGAGTTTTTTCCTTTACTGTGAAACTGTGAAACCTTGCTCCTTGCCAAGTTTTATGGTTTTGGGTCAATGGGTAGCACTCTATTAAGTTTTGACGAATGGGTTCAAATCAAAAGGCTCCAATCACTATGGGATTTAACATCTGAGGTCATCAGTCCCCTAGAATTAGAACTACTTAAACCTAACTAACCTAAGGACATCACACACATCCATGCCCGAGGCAGGATTCGAACCTGTGACCGTAGCAGCAGCGCGGTTCTAGACTGAAGCGCTTAGAACCGCTCGGCCACAGCGGCCTGCGACGTATGGGTTAACGAGTATCAAAATTTATAATATAATTGACCGTACCTTTTGAGTAAAGTGACTTAGAAGGTTAAAATGTTTTCACCACCAAGGGACCATAGGTCGTCATATGTAACATAAATTGAGCTTGATATGTCTACCCGTTTCTGCGACAAATGATTCTTAAAATTCAAACAAATCGACACACACATAGACTGGAGACAAAGCGATCCCATAAAGGTTCCGTTTTTGTAGATTCAGGCACAGAACACTAATTTTAATTTCAGCAGGTGTTTAAATGATTAACTGACTTATCGTGGCAATGGAGGACTTAAGTTCTGCCTTCATGTTCTCTAGAAAATAGGGTATTGCTCATAATACGGCACCCGTAATATTTTACACACGATTCAAAATAGTTGGAGGGGAGTAAAACTTTCAATATTTTGTTATACAGGATTTCTGATGAAGAATAGTAAATATTTCACGTTACAATAGTACAGTGTAATAAGAACAAAACTTTTCATAGAATACGGTTATTGGAATGCAGGTGTTAGAATAGCACCCTGTAACAAAAACAGTTACACACAAAAGATGTTCTGTAAAGATAAATGATTAGGTTTAAGACTGATTTTCATGAATTCCGTGTCCAACGCTGAGGCACTGTAGTGGCCAAGAGACCTTCTAACCACTTCATATCAGAGTAACATTTGTTAACCTCTTCATCTTAGCGTAACACTTGAACCCTACAATCTCAGTTACTTCTTGGATGTATTACAATCTCTGTCTTAGTTCACGGTCTCTACGGTTCTCTCAAGTCCCATGGAAGTTTTCCCTCACGTTTTAACACATGTACTATCATTCTGCCCTCTCCTGTTGTCAGTGTTCTCATATGTTCCTGTCTTCACAAGTTCTGTGGAGAACCTTCCGATTTCTTACCAGGACGCTTAATTTTCAGCATACACCTGTAGCACTGGACCTCAAACAATTCTCATCGCTTCT
The DNA here is from genome assembly GCF_021461385.2 of Schistocerca piceifrons. NCBI lineage: Eukaryota > Metazoa > Arthropoda > Insecta > Orthoptera > Acrididae > Schistocerca > Schistocerca piceifrons. The sequence continues at coordinate 339,228,846 of NC_060144.1, forward strand.
TTTCTGGTTTCCGACCAGTCCACAATTCACCTCCATGCAGTGATGTGCTCCGAGCGTACATTGTTAAAAATTTCTTCCTCAAATTGAGGACAATATTTCATCCTAACAGAATCCCTTCACTTCATCTACTTCGTGGTCACCGATTTGAATGTTGTATACAGCGCTACTTTTACTACTTCTTATTAGTTTCGTCTTTCGTCGATGTGTGCCCATTAAACTGATCATTCCATTCGACAGGTCTTCCAGTTCAAATTCTAATGTCATCAGTGTATCCCCGGTTGGGTAACACTCTCACATCCGCACACATTCACTGGGAACCTTAAAACTGTACTTGCATAGCGACTTTTAAACCCGTGCAGCCGAGTGGCTTTCTTTTGCTGCTCTAGCGCCTGCATGTTGGCATACAGGTCCTGCGGGGTGTCAAAAGGGTTATCTACCTTTAGGCGCTAAAGCAGCCAACCCTCGTGGATGAAAAAGCGTGAATACCCTTTGCTGATTCAGACCACAATCAAATTTTTGTAAGGCCTTCCTTGTGATTGAAGGTTTGGAGACATCGGCCGTTCGCCTACGAGGTGAGACTGCACACCTGCAGCCGTCCTTTCGAGGTCATTCATTGTGTAGTTACCTGTTTCAGTGATTCAATACGCCATCTTCAGGCCTTAACATACTCTGAGCGGGTGAACTCCCATCGTATGTACGATGCCATTAGTTGTCAACATCTATGAACTGATTTTCGTACACAGTGACAGCGATCTTGTGTCTGTAGCCATCGTATATACTAGGACCTCTCCCCCTCAGCGTCAGTTAAGTCCTGAAGATGGTGTACTGAATCACCGAAACTGGTAGCCATATAATAAATAGCACAGAAGTGGTGGCTACAGGCGTTCCATTTTATTACATACATTTAAATTTCGTCGAATGGTTTTTAACGTTTCATAGTGATTCTACCCTGTAGAACAGAACAAAAATAGCGGCCGCGCTACACTCCAAAGAAGTCAGACCGCGTTCAAAGGGGGTTTCAGGTCTACAATTCCTTAGAGGTGGGTTGAATCGTCTGGGGGTCGTCAGCAGTCTCCAAGGATGTCGAGAGCATCGCTGTGCTGTACATCTTAGTGCAAACTGTCGTTTTGTGCCAGAAACTTTGTGGGAATCTAAGCCTCAATGGAAACGGCTGTTTCAGTGCCGCCCTTTGTGCCACCTCCTGAGGCTTCTTCTGGTCGATTTTCACCGGCGCTGTGTCGGCCACCAGTAAGAAACAATGGGCGCTGCGGTTTTGAACTCCACTGCAGAGGCTTCAAAGGAAGGGGTAAAATAAGGGTAAACGGGGTATGTGGTGTTGTGTCTAGACAAGACAGCCTAGACACAATGATAGGAAGCCGAAAGGCACGCCCTAAGCTAAAGCTGGATGGCGAGAGGTCTGAAACAGGATACGTAATGAATGCTAAAAAGAAAAGTACGTAGCTTCTGGAATACTTAACTTTAATCCATCCTCTTGGTACATCTGGAGATTGTGGCGATACAAGTGAGACTCTTTAGATACATGCAATGTTACTAATGGCGCCTTGCTAGGTCGTAGCCATTGACTTAGCTGAAGGCTATTCTATCTGCTCGGCTAATGAGCGATGCTTCGTCCGTGTAGTCGCTAGCAAAGTCGGCTAATGAGCAATGCTTCGTCCATGTAGTAGCTAGCAAAGTCGTCCGTACAACTGGGGCGAGTGCTAGTCCGTATCTCGAGACCTGCCTTGTGGTGGCGCTCGGTCTGCGATCACACAGTGGCGACACGCGGGTACGACATGTACTAATGGACCGCGGCCGATTTAAAACTACGACCTAGCAAGTGTGGTGTCTGGCGGTGACACCACATTCCTCCCCCGCAAATCGGCGAACGGTCGTGTTATAAGGCTTCCGCCCGCCGTGGGGAGGACCCCATGTTGACGTATGCGATGAGGTGGGGAGCCTAACAACAGGCGAGGCTGTGCCACTCGTACCCGGCCATTCGGTCCGAGGGGAGCTAGGAAACTCCTGAAAACCTAGTCCAGGGTGCACGTCAACATGCGGCGGATGCGCCCGTAAAGAGACAGGAGGGGCCGAAGGGTCGACCTCCATGGCGTCGGGGTACCCGACGCGCGAAGGCGCCATGTGGTCCGGAGCGGGCAAGAGTTCCATGGCGGAGGGCGGCTGGTCACGGGAAGCGATCGGCGGCGCGTGACCCAGGGAGGCGCCCGGCGGCAGCAGCGAAGCGTCTAATGCGGGCGGCGCCGGCGGGAGAACAGGTGGCGGCGGCGGCGGCTGCGGCGCGTCGCCATGGGGCAATATGGAAGGCATCGTCGGTAACACCTGGGGATGAGGCGAGCCAGTAGATGGGTCCCCTGGGCGCTGACCTGACGGCACCGTCGCTGAAAGCAGATGGGGAGCGGCAGAACCCGTGCGACGACAGAGGCGCAGCTGATTGAGATGCCGACGCACCTCACCAGAGGCCCCCAAACCAAATACATCGCGCGGCCGAGGCAGCGAAGAATGCGCCCTGCGAGCCAACGCCGTGAACCGCGATAGTTGCGATAGAATACAACGTCGCATGGAGCAAAAGCAGAAGACTGCCGCTGCACAGGAACCTGATGCGGCGGATGCAGCAAAGACATCAAGGTTCGATGAGGACGGCCGTGGAGCAACTCAGCCGGCGAGCGACCATCTCGGGGCTGAGAGCGATACGAAGACAAAAAGAGCAACAATGCGTGCTCCCGAGAATGCGACTCTTTTAACTTCAACATCTGTGACTTGAAAGTCCGGACCAATCGTTCAGCGGCACCGTTTGACTGAGATGAAAACGGCGCGGATGTCAGATGTTGAATACCATTGGCCTTGCAGAAAGACTGAAATTCTGCAGACATGAATTGTGGGCCATTGTCGGAAACAATAGTCTGCGGAAGACCTTCAATGCAAAAGATAGCGGACAACGCTTGGATGGTGGCAGTTGACGTCGTGGAAGACATCCGGACAACAAAAGGAAAATTACTGAAGGCATCTACCAGAACCAACCATCGAGCATTCCAGAATGGACCAGCAAAATCGATGTGCAAGTGTTGCCAAGGGGAAGTGGCTTTTGGCCATGCAAAGACTTTCCACGGCGGTGCGGATTGTTGTTTGGCACACGCCATGCAAGAAGAACACATATTCGTAATCGCAGCATCGATTCCGAAGCAAGTACAGTGCTGACGAGCAAGTTGTTTCGTTCGCACTATACCCCAATGTCCGTGGTGAAGAAGCCGTAAAACAGAGGACTGCAACGAACGTGGGACCACGACTCGGGACTGATCATTATCAGAACGCAACAACAAAACACCACGTCGAACAAAAAGTCTCTCCCTGTGAGCAAAAAATCGGCGAACCAACGGATCCTCGATCCGTGACTTTGACAAGGGCCATTGCGTAGCAACAAAACGCAAAACGGTAGCAAGGACAGGGTCAGCAGCTGTAGCTGTAGCTACACGACGAAAATCAATCGGAAACGATTCGACCACGTCATCGGTTTCCGAATCAATGAACATGCAAGCAAGTTCGGAAGAATCGAATGCTTTATCCTCAGCAACAGGCAAACGGGACAACGCATCGGCGTTTCCGTGCTTAGCAGTGGACCGATACAAGATATCGTAGCGGTACTGTGAGAGGAAAATAGACCAGCGAATGAATTTCTGCGCTGTACGCGGAGGTACAGGCTTGTTCAGATGAAAAAGCGATGTCAAAGGTTTGTGGTCCGTAATGATGGTAAAGTGACTACCATACAAGAAATCATGGAACTTAGTAACACCAAACACGAGAGCCAAAGCTTCTTTCTCTATTTGTGAATAATTTCTTTGCGCAGACGAGAGCAATTTGGACGCAAAGGCAATAGGGCGATCATGCGACCCATCTCTGTGCGCAAGCACAGCACCGATCCCGAAATCCGATGCATCTACCATCAACAAAAGCGGTTTCTGGGGATCGAATGGCGTAAGGCAAGTATTTGAAAGCAACGCCGAGTTCAACTGGCGAAAGGCGCGTTCGTATTCCGTCGTCCAGACGAACGGAACACCTTTACAGCGTAAGCGATGAAGCGGAGCTGAAATGGAAGAGGCATTGCGCACAGTCACGCACACCTTGTGATTCTAAATCGTGTAATGTTCTTGCGACCTCATCACGCAATGCGTGAGGAACATTGCGAGCTCTGAAAAATTTCGGTTGCGCGTTGACTTTCAGTTCCAAATGTGCTTCATAGTTCTGAGCGCAACCTAAGCCCGGTGCAAAAATGTCTGCAAATTCTTCACACAGACGAGAAACACTGTCTGAAGGCACAGTCTGATTCACTGATAGGACCCGATTTGCTATAGACATGTTAAACAACTGAAATAAATCTAAACCAAACAAGTTCACTGCAGTAGAAGAACGAAGAACGTAAAATGACACAAGTTTTGTTTGTCCCTTGTATGTTGTAAGAAGAGTGCACTATCCTAACACAGAGATATTCTGACCTGAATAACTATTTAACTTAACAGTTGCGGCACGCAACGGAGGTTTGCCCAGTTCTTTGTACGTGTCGTGATTGATCAATGAAGCTGCAGCTCCGGTATCGAGCTGGAATGGTATGACCTTGCCATTAAAGTCCAAATCTACAAAAAGTTCATTGTCCTGCTGACGACAAGTTCGACTGTCTCGTGCAATTTGAACTGATACATGTACAGCATCACTTGCTAATTGACGTGACGTGACGTGACGTCGACGCACACTTGTTGTGGGACGAACACCGTCACTGTTAGAGAAAGTGGCACTGGACGAAGTGGAATTAACTACATGAATGTCCATGGGCGAAGGTTAACGAGCCTGAGTATTCTTGGTTCGATTCTGGCGCGAAGCAAAAGGCCTGGAATGGTTGTGATTGTCTGATCTGAGCTTATTCTGGCAAACACTTTGAACATGTCCTTTCTTATTACAGCAAAAGCAAATAGCTTGGCGTGACGGGCAATTTTCACGCGAATGTCTAGTAGCACACCGCGGGGATGATTTCACTGCGTTTGTATGCTGGCGTGGCACACCTGGTTTAGAGCGGGGCGGCAGCTGCGTGGACGTGCGCGAGGGCAGTTTACCGGTCAGCGCAGCGTGCCCGGCGGAGCCGGTTAATGTTACACACGGCTGGCGAAGTTGCAAATGATTCCTGTGCAAAGTTAAGTGTGTCTTGTCTATCTAATACGTCTATCACTTGCTGAAGGGAGGGATTAACTAGTTTCAAAATCAGTTCCCGTATGCGAACATCAGAAACGTTCTGTGCTATTGCATCACGTACCATAGTATCTGAATAAGGGAGTCCACATTCACACTCAAAAGCACAATCCCGAGTAAGGCCTTGCAATATTGCAACCCACTCCCTATTAGTTTGACCAGCCGTACCTTTTGTACGAAAGAAAGTATATCTTTTTGCAACTACATTAACTGTTTCCTTGAAATAGGCATCTAAAGCACACAAAATTTCTTTGTAGGACAGAGTTGCTACGTCGTGTCGGGGATATAATCTCACTATCACACGGTACGTTTGTACCCCTACACACGCCAATAAATGAGGCTGCCGCTCGTTACCTTGATTTCTGAAGGCAGCGAGATGAAATCCAAACTGGCGTGACCACTCCGTCCATGTTTCCACGTCTGCTTGAAAATTACGGAAAGGTGGTGCAACTGCATGTTGTGGCTGCGGTAGCGGTGAAGCGGCGGCTGCTGCATCGTTTTGCAGTGCACGTTGACCCTGGACGAGCCGTCCAAGGGCATCCAATAACGCCTGCGTCTGCTGATTCTGCAAGCGATAAAATTCGGACAGTACATCTGGCGAAGCCATGACACAAGTAAATGTAAGCAATTAGAAAGAACAAGACCCCATCCCATCCTCGTCGCCAAAAAATGTTGTGTCTAGACAAGACAGCCTAGACACAATGAGAGGAAGCCGAAAGGCAAGCGCTAAGCTAAAGCTGGATGGCGAGAGGTCTGAAACAGGATACGTAATGAATGCTAAAAAGAAAAGTACGTAGCTTCTGGAATACTTAACTTTAATCCATCCTTTTGGTACATCTGGAGATTGTGGCGATACAAGTGAGACTCTTTAGATACATGCAATGTTTCTAATGGCGCCTTGCTAGGTCGTAGCCATTGACTTAGCTGAAGGCTATTCTAACTATTAGCTCGGCTAATGAGCAATGCTTTGTCCATGTAGTCGCTAGCGAAGTCGTCCGTACAACTGGGGCGAGTGCTAGTCCGTATCTCGAGACCTGCCTTGTGGTGGCGCTCGGTCTGCGATCACACAGTGGCGACACGCGGGTACGACATGTACTAATGGACCGCGGCCGATTTAAAACTACACCTAGCAAGTGTGGTGTCTGGCGGTGACACCACATGAGGTGACCTCCCCATCGTGTGACAAGTCCACGGTGGTGTTAGCCAATATTCTGGTGAAATTTGGTGCCAGTGTGACGCCATTATCCAACTTTACACCTTGCATGAACTTCTGAGCTCTTGCCTTTTTTTCTCATATGCCGACACTTTGATATCTGACGCTGTCAGCGAACCCGACTGTGATATAGCAGGGCGCCACCCTTTTGCACCATTATTGACGAATAATGTAGACACCTTTGAGCCAAGTTCCAAATCCCTGCGTGGCAATGGGAGACAATTATTGTGTTTCAAACCAGTGACTCTTTAATTGTTTTGTGCATTGCACATGTATCTCATACTCATTGATATTTGACAACGTCATATCACAGGAAATTTAATTTTTCAGTTATTGGTTGCTCATCTCAAAATAGGTGAAGGTCTTGCATTGTCAGCACAATTTGTAACCTTGAGGCTTGCAACAACTTGTAAGGAACAGCTTCAGAATCCGATACACATTTGGTCTTACTGTCTTGGAAGGTCCGTTGGACATTATCACTTAATTTTCATTCCATGACCTTGTAGTGGTCGTGGCAGACTGGTCGCAATGTCGTCCAATTGTAGAGCACATTTTCTTTTAGCCAGTGGCCAGACGAATTGTGTCGGGTGAATGGCGTATTCCGAATCAGAAAATCAGTTACTGAACTTCCGGTTTCGGCAACTATCATACAACTAATGAAAACGTAGGATTAAGTAACGGATTTGAACTGTGTTAACTCGATAATGGGCCGACGTTGTCTCAATGGAAAGCACAATGCTCAAAAAACACTTACACCACCCTCATGATTTCCATAGTTTGTGTTTCATTTCTGTTGGAATTATTTTTCTCGATACTCTTTTGACCACAAGAAATCGCTAACTACGTGTGTAATAAAAGCAAAAGTGAAACTGCAATTTCTTTGTAGTTCAGCTGAGTGCGCCAGGGCTCCAAAGGGGAAACGACCAATGAAATAGCGTTTGCAGACTTTTGTGTACAGTCTTGTCTTCACCCTTCGAAGTACATCTCAAACTTAGACCTTTCGAGCATTGGCACTTGATGGCAAATCGGAGTAGGCATACACAACAGCGACGGCATTCAAACACTCAGACGCTATCGCAAGACGAAAAATATTGAATATGTGCTGCTTAGTGACAGCTCACACTCCACAGCACAAATCAGTGATCGCTACCTACAAGTTACTGTTCACAGATATCCCAAGGAGAATACAAGAAAACCGCCAGATGGTGGTAGAAATTAGGACTGCGTCAACCAAGACGGCACCCAGTTGTCTACGCATCATCAGTTTGGCCTCTAGGGGTCCGTTACGAGCGAAAGTAAATCCCCCGTCAATCTCTCCTTCACACAGTTTCGTGATGCGCCTAGAAGGTGGACAGGGGAATAAATAATAAGCAACCTGGATTAGTGGAATCTTTTTCTCGTCACCGACGGGTATTCGATGGGTCCAACTCCTGACTATAGTCGTTGAAGAGTGTGAAGGCGACCAAGCTGTCACGCGGTTTCAGCAGGTAGATGTTTCGAACCGATAGCAGAAATGAGAAGTAATGAGAACAGCGAGAAACCTAACATGAGGATTGGTGATCGCGGAATAGATGAAGCTAAGGTTTTCTGCTAGCTAGGCAGCAAAACAACCCATGACGAACTGAGCAAGAAGGAGGACATAAGAAGCAGATTAGCGTTGGAAAAATGGCATTTCTCACGTTGAAAGATGGATTGTGGGAAATCCGGAAAAGGAGAGAATCGAAGCATTTGAGATGTGGTACTACAGAAGAATGTTGAAAATTAGGTGGACTGGCACGCTAAAGAATGAGGAAGTTCTCCGGAGAATCCGCGAGAACAGGAATAGGGAAACACCGACAAGAAGAAGGCACATAATGGCAGGGCATCTGATAGGGCATCAGGGAAGAACTTCCGTGGTGCTGGGGTCGTAGATGGTGAAGACTGTAGAAGAAAGAGATGCAGAGGTTGGCACGAGAAACGAATTCTTGGTGGGCCGCAAGAACCAGTCAGAAGACTAAAAAAAAAAAGGTCATATACGGATGTCGGATCTTTTTCATTGCTGTCTATCGCAATTTGAGAGCTATACAGTGCCGACATAAGATCCTCGACGGTATCATGCGGCTCTAAAGCAATAGGTCGACAGTGAGTTAGCCTTCCAAGCGATAACGCACGAACGCACCTCCCTAGTCTCGTAATAACAGCCTCCGCGGGTTGGAATTAAGCTAATCCAACGAACTGCGGTATCCGTTGATATGAAACTGATATGTGGGTCTGGTAGAACTTGCTATGTACGGTGGGAAGCAGCTTGGTGTCTAATGTTACTCAGCTGCAAATATTTATTTTAAAATATGGGAAAAATGTGCGCATTCGAATAGACATCCTTTCTTTACACTAGTGTTACGTTTCTATTTCACAGTAATGTAAGTTCTTCTTAAGTTTCATAAGGCTTATTCCTTCGCAGCGAGTTCCTCTTCAGTAGATGCTCACACATGTTCCCACATGTGTAGATAATGCAAAACGTTTTTAAGCAGTTCATATAAGCGTGGTGTGTATGTATCCAGTTGTTTGTACGTATCAAGATGTGAAACAGATGACTGGTAGGAAATGTGCGTAGATGTACCTAAACGAGCTGAAATGAGAACCAATTTCATCTATCTTTCAGATGCAGCAAATCCAGGATATACTACAGTTTCTGTATTTTGTTTGCGACTATGGCGTTCCTTACATGAATTAAAAATTTTCCTGAACGCCTTAGCACTTGCTCCATTAGCCTCCACTTTTTCTGTTAAAGATCTTCCGTGGATGTCTTTCGTCGCCTGTTATTTCTGGCATAATACTACTTCGTGATGTAGCTGTCCACTTCATTAAAACATACCTCTACTCTAGTGTGACGGATTTTCCTTTCGTTCATTATTTTGTCATTTCTTTCTTACAATTATGACGTATATGCTGTATAATGTTATGTAATATATGTGACCTTAACTATAAGATGCTGTACGTACGTATTTTCTAACGTATTTTCTATTCTATAAGTAATATTTCCAGGGAAATTGAAGCGAATGTAATATCAGAGGAATGGGGAGGTGGAGACAATTGACAGGAAGCTGCATGCAGAAAGAGAGAATGACGTTTTGCTGGCCTGATTGGTGGCGGGGTGTGTGAGAAACGCAAAATGTTACAGTAGAGGACATTAATAATTAATAGTCGGTGTGCAAAGTGTGCACTGTGTATGTTCAAAATATATCATGTAGACCATATTTATGGTGTGTTACAATTGTTCAGAGACATAATGTTACAGTTGGGAAAGTCCTAACAGAGTTAGGGCATAGTACGACTAACTTGTGGTGATTAATAATAAATGATCACCCACTTCCGTAAATCTAAACTGACCATGTGATTTTATGCGAATGAAATCAACTCCGTGCCGTCTCAATATTCCTCCACAAACTGTTGCATTAAGCTATCCATCAGTCATTTAGATCCAACAATAATTTTGACGACGAATTATGTAAAATTCCAGACAGAAGAATTGCCGTGGTTCGTACAGATTAAGAGATTGATGCGTCACTCGCTTTCTTCATACGTCTTGAGGTAGGCACAACTAACTCTGCATACATCTTTGTCCACAGAAAACATAAACAGCAGAAGCGAGCCAAAATACGTGTGCATTCAAAGTGTAAGAAGAATCTATATTTTGAACCAATTTACAGATTAAAGTTTTCCGTTTCATATTTAATGGCACAAATCATTTTAGAAGCATTCTCCAAGACGAAGTTACTTTAATAAATGTTATGTTTACTTTTACCTTTAATAGAAATGGAGCTGAAACTCGTTAACATCGACAGTTACTGGGCCAGAGCATGAGGCAGAGAGAAGTTGTGATTGTTAATATGGTGGTTGGAGTATTGTGCTTGTTTGGCACAAGAAAACGTTTAAAAGGTAGCAATCTACTGTATAACTTAAACTACTCATATTCTTGTAGATTGATGCACGTTAATAAAATAGTTTGAAGCTTTACAGGTGTCCATGTATGCATGAAATGTACCTTGTGAATGCAATGTTGACATCGCAGTAAAGAAGTAGTGGGATAACGTTTGTAAGAAAATCAAAGAAATTAAAGAATAGAGATATAGTTGTAGAATTACATTTCGAATGTTTCCCGTTATTTCAGCTCTCGGTTTTCAACAATTCACATGCCACTTTGTACCCCTGTCCTTTCTTCATTTGCGTATAAAATGCGACACTCGAACACTTATAGTAGAGGGTGCACTAGAACCGCAGGTGGGAAATTCAGCCTAGTAGGGAACTATGGATAACGACTGTTCCTAAAACCGTTGACTATATTGTGAATTTTATTGAAAATCATCAAGCAAAGCCAGTAAACAGCTAGTCCACTCCCACGCAGCTCATAAAATGGTTCCACCTCCGAATGGCGACTTCGATCAATTCTTACAATGTTCACGACGCTAAGTTTCACAAGTTTAATAATTCACTTTCATTCCCACAAATTACTATAAAGCATGCCTATCAAATGTAAGACATGGATGTCTTACGTGAACTATAAATTGAGAATAAAAATGTGATTGAAGAGGGTGCGGAGTGAAAGATCTAGAGGAGAAACGCAAAGTGGAAGAGGCAAACGTGACACCAAGAAAGAAAACTACTTCCTATATGAAAATTAAATAAATGTTCTTATAAAAGAGAGGCAGATGTAGTAACAGCAGTTCACGTCCTTCGTGACTTAAATTAATCCACTGAATTTTTTTCTACCAATAAACGGAGAGAATGCGAGAAAAGAGATAAGAAGCAGTGAGCGCAGATGGTACATGTCTGCCCTAAGTAAGGTCCCACGCTGTTGACCAATATCTGCTTGGAATTCCTAACACATTGTTGACGACAATCGAAACACCTGCAGTTGGCTTGTCGTAGAAAACCAGTAATAGTTCCATCCCACAGATCGCTAGTAAGGACATAGATAACCGTACCGTTACAGCTTCCATACGATGCTGGCTGCAAATGTGGACTTTCACAAGCTCTTCAGCAAGTCTTTGAAAGGATTGGATACCACTAGTATTATTTTGTCACAGAAACCACACTTTTTCGGTACCCCACTGCATTTGGCAGAGTTCATCTATTGATCATCGTAGCCTACTGTCTTTGCTTGGCTGTAAAATTACTTAAATTTTCCTAGTCTGTAATCTCCACATTATAACTGTATTCTCCTTTTCACTCCTCCTCATTGCATTCAGCATTGTTTTGCTTGTTTATGACCCAAATTCTGTGATGTGAATTTTCATAAGTACCTGTTCGCCATGCAAAGTTTCTTCTTTTCTGTCGTTCTTCGCAAATGTTCCTGCAATATCAAAGACAAACAACGTCGATGAAATGTTACAATCCCGACATACAATCTTAACGTTTTTGTTTTTCCATTATATTGTAGAGAAATATTCGCCAGCCACATTCTTCCTAAAATTTCAAAAGTTTTGTTCAATATTTCATTTTAGAATGTTTTCTTTTCGTCATCAAATGAAACTAACGTATTTTAGTTTTTTTGTTGTTCTCCCTTCATTTATGATCTGGATGATAACAAATACTTTATATGCTTTTTACGAATCCCAAACACGAAGTTCAGTATGTGGATCAGTCAACTGCAGTTGTCTGTTAGTGTTGTTTAGTTACAATTTTCAGTCGAAACTGCGGTAATGTACATCCGTTTCGTCTTGCTTACTGCATCAAAGCGTTTGTTTACCTCTACAAGTTTTACTCCCAGCATTTTCGGTTAACTCATTCATCCTGCGTAGCAGCACGTCGAATAACGATTCTGTTCATACCCGTTGTTTAGCAGCTGTGGTTCGTATTCCGCCATGGTCGCCTCTCACAAGGATATGGATAGTTCGGAGGATATGTGTGTAATTCAGGTGGAAATTCTCGACTATGGTCTTCCCGCACTGTATCAAATTATCTTCTCAGTACTGTATTATCCACATCACTTCCATCCACTTCCTCTACCATTTCCGTAATACTCTTGGCAGACCTGTCCCAGAGGGCAGACGCTGGAATATTGAGCCCGAAAAGACAAGTGCTTAATTTTGTAATAGCTTTTGATTAAGAAAATATTACGCTGTAAATAAGTTCATTAGCGTCTACTCTAAGTCGTTCATTGAAAATTTCACTTTTCTAATAGTATTTTTCGAGAAAACAAAAGATTTTGTAAGTGCCGGTTTTCGCGAGTTCTGGACGTAGACTTACACAAACTTAAAGACGTTTGCGTAAGTATTTACTAAGTGCGGAATTTGTTTTCGTTCCACATACATGAAGTAGAGCCTTTAAAAGTTTAAAGTGCAGTTTTTTAATTCCTTTTAAAACACAAAACGTCCGTATTGCACTTACGCGATTTTTGGCCCAATTTTTCGAGTGTTCGAATTTAGCGTTTCAACGTAATATTAAGAGTGCATTACTGTTCTATATTAATAGTACATACATATATTAGTGTCCTATATAATTTTAGTGTCTATTGCGACCTGTAGATAATAGAATATTATCGATAATTTTTAGCGAACTTTCGTAAATAAATTTGCAAACAGTCATGAGTGCGAAGTGTTTGAGCTGCCTTAGAAAAGTTACACTATGTGATCAAAAGTATCCGAACACCTGGCTGAAAGTGACATACAAGTTCGTGGTTCCCTCCATCGGTAATGCTGGAATACAATATGGTGTTGCCCCACCCTTAGCCTTGATGACAGATTCCACACTCGCAGGTATACGTTCAATCAGGTGCTGGAAGGTTTCTTGGGGAATGGCAGCTCATTCTTCGCCGAGAGCTGCACTAAGGAGAGGCATCGATGTCGGTCGGTGAGGCCTGGCACAAAGTCGGCGATCCAAAACATCCCAAAGGTATTCTATAGCATTCAGGTCTGGACTCTGTGCAGGTCAATCCATTACAGGGATGTTATTGTCGTGTAACCACTCCGCCACAGGCCGTGCATTATGAACAGGTGCTCGATCGTGTTGAAAGATGCAATCGGTATCTCCAGTTTTCTCTTCCGCAGTGGGAGGCAAGAAGGTGCTTAAAACGTCAATGGAGGCCTGTGCTGTGATAGTACCAGGAAAAACAACAAGGGGCGCAAGCCGCAAGCCCCCTCCACGAAAAACACGACGACACCGTAACACCACCACCTCCGAATTTTACTGTTGGCACTACACACGCTGGCAGACGACGTTCACCAGGCATTCCCCATAAGCATACCCTGCCATCAGATCGCCACATTGTGTACCGAGATTCGCCATTCCACATAACGTTTCTCCACTGTTCAATCGTCCAATGTTTACGCTCCTTGCAGCAAGCGACGCGTCGTTCGGCATTTACGGCCGTGATGTGTGGCTTATGAGCAGCCGCTCTGCCATGAAATCCAAGTCTTTCTCGCCTCCCACCTAACTATCATATTACTTGCAGTGGATCCTGATCCAGCTTAGAATTCCTGTATGATGGTCTGGATAGACGTCTGCCTATTACACATTACGATCCTCTTCAACTACCGACGGCCGGCCGAAGTGGCCGTGCGGTTAAAGGCGCTGCAGTCTGGAACCGCAAGACCGCTACGGTCGCAGGTTCGAATCCTGCCTCGGGCATGGATGTGTGTGATGTCCTTAGGTTAGTTAGGTTTAACTAGTTCTAAGTTCTAGGGGACTAATGACCTCAGCAGTTGAGTCCCATAGTGCTCAGAGCCATTTGAACCAGCCAACCAACTACCGACGGTCTCTGTCAGTCAACAGACGAGGTCAGCCTTTGCGCTTTTGTGCTGCACGTATCCCCTCACGTTTCCACTTCACTATCACATCGGAAACAGTGGACCAAGTGATGTTTAGGAGTGTGTAAATCACGCGTTCATACGTATGACGTAAGTGACACCCAATCACCTGACCACGTTTGTAGTCCGTGAGGTCCGCGGAGCGCCCCATTCTGCTCTCTCACTATGTCTAATGACAAATGAGGTCACTGATACGGAGTACCTGGTAATAGGTGGCAGGAGAATGCACCTAATATGAAAAAGTATATCTTTGGGGGTGTCCGGATACTTTTGATCACATAGTGCGATTTTTGGGTTCTATGCAGCTGTTGTGATAGATGGCAGATGGTTCGATTGGGGGAGGGGGGGGGGAGGAGAATATAGAGGCATGGGAATTGGGGAGGAAAGTGAGACTCGTCCATGAAATTGCAAAGTATGTTCAAGGGACGGGAAAATAGCTGAACTGAAGAGAAGATTAGAGCCCTTAAGGCTGAACTGGATTGTGCTGTGGAGGAACTGATGAGATTAAGGGGGAGCAGTGTGAAGACAAGAGGAAACTGGAGCCACAGAAAGAGAACAGCGTCTGTTTTTTTCATCATTCGCACAAAAAATATATTTGGCATGCTGCATTAGTTAAGTAACGAAGAGACTCAAGTAGACGCAGGTGTAGTGAATACAGACTTTCATTGGGAAATCAACTATTACAAAGAAGTGGAAAGTAGAAAGAAACTTCTGTTGCTAGGAATTAGCCATGCAAGAGGTGTGGGCCTGAGTTTGCAGGAAAAAGTAGGTGACAGGTACCAGATCACAAACTTTTTAAGACCCACTGCATGCTTTAGCCAAGCGGTAGAGGATGTAGGATCCTCGTACAAGGGCTTTGCACATTAGGATCATGTTGTGATAGTGGGTGAAGCAAGAAACAATACTGGTAGGGATCAAGGCAACAATATTGAAAGTGACCTGATAAAATAGATTCTGAAACGAACCATATAAATATGGGGTTGGTACCTGATTTCATGCGGTATGATTAGCCCCAGTTGAACAGCATTGTAAGCAGGGTCAATATGGAGTTGGATCGGCTGCTTTGGGGTCTGACATGGGTTTGGTTCCTGTTTATGCTATTGGTAGGTCAGATATCATTAAGCATTGCTTGTATCTTAGTAGGAAAGGGAATGGTAAATTAGCTGGATTGACAGCAAAATTATTAAGTAAGGGGGGGCACCGAAACTCATGAGACTACCTGTTTTTTTTTTTTTTTTTTTTTTTTTTTAGCTATGATCAGTGTTCAGTGATATGACATCGAAATGAGTTAAGCACAATGAGAAGCTCAGACGGGCGGGTACTAAAGATGTTAAAATATTACAATATTGTTATAGAAATACAGTAAAAAATAATGTTAGTATATTGCATTAATAAACATAGAATGCAATGGGCGTACGATGCCTGTCTGAACACCGTATAGGCACAAATATGGAAAGATAAATGTTTTTCGATATAAGCTTCACACATAAGTAGAGACAATATGGAAACAGGAGTAGTTGACATTGAAATGTCAGTGGACGCCCCAGGATAGTGAAACAACTAAACGGGCATGAGAAAGGTGTACGCTATTTACCGCAAGTCTTTTTACTTCACAAGAGTGGAACAATCTTTTATTGTGCAGATACCAGGAACAGTAATAAAATACAAATGATTCGCGCTGTCACTTCAAAATTTCTCCAATTAAACTAAATGATGATTAATTAGTTAATTTAAAAGAATAAAATGCCTTAATTTAGGAAGGACTAACAAGCAAGTATTACAAACAAATATTGCTTAAGGGGAGTTGGAATGCCCTATCTCGCCAATGTTAAATTTGCTAACTTTGTGTACCTTTTTCTTTGGAACTATTATCTTCAGAACTTTGAAATTCTGGCAGAGGTTTTCAGCATATATTGTGAGCCCACTGAACTAGAACCAATGTTTTCTTTTTGTTGGTATAGTATTTATGAATTTTTTACCATTAAGCCATTTTTTATTGGAAAAAGTATAACATAAACTTCCCTAGTTCAGAGAATAAGCCAGTTCTTGTCATGATTCTAGTTCAGTGGCCTCTTTGAACTGTTTTGCAGCATTTCTGAAAATTTGAATGTTGTTGGTTGAGTGGTTTATGAGATAAAGGTACATGTAACACTAAAAATGTCAAATGCCAGAAAATGCGATTAAAGTAATTTATTATGAAAATTCACAAATACCTTTTATTCTATTATCAAAAGTGTCCAGCAGAGTAATCAGGGTCATCTTCTAGTTCTTCTTCTTCACCTAGAAGCTTTCTTCTCCTTGCTGCCCTTGCTTTTTTTGTATTAAATTCAGCTGCATACTGAGCCTTCCTTACTCGCACGCTGTCCAGAAGCTGAAGACCTCTGATGGTGTTGATACCAGGAGCAATGCCGAGCCTTGCCATGACCTTTAGCCTACCCATATGACCATCATTGAATGAAATAACAGCATCACTGACTCCCCATTTCAATGTTTTTATCCCAACAAATACATTCTTAGGTACACGAGTCCAAATGAGGTTGTTGAACGACTCGTTTTGATTCTGGGTACAACCATGAAGACATTTTCGCAGAAGATCAGGATGCCCCAAGTCTCTATATATTGGTTTAATTACTTCCATAACAGCCAATGGAATATAATTTTTATGGTGATAAGGATCCCCAGTAGCTTGAGATTTTCTATAATTGCACCATGACTGAGGACCATCTGGACAAGCAAAATGTTGAGGATTATCATCAGTTGATGATCGATGTAAATATGTGGCCCATACAGCTTGTCTCATTTCCTGCAAATTATTTGCATTATTTCTTATTGCCATACCATAGTATTGTTGTAATTCATTTATAATTTTATCTGACAGGCGACCTCTAATGGTTTTACCATCTGACAAAATTTTGTCCTTCAGATTCTGTTTCAGTTTCCTTAGACGAGTGCCCATTCGTTTCTGAACATGACCGACACATTCTAGTTTAGTTATTGTCTTATTGACATATGGCATGGATTCTGTAACACTTTTGTATGCCTTGGAGTCCCCATCTCCAAGGAATTTTGTGTAAAATACTCCCCGTTCTTTTTCTGATCTGCTAAACATTTTCACAGCAGCGGCAGCCTCCATGCCTCCACTCGTACCTTCATAATTCTTGCTACATATGTGAGCTGCTTCTATCTTACCAGATGCACAATGGTAACAATGTTTAGTGAGCACTTCATAGTCCAAAACTTTACCGCTGTCCACACTAGTAACAGTAGCAACAGCATTTTTGGATGTGTGACCCCTTTTCTGCCAGGTTCCATCAAAAGCAACAGGGATATCTGGGTTTCCTTCATTTATATATTTTGCTTCACTGGCAGCAGCTTTCATTGATAAATCTGCTACAGACTGAACAGCATCTCCTATCACTTCAGTGTAATTGTCAATTTTAGCAGGTGGAGGTGGAAGATTCATTATGGCACAAAATGTTTGAGCAGCAGTATGTCCTTTACCAATTGCTCTCATTGCATACATTAGCCTGATATTACTCTCAAACAAATTGCTACTGCATGTTTTAGAGCTCCAAAAACAGGTCTCATTTTCACAACTGGCACAAACTATAGCAATTTTGCAGGAAAGTCCTATAGATTTTGTTATGTTCATATCAAAAGAACCTCCACAAAGATTACAACACAAACATTTCTTCATAAACTCAGTAAAAACAGGAAAGTCGACTAAAACATATTGTTCATTAGAAGCTTCATCTGTAATTTCACTTGCACAGTTTGATAACTTCTTTTTTGATGCACTGGTGGGCGTGTCTCCTTCACACATCTCAGCTGTACAAACGTCAGAACTTTCACCAGCATCAACAGGTGCTGAAGCAGAATCACTTGAACAAACGTTATTTGTAAATCTATTACCGCGAAACTTTCGCTTTTTAAATAATGATGCACTCCTAGGCATCGTAGAAACTACGCACTCACCACTGAAAGTCAAAACAAGACAGATAACAAACTCCAAATGAGCGACAAACTAAACTCGAGGCTCAAAACAAACACTCACAGATCAAAAACTAAACAATAAACACAGCTAGTCGTAAAAACAATGGTACCTATGGAAGGATCAAAGATTCTACAACTGAAGAGTGAAATCCACAGCCTTCTATATGTAATGTTTTCGGAAATGCGAAGATTTAAATGTGTACAAATCACAAGATGGGTAACTTTGCTGGGCGCACATGTAATTTTGAAAAATTAAATAAAAATACTTCCAATTGGAATTTCTTAACAAATTTTGCACCATTTTAAGCAGAAAATTTCAAATTAAGTTATAAGGTTAAAAACTGAAAATGTGAATTTTTTCCATTTTCCGGCATTCCAACTCCCCTTAAACACGCGCTTAGCGATAGGCAAAGAATGAGAGCAATGATGGTAAAGATTACAATTCCAGTATTTGGCTGGACAAAGTGGGTGCTTGACATTAGTGAATATAACTTACAAGAAATGCAGTGACATAAAACTACACAAGTCTGGTATCTGATAAGCTGAGGTCTGTTGAGTACTAATATTTTATGCAACGTACACAGGAACAATTTTTAACACAATATACAAGGTGCCGGGTTGGAGAAGAGTTTGTACCTAATTAATTCTGGCGAGTTCTGCATGAGAACTGGGCATGCACTCAGCCCACTCCTTACCTACCACCTAATGAACTGTGGGCACAACGGTACACCCTCACAACAATTTAATAAAAATCGTAATCTACTCAGAGAAAAAAAAGAGAGCATTATCATAATAACCAACAGGAAATGGTATTCTGCATATATCTACGAAATGATATTCGGATTAAATATTTACAATGAGATTTATTATACATCAGAACACAAAGGTACTTGATTGTCAATACAAACAGTGGGCTGAAGGGTAGGTTATACAGAACAATTATGAGAATGAGAGTTGGCTCGAGAACAAGGGGCTCCTACTCTCTGTGATGCAATAGAATGACGATAATGACTGGAGGTCCTAATGACTCAATATTATTCCCCCGACTATAATGCAGTAGTGCGATTAGTAGTGAAAGCTGAAATGGGATAACATGGAGAAACAAGCAAGGTGGACTTGTAGCAAAGTGATCGCGCATGCTGCTGAGGACTTCAGTATAAAAATGATAGGTCCTACAATTCCGGAGCAGAAAAATACTTTACCAGTCCCGAAACCTGCAAGACGTCGTCGGTAGGCAGCGTTTGATGATGTAGGCGCCGACTTCTGTTGTGCAGCAACTCTGTTTCAGCCCCTGGCCTCGAAGGCTGTCTGCGAAATCTAAGTTCTGCCGAAAAAGTGCGACTAAGTCTCAAGACCGTCTGACTCCAACGAAGATCAGATCCCGATTGCCCTGCCCCCGTGCAACACAAGAGCGAAGCGAACGTTACCCAGCTCCCCACTACCCTCAAAAACTGCGAATCAGTATTCAGTGCTGATTCCAAAATTCCCCCACACTATCTCAGAACATTATTCGCACCAATAGCGACCGTTCCCTGCAATTACGATCGGGGTTTTATGACATCAACTGGCCTCAGTTTTAAGTTGACCAATCATGCCTCTGCTATTTAGCTCGGGGTACTGAACTTTCCGTTTGACTTCCTATGAAAACAAGATGCCTAGACCACCAGCCATCCAGTCACAGACAGTCACGCCCAGCAGGGCACAGTCCACAAGTATTCCTAGAATCATGAGGACAATGCAGTCAGTCGGAGCCAGCAGTCTGCATTCCAGACACGCCGATACAGTAAAACTGCGGCGACACTCAGACATATCGCATGTCGTTTCAACCTGCATACAACAGGCGAAACTCGACCGAGGTCAGTCGTCCCACCATGCGCTAAAGCCCATTGATATACGACCCTCTCAGTATTCACGTAAATGCAGCCCCCCCACTAGAAACACAGTGTGCCATGTCCTCCAGTGTTCGCCTCGCAACAGGACGCCCAGGGAAGTAAAAGCAAGATCACGTACAGTTCCCAATATGCATAGCAATCAAGTGAAAAGTACTTTGAGCTCTCAGTACAAATACTCTCTTTAGAATGACCTTATTCGGACTGTTATCACCGTGCAAGGACATAAAACATTAATAAAATTGATGAAAATTAGAGGCGACACGCAAAAGAGGGCATGGAACCTCTCAAATATCCAATATTAGATCAATGAGAGAAGCCCCTTGGGCATAATCGAGATACTGGCGTGGTAAACTAAGAAAAAAGCTCTGAATAGATTGAGCATTATCTCAATATTAAAATTATTACATTAAAATCAAATTTCAAACTGGGAAACATGGAAGGGGCAGGTACGGCAGTCCAGGTCTGGGTAAGATGGTTTAGAATAACGGACACTTCTGCCTAAGAGTAATGGGTACTTCTAGTTAAATTAACGCCCGATTGCTACGGCATAGAAACTCAACTTTTGAGGGATGCCGTAGCAAGCCAGGAGGCAGCAACGTCCCAGAGGCTACGCTGAGACCTGCTCACATACACAGCCGATGCAGAGAGGTTAACCTGATGAACTGGTGGGTGACAGATAACACCCGGGAGCAGCGCCTCCAAACACTACAAACAGCTCGGAAAGCTGAAAGCAGACAAGTGGACATATAATTCATGCATAATAATCATAGAACATTTGAAAATTCTCAGAAGAAATCAAGAAATCACAGGGGACTCAAACACATTAACTTAAGTGACTTAAAGGATAATAGGCAAATCTTGAGGGCTAACACTCAAACAACTACAATAGTAATTATATTTAGAATAAGAAATATTACCTTTTTTAAAGGGGAAAAACCTCACCAGAGTTACGAAATTTAATTACCAAAACGAGTCAAGATTCACTGGGCCGCTAGCGTTTGCTTACCATGGCCGTAGACAATTTTATAGCTATTGCATCAGTCAGGGAAGCAACAACTTCCAATACGAATAAAACGAAAAGTCGACCTCGGTGGTTACTAATATACATGGCAGCCTGGAACATATGCCACAGTTAATTTCAGGCGCAAAAGACAAGATAAACAGATATCGAAAAAGTTGCTATTAAAGGAAATTTTAAAACACATCAAATATGGCACTCAGATAATTTCAAACAGAGGCACCAACAAGGTAAATTTAATGCTTGGGACAGAGTGATGGGGAACAACAGGCAGTCCAGTATAGCGGGAGCAATTTCAACACATGAACACAAGTGTCCATCACGCAACGAGTTTCTTACCCCGAAAGGGCAGAACGGGCGGCACCAGAAAATTAACAGCACTCCAAAACTCAACTATGCCTCCTTAATCCAGTGTAAACCGGCTGCGTTGAAAATAGGCCCAAGTATTGTCGACCACCACAATTCTACTTACCACCGGCCGCTTAGACAATCGTGCACCCATAAGCCTCGTGACCAGCTCACTGTACGTTACAAGCACCTCGTGTCTCTCTCTCCCTGAGAGCGACTGACTGCCTGCCCATGTGATCAACAATCTGCTCCAAGAAACAACAACCTTTTTCCAAAGCTGTTTCACAGAGGAAGACCGCATTGCAGTTCCTTCTCTAAATCCTCGCACGAACGAAAAAATTGGCTGACATCGAAATAAGTGTCCAAGGAATAGAAAAGCAACTGAAATCCTACAACAGAGGAAAGTCCACTGGACCTGACTGGATACCAAATCGATTCTACACAGAGTACGCGAAAGAACTTGCCCCCTTCTAACAGCCGTGTAACGCAAGTCTCTAGAGGAACGGAAGGTTCCAAATGATTGGGGTCGTCGAGCAGATGCGCAAAACTATAGGCCTATATCTCTGACATCGATCTGTTGTAGAATTTGAGAACATGTTTTTTGCTTGCGTATCATGTAATTTCTGGAAACCCAGAATCTACTCTGTAGGAATCAACATGGATTCCGGAAACAGCGATCGTGTGAGACCCAACTCGCTTTATTTGTTCATGAGACCCAGAAAATATTAGATACAGACTCCCAGGTAGATGTCATTTTCCTTGACTTCCGGAAGGCGTTCGATACAGTTCCGCACTGATAAACAAAGTAAGAGCCTACGGAATATCAGACCAGCTGTGTGGCTCGATTGAAGAGTTTTTAGCAAACAGAACACAGCATGTTGTTCTCAATGGAGAGACGCCTACAAACGTTAAAGTAACCTCTGGCTTGCCACAGGGGTGTATTATGGGACCATTGCTTTTCACAATATATATATAAATGACCTAGTAGATAGTGTCGGAAGTTTTATGCGGCTTTTCGCGGACGATGATGTAGTATACAGAGAAGTTGTAGCATTAGAAAATTGTAGCGAAATGCAGGAAGATCTGCACCGGATAGGCACTTGGTGCATGGAGTGGCAACTGACCCTTAACATAGACAAATGTAATGCATTGCGAATACATAGAAAGAAGGATCCTTTATTGTATGATTATATGATAGCGGAACAAACACTGGTAGCAGTTACTTCTGTAAAATATCTGGGAGTATGCTTGCGGAACGATTTGAAGTGGAATGATCATATAAAATTAATTGTTGGTAAGACGGGTGACAGGTTGAGATTCTTTGGGAGAGTCCTTAGAAAATGTAGTCCATCAACAAAGGAGGTGGCTTACAAAAGACTCGTTCGACCTATACTTGAGTATTTTTCATCAGTGTGGGATCCGTACCAGGTCGGGTTGACAGAGGGGATGGAGAAGATCCAAAGAAGAGCGGCGCATTTCGTCACAGGGTTATTTGCTAAGCGTGACAGCGTTACGGAGATGTTTAGCAAACTGCAAGAGCGGCGCTCTGCATCGCGGTGTAAATTGCTGTCCCAGTTTCGAGAGGGTGCGTTTCTGGATGACGTATCGAATATATGGCTTCCCACTACTTATACCTCCCGAGGAGATCACGAATGTAAAATTAGAGAGATTCGAGCGCGCACGGAAGATTTCCGGCAGTCGTTCTTCCCGCGAACAATAGCGACTGGAACAGGAAAAGTAGGTAATGACAGTGGCACGTTAAGTGCCCTCCGCCACACGCCGTTGGGTGGCTTGCGGAGTATGAGTGTAGAATGTAGATGTAGAGCTTGAGACACAGCCAACAGGCGACGAAGCGCCACCCGGCGACTAGATAGAGACGGATCGCCAATCACCATTAGGCAAAGTTATAATGACATAGATGGAGTCGGCACGGCTCAGCCATATACGTTAAAAGTTATCATAGAGAGACAAATTTTGAAACTAAATAATTTCGTGTAGTGCAACGTACAGAAGCATGTGCCTGTGAGCATAAACTAAAAAGTGGTAATTTCATAACTGTAAGGTCGCCTTGGAAAATTTTCAACTATATTTGAAGAGCTTCGATTCCTTCTTGTACTATCTGTCAGACAGAGGGAAGCAAAATATTATTAGTGGAGATTTCAAAGTAGATGTTCTGAAAAAGCCTGATAGAAAGAATGATCATGAAGTATTATAATATTGCGTTCTGTCACTCTGACATAAGTTGCTGATATTCCTTCTCGGGCAGTAAAGGAAACCAGTACACTGATAGATAATATTTTCACAGAGCAAGACAAAATTAAATTAAATAAATATTTAGTCTGTTACGAATGGTCTTTCTGATCATGATACATAGCTACATGACATAGCTCCACAGAGTAATGCGACACAGTCCTCCAATATGGTGCGTCGATTAATGATTTAAAGATTGCAAATTATATGGAAAGCTCGCAGCAGTTAAACACGGGTGATGTGTAGCGGGAACCCGATGCTAATTTAAAATGTGATTTATTTCATCATACGTTTGTGAGTATTTTTGAAAACAGTTTCCCTAAAAGAAACGGTGAAGTTTAATCGTAAGGTACCATATGAAAATCCGTGGCTTACTAGCGGAATAAAAGTATCTTGTAGCCAGAAAAGGGAACTGTATCTAACAACTGCAAAGGGTAATGAGCCAGGAAAAGCTAATTACTATAAAAACTACTTTACGTATTAAGGAAAGTTATTAAAAAGTTCTGAAGTAAGTGTATTTGCTGTTTTATGGATTCTGAATGTCTGTGCGTATAATTTTCTTCTACCTTCTGCTGACTTAACTCATAAATCATTTCATCGTTTTTTAATGACTTACTAGGGTTTATATAATCCGCTGCTAAGTCAGACTGTGGCTGCATAATTGGCTCAGCTGATTCTTTCTCATTAACTTCCTAACTTCATCTATCTGGCATCAGGGCATCTCTACTTCCTCGTACAGACTCCGATGCAAAATTAACTCTCCTTAAGCACTTAGACTAGTCTCAAGTTCTGTACTTCGTATGTCAATATATTTGCTCTTTAATTCGTTGGAATTAGCATAATTTTCCCTTACGAATTCTTAATTATTCATAACAGTGAGTATTTTCCAGTTTCGTTCATATCTCTCCTATTCAATTTAATGCGGGATTTTTGTACTTCCATAGCTTTTGTTTCTGACATGTATTTCAATAGTTCTCTTTGATTAACATATTTACTCTATTCCACTGATAAGACTAAGTGACGCACTACACATCCATGGCTTTTGCACACATAGCATTTACAGAGGTACCCTGTATATTTCATTTAGTTCATTTCCAACTGTCTCATCGAATTTTATTGCTGTCTCATTCATTCCTAATTTATCCTACCTCCTCTTATTCCTAACCTTCCTCTGCATTCTTTAAAAGTCCGAGCTTATGCAAGTACTTGGTTATGCTTCAAACCAAAACCAAACATGTGTGTTCACATTCTCTAGCAGCTAGTCCACCAGTCTATCAAATTAGTACCTTTTATATTTAGAGATGAATAGAGGTTTTACTGCAAGCAGTAACAACCTCTCATCGAAGTTTAGGTAAATTTCTTCTCTGTCAGCCTTCCATTCCTGTTACGTTATATAGTTTCAATTCCCCATGGCAACCAGATTGTCATTCACTCTCACATACAATGAAGAGTCACGTGCCTGTTGTTGTATAAGGTCCTTGCGAGATCGCAGAAGTGCCACAGCACGCCGTGGCATGGACTCTACTAATGTCTGAAGTTGAGCTGGAAGTAATTTACACCACGAATCCTGCAGGTCTGTCCATAAATCCGTAAGAGTCCGAAAGGGTGGAGATATCTTCTGAAAAGTACGTTGCAAGGCATCCCAGATATGCTCAATAATGTTCATGTATGGGGAGTCTGGTGGCCAGCGGAAGTTTTTAAACTCAGCAGAGTGTTCTTGGAGCAACACTGCAGCAATTCTGGACGTATGGAGTGTCTCATTGTCCTGCTGGAATTTCCCACGTCCGTCGGATTGCACAAAGAACATGAATGGATGCAGGCGATCAGAACCTCTTAGAGTCGTATCTAGACTTATCAGTGGTCTGATATCACTCCATCTGCACCCGCCCTACACCGTTACAGAGCCTCCACCAGCTTGAACAGTCCCCTACTGACATTCAGGTTCCATGGGTTCATGAGGTTGTCTCCATACCCTTACACGTCCATCCGCTCAATGCAATTTTAAATGAGATTTGTCCCACCAGGCAACATGTTTCCAGTCATCAACGGACTGATGTCAGGGTTGACAGGCCCAGACGAAGTGTACCCCTTTGCATCGTGCAGTCATCAAGTGTACGCGAGTGGGCCTTCGGCTCCGAAAGCCCATATCGGTATTGTTTCGTTGAATGGTTCGCACGCTGACACTTGTTGATGGCCCAGCATTGAAATCTACATCCATTTTCGGAAGGGTTGCGTTTCTGTCACGTTGAAAGATTCTCTTCAGTCGTCACTGGTCCCGTTCTTGCAGGATCGTTTTCAGGCCGCAGCGATGTCGGAGATTTGATGTTTTACCGGTTTTCTGATATTCATGGTACACTCGTGAAATGGTTGTTCGTGAAGATACCCACACTTCATCGCTACCTCTGAGATGCTGTGTCCCATCGCTCGTGCGTTGACTATATAACACCACGTCCAAATTCACTTCAATGTTGATAACCTGCCATTGTAACAGGAGTAACCGATCTAACAAGTGCGCCAGACACTAGTTGTCTCATATAGACGTTGCCGACCTCACAAGGGAACCTCCCCATCGCACCCCCCTCAGATTTAGTTGTAAGTTGGCACAGTGGATAGGCCTTGATAAACTGAACACAGATCAATTGAGAAAACAGGAAGAAGTTGTGTGGAACTGTAAAAAAATAAGCAAAATATACAAACTGAGTAGTCTATGGGCCACATAGGCAACATCATTGACACAAATCTCAGGAGTGCCTTGGTCCCGTGGTAGCGTGAGCAGCTGCAGATCGAGAAGTCCTTGGTTCAAGTCCTCCCTGGAGTGAAAATTTTACTTTCTTTATTTTTGCATGGTTATTATCTGTCCGTTCGTTCATTGACGTCTCTGTTCACTGTAATAAGTTTAGTGTCTGTGTTTTGCGACCGCATCGCAAAACCGTGCGATTAGTAGTACGTAGTACGTAGTACGATTAGTAGTACGTGCCTCTCCAATGGGAACCGAAAACATTTGATCGCAAGGTCATAGGTCAACCGATGCCTCCACAGGAAAACACGTCTGATATATTCTATACGACACTGGTGACGGCATGTGCGTCACATGACAGGAATATGTTGTCGACCCACCTAACTTGTACACTTGGCGAATGGGTAAAAAGATTCTTCTACCTTGCCCGATTTAGGTTTCCTTGTGGATGTGATAATCACTCCCAAAAAAGTGATGGAAACATAAGAGTTTGTCACATAAACTGAAAATAAAAAAATTAAACTTTTCACTCGATGGAAGATTTGAACCAAGGACCTTTCGTTCCGCAGCTGCTCACGTTACCACGAGACCACAGCGCTCCCGCGTTCCCAGGCTCCTTGATGTTGCATATCTTCCCACGAACTACTCAGTTTGTATATTTTGCTTATTTTTTCACAGTTCGACACATCTTCTTCCTGTTTTCTCAATTGATCTGTGTTCAGTTTTTCAAGCCTATCCACTGCGCCAACTTATAACTAAATCTGACGGGGGTGCGATGGGGAGGTTCCCTTGTCAGTGCCGAATTCTGCTTTTTTACATATCTCTGTACTTGAATACGCATGCCTTTACCAGTTTCTATGACGCTTCAGGGTTTTTTACCAACCGCATAATTAACTTATACTTCTCTCTGTTTTGTCATCATTAGCTTGTGACGTTCATCGTATTAAATCAATACTGCTCATAGAGAACTGTTATCAAGCCTTGACAAACTTTAAGGTGTAATAATAAATGATGTCGTGTGGCTCAATCACGTGGCTCATGTGGATCTAATTCGGATCCACCCCCCTCCCCCCGCCCCCTCATTGGCTCACATGTCAGTCGCATCCGTTGTCGCGTTCCGCTGGCTTCTGGTCCGTCTGCACTAGTCACTTCCGTGACGAGCCTTCCATACATTCGCTGTGGCTGCTGGTCCTACACTCCCACGCATCTGCTTGACGTAAGTCGGGCCCCCCATGACTGACTGGCCCCACCGCCACACATTTATATTCGTGTAATCATTTAGTGACACCTGAAGATAGAAGCTTTATACTTAGAAACCGGTCATGGAACAAATTGACAAATTACTTGCAACTAAAGCAGTTTTTGTTCTATAAGTGGTAGTGAGAAGGGATAATTCGCTCTATCTTTCAGGTGTGCGGTTATGGGAGTTGTTCCACTGCGGCCACAGTGGATAAAGGGCAAAAAACGTAGAACTTATATTTGTGTTGTCGTCGAAGTTCCAGTCTGAAGCATTCTTAGAAGACAAGAATCTAGGCACGTCCGAAGGCATCCTTGTGATCCCAGTTACAAATATATTTTTCTTTCTTAATGAGTGTTTTTGGTGGGAGAAAACTTCATTCTTATAAACTATCACCTTCTGTTTAAAGCCCATTATATGAGAAATAATTTTGAATTGGTATAATCCTAAATGTCATCCAGCCACGTTTGTGCTAACGATGTCATCCTTTCAGAAAATATAATTTGATGGCCTCCTGAACGTAATATTTTGACTTCCTTTCTCAGACGTTTTCTTGTCGCAGTTTCTTGCAGGTCCTGCAACGAGTGATGAGTCCGGTTGCTATGACGCAGTTCGTATGCAGTTCGGTATCCGTCTGCATCACACTGTTTCAGGCGACTTGTGTAAGCTAAACCCCCTTACATTATGGTCATATACATCGTAACAAAATCAGTTGTAAAATAAAGCATAAAAAATTCCTTTGTTATCCTATGTGCTTTAGGTACTGATGTACACTGAAGAGTCAAAGAAACTGATACACCTGCTCAAAACCGTGTAGTTCCCCCGGGAGCACCCAGAAGTGCCGCAACACGACCTGGCATGGACTCGAATAATGTCTGAAGTAGTGCTGGAAGGAATTGACACAATCAATCCTGCAGGACTGTCCATAGATCCGTAAGAGTACGAAGGGATGGAGATCTCTTTTGAACAGAAAGTTGCACGGCATCCCAGATATGCTATATAATATTCATGTCTAAGGGAGTTGGGAGGCCAGCGGAGTTGTTTAAACTCAGACGACCGTTCCTGGAGGCACTCTCTACAATAATGGGGGTGTGGGGTATCGCATTGTCCCGCTGGAATTGTCGAAGTCCGTCGGAATACACAATGGACATGAATGGATACAAGTGACCATACAGGATGCATACGTACGTGTCACATGTCAGAGTCGTATCTAGACTTATCAGGGGTCCCAAATCACTCCAACTGCACACGCTCCACACCATTACAGAGCCTCCATCAGCTTGAACACTCCCTACTGACATACAGGGTCCATGGATTCATGAGGTTGTCTCCATACCCGTACACGCCGATCCGCTCGATACAATTTGAAACGAGGCTCGTCCGACCAGCCAATATGTTTCCAGTCATCAACATTCTGATGTCAGTGTTGACGGGACCAGGCGAGGCGTGAGCAGTCATCAAGTGTACACGAGTGGACCTTCGGCTCCGAAAGCCCGTATCGATGATGCTTCGTTGAATGGTTCGCACACTGTCACTTGTTGGTGGCCAAGCATTGAAATCTGCAGCAATTTTCTGTCACGTTGAATTATTCTCTTCAGTCGTCGTTGGTCCCGTTCTTGCAGGATTTGATGTTTTACCGGTTTTCTGATATTCATGGCACGCTCGTGAAAAGGTCGTACGGGAAAATCCCCACTTCATCGCTATCTCGGTGATTCTGTGTCTCATCGCCCGTGCGCCGACTATGGGACCAAGTACAAACTCGGTTAAACCTTGGTAATCTGCCATTGTAGCCGCAGTAACCGATGTACCAGCTGCGGCAGACACTTGTTGTTTTATATAAGTGTTGCCGGCCGCAGCGCCGTATTCTGCGTGTTTACATATCTCCGTATTTGAATACGCATGCCTATACCAGTTTCTTTGGCGCTTCAGTGTATAACGGCGTGAAGATTATTGTTAAGTTTGAATCAGTTGTGGATGCACTTCTGTTTTGATGTTGAGAATAGTAACAGGACAATTCTTGCTCTGAATATTAATGAATCTGATGATGACAGTTAATTAAAGCTAAAACTCTAATTATGCAAGCACTTACTATGATTGTCGTCCAGTTATTAAAACAGAATCATCACATGAATCACAGAATTCTCCAAAATGGCAACAGTGTCGTTTTTCGCTAAACGTCTCATTCATTTTCTCAACAGCGTAGACCTAATATTTAGTATTCAGTACGTGGGATAACATAGAAGTTCGTATAATAATCTACTTATGAAACATTTTCTACATATGCTACTTGCAGTTCAATGTCTTTTTTTTTTCAGAATCCAGAAGGAAATTCTAGTTTGAAATGCTTCATGTATCTTCCCATGCCAGCGTTACAGATATTCATCTACTGCTATGGTGGCCACGAACTAATTGATCAGGTATGTAATGCCCCTTAAAAAGTACTAATATCATGTAAGTATATTTTGAAGAAGCGTAGTAAATTCCTAAGCAATTTCGGAACGTGCTCCCCTGTTCGATGTACGTTGGAGTGTATATGCAGATAAAGATGTAAAATCTCCATTGCATCGTATTTTGAGGCAAACTGTTGACTGTATGTTGTAACTTCCGTTGCTACAGGTATCTTCCAGTTTACACTGATCGATATATTTTAATTCAGTAACTTTTGGGAATCCTTCAAAAAGCGTTTAATACAGCACACTACAGATATATTTCCCAATTTAGTTATGCCAAAGAATCTTGACTTATAGTAATGAATCATCCAGTACATTCCATGAATTCATAGGATGCTCACTGGCTAAAACTCGAAGTCATTCTTGTTTAAGAAAGCTATTTCTACAAACGATGGAACAGTTACTAAAGTTGAATCACATTTTCGCAATAGTAGAGGGTAATAATACCAATTTCCAACGGACAACAGAAATAAACTTTGAAACTGAAAAAACTCACTTAACATGAAATGTTGAACTGGATTTCCCTAAAGATCGAAATGTGATAGGCACACTTACTCAGTAAGATTAAATCATTTAGTAGTTTCAAATAAGGAAATACGAGGACATGCTGAAAAGTAATGCCTCCGTTAATTTTATGAGGAAACTCTTACAACTTTCTAAATAAAACTAACGTTGTTAGCATTCTACATCTTTTTTCCCTCATGTCTACCTATTTGCTTCTGATCATAATCACCCTGGCGATGAACGCATTTCTTCCGGCGAGAGGCTAATTTGTTGATACCGTGATTGTAGAATGTCTGACACTGGTGACTGAACCACAACCTCACCTCTGCTTGCACCGCTTCTTCACTATCACAGTGAATCCAAAGGGTCGGACTGTTGCAGATATGAGAGGGCTCGCGTGTGATCTGGAATTGTCATGCTGAAAGAGAGGGTGTTCCATGTGAAGGCGAACTCTTCGAATTCGATATTCTTTAACAGCACGCTCTTCCTCACACAGCGACATAGTTACGTTGCAAACCGACTTGTTACACGCTACAGTTCGCTTCCTTCTTGCGGCAGAGGGCTGCAAATATGTAGGCAAGAAGAATAAAGATGTAGATTGTTGATAATGTTTATTTCATTTAAATCCATCAATGCTTCGCAATTGCTAAATATGTATGGGCGTTGGAATACATCCTAACCTCCTTTTCCCCTCTCGCTGTTCCTTATCCACTCCATCACTCTCATTATCCATCTTTGCCTCCTTCCACCTATCTCTGTCCAGCCCCCCTTTTGTCTCGTACATCTGTTAATGCACACTCTCTTTGTCCATCTTTTCCTCCTTCCACCTATCTCTGTCACGATCCCCTTCTGTAAACATCTCTTAATGCATACTCTTTTCATGTATTTCCTCCTTCCACATCTCTCTGTCCATATCCCCCTTCCACTTCTTTACATCTATTTCCTCTTCCCACATCAGTCCATCTTCTCCTCCTCCTCCTTTTCTCTGACTTTATTTATTGTTATCTTTTTATGCGTAAACTCCGACTGTGAAAGTCTACTGGACTGTATTCGTTGTTCCGGAGTCATAATAGATCGCGGATCGCGCTGATTTGCCTCCAAACGCTGTCTACGCTCTCCGTCAGTCTCATTGGGTCAACGATCATGTAGTTGGCCTGCTTTGCGCCTGTGCCGACCGATATTTTGACGCCTCACTGGCGGAATAAGCCGCGAACTGAAATCAATTGAATATTAGTAAAACACAAAGTTGCCACGAACTAATATCAATACAGTCGGCGGCCGCTGTGGCCGAGCGGTTCTACGCATTTTAGTCCGGAACCGCGCTGCTGCTACGGTCGCAGGTTCGAAACCTGCCTCGTGCATTGATGTGTGTGATGTCCTTAGGTTAGTTAGGTTTAAGTAGTTCTAAGTCTAGGGTACTGATGACCTCAGATGTTGTGCCCCATAGTGCTTAGAGCCATTTCAACCATCAATACAGTCTTTGAAACACACGAAAGATGTGATCACCATCGACAACAGCCTAAAATATGTGTGTGTGTGTGTGTGTGTGTGTGTGTGTGTGTGTGTGCTCGCGTAGGAGAGAGAGAGAGAGAGAGAGAGAGAGAGAGAGAGAGAGTGAAATCTGCCAAATCGGCAAATCTGTTGATAGTTGTGATGTTCTTTGATACACGCGGCAAAAATTTCCCCATAAAATATTCGGAGGCAGTACTTTTCTTCACGCCTTCATATCCAAGGACATAGCACATGCAATAGGACCATGACCATAGTCTGATTTCACACTTCAGTGTCTAGTATTATGTGATTTATATTACTTGCGTTTACCTTTGAGGACATTGTGGGTCCCAACGGTTTGATGCGTGTTTTTGCTGCGCGATAGCCATGTCCCTTGAAGCACGAAATAAGTAGAGTGGAACAGGGTTCAGAATACAAATGCAGTAAGAAAGAAACCTGCCGACATGGCGTTTGGGCCGACCGCGGTGGCCGAGCGGTTCCAGGCGCTACAGTCTGGAACCACGCGACCGTTACGGTCGCAGGTTCAAATCCTGCCTCGAGTTTGGATGTGTGTGATGTCCTTAGGTTTGTTAGGTTTAAGTAGTTCTAAGTTCTAGGGGACTGATGACCTAAGCAGTTAAGTCTCATAGTGCTCAGAGCCATTTGAACTATTTTGATACGCCTGGGCGGTCGTACATTATCCTGCTGAAATGTAGGGTTTCGCAGGGATCGAATGAAGGGTAGAGCCACGGGTCGTAAGACATCTGAAGTGTAACGTCCACTGTTCAAAGTGCTGTCGATGCGAACAAGAGGTGACCGAGACGTGTAACCGATGGCACCCCATACCATCACGCCGGGTGATACACCAGTATGGCGATGACGAATACGCGCTTCCAATGGGAGTTCACCGCGGTGTCGCCAAACACGGATGCGACCATCATGATTCTGTAAACAGAACCTGGATTCATATGAAAAAATGACGTTTTGCCATTCGTGTACCGAGGTTCGTCGTTGAGTACACCATCGCAGGTGCTCCTGTCTGTGATGCAGCGTCAAGGGTAACCGCAGCCATGGTCTCCGAACTGATAGTCCATGCTGCTGCAGACGTCGTCGAACTGTTCGTGCAGATTGTTGTTGTCTTTCAAACGTCCCCATCTGTTGAATCAGGGATCGAGACGTGGCGGCACGATCCGTTACAGCCATGCGGATAAGATGCCTGTTATCTCGACTGCTAGTGATACGAGGCCTTTGGGATCCAGCACGGCGTTCCGTATTACTCTCCTGAACCCACCTATTCCATATTCTGCTAACAGTTATTGGATCTCGACCAACGCGAGCAGCAATGTCGCGATACGATAAACTGCAGTCGCGATAGGCTACAATCCGACCTTTATCAAAGTCGGAAACGAGATGGTACGCATTTCTCCTCCTTACACGAGGCATCACAACAACGTTTCACCAGGCAACGCCTGTCAACTGCTGTTTGTGTATGAGAAATCGTTTGGACACTTTCCTCCTGTCAGCACATTGTATGTGTCACCACCGGCGCCAACATTGTGTGAATGCTCTGAAAAGCTAATCATTTGCATATCACAGCATCTTCTACCTGTCGGTTAAATTTCGCGTCTGTAGCACGTCATCTTCGTGGTGTAGCAATTTTAATGGTGGGTAGTGTATTAAAGTCGTGCGACATTATTGCTATGGTACAGTGTTCAATGGTCGCAGCACAGCGACTTGATATAAGCTCTGTAGCTCAAACAGGTTATTCAAATGAATTAATCTTTACACTTTTAAGACTTACCGATAACTTTGAGCTTTTAGATAATTAACTTGGTCCTTTCAATAATGAATATCTGGCAGATCTATTGAATCCCAAACATATCAAAATTACCTGTTCTAAACACAATTCGTCGTAAATTTGGATGACCAGAATGCATTTATAGCAATATTTCGCTATAGGATTTGTAATGTATATTTGCACTTACTACATCAACACATCAAATCGTATTTCTCCAATTGTCGAATTCCACATATTTCAGAGAAAAGGTCTTCAATGAAAATTTCAGAAGACATCAGACTAAATTCAAAGTGTCACAACATTTTATTCTACATTCGCATGTTGCCAGATTCTGCCACGTATAAAAATTTTACGCTATTTAACAAAGGTCTGTAATCGAACACTACTGATCGTGAACTGGTACAAGATTAATACTACACCGCTATTATCAGCGGCGTCGTGAACAGATAAATGCAATTTGTCGCAAGGAATGGTTGTTTGGTCACGAATAACTTTGTCCACCATCTCATAGTTCCCTAACCGCGCCAAAGGTCCAATAGCGGATGCCAAGAAATCGGTATGAACATGAAACAATCAGAAAAACACAAACATTTTAAATTATTTTGTCAAGAACACCTACTTTTACAAAACGAGTTGCCATGCATTGAAATAAATTGCGCAGTTTACTTCACCATGTATCGTGACATTGGGATTACCCGTAGTGATGCAGCTTCAAACATTGAACACATCACGTGTCACGCGATAAACGTGAAATAAAAATTAGGCTAAGGGAAAATGATCGCAACACCAAGAAGGAGTTGAGTAACATAAATGAACGTCGGAGATGTGTATCTGTGTCTGAAAGATAATGTCTATTCCAATTTTGCACCCATCGCATAACAGTGGCTCTAATAACGCCACTATGTGGATGCAAAAAATCATGTCGGCTTTAAATATGAGCTGTAACGGTTGTGAGTATTAGTTACCTTTGAGATTTGACGCGGTGAGGTGTTAGTCAAAAGGCCTTTAGGGAGGTAAGATGCAATTAATAACACCTTGAATGGGTACGCTGTGAGGACTATATAAGAAATGATTGAGAATGTATGCAAAATCTAGTTTACTGACAACATGTATTGTCCCAAAGCAAGACAGACATAAATTATGATAAATAAGTTGTGATTGGATATCGTAAACAACTAAAAGTTGGTTTAAGACCACAATGGACAAGGATTATGGGTGGCAGAAGTGAGTCAAGTACTATGGCCCTAAAAAGTGGATAACGCAATCTGAATTAATCTGACACTGAGCAGACTTTGATTGTTCAAATGTACAGTAGTTTATATTGGTGCAGTTGAGAGCAAGTGGCGATTGAGATCTATACGCCCCGACAAGGCTGGAGCAGCAGTATGTCATCCTGTTTGCTTCAAGCGGCGATGTAACCTGCAGCCGGCAAGATGTATGCGGCGGAGGCGAGACGTTAGGCGGTACCAGTGAATCGATCGCGGCCACGAAAGAAATGCAAAATCTCACTGTCCAGCGATCAGGCAGACGGATCGCAATTTACTCTCTACCATCTATCAGAGACCTGACATCACGGTAGATTTCAGTATGTGACACACCCGTTCGCAGGTCATACAAAGGACGAAATTGGCTCAGTTATAAGACAGAGAGCACAAGGATACCAAACCGCAAGACTGCCAAACCAAAAACGAATAAGTGTGCCCTAGGCAAACGAGTAGTCTGAGACGTTTGAATTCAAAACGTCGGTACATTGAGAACTTCACCAGAGGCTCTCCAGTTTAAAAGTACTCTCAAGTGAAGTCAGCCTCAGGGCAGGTCCCAAACCACACATGCCAGACCATGACCTGAAGTATTTTTACTTCTACATCTACATCCATACTCCGCAAGCCACCTGACGGTGTGTGGCGGGGGGTACCCTGACTACCTCTATCGGTTCTCCCTTCTATTCCAGTCTCGTATTGTTCGTGGAAAGAAGGATTGTCGGTATGCTTCTGTGTGGGCTTTAATCTCTCTGATTTTATCCTCATGGTCTCTTCGCGAGATATACGTAGGAGGGAGCAATATACTGCTTGACTCTTCGGTGAAGGTATGTTCTCGAAACTTTAACAAAAGCCCGTACCGAGCTACTGAGCATTTCTCCTGCAGAGTCTTCCACTGGAGTTTATCTGTCACGTCAGTAACGCTTTCGCGATTACTAAATGATCCTGTAACGAAGCGCGCTGCTCTCCGTTGGATCTTCTCTATCTCTTCTATCAACCCTGTCTGGTACGGATCCCACACTGCTGAGCAGTATTCAAGCAGTGGGCGAACAAGCGTAGTGTAACCTACTTCCCTTGTTTTCGGATTGCATTTCCTTAGGATTCTTCCAATGAATCTCAGTCTGGCATCTGCTTTATCGATGACCAACTTTATATGATCATTCCATTTTAAATCACTCCTAATGCGTACTCCCAGATAATTTATGGAATTAACTGCTTCCAGTTGCTGACCTGCTATTTTGTAGCTAAATGGTAAGGGATCTATCTTTCTGTGTATTCGCAGGACATTACACTTGTCTACATTGAGATTCATTTGCCATTCCCTGCACCATGCGTCAATTCCCTGCAGATCCTCCTGTATTTCTGTACAATTTTCCATTGTTACAACCTCTCCATACACGACAGCATCATCTGCAAAAAGCCTCAGTGAACTTCCGATGTCATCCACAAGGTCATTTGTGTATATTGTGAATAGCAACGGTCCTATTACACTCCCCTGCGGCACACCTGAAATCACTCTCACTTCGGAAGACTTCTCTCCATTGAGAATGACATTCTGCGTTACCAGACCAAAGTCCAGCACCTGAGTGCCTCGCACCTCTCCACATAAAAAATTCCGTTTACCCGCAAAGTACACGAGCGACACCGCCTTCACCCCGTCTTGAGCCTATCACAGGGCTTTAGAGGTGCTAAATCTCCCCTCCACAAACTCATGTTGAACCAGTGCAAGAGTTAAGAAACCTGCGTCTCTGAAAAAAAGAAAAAAAACAAAAAAAAACAAGAAACCACCAATTACTGGCTTTAAGTTTTTGCGAAGGTAGAAGGTGTTTTTCTCTGAAGTCGCCTCGCTTCCTCCGGCAACAAGCAAACAGATACAGTCTTAAAGATCTTTATCTAAATCGCCTGTGGCTTGGAGCATGTTGGTCCCAGCTATGAGGGGTAATAAAGATTCTATCTCTAAACGTTCCCCAGATGCCGGAGTTTCATACACAGCTGAGGCGGCCAATGGAAGTGGGTCGCAGGCCTATTTGCAGTATCGGTGAACATGAAAACTTTTGAATTTTTCTTACACATGACTCTGCACACAATACCTGGTTTATTACTCTACTGTGTAGATGCATCCCTACAGTCCGTCGCCCACAGCCCAGCCCTCGGCTCGCCCCAATGCAGGTGTAGTGGCATTGTCCTGCTGGAACCTGTCTCGACTAGGGGCTGCTCTGTCTGCCCTGTACAGTTGTGGGCCTGTCTGGCAAGATTTACTGATGGGTTCGCTACCAATTGCTTTCAACTTCCAACATGCCATTTCTACAAACTAAGACCCATAAAGATACCTCATGCTTTTAACGCCCTAGCTGGCTCCATCAACGTCTGCTCTGGCCGTTACCTTTCTGGAGTCTCACTCAAGGTGCGTAAGG
Organism: Schistocerca piceifrons; assembly: GCF_021461385.2. Classification (NCBI taxonomy): domain Eukaryota; kingdom Metazoa; phylum Arthropoda; class Insecta; order Orthoptera; family Acrididae; genus Schistocerca; species Schistocerca piceifrons. Next base: position 339,266,487 of record NC_060144.1, read on the forward strand.
TCGTAACAAAATCTTTAATAATTTCCCGTTTACGAAAAATAGGTGAGAGAGTAACTTGTCTTCTCTCAACCTCACCGAGTTTGAATGAGGTTGTGTAATTGGGCTACGAGAAGCTGGATGTTCCTTCTGTAATACTGTAGAAAGACTTAGCAGGAAAGTAACCACTGCACATGATTGGTGGCAGCGCTGAATGTGTGGTCGCAAGGGACGGCCACGTGGCACTACCGAGAGCAAACACCAACATGTTCGGCGTATGGCTCTGGCACGTCATATTGCATCTGCAGCAGGAATTTCAGCAGCAGTTGGCACCACAATGAGATAACGCACAGTTTTAAAAGCTGTTACTTCAAAGACAGCTCCAAGCCAGAAACCCTGTTGCATGCATTCCACAGACCCCAAACGACCTCCATCCGCGAGAGCTCACTGGAGGGTAGGTGGAGAATGCTGTGTTTTCTGATGAAAGTTGTTTGTGCCTCTGCGCTGTGCCAGTGACGGCCATGTGCTGGTTAGGAACAGGCCAGTTGAGGGCTTGCAGACAACCTGCCTGCGGTCTAGACACATTAGACCTGCACCTGGGGTGTCATTTCATGTCACAACAGGGACACTCTCGTGGTTATCCAACTGCAGTACTGTATGTCAGTCTAGTGATTCGTCCTGTCGCGCTGCCATTCATGAATAGCGCTCCAAGGGTTGTTTTCCAGCAAGATAACGATCCCCCACATAACGCTGCTGTGAACCAGCATGCTCTATAGACTGTCGACATGTCACCTCGGCCTGCTTAGTCACCAGATGTGCCTCCACTAGGGCACATGTAGGACATCCTCGGACGGCAGATGCAGAGTAATCCACGAAAAGTATTTCTGTCCCTGTACTGACCGACCAAATGCAACAGGAATGGAACTCCATCGCACAAACTGACATCCGGCACATGTACAATGCATGCTCGTTTGCGTACTTGCACTCAACATTGTGGTGGTTGTACGGCTAACCTGTAATCTTGCAATGTTAATCTCTTATGTAAGTTACTTTGACAAATGTATTCCCAGAATTTCATTACTCTACATTAGTTATTTTTTGATGTTGCCACTTGGTTCCCGTCAGTGTATTTTTATTCTGAATATGTTAGCGTCCGACGGTGTTCAGCCCAGCGTTCAGGCTGATGACAGCTATAGTACTTTTCACCCGCGCTCAACACATTCCCTGCTCACAGGGCCTCGGAGTGTCGCTGTCCGCATACAGCTGTGAGTGGGTCGGCGCCACCCGGCCTGCCACCTCGTCGCTGCTCATGCTGATGTGCAGGGCGCAGAAGCCGCTGCAGCTGACCGCAGGCAAGCTCTACCCCATCAACAGGATCACGTTTGTTTCCGTGAGTTTCAAGCAGTTGCGACATAAAGGAACGCAGGAGACGTGCAACTATACGCAAATACTGATCACATCTATGTTCACTGCATTTTTTTGCTGCTAATAATAACAGTCCACTTGTTGTAAAATCTTTAGTTGTTTACTCTTTTCGGGTACAACCCATCGTCAGAACATTAGATAAAAGAACTAAATATAGAGTTTCGTGTCACATGAGCACTAATGTTAATACTGAAATCATGTGGCAGTATACTCTGGTTTTGTCCTTTTATCTGATGTTCTGACTATGTGTTACGCCCGAAACGCTTAAACAAAGAACGGTTGTGGACTGTTGTTACTAGTGACCATATAAGAGTGTGAGGAAGACGTGATAAATTTTCAAACAGCCTGGTAGGTAAAAGCATCGTATTGGAAAACTTCCGGGTGTAAGAATCACTTAGTGACACGCGCAGGAACCCTCCACCTGTACTAAACTTGTAGGAATGTCTCACTTTAGACAATGAGTCCGTAGAGGATGGTACAAAATGCCTAAAGTGATTTTCCATCCGAGTTTTGCGGAGATTAAGTCAAGAGGCTCATGGCACACTCTTGCCTTTCGGATGGGAAACTGCCCATAAAGGCAGAAGGAATCAGAAATAATCAACGGTATGAAAAAGCAGAAGGGAATGGGATGCAGTGCATTATGGACAAATACTGTGTATCCACAGGACATGTGGCCTGTAATTGAAACAGTCTCATGATGATCTCTGCATTGGCAAAATATTCTGGAATAGTCCCCCATTCGGATCTCCGGGAGGAGATTGCCAAGGGGTAGGTGACGGTGAGAAAAAGACTGAATAACCATCAAAAGGATAATAATGTTCTACCACTCGGGGGTGTGAAGTGCCAGAAGTTTGAACGCTGTAGGGAAACTACAAAATCTGAAAATGGAAATGCTAAGGCTCCATATAAATGTAGTGGGCGGTCAGTGAAGTGAAACGGAAGGAAGGCAGGGATCTTTGGTCAGATGAGTATAGGGTAATGCTTATTCAACAGCAGCAGAAAACGATGCACCGGCAATAGGACTAGTTATGAATAGGAAAGCTGGGCAGAGACTGAGTGACTGGGAATAGTTCAGTGATGGAGTTGTTCTCATCAGAATCGACAACAAACCAACACCGACAACAGTAGTTCAAGTACACATGCCAACGTCGCAATCCGAAGATGAAGAGATAGAGAAAGTGTACGAGGATATTCAACGGCTTATTCAGTATGTAATGGGAGATGAATATCTAATAGTCATGGGGGACTGCAAAGCGGTTGTAGGGGAACGAGCAGAAGAAAGAATTCCGGGAGAATATGGGCTTGGTACTAGGAATGAAAGAGGAGAAAGAATAACTGATTTCTGCAATAAATTTCAGCTAATAATAGCGAATAATCTATTCCAAAATCACAAGAGGAGAAAGTATACTTGGAAAAGGACGGGAGATACGTTCGGATTTCCGTTGGATTACGTCATTGCCAGGCAAAGGTTCCGAAATCAGATACTAGATTGTAAGGTGTATGCAGGAATAGATATACACAGAGATCACAGTTTAGAAGTAATGAAAAGTCGGATGAAGTTTAAGAGATTAGTCAGGAAAAATGAATGCGCAGTGATGTGGGATACGGAAGTACTCAGGAATGAGGAAAAGTTCTCTGAGGAGTAGCTAAGGAATAGCTCAGAAGGGATTTCAGTTGAAGAGGAATTGTGATTTCTAATAAGGGCAGTTGCAGACTTTGGATAGAAAAACATAGGTACAAAGAAGGAAAATGCGAAGGGTAACACAAGAAATACTTCGGTTGATTGATAAAAGAAGAAAGTAAAAACAATACTCAGGAATATTCAGGAATAGGTAAATGCAAGTTACTTAGAAAATAAATAAATAGGAGGTGCAGGGAAGCTAGGCCGGAAAGACTGCACGAAAAATGTGAAGAAATCGAAGAAGAAATGCTTCTCGGAAGAACTGAACCGGCATATAGAAAAAGTCAAAAAACCTTCGGTGACGTTAAAAGCAAGGATGGTAACATTAAGGGTGCAATGGGATTTCCACACTGCTGAATGCCGAAGAGAGAAAGAGAAGACTTGTTTGATGACGAGATAGAAAAAAGAAACAGAAGTCTATATGGAATATATAGGGCATCCAATATTAGAATCAAAATATAAAAAAGCTTTGGACACTTAACATCAAATAAGGCAGATAATATTCCACTGAAATTTCTAAAATCACTGCGGAAGTGGCGGTATGAGTCTGGTGATATACCGTCTGACTTGCGATCAGCGACTCAATTCAGACATTGCAGGAGCCGACAAGTGCGACAATTATCGCGCAATCAGCTGAACAGCTCATGCATCCAAGTTGCTGACCAGGGTAGCATAAAGAAGAATGACAGAGAAAACTGAGTGTATGTTAGGTGGCGATCGCTTTGGGTTTAGGAAAAGTAAAGGCACCAGAGAGGCAATTCTGACGTTGCAGTTGATTATGGAAGCAAGACTAAATAAAAATCTAGAGACGTACATAGGAAGTGCGACTTGGGGAAAGCGTTCGACAATGCTAAGTGGTGCAAGATGTTCGACATTTTCGAGAAAAATGTGTAAGCTTTAGAGAAAGACGTGTAGTGTACAATACGTAGAACAGCCAAGAGGGGAGAGTGGAAGACGAAGAACGAAGTGATCAGGCTGTAAAGGGTGCTCAACATGGATGTAATCTTTCACCCCTGCTTCATTCTTTACATCAAAGAAACAATTACAAAAATAAAATAAAAGTTCAATAGTGGAATTAAAATTCAAGTTTGACGCTACCAGTGATAGTACTCGCAGATGATATTGCTATCCTCAGTGGAAGTTAGAAGGAATTACAGGCTCTGCTGAACTGAATTAACAATCTGCTGAGTACAGAATATGGGCTAAGAGTAAATCGAAGAAAGACGAAAGTAATGGGAAGTGGCAGAATTGAGAACAGCGAGAAACTTAACGTTACGACTGGTGATCAAGAAGTAGATGAAGGTAAGGAATTCTGCTGCCTAGACAACAAAGTAACCCACGAGCGTCGGAGAAAGGAGGACATCAAAAGCAGACTAGCACTGGCAAAAGATAAATCTGCTAGTATCAAACATAGGCCTTAATTTGAGGAGGAAATTTCTGAGAATATATGTTTGGAGCTCGGCATTATATGGTAGTGAATAATGTACTTTTGGAAAAACGAAAAAGAAGAGAATCAAAGTATTTGAGATGTGATGTTACAGAAGAATATTGAGAATTAGGTAGTCTGATAAAATAAGGAATGAGGAGATTCCCCGGAGAATTATTGAGGAGAGTAATATATGAAAAATACTGACAAGAAGAATGGACAGGGTATAGGATCTCTGTTAAGACATTACGGAATAACTTTCATGGTACTAGAGAGAGCTGTAGGGGTAGAAAAAGTAGAGGAAGACACAGATTGGAATACATCCAGCAAGTAATTAACGACGTAGGGTGTAATTGTTACTCTAAGATGAAAAGGTTGGGTAGAAGAGGAATTCGTTTTGGACCGGAAAAAAAATCCGTCTTACTGAGTCGTAGTGTAGGATTCCTTCTACCTGTTTTGTCGAGAAGTTCTCGAAGTTTATGCGTTTCACGAAGCTATGTCAGCGCCGTCGTGTTCTCTGTATAAAATACCGTATTAGCTCCAGTGATTCTAAGTAATGAAAAGGGAAACTATAATATTCGGAGTAACGTTCAGAAGGTATGCCATTGAGATGTATTTATTTACGAAACACCGTTCAATCGTCGACAGGCTACCTGGCCACTCTGTCTGTACCTTGTCTTACACTCGTGATACTTCGTAGTCGTTCATACATTTTCGTTACCTTAAACTTTACTCATTTATTTATTAAGTGATCGGCTGCTTGCGTTGTAATATTTTTGTAATGAAGTACTTATGAGGTGCAGGCTTCTCCTAATATCTCTGTTGGAAAAGGCGGCTTTTAATTGCAAATATTTATTAAGCAAGATCGCTTGTTTCGCGGCAGAATAACTCGGCTTTTCCTATGTACCTCACTGCTGATGTTACGGCCGTTCTCTTGTCTAGCCGCATCGGCTCACATCACTGTCCTCTGGCAGCGACACATTGTCAACTGGCTCCTTCACCAGCGTAGGAACTGAACTCTATTCATGGTTGCGCCCATTTTGCTGTAATGCTTTACTCACTGAATGGTACACGAGATCTGCAGACGCGATACAAAATCGTATAACTGGAAAACAGAATGTGGCCTGAATAAACGGAATACTTTAGGTGCGAAACAAATTTCTACAGCAGCAAAACTTGATTTCACTTGTTAATATCGGCGCTGGCAGAAATGAATCATGTTACACAACGAACGCCTTGACAGAACGCTACCAAGCGGATACTCTAGTATGTCCATGACTGTTCGTTATGTTGATTAAATTTTCGTTTTTATGCGAGGACTTGTCAGTAGGGATTCCAAGAATACTACGCATTATTTCTTCTAGGAGGACTACATCAAATGACGATCATAGGATACTTCACCTTGCTCCAAGAGCGGGTCAATGACATTTACTGCAATGCTGGAGGAGGTTACAGGCAGAAGGTCACCGAAAACTCCTAGCAAGCTGGGTTGAGACCTCGAACTATCAACCGCCGTTTACCGCTGACACCCTACCACGACACAGATTTACATGATGTACCGTCAGCCAACTGGGACATTAAGAGGCATACCGTGTATCGTGGCAAATTTCATAGCCCCTAGCAATTCGAGCGCATTAGCTGCCTGTAAAATTCTTCTGCCGGGGCTGAAATATTGCTGAAGCAGCTTAGTTCACGACCTTAGTCCGTCACAGTAGTGAGTCCAGGTATCACACACTGCAGCCACTTATCGTGGTGGGATCTCTTTCCAAGTCATTGACGAAATAAAATTTCGGAGCTTTCTGTGACAGTAGCATTCAAAAAAATTGTAGTAAGTAGTATAGTTGGGTGGGGTAATGGATAGGAGAGTAGTGTTACATGGCGGAGTTTGTCGGTTCGAATAATATCCTCCTACAATACCAAAAAGTTACAGGTGTTATTGTTAAACCAAAAAGTTTTGCGATGTTGCCAATAGCAAATAATAAGTGAAATATACAGCGGAGTTGGTTCACTACCAAGAATCAGCAACAAGTGTTAGGCTAAACAACCCACAAGTAATGGAGACTCTCAATTCGCACACAATATAAGAGCTGTTGAAGAAATTCACCCAGGTAAAAGTTTAGATATGACAGAAAAAGTTAATCTGTACAACACAGCCGGCCGGTGTGGTCGAGCGGTTCTAGGCGCTACAGTCTGGATCCGCGCGATCGCTACGGTCGCAAGTTCGAATCCTGCCTCGGGCATGGATGTGTGTGATGTCCTTAGGTTAGTTAGGTTTACGTAGTTCTAAGTGCTAGGGGACTGAAGACCTCAGAAGTTAAGTCCCATAGTGCTCAGAGCCATTTGAACCATTTGTGCAACGCATAAACACTCGCAAAAGCGTGCTACTTATCTTGAGTCTTGCTGATGCCCAAAAAAATAAGGATAGCAATACAGCAAGCAATATAGTGGTTTGTACGGAGAGATGAAATCTTTAACGTTTCTCTGCCGACCTTAACCCTCAGTTTCACTGAGGGTGGACTGCGACTAATGGACTTGCACGCAAAATGCGCAGCACTGTTCGTCAATGGAACTAAGTGCGTAGTAGAAAAGGGATCACTCTCGCCAACTGCAGCACGGTTTCACAAATATCGTCATCAGGGCTAGCGCCGGTTTGCATTGTCAGTATCCCACACTCAGTAAACGTTGGCCGCAATTATTATGTCAATAAAATCTACATACCAACAGATATCCTAAAACAAGGAAAAGATCGTAACATGGCAACAGCTCTCAAAAAAGTAGCTGACTATCGCAGCACAACTGTAAAATCGTGCGGGGAAATTTAGCGATGAACATAATACCTGAAGTCCCCAGATCGAATTGGAACAACGTTATAAACCAGGCAACAGCGACCAACTCCATGATGTACTCAATCAAGTTAAAACCATTAGCCGCATTTGGAATTTGTAAATCGGAGGACACAATTGAGCATCGTTTTGAGTGGCCGAAATTTGTCGAGATGTGGCACACAGCAAGGGACATGATTCGACTGTCCAGTAGAAGAGACATACGCAGTATACAGTAGTCTAACGCCATGAGACCTGAATGGAAACCGTTTCCCAAAGGAAAGCGAAATGTAACAACGTTGATAATGACACACACAGTTCATATAATTTTTTTACTAAAATTAACAGACGACTTACAGTACCCGGCATACTCACGGTATGAATACGAGAAAGTAACTCGTTATCCTAAATAAAAATTTACATACTCTGATTTTCTCAAGGTTCCAATATGGAAAGCTTATGATGTTATTTTGACTAGAATCCTTCCGGAAAAAAAGAGAAAACCAAATATAATGTGAATTCTAAAAAAGTGTATCCTAAGAAATCACTGAATGGGCACTTTCCTGCAAATTTCCGTCCAAAAGACTGAAATGTGCAAGTGTTGTCATTTATATAATTACATTTCAGACGAGTTTGTGTTCTGTTATTACGTGAAACTGTTAGATGCTAAATAAATGTCTCACAAAAGGTGCAGAATTTTATGTATTCTTAAATCTTTATCGAAACGACTTTAATCATCATTTTTGTTCGGTTAATCTATTTAAAAGTAATTTTTCGTTACATTCATTTATCACATCATTTTAATCATAATATCAGTTTTTTCATTTGTTCTCATTTTCCTTTTTATCATTCTTTGTCCACTTGAAACCTTTGTTATGTGATTTTAATTAATATTATGCAAAAAATTCAATTTAATTTCTATTGTTACATCACCCTGTTTTTACGTCCACATTATTGCGTTCATTGCATCTATGTCCACATTGTTTGAATTTCGTTATACATATAATCCTTCGTTTAATTTAAATCTTCATGTGCGTTATTTTGTCCATGTGCAATAGGTATTTCCATTATGTTTCAAATGTTCTTATGTAGTCAATATAAATAGATTATTTCGTCTTTTGCTTGTTTAGTGACAGATCTGAATTCTCAAATAATTGAGCTTTATAATAAGTAAATATAATTAAATTCATATTCACAAAAATTCCAAACGGAAGAAGAGTGATATAAAAAAATGAAATAAATGAAAAAAGTTCACTTGGTGATTAAAATAATGTGAGAAAGAAATAGTAATAAGAAGTAGCATTGACAACAATAAATTGAATAAAAATAATGACCAAAGGCATTTCGACAAAGATTTAAAAGTAAAAAAGATCTACTTCACGCGACGAGATTCGATCCCACAACCTTTACACATGAAGCTATCCTTCTATCTATGGCCAGACTATGCAAATCGATTTTCTAACGTTATTCAGCATCATGCATAAATCCGAAGTTTTTTCCGTCGATTACACTCAAAAGAGGACCACCAGGCTGAATGACTGCTGGGTGTGACGCCTGGGAATTTAACCTACATCACGGTATGTTTGGTTTCTAAAAGTCGTTCCCACCTCTATGGACCTCTCCTTGCTAGAGTGCGTTTGCTAATGGATGTCCTCTGATTGGCCGGCCGGAGTGGCCGTGCGGTTCTAGGCGCTACAGTCTGGAGCCGAGCGACCGCTACGGTCGCAGGTTCGCATCCTGCCTCGGGAATGGATGTGTGTGATGCCCTTAGGTTAGTTAGGTTTAATTAGTTCTAAGTTCTAGGCGACTGATGACCTCAGAAGTTAAGTGGCATAGTGCTCAGAGCCATTGTCCTCTGATTGCACGACCGTCGACCGACCATCGTCCTGCACACAACATCCTGAGTTAGAGACGATCACCCGACAATAGAGTCCGTACCTCCAACTCCATTACATTTGATCTTCTGCGGTCGTATCAGAAGAATGTGCCGCAAACAACCTGGTGAAATATGAAAGGAAGCTGCGATTCTCCAGACGCTCGAACTTCTGGAATAATAGTGTGGGCAGCTACTGGATACAATAACAGGACTGGTTTGGTAATTGTTCAAGGGAAGCTGAAAGTTCGCCAGAAACTACCAAGAGTGATAAACACTGTCGTCAGAAGCCTTCATGATCAGGGTACCATATTCCAGTTGAATAATTCAAGATTCCACACTCCATTTTACACCAAGAGCACCTCGAAGAATGTACGGATCCCTGACCAACTTGCTTAGCTCACGTGTGGGACGAGTAGAGTAGAAATATATTCTCTTTCCAGAAGCGAGGCAGAAGTCTCCATGAACTGAAAGAGGGTATTCTTACGCGTGGAGGTCACAGCTCGTACTAATGTCACTGGTAAGCGTCAGTTCCGAACAGAATGAATGTTCAACCATTTAACATACACTATGCGACTGACATGTCCACAAAGGAAGATGAAAATCGAAATCATACGTCAAGAAACACTTTCCATTTCTTTCAGTGTATATCATTTCATTTATTACGTAAATAAAGAAAAAATGAAAAAAGGTCAAATGTTTAATGAAATTGTTTGTCTAAAAGTTTAGTTCAGACAAGTTAACGAGACGCATGACAAGTGTAACATCTCGTTAGAGGTATATTCATACCTTCCAAACCTCAAAGTATAGTATAAGTATGAGCAGTTCGAGTGCTTACGATTTGTCAGCCGCTACTTGATGACTCAAATAAATATTGTTTGTCAATTTGTGTGTAACATGTTTAATTGTTAAAGTAGAGTGCGGATACATAATAGTGGCACCTTGCATGAAGATGTTTTTGTGAGGCGACACCCTTTACACATGTGAATTAAAGAGAGAGGCACTGGAAAGGTCCGTGTATAACGGCCAAGTGTTATTGGTAGATGAGGCGTACAGTGCGAGTGTGAACACAATATCTGAGCAGACTGTTATAGACGGGTGTGCAGTGAATGTTGCAGAACGTCACGAGTTGACCGACTTTCAGTGTTAGATAATAATCGGTGCAACGGCCATAGGTCAGAGCATTTTTGAATTGCACAGGAATTAGGGTCTCTGAGGTCATCAGTGTTTAAGGTCGATTTTCAGTGACCATGCACAAACAATGTTATCGCAGGCGTTAACCGCCGCTCAAGACGACCACTAACGTTTGAAGAACTGACGTCAATCGTTGCGTGCTCTAATCTGTGAGGTCAGGAATCTTTTCCAGCCAGGACTGTAAGCAGAACAATAAACTTTGTATGCTGCAGCAGCATACGAATGAGTCGTGTCCCACTCTTTTCCGCAAGAATTGTGCTCACTCACAATTGAACATTGCCAGGTATAAATAAATAAACGATCTTCATCGAAGTTTGCGGGTATGTAGAGGGGTCAAAATAATACAGTACCTATTTATCCGTTTTGCCCAATTTCACTTTTAAGGGGTGACTCACTCCCCTGAAGGTAATTTGACATACTACGTTCAGAGGGGAATACCTACTAAACCATGATACATCAAAACTATGGTTCATACAAAAGCTGAAATATAATTGAAGTTATTGAAATCTGTTTAATCAACATTTGTAAAACTTTGAGATTTTTCAAAATACCTCATCACCATTAATTTCGTAAAATTAAAATTTTTGTTACAACATTAGTTAAAGAAACTTTCACGCTACATGCGTCCATGAGTAACAAAGCCGGTTTCTGAAATAAACTTTTGGAAAATAAGCCATACACTGTGTGTTGTCGGAGTATTTTGAACACACGTAATTTCAGTACATGGAAAACCTTCTCAAACAGACCTGATTGTGTACTAGTGACTGCAGGTTGATTATATTGTTCCTTAAGGCAGATTGACTTCTCAATCAATGACGTGATCAGACTCTAGTTTACCAGATTCAGAGAGAAACTTCTTTTTTCGTGATCAGAGACTACTTTAGCAGATTTCGATCCCCTTAGAGTTTACCTCTCAATGACCTTCATTTAGTTAATATGGTAACTGTACGAAAATGTGAACGAGATAGTGCTGGCAATATGTTCGGATGGGATTTTGAAAAGAGATTCTCGAAATCCCCTCCAAAACTCTCCATTAGTTTCATTTAAAACTTTGAAACCGTGGATGTGTAGTGTACAAACACAGTTTTGAAGTCGTGCCTGAGAACAAGGAATTTGTTTATTTGGTGATCCCAGAACGCTCGACGGGACAGGAACATTCGTTCGTCATATATGGAAGAACTTTGTGAGGCTTTTAGATCTAGTTGTGCTGAATGATTATGATGTCAGTCTCCACTTAGGGAACAATGAAGTCAACCTACATTCAATAGTACATAATCAATTCTGTTTGAGAAGGTTTTCCAACATACCCAATGCTCCTGATACAGATCAGGATATTTAGTAGACCGCACGCCATAATTCGAGAATCCTGTAGAAATTTGTTTTACATTGTGTTGTCCGTCGTGTATATTATTTGTAGACACTTCTTTAATTTTATAGAGAAGGTCTAAAAATATTATTTATTAACCATTTCTTTACAGATTATCATTATTGTAATGAATTTCTGCCGTAATAACAAGTTACTTATTATTTTCAATTAATGAAATACGTATGTGTGAAATGGTAAAGTAAAGAACAAACAAAAATTGCATTTAAAACGTATAATAATTGTTTAACACATAAATAAAAAAGTGAAATAAATAATAGGAATAATATAGATAATTTAATTAGGTATATTGAAAATACACTGACAACACAATGGTTACAGCCCACTTTCAAAAAATGAATGTATGTACCAAGAAAGCTTCTCTAATTCATGCTGTTACGAAAATTCCGCTATATATATATATATATATATATATATATATATATATATATATATATATATATATATCATGCTTACGAAGATATTCCCTCTAAAACTAATAAGCCAAATTATGTTTCGGGGTGTAATTTGCCAGTTATAAGTGAAACTGGGCAAACACGAAGAAACAGGTACTACATTTTTTGACCCATCGAAATACCCCCAATTTCATCTGGAACGATTGTTTATAAATAGGACTGTTTCCTTATTAGTGGATTACGATTTAGTTGTAACTGTGTCGGCTAAAGTTTATTGTGGATCAGAAAAAAAGTATTTCTCACAGGAATTATAATCAGCTTACACTTTGACAATCAGCAAGTACAGATTCATTACGTTGTAAACTAACTTTTACCTTTAACAAGATCGAAAGAAATATTTCTAATTAACACGCCGTCGGTTCGAAAACGGCCGCCACTCATCCCTCTTAATTCCTAAAATTGTTCTTTAGCTCTGTTACCAGCATGCACTTGAATATAAGTGCTTGGAGATGCCTTCAACTTTTACTGCCATGAGAGCCACACAGATACCTGGAGGGTACTATAGCTACACTGGCAAAGATGATGTAAACTGTTATATCGACTGTACTCGTTGGCGGGAAACCGAAGAATCAAACGTACAGTCACACAAAAGGCATCCTCCACCTGCATGGCTAGGGTCGTTAACGTATACTTTTGCAGCTGCCCTGGGATCGAAGCCCATCGATTCTACCCTGGCACGAGAAAATATCAACGCCAGTATTTGAACGGAAAGAGAGAAGAGGTGAAGGCTTAAAATTGCAGGCTATCAAGCTTTACGCCAGACCCCTGCGTTGAATATAGAAATCTCTCCATAATATCTTGTGATGTGAGCACATGCCACACAGATGACTGTTAACAGTCCGTGGAGTGAGTAGGAGGGATGGGAGGGGAGACGGGCAACCATATGGTTACGACCCCATTGTGGTTGTGCTTTACCCTTGCCTCATTCAAGCAATGGTTGACTCACAACAATTAGTTTTCCATTACAGCTAGCCACAGTTACTGTAGCAAACTGACATCCGTGTGATACTCTCACTTAGCACTGTGCAGCAAAAATATTCAATTTGAGGATGGGAGGTGGTAGTTCAGATTTCTGTACACACCGGTACCTCTGATACCCAGTAGCACGTCCTCTTGCATTGATGCATGCCTGTATTTGTCGTGGCATACTAGCCACAAGTTCATCAAAGCTTTGTTGGTCCAGATTGTCCCACTCCTCAACGGCGATTCGGCGTAGATCCCTGGGAGTGGTTGCTGGGTCACGTCGTCCATAAACAACCCTTTTCAATCTATCCCAGACATGTTCCACAGGGTTCATGTCTGGAGAACATGCTGGCCACTCTAGTCGAGCGATGTAGTTAGCCTGAAGGAAGTCATTCACAAAATGTGCACTGTGGAGGCGCGAATTGTCGTCCATGAAGACGAATGCCTTGCCAATATGCTGCCGATATCGTTTCACTATCAGTCGAAGGATGGCATTCACGTATGGTACAGCCGTTACGGCGAATTCTATGACCAGCAGCGGCGTACGTCGGCCCCACATAATGCCATCCCAAAACAGCAGGGAACCATCACCTTGCTGCACTCGTTGGACAGTGTCTCTAAGGCGTTCAGTCTGACCGGATTGCTTCCAAACACGTCTCCGGCGATTGTATGGTTGAAGGCCTATGCGACACTCATCGGTGAAGAGAAAGTGAGGCCAATCCTGAGCGGTCCATTCCGCATGTTGTTGGGCCCATCTGTAACGCGGTGCATGGTTTCGTGGTTACAAAGATTGACTTCGCCATGGACGTCGGGAGTGAAGTTGTGCATCATGCAACCTATTGCACATAGTTTGAGACGTAACACGACGACCTGTAGCTGCACGAAAAGCATTATTCAACATGGTGTCGTTGGTGTCAGTGTTCCTCCGAGCTATGATCCGTGGAAAGCGGTCATCCACTGCAGTAGTAGTCTTTGGGATGCCTGAGAGAGGTGTGTCATCGACAGTTCCTGTATCTCTGTGTCTCCTCCATGTCCGAACAAGATCGCTTTGGTTCACTCCGAGGCGCCTGGACACTTCCCTTGTTGAAAGCGCTTCCTGGTACTAAGTAACATTGTTGACGGTATCGAACCGCAGTATTAACCGTCTAGGCATGGTTGAACTACAGACAACTCGAGCCTTGTAGGTACACAGTGGAATGACTGGAACTGATCTGCTGTCTGACCCCCTCCGTCTAGTAGTTGATGCTCATCCATGGTTGCTTACATCTTAGGGTGGGTTTAGTGACATATCTGTGAAAAGTCAAAGGGACTGTATCTGTGATACAATAAGCACAGTCAACTTCTATCTTCAGGATTTCTGGGAACTGGGGTGATTCAAAATGTTTTTTGATTTGTGTATCTTCAGTGAGGACCAACTCGTACAGTGGGTACAATACTTAAAACGTCTGTTAAGCGACGTCAGTATCTAGACTGTCTAACTTCTGTAGTTATTATAATTCCATAATGTATCCAAATAAATCTTCATTCATCATAGACAATAATATAGTAATTACAGGAAATATCACCTACGTTTACTCTTACAGATTAAAAGTCGACTTACAGTTTAAGCAAGTGTCCGTTGGCTACTGTTCTCATTACTACGAGTTGTGTTCAACTAAAGAACCACTAAGTCCTTCAAATGCACCCATAATCCTAAAGTATCAAAAAAGTTAAACAGCATTTACAGGACTGTTTCAATAAGTCACTTAGCCAGAAAACCAACGTGAAATTGATCTTGAAACATCTTACCCCTTTGAAACTTTTATATTAATTAGGTCTCCCCTTTTTAGATTAACTTTACGATTCACTTTGCCTGACTCTTCCGTTGAATTTCTTTCTAATTTCGAAGATCCGTATCACAGTACGGTTATAAGCTGCTTTGTACTCAATTGTATTTAATTCATTGGATGGAGTGTTTCTTTAAATTCCACTCTCCTTTCTGTTATTCAATTACTTACACAAACGCATTCCAGTATTACAAAACGAACAAGTATGAATTCAAGGTGTTTTCCATCCCATTTGCCATTATTAGCAGACAGAAAGAAGCGAGTAGAGGAAGCAGTAACAAGGAAGAAGGTAGGAATCTTTTAAACACGTACTTCGTAAGGTTTTCTTTCATTTGTATATTTCATTAACACAAATCAGTTTAATAGTACATTATCAGACAACATTATAACATAACATCATCCTGAAACTACCTTCTCTGCAACAGCAGAATTAATGTCGTTTTAGAATATTCTCTATGATGTACGAGTGAAGCTATGGCTCCCGCCTCCATGGATGTATATTACGTATTGTTGGATCTTGTACTGGGAACATCTTATATTACAGTAAGAGTCATAGACAGTTCCGTTATGTGATAACTACACATGAAATTTTAGTAGTTTTAAATCATCCACTTTTAAAAAATCTCATTTAGAGTTATTTCTTCATCGTATTCATTTAGTTAATATGGCAGTTGGGCGAAAATGTGAACAAGATAGGTGTTGGCGATATATTCGCCTGCATAATATACTTATTACTGCTTACATTGCCTACAGAAATCATTAGATTATAAGGCCCTATCTGCATTAACAGTGTTTTGATCACTAAATGGCACACAAGGCCTAAATGCCAATGCCGCCTACACACGTGTCCACAGTTACGCAGAATAATTTTCTCGTAATATAAACTTTTTTATAGCGTGTTATACTATGTTAGTACAAGATGCGCTTACATAAGACTGTTACCGTTAAGATAGTGTGTCAGTTAGAAAGAGTTATACCAGTTTTTGAAACACTCTAA
This sequence comes from Schistocerca piceifrons, assembly GCF_021461385.2. Lineage (NCBI taxonomy): Eukaryota > Metazoa > Arthropoda > Insecta > Orthoptera > Acrididae > Schistocerca > Schistocerca piceifrons. The sequence goes on from NC_060144.1 coordinate 339,282,509, forward strand.
GCCAGGGGTCACCAAACTACGACTAGCGGATCGAATCCGGAGCGCTACGTCAGTTCATCCGGCCGCCGATAGTATTTTAATTTGTTTGATAAGACATACGGAAGACGAGACGTTGCGATACCATTCAACTTTAGATATTACGTTTATAGTACTAAAAGACCTTCACACGTGCTGATACCTCCTGGCTACTGCGTGCCTTAAATTTACCATGTTCAGTGACCAGGACCCAGCTGGAAGAAATTCTGGGCACTCTCTTCATACACTGCATGATGCAACATGACCCTTGTGGGAAAGACTTAGATATTTCTTGTGTACTGAAAACAGTCTTTCTTAATGTGAACAATTCGGGGACATGCACTCAATCATCGCCAGTTCCAGGCCTTTCTTGAAGAAATTGATTCCGAAATCTGTGTCTTGCGTCATCACACACAAGTGAGGTGGCTCAGATGCCATGCAGTCCTGTTTCATCTTTACCAGATCCGAAAACAAAACGACGTTTTCTAACTGAAAACGGTGTAGTTGTCAGATCCTACCTGGCTGTCAAAGTTGTCAATTTTGGTCCACATTAGATACCACGTGAATAAACTGAACTTGAAAGTTCAGGGACAAATTAACCTCGTTTGTGATCTTTACAGAATCATAAAGGAATGTCGGAGAACGCTCTCATTGTTTTAAGCACAAATGGAATGAGAAAACGTTCCTCATTTTCACTGTCTTAAGAGTTTTTGCAACAACCCCCGAAAATGTCAACCTTGATTTTTCTGACTAGAAGTTACTCATGACTTGAGAATGCATATTTCGAAGAGATTTTCAGGTCTAGCTAGAAATGAGCGACATTCTCCTGTTCCAGAATCCGTTTGAGTGTAACCTTGATGATGAGCCAGATGAAACACAGTTGAAACTCACTGATTTGCAAGCGAATAACTTGCTGGAAGAGCAGTACAGAGAAGGAGATCTTGTAGCAGTTGGCAAATGCCTGATGTGAAGTTTCCGAAACTGGAAAAATATTCCGCTGATGTGGCGCCAGCAAACATTTTCAGAAATGAAGTATGTTAAGTCAGCACACCGAATGAGACTGTCTGATGAACATTTGAAAGCAATTTTCTTGATTAGCTCCAGCAATACCAAACCAAAAATTGATGAAGTCTTGAAAGCCAAACGTTATTTCAGAAATCTTACTGTCTTTTGCAGCATAGTTTAGGAGACGAGGATTGATGTAACAGTTTTTGTTGTCAACTTCGCCATCTTTGATAACTTCTTTTAGCAAATAAATATGATGGTTGTCGTTGTTTTGTGTGCGTTCCATGCCACTCACCTGTGATTAACACGGAATGTTGAATTTAGGTTTCGTGCTTCTTTCCCAGAGCTTTCATTCTGGGTTGACTGAATTGTACAGAATATTAATGCGACCCACTCTGTCATTTTATCAGTTATACGGCCCATTGTGTGACGCGTTTGGTGACCTCTGCCTTATGCACTTAATAATTGCGCCAAAACAGTTGTTGCCAAATTTTGTTCTGTTCTTTTTCAGTTGCTGAACGCCTCCTACTCGTTCTACGCTTTGCTCCGCCAGACCAGAGATCGCTGACCGACTCCGGAAGTCATGAGGCTTTTACCACAAAACGCTGTCACTAAGACTTTCATACGTATGTTTCCAGATTAGTGCACACTGCTTTCCACCAGAGCTGTTCCTAATATCCGTGAACCGCGACCATTATTAAGACTGCAAATGGAAACATATGGAGGAACTAGTTGCATGTTGTTCTATGCTACGCCTAGATTATCTTTTCTGTATGGCCCCTACCCTTTCTTAAGCCCGTGAGAAATTTATGACTGGCGGAACTTACGAATAAAAATTTTGTACCAAGGCTGATATTCGAAACCAGCACCCTTGCCCACGAGGCAGATGCACTAATCGCCACGCCACCTTGGCACAATGCCTTTGTACAGCTGCACAGACTTTCCTAGTACACCCCTCCCCAATCCAAATTCTCCTTCAGCCTCAGTCAACACGGTATTCCCTATAAACTCGAACAGCATTGCAGAGGCTCTCCAACTATGTATGGAAATAGCACCTCAGCATGGAAAGAACGTTGGATCCTGCCTGAAGCCCAGGCCTAGGTGCTTTAATCAAATTAAACTATATGATTCCACTCACCTTTTCCAGTCTGAAACACATATGACGTATATATGCAGACTGAAGCAACGAATAAAAATTTTTACCAAGGCCGGGATTCGAACCACTGCTGGTTAACTCATTTGCCTATTGAGCAGGACACCCTGGTTCGAATCCCGTCCTTGGCAGAAACTTTCATTCGTGGCTTCAGTCCACGTATCATAGGTGTTTAAGACTGTAAAAGATCTCTACAATCATATCGTTTTATTTGAATTATGACTGGACTTGTGTAAATTGTGGCAGAGCAGTGTCAATTTTAACTTTTTACCACAAAATGCGTAATTCAGTAACGAAATTAGTGTCTTCAACGTGCAGAGTATTTTACAAAACAGATGGAGGTTAGTAACTGTCAGTATAATTTCTTCCTTAGACTCAGAGGAACTCGGTGGAACCCAAATTTTCATCATCCCTTTACACGGTACTTCTGACGCAGTTTGGCTTCAGAGTGATACGGTGTCAAGTTCCTAGGAGTCGGTGTAGCGTGTTCAGTGTGAATTTGGACGGTGGCAATGTTTCGCCCGCTGGGCCTTTCGCTGATACATATGAAGGTAGTTATAATTACTTTACATACAGTCGGTGGATTTCATCAACGCCATCAACAGACTTTCATTACACATAGAAACTATCATAACCCTAAGGTAAAAATCTTTCCTCATAAAATAGTTTCCATTTTTTGTTACTGTCCTCAATAACTCAAATAATATATATTTGTCCTTTAGAATTTACAACTTCACTCAAGGAAAAGACCCCCGCAACAGATTATTTTTAAAAAAAGAAACTGGAAATTCATGTTTCATACACTGATCTGTTTGGATTAGCGGTAATCAATCTAAAACAGTTCTTGTCACATACCTTAGAGCCTTCTCAATGGTTCTCCATTGTCTGGAGGGATAATTTACTTGCAGTCTCAACCTACTTAACAATTTACATAGGCACGAGTCTTTTCAGGATTTTGAATTCAGTTTAGATCACCCCTCCACATTTTCTTCTGTAATGTACACTCTGCATTGCCTTTTTTATTCACCTGAAATGACTTAGATGAAAAAAATGTTACTGTCATGTCGTTTGGATCCAGCGTGTGCTGAGAGAGAAAACTGTTTTAATGTTGAGGGATAGTTGTATTATCTATGTTACTCAGAAAGCGAATGTTTATTGTGCAAATAAAGAAATGAAAGTGTAATCTGTTCATGTATTCCTCGCAAAGCACCTATCAATAAACTATATAATTTCAACTGGAATGAATTATGTTGATATTTCATCCAGAAATACTCCTTCACAAAATATTTGTACTTCTGTAATGTATGTGCTTCGTTGCCTTCTTTTATTCACTCGAAATTACTCAGACAAACAAAACTTTACCGTCATTTTGTTTCGATGCAGTGCTGTTCGTAAAAGAAAATTGCTTTATTGTTGAAGAATGGTTTATTGTCTGAATTACTAGGAAAGCAAATGTTTATTTTCCAAAATGGAGAAAATGAAATTATAATCTGTTCATTACTCCACTCAAAACACCTCTCAATAAAATATGTAAGTTCATTTAGAACCATTATGTAAGCATTCAATCTAGAAAAATTGTTTAATTACGGATGTAGCGCCCAGCACAGTATAAAATAAAGAACATCACTGAAAGTTTTGTAGATGTTTGGATTCCTATCCACTCCTTCACATAACGTCCGTACTGCATCTTCTACTGGCGTTTCCTCTCAAAACAATTATACCGGGACAAGCGTAATCTTTTTTAAGAATTACTAGTATTTATGACTACATTCAGCATTATCAAGTCGTAAGTAATTATTAGTAGCAATAAGTATCAGAGTGGAAAGGAACAGAGAAGTTGTAATTATTATTGTTTCTCCTTTTCTTAGAAGCTGAAAATCATCTTTATTTTGCCAAACTTTGAGATGTCTGGACAAGCTGAGTCTGTGACTAAATTTTGTGTGGACACCGATACAACTTTACAAGTTTTGGGAAACATAGTTGGGGACAATGGTGGACAGAAATTATTTCGTGTAACTCGGCAACAATTGGTTCCATTATGTAGAATGTTTCACAATAACTCTGATGATCTTTGAGGTACTGTAAAGGCCGTATCGAGCATTCTATACCCCGGAGAACAGGAATCACTTCTCAGGAAACCGTTCAAAAGTATAAAGAGGCTGTCGTATATTTTCAGACCAAAATCTGAGAGCGACGAATTCTTTTGCAGCAACGCTTGCTGCTACTCAAGCCGAGCAACATTCCCTAAAATTTTGTCGTAGGGACAGGACAGTGGTAATCTGCAATATTTAAAATTTACTGTACCGGTTTGCTGAATTCGAATGGAATATGGGTATTAAAAGCGCTTGAACCACTTTCCTTTACCATCGACTTACACGCTTTTGAAGGTACTGAATTTTGGAAGCATGAAGTTTTCTTTATTGTGACAAATATGTGTGTGTGTGTGTGTGTGTGTGTGTGTGTGTGTGTGTGTTTGAGTGTGCGCGTTTGTATGTGTGTCTGAATTTCATAAAAACTCGAGAGGAACTTTCAGACGGTGTTAAGAATCTAATCTTCACTTGTCACAGTGTATAGAGGCACTGAACTACCTGCACCGAGCATTCGGGAGGACGACGGTTCAAATCCGCGTCTGGTCATCCTGATTTAGGTTTTACGTGATTTCTCTAAATCACTTCAGACAAATGCCGGGATGGTTCCCTTGAAAGGGCACGGCCGACTTCATTTCCCATCCTTCTCTTCCCACGCAGAAATACAAAATCATTACTATCATCACAGCATCGAATTTCCTCACATGAACATATATCAAAGATAAACTGATCATCGACATACGGTGTATTTCGAAATGACACAAAAGACTGCTCAGATTTTGCAGACAAGGACTAGAGAAGCCGACTGATGATTGCGAGAACATACCCCGAGACTACATGCAGTGACAGTACGCAGTAGCGATGTTGTGCGAACGTCAACATTAACATCTCACATGTACCGCATAATGTTTGTCTGTAAATGAGTGCTTGGACCTCTACCTTGATTTTAAATTTAAGATTCTGAACTGTTACGCTCCTGACACTAGCAAGTCAGTTAAATTTTATCATTTAAAGTGGCAATGTGGTTAGATGTACATGTACTCCTATTTGTAGGTATTATCTACTTTTATTTTATTTACATACTTGGTTTTATCTGTTTACTCCTCTTACATTCAGTCTATACGTCTGTGACATTCATCCTTCGTGAGTCAATCTCTGACACATTGACATCTTTTTAGACACCACCTCACACTCTTTGTATGTTTATATCTTTCTCATTTTAGTGAAACACTGTATTCCATCCGCCATATTGGCTACACGGGCGCAGTACAGCGGTTCTACTTTCATGCTGCACTATGTAATCCAAGGTATCCGGACACCTCTAAAAATAGAAAAGTTCGATACAACTGAGAAATTACGTCACACAGTTTGACAGTTGCAGACGGTACGAACAGTCCAACCGAAAACGTGGCACAAGTATCGGGTGTCACCTTTTTGGTTGGACTGCTCCTACCGTCTATACTTCACGATTAACGCAACCGACATCCCGTCACCACTCTATGAAGCTACATTTCACCTTCAGTGAAGTACGCCGTCCAACAAAGCAGGTAAAAGGACCCAAATACGAGCCCACGTATGAGTAACAAATAAAGAAGTGTACCCTTTACACTAGATTCCACACAAGCAGAAAAATTGGCCAAGTCGATAACACTGGACTCCCCACAACTCATAAAGAAACAAAGAAATAAAAAAAATCGTTGAATACGTCACTCTGTTCCTTCTTTCCAGAAGGAAGCCCTCTGATCGAACACACTGACCAATCGTGCCCGTTATCCCTAGACCCTTTATAAAGTTCTTCAATGTCGTCTTATAAAACACATAATATACTGAAATAGTATTCTGGTGTTTGACGTATCTTCTAAGATGACGCTTCAATGCACCAGGAAGGATATGAATGATTCGTAACTATTTAACCACTGCAAGCTCGATAGGTGTCACGGTTCAGTCAACATCGAGCTTCGAATTTGTTACACGGTTTTTAGTATCTGCGGAGTCTACATGTAGAAAAGAACTTTCGTTTGAAATGCGCTCATTCTATAATAGTGAGGAACTTTTTGCACCTCACTAATGGCTAACAACTCCGAAAAGGGACGAGATTACGGTCGCAACAGTGAGTCCTTGAGCAAAGTCTTTGTTATAACTCTGACTGCTATTAGCTGGTGCCAACTATTTACTACATCACGACAGTTTGACGTTACTGTTAGTTCCACGTCCGAGTAAGTTCTTACATCCATTGCCAATATTGTTTGGTCACCAGCTGCTATCACTTCCTACGTTCCGAAAAACAAGTTGACCTTTGCTAACCACGTTGGTTGTGTTATGACCGAATTGTCAACAATTGCATTTTAACATTTTCTGGTCGCCTAGTCTCCTAGTCTACTGAACCGCTGTCACTGCACACGTTTTAATAGACATAAACCCAGAAAGACAAACTGGCTGTACACAATACCTTTTTTATAATTTTCTCGTTCTTACTACACATCAAGCGTTAGGCATTTGTCCGTTGCGTTTTGTAATAAATATATTGTAACAATTGTTAACGTCTTAAAGAGACTTTTCCTTAATAACTGATCAGACGGTGAAATATATAGTTAGCTCTCCAAGACTGGAGGACGTCTCAGGGAATAAGTAAGCAATAAAATCTTCCAGCGTCTCTCTTACATAACTCATGTGAAAACAATATAAGCAAAGTAAAAGAAGGCTTCACATTTATGGCAACATATGGACAATAGTATGTATTTGTTTCACACGCCAGTGGAGTTGGAAAGAGAGCAATAGAAGTCTAACATGAGCTATACACAGTCAATTATTATTGTGAAAAGTAGTATTGTACATTTAGAAGCTATTACCTTTTTTTTGAACAATATTCCATCATTTTAAGAATGCCGTTTCTGAATGTAAAAAATATTAAGAACTTTTTTTAATTGGATACGAGAGGTATAATGAAGGGAAGGACAATAATGCAGTGTTATTTCAAAATTTTTCCGAAGTGTCTCTCTATGTATTTTTATTGCTTACTAGCTGACAAACCCGGCACTGCAGACGTATTCATTTTGGCAATCTTCTATTAGAAACGAAAACAAAAAAATGTACTGTGCTATATGTATCGAAAATATTTCATTTTCAAGTACTCGTGAAAACACATTTGAAATTACGAAACAGTCGTACAAAGAAATATGAATAATGTAGAAATGTGTAAGTAGAGTATCCCGAACAGTTTCAGAAGGCTGTCCATAGCTGCTTCGCGTGTCTACAATTCGAATTTACAAACGACTATGGCAACGCCTCTTTACAACTCTGTAGACGGCGAGTGTTTTCGCTTCCAGCCGTTTGCGCTTTGCAGTTGAAAGCTGTCAAAACTACTGCCCAGTGTCAGGGATTTCCTTAAGCTGACTCGACTGTATGAGTATCTCAGGAGTAAAGAATAAATGTATCAAAGCACAATGCATAATGACCGAACGAGGTGGTGCAGTGGTTAGCACACTGGACTCGCATTCGGGAGGACGACGGTTCAAATCCGCGTCTGGTCATCCTGATTTAGGTTTTACGTGATTTCTCTAAATCGCTTCAACAAATGCCGGGATGGTTCCCTTGAAAGGACACGGCCGAATTCATTTCCCATTCTTCTCTAATCAGATGGGACCGACGACATCGCTGTTTGGACCCTTCCTGCCAATCAACCAACCAACCATGGATGATGCAGCATTTTTTCACGCATCTCCGTGCTTATGCCGTCATTTCTCTTGAGCTACGTGTCGTACAACGATACATTTGTGTACGTAATTTAGCGGCTTATGTGGATACTGTCTTCGAAATAGGTTGCAAACAGAGTTAGTAACAAAGTATTAAATTTAAACGTGATGCATGATGTGACAATTTTTCAAGCATCCCTGTGTTTATGACGTCATGTCTCCGGAACAGCACTATGTGATCAAAAGTATCCGGATACCGCCAAGAATATACGTTTTTCATATTAGGTGCATTATGCTGGCACCTACTGCCAGGTAATCCATATCAGCGACCTCAGTAGTCATTAGACATCGTGAGAGAGCACAGTGGGACGCTCCGCAGAACTCACGGACTACGAACGTGGTCAGGTGATTGGGTGTCACTTGTGTTATACGTCTGTACGCGAGATTTCCACACTCCTAAACATCTTTAAGTCCATTGTTTACTATGTGATTTTGAAGTGGAAACGTGAAGGGACACGTACAGCACGAAAGCGTACAGGCCGACCACGTTGTCGACTGACAGAGACCACCGACGGTTGAAGAGGGTCGTAATGTATTCCAAACTGCATCAGGATCCACTGCAAGTATTGTGACAGTTAGACGGGAGGTGAGAAAACTTGAATTTCATGGTCAAGCGGTTGCTCGTAAGCCACACATCACGCCGGGAAGTACCAAACGACCCCTGACTTGGTGTAAAGAGCGTAAGCGTTGGACGATTGAACAGTGTGAAAACGTTGTATGAAGTTACGAATCACGGTACACAATGTGGCGATCCGATGGCAGGGTGTGAGTAAGGCGAATGCCCGGTGAACGTCATCTGCCAGCTTGTATAGTGCCAACAGTAAAATTCGGAGGCGGTGATGTTATGGTGTGGTCGTTTTTTTCATGGTGGGTGTTTGCACCCCTTATTGTTTTGGTGGCACTATCACAGCACAGGCCTACATTGATGTTTTAAGCACCTTCTTGCTTTCAACAAGCACCTTCTTGCTTCCCGCTGTTGAGAGGAATCCGTGGATGGCGACTGCATCTTTCAACGTGATCGAGCACCTGCTTATAATGCAAGGTCTGTGGCGGAGTAGTTACACGAAAATAACATCCCTGTAACGGGCTGGCCTGCACAGAGTCCTGACCTGAATCCTATAGAACACCTTTGGGAGTTTCTGGAACGCCGTTTTCGTGCCAGGCGTCACCAACCGACATCGATACCTCTCCTCAGTGCAGCACTCCGTGAAGAATGGGCTGCCATTCTCCAAGAAACCTTCCAGCATCTAATTGAACGTACGCCTGCGAGAGTAGAAGCTGTCATCTAGGCAAAGGGTGGACCAACACCATACTGAATTATCTATCCTGGGCGCCATGAACTTGTAAGTAATGTTCAGTCTTGTGTCCGTATAATTTTGATCACATAGTGTATGATAGGTAAGTGGGTCTCATCCTCACTTCGATTCTTGACTGACGGTAAGTGAGACGTGTACCAAGTTTGGTTGAAATCGGTCCCATTTTAGGAGGAGATATGGAACATACATACCGTACCTTTTTTTTAGTATGCGTGTAATGTTGCATCATCGCGTAATTCCTTTAAAATACGAAAGTGGGATGTATTGGAAGATCCACATTGTGCGTTGTCCAAATGTTTTACGTTTGTATTCGACTACCATGATGTGTTGTCTTCATGGCTAGAAACGTTGGGCAGATTTCCTTGTTTTATATTGTTTGTTATAACTATCTAAAGCCGTACTCACGCCAAAGGTTTGTTTGATCACCTCTATGCCTTAACAACAGTATATTGGCCATGGCATATTGCTGCCGTCACCGAGGTCTTAGGTAAATTACTTACTCATTTACAGCGAGAGAGTGCAATGTAATCTCCGAACCTTTTTGCATTTTTCACATAGTCACTGATAAATATGAAGGCACAAGTAAATGACACAAACAATACCAACACCGACTGAGGATTGAACTTAAAGCCTTTCTGATTCCCGTCTACTCACTGGGCTAATGTATGATTCACATAATTTTATAAAGTATGAAATGTTACAGAATATTCCGTGACAGCTTTTTGAGTTTAATTTAGCCTTCAGTTCATTTGTTACTGGCTTCGGCTGATTTCTGACTCTGTTATTATGAAATCAAGCAACTAAGCCTTCCGCAGTGTTACGAGTGCTGTATTTACTGGAGCGTGTCCAGGTATTGAAATATAATTTAACGGTGATCAACGGCTCTAACCGACCTTTAACTTTATAGTCGTTCTGCGGTTTCATAATCGCCCTCTCGTACGATAACAGAACCTTGAAATCAGTTTAGCAACTAATCTGCTTTAAGTAATGTCGTCAAGCACTTTAAAATGTCGTTACATCGTCCACAGCGAGATTACACATTAGTTCGTCGACACCTTTGTTAACAGAAATTGCGAAAACACAGTTATAAGCGACCAAACGATGTTGACAGGTACAGTTTTTAGTGTCTAGTTTAATGGACAGTCACTCAATGCAGTGATTAAATACCAGGATAATTGCGTAGTAAACAAGCGCTTCATCAGCACCGACTGCTTTTTGCTTTCCATTGGGCAACGGATTTACACGATACATCCGTTAATGTAGAAAATTACATATCTGTTGTATCGTACGTCAGCAATTTACGCAGTGGTACAAATGCAGGGGCTGTCAGTATCTGTGGTGGGCGAGACTAGCTGTATTTTTATTCATTGCTATCGGTGTTGCTTCCACGATTGTATTACTTTCAAAATAACAATAAAGAAATCAGCTTCAGTCACATATCATAATTTTTGTTGCAATGCAAGATGCAATTTTCAGCTACTTGATCACTATATATCATTTTTTCGGCTTTTGGTTACTACTGGTCCCGTTAAGAGTAGATAAGTGTATTACAAAGTTAGTTACCTCCACTAACTGTTACCTCTTACAGTCGTTACCGGCGTGTACAGGGCTACAGCATGTGCTATAATTTTACTGGAAGTTGCCAGCCTTACGTCAGTGTTCTTCATTTTATGTGGATTTAATATTAACTTCTTGAAGAAATGTGTGACGGGAGCATTATTGCTCTTGAATTTGTTCGTCAGTTACTACAAGTAACTGCTGATTATCAGATGATGGCACACACAGCTGGTGTTGAAACCCGGTAGAAACAAAATTTCCTTGCAACAGATTGGCCGTTTTACACTTATCAGTATCCAGTAACTTTGTCCTAGCATCTCACCGACAATGGAAAATGTCCATTGGCGACTCATTATTGAAGGAAATATATTTTCGAAGAAGAAACTGAAACCGGTGTTACTGACACAGCAGCAACGTAAGAACGTGGTATTTTGCCAGTGCAAGCTAATTTCTTCCTTACTGGGGAAACGTGGTGCAGATGAAGGTTGGGAAATAAAATTGCGACATCCGCAGACGACTTAGAAGTATAAAGTACCAACATGGTTGCACGAGCCGTATTCTTTGATAATGTACTTCGGTAAGGTGGACCAATCTTGCTCCCAGTGTAAAACTTCATAAAAACAAAATTTGGCAGCATACAGTCCAACCTCAGTTCGACTCAATGGCCAGCCGGATTTGAACTGTTATTAGTGCGAGATACGGTACCTCTGTGACTGATTTTGGCGCTCTTTAGACCTACAAATCTTCCTTACATTTAGTCAAGTATCCATCCCATTATACTGTATATGGACAATATGTAAAATTTTATTAATTCCTGTCCTTCTTAGTGTTTCAGTGTTAATGGCCTGAAGTGTGTATGCAACAGAGCCACACTGTGTTTCACAATTCTCATGACAGGCTTCTAGAGTTTGAAGTTGGGACTTAGTAGAGAAAGGTCTGGTAAGGAACGAATGTCCGGAAATGACCCATTTGGATGTCAAACAAGTTTGAAGATCAGATCACTTTCAAACCTCCCGCTTTACGGAGCGCACACAGCGGAGGCCATGAGCTCTCTAGCCTGTGATCTCTACAGCAACCCATTGCATGGATAACGTTTCTAATACTCGTCGTCAGGTTCCCTACTAAATGACGACGGACGTCCTCATCAAAGTCGAGAATGTAGTGAACCCGTGGAGCGCACAGTCACACTCGTACGTAGGTGTGCTGAGAAGTCAGGCCCTCGAATTTTTGTCTGAAAACACTTAAAGCTTTTTCAAAGCCCTCTTTCGCTAGAGGTCTCCGAACTGAAGCGTGTAAAATAGCTGTGTTACCGTAACTAAGTCGGTGGGTGAGAAGCACATCCGCTTCTGGAAACGTTTTGCAGCTTAAAATCATATTTCTAAATTTCTGTAAGCATTATACAATTTAGCTGACACCTTATTGTGCTACTACGTCCCTTCCAAACGCATAACCTTATTTACCTTATTTCGTGATTCATGCAATAATTTCTCCAATGATTAAGCCGGCTGGGTGCTTCCCTTTTCCAATTTATTTCTTCCAGACCATGTTCTTCATTTTTCCATCCCTCCTCTTTCTCACTGTCGATTTTCAGTCACTTTTATAATTACGTTTTTGTCCCACTTAAAACAGTAAATTAGTTTTCAATTTCGTCATCATATGTGGAGCTAGTAGTCATACACGCTAGTACTATCATGGTACGTCGTTTCTGAAGTTGTAAAATCATTAAACTAATGACGCAGTATAACGGATTTACAACTTCAGAAACGGCTCTCTTGGGATTTGCGAACTCTAGATGAGTCTTGTAATGTAAGGAATCTGAAAGTAAATGGAAACAAAACTGAATCTTCCACCTTGCATCTGGAAACAGCAACGCTGGATATAAACTGCAAATTGCATTTATAAATTAGTTACTGTCACTTCACCCATTCCGAAAATATCTTGGCGTGACCCAGGATCTCTCACTAATATATGGGAAACGCCTAGCTAGAACAGCCTCAAAAATGAGAACCAGAAACGACATATTACACAAACTCTGGAACAAGTTGGGGAGCTAAGGCGTCAGTTGTGGAAACAACTGCCCTCTCACTTGTGCATTCTGTTGGTCAATATTACTGATCAGCATAGTTAAATAGTGCTCATAGAGACTACCTATTTTGTCTAAAATTAAACCACCGAAGATACCGGTAGGACGACAAGCTGCGTTGAAAAGAGAAGGGGGAAATGTTCCAGAAATCCCAAGCTGCCTCTACATCAGGATTATAATGCCACTCCAAGACGACGACTTAATTTTAGGGAATCCTCAAGAAGATTTGGTAAAAGGTTCACTTTTCATTGATTCCATCCAAAAGCATCATGGCGTCTAGGGCAAAGACTCGATTCTAGGAAACCCTCCTGGCGATTTACCAAAACGCTTACTTTTGAAGGATTCCAGCCAGAAACAGCACGGCGGAATAATTAATTGGTTCGCAGCCAGTCTTGGCTCTGAATGTTTCATTGTCGATCCTAGGCGAGCCCCTCCTGGATTCCACCTACCTAGGATGTTGTGGACTACCCTACATCACATATACACCAAGTACTTGTAGCACAAGTGATGAATCGCTGAAAGTGCTGAGTGTGATTGCGGACGCCAGCCACAAACAATACGCCAGATAGTCACGGAATGTCCTCTAAGGAAATATTCTGGAATTCTCTCCAGCATACACGAGAGCTGTGAGGACGCAGTTTCCTGCACGGAAACTTTGAATTTCCACATATAACCAACTGTTTGAAAATATTTGAAGTATTTTCCTAACTATTACAGTCTTGAAATTAGAATATCTACATTGTTTGTAAAAATTACCTTTTCCTTTATGTGTAATTCATCCAAATGTGTCTTAAATTTATTCTACTCACATGAGTAATATTGTGTTATAGGATTAATCTAAGACTTTCCTAATCAGAAATGAACGTGATTCATTTTATCTATACTTTATGTATATTGCATTTCCATTAACACTGTTGCTGTTCGATCTAAGTAATGTATCCTTCATTCCAAATGAAATTAAAAATTTGGCAAGTTGCAGCTTTGTGTCTGTTATGACTATGCGTAATGGGTTCATTGTCTTATGTATCTAGTGTATCTGTATTCCTATTTTCTTGTTCGGTATTACACTTAATCATGCAATGCACTGTCACTGCACTGAACAATTACTGTACCAAACTTCAACCTACCCATATATATCTACGCTGAGTACATCCTTCCGATTACTCCCGGTCGAGACATCCGAATGGAAAACTATTTTACTTCCAGCTAATATCGCTGATACGCTGTCTGAATGGTCCCTAAGGAGCAGTCTCGATCTTTTTCAGTTTTCTTTACACGAAAACACCGAGCGTAATTTTTGGTCCTTTTAGATTGTACGAACATCATCAAAAGTATTACGGCTTCTTCTGGGTAGTAGATTAAACTGATCACGTTTATCATACTGTTAGGAGACCAGAAAAAGCTCTGTATGTCTTACGGGCTGTAAGTCGTGTGTGGTGGAGACCCCGGATTTCTCTTCATCTTATGCTACTAATTTATCCACTCTGTAACGAACAATGAAAGTTTTTTGTTAGGAAATGCTCCAAAGTATGAACTAAAATAACCTAAATTTATAACAGTTTCGGGCTATCAGGCACTGTATACGAGAAATGATGCTATCACCAACTGTTGCCTTTCTAATAGAAGACAAAGAAATGCCCCCTGGCATTGTAGAGAACTACTTGTTAAAAAGTTTCTGTTTCAAAGATACATAGTAATTAATAATCCCGTTATAGTTAAGGCCCACCAATTGGCAGAAAGGCGATATCCAGGACAAGACAAGCGAAAATCACTGTTAGCGAGTTTTCCGATGTCTCAGATTTACGTTTTCTTCCGCACGAAAGTACCGAATATTACCCGTGTTCAGCAGCGAATATAAAACAACTGACTGCCATCCCCATCCTGCAGTTTTTTACCTACCGGATAGAAAAGGTAAAAAGTTTAGAGCTAATAATGCTGTAAGAGATTACACAGTAAAATAAATGAGCAAGTTGGTTGTGCATATTATTGCCCTAAGTTGCAGATAGCCAAAAAATTTTCATTCTCACCTTCAAATAGTATTTAGGCCTACTCGGCAGAGACAACAGATATTAATGATGCAATTAAGGTGGGAACCAAAAAAAGGATTAAAATATTATCTGTGAATGATTCTGAAAGAAATTTGGAGCAATTAGAGCATGAAAAGTGGAATGCTGATAACAGCTGTATTTATAATATGCTACAGTTAATAACGAAAACTAACAAAAAAATAAATACGTTCATCTAACGTAGGTAAAAGGACACTCAGGTATTCGGATAATTACGTAGTAGATATTCTTGCTAAAGTTAGTTAGTAAATCAGTTTCATAAAGCAAAGACAATTTTGCACGATAAATCGTAATGATGTGAAACGAGTCATTTTACATTCACATCGCTAATTAATTCGTAAATTTGACCTCTTGCTGAACATCAGTTACGTCCTTTTTTTATTTTTTTTCTTCCACAGCTTTCATATAGCGATTTTCTACAGTTATGAAAGAAAGAGGCTTACAATCAAAAGGAAACTCAGTGGCAAATATCACAGCAGAAAAAAGATTTTCGCTCGCTCCATTTCGGTGTAATGTATGGACAAAACTATGGCACAGCCATAAAAATCTATGTAGAAGATATGTAACATCAGTTATAGGAATAAGATTTGGATGAGCATGTTACCCTGCACATTTCTACAGGACTTCAGTGGCATGTTCACCCACATGAGCGACCATTCAGAAGACGACGGATATCTTGAGCATATCATACTGAGATCTTATTATGTTACACGTTAAAATAAACTGTGGGAGAAGCCTCGTAAAAATAAAGATTCCCCTGCTGAGAAATCTTAAAATATTAATTACTGACAACAGCCCCAAAACTATCAGTTCAATAGCTAGTACGATACCCACAGATATAAATCTCTGACCTATGAAAGATTAAGTTTGTGATTTCATGTACGTGCAAAATAACTATGGTTTTAGAATTTAATTGTACTCACTAACCTAAGAAATTGCAATTGTTGTATTGTTCGCTGGAAGAAGTCAATAAATTTAATCAAACAAATATTTTACCCACGTGACTACTGTAATTAATAAATCATGTAGTATAGTTGCATGACTTTGCTGAAAAAGGTTATAGTTTGCTGTTACTTTCAACCGTCCTCAATACCTGCATAGTAACGCCATTTTGGCTAATGTTACGAGGCCAGATCAATCAATTATCCAGGCTATAGCTCCTGTAACTAATGAACTACTGATCCACCTTAGGAACCACAGATTAGTCTGGTGTCTCAACAGGCATCCCTCTGGTGTAGTTGCAACTATGTGGTTATTTGTATCACTGAGGTACACTGTAAGGTGTTTAGTGTGGAGAGGAATGGGGTAAATACAAGAAGACCAGGTGGTATCCGTATCCGATAATAGGTGACAATAACACATCATACCAAAAGGCGAGAAAAACAGTTGTATATTGCTGAAATAAGGTGAATAATAGTTCAAGTACGCTAATTTGTGTGAAGTAATTTCGAGACGTTGTCTTCTGATTATGGGCTGGCTTCCTTATGGTAAAGATGGAGGAATACGTAAATACAGCATAATCACCTTCAGTTAAAGACAGGATAGAAGACTGTCCGTGAAAACTCACTCATTTGTACACTACTGGCCATTAAAATTGCTACAGCAAGTAGAAATGCAGATGATAAACGGGTATTCATTGCACAAATATATTATACTAGAACTGACATGTGATTACATTAACGCAATTTGGGTGCATAGATCCTGAGAAATCAGTACCCAGAACAACCACCTCTGGCGTACTAACGGTCCTAATACGTCTGGGCATTGAGTCAAACAGAGCTTGGATGGCGTGTACAGGTACAGCTGCCCATGCAGCTTCAACACGATACCACAGTTCATCAAGAGTAGTCATTGGCGTATTGTGACGAGTCAGTTGCTCGGTCACCATTGACCAGACGTTTTCAGTTGGTGAGAGATCTGGAGAATGTGCTGGCCAGGGCAGCAGTCGGACATTTTCTGTATCCAGAAAGGCCCGTACAGGACCCGCAACATGCTGTCTTGCATTATCTTGCTGACGTGTAACCAATGGCACCCCATACCAGCACTATGGGTGATACGCCAATATGGCGATGACGAATACACTCTTCCAATGTGCGTTCACCGCGATGTCGCCAAACACGGATGCGACCATCATAATGCTGTAAACAAAACCTGGATTCACCGAAAAAATTGCGTTTTGCCATTCGTGCACCCAGGTTTGTCGTTGAGTACACCATCGCAGGCGCTCCTGTCTGTGATGCAGCGTCAAGAGTAACCGCCGCCATTGTCTCTGAGCTGATAGTCCGTGCTGCTGCAAACGTCGTCGAATTGTTCGTGCAGATGGTTGTTGTCTTGCAAACGTCCTCATCTGTTGACTCAGGGATCGAGACGTAGCTGCACGATCCGTTACAGCCATGCGGCTAAGATGCCTGTCATCTCGACTGCTAGTGATACGAGGCCGTTGGGATCCAGCACGGCGTTCCGTATTACCCTCCTGAACCCACCGATTCCATATTCTGCTAACAGTCATTGGATCTCGACCAACGCGAGCAGCAATGTCGCGATACGATAAACCGCAATCGCGATAGGCTACAATCCGACCTTTATCAAAGTCGGAAACGTGATGGTACGCATTTATCCTCCCTACACGAGGCATCACAACAACGTTTCACCAGGCAACGCCGGTCAACTGCTGTTTGTGTATGAGAAGTCGGTTGGAAACTTTCCTCATGTCAGCACGTTATAGGTGTCGCCACCGGCTCTAACCTTGTGTGGATGCTCTGAAAAGTTAATGAGTTGCGTATCGCAGCATCTTGTTCCTGTCGGTTAAATTTCTCTTCTGTAGCACGACATTTTCGTGGTGTAGCAATTTTAATGGTCAGTAGCGTATGTTCTAGTTACAGTCTCTTGAAAAGCCCCACGCGATTCTACATGTTGTTGATGTCGCTATAGAAAGACATAGCAGCGTGCTGTTCATGTAACTACTTAGCAAAGACAGCAGTGATTTTAACGAACTGAGTAGTATTTACATACCCGTAATAGTGTTGCTGCAGTGAGCCGTTGGATGTTACGAATGATTCTTCTTAACAGTTTCAAATCAAGAAGCCGTTTATCCCAAGATATGAAGTATTCCACTGTCGTGGACCCCCAGTCTCATCGAATGTGCAGTGTCAGTATTGTAAGGCGCAATCTCGTAGACGCTTCCACGAGCTGTAAGACATGTCCAGCAATTCAGAGTCATTTTGTGTAGCTCTTTCCAAAATTTGTTTTCGTTTTTATGTTATACCCACTTAGACTAGGATCTAGATGGGTGGCCGAGGGGCCATGACCATAGGAACCACAACAAGATGCAGCGTAATAATCCCTTCATAGCATGCTATCAATACGTCTTGTCTCTTACAGACTGATGACAGGTTTAGCAGCAACTGCTCTAGATTTAGCTACTCATTCCTTAGATCAAATTTACGATAAACGCTATGATGAGGAACATGTCAACAGAACCAAAATAAAATACTTACATGTTACTAAATAAAAGCATGAAAAGTAATGTCTATATGGCTGCTTGCTGGCCGTTCACAGTTTTTTTTTTATTGAATGACTAATTATCTCTATTCAAGAATTCAACTGCGTTATAGAAGGGTGTCTTCAAAAAAAGTATCTTTAAATTACATTTGAGAACACTTCTGCCCTCTGTCGGGCACTTTATTTCCATGGGTAGATTGTAAGACAGTTTTCTAGTTGGATATTTCACCTCTTTCTGCGCGAGTTAGACGCTTTAAAGAGTACTGTAGAACATTTTTATTTTAACAATGGTACACATTGCCCAGTAACTCTCATTAAATGTCATTTACTATTTTATCTGTTAATTTCCCTATGTTCGGCTTCGCAACAATGCTTGTATCATCTGCAAACAAACTTATTATCCCTCCTGATTCAAATAAAATGGCCGATCATTAACACAAACCAAGAACAGTATCGGACCAATGTCGAACCCTGTGGGTCCCTCATTGTAATTACTCCCCAAGCAGATCTTGTGGCGTCCCGGATGGTATTAATCGACGAACCCTAGGTAACTTACTGGATTCTGTTTCTTAAGTAAGAACTAAACCAGGCATTTGCTGAACTATATGTGAGTAATCCAAAATATCTCAACTTCTCTAATAGTTATTATGGCCTCGCGGGATTAGCCAAGCGGTCTCAGGCGCTGCAGTCATGGACTGTGCGGCTGGTCCCGGCGGAGGTTTGAGTCCTCCCTCGGGCATGGGCGTGTGTGTGTTTGTCCTTAGGATAATTTAGGTTAAGTAGTGTGTAAGCTTAGGGACTGATGACATTAGCAGTTAGGTCCCATAATATTTGACACACATTTGAACATTTTGAAGTTTATTATGACTAAGATCAAATGCCTTCAACATGTCACAGAAGATCCCAGTAGGTGAGGTTTTATCATTCAGAAATTGTAATGTGTGCTCAGTAAGTACCAAATTACTACGATAGTGGCTGACAATACCGGAACAAATTACCTTTCAAAAATTGTAAGAACATGACGTAAGGAATGTGAATGGGCACAGTTACTGACATCAGTGGAGTCAACCTTTTCATACAGAGGCCTGACAACTGCATATTTCTATCTTTCTGGGGAAACTACCTGAGTTAACAATTCATTACATAAGTAATAAAGGACATTAAATATTATGGGGCCAGATGTTGCGCTTTTTTCATGCTGAACCTTTTTGGTGCTCCACTTTTCTCACTGGTTTTGGATTCCTAAGGTCCGACGTCTAATACGTTTTGATCCATGTGCAGTACTCTACACATTCCACTTAACTGGAACCAATGACCCCCACAACACAACTTTTATGCTACGCAGCTAAAGACGCACTCTCCCCACTCAACACCATGTGGAGGTGGGGCCTCATGGAGGTCTTTTACCCTCCTCTTTTTTTGAAAATGGCAGCTGTATTACACTTATAAAACTATTATACATCTATTATCCATGAAATTAGAAATAGGAAATTATAAGAGAAGAAAACCTAAGAAGAGCGATAAAAGAAGACAGGATAGATTCAGTAGCAAATGTTCCTTCACCTGCGCTGCCGAGGGAGGATGTCTCGGAAAGTGACACCAAGTCTGACATACATTGTACAATGATTGCTTACTAAGGTATGTTGACATGTTAGTCTGCTTAATTCTAGGTCGCTGTTTAACCTGTTTACAATGGTGTCTAGTACAGTAACCGGCCGCACTACGTTAAACATTATCCATTATGTTTGTTTACTATGTGATAAAGGATTATTTCTGCTACGCGTTGTGTATGTTACGCATTGTGTCTCTTCATGTGTTTTATCACGTATATACTCTTATTCCAAACCACACTATGTGCTAAAAATCTTTGTTACTGAAGTAGCTGGTTTAACGTGGCATACAGTACAGTAATCAGCTACGTTACATAATAAAACGGTCTCTCTAGTGTCATGTATATTTAACGTTCCTATATTTCGCTGTCCACATATTCTTCTTTGCGTGTTAAGTCATCCATGACAGTGTTGGACTGGTCCGTTGTACTGGGGTTCTCATGTGAACTAACCAAGTCGTCTCTTTGATGTCTCCTACGATGCCTGTAAGGTCTTATTTATTTATGGATGGTGTGTTCTGTCTTTCGCATGTGGTCTGTTATTTCACTTACTTGTGTGAGTCCCTGAGTGTGTGTTGTAGTGTTTATATTGTGATTCCTGTTAAGTTTCGCCATGTGTGTGAGTACTTCTCACAGTTCAGTACAGTGTGCGCAAGGGATCTATGTTCAACACAATGGTAGTTGTTGTCGGCTGAAAATGAGATTCACATTAGGTCTGCTGGCTATGGACCTTGACCAGTCAAGAAATGTACGATGACATGGACAGGTTGACCTGATACTTCCGTAACCATTCCCTGACGTTCGTGAAATTTTAGAAAGCGTTAGTAATTACACTAACAGAGCTGTCACATTTAAATTTTTCTTAGTTTTTTGTTTGCGTCTGTAATTTATTTTGTCTTGTTTGGAGAGGTTTAACGTATATCAGTCTTCTTCGATCATTTATAACATTTTTCAAGGTTCTCGCTGCAATTATGTACCTCACGGAGATAATCTTCCACGTAGGTGAACAAGTGTAACGGGAAATTTGTACTGTCAAGTGCGTATCACTTGTTTTTTCATGATTTCAGAATAATGTTTCCTATTCAAAACCTTAAGCGAATAGTCTTTTTATTCTGAAAGTTATTGGGTACAAGTTTTTCCTTCTTTTCCTTTCCATAACAGGTGCTGATAATTTTGATAAGTTTGTTTCGTGTTCCATGAATCACTTTGCACAACAAATCGTAATGATATTGAAAGAGTCATTTTACATCCACATTGCAAATTAATTTATAAATATGGTTGTGTGCTGTGCAGTTCCAAGCTTTTCTAAATATACAGATGTGAGTTAGTAATTCCCACCCACTATCTTTTACGCATTACTCTAACAGAAATCTTACTGAATGGATGGAGTTGTCAAGGACAAACTTTTTCAGATTGTTTCAAATTTTACTTTGCTGTCTATCAGGCATTTTATGCCACTCGGTAAATGATCAAAAATTGTATCTGCAGCATTGCGCACCCTTCTTGTTCTAAGGACAACCTTAACGTGTCTAAGGACAACCTTAATGTGAAGTAATAAGTGTCATTTTTTCTTCTGGTATTGTAATTAAGTACATTATTGTCCCATTTAACTGCAGTGGATCATTTACAACAAACTTCATGAGGAAATAAATATACTACGCAGCAGTAGTCAGAATGCCGAACTCCTTGAACGGATTTCTCCAAGAAGATCGTGAATGACCACCGCATATTATTCTTAGACGACATTTTTGAGCAATGAAGACTTTCTTTCTTAAAGGTGAGTCACACCATAACATTATTCGATATGACATTACTGAATGGAAATATGCAAAACATGTCATCCTACTGATTCGTCATTCCCGAAGATTTGAGATGATTTTAAGACCAAATGTTCCTGAACTAAGTTGTTTCAGGGGTTACAAAATGTACTTTTCCCATTTTAAATTCTCATCGATAAGGACTTATAAAAATTTTGAAGTTTCCACCCTGTTTGTTATGTGTTACATTTGTTATTAGTGTATCACCCCTACATTTGCAGAATTGAATATGTTGCTTCTTTTTAAAATTGAGGATGAGACCATTCACAGAAAATCAGTCAATGATACTTTTAAGAGTATTGTTTTCCTTTTCTCCGGTTTCTGCATGTATGCTTGGATTTATTACAATACTAATGTCATCTGCACAAAGAACATATTAGACGGAAGATAGTTTACATATATGAGGGACAATAGTGGTCCTAAAATTGATCCTTGGGGGACCCCATACGCGATTTATCCCCAGAATTACGTCTCTGCACTATAATGATTTAACTACTAAATACAACATTATCCATTGGTTGGCGCCTTAGATAGCTCGCAGAAAATGCCAACTGGCGCTATTTTATTATTAAATGATTGTATAATTTGTTGGATAAAGTGCCGCTAGCAATCTCAGGAGAGCAACTCTTCTGAACCCAAACTGTGATTTGCTCGGAATATTATTGTCCCGAAGGTGAGATACTATACTAGAATACATCACCTTAAGAAAACAAAAAGACTTCGAAAATTATGTCAGCTGTGAAACAGGTCGGTAGTTGTAATGAGGGGTTTGACAACGGCGTATTTCTGCACCTCTGGAAACCTGTCTTGAGTTACTATTAGGGACATTTTGCACGTAACGTATATGATAACGTTAGGGTTCCGTAGAGCGCTTCCATCTATTATTAGGCAAATAGTTAAACCTATTGTTAAAATAGTGAAATGTCTATTGAGGCCTGCCAACCGTATTATCCAGATAGAAATCAATGACAATGTTTGGCTTTTTCATTTTGTTTGTGATTAGTAATACCATCTATTTTTTAAAACTTTACCACTGAGTAGTTTAGTGTACAGAAGATATTACGGCAGAGAGCTGTACAGTCCCTTAGAGCCGATGCCTTTTTTCGGAAAACGTTAGGTGTACCGTTCCTCGCTCGTGAATAATGAACCGACACGAACGACAATAAATATATGCCAACTGCTGTGATTGATCATTGACGACAACAAACACACAGTTTGAAACTGAACAAAACATACCAAAAACGTTGTAATGAAATTCGAAAAATATTTGTGGTCGTTTTTAAATTCAAACGGATACCTACAGAATGATAAAAGTCTGATGACACGAACGATACCGGCCCTTTAGCTGACACAAAGAAATTAGGAAACTTGTGCCATAATGGTTCCTAGAAAGAAAAGCGAGGTAAATCTTATAAATGAAAACATTTTATTTTTCATATACTTGTGTTAAATTTCTGTGATTTGCTTGTATATTTCTCACAAGATACGACCCTCTACGCCTGCATCAAAGTTTATTGCGTTGCCACGTGCACGTTTATACAGTCCGAGTGTTATTTTGGAAGTACTGGCGTTCTTAGATTGAATCTGAAAGGAACTGGACATGCTTGTAATATGCATATTCCAGAAATATTACTGGAGAGATACTGATTTGCTGCTTGAGGCCGTTTAGAAAGTAGAAATTAGTACGCAAGTATTTACTGTACGTGGTTTCATTCCCAGTGGTATCCGTACACGCCGAAAAGAGAACTGTCGGTCTAGAAACAAAAGACAATGATTCATCTCAACAAAGCTACAGCTGTTCCGACGTTTCAAAGCAAAGCTGTTTCCGGAAGGAACAGGAAGAAGAGATTTTGCGCTTCGCGACGAGCGTGTTTCTGTAAGTAATTAGTGAAGAACAACTTTCGTCGTAAAGTAAAATAAATTAATCCAAGCCAACAGATTTTGTGGCTAACGAATGTCTGACATTTTCTCTTTAATTACGAAAGGAAACCAACTGTGACCGCAAATGAAATTTATTCCCGTTTCTCTGATGATTAAAATAATTATTATTTGTGAAAGAAACTTCTGAAAACTGTGGGTATGAGATTTTAGAAGTCTTGTTTCGATCACCGTCAGAACCCAAGAAGCAACAACCACATGTAAAACTACCGTTGAAACAGAACTATACTGACTGTCGAACACAAGATGTAAGCAGCGGAAACACTTGTACAACGAAATAAATGCCGTAATTAATATAAAATGCATACTGTTAACCTCTATCAATTTATGGAAGGTAATGTCGATGAGTCGTGGGTTTTGCAACATTTTCAAATTAAAGCTTTTATTTCAAACATGTCACGTGAGCCCTGGAGTCTAGTGCCCTTCATAAAAATATCGCCTTGGGTAGGAGTCTTCAGATTCTACTGTTTATATCGAGTCTGTTTCTCAAACTCTCAGCTAAAGAAAAATTTTAATAGCGAACCATCAATAACAAGCGAGCGTCTTTCGTAAAGATGTCTTAAGTGTGAGAAAGAAGGATTTTATTACGGGCAGACAACATAGATCGTTGACTGTGTGTGACAGACGAAAACAACGCTTGGGCCAGTATTCGAACTTATAATACTGCATTTTGTGGGCAGCGCGGAGGGACCAATCCAAGTTTCAACATATCACGCACAACTCCCCACTAAATATTCTGAACAAAGTTTCTTTCTTAACAACAATAATCCAGACCCAGACTCCTCATAATGCCCTTTCTCTAGGATACGCCATTCAGTCAACTCTATAATGGAGCCTTTGTTCTGGAGAGTTTAGAATGATTAGTAGATGTTTCTTGACATATGTCAAAGATAATAATTTTAGTTACAAATCGTCCTGCCACTGATGGATTAAAACTTACAATTAAGATTATACGATTTAATGCAACTGAAACAACAAATTAATGTTGAAAGATTTCATCTTCCAGTCGTTTAATGAACAACTGCGTTCTTCTAAATCTCTTACTTGATGGTCCTATAAAATCCAATCATATTAACGCAATTTTTTTTTTTTACACTCACAGTAGCCTTCATCAAATTTATTTTCCTTATGAAATCTCTTCCAAACACCAAAGCTTGACATTAATTCACGCAAAACCTGATATACTTATTAGCTAAATTACTGGAATTTCTGAGGCTATCATACCGTGATCGAATGGATTCTCCATTAACGCAGTTACGTCCCTGCCCGTTGGTGATATATTCAGGGCGTGACCAGTGGATCACACGCACTGGCTCGCGACAGATGGAAGTGAAACTTTAGGGCCAGGTACATTCACGACGGGGTGAGATGTCATCTGTTCTTTTTTTTTTTTAACCACTTGTGATGACTTCCACCTTACACAAGGATGAAAAGTGGGTGTATCAAGAAACTCCACTCGACACAGCACAATAACCTGTAAAGTTTTAAAATTACATTTTCCGTTCGTGAAAGTTTATATGTTACGTTGAGTTAGCATAGTGCTTGATTCTTCTACATATTGACTACCGTACTACTCTAAATGGCTTAATGGAAAGGAATGTGTTAATGATATAGGGACTGAACTAGTAGACGGTGACTTAAATGAAGGGCGGTAATGGACAGCACTGAAGCCAACCAAATACTAAATGCAGTTACGGCCAAACACGTTTTGGCGCGAAAATGTAAATACATTGAGATGTAGATCATCAGAGAAAAACACGCTTAAAATCCTTGCAAAATGCTAACCACGCTCTCTAGCTAAAAGTTAAAAGGAAGAAATGACGGTCAGCGTGCCCGATCATCAACCGGTATATGGTAAGATGGCCGCGAAAGCCTAAATAATTTTATCATTTATGTGGTACATGCTGGGCTGCTGAATTTTGGAGTCCAGTTAGAGGCACCAAAGTACAGTCATCGTCGAATATTTACTGACGACATGACAGCAGCAGATAACTCTCTTTAATGTTTAAAAACCAATGTTTTCGAACTTACAGACTTTATTATGAATAAGTCATTTCTAGGAGTGAGGAATACGATAGATGGTAAGTGTTTAATGACGACGAGCTGTTAGAGATAGCTAATAAGACTTATTGTGGTAAAACATGGTGAGACTTAGAGTCTAGTGGCGAAAGTGCTGCAACGAAACCCTTTAGCGAACTTAAAACCGCCTTGACGTATGTGGTGCATCGGCCTCAATTCAGCGAAGAAGAGGTCCCAAATGTTTTTTCGGGTATGCCGCGTTAAGATAAATACACTAATTGATGAGTAGATCATGTAGAGTTGCCAAAATGGGGCCGAGTTCGCACGTTTCGCCAGCTGTCGCAACAGTCCCAGATATTGCCGCTGGGTTAATATCGAGTAATTTAGCGAGCAAGTCGATGTGCGGTGCAGCAACTGAGAAAATCTGGCACGAATCCATGAACCCCGTGACACGATAGATGTGATCATGGAAGACTGAAGTGCCCACAGCATACTCATCAAGATGTAGAAGACAGGACTACACCTGGTCATCGAAAATATTCCAATAAATATCCTGACACACGTTCAAGGTAAACAGAATGAGAGGGCACAAGACACGGTACGAAAACCGCCCGTAAGACGTTACAGATTCACTCGCCTGCCCGACATACTCTCAGCAGACACAGCGGATTATACACTTAACTGTGGGGCAGTGCAATCGACGTCTTGCATCGTTTGAAAAGCGTCATTATCGTGATCCTGCGGACGATA
Source organism: Schistocerca piceifrons (assembly GCF_021461385.2). NCBI lineage: Eukaryota > Metazoa > Arthropoda > Insecta > Orthoptera > Acrididae > Schistocerca > Schistocerca piceifrons. Next base: position 339,309,177 of record NC_060144.1, read on the forward strand.
GTAAACAACTGTCCAGTTCCTATACCGTTTTTCTCAGGGAAGACGTGCGGCTTCATGTGCTGCCGTCAGATATTGGCTTTTGCGAGGAAGCTGATTTCTTATTTCCACTGCATGCAGCTCGCTACACAGTGTTAGCTCGGTAACTGGATGAGACACATTTGCTTTCAGTGACAACGGAAATTCCTGTCGGCTTTGGGACCAGTTGTCACTGATAACAAGTGACACTCGTCTCTGGTCATTCTCGGTTAGCATCTTTTTACGTCATTTCCCATGGCCCCAAGTTGGAGAGCCTGGTTGATACGCCAACAGATTGTGTAAGTTCGGTCACGGTGTGGTCATAAACATATCCAAACGCAACAGCCTCCTTCTGCTATTCTGCCACGTCGAACCATCTAACAGTGTGGATTTCACACAACTAACTGACAATTACACACCGCTTCGCAGTGGTGAACTACATCAGCAGTCGAGTTTTACAGGGCAAGGTGGTACCGATTTTACACGACCTACGGTGCTACAAAGCGATCTGTGTGCCCTTTTAAGGGGTGACAAATATTTTGGCTAGTGAGCTTATGTGGAAACAGTGACAATTAAACATTCCCTTGCAGAGGTGACAGATGATAGCACGTGGCACAGAATACTGCTAATAAAATGACAGCCAAACGAAAACGACGGAGAGGGATAAAATGTAAGTAAACTATTTATTACTTCAAAACTAACCACCATAATTTTTGATACAGTTATTCCACAGTGAGGCATGACGGTCAGTGCCTTCATGGAATAACATTTGCCGTTGCCTACTCTAACAACCCTACCACAACAAAGGTCAAAAATTAATTACGATTGTGGTGTTGCTCACGCTGCTAAGTACTGCATTTTCGGGCAACAAAAAAGTTATATTATGTGGCAGGTGTCATTACAGCTCAGTTAATAAAGTCATTTCATTAAATAATGGATAAACTAGACACTCATTTTTTCGTGTTTCCCACGCTGCTCTCGTTCTGAACTCATGGCTCTATCGTCGAAAATCTAGGTAGTGATGATTCCAAGCTCGGATGCAAAGAGGCCTAGGTGTTATTCTGCGATATTCAAAAGTTGTATAGATGTGTTTCATAAACCATTCTTGAAGATTACACTTTTGCAAGTTGGCACAATGGTGATGTAAAAAAATAATCAGCACTCTGAATTTAAGTTACACTTCTTTTTTATTAATTTTGTTGCAATATCACTTCACTTCACAAAATAAAACATACTTGAAAATCTCTCCCTCACTGTTAAAGTTGACATTTTATAAACTGACTACAATTTTCGACTTTCCAACATGACGTCCAAGACTTGACTCTCTAATAACCACTTATGCGCCCAAAAATCAGAGTTACAAGTACGACAAAGATCATAGTGACAAAAGAAAGAATTCACATAAGAATAATATCATTGCAATATAAACATATCGACGTATCAAAGTACCTCTACATTAATGAAATCAAATCTGAATGTTGTCACAGAAATATGTTAACTACTGTACAGAAACACAGTAGAATATTGCTGGTATCGAGAGGTTGAGGTGACGTGCCGTAATGGTTACGTAATTCAAGTACCATTACACTATGGAACCTCTGTTGTCCGAAGTAAATCGACGTCCACGAATGTCTTCCTCAGTGCTTCCAAATATGGAAATCGCGAGGGGAGAAATCGGGGATGTATGGAAGGTGTCTAAAGACTTTGCAACCAAACTTCTGCAGCGTAGTGGAAACAATCTAAGAAACATGTGGGCGACTGGTTTGCTGTAACAGTATGATGCCGCCCCTCAGCATTCCTGGGCGTTCGGGCTTGATGGCGCGCATCGAGGTTTTCAAAACGTTCACTTACTGTTGTGCGTTAATTGTGACGCCGTGATCCAGAAAGTCAATGAGCAGCGGGTCCCTACAGTCAATTAAGGTAATCATGACTTCCCCGGAGCTAACGTGCCTGTTTTTTCGACTACGCAGCGGAAGTTTAGCTGAAGCCCTTACACATCCTCCCTGTAGTCCCGATCCCTCCCAAGCGATTATTATATGAAGAATGACATTAGCAGCCATCGATTTGCTTCAGACGTAAAGGTGAACGTCTGCGTAAAATCGTTTTCCCGTAGGTAATCGCAAACATTTTTCCATGAAGGTACTGACTGTCTTGTCTCACAGTGCAATAACAGTTGTGGTGATTACTTCTGAAATCATTAACAGTCCAGCAGCGACTGCAGGTGGTAGAAGTCAACACGGGCCAGGGCTGTGCTGTCACTGCTGCAGTACTGGTTACTCTTCGTCTGTTACTGTTCCAATCAATACAAATCGATAAAGCGCTAGACTGATCTGGGATTAGTCTGTCGAAGTGGCACCGTAAACTTAAAAATCGTGTTATTTTTAACGGGAAACAAACCGAAATCTTCCGTCCACACTGAACGCAGCATGTCATTCTCAATGGAGAGAAGTCTTCCGAAGTAAGAGTGATTTCAGGTGTGCCACAGGGGAGTGTCGTAGGACCGTTGCTATTCGCAATATACATAAATGACCATGTGGATAACATCGGAAGTTCACTGAGACTCTTTGCAGATGATGCTGTAGTACACTCCTGGAAATGGAAAAAAGAACACATTGACACCGGTGTGTCAGACCCACCATACTTGCTCCGGACACTGCGAGAGGGCTGTACAAGCAATGATCACACGCACGGCACAGCGGACACACCAGGAACCGCGGTGTTGGCCGTCGAATGGCGCTAGCTGCGCAGCATTTGTGCACCGCCGCCGTCAGTGTCAGCCAGTTTGCCGTGGCATACGGAGCTCCATCGCAGTCTTTAACACTGGTAGCATGCCGCGACAGCGTGGACGTGAACCGTATGTGCAGTTGACGGACTTTGAGCGAGGGCGTATAGTGGGCATGCGGGAGGCCGGGTGGACGTACCGCCGAATTGCTCAACACGTGGGGCGTGAGGTCTCCACAGTACATCGATGTTGTCGCCAGTGGTCGGCGGAAGGTGCACGTGCCCGTCGACCTGGGACCGGACCGCAGCGACGCACGGATGCACGCCAAGACCGTAGGATCCTACGCAGTGCCGTAGGGGACCGCACCGCCACTTCCCAGCAAATTAGGGACACTGTTGCTCCTGGGGTATCGGCGAGGACCATTCGCAACCGTCTCCATGAAGCTGGGCTACGGTCCCGCACACCGTTAGGCCGTCTTCCGCTCACGCCCCAACATCGTGCAGCCCGCCTCCAGTGGTGTCGCGACAGGCGTGAATGGAGGGACGAATGGAGACGTGTCGTCTTCAGCGATGAGAGTCGCTTCTGCCTTGGTGCCAATGATGGTCGTATGCGTGTTTGGCGCCGTGCAGGTGAGCGCCACAATCAGGACTGCATACGACCGAGGCACACAGGGCCAACACCCGGCATCATGGTGTGGGGAGCGATCTCCTACACTGGCCGTACACCACTGGTGATCGTCGAGGGGACACTGAATAGTGCACGGTACATCCAAACCGTCATCGAACCCATCGTTCTACCATTCCTAGACCGGCAAGGGAACTTGCTGTTCCAACAGGACAATGCACGTCCGCATGTATCCCGTGCCACCCAACGTGCTCTAGAAGGTGTAAGTCAACTACCTTGGCCAGCAAGATCTCCGGATCTGTCCCCCATTGAGCATGTTTGGGACTGGATGAAGCGTCGTCTCACGCGGTCTGCACGTCCAGCACGAACGCTGGTCCAACTGAGGCGCCAGGTGGAAATGGCATGGCAAGCCGTTCCACAGGACTACATCCAGCATCTCTACGATCGTCTCCATGGGAGAATAGCAGCCTGCATTGCTGCGAAAGGTGGATATACACTGTACTAGTGCCGACATTGTGCATGCTCTGTTGCCTGTGTCTATGTGCCTGTGGTTCTGTCAGTGTGATCATGTGATGTATTGACCCCAGGAATGTGTCAATAAAGTTTCCCCTTCCTGGGACAATGAATTCACGGTGTTCTTATTTCAATTTCCAGGAGTGTATATCGAGAGGTTGTAACAATGGAAAATTGTACTGAAATGCAGGAGGATCTGCAACGAATTGACGCATGGTGCAGGGAATGGCAATTGAATCTCAATGTAGACAAGTGTAATGTGCTGCGAATGCATAGAAAGAAAGACCCTTTATCATTTAGCTACAATATAGCAGGTCAGCAAATGGAAACAGTTAATTCCATAAATTATCTCGGAGTAGGCATTAGGAGTGATTTAAAATGGAATGATCATGTAAAGTTGATCGTCGGTAAATCAGATGCCAGACCAAGATTCATTGGAAGAATCCTAAGGAATTGCAATCCGAAAACAAAGGAAGTAGGTTACAATACACTTGTTCGCCCATTGTTTGAATATTACTCACCAGTGTGGGATCCGTACCAGGTAGGGTTGATAGAACAGATAGAGAAGATCCAACGGAGAGCAGCGCGCTTCGTTACAGTATCATTTAGTAAACGCGAAAGCGTTACGGAGATGATAGATAAACTCCAGTGGAAGACTTTGCAGGAGAGATGCTCTGTAGCTTGGTTCGGGCTTTTGTTGAAGTTTCGAGAACATACCTTCACCGAGGAGTCAACCAGTATATTGCTCCCTCCTAGCATATCTCGCGAAGAGACCATGAGGATAAAATCAGAGAGATTAGAGCCCACACAGAGGCAAACCGACAATCTTTCTTTCCACGAACAATACGGGACTGGAATAGAAGGGAGAACCGATCGAGGTACTCAAAGTACCCTCCGCCACACACCGTCAGGTGGTTTACGGAGTATGAATGTAGATGTAGATGGAGAACGTCGCATGTGAGACTTGACAAGTAGTATTTGTTTGGGGTGACTCTAGCTACACAATGCAAGAACGGAATTACAAATATGTGCCGAAACAACAGAGAAAAAGTCACAGACGGTTCTTAGGAGAGACACCCTGTATACGCTGACGAATGTTTATATGCACGTACATATTTACAGAATATAGAGTTCTTTGTTTCAAATATATATATATTTTGTTCTTCTAGTTTCCTTTACTTTCTCGTTATCCCCGGTTTTTTTAAGTATGAGGTTGTTTTGATTACCTCAGAAAATTTGAGTCCTATTGCAGTCTCGGGCAAACACAGTACAGGTGTTGTGGGTAGGTCTCAAACTTGCCTCCTGTTGTGGTGATCCTATAACTTTTTTCATTTCTTAAGTTTGGCTCTAATTAAGTATGGATAGTAAACTGCTAGTTAAGCTGTACCAAATAGTAAAATTAATCTTTGTCTGCTGACAATGCTTTCTGAATTATCGTCATTGTCGTGTTGGAGGCGCCATTGGCGCAATATTTGAAGCAGCCAGTTGGTCAAGATCACTTTCGAAATACAAACGGTTTGAGATATTTGTGTTTCGATGTAACGGGGAAAAAATTGCACTCATCACGGGATTACATTCATTTTCTAAATGAAACCAACATGAATTGGTTTCTGCAGAAGGAACACAATCCAACAACAAACTATACGTTTCGTGAAGTGTCATTATTTGCTGTCAGTAACATGCCTTGTTGTTGGTATTGTAATATGCTAGTGAAGGACAACCAGCCGATTGGAGAAAAGGATGTCGCTAATAGTTCCTTTGCATGATACACTGTGCTGAGGTGCTGCGTTCTAGAAAGGGGCAGGTCGTTTGCCTGGAATGGTCCAGCGCTCGGTAGAAGCTGTCGAGCCCTGCTTTATGGTGTGCGGTGGTGCATGCTTCAGCTGGTGCACAGCGCCCTGCCTGCGTTATGTCAGCCGCTGGCGTCAGCCAGACGAACGCCGCCTGTCGGTGCTTCATTGCCGGTGCTCCGTCTCTCAGTCTACTGCTGTGGCTTCTGTACTGTTCGCTGGTAACGAGACAATACGAGTGCTGCTTGAATTTAGACGTCACACCGAGCCATCACAATCAACAGCCGGTCATATGTCACATTTATTCTCGCAGTTTCCATCGTGAGTTGCAAAGGAAAAGGTCGACAAGAGTATTTTTGCAGTGAAAGGTTGTTGTTCTAGGTAAATTAACGAAGGAACGGAGATTAGCGCTTAACGGCCGGTCGACGACGAAAAAGAAATTGGTTGTGTCTTTTTGAAAGGAATCGTCCTCATAGTGGCCTTAAAGGATTAGTATAAACCACCAAAAACCAAAATGTAAGGTGTCTAATTGAGATTTTATTCGGCATTCTGCCGAATGTGAATCCACTGTTTTAACACTGCTCTATTTTGCTTGGTACCTTTAACGAAGCAGTCTCATTTTAGCTCGGTGTACGTGTCCAGTGGTTGTCTAGGTTAAATGTATATTTTGTGTGATGTACTGAGGGGAGAAGTTATTGGCTTTAATGTCGGATCACGAATACTTCATTGCTCAGGGCAAGACAATAAAAATAAACTTCTCAAGCACGTATTACCATATGAAGCGACTTGCTTGCATTATAAATCAAATGGGCTAGTAAATTACACATAAATAAAATCGATCGGACGACTTCGGAAAATGAAGTTTTACAGAACTAGTTGAAATTATTGTAGTAGTCCCAAAATCAAGAAACAGTGAAGGGTTCTAGAGGGTGTCTCGAAAAAGAAATTGAGGACATGACACCGTTTCCAAAAGCTTCAACAAAGACACTACAGACTTTCGAAGTTACAGGGGTCAACAGCTGGTTGTAGGTCACCTATTCTCTTGAGGAACAAACAAAGGATGAGGCACCATGTCCGGAAATGTCATCCGTTGTCGCTATTGACCGTCGAAGTTATTGGGGGCCAGCCTCATGGAATCTGGGTACAGGCTTTTCATTCGTTGGAGAATTCTCTGAATTTCTAGCAAGGATTGCCTGCGACGCTACTGAACTGTAGATTAACATTACCAGGCGGAACGGCAAGTAATGTGATTTCAGCTAAGATGACATGTCTTGGGAATTAGTTTTCGTTTTCACGCTGTTCAAAAGAAATTATGATGTTTTCGTAGCTCGATCTCAATGGAAGCATCGGCGCTATTCTTCAGTCAAGACGGATGGGAACCTTTACAATTCAATACTCTGAAGCGCGGATTTCGTTACAACGTAAGCATGACAGTAGTACCTGTCATCCATCCACAGCTTCCTTAAAAACGTCCCCCTCCCCATCCGTTGCTACACAACGGAATCTCAGTACTGAACTACTACCATCAGTCTGCGGATATAATGGACTAGTGATAGCTTCCAAATTGAGTTTTACATGGCAAAGCGGTTTCAGTGGACTCTGTAGAACACAACCAAATGTACGTTATCTACGAGTCCAAATGCTTCAGTCCAGAAAGAAAATCTCATTTTATGCACCAGAAGCGACAAAAAAAGAGTAAATCTTCAAGACTGAAATGACGTCTTCTCCAGGATTTGAAACTTTCACAACTCAGTGAGTTGTAACACAGCGCCAAACGGCGCAATAGAGCAACTAATTCTGCAGTACCACAATGTGAGGTTATTAATAAATTTTTGTAAACGTTTTCAACCCTTATTTCATAAATCGTTTGATATGCTGGATTTAATCACAACAGATTGAAATCTTAGATCGTTCAATCAAAAAGGTGGCATCTACATTCGTTTGAATAAGACATGTAGTTTTCATATATAACTGAATACGGTTGAATTAAGGTATCAGACCAATCTATCATAAAAAATACTCTTAGATAGTTATCAGTCGTTTGAGGTGTGAGATGTTTTGCGTACTGTCTCCCAAATTTAATTCCTGGGCCACAATACGTTTCCTAAATCACCGAATTAGTTATCTAAAAGAATGGTTATTTCTGAATTTTGCTCCCTTTCGGGAAAATTTCGGCGAACGACTATGGAACAACACTGCCACCATTAAGGCGGCAGACTATAATTTTATGTTCCGCAGTGCCGTTGTGACAAATGTGGGTGTGTTCGACGCAATCTAATTTGACGCATGCTATCAGATACTGCTTGTCGCCGTCAACGAACAAAACTAAGCTTTTCTGCCGAAGAGCTTCCCTAGCGGCAGGCGTTGGTTCAAAAATGGTTCAAATGGCTCTGAGCACCAAGGAACTTAACATCTGAGGTCATCAGTCCCCTACAACTTAGAACTACTTAAACCTAGCTAACATAAGGACATCACACACATCCATGTCAGAGGCAGGATTCGAACCTGCGACCGTAGCAATCGCGCGGTTCCGGACTGACGCGCCTAGAAACGCTCGGCCACAACAAGGCGTTGGTCCCTAAGAGATCGACGCTCTGACGTTTCATTGGATGAAGACATGGGCTCCTATCCTCAGTTTGTTCCTTAAAATACCCTATACAACGCCACGTCGTTCGTCGGTATTGTTTTGTTGCATCCTAAACAGCACAAAAACGGGATACTGCTCAGTTTCTACTATTAGCTGAACAGCAAAATAATAAATGCAACTGCTTCATAAAAGAAGTGAAACACCCAGAAGACACGATCAGATGACAGTGTGACATCGAACACGTGCTCACTGCGACGGTACGTAATGCTTGCTGCTGTGTAGTTTCACTTCTAAACAACATTCCTATGAAAGCAAACCAATTGTCTCTTTACTGCTGTAACTCGTTCCTCAAGTACTGGGGCTACTCACAACTATGTTTAAAAAGAATAACTCGATATAATCAGAGGACCGAGCTATGTTTTTTTGCCACACAGGTAACTTGCCTGTAGCTGTGATACTGCAGTCAAACAGTCTACACATTGGCTAGAATTTCAAATTAATAAAATACACAGAAATGTAAAATAAGAAGAAAAATGAATAATTTAATAAAAGATGTTCTATTCTAATATCTGTAATTGATGTAGACGACAGAGAATTACGTTGAATAATGTTTATTCAAGAAAGAAATTGTAAAACATACAGCAATAGGTCCTGCGATATTCAGTTAAAACACAGACAGAAAATCTCTTATCAAATGCAATGAACTTATATTGAGAGCGTTACGAAAATGGCAGAAAAATTCCTAAACTAAATAGTCGTCAATGATATGCTAAAACTAAGTTCATTTCATAATCAATATACACAAACATTCACAAAATCAAAACAGTTCAGAGTTCCACATGTGATTCACAAATTCATAGACATGATGCAAAGAATTAGTAACTCATACTTTGTCTATTTTCATTTCTGTAAATAAAGCAGCAAAAGTTAAAATCCTACTCTGGAGCACATTCAGACCTCTCGATCTGTAAGTTCCCTCTGAACTTAAAGTACAGTAACGGCCATTCACCAATCATAATCAAACACCTCCATGACTCCTTCAAGAGCTCGATAAAGAATGTCTTCACTCGCTCCCTTGAGCTCTTCAATCGAGAAGGCCTAGTTTTCACTTGACTGCCGTAGTGTTCTGCTTCTGTCTGCTTTCCCATTGGCTGAAGACCATCCCCACCAAAAATACATCATCCTTAAGCCCTACAGATATGACACACTTGACCACTTCCCAGGCTAAACTTACATATTACAACAATATTTAAATAAATGAATGTCAGAAACATTCGGTTACACTCATATCACTTACAATAAATACAAATAATTATTGGCGGCCGTTGTGGCATTTACTATGTAATTATGGTGGATACTATGTTCTGACAAACATTTGGATAATGAGACACATACAAAAAACGTAATAAAGCAAGAAATAAAATAGTTACAGATATGTAGCTGTAGGAGATGATAGCCTTAGTGCAATGTTATCATTTGAGATATTATAGATATCGTTTGTTGTAATCACATGAAGCAATTATCTGTTGTTAATTCAGAGTTACTTTATGTAAATGTTGATTCATTGTGAAGTATTTTATTCCTGTAATTTTAAAGACAGAAATATTGTTATGCCATTGGATGCACCTCATTTAACTGAGATCCCCAATATATTCAGATTTGCTTTATTAGTTGGCATGAATTACTATAGACTGTTAAAGAGTTCACGCACACAAAAATCCCTCATCGATCTACATACGCGTCTGAAACTTGATCCATTTAGGAACTCGTTCTGAAGTCACGTTCACTTCTCTTCATTCCAGAATTTGTTCAGGAAACAAGTCTCAAACATTTCATGGAAATGAAGCACTCAGTAAAGTCGGCTATGATTATGTATTGCCCTCAAGATGTGTTTTAGTGAACTTAATCTTTGCCTCTTCCGAGATTTCTCTCACAAAACCGTCTTCACACACACCAAGAAAATCAACTGGATGGTTTTTATCATCATTTTCAAAACTCTTTATCGTTCCTGAGTTAACTCATGGAACACCTATCTCAGCAGTACACCGATGCGCTGCTAAAGTATTTAATTCTACCCTCATGTCTTTAATCCACTGTTCATACTGCACAGCTTCTTTATATAATCTTGATTCAAAATATTCTTGTATGGATATAGTGTCCGTTCTTTCGGACTTGTTGTTTAAGGCTTTTCTCGCATTCTACTACCCTACCTGACAGACTGCTAGTAGACTTATTGGTCACGATTTTACGCCTATTTTGCTTCTGCACACAGATTTTCAGGTCGTCGCCCAGTTCGTCCTGTATCTTTTGCAACTTCTCAATGAAATCCTTTTCCACTGTTACAACTCTGGTGTTAACCAACCTCTTCAGAAATTTTGCCTACATCTGCCCTTATAGATTCCAATTCTCTTCTGTATCAGAATTAATTTCCTTGACCTCAGCTTTTACACTTTCTGATACACTTGCCTCTTTAGAGCTCAAGATTGTCAGAATTTCCCTTAACAATGCCAGTTAATTATCCTCAGTTACGTCACCCTCCGCTGATTTCAGACCGTCTGTTCCACTAATATCGTCTCCATCGGCATTACCATGTTTTGAACAAACTGGTTCACTCACAGTATCTGAGTCATACACACCGACTGCTTAATCATTGAAAGCTCCCTCAGTTTCGATGATCCTGTGGCTTCACATATATTAAGACAATCGGAGCAAGTACTTGACTTGTCGCTCATGCTCTGGAGGCCTACATTGCCTCGGCTGCCATTGCCGCTATGCCGCCGTCGAGGTCTCCGCTGCTTCTAGTCGCTGCAGACTCGAACTCAGCACGAGTCATCTCCTAGCTTGAAGTTCCGCTGCGAACGTCCCCAAGCCTAGCGATTGCAACCGATTTTCACTCGCGCTACTGTTGCAAAATCTTAAGCTCGGTGCTCCCAAGCAAACTACCTGTCACGCAATAGTTTTGGGACCTGGATACTGTAAAGTGTTAGAATTACAGTTGTAATTCTAAAGCGATTAGCCTTATATCCCGGACAATAAAACTCCAACTGCGACGGTACCTAATGGTTACTGGTGTGTAGTTGCTCTTCTCAACAGCAGGTAACAGCAGGTACTCGTACTTTAGATACTAATGTTATGTACGTCTCTGCCTGAAAAAGAATAGTTCGATATAGTCATAGGGTAGAACCACACGCATCTGCTCTCATGCCCTGGAGCTAATTTGCTGGAAATAATAACTTGTGGCTGTCATCCTGTAATCAGATGGTCTCTGCATTGGCTAGAATTGCGAGATACCAAACTACACAGAAATATAAAACAAAAGAAAAATGAATAATTTAATGACAGAGGTTGTAGTCTAACGCCCGCAGTTGATGTAGACGATATAGAATTATGTTGAATAATGTTTATTCAAGAAAAGAATTGTAAAATGTATGGGAAGTGGTCCTACAATATTCAGTTAAAATACAGACAGAAAATATCTTTATAAAATGCAATCAAATTACATTGAGAGCGTTACGAGAATGGCAGCAAAATCCCCAAACTGAATAGTCATCGGAGATATGTAAAAACGAAGTCCATTTCAAAATCGGCATACAAAAAAATTCATAAGCTTAAAACAGTATACAGCTCCTGATGTGATTCACAAATTCATAGACATGACGCAAAGAATTAGTAACTTTGTCTATTCACATTTCCGTAAATGAAGCAGAAAAAGTAAAAGTCACACTCTAGAGCACATTCAAACATCTCGAAATATAAGTCGCCTCAGAAGAGAAAGAACAGTATCGGCCATTCACGACCCAGAATCAGGCACCTCAATGAATGAAGCACTAACTCACTACAGGCCTGTCTTCTTCAAGAACATGACATAAAGTGTCTTAAATCGCTCCATTGAGCTCTTCACTCGAGAAGTTCCAGTCTCCACTTGACTCGCGTAGTGTTCTGATTCTGTCTGCTTTTCCATTGACTGAAGACCATCCCTACCAAAAATACATCATCCTTAACGCCTACAGATATGATCTGATTCAAGTTGACCACTTCCTGGACTAAACTAATATGTTGTTGATGTGTTCTTCAGTCCTGAGACTGGTTTGATGCAGCTCTCCGTGCTACTCTATCCTGTGTATGCTTCTTCATCCCCCAGTACCTACTGCAACCTAAATCCTTCTGAATCTGCTTAGTGTATTCATCTCTTGGTCTCCCTCTACGATTTTTACCCTCCACGCTGCCCTCCAATGTTATATTGGTCATCCCTTGATGCCTCAGAACATGTCGTACCAACCTATCACTTCTTCTAGTCAAGTTGTGCCACAAATTCCTCTTCTTCCCAATCCTATTGAATACCTCCACATTAGTTATGTGATCCAACCATCTAATCTTCAGCATTCTTCTGTAGCACCACATTTCGAAAGTTTTTATTCTCTTCTTGTCCAAACTATTCATCGTCCATGTTTCACTTCCAATCATGGCTAAACTCCATACAATTACTTTCAGAAACGACTTCCTCACATTTAAATCTATACTCGACGTTAACAAATTTCTCTTCTTCAGAAACGCTTTCCTTGCCATTGCCAGTCTACATCCTCTCTACTTCGACCATTAGCAGTTATTTTACTCCCCAAATAGCAAAATCCTTTACTACTTTAAGTGTCTCATTTCCTAATCTAATTCTCTCAGTATCACTCGACTTAATTCGACTACATTCCATTATCCTCATTTATCTTTTGTTGATATTCATCTTATATCCTCCTTTCAACACACTGTCGATTCCGTTCAACTGCTCTTTCAAGTCCTTTGCTGTCTCTGACAGAATTACAACGTCATCGGCGAACCTTAAAGCTTTTTTTTCTTCTCCATGGATTTTGATAGTTACTTCTAATTCTTCTTTTATTTCCTTCACTGCTTGCTCAATATACAGATTGAATAACATCGGGGAGAGGCTACAACCCTGTCTCACTTCCTTCCCAACCACTGCTTCCCTTTCGTGTCCCTGGACTCCTATTACTGCCATCTGGTTTCTGTACAAATTGTAAATAGCCTTTCGCTCCCTTTATTTTACCCCAACCACCTTCAGAATTTGAAAGAGAGTATTCCAGTAAACATTGTCAAAAGCTTTCTCTAAGTCTACAAATGCTAGAAACGTAGGTTTGCCTTTCCTTAATCTAGCTTTTAAGATAAGTTGTAGGGTCAGTATTGCCTCACGTTGTAACACCATAGCTGTAATACTCTACTGATTTATTTTGCCTTTTGTTTTATTTAATGTTACATCGTTGAGCTGCTGTAAATATGTTTGATTGAATCGATAACAAGAATTTCTATACTCCTTTCTTTGTAAAAACTTTGGATGTCATGGTTTGATTCTATGCAGTGTAGTATATCTGCCATTTAAATTCTTTGTCTCAATTGGAGGGAGACAATACTTACTGTATACATTTGGAATTTGGGTGAATAATTTTTTATAGAAATACTAATACGTGCAAATGTTCTGTTTTATTTAAAATGTTTGTTTGCTGTTATGTAAACTGCTGACCTTCACTTAGGATTCTTAGTTATGTGGTATGTAAGAGGTAGTGTGGTTCCCCTCGGGAACGGAACATAGTAGCGCGCGCAAGTTGTGGTTGGATAGGTAGAAAAGGTGGAACCAAGAGTCAGTCGGGGACGAGCTACCAAACTGTGCACTGCCATGTAAAAGTTGTATATTGTGCTGATTCCGAGAGAGGCTTTTTCTGCCACTGTCCAATGCCTTGGATGGAGGGATAAATAGCTGGAACGATTCTGGAATTGGTATCCATCATCGCCACCAAGAGGGGACGGAGTCCAGCAATTCGACCTACCAACATGCAGTTGCCACCACATTGCGCAATCACTGTAACGGAATAGTATATTAATGTACAGTGAAGGATCAGCTTATTGGATGTGTTAGTGTGCTCAAATATAAGGTAACTTATAACTGAATTCATGTACCTACCTTGATTTTTTTTCCTTATGATAACACTTCTCAGGATCCTCTCCATTTGAACTAAAAACATTACTAAGTGTCCTTACTGAAAGAACATTAAAGCCCAGTGTTTTTCTAATTAGTGCCTCTTCAACATAATAAAAAGAAAGTTAAAGTTAATGTGGCAAGAGAGTGAGTTAAAGTAAATGATGTTTGCTGAAAATAATTTTCCTATTAAAACTGCTTATTAATATGTTGTTGCCAACTTCAAAATTAAAAGTACTTAAGACTGAGGCTTATAAAGTTTTCCTTAGTAAATGATCACATTGCTGCTTGTTGTAAATCGCAGAAGGTGAGTCAGTATTTTACAAATATGTTAATTTTGTGTGTCAATGTAGTAAAAGTGGAAAACTGCAGTTGTGGAAAGTTATATACTCATGCTTGCTAAGCACGTATTTCTTTTGGGTATTAAAAGTGCATATTAATGTTGTAACAAGATCCACAGTTTGCCTATTGTGCTCATACTGCACAACGATTAATAGAAAGACAACAATCTATGAAAACAGTAATTTCTTTATTCAAAAGACAATGAAAAGTAACCTGTTAATGAATTCCATTTAACTTTCATTCTAAATAGCATAGTATTTGGTTGAGAGATATTTAACCTGTCACCAGTTCACAATTTTGCAGTGAACAACATTTATAATTCTATGTCAATTAGGAAAGTGTTTGAAAAATAATACTTAACCTATGTCCAATTTATGATTCTGCAGTGAATATTAATAGTAATGTTATAAAGATCATTTAGTTTGAATAAGCCCTGAAAGTAATAGTGTGTTTCGTTATCTGTTATATTTACGCAAATAGTTTGTTCTGCTCTGTTAGCTTCCAATCTTAACCGTGAACATATGCAGGTATCAGAGTTCTTTGCACTCGCGTGTGGCAAAATATAGGTTGTGTTTGTCCGTTAAAGTTACTCATACCTACTTTTTTAAACAAGAACGTTAATCTTTTTCTTGCCTAATTAGGTTGGCGACCGTTTCCCTTATTCCTTAAACAGTGTAGCTAGGTAAAACATTATTTTTTACTGTTTGAATATTTACGCAATTCCGACTTTCACTTCCCATAAGCCACATCCGTTAGGTACAACAGTGTAAACATAACAAAATTCCTCTCAGACGGTAACACTGCTCTGTTGCTTTATGCCATAACTGCTGTAATAAGATAGTTTTATTTCACAACCTGTTTCCAACGTTAAGGTTATGGTACAGCAATACCATACAGTAGTGTTATACATGGCTTTTCCGTGACATGACTATTTGTTCCGTTGGGGCATAGTACGTAATAAGCTATACTTGGTATTTAATTATATAAGCTACGTAAATGCTGTTACAGTGTTATAATGTGTTCCAATATTTCTACGGAATCCAAACTCATCTTCCCTGAGGTCGGCTTCTACCAGTTTTTCCATTCGTCTGTAAAGAATTCGCGTTAGTATTTTGCAGCAATGACTTATTCAACTGATAGTTCGGTAATTTTCACATCTGTCAACACCTGCTTTCTTTGGGATTGGAATTATTATATTCTTCTTGAAGTCTGAGGGTATTTCACCTGTCTCATACATCTTGCTCTCTAGATGGTAGAGTTTAGTTAGGCCTGGCTCTCCCAAGGTTGTCAGTAGTTCTAATGGAATGTTGTCTACTCCCGGAGCCTTGTTTAGGCTCAGGTCTTTCAGTGCTCTGTCAAACTCTTCACGCAGTATCATATGTCCCATTTCATCTTCATCTACATCCTCTTCCATTTCCATAATATTGTCCTCAAGTACATCGCCCTTGTATAGACCCTCTATATAGTCCTTCTATCTTTCTGCTTTCCCTTCTTTGCTTAGAACTGGGTTTCCATCTGAGCTCTTGATATTCATACAAGTGGTTCTCTTTTCTCCAAAGGTCTCTTTAATTTTCCTGTAGGCAGTATCTATCTTACCCCTTGTGAGATAAGCCCCTACGTCCTTGCATTTGTCCTCTAGCCATCCTTGCTTAGCCATTTTGCGCTTCCTGTCGATCTCATTTTTGAGACGTTTGTATTCCTTTTTGCCTGCTTCATTTACTGCATTTTTATATTTTCTCCTTTCATCGATTAAATTCAATTCTTCTTCTGTTACCTAAGGATTTCTAGTAGCCCTCGTCTTTTTACGTACTTGGTCCTCTGCTACCTTCATCCCTCAAAGCTACCCATTCTTCTTCTACTGTATTTTTTTCCCCCATTCCTGTCAATTGTTCCCTTATGCTCTCCCTGAAACTCTCTACAACCTCTGGTTCTTTCAGTTTATCCACGTCCTATCTCTTTAAATTCCCACCTTTTTGCAGTTTCTTCAGTTTCAGTCTACAGTTCATGACCAATAGATTGTGGTCAGAGTCCACATCTGCCTCTGGGAATGTCTTACATTTTAAAACCTAGTTCCTAAATCTCTGTCTTACCATTATATAATCTATCTGATACCTTCTGGTATCTCCAGGCTTCTTCCATGTGTACAAACTTCTTTAATGATACTTGAACCAAGTGTTAGCTATGATTAAGTTATGCTCTGTACAAAATTCTACCAGGCGGCTTTCTCTGTCATTTCTTACCCCCCCCCCCCCCCCAATCCATATTGACCTACTACGTTCCCTTCTCTCCCTTTTGCTACTCTCGAATTCCAGTCACCCATGACTATTAATTGTTCGTCTCCCTTCACTACCTGAATAATTTATTTTATCTCATCATACATCCCATCAATTTCTTCGTCATCTGCAGAGCTAGTTGGCATATAAACTTGTACTACTGTAGTAGGCGTGGGCTTCGTGTCTATCTTGGCCACAATAATGCGTTCACTATGCTGTTTGTAGTAGCTTACCCGCACTCCTATTTTTTATTCATTATTAAACCTACTCCTGCATTACCCCTATTTGATTTTGTATTTATAACGCTGTATGCACCTGATCAAAAATCTTGTTCCTCCCGCAACCGAACTTCACTAATTCCCACTATATTAATTTTAACCTATCCTTTTCCCTTTTTAAATTTTCTAACCTACCTGCCCGATTAAGGGATCTGACATTCCACGCTCCGACCCTTAGGACGCCAGTTTTCTTTCTCCTGATAACAACGTCCTCCTGAGTAGTCCCCGCCCGCAGATCCGAATGGTGTGGTATTTTACCTCCGGATTATTTTTCCGGAGAGGACGCCATCATCATTCAACCCTACAGTAAAGCTGCATGCCCTCGGGAAAAATTACGGCTGTAGCTTCCCTTTGTTTTCAGCCGTTCGCTGTATTAGCACAGCAAGGCCGTTTTGGGTAGTGTTACAAGGCCAGATCAGTCAATCTCTTGCCCCTGAAACTACTGAAAAGGCTGCTGCCCCTCTGCATGAACCACACGTTTGTCTGGCCTCTCAACACATACCCCTCCGTTGTGGTTGCACCTACGGTACGGCTATCTGTATCGCTGAGGCACGCAAGCCTCCCCACCAACGGCAAGGTCCATCGTTCACTGGGGGAGGGGGGGGGGTAAACTAATATATTGCAACAATAATTAAATATGTAAACAAAGAAATGTCCTAAATATTCGGTTACCCTCAGATTACTTTCCATAAGTATAAATAACTGCAGGTTCATAAATAAAACAATCAGCATTCTTGAGCAAGTTTGCTCATTATAAATGACAAGAGATTGTCCTTAACTATTGCTTAAACACCTGTTCATGTGTCCTTGACGGAAACATCTTTTGGTTCTCTTTCCAACTGTGGTGTCTGGTAACACATGCGATCGAACACTTATAAACGATCACAGTTTCATTATTTCACTTGCAATCAACATTTAAATAATGTTACTGGCAAAATAATAAAGTGATCATTAAGTAACCACACAAATATAACGATATTAGGTATTGATACTATATTCTTTTACTGTGTAATTGTGGCAGGTATGATGTTTTGACACACATTTCAGTAATGAAACAGATATGAGAGACGTAATAAATCAAGTAATAAAACACTGATACTTAGCTTTCAGAGGTGATAGTCATAGTGCAATGCTGTCATTTGAGGTATCGTTTGTTGAAATTTCATTATGCAAGCAAATGTTGTCAATTCAGAAGTTCAATATGTAAATGTTTATTCACTGTCATATATTAACTTCTGTAGTTTTGAAGGTATTGAAATATTTTTGTGCCATTCGATGCACCTCATTTATCTCAGATCGTCGGTGTATTCAGATTTGCTTTAGTACCTGACATGTATTACTCTAGACTCTCAAAGAGCTATAAGAAGCCATTTTTCTCTTTGTGTCAAAGCTGGCCATTGCTGGGAGCATAGCCAGCTCTCTTAAGCGATCGATGCTTCGTCCA
The DNA here is from genome assembly GCF_021461385.2 of Schistocerca piceifrons. Classification (NCBI taxonomy): domain Eukaryota; kingdom Metazoa; phylum Arthropoda; class Insecta; order Orthoptera; family Acrididae; genus Schistocerca; species Schistocerca piceifrons. Next base: position 339,327,745 of record NC_060144.1, read on the forward strand.
AATTTTCCTTACCAGGATTTTCCCACATCAGGCCCTTTGCTGACACACCTGGTTGACTGCAAATGGTCAACTAGCTGGGCTGACCACTGCATGCTGTGCCCTGGGCCTTCTGACGTTCAGCCGTGCAACAAATTCATTTCTCCTCAATACTAGACTTAGGTGGATGAATAACTCGCCCACATACTCGTAACACTCGCAACGTTACAGCATCATTTATGAGTATGTACAGGGTTGGAGCAGCTACAAGGGAAGAGGAGTACATGTGGAGTGCACATGTGGGTTTTTTAGGTTAGAGAATTCCCTCCCTAGGCCCGACAAGACGCCTCCTGAGACGCGACAAGGTAGCAGTAGGCAAAACGCAACAGGGAATGACAATATTAATGTGGTAATAGTGAACTGCAGGAGCATCTGTAGAAAGGTCCAAGAACTGCTCTCATTAATAAACGGTCACAATGACCACATAGTACTAGGGACGGAAAGTTGGTTGAAACCAGATTTAAACAGTAATGAAATTCTAAACTCAGACTGGAATGTATACTGCAGAGACAGGCTGGACAGTGAAGGGGTGGCGTGTTTATAGCGCTAAAATGTGCAATAGCATCGAAGGAAATTGACGGCAATCCGAAATGTGAAATAATTTGGGTGAAGGTCACGGTTAAAGCAGGCTCAAACATGGTAATTGGATGTCTCTATAGACTCCCTGGCTCAGAAGCTGTTGTAGCAGAACAGCTGAAGGAAAATTTGGAAAATATCTCGAGTAGATTTCCCGACCATGTAATAGTTTTGGGTGGAGATTTTATTTACGAGATATAGACTGGGAGACTCAAACGTTTATAACGGATGGCAGGGACAAAGAATCCAGTGAAATTTTTTTATGTGCGTTATCTGAAAACTACCTTGAGCAGTTAAACAGAGAACCGACTCGTGGCGATAAGTATTAGACATTCTGGTGACAAACAGACCCGAACTATTTGAAACAGTTAACACAGAACAGGGAATCAGCGATCATAAAGCGGTTACAGCATCGGTGATTTCAGCCGTAAATAGAAATATTAAAAACGTAGGAAGATTTTTCTGTTTAGCAAAAGTGACAAAAAGCAGATTTCAGAGTACTTGACGGCTCAACACAAAATTTTCATCTTACGTATAGATAGTGTTGAGGATCAGTGGAAACCATAGTACAATATGCATCACATGAGTGTGTGCCAAGCCAGATCGTAAGAGATGGAAAAGAGCCACCGTGGTACAACAAACGAGTTAGAAAACTGCTACGGAAGCAAAAGGAACTTCACAGCAAACATAAACATAGACAAAGCCTTGCAAACAAACCAAAATTACACGAAGCGAGGTGTAGTGTCAGGAGGGCTATGCGAGAGGCGTTCAACGAATTCGAAAGTGAAGTTCTGTGTACTGACTTGGCAGCCAGATCGTAAGAGATGGAAAAGAGCCACCGTGGTACAACAAACGAGTTAGAAAACTGCTACGGAAGCAAAAGGAACTTCACAGCAAACATAAACATAGACAAAGCCTTGCAAACAAACCAAAATTACACGAAGCGAGGTGTAGTGTCAGGAGGGCTATGCGAGAGGCGTTCAACGAATTCGAAAGTGAAGTTCTGTGTACTGACTTGGCAGAAAATCCTAAGAAATTTTGATCTTATGTCAAAGCGGTAGGTGGATCAAAACAAAATGTCCAGATACTCTGCGACCAAAATGGTAATGAAACAGAGGATGAAAGACTAAAGGCTGAAATACTAAATGCCATTTTCCAAAGCTGTTTCACAGAGGAAGACAGCACTGTAGTTCCTTCTCTAGATTGTCGCACAGATGACAAAATTGTATATATCGAAATAGATGACAGAGGGATAGAAAAACAATTAAAATCGTTCAAAAGAGGAAAGACCGCTGGACGTGATGGGATATCAGTTCGATTTTACACAAAGTACGCTAAGGAACTTGCCCCCCTTCTTGCAGCCGTGTACCGTAGGTCTCTAGAAGAGCGTAGCGCACAGGTCATCCCCGTTTTCAAGAAGGGACGTCGAACAGATGTGCAGAACTATAGATCTATATCTCTAGCGTCTATCAGTTGTAGAATTTTGGACCGCGTATTTTGTTCGAGTATAATGACTTTTCCGGAGACTAAATATCTACTCTGTAGGAATCAGCATGGGTTTAGAGAAAGACGATCGTGTGAAACCCAGCTCGCGCTATTCGTCCACGAGACTCAGAGGGCCATAGACGCTGATTCCCAGGTAGATGCCGTGTTTCTTGACTTCCGCAAGGCGTTTGATACAGTTTCCCACAGTCGTTTAATGAACAAAGTAAGAGCATATGGACTATCAGACCAACTGTGTGATTGGATTGAAGAGTTCCTAGATAACAGAACGCAGCATGTCATTCTCAATGGAGAGAAGTCTTCCGAAGTAAGAGCGATTTCAGGTGTGCCGCGGGGGTGTGTCTTAGGACCGTTGCTATTCACAATATATATAAATGACGTTGTGGATAACATCGGAAGTTCACTGAGGCTTTTTGCGGATGATGCGCGAGGTTGTAACAATGGAAAATTGTACTGAAATGCAGGAGGATCTGCAACAAATGGACGCATGGTGCAGGGAATGGCAGTTGAATCTCAATGTGGACAAGTGTAATGCGCTGCGGATACATAGAAAGAAGGATCCTTTATCATTTAGCTACAATATAGATGGTCAGCAACTGGAAGCAGTTAATTCCATAAATTATCTGGGAGTAGGCATTAGTAGTGATTTAAAATGATATGGCCATATAAAAGTAATCGTCGGTAAAGCAGATGCCAGACTGAGATTCGTTGGAAGAATCCTAAGGAAATGCAGTCCGAAAACAAAGGAAGTAGGTTACAGAACAATTGTTCGCCCACTGCTTGAATACTGCTCACCGGTGTGGGATCCGTACCAGACAGGGTTGACAGAAGAGAGAGAAAATCCAACGGAGAGCAGCGCGCTTCGTTACAGGATAATTTAGTAATCGCGAAAGCGTTAGGGAGATGACAGATAAACTCCAGTGGAAGACTCTGCAAGACAGACGCTCAGTAGCGCGGTACGGGCTTTTGTTGAAGTTTCGAGAACATAGCTTCACCGAGGAGTCAAGTATTGTAGTGCTCCCTCCTACCTACATCTCGCGAAGAGACAATGAGGATAAAATCAGAGAGATTAGAGGTCACACAGAGGCATACCGACAATCTTTCATTCCACGAACAATACGAGACTGGAATAGAAGGGAGAACCGATAGAGGTACTCAAGATACCCTCCGCCACACACCGTGAGGTGGCTTGCGGAGTATGGATGTAGATGTAGAGTTGTAGTTTTTGTGTCAAATAGAACAGTCACCAGAGTGCATTTCTTAGTGTTTAGTGCTGTTACCAGAGCATTTGAGTTTAAAACTGGTGTGATTAGCTTCGTGTGTTGAGTGGTCACTGGACAACGCGGAGATGCTGTGTACTTGTGTGAGACGGTATTATTAGCACCTGAAGGAGTTTGCAAGGGACCTTACTGTGGTATCTATTTGTCTGGCTGGTCGAAACGTGCAATATCCATATATTTGAGGCTTTCGCATCTGATAACAGCCGAATGTAAGACTGCACGTCAATTCTAGGGCACATATACTCGTCGTCGTGGTTCCAATTGATCACATCCGCCAGCCGGAGTGGCCTAGCGGTTCTAGGCGCTACAGTCTGGAACCGCGCGACCACTACGGTCGCAGGTTCGAATCCTACCTCGGGCATGGATGTGTGTGATGTCCTCAAGTTAGTTGGGTTTAAGTAGTTCTAAGTTCTAGGGGACTGATGACCTCAGCAGTTTAAGTCCCATAGTGCTCAGAGCCGTTTGAACCATTTGATCACATCCGACCACCATCAGGGAGGATCACTAAATTGAGCACCAAGCACATCAAAGCCCCTTATCTTCTGCACCTGCCACATGAGAGCAAGTAATGGACTGTCTGCAACATTCTGTATCCTCCCGCACCATGCTAGCAATGAACGGCCTAGGTTGCCACTAACGCCAGAATGTTGCCCTGACTGGGTAGCAAGCACCCCTGACGAATGGTGTCGCATCTTGTTCAGCGGTGAGTCGTTGTTCTGCAATAACCCAGGTGACCATCGTTGGAGCGTATGGCAGGACCAGGGAAGAGGCCCCTTTCTTCCAATGTTTACGAGAGACACAGCGAATTTACTCGTGGCGTAAGACTTCATGTCACCGTTGGTAGTGACTGAGAAAACTCTGACTCTGTGTTTAAGGATAATGAATATCAAAAGCCCAGAAACCATAACCAGAACAGACATATTGTCTCACTCCCCTAGTGAATTTTGCGTTTTCTAGTAAAATAAAGTGCTATAAATAATGAGAAAACGTAATCCAGACGCACGAAAGAAATGAAATCTATGAGCTATAGAAAACGTAAATAGAATATGGGTTGGTTGCTGCAAGCAGGTATCTTCAGACATACTCCATATCATTTTGAGCCGTATTATGTTAACTGGAATGACTTTTAGATACCAGCAAATAGCTGCCAACTAATCCACATAAATACCTGTCGACGAATCTGGATAAATGCAGAAAAAGTGAATAACCATCATGAATAGGTCACAGTGCAAGCTCCAGTGGTATACTATCCAATAACAGTCAACATGGAACATCGTGACTCATGACCCAGCTATGAGAAAGACGACATGGGCACCGTGAAGCACCCTCGACCCAGCTCAAAGCTTAACGATTGCATGGGACCAGAGTAGTTTCCGAGCGCTCAGTTGCAAGTGTTGAAATGAATAAAACCTATCACGTCCGCATCAGGGAACTTATATCCAAGACATGTGTTGCTGAATGAAGGTCTGAAACACTTTTCTATGCCTATCACAACTTCTCATCTGGGTTCAAAACCTTTTCCATCCATCACTTTATTCACACTGAGATGACAAAATTCGTGGGATAGCGATGTGGACGTATACAGATAGTGGCAGTATTGCGTACACAATGTATAAAAGGCAGTTCATTGACGGAGCTGTCATTTATACTCAGCTGATTCACAAGAAAAGGTTTCCGACGTGATTATGACCACACGACTGGATTCAAGAGCTTTTGAATGCGGAATGATAGTTGGAGGTAGACGAGTGGGACATTCCGTTTCGGAAATTGTTAGGGAATTCCATAGAACGAGATGCACAGCGTCAAGAGTGTACCAAGAATAACAAATTTCAGGTATTACCTCTCGCCACGGACAACGCTGTGGCCGACGGCCACTCTCATAACGATCGTGATCAGCGGTGTTTGCGTAGAGCTGTCAGTGCTGGCAAACATGCGACACTACTTGAAATAACCGCAGAAATCAATATGGGACGTGTGAGAAAAGTTTCCATTAGGACAGTGACGCGACATTTGGTTATAAAGGGCTATGGCAGCAGATGACCGATGCGCGCGCCCCTGCTAACAGCAAGACATTGCCGGCAGCGCCTCTCCTGGGCTCGAGACCATATCGGATGGACCCTAGACGACTGGAAAACCGTGATCTTGTCAGATGAGTCCTGATTTTAGTTGTTAAGAGCAGGGTTCGAGTGTGGTGTAGACACCCTCAAAGCCTTGAGCCAAAGTTGTCAAGAAGACACTGAGTAAGCAGATGGTGGCTCCATAATGGTATAAGCTGCGTTTACACAGAACGGACAGGGTCCTCTGGCCCAACTGAACCGATCGTTGACAGAAAATTGTTGTGTTCAGTTACTTGTTCCGAAACAAGGATGGAAGTTTCTTGTCATCAGTCTTCAGACTGGTTTGACGTAGCCTACCACGAACTCCTCTCCTCTGTCAAACTTTTCGCCTCAGAATAGTAATTACAACCTACGTCCTCTGTTACTTGTTGGACGTATCCTAGTCACTGTCTTTCTCTACGGTTTTTACCCCAGTACCACTGAAGGCATTCGCTGATGTCTTAACAGAAATTCTTTCATCCTATACCTTCCTCTTGTCAGTGTTTTACACGTATTTCTTTTGTCACCGACTCTACGAAGAACCTCCTCATGCCTTGCCTTATCAGTCTGCCTAATTTTCAACACTGTTCTGTAGCAAGTCATCTCAGATGCCTCTATTCTATTCCGTTCCGGTTTTCCCAAAATCCATGTTTCACTACCATACAAACATATGCTCCAAACGTACAGTCTTCTCAAATTAAGACCTATGTTTTATTGTCGTTCACTTCTCTTTGGCAGGAATGCCATTTTTGCAGTTTCTAGTCTGCTTTTTGTAGTCTACTGGTTCCGTCCGTCGTGGGTTATTTTGCTACCTAAGTACCAGAATTCCATAACTCCGTCTACTTCATTTTAAGCTTCTCGCTGTTTTCATTTCTGCTACTTCTCATTATTTCCATTTTCTTCGATTAACGCTTAGTCTATGTTCTGTACTCGTTAGACTATTCATTCCATTCAGCAGATCGTGTAATTCTTCTGCACTTTCGTTGAAGATTGCATTGTCATCAATGAATCTTATCCTCGATATCCCTTCACCTTGAATTGTAATTTCACCCTTGAAACTCTCTTTTATTTCCATCATTGTTTCTTTGTTGTGCAGATTGAACAGTAGCAGCGAAATACTGCATGCCAGTTACACAACTTTTTAATCCGTGCACTCTTATTGTTCCTTCTTAATTCTTGAATTTGCCCTTCTTTCTCTGTACGTATTGTGTATTGCCCGTCTTTCCACATAACGTACCCCCATATTTCTCAGGATTTCGAACTGCTTGCACCGTTTGACATTTTCGGCTTTTTCCAGGTCGACAGATACCATGAATGTGTCTCGATTTTTCTTCGGACTTGCTTCCATTATCAGCCACAACGTCAGAACTCCCTCTCTAGTGCCTTTACCGTTCTTAAAGTCAAACAGATCGTCATCGAACAGATAATCAATTTATTTTCATTCTTCTATATATTATTCTTGTCAGCAACTTAGATGCATGAGTTGTTAAGCTGATTGTGTGAAAATTTTCCTCCTGGAAGGCTTCGAAATTATGTGGATGATAATTTTCCGAAGGTCTGAATATCGCCAATCTAATACATTCTACAAACAACCGTGAATACTCAATTTGTTTCCACTTCCACCATTGATTTTAGAAATTCCGAAGGAATGTTATCTATCCGTTCTGCCTTAATTTGCAGTAGAGTTTTGGAGCATATACTGTATTCGAACATTATGAATCACCTCGAAGGGAACGATCCATTGATACGTAATCAGCATGGTTTCAGAAAACATAGTTCTTGTGCAACGCAGCTAGCTCTTTATTCGCACGAAGTAATGGCTGCTATCGACAGGGAATCTCAAGTTGATTCCGTATTTCTAGATTTCCGGTCCTCACAAGCGACTTCTACTCAAGCTGCGGGCCTGTGGGGTATCGTCTCAGTTGCGCGACTGGATTCGTGATTTCCTGTCAGGAAGGTCGCAGTTCGTAGTAATAGACGGCAAATCATCGAGTAAAACTGAAGTGATATCAGGTTTTCCCCAGGGAAGCGTCCTAGGACCTCTGCTGTTTCTGATCTATATAAATGACCTGGGTGACAAGCTGAGCAGTTGTTTTAGGTTGTTCGCAGATGATGCTGTAATTTACCGTCTAGTAAGGTCATCCAAAGACCAGTATCAGTTGCAAAGCGGTTTAGAAAAGATTGCTGTGTGGTGTGGCAGGTGACAGTTGACGCTAAATAACGAAAAGTGTGAGGTTATCCACATGAGTGCCAAAAGAAATCCGTTGGAATTCGATTTCTCGATAAATAGTACAATTCTCAAGGCTAACTAAGTACCTGGGTGCTAAAGTTACGAACAACTTCAGTTGGAAAGACCACATAGATAATATTGTGGGGAAGGCGAGCCAAAGGTTGCGTTTTATTGGCAGGACACTTAGAAGATGCAACAAGTCCACTAAAGAGACAGCTTACACTACACTCGTTCGTCCTCTGTTAGAATACTGCTGCGCGGTGTGGGATCCTTACCAGGTGGGATTGACGGAGGACATCGAAAGGGTGCAAAAAAGGGCAGCTCGTTTTGTATTATCACGTGATAGGGGAGAGAGTGTAGCAGATATGATACGCGAGTTGGGATGGAAGCCATTAAAGCAAAGCCGTTTTTCCTTGCGGCGAGATCTATATACGAAATTTCAGTCACCAACTTTCTCTTCCGAATGCGAAAATATTTTGTTGAGCCCAACCTACATAGGTAGGAATGATCATTAAAATAAAATAAGAGAAATCAGAGCTCGAACAGAAAGGTTTAGGAGTTCGCTTTTCCCGCGCGCTGTTCGGGAGTGGAATGGTAGGGAGATAGTGTGATTGTGGTTCGATGAACCCTCTGCCAAGCACTTAAATGTGAAATGCAGAGTAATCATGTAGATTTAGATGTAGATGTAGATGTAATTGACTTTCAGTTAAAGCCCTTCTAAGTTCTAATGCTAATACTGGATACACTACTTCTTCCCTATTGACTCGTGTTTCTTCTTCTACTTCGTCGCCGGCCGGGGTGGCCGAGCGGTTCTAGGCGCTACAGTCAGGAACCGCGATACTGCTACGGTCGCAGGTTCGAATCTTGCCTCGGCATGGATGTGTGTGATGTCTTTAGGTTAGTTAGGTTTAAGTAGTTCTAAGTTCTAGGGGGCTGATGACCTCAGCAGTTAAGTCCCATAGTGCTCGGAGCCATTTGAACCATTTCTATTACGTCATCCAATAAGTCCTCTTCCTCATAGTGTACTTTCTCCACATATTCGCTCGTTCCTCTGCACTTAGCAGTGGAATTTCCATTCCACTCTAAATGTTAATGGCGTTGGTTTTACTTTCACCGAAGGTTCTTTTGACTTTTCCGTGTGCTGGGTCAGTGCTACCGGCTGTCATTTCTTTTTCGATACCTTCACATCTTTCATGCACTATTTCCCCTTAAGTTCCTCGTATTTATTCAATTCTTCAGTAACTTTTGTGTCTACATTCTTAAAATTTCCGGAACATTTTCGTACTTCCCTCTTTCTTTGATCAGCTGAATTAAGCCTTCCGTTGCCGATGACTTCTTCGCAGATATTTCCATTGTACCTACATTTTTCTCTCTAAATTTGGGATTGCCCATTTTAGAGACATCCATTCCTTTTCAGCGGAACACCTACTGAGCTATTCATTAGCGCTGTCTCTACATCCTAAGAGAACTTCAAGCATATCTCTTCATCCCTTAGTACTTCCGTATCCCGCTTCATTACGTATTGATTCTCCCTGCCTAATCTCTTCATCTCTACCAAATTGTGATCTGAGTCTATATTTGCTCCTGGGCACACCTTATATCCAGTATCTCATTTCGAAATCTCTGCCTGATCATGATGTAATGCAGCTGAAATCTTACCGTATCTCCCGGCCTTTTCCATGTATATCTTCTTTTCTTGTGAATCTTGATAAGAGTATTCGCTATCACTATCTGAAATGTATTGCAGAACTCAGTCTGTCCCCTCTTTCTTTCCTCTTACCAAGACCATTCTCTTGCTTAATGCTTTCTTTCACTCCTCCTACAATCGTATTCCAGTTCCGAGTGACATCATCTCCCTTTAGGTACTGAATCACCCCTTCAATATCCTCATGTACTTTCTCTCTCGCTCTCCATCTTCAGCTTGTCACGTCGACCTGTATACTGTTGATGTCGGTGGTGGTTAGCTGTCGATTAGGACGAGAACAACCCTATCACTGAACTGTAACTCACTCCCTGCCCTACCTTTCCTATTCATAACGAATCCTACTCCCGTTATACCGCTCTCTGCTGCTGTGGGTATTACACCATACTCGTAAGAGCAGATATCGCGTCTTCACTCCACTGCCACCCACTATGTCTAGATTGAGCCTTAGCATTGCCCTTTATCGAATTTCTAGCTTCCCTTCTGACATTCCAAGCACCGACATTTAGAACGTTATCCTTTCGTTGGCGATTTAGTCTTTTTCTCTTGGTCTCCTCCGCCTTGGCAGTCCCCTCCTGGAGATATGAATGGGTGTTAATGGTGTTAGTCCTGAATATTTTGCTACTGAAGAGATCACCATGACCCTTCTTTCTTTTTCAGACGACACGCCCTGTGAATAAACGTAATGTTTCTGTAATGCAGTGGTTTCCATTATTTTCTGCATCCTCATCCAGTTGATCATTGCTAAATCATCCGCATTTTAGGAGCAGTTTTCCATCCCAAGTGCAAGAGATTACCGTGAACCTCTGTCCGCTCCTCCACCCTCTCTGACAAGGCCGTTGGCAGAATGAAGGTTACTTCTTATGCCCGAAGTCTTCGGCTGCCATAGCCATAGAAGTCGTATGGATGACAATGAGCCCATGTCACCGGGCTCTGATTGCTCGCTGTTGGTTTGAGGAACATTCTCGGCAATTCTATCAAATTATTTGGTCACCCAGATCGGCCGACAAGAATCCCATTGAATATTTATGAGACAGAATGAAGAGGTCACAAAATCCTGCCCCGGAAACACTTTTGCAATTCTGACTAGCTACAGAGGCAGCATGGCTCATTATTTCTGCAGGTGACTTCCAACGACTTGAGATCATGTAGCGGCGAGTTGCTGCACTACTTGACTTTCGTTACCTCAGTGTATATGTGAGAAACGATGAAGGTGAGGCGCTAAATATGGCGACTAAGGTGGATATTCCAGCAAACTGTACTGTAATTTTGTTAGAAGTTTTCTTTTTTTTCCTCTTGAAATCTGGTCTATTTTTTCCCTTTTGAAATCCACTTTTCGCATGTTTAATCTTCTAGTAAGTCCATGAACTGAGGATTATTTCACAAATAATGGTGTTACCGTTTACAAGGTTATCAAGAAGATTAATCCTTTTTGAACTGCAGAAAAGAAAAACCTGGTCTTTCCGGCTGACGTAAGAAATTTCGTTCTTTCGTTACTCGTACAAGAGCACAAGCATTCACCTATTGCTTTGTTCCTTAGTTATGACTAAGAATGATAAAACCCACGTCCCAATCTCAGTTTCCTTTTGGTAATCCTTCAACAACTGTATTGCACATTTCGCAGAGAGCTCTTTCATAGTTCTTTATTAATGAAAATTCAGTGTACTACTTATTTTGATGAAGCTATTGCGTCAGGTACATCATATACATGTAACAGGATTTCGGGAATACCGTATTGTAGAATTTCTCCAAGTTACTTTTTTCTTGTGGTTATTTTTGGGCTATCTGTCATAAATATCACCTCGAGAACGATGGCATTTGGATTCAAAGCTAGATTTATTAACTAGCTTAAATAAAGCGACAGCTACGGTCGCAGGTTCGAATCCTGCCTCGGGCATGGATGTGTGTGATGTCCTTAGGTTAGTTAGGTTTAATTAGTTCTAAGTTCTAGGCGACTGATGACCTCAGAAGTTAAGTCGCATAGTGCTCAGAGCCAGCCAATAAAGTGAGAAACCGGCCAAAATTAAAAATCGTATCGGATGGTATTCCTGTTCAGTTGTGTGACAAAAACTCTCAGCATTACTATTTAAAAAAGCAATAGAATGAAAACTGTTGCACAAGCCAAGCTGGCACTCGACATTATTACGCAACATACACACTGATAAGCCGAAACAGTACGACCACTGCTCACCTCGACGGTGGAAACCGCGTGATGACCTTGATGGCACGTGAAACGGTAATTAAAGCAATTAAGCAGAGCAGACACGAATGGAGCACCACCCTAGCGAAGACACAGGCCGTAATTGGTGAAATCCGTTGAGATAAGCGACTTTGACGAAGAGCAGATAATTATTACGCAGAACCTGGGAACGAGTATATCGAAAATCACGAAGCTGGTCGATGTTCTCGTGCTACGGTCGTGAGCGTCTACGGAAGGACGTACAAGAAGGGTGAAACTACAACCACGAGCTAAAAGGTTGGGTGCCCACGACTCTTCACAGAACGTTGTGTTTGGAGGCTTGTCAGCCCTGTAAAGCAGGACTGATGGTGAACTGTGGTATCACTACCCGAAGAGTACAATGCTAGTGCACACACAAGTGTTTCGAAGCACATCTTTCCGTACATAGTTGAACACGGAGCTCCACAGTAGACCGCGGGACCATCGGTACTCGACCGTCGATCAGTGGAAACATGTCGGCTTTTCAGGTGAATCACGTTTTTGTTACATTGTGTGGCTGGTCGTCTCCACAAACTCCGTCATCGAGATGAACGTTGGTTCAGAAAGTGCAGCGCGCCACGGACGCAGGTTGGTGAAAACTATGGGGGACATTCTCCTGCGTTTGCATGAGATCTGTTGTAGTAACGGAAGCCACGCTGGAAACTGCCAGCCACGTGCACCACTTCATCCATGATGTCTTCCCCGACGGCGTTGTCATCTTTCAGCAGTATAACTGTCCGTGTCTCGGAGCCATAACCGTGCTACTGTGGTTTTTGAGGCATTATAGTGAATTTAGGTTGTCTTGGCGACCAAATTCGCCTGATGTAAGACCTATGGAGCATATCTGGGTCGCTATTGGGCGCCCTCGCCGCGTGCGCAAATCAAATTCACGCCAATTAAATGGTCTGCGCGTAGACATCTAATGCCACTTACCTCCACAAATCTACCAACAAACTGTCGGATACCTGATGCGCAAAATCAGTGATGTATTTTGTTCCAAAGACGAACAAACAAGCTATTAAGCAGGTGGTCATAATGTTTGGCTCATCAGTGTTCCACAAAAACACGTAACTGTCTAGTTTTGTCGTAAACGTACAAGGGAAGCTTTGGTTCTAGCCCTTTGTGGACCTGTCTGTTCTCCACTATTCATTATACTCAAATTATCAGGCGAAACCCGCCATGTTGTCAACCACCTAGAGTGCGTTTGATAAACCAGTTACACCATGACATATCGCGGATGTTGCCATTAACGACCCATCCAAAGTTATCCACTACCGGAAACAGTGGAACGAAGATGGTGCCGAACAGTTCGTCGCTACTCGTTTCCATCAGTACTTTAGCGAATAACTTGGAAGTGGTACCGAAAAGTTTGCCTACTTCCGTAGACAGCACTGATCGTGTAAGAGAGTTTCAGAATCAGCTTCACAATTCGAATCAACGAGAGCTGCAAATATGAGTGGTTTAGAAGTAGATAACCTAGGTGTAACGAAGCAACTTAAATCACTCAACGTATGCAATTCTTCTGGGACAGATTCTCGACCAGTTTGGTTTTTTCAGAGTGTGCTAATGAAATAACTCCATTTCTAACATATTATACAACCGCTCGTTCGATAAAATATCGTACCTAAGGACTGGAAAGCTGCACGTGTCATATCAGTATACAAGAAGGGGAATAGAAGTAATTTCATGAACTGTAGAGCTGCTGACACTGACATTGTAGGATTTTGGACATATACTGTGCTCGGTAATTATGGACCACGACGAAAGCGATCTATTGACACATAGAGAGCACGTATTCCTAAAATATCTCCTAATGAAATACAGCTGGCTCTTTATTCACATGGTTTCTAGTTGAGTCCATATCTCTATATTTCCAGAAGGTTTCTAGCACCGTTCCTCACAAGCGTCTTCTAATCAAATTGCTTGCCATGAATTCCCGTAACTATGGACCTTAAGCACAACTATGATCCTAATTTGTTATGAAGACGCCACACAGTCCCGTTTAGTAACAGCCGAGAGCTATCATCACTCACGAAATACTGAGATGGTTTGTCATCTGCTGGCAGGGTAAGAAACTGCAAAGTAGAGCATGGTAAAGCATCGCAATAGTTATAGTGTAAACGTGAAGAGGCTTGTTTTCAGCTTGGTCTTCCGACTTTCCTTCGTGCTAAGAGCAAGGTAAGATTTATGTGATTCGAATTTCTTTATCTGTCTTTAATATATTTAGGATATATTATCTTTTACTTTGGTGCATATCTGCCGACGTTATATGTGAGAAATGTGCAATAAAAATAAAATGTGTGGCATTGAACACATCTATGATCTACTTTCCAGGATCGACCGTAAGTTTGTTCCGTGTTCTCGACTGTAAAAACAGATTTTTTGGCACGTAATTAATAGAATGAAGACAAATTAAGAGTGATAAAGCATTTTTGGCTTTTTTAGTATCTTATAGGCAGCAATGAGTAATCTATGGGATCGAGGAGGAAGATTAGGGGTCGCCCATACACATCTTATTCTGAAGCTGTGATGCATCAGTGTTTGGAAGATATCAACCCAAAAAGAGTATCCTCTCCCAAGGCTGCAGTTGTCTATGTAATTCCAGGTAGTTCTATAATTCTTAAAGTATGGGCTGCACGGGAAAACAAGTGGTACAACCTGGACGAAACTGTGTATTTACTTCACAAGAGAAGGAATAATTTCTGCAGCATACTATCAAATTGAGCGATTTCGGATTCCCTATTTCCACATTCGCTGCATAGTAAAACTGTATCTGGATGCACGTGGCCGTTAAGAAATAAGGAAAATGAGTGGATAAATCATTTCTTCAGAGACAACACTGAGAATTAACTGGGAGGTATCGCTCCTGAAAATATTTAGAGCTGTGATGAGACAAAGCTGGTTGATGATCCGGGAAAGAAGAGGGTCTTAACCAAATGGGGTTGGAAATATCCCGAAGTCATAATGAATCCAAGCAAAGCGTCGGTCTCTGTCATGATGTGTGGGATTGCGGCTGGCGAGATCTTACCACCATATGTCAATTATGAGACAGAGAAAATGTGGGATACCTGGAAGGAAGGTGGCCCCCTAGGAGTCAGATATAACCGCACGAAAAGCAGTTGGTTCGACAGAACCAGTTTTGAAGACTGATTCATGATTTTGCTCTTACCTAAGCTGAAGAAGAAAGAAGGAGGTCATTATAGGGAACGACCGAAGCAGTCGCATTAGCCGAAGGGCTATTAAGAAGTGTGAAGACAATCATGCTTCACTCATTGCCTTACCTTCAAACGCATCACATCTGACCCGTCCTCTGGGCTTGTTGTATTTTCGTCCTACGAAACTTTTTCGGCGTCGTATGCTAGATGAATACAGAAGAACATTTTGAGGAAGAAAATACCCGATAATCCCAAAAGACATTTTCCCATCGTTGTTAAAGAAGTTCGTGGATAGTCTGGTTGCCAATAGACCTTCTAATCTGAAAGCTCGATTCATGAAATCAGGATTGTACTCTGTCAACAGAAATGAAATTTTAAATATGTTACCGAATAATGAACCCGATATCTCATTACCATTAGTGAGCGCTTCCTTCCTATATCATCTTGAATCAGTGAGGTACATGAAACTCTTACAAACTCTGATCGTCCTGGCACTATGAGAAGACGAAGACAGTCAATGTCAAGCCAGGGAAGAGTTATGTGCCGCAGGTGGTGTTGGTCATTCAGCCAACAATGGCCAAGAAGGTTTACCTGGACCTTCAGGAATTTCAAAGAAGCAAAAGAGATTTACGGTATGTGTATATGACGTACATAATTCTCCTTTATTTTTATTATTTGCATTAAGGCAATGAGATTCATATTACGTTGTAATTTTCAGATTCTCAAGATGACGGTGACCACTAGTAGTGATGAGAATACAGCATCATTTGCATCAGATAACGATGATACCTTTGACTTGAGCACGTGAGAAGAAAGTGACTACGGATTAATGAAATTTGTTGATGGGACAGTAGTGTATGTGCCCCAAGTGTGTGATAATGTCATAGTTCAGTATAAGGGGGAATACTGGCGTGGTGTTGTACTGAATGTGCACAAATCAGGCATCAGAGTCAGCTATATGGACAGAAGTGGGAATTTTTGGAAATGGCCAACTGTAAGGGACATTTTAACGTTCAAAACGTTAGATGTTGTATGTAAAATTAGTGTGTCAATGAAGGTCTCTTCGAAAAGGGATTTATACAGTATCCCAGAGCTAAGAGACAGATTGGGTATAAAATAGTAGATTATTTACTCCTTATAACTTTGTACAAGCTGTGCTTAGAGACTTGGGAAAGTTTTTTCTTTGTACTGCGACCTTTTTTTTTTATTAAAATTCTTTCTACATCCTCATGAGCGTATAAAAATCATAGTGGTCTATAGTTGGGCACTTGCCCAACAATGTGTCACATTTTTGTACAATGTTTCACCAACACATAGCCTACTATCTGTACAAAAATTTTGATTCCGGGAATTGTGCAATAAGGTTATGCAATAACACGTGTCAAAAGTGGTAGCCTATATAGCTGTAGGCAATTACGTGTCTACGGATTTTCGTCCCAGTTGTGCAAATGTATTCGTGATTTCTTGTCAGAAAGGTCTCACAACCTGTTAACCTCAAGAAGTTTCATTTAATGTAATGGTGACACATCACTTTCTCTACTCCTCAACTACCACAAAGGAACAGACAATTGAGAAGACTTGTCGCATCAACTCAAGACACACAATATTTGTTAACAATTGCTCGCACAATTGCTATTTCAGGCAGTACACAGCATCCGCTACGCATCTTCAGCGAAATGTGGGACATGGAATCACTCTCAACACAAGTCCACAAATCAAATAGCCTGATTGCATCGTATCTTACACCTCAATTTCATTATTCCTCTCCACCTGTAAAGCGCTAGAAATGATCGTTGCAAGATGACTGGAATAATCGTTAGAACATAATCAGTTACCTCCTGGCACCCAGCACGGGCCAATAAAAAGAAAATGAAGCTATTGACCATTATCCAATAAACTAACCACAGTCGTATGGCGTGTCTTCATCATCTCGGTTACCTTCAGTATCTCAGCTGCATGTGATAGCGTACAAACTGCTTGCCTAACATGTAAGGTACGCATCTTTAGAATTAGAAAACTCTCTGACAGATATCTACAGGCTGCTTCACACTCAATCGACATATATTTGCTTGAACAATTAGGCTGTTAGTTTTAAATGATAGTTAATCTTCACAAAGTTACTTAAAAACTTAGCATAAAGAGTTTGAATCAAAACAACTAACACCTTTGTCTTATTCGGAAACATTTAAAGGGGAACAATCTGTATCGATTGTACAATAACCGCAAAGTCACCTCCAGGATGAAATTATCTCGCCAAACGGAACATTGCCCATAGATCACATCAGTACCTCGTAGCGACTAATTCACTCCCTATTTTCACCATCAAGGGAGTTCCATGCTACAACCTGTGAGTGGCAGCAGCTCACTCAAGCAAAACTGCACGTTTACCAGCACTGGCCGAGACTAGTGGTCAATATTTACGCTATTTACCAGTCTTGACCAACCTTCGTGCCTTTACCACAGAATTTTGCAAACTTCACTTTCGGAGTTAAATTTCATTTGACCGTCCTGTATTTCTAAATAACGCTGGGTTTTTTGATATCTCTCCTGAAACTGTGTCTTGTTGAGTCAAAAAACTGTAACGTCCCTTTACTCATAACTATGACAACAGTGAATTGTGCGTTATTGTTTCTTACTGGAACACCGAACAAGGGAGAGCTCCATTCCGGAACGATAACAGCACTTTGGATAATGCAGAGGTTCTGAACGGGAAAGTGTGATAACTGCCGCTGGGCCTTCATGTCCTCGGCGTCCCCATTGCTGTTAGCGGTAAAAAACGGATGGAATATCGCCTTTGCTGTAACGCACATATTGGAGTTGTTATATCTGCTCTATGGAGGTATGAGAATACAATACTTGTTACTTGGTACGGACGGAGATCTGCATCCCAATTTCTCCCAAGACGAATGTGTACACTCAGACCCCGTTGCTGCGGCAGTATCTGCAGGGCCAAGCAACATTCCTTTTTCCTAACAGAGATGACGAACAGGAAATCTATTGCAGCGTCACTAAGCTTATAAACCCAGAAGCTTTCATCACTGAATTTCAAGAAGAAATCCTGCAACGTTCCTATATCTACGTGATCGTTATTGTAAGACGCACTTGGTATATAAATATGAGTAAACCTAAGATCTCCATTGTCGAAATATCGAATAATACTATCTTATCAAAGATATCTCAACAAATGGTAGGGGACTTTATTAGCCCATTTCAGGAATTTTATGGTCAACAACTGTAGTGAATCAAGGCCAGCGGGAAAAACGGAACAGAAGAAAACCGAAGAGCTTGATACGTGTTGCTACAGTAGAATTTTTAGAATTAGGCGGACTGATAAAATACGGGACGAGGAGGTTCTCCGCAGAATCGGAAAAGAAAGGAATATATGGAAAACACTGACAAGACAAATGGACAAGATGGTAGGGCGTGTGTTACGACATCAAGGAAATCTGGGTATTGCGTCCATGGTACTGGATGGAGCTGGAGGGGATGAGATTTGTAGGGAAGATAGAGATTTGAATACATCCAACAAATAATTGAGAAGGTAGGGTGCAAGTGCTACTCTGAAATGAAGAGGTCAGAGCAGGGTAGTAATTCGTGGCGCGCTGCATCAAACAGCTCAGAAGACTGATGACTGAAAAATGAGAGGTCCACTAACCGACACCTCACAGACTCTGCTTTACGACAGGGCGCATTGTCACGCTGATACAATCATCGTCTCCGAAGTGTACGCTGTACACAGTGCTGAGAAATGTGTTCGTATGTTTACACATTTATCGTTTTCTTAAGTGCAATGATGAGGCTGCACCCTAACCACGACAAACCACTCCCTAGTGTGACACCACCTCCTCTGTACTCCGCTGTTGGCACTACACATTCTACAGTCACTCGACAAACGCGAACACCATTCTTCCACTTATCAATGGTGTCAACTCTTCACACGACCTCAGACGTCAAGTGGCTTATGCGGAGCTGTTCGACCATTGTACCTCACCCAATTTAACTCCATACACACAGTCGTTGTGCTATCAGGACTTCTTGTACCACTTCAGTACTCGTGAGTCATTCATTCCGCTGATTTCATGCGAGTTTTTGTAAAAAACAGCTCGAAGGTCAGCGTCCATCATTACCTGGTCTTCGTTTATCTGTTGTTGTTCCTTCGCTTTTCCTCTTCACAGTCACATCACCAACCGTCGAATTGGACAGCTTTACAAGGGTTAAAATGTGCCTAATGGATTTCTCGCTCAGGTGACATCCAATGATTTATCTACGTTCGAATTCACTGAGCGCTCCTGACAGATCGGTTCAATTCTTACTGCTTGTTTAAATTTTTGTATAATTTAGAACATCACTCCCAACCTGCAGCATAGAGTCACGGTATCTAAATTTTTTTCTGCAAGCAGATTCTTTTTCCACAGTCTTATGCGATGTATTGCCCTTTTCCTGTGTTTGGGGTACAGGTCATACAGCCATATTCTAAACGAAATCCATCGTCTTTTTCACAGAAAGTCAAACAGTTCTACAAAAACAAATGATTAATCATAAGAAGCCTGGAGCCCATGCTCTAAAGCAGATATGTATCAGGAAAAACAAAAAATATTTCATTTTCATCTAAATCGTCAATACAGCACATGAAACTACATAGCTTTCCAGTTGGTGGTAGTGAGTATAAACATTAATACCACTAATCAATTGTGCACAGTGGATAAACCAAATATCTGTCTTTCATAAAACAAAAAAATATTTCTTAGTTTTGTGACTGAAATGTTACACTAATACTGAACCTCCTCATATTCTACAAAATATTATGCAATTTTATCTCTTGTTTCCTCGGTTTCGGAAAATATAGTTAACATCACATTGAATGATACAAGTCAGGTGAATCATAAGATGGCACAGTGGAGGATTACTCTCCATCGTTCCTAATCAAATTATCATCCAGATCCGGTCCTTTAAGTGAGATTTTTTCCCCTTTCTCACAGAATTATCTGGTATTCTATAAAAATGCCATTGAAGACTTGTTCTCATGGTTTCAACTACATAACTGCTCCGAGTAGGATCGACGTCACCTTATAAAATAACAAAGAACGAGATAAAGCCGTGCTTTCTAAAGAAGCAATCACAGAAGACACCTAATACAAGAAATTATTTTCCAGTTAATTCAACAAGAAGTATTTCCTTTACGTGTCTGATACAATGTCACGAAACCTTTCCACAAAGCGCGAAGATTTAGAAGGCTTCCTTTTAAGGAGCTTTACGTGGTTATAAATTGAGTGAATTACAGGAGAGCCGAGAAAGAAATTTTCTCGACAAAGAGAAAAATAAATAATCATAATATTGGGTTGCCGTGATGATGGGATTATCGCGTTGAGCAGATCTCTAAATATGTGATGAGGAGACTTAACGGGCGACGGAAATTCGGCTACAATCTACGACTATGTTATCAGTGTTCTTTGTCACGACGCAACGAGAACAGACAGACTCGTCAGAAATTAAAGAATGCCTCGATGTCACTTTAATAATCGCTGTTTCTAAAGAATTGATGCGAACATGATAGCAATGATCCGAATACTGATGGCACTGAGGACACTTTAGTTTATGCAGTCGTACAGAGAAGAAGACACACGGTATGTCAACGCTAGTAAATTGACAAGGCCAGGCATAAATTCTTTATTCGCAAGTAGTTGCTACGTTAGTTTGCAGCTGTCAAGGTGATCGAGTAAAATGAATAAGAAGGGATATCGGCTGTGAGTTTCTATTGGAAACAGTATTGTGTTCTATCAGTAATACTGTGACGTTTACCAAAAAGATAACGCCAGTTATATTGGGTAAGTTTCTTCACGAAGACTAACACTTAAGTTGTTAACAATACTATAGAGGGCACAAATGTGTAGCACCGACCAAAGATGTAGCCTCAAATTAATAAGGTTGAGCGATGTTTTTGGATTTCACCTTCAGCACTATTCTGGCGTTGTTTCCTGAAATATTAACTTTTTGTGTACGTTGCTATTTGTACAGTCTTCAGCTCTCACGTCTTTTGGGGCAGTTTGGACCAGATATTTTGCCGTTGTAGACTGCAGACTTTCATGTGTAGTGTTACAGTAACAAAGGCACAATAATACGACAGTCTAAGTACGACTGTATTTCAGTAATAATTATATTTCTCAACCTTCAGAAGTAATGGTTATTTAAGTACCTGTGAGCTGGCCAAGCGAAAGACTTATGAAAAATTCCAACAAGAAGCTTAAAAATGCCTTGTATAACGACAACATGGACACTCAGATGTCCTCAAGACGACTACTAGAAAAGAGCTAACATAGTTTAATCACGTGATCGATGAGGAGCCACTGGAATCGGTCGTTTGGAAGGCAAGTGTCATATTTATTGGACGAATTCTTAACTGGATAAAATTTCCATTCGTTGCACTGAATGGTTTCTTTCTTTAAATGAGCTAGCATTAATAAAACATGCCTACAACGAAGGTAAACCACCCGACGGTATCTGATTACAATATTAAAACTAAAAAACTCCGTCCTAACAGGCCTTGGAAGGCCCAACGGTACCGAGCAGCCGCCGTGTCATCCTCAGCCCACAGGCGTCACTGGATGCGGAGCTGGAGGGGTATGTGGTCAGCACACCGCTCTCCTTGCCGTATGTCAGTTTCCGAGACTGCAGCCGCTACTTCTCAATCAAATAGCTCCTCAGTTTGCCCCACAAGGGCTGAGTGCACCCCGTTTGCCAACAGCTCTCGGTAGACCGGATGTGACTACAATTTTATTGGGATATAAATCAGTATTACTGAAGGCGATGAAAGACAGATTCACTGGATGGGTACTTGAAAAGTACAGTGCATCTTTAAAGGCAATTACATGCAAGGAGCTGGTACATCTAATTGGAGAGTACTGCTCCAACGTTTAAAATCCTTTGCAAACAGACATTGAACTATCTGGAGACGCAGAGTTCAGATGTGACTTATTAGTATAGCCTATTCGAGAGTGTAGTAGAAATGCTGAGCAATTTAAATGGGGACTATTGGAAGAGAGTTTGTTCCGTCAAAAACCAGTTAGAGAAATACAGGGAACAGATGTTCGAGGAAGACAGTGACAATTTTACTACCACCAAGAAATATCTCGCCTAGGGATGTGCGAACAAGATAAGTGAGATTATGGTATGTACCGATGTAAAGGGTGTTTAGAAGTCTTAGAGGTAAACGTCTGGCGGTGATAGATCGCGCCTTGGGGAGTAACTTTTGTTACATACAAAATGTTCAGTAAGGTTTCTCGGTGACACCAGGCATCAGTTCTTTTTAATTCGCCGAATTAGATGGGCCTACTAACCAAGTGTGCTGCATCTGCATGCTACAGTCAATTGGAGTAACTTTGAACTACTTTATCCCATATTTTTAAAATACTGGACACAGAATGAGTTACATGTCACAATAGACATTGTATCATTTTGCATCTGTAGCTGCTCTGGGCAGCCTACCACTGACCCCACGTCACCGGAAAGCATTGCTAGTTTGTTGTCCTGAGTCAGCTGACTGGAGAGCCGAATGGCGCTCTGTTGACATCAGTAATGGGAGTTCGTTCTGTCTGTATCCGAGTGACGGACGTACAAGTGCACTTGTATTGCGTAGACTGGTATCCTGTCTATTCCATAATACACTCCTGGAAATTGAAATAAGAACACCGTGAATTCATTGTCCCAGGAAGGGGAAACTTTATTGACACATTCCTGGGGTCAGATACATCACATGATCACACTGACAGAACCACAGGCACATAGACACAGGCAACAGACCATGCACAATGTCGGCACTAGTACAGTGTATATCCACCTTTCGCAGCAATGCAGGCTGCTATTCTCCCATGGAGACGATCGTAGAGATGCTGGATGTAGTCCTGTGGAACGGCTGGCCATGCCATTTCCACCTGGCGCCTCAGTTGGACCAGCGTTCGTGCTGGACGTGCAGACCGCGTGAGACGACGCTTCATCCAGTCCCAAACATGCTCAATGGGGGACAGATCCGGAGATCTTGCTGGCCAGGGTAGTTGACTTACACCTTCTAGAGCACGTTGGGTGGCACGGGATACATGCGGACATGCATTGTCCTGTTGGAACTGCAAGTTCCCTTGCCGGTCTAGGAATGGTAGAACGATGGGTTCGATGACGGTTTGGATGTACCGTGCACTATTCAGTGTCCCCTCGACGATCACCAGTGGTGTACGGCCAGTGTAGGAGATCGCTCCCCACACCATGATGCCGGGTGTTGGCCCTGTGTGCCTCGGTCGTATGCAGTCCTGATTGTGGCGCTCACCTGCACGGCGCCAAACACGCATACGACCATCATTGGCACCAAGGCAGAAGCGACTCTCATCGCTGAAGACGACACGTCTCCATTCGTCCCTCCATTCACGCCTGTCGCGACACCACTGGAGGCGGGCTGCACGATGTTGGGGCGTGAGCGGAAGACGGCCTAACGGTGTGCGGGACCGTAGCCCAGCTTCATGGAGACAGTTGCGAATGGTCCTCGCCGATACCCCAGGAGCAACAGTGTCCCTAATTTGCTGGGAAGTGGCGGTGCGGTCCCCTACGGCACTGCGTAGGATCCTACGGTCTTGGCGTGCATCCGTGCGTCGCTGCGGTCCGGTCCCAGGTCGACGGGCACGTGCACCTTCCGCCGACCACTGGCGACAACATCGATGTACTGTGGAGACCTCACGCCCCACGTGTTGAGCAATTCGGCGGTACGTCCGCCCGGCCTCCCGCATGCCCACTATACGCCCTCGCTCAAAGTCCGTCAACTGCACATACGGTTCACGTCCACGCTGTCGCGGCATGCTACCAGTGTTAAAGACTGCGATGGAGCTCCGTATGCCACGGCAAACTGGCTGACACTGACGGCGGCGGTGTACAAATGCTGCGCAGCTAGCGCCATTCGACGGCCAACACCGCGGTTCCTGGTGTGTCCGCTGTGCCGTGCGTGTGATCATTGCTTGTACAGCCCTCTCGCAGTGTCCGGAGCAAGTATGGTGGGTCTGACACACCGGTGTCAATGTGTTCTTTTTTTCCATTTCCAGGAGTGTATATTCGCCACGACACACAGGTCGAGTCGCAAGCTTCATTGTGTGGTAGGCCATCAGTTACAACCTGCAGTCAGATTTGACATTTCTGAAAGATAATGTATCCAGTTCCCACTATATTTCAAAGGTTGTTATTCCCATGGTTCTGCCGTATTTTCGACAGGTATGTGATGCACTTTTTCAGCAGAAAATGTATGTACAAATACTGCTGCTGAGACGCTGTGTGTTCTTCGTGGCGTCAAACAACTGCTCTGCGCAGCGAGATCAACAGATCTCTCGTCAACTGAACACATATGGCACACGATGAACTTGTTCGTTCTCCAGGGTCTGCAGTAACCATTGCGGAACTGCAACAACAGAAGAAAGATACTTTATGCAGTCTATCGCCGGACGCCATTCGGCTCCTTCATGTTCGTTTGCATGCGGGAGTACACGCCTGCATGGCTGCCGGAGGGTGAACTGGTGCGAATGTCCTGGCACCCTTCACTCTAACGTGTGTTTCATTTGGTCTGAATCTGCTATCGTACCTCTACGATGATGAACTATCTGTCACCTAACTTAGCAATAAAGTGACGTTGTCCATGAGGCTGCCGCATTTTTTCCGGCGGTGTATGAACATGATTTGACAGAGAACCGGTAAGCTGTGACGGACACCCAATGTCATTAAGATGCACTAACTTAATTGTATAATAGGCTGTCAGTACAGCTCAAAATTGCACGAAACTTAATTTGATTCATAAGAGAGATCGTAATTCTAACGTTGGGCTTGTCTGACGCCATGAGAATGACGTTACAAGCGACAAGAATAAAATTTGTTTCCTTGGTGAAGTGGCAGACAGTTATGGGTGTGCTTTTTTTTTCAAGATGGCGCTTTATAGTTTTCGCTTAGTGTGAAAGTGGCAACAGTGATGCAGCGAGATAGGTGAGTGTACCTCACTAGTGTTGTTATTTTCGTTGTGGAAGCAAAACAACCAAATATTAAGCAAAATGTTTGTTCATCCCGCACAATGTTAAGAAAAACCTCCTTAAATCTCACAGCACGCCGTGGACCTGCTAACGATCACAAGATAGGTATTTGCACAGAGATCTCGGTTTGGGGTTCTGCGTAAGTAGTAGAGGCTCGCATTAATGACATGGGTATAAATCACAGAAATAGAGGTACGCGCGCCAAAGAAACTGGTATAGGCATGTGTATTCAAATACAAAGGTACGTAGTCATGCAGAATATGGAGCTGCGGTAGGAAACACCTATACAAGACAAGTGACTGGTGCAGTTGTTAGATCCGTTTCTGCTGCTACAGTGGCAAGTTTTCAAGATTTAAGTGAGTTTGAACGTGGTGTTATAGTCGCCACATGATTTATGTGACACAGTATCTCTGAGGTAGAGATGAAGTGAGAATTTTCCCATACGATCATTTCACGAGTGAACCGTGAATACCAGGAATCCGGTAAAACATCAAATATCCGACATAGCTGGGGCCTCAAAAAGATCCTCTAAGAACGGGACCGACAACGACTGAAGAGAATCGTTGAACGTGACAAAAGTGCAACCCTTGCTGCAGATTTCAATGCTGGGCCGTCAACAAGTGTCAGCGAACGAAACCATTCAACGAAACATCTTCGATATGCGCTTTCGGAGCCGAAGGCTCATTCGTGTACCCTGTCAACACCGACATTGGACTGTTGATATTTCGAAACAGGTTGCCTGGTCGGACGGGTCTCGTTTCAAATTGTATCCAGCGGACGGACGTGTACGGGTAGGGAGACAACTTCTTGAATCTATGGACACTTCATGTCAGCAGGGAACTGTTCAAGCTGGTGGAGGCTCTGTAATTGTCTGGGGCGTGTGCAGTTGGAGTCAGATCCCTGGTACGTCTAGATACGACTCTGACAGGTGACACGTACATCTCCATTGTGCATTCCAACGGACTTGGGAAAATCCAGCAGCCAAAGTGACATCGCACATGTCCAGAATTGTCACACAGCGGCTCCAGAAACACTCTTCTGAGTTTAAACACTTCCACTGGCCAGCAAACTCCCCAGACATGAACATTATTGAGCATATCTGGGACGGATTGCAACGTGCTGTTCAGAAGAGATCTCCACCCTTGTACTCTTACGGATTTATGGACAGTCCTGCTGGATCAGTGGTGACACTTCCCTCCGGCACTACTTCAGACATTAGTTGAGTCTATGCCACGTCGTGCTGTGGCACTTCTGCGTGCTCGCCCAGCCCCTACACGATATTAGGCAGGTGTACGAGTTTCTTTGGCTCTTCAATGTATATATGCGCATACAGGATGCTCTGAAATTTTCATTACAAACTTGTAGTTCTCGTAAAGAGGAGTGAGTACATTGTATTTTCAATGGGAACCCATGTCTGGAAAAGTACCGTTTCTGTGCTACAGCCGTTTGAAAATAAGTTTGCAAGGTAGGGTCAGGGGGGTGGGGGTCCACCTCTCTGACCTGGCTCGTGCCTCATTAATGTGTCTAAGAGTGTTAGAGAAATATGATTGAGTACACGTTTCCAGAATAGACCCACATGATTCTTCAGAATGGTGAAGCTCGTGGTAGTGGAAAACCTTCTCGTCGCCTTTACCAGGTTCGTTAGAAACAACGTCCGACTTCATCGAATACCCTTTTCGCGGCAATTACGCAACCGTTCCTAGAAAGGGGTATGTTCACCGTCAGCGGATGTGACTGACAAGCTCCAAGGAGACATCGCCCACCCGACTTGGAAGAGGTTGTGTATGCGAACACTGACTAAGTTTCTCTTTTGTTAATTTGGTTATTAATGAATGGAATTATAAAAAAAGTGATGTACAGGGTCACGCGTAATAAATTACTTGCAAAAGTGGTTGCGTTACCATGGTATTTACAAATGGTGGCAGCATGGAAACGGTAGGCTCCCGGACATGTGTTCCAATCAAAAATATTATCTACTCAGTCAGCTCTAGAAGTGTTAGAAGTTTTTAAGAGGTATTTTAGATCACAGTGTATATGTTTTACGTAACTTCCACATCTTCTCCTAAACCACCCGAACGATTTCAACCAAACTTGGGACACATATCACTTACTGACTGGAAACAATCACTATGGCGATAAGAACAACCCATCTATCGAAAGGGGGGGAAGTGAAGAAGCAGTGGAGCCCACGATGAGCGAATATCCGTACTTCAGTCATCCAGTATTTGAGAATGAGAGCACTTAGAGGCTTGTAACAAACTTTGGACATAATTTTAACACTTTACTAAACTTTTTCTCGCATACGGCCACCACAAAATGCTGAAAGGAAAAAAGTTTATCGCTTACACCATTTTCGCTCTTCATGAAGTAAAACTGCCAAATTAAGTAGGGCGATTTAATTTATTACTTATTTACTTCTTTACAATATACCACTAAATGCACCACAAAAATTATACACTTTTGCGACACTTAGTTTACGAGATATGACGTCATAAACCCTGAGAAGAGTGAAAAACTACCGAATCATCCAAGACGTTTGACTTTATTACTTCGTTGCTACTAATTCTATTCACAACACATTTCACAGACAGTATCCACATATGCCGTTGAATGTACCTACAAAAATATATCATTGTAGGACGTATAGTTCAAGGGACATGAAGTCATATACACTAAGGCTCGTGAAAAAAATCCGCATCATGCATGACGTTTCAGTTTACTACTTCTTTACTATCAACTCTATTCGAAAGACAGTTGGCAGACAGTAGCCGCATATAACACTGGACGTACCTGCAAATTCATGTCACTGTAAAACACCTAGCTTAGATGACACGACGTCACAAACATTGAACTCTGTGAAATGAAACTGCAGGGTGAAATTCGCTAGACATACAGATGAAATACATGTAAAAATACGTGTGAAATACGTTAAATATATGTGAAATAGTAACTTTTGAGAATATGTCTCCTTGAGAAGAGCGGTCTGGCAAACTGTACTTTAAAAATGAGCACAAACAGTCTCGACCGCAAAAAACACTTTTTTTGTGGTAACCGGTTCGATCAGTTATTTGACCATCTTCAGACCTCATACCATGAACTCCAACTGAAATTATTAACAGCTGATTCATTCGCCGCCACCACCTACCATAATGGTATGAGGTCTGAAGATGGTCAAATAACTGACCGAAACTGCTTACCACAAAACAAATGTTTTTCGCGGTCGAGGCTGTTTGCGCTCATTTTTAAAATACATGAAATATATGTGACATGTACGTAAGCGCGAAAAGCCACGGGTAAAAAGTAAAAAGATCATCCTAAACCTCCAGAAGGATTTCAGTCGGATCTGGTACACGTATTACAAAGAAATACAGTTTGTATATGAACCATCAGCTATTGTGAGTGTGATAATGGTGAGAGAGAATGGGGGAGGAGGAGATGAACAGACAGCGGGGGGCAAGGAGAGATGGGCAGGCATAGGAGTGGAGGAGGTGAAGTAGTAGTGGTAGGAGGAGGCGGATGAGGAGGAGATGGAGAGAAATAGGAGAAGGTGAAATGGATGGGCAGAGGGAAGAAGAGCAGATGGACAGGGAAAGAGGAGTTGAATAGAGACAGGGGGATGAAGAGATAGGCATAGAGTGCTGGGGGAGGAATGGAATAGATAGAAGGAAAGAGGGTGGAGGATGGGATATGGAGGGGATGAGGAGAGAGAGGAGGAGATGGACATAGAAAGGAAAATGAGGAGATAAAAGAGAGAGGAGGGGATAGAGAGAGAGGGAAGGAGGAGATGGACAGAGAAAAGGGGAAGGAGGAGACTGACAGAGGGATATGTTGAATTAAAGGGGGGAGGAGGATGAGATGATCCTACAGGTGAGGAGCGGATGGATAGAGGGGAAGAGCAGATTGGCAGAGATAAGAGTAGGAGGAGATGATCAGAGAGACGGGTAGGATAAGATGATGGGAGAGTGAGGGTGGAGGAGACTGGGTGAAGAAGGTGGACTGTGAGGAGAGGTAGGAAGGAATAGAAAGGGGGGAGATGGTCTACTAGAAGAATGGAATAAGTACATACAGAGGCACCGCTGGGTACTAATTTCAAATAATCTAATAGCTGATCTCACTGCTCATTTCCAGAGTTCACCCACCATGTTCGCTGAGGCGCATGGCGCTCTCCAGGACAACGTGCGCGTACTGCAGCTGTCCGGGCTGTGGCCGCCGGCGCGCATGCGTGGCTGGGCGCTGCTGTTTCCGGTGTACACAGGCGTGCTGTACCTCTGTTTCCTGTCCGTGCTGTTCGCCGTGCTGGAGCTCGCCTACCTTTCGCAGAGGGACATCAACGAGCTCACGTACGCGCTCATCGTCGTCATGTCGCACTTGGGCGTCCTGTTCAAGATGACGCACTTCCTCTCCCACAGGGGCGCCTATCTTCGCCTTGTGGGGCGTCTGAACGGCCTGATACAGCAGACACAAACGGACGTTCTCTCTGACCCGCAAAGCGTCCTCACCGCCTGCCACCGGAAAGCGATGCGGCTCACCTACTACACATTCGCCTACCTAGCACTGACTGGCCTCATCTGGTACCTGCTTCCTATCCTCGACATGTTCTCCTCAGCTTCCACAGGGAGGCGGCTTCCCGTGGTCAACACTCGGTGGATCGACAACAACAACACTGCACTCTACGCTCTTGGATACGCCGTTCAATTTCCGTCCATCTTCTACTTTGTGGCAATTAGTGTGGGACTGGACGGCTTCTTTGCAACCGCCATGATCCACGTCGCTGCCCAGCTACAGCTTCTAAATTTACGGTTGTCTCAGCTGAACAAAAGTCGGTCACCTGTGTCTGCTGCGACGGAGTTTTCTGGCGTGCACAAACAAGAATGTTGGTCACCGTTGGCACTGTGGGAAATTGAATCGCACGAAGAAAGTGGAGGAATGTATCATCAACTGGTTCAAGAAATAAAACGACACCAAGAAATTGTCAGGTACGTATACAATGATATGACAATCGGCTAGGGTTACAACAAGATCCGTTTTTAACGGATTATTCGGTTTTCTAGACCAAATTTTGTTCTTCCGTTTATTATTTAAGCGACAGAATAATTCTCCGATTTGGTAGATCAGTTTACTACAAAGTATACGAGAATCATTCCATAAGTCATGCAACTGTAGTATATCTTTCGATAATGCAACAACATGATAATTCCGTGATGTATATTGAACTGTTGTAACAGTGTGTATTTGAATACCAACATAAAATAGGTTTTCATTACAGGATGTTACGATAAAGGTTGAAATGAAATACACACACTGGAACTCTGTATAAATTTTTTGTGCAGAGTACAAATGGAATACAAATGAATCAAAATCAGCTACTATGGTTCAGAATCGTCCCCCAGTGAATACACAAAGCGTTTCCAACGGTGAGGAAGGCGCTGAATGCCATTGGCATTGCCATCAAGGTGTGCTACCTTCGCCGAAACGCAGTGAGGACATTCGCCCTGTTTGCTAAGCGCTTTCCACGTAGTGGTTTTCTGAGTCGTGGAATGAGGTCCATGTCACACGGACAGAGGTCTGGTGAGTAGTGTGGGTGGGGGAGAATTCATCTTGTAGTACGGCCAACTTCACAACGAACGTTGCAGGCGCTGGCACCGTGATCACTCACGTAAGGGATCGCAATCTGTCGGTTGATTTCGGTAACGTTTGCCGCTGACTTTCAAATATATTTACTGCGATGCGGTGATGCCACATGTTCACACAATATATAGTAGCTGCCATGACATATAGAATGATCCTCGTGTGTTGTGGAACAAGTATAATCTTAAGTGTCAGGAAGTCGTTTCTGAAAGTATTTGTATGGAGTGTAGCCATGTGTGGAAGTGAAACGTGGTCGATAAATAGTTTAGACAAAAAGAGAATAGAAGCTTTCGAAATGTGGTGCTACAGAAGAATGCTGAAGATTAGATGGATAGATCACATAACTAATGACGAGGAATTGAATAGAATTGGGGAAAAGAGAAATTTGTCGCACAACTTGACTATAAGAAGGGATCGGTTGGTAGGACATATTCTGAGGCATCAAAGGATTACCAATTTATTATTCGAGGGCAGCGCGGAGGGTAAAAATCGAGGAGGGAGACCAAGAGATGAATACACTAAACAGATTCAGAAGGATGTTGGTTGCAGTAAGTACTGGGAGATGAATAAGCTTGCACAGGATAGAGTAGCATGGAGAGCTGCATCAAACCAACCTCTGGACTGAGGACCACAACAACAACAAAAACATATACTCTTGAAATATAACTTTGTTATAGTTCATCTGATTATTGTTAGCTAAAACTGTAGATAGGTCTGACTTACGTGTTCCAGAGACATACGAACAATGGACTGTCTATTCCATAACAGAAAAAGTAGCTGATGGCCTCAATTGCATTTATAGGAATATATTTATCCGCAAGAAAGGTTATAAGATGACAGACGACAGCCTCTAGGCATCCTTTGCAGCTTTTTCTCTGTAGGAATTCAAAGATGTTGAACAGACTGTAGAACTACTTCACCCACGTGAATAGATTTGCATACATAACATGAATGAGGAGTTCAAAAATCATTGACCTCACCTTAACAGCCTTAACAGCTGTATAAAGAAAGATGGTGATTATGTTGGAAACTGGGTTGTTATTGTTCCCTTCAGTGTCTGAACAAGGTGTATCAAACATTTCCGAATTGGCAGGCTTTTTGATCAGTATCCCCAGGTTCCAACGCCTTAGTGGAGCGAATTATTTCATTATGTAAAACATTCTCGGTTTTCGAAGATAGTCTCCACCCTCATCGTCACCAGATACTGTCTTCACTGCTGCTGTGGTGGCCGTATATAGCTCGTGGACGGCTTCTGATTGGTTGGCTTGTGATTGGTCGGCGATTACGTACTGCTGTGGCGCTATATCCAGTAAAATAGGAAGGGTCCCGGGTAGAGGGGGTACAAGACCGATTTTTCGTCCTCCTACGAAAATTAAAGAGGTGTTGCGCCCTGTTAAGAACAGTCTCGACATCAGCCTCCCTGGAATTTATAATATCCCCTGTGAGTGTGGAAGCCGTTTCTGATCGCTGTGCAGAACACCTGTGGCATGTTGAAAATAGAGAACTGGAGAAATCGGCAAATGTGGAGCACAGACTCACTAAGAAACATAAAACACTTTTCGAATAAACAAAAATTTTGTCCCATGCCTTCACATAATGGCATTACGTCATTATGGCGGCTGTTGACATAAGAATGAGCGAGAAGAACTTTAACCTTGATAGAGGATATTATCTGAGCGGTGCGGGGAAACGAGCGCACTATGCAGAGAAGCAGCAGAGACATTCCTTGCAGTGTTTACTTTCCACGGAGGCGGTGGCGCCACCAGCGCAGACACCTTCTGAGACGGCAGTACGTCCAATTAAAAACCATCCACGGGCTATATAAAGGCTACCACATCAGCAGTGAAGACAGTCAGTTGCTCCTGACGATGGCGATGAAGGCTATCGTCAGAAGCACGAGATTATATCACGAATGGACGCGGCAAGAAAACCGAAAATGTTCTACATATCAGTGCCGTCGCGAAAGACATCTTTCTTAATTATTTCATTCACGAAGAACAAGTGGTGTGACACAATAAACAGATGTTCAAAGGATTTAATTAAAGCAGAACTACAGGTAACAGTGAACTATAACAGCATGACCTATTCAGAAATGTATCATTTCCAAAGAGTGAGATTCAGTTAGTAAAAAGTGACAAATGTTCAATGAAATACAATTAGAATCAATCTGAATCTGATAGACTAGTCTTTAAAAGTGATGAATATGCTTTTTTTGTTCCATAGAGTGTGTTTCTGCGCTGTAAATATTGTGTATACTCTGTTAAATATATGGAAGGACTACGTAACTTTTTGTGTGGCATAAAATATTGTTGTAAACAAATAATTAGTCGTCACTCGTTTTTTAATTTTACAAAATCAGGCAACCCTATAGTTCCCAATGTTAATGCAGAGAAAGATTCTCAGCTCTCCTAAAAAAGAAAAAGGATTTTCTGAGCTGCTTGCACCATCAGATAAGTTTTAGGTAGCGTTAGAGTGCAATCTTTCGCTACTTGTGCCAGTGTAAAAGGAAAACTGCTTACGTAATGGGTATCCAACTTTACAGGGATGTTGTTCAGATTGTGCGTTGCAGCATTTGCGTTGTTACTAGTATTGGTGTCGTGACCTAACATTAGGCTCTGGTAATGGTACGGCGACGTAGGATTGAAATAGAAGCCTCACAATGAGTCTG
Organism: Schistocerca piceifrons; assembly: GCF_021461385.2. Taxonomy (NCBI): domain Eukaryota; kingdom Metazoa; phylum Arthropoda; class Insecta; order Orthoptera; family Acrididae; genus Schistocerca; species Schistocerca piceifrons. The sequence goes on from NC_060144.1 coordinate 339,360,883, forward strand.
CATTACAGTTGCAGACAGTCAATGTGGGTCTGGACAAGGTGAGTGGCGCTTTATTTGTAAAGCAGTTTTATCGAAACAATAGCCAGTGCTGCTGCTCTTCGCGTGGATCGTTACGTTGAAGGAATATGGACGGGTCTTTTTTCCTCACCGTGGTTGAAGAACATGATTCGGAAGTGGAATGAACTGGCGATTTGGGAATTGTGCCTGGGAGAGGTTGACGGCCAATTGCGCCGCAAATTGTTGAAGAATTTAGTGTTGCCTTGGCTGGGAATGCTAGATGCAGTGTGTGATCTACAAGTAGTGCGACCTGTGTCACGACAGCTAAACATTGGATGGTCCACCATTCGTAAAGTGCTGCGAACAGTTGCGAAACGGTATCTCCACTGCAGTTCGAAGCTGTCACGGGCGCAGATGGTCGCCACATTGAACAACATTTGTAACCTGTAACGTAAGCTTGGTACGCACTTAACAGTTATTACCCTGTCATGTGAAAATTAAGATGTGTTTCTTTCGATGGTTTATTCGTTATTTCTCTTGTACATGTGCTTACAAATGTTTGCACAGGGTTTTATTGTCCTATTATCAGACGTTATTCCACCATGTGTATCTGGAACACTCTTAAAAAATTCACAATAGTTGAAAATTCTTGTCTTTGTATTACACTGCATAGACCCAGTTTCAATATCAACAGGTTCACTCTTCGAAAATTACACATTTTTTCGGATGTAAAGTAATTAATTTAGAGACACGCTGTCAACTATTACAGGTTTATTTGCTAACGTTAACCAAAATATATTTGCTTAACATGTTGCGAACCTAAGATTTCTATAAATGAAATGTATCTAGCAGATGGCAATAGCTCACATACGTCTGGTTTGATTGAATAATATTTACAAGATGGCAATATGTGTGACATTCAAGAAAAAAAGTGTTTTGTTGTAAGATTTAATATCGTTAAAATAATTTTCTGGTGCAAATAAGTCATTTACTTTTTTACGTAAAAACTGATTCTGTCATCTAAAACCTCCAGTCATGTTGTTTCATAAGGTAATTACAGTGTTAATATGGTGGTATGGGTTCTTTCAGCGCTAATTGCAAACCAGAGTCTTCCAATTGATTTCGATTACCTGTACCAGTGTAGGCTGACACCCAGCACCGTTTACAGTAGCACAATCTCTCCGATGTAATCAGAATCATGCAAATCGCCAAATCTGAGGCACGAAGTATAACCCACGCAAAGCCTTTTATGTCACGATGAACTGTAACTACATGTTACATTTCGTTCCAAAACGATTGCAAGAGACAGTCTAAATTTATAAATTGGTAGGATATTGCCAGCATTGGCGGCCCCTGAAGGCGGAAGAATCAGCAATGATCAACGACATGAGGATGCAGAAGGCAATGGAAACCACTGCATTAAAGACACGTAACGTGTATCCACAGGACATGTGGCCTGTAATTGAAGAAGTGTCATGATGATCTCTCCATTGGCAAAAGATTCCGGAATAGTCCCCGATTCGGATCTCCGGGAGGGGACTGCCAAGGGGGACGTTACCATGAGAAAAAGATTGAATAATCAACGAAAGGATAACGTTCTACGAGTCGGGGCGTGGAATGTCAGAAGCTTGAACGTGGTAGGGAAACTAGAAAATCTGAAATGGGAAATGCAAAGGCTCAATCTAGATATAGTAGGGGTCAGTGAAGTGAAGTGGAAGGAAGACAAGGATTTCTGGTCAGATGAGTATATATCAACTGCAGCAGAAAATGGTATAACAGGTGTAGGATTCGTTATGAATAGGAAGGTAGGGCAGAGGGTGTGTTACTGTGAACAGTACAATGACCCGGTTGTTCTAATCAGAATCGATAGCAGACCAACACCGACAACGATAGTTCAGGTATACATGCCGACGTCGCAAGCTAAAGATGAATAGAGAGAGAAAGTGTATGAGGATATTGAAAGGGTAATGCAGTATGTAAAGGGGGACGAAAATCTAATAGTCATGGGCGACTGGAATGCAGTTGTAGGGGAAGGAGTAGAAGAAAAGTTTACAGGAGAATATGGGCTTGGGACAAGGAATGAAAGAGGAGAAAGACTAATTGAGTTCTGTAACAAGTTTCAGCTAGTAATAGCGAATACCCTGTTCAAGGATCACAAGAGGAGGAGGTATACTTGGAAAAGGCCGGGAGATACGGGAAGCTTTCAATTAGATTACATCATGGTCAGACAGAGATTCCGAAATCAGATACTGGCTTGTAAGGCGTACCCAGGAGCAGATATAGGCTCAGATCACAATATAGTAGTGATGCAGAGTAGGCTAAAGTTCAAGACATTAGTCAGGAAGAATCAATACGCAAAGAAGTGGGATACGGAAGTACTAAGGAATGACGAGATACGCTTGAAGTTCTCTAACGCTATAGATACAGCAATAAGGAATAGCGCAGTAGGCAGTACAGTTGAAGAGGAATGGACATCTCTAAAAAGGGCCATCACAGAAGTTGGGAAGGAAACCATAGGTACAAAGAAGGTAGCTGCGAAGAAACCATGGGTAACAGAAGAAATACTTCAGTTGATTGATGAAAGGAGGAAGTACAAACATGTTCCGGGAAAATCAGGAATACAGAAATACAAGTCGCTGAGGAATGAAATAAACAGGAAGTGCAGGGAAGCTAAGACGAAATGGCTGCAGGAAAAATTTGAAGATATACAAAAAGATATGATTGTCGGAAGGACAGACTCAGCATACAGGAAAGTCAAAACAACCTTTGGTGACATTAAATGCAACGCTGGTAACATTAAGAGTGCAACGGGAATTCCACTGTTAAATGCAGAGGAGAGAGCAGATAGGTGGAAAGAATACATTGAAAACCTCAATGAGGGTGAAGATTTGTCTGATGTGATAAAAGAAGAAACAGGAGTCGATTTAGAGATAGGGGATCCCGTATTAGAATCGGAATTTATAAGAGCTTTGGAGGACTTACGGTCAAATAAGGCAGAAGGGATAGATAACATTCCATCAGAATTTCTAAAAAAATCATTGGGGGAAGTGGCAACAAAACGACTATTCACGTTGGTGTGTAGAATATATCAGTCTGGTGACATATCATCTGACTTTCGGAAAAGCATCATCCACACAATTCCGAAGATGGCAAGAGCTGACAAGTGCGAGAATTATCGCACAATCAGCTTAACAGCTCATGCATCGAAGCTGCTTACAAGAATAATATACAGAAGAATGGAAAAGAAAATTGAGAATGCGCTAGGTGACGATCAGTTTGGCTTCAGGAAAAGTAAAGGGACGAGAGAGGCAATTCTGACGTTACGGCTAATAATGAAAGCAAGGCTAAAGAAAAATCCAGACACTTTCATAGGATCTGTCGACCTGGAAAAAGCGTTCGACAATATAAAATGGTGCAAGCTGTTCGAAATTCTGGAAAAAGTAGGGGTAAGCTATAGGGAGAGACGGGTCATATACAATATGTACAACAACCAAGAGGGAATAATAAGAGTGGACGATCAAGAACGAAGTGCTCGTATTAAGAAGGGTGTAAGAGAAGGCTGTAGCCTTTCGCCCCTACTCTTCAATCTGTACATCGAGGAAGCAATGATGGAAATAAAAGAAAGGTTCAGGAGTGGAATAAAAATACAAGGTGAAAGGATATCAATGATACGATTCGCTGATGACATTGCTATCCTGAGTGAAAGTGAAGAAGAATTAAATTATCTGTTAAACGGAATGAACAGTCTAATGAGTACACAGTACGATTTGAGAGTAAATCGGAGAAAGACGAAGGTAATGAGAAGTAGTAGAAATGAGAACAGCGAGAAACTTAACATCAGGATTGATGGTCACGAAGTCAATGAAGTTAAGGAATTCTGCTACCTAGGCAGTAAAATAACCAATGACGGACGGAGCAAGGAAGACATAAAAAGCAGACTCGCTATGGAAAAAAGGCATTTCTGGCCAAGAGAAGTCTACTAATATCAAATACCGGCCTTAATTTGAGGAAGATATTTCTGAGGATGTACGTCTGGAGTACAGCATTGTATGGTAGTGAAACATGGACTGTGGGAAAACCGGAATAGAAGAGAATCGAAAGCATTTGAGATGTGGTGCTATAGACGAATGTTGAAAATTAGGTGGACTGATAAGGTAAGGAATGAGGAGGTTCTACGCAGAATCGGAGAGGAAAGGAATACGTGGAAAACACTGATAAGGAGAAGGGACAGGATGATAGGACATCTGCTAAGACATGAGGGAATGACTTCCATGGTACTAGAGGGAGCTGTAGAGGGCAAAAACTGTAGAGGAAGACAGAGATTGGTATACGTCAAGCAAATAATTGAGGACGTAGGTTGCAAGTGCTACTCTGAGATGAAGAGGTTAGCACAGGAAAGGAATTCGTGGCGGGCCGCATCAAACCAGTCAGTAGACTGATGACCAAAAGAAAAAGGATATTGCCAGTTCAAGGAACGTATCGATGGCTCGTAGCAATATCGTTAATATCAAAGAATCAATTAAAGTGGACTATTCTTGGAGTGAAAAAGTTTAAGCTACCAATTAAACGTAATACTTGCAAATTTCCGGATCAGCTAGTGAGTTCACTAACTGTTCCCAAATTCTACTTTCGTCACTTTAAGTTCTGTGTCGATGGCGCTTTTTTAAAATTAACAGTATTTTGCAAGTAAGTTTAAGAAAACAGCTTCAAAAGTCTTGGTGCTGTAAAAACGGTGCCAACATTTCGCCGTTAGGCAAAGGGAGGCCAGAATTCCTGACAGCAAAGTGACAAGGATAAAGTGTACGAAGTGAGTCCGCTGCTTTCGGCATTAAGTGGCATGTCTTGGCAACTATGTGACGTGATACCCTTGATTTATGTAACGCAGTGGTCGGGGGTCGTCCTTTCAGATAACCCTCTTTTGGGTTTTTGATCTGAGCCACAGAGGCCAAAGTGAAAACATTAAGTTCTGGTAGCTATCCCAAAAAGAAGCAGAGTTTTTAAACAACAAATTTGGTAATACACAGCAGCAGGTGGCTGAAACTTATAAAAATAATGTACACGTGTGTGAAGCAGACAGAACAGGCTGTCGCAACACTAACAATGAAAACACGTAGACAAGAGAACTGCTAGTAGAAATTTAAGAAAAGAGTTATGTACGCGGCTGTGAAGCAGGCAGAGGAGATTGTTATCTCAGTAACATACGCAATCGTAGAAAGTAAATTTAAAATAATGCACACGTCCGTGAAGCAGACTATGGAGACTGCAGTAAGAAAAAGTGTGACTTTCAGCTTGCGAACGGGAGTACTGACAAGGGACCAGGCATTACCAGATCCTTTATGAGCAACAAAATCCCAGGCAAGTGAAGAGCCTAGAGGAGGCAAATCTGCCAGATACACTAACCGGCTCGCATTCGTTCTGCGCCCAGACAGCCGCTCGATTCAGTACCAAATCTAAACCATACACACAAAACACAAATTAAAATTACATAGCAAGTGAATTACAGGCAGTATGAGGACCTCGAACACAACAGAGACATAGGGATGTTAAATTGAGCCCATTTGGACCGCAAGTATTGAAAATAAAATAAATATAGAAGGTACTTAAATTCAGGAAACAGCAGATATTAAAATTTTAAATTAGGAAACACAAGCACCTATAGTGCAAAGCGACACCAACTTTTTGAAAGTTATACTCTTTTACAATTAAACATATGTTTGGCTTGGTCGGGTTCTTATTACCAGGATGCAGTCCACATTAAAGGCATCGTCCAATCACTTTCTGGGAAGAACAACAGATGACACTTAGAAATGTGGGCACTGGATGGAAGGACGAGGGCGGGAATGGGAAGTTGGGGTGGGGTTGGGGTGGGGGCGGGGGGGGGGGTCCTGGAAATCACGACTATCTTTTAACGCACACAAGAAATGGTACTCACCATAGTTCCAAGTCCACCAACCAAAGCAGCAGGGAATAACCCAAAGTCGAACTCCAAAATATCGCTAGTCACCGCACAGGCATGGTAAAGGCACAATCCACTAAATAATCACCAGCCATCCCAGCATTTCAAGTGGGCCACCACGGCTCCCAGGCACAAGGCGTGATTGCGAGCGAGACTCAGCCAAACACCCAGCCCCTAGCATACAGCACCTGTATGTGTTGAGGGCGCACTTAAATCACACTCGCATTATCGCGACGGTACAACCTCAACAGACATCAAGGAAACCGTAGCTAACAAGGGAACCTCCCCATCGCTCCCCCCTCAGATTTAGTTATAAGTTGGCACAGTGGATAGGCCTTGAAAAACTGAACACAGATCAATCGAGAAAACAGGAAGAAGTTGTGTGGAACTATGAAAAAAAAAGCAAAATATACAAACTGAGTAGTCCATGCGCAAGATAAGCAACATCAAGGATAGGGTGCGCTCAGGAGCGCCGTGGTCCTGTGGCTAGCGTGAGCAGCTTCGGAACTAGAGGTTCTTGGTTCAAGTCTTCCCTCGAATGAATAGTTTAATTTTTTATTTTCAGACAATTATTATCTGTCCGTCCGTCCGTCCGATGCGAGGTAACTGCGCCGTAGTATGGGGACGCTACACCTAAACAAACATCGAAACACACGACGTCAGTCGACTACAGCGCATGGAAGAGAGAGTATTCCTGCTGATGAGGCTCCCTGGCTGGCAGTTGACTGTTCGCTACTTTGGACGAGAGTGCATTAAATACGTGAGATCTATTCCGTGGGCAATATGAATCCAGCAAATATAGCTCGCGACTTCAATAACAAGGCCAATGAATATTTTACGAACTGTAAGGAATTGGAAAGTTCCTTAAGGGATCTAACAATTGTCGAACATTTGTATGATTATTTCCTACATTTGTTGATAAACAGTACGTGTGGTGACGACGATACCTTGCTGATTGCTGCGGGGCTGTATGTACCAGATGATGAGATTGTTGACGATCCGTACATAGAACACGAAGAGGAAATGCTGATAATTCAATCTGATGGTATTTCTTTGGGTAACACGAAGGAAATGCTCCAATACAGGTTATTGTCCAAACCAATTAAAAGACGCAAATTTAGATTATGGAGTGAAGCAACAAATAAATTTAAGAAATTTAAAGGGATGGATGAAAAAAGCACAATTAAATATTCCAAAGAAGTCGTGGAACGAGGTGGAACCCGAAGACAGAAGTTCAGTGAACTAGAAAACCATGTATACCGACAATTTATTAAAGCCAGAAATGAATTAAGTGCAGTGCATGATACAGACCTACAGATTTGGGGATTGCATTACGCTAAACAAATCGGCCTGGACTTCAAGGCTTCATCTCATTGGCTTGTCACGTTCAAACGAAAATACAAAATTACGAGCAGGAAGATTACGAAACATGTAAGCAAGAACTACGGGAATAAACTGGAAGAACTTTTAGAGTGTTCAAAGACGTTTGCTACATAAACTAACGTCAGATTCCAAAAGTATGAAGAAAATGGCTCTGAGCACTATGGGACTCAACTGCTGAGGTCATTAGTCCCCTAGAACTTAGAACTAGTTAAACCTAACTAACCTAAGGACATCACAAACATCCATGCCCGAGGCAGGATTCGAACCTGCGACCGTAGCGGTCTTGCGGTTCCAGACTGCAGCGCCTTTAACCGCACGGCCACTTCGGCCGGCTAAAAGTATGAAGACGCATATATTATCAACACAGATCAGTCCGGTTTTAACTATGAAATGAAATCGACCCGCACGCTATCGTTAGTTGGAGAAGGCGACACGGAACGTACTGTTGACCAACTGCATGCCACTTCACGTAGTTACACCATACAATATGCTCTGAACAAAGCAGAATTTCTTTTACCTACATTTTATTTACGTTTGCAGGAAAAAAATAGTGTATTTGGACCGCAAGTTCAGCAACAGGTGAATAGGGTACTTACGCAAACGCCGAGTGTCATTGTGAATTGCAGTGCGTCAGGAAAATGGAGAAAAGACTAGTGAAAGACTTTAATGAACGTGTGATTGCTCCTTACGCGGACAAAGATTTTTGCCTTACTCCTTGACAGCTATGCAGGACAGAAGGATCAGGCACTGTACAATTCCTCCAGGTTGTACAACTCTTGTGCAACCGTTAGATGTGTTTGGTTTTCGGCAAGTGAAATACTTTGTGAAAAGATTCTATGATTTTGCGAAGCTGCACAGGTACACAGAGCAGTATTGTTTACATGATCGTGTGTCAATTATTAAAGGTCAGGCACTCACACATAATCAACTTCGCTGTCCAAAATTCCAGGACATGTTCAGATTTACTTGGACATATGCGGGATTTGACGGTCTACACACGGAAAAATTTGAAAACGTTAAAAACATATGTTTTGACAAAGCACGGGGAAAACTGCTGTGCGACTGAGAAACTGTTGCATTCATTTGTTGCAGTTTATGTGACAAACTCTTATGTTTTCATTACTTTTTCGGCAGTGATTATCACATCCACAAGAAAACCTAAATCGGGCAAGGTAGAATAATCTTTTTACCCATTCGCCAAGTATACAAGTTAGGCGGGTCGACAACATATTCCTGTCATGTGACGCACATGCCATATGGAATATATCAGACGTGTTTTCCTGTGGGGGAATCGGTTGACCTATGACCTTGCGATCAAATGTTTTCGGTTCCCATTGGAGAGGCACGTCCTTTCGTCTACTAATCGCACGGTTCAGCGGTGCAGTCGCAAAACACAGACACTAAACTTTTTACAGTGAACAGAGACGTCAATGAACGAACGGACAGATCATAACATTGCGAAAATAAAGAAAGTAAACTTTTCACTCGAGGGAAGATTTGAACCAAGGACCTCTTACTCCGCAGCTGCTCACGCTAAACGCGGTACCACGGCGCTCCTGAGCTCGTACTATCCTTGATGTTGGCTATCTTAAGCATGGACTACTCAGTTTGTATATTTTGCTTATTTTTATCATAGTTCCACACAACTTCTTCCTGTTTTCTCGATTGACCTGTGTTCAGTTTCTCAAGGCCCATCCACTGTGCCAACTTATAACTAAATCTGAGGGGGGTGCGATGGGGAGGTTCCCTTGTAAGCAACACTACCCAAAGAGATTCCACAAGCACAGTTATCGACGAAGTGTGCGCATCGCTCACTTTTAAGTGTTTGCATATACAAATTTAGGGCACTTTTTGCAATTCCATTTGGGATCAATGTATTTATTTGCCTTTCCCATTATTCAGTCTTCCCTAATTTCGCTGAGGTAGCTCATAGTAAGATATCCTTGTAAATGTACGAGAGGTGATCAGTAAGGAGTGAAATAATTTTTTCTTCTGAAATCAGATAGATTTTATCTGGGATCCAATTTACCATAACTTCCCCACTCTTTTGCCTACAAAAACCTGTTTTTTTCAACATAATCCTTTACAGTGCGGCGTGCCGTGCGGAGTGGCCACACGGTTAGAGGCGCCATGTCACTAATCATGCGGCCCTCCCTTCGGAGGTTCGAGTCCTCCCTCGGGCATGGATGTCTGTGATGTCCTCAGGTTAGTTAGATTTAAGTAGTTCTAAGTCTAGGGGACTGATGACCTCAGATAATAAAAGTCCCATAGTCCTTAGAGCCATTTGAACCATTTTTTGAAAACGCTGATGCCCTTTCTCCAATTTCTTGAGGTAGCACAGTACACTTCAGAGTTGATCGTTGCTGGAGAATATCAACAGAATAACACCTTTAGAGTCCCAGAGGTCCGTCGCAACGACTTTACTGAATGTAGATGCGGCTTTGAACTTTTCCTTCGCAGGAGAGGTGATGTGGCGGCACTCCATGGGTTGAAGTTTTGTTTCCGGTTCAAAGTGAAAAACCCATGTGACAAAATATTGTCACGATCAGCCTCCAAACGCACAAGCAATTTCACACTCCTTATCTTTCGTTGCTCTTTATGATCTTCTGGTACGAGGCGAGGAACCCAGCTTGCACATACTATTGTGCACTGCAACTGGTGGAAGAGTGTGTCAGCACTAGTAACAGAAGCGACCAGCTGAGCAGCGAGTTGTTTAACTGTGATCCACAGGTCACCTCGAATGAGAGTGTCCACACCCTTCAAAAGGACTGGAATCACATCTACGTGCGGCCGGCCTATGAGCGGGTAGCCTGTGTGCGGTTGGCCGGCACATGGGACATCGGACAGGTTTGCGTTACCTTGCTGTTATGATGACAGACGCCCAGCCAAACGACTCGCTGTGCTTTTCTTCATTGCCACGTCTCCGCAGATAGTCTGCAAGCCCTATAATTATCTGAAATTCTGTGGTTTTCCGTCAAAAGAAAATGACAGCTCTTTGCTCGGAAATGATCTCGTTTCAGATGCCATTTCGAAGACTACGTACGGCTTCGCCACCTGTCGTAACTTCATGAAACATAGGGGCTGAAGCGCTAAAGCTGGAATATTCGAACCTGTCCCACATGATATTCCACATTTTTTCAAATGAAATCGGCAGAGAAAAATATGCGTTACATTATTGATTGAACACCTTTCGTATGTGTCAGTGCGCTAGTGTTCGCCATGTTGAACGCTAAAATATTTGGCATCTCCTCAAATTTGTGGGAAAAGGCAGCTCTCCCACATATCGAGGCATGTAATTCCAGCTTATGAGCGAAAGAATGCGCACTAGGTAGCTGCATCATGGAAACCCCTGCCGGCGAACACAGAAACCATCATGTTCCAGGTGGTGAATAAGTAAACATTCGCTTCGATGCGAGCGTTAAATCGACCACAAGATTCATTCATGAAGAATGTATAGCGGTATCGAGAGCGTTTTTACGTCGCTCACACACGACGCTGCCTATGCGCTGCTCTGTAACGACCCGAGTATAGTGATTCCAAACCGACCGCCGTTCGCTCTGGAATCTCCGTCACTTGCCGTAAGACCGACCGTCGGCGCAACATATGCAGACAGAGATCGCCGCTCAAGCCCACACCCTCAAAGCAGCGGTCTTTATCGTTCTGCGGCTATTTATATGTCTGAGCGTCCAGACGTCCAGCAAAGGACACGACGAACTTTGGAAGACTGTCATCGTCAGCTGCGCAGCAGGCCTCAGTTACTAGAAGCGACTGCTCACTGGATCAAGGACGTTATACAGTTGGACGAACAAATGTCATTGATACTCAGGAGAACTCCCAGCTTGACAGCGTGTAAATCTACATCTCGTCTACATCTATATGGTCACTCTACAGATCTCACTTTAGCGCCTGGCAGAGGGTTTCATCGAACCACCCTCACACTAATTCTCTAATACTCCACTCTCGAGCAGCTTGAGGGAAAAACGAACACGTATGTCTTCCCGTGAGAGCCCTGATTTCCTATATTTTGTTATGATGGTCATTTCTCCTCATGTAGGCCGGCGTCAACAAAATATTTTCGTATTCATAGGAGAAAGTTGATGACTGAATTTTCGTCAGAAGATCTCGTCACAACGAGAAACACCATTGTTTAAATGATTTCCGCCCCAAATCCTGTATCATGTCCGTTACAATCTCTCCCCTATTTCTCGATGACAGAAAACGTTCTGCCCTTCTGTGAGCTTTATCGATGTACTCCGTTAATTCTGTTTGGTGAGGATCCCACACTGCGCACCAGTACTCCAAAAGAGAACAAATAAGCGTAGTATACGCAGTCTCAATGCAGTCTTTGGTTCGCCCTCCCTACAATATTTTTTATGTGTTCCCTCCTATTTAAATAGATCGCAATTGTGATAGGTACTTAGTTGAATTTGCAGCCTTTAGTTTTGATCGATTTATCGTGTAACCGAACTTTAACGCATTCCTTTTAGCACTCAGGTGCATGATCCCATACTTTTCATTACTTATTGTCAATTGCCAATTTTTGTTCCATTAGATATTTTACCTAAATCGTAAATAATTGAATGTGAATCCTACCCACGCAACTGTATGTCCATGGGGTGGTGGGGATGTGGTGAAAACTCTACCTTATAGCTGCCTCCTACAACTGATGCACAACAGATATAGTCTTGTGAAGACTCATGTATCATTTTGAACAGCCTGTATTTGTAAGCCGCACTTGGTAGTACACAGGTTGCGACCCTTCTCAGGGAAGCTAGATTGTAGATAGTTTAATGAAGGGAGGGGACAAGTAACACAGGGTTTGACTCGACTAACCAGTTTTGCAGTTAGTTGCAGTGCGATGCAATCTTGTAGTGAATGGAGAATCACAGTTCAAGCGTTGTAGACTGACAGTAAACTATGCTGGTCAGAGCCTCGGACCACGTGGCATAGGGAGACAAAACCCAAAGCTGTGTCGAATGTAGTAGAGAGCGACTGTTGCGACTACAAGGAATGTGGGCTGAAATCCATACTGACGAACGAATATCAGAATCGCGTTATACACAATACAGCTGGAACATTTTAAGATTAGGATCGAGGTCCTGCAAGTGAGGTAACAGCTACATCCAAGAGTCTATAGATGCGTAATTGTCATGTCCACGTGACTTGTTTGGAGCGCAACTTGCAGGTGTTCTTGTGGTTACCAAAGTGGAACTATGAGCCACGCAAATTATATCGTCGATACTCGCTGAGTCCGTCACCATATCGGTGGTGTGGTTGTATGTTAGACTCAACGTTAGTTACAGACAATGTTATTGAACCGTTACACTGTGACGACCCTATGCCTGACCTCGATACAAAATCCCGGAAATATCTACGTGCCAACTTTGGGGCTTCTTACACTTTGTTCTGATTTCAATTTTCTTCCTAGTATTTAAGAGCTTTCTTACTAAGCCGATGTAGTCTGATGTCTCTGTGTCACCCACATGTTTGTTTGTAAACTTCAGCTAAAAAAAGGCAATGAATGAATTTGTGACAAACGTGGTTAGCTTCATTTTTTTATATATAGCAACGTAATATTAGTAGTGTTTGTAGTCTTTTTCACGTAAGATCTCGTTCATAGAAAACATTGACATATTTTGTATAGTTTTCTAACTACATTTCATGTTGGTGTACAGTTTCACTTCTGAGTCAGTGACAATAAACATCGCTATATGACTTTGTTTCTAGCTTCGTGAAGTTTCTGGAGACTGTGATGAGCCCAGTGGCCTTCATTCAATTCCTCTTCAGCGTTGGCAGCATCTGCGTCACACTCTTCCAGGCAACTTTCGTAAGTGAACTGCTTTATTCGCTTTCAAATTATTTGCCTCGCCTTGAGGTCAGTCTATATAAATTGTGAGACTCTCAAACTCCGGCTGCACAGGCATCGGTAGGCCCAACGTTACCGACGGACCACCGCATCAACCTCAGCCGATAGGCGTCTTTGGATGCAGATGTGGAGCGGCATGTGATTAGCACACCGCTCTCCCGGTCGTTTTCAGCTTTCGTACCCGGGGCCGCTACTTCTCAATCTAATAGCTCCGGAAATGGCCTCACAAGGGTTGAGTGCACTACTCTTGCCAACAGTGCAAACCAGAACCGGACTGTCACCCACTGAAGTGCTCGCCACACCCGACAGCACCTCGGTGATGCGGTGGGAACCGGCGTTACCACTGCAGCAAGGCCATTGGCAAGCTAAGATACATGGAATGTTATTTCACAATAAGGACATACTTTTCGTAGGAACTTAACAATGTCTATATTTAATTTGCATTAAAAATAACTCTTCTATTCAGTTTTATCAAGCAGTATAATGGTGTTTTATCTTTATCTTCCGTAAGTTTGAAATTGGTAGTTTAAATATATTTGAGTAAATTTAGTAAACGCAGTGGTTTCCATCACATTAGCGCGAGAGTGTTTTGGAGTAGTACGGCGGAGGTACTCTTGCTCTATACAGCGTGAACCAGAACTGCACCAAAAAACTTTTCAGTGGATGTTCACGGATATTTTCTGAGTAGTGTGGTGCAAGGGAGTCGCGGCCTCCTGTGGCTCGTTACAAGCGTATTTCGTTTGATTTCTTGCCTTACTTTATTTGCGTATTTCTATGCACTGAAAATATTTTCATAACCCTACGAACGTCGACGATATCCACTGTGTGATTTGATTGGAAACACTTGTTCCAATTACTGATGGCTCATGTTGTTGATAAAATTAAAGCCCACTTTTCGCAAAAACACTACTTGGTTCTGTCTCTCTTTTTTCGTTCTTCTTTTTTCCCCGCTGAATTAAAGCTTCGTAAAACAGAGAGTTCAGTAGCGGAACATTATAGTTAATGGGCTATTTTACTAGCTCATGCGAAACTAGTAAACAAATGGTATTAAAACAGCTGTATTCTTGTATGGAAAGTAACACCGATAATAAACGCTAAGAAACAGACATAGGTAACGTACAGTTGCAGCACAAATAATGATACTGTGAAGTCTTTCGCAACTGGTATTTACTTCAATATAAACTTCCAGACTGAAAAGTTGTGGTCGATGTATCGAACGATTTACCGGTGTTTCGTCCGTATTTGCGACAAACATCTAAACAGATGAAAATGTTTGCCATAGACAGGGACGATAAGTTAGCAAATAATTTCTTTTAGAGACAACTATCTCTCAGTTCAGGACTTTAACTAAAATTAAATATAGTAAACTGAATTTCAAGAGCGACAAGAAATGACTGTCGTAAATTATTAACAATTCTAGTAATCATATTTCTTTTTTTTTTAGTTTGATCATCTTATGTGCTTGAGTGTAAAACATTCTTTGGTATATTTATTTCTCATTTATGGCAGTAGGGTGATTATTATTCGTCTTATCTAGTTTTTTTCTTCAAGAATATGTAGGATGTTTACTTCATTAAATTTAGGAAGGCAACATATGTAAAGCAGAAAAATCTGTGCCTTTTTGTATTCTACTTTGAATGATATAGTAGAGAGATATTAAAGTATGGCACAAACAAAACGATAAATAGTTACCATATACATTGAAGGAGTAGCTAATATATAAAATATGCATTACGATACGTTGTGTTATTAAATCTTCTTTGTCCTCAGAATCCACGGCCAGACGTCGTTTTCAAGTGCGCTATGTACTTACCAACACCTGTATTTCAGATATACATATACTGTTGGTGTGGCCACAATATAATGGAGGAGGTAAATATTAAATCAGACTGCACTTTAGCTCTAGCATGTGACAAAACGACTTGTCACTCTACTACTCTGTGCACTTAATAGTTTATGGGTATCTTCAACATTCCATTCATATTTACTGCTGTATTCACAATTGACAGGTGGAGGGTCAGAGTTTCCTATGATTTCCGTGAACCAATTGAGTGCCACCTCTGAAGGGGAATCGGGAGATTTCCTTCGCAGTATCATCTTTTGCTGTGACAGCGTCATTGTGTAACGAGACAGTGTAGCCTACCGAATGGTGTAAAAAAGGGTGTGTTATCGACTTTAAAGTTTCTACAATCTCTTGCTGTCGTCTGTGTCAAGGAAGAGATATAAACCTGATCAAATATCATGAAGGATGTAGCTGGCGAAAATAATCGTCCTCGACACATAGTTTCTATATGTTGCTCAATAAGCCGTTTATTTAACAAGTTGGTACGAACTACGTGGGCGATGACAGATTCATACACGCCTTGTTACGATCACTTCAGGGCTCGAGTTATAGTTGCGACTTCTTGAAACATAATCCCCGTTAAATTCGCTGCCGAAAATATTAATTGTTCGTGGAGTAAAGTCAGAATTTGCTGAGTTATTAAGACCATACTGCATTTCAGAATTAGAGTTCATAAAAATCTACTCCAGAAATATTTTCATAGTCCACGAGCACAAGCAGGGATTTTTCAAGTTCCTAGGCCTGCATTAGAATGAGCAGACGCCTTTAGATGTAAGTAATACGCCGCTCATATACAAGCGTCGCTGGCAATCGCGTTTCGTCTAATAATAGGTCGTCATGAGAAAAATCATCACAGCCCAAGCAGAGCCGTCGATCTGTCGTAGAAAATTATCACAAACAGCATTTATTTTACGTGTTGTTACTTAAACTACTACGCTAACTACACTACACAACTTCTGTTTACGTGCAGATTCTTCTACAAACTTACAAACAGCCGAGGTCACTAAATCTGGTGCTTCACTCGAAGCTAAGCCGATTCGAATCCTTGTGCCTGCCAATAGTTGGCCGGCAGTGGGAAGAGAGATGGTGTTGTAAGGTTTCTGGTAGTCACACTTTAGCGACGAACATGCCGAAGTCGTTTCTCCAGTTTCTTGGGGGCAACACAATACACTTCAGAGTTGATCGTCACGCAATCAGGGAGGACATGAAACAGAATAACCCCTTCAGAGTCCCTGAAGACATGATTTTACCGGCTGAGGGTGCGACTCTGAACTTTTTCTTCGAAGGAGACATGGCGTGGTGCTACTCCATGAATTTCCGTTTGTTTCCGGCTCGTAGTGATGAACTCATCGCCTGTGAAGTTGTTCGACATAATATCAACCTCGTAACGCGGGCGGTTTTTTGTTAAGCGGCAAGGAACCCAGCGGGCACACACTTTCAAGTACATG
The DNA here is from genome assembly GCF_021461385.2 of Schistocerca piceifrons. Classification (NCBI taxonomy): domain Eukaryota; kingdom Metazoa; phylum Arthropoda; class Insecta; order Orthoptera; family Acrididae; genus Schistocerca; species Schistocerca piceifrons. The sequence continues at coordinate 339,377,376 of NC_060144.1, forward strand.
AACTGGTGGACGAATGTGTCAGCAGTACCAACAGAGACGCCCACTTGTGCATTAAGGTGTTTCATTGTCATCCGTCGATCACCTGCAACACACCAGGAATCACAGCTGTGTGGGGCCGGGTGGCACGGTGAGCGGACGGGTTAGCACGATCTCGCTGCGATGATGACAGACGCCTCGCCCAACGACTCACCGTGCTTTTGTTCACTTCCAAGTCTCCGAAGACACTGCGCGAGCGTCTATAACTACCTGTGATGCTTTGATTTTCCGCCAAAAGAAATCAGTTACAGCTCCCTGCTTGGAACTCACCTGCGCTACGGACTCCATTTTGAAGGCAACATATATTTCCAGCACTTATCTGAACTTCACGAAACTGTAGGAGCTGAAACTGGAATAATCTACAATAACCCACAAAAAATTCCACACTTTTCTCTGCCTAAATTGACCAAGGAAAAAATGTGTTGCGTTACACACTTAACGCCCATCGTTTAAAGATAAGCAATTACACTCATATTTGTCATTGTTGTTGTGGTCTTCAGTCCTGATACTGGTTTGATGCAGCTCTCCATGCTACCCTATACTGTGCCAGCTTCATTTCCCAGTACTTACTGCAACCCACATCCTTCTGAATCTGCTTAGTGTATTCATCTCTTGGTCTCCCACTACGATTTCTACCCTCCAGGCTGCCCTCCAATGCTAAATTTGAGATCCCTTGATGCCTCAGAACATGTCCTACTAACTGGTCCCTTCTTTTTGTCAAGTTGTGCCACATACTCCTCATCTCCCCAATTCTATTCAACACTTCATCATTAGTTACGTGATCTACCCATTTAATCTTCAGCATTCTTCTGTAGCACCACATTTCAAAAACGTCTATTCTCTTCTTGTCCAAACTATTTATCGTCAATGTTTCACTTCCATGCATGGCTCACTCCATACAAATACTTTCAGAAACGACTTCCTGACACTCAAGTCTATACTCGATGTTAAAAAAATTCTCTTCTTCACAAACGCTTTCCTGGCCATTGACAGTCTACATTTTATGTCTTCTCTACTTCGACCATCATCAGTTATTTTGCTCCCCAAATAGCAAAACTCCTTTACTACTTTAAGTGTCTCATTTCCTAATCTAATTCCCTCAGCATCACCCGACTTAATTCGACTACATTCCATTATCCTCGTTTTGCTTTTGTTGATGTTCATCTTATATCCTCCTTTCAAGACACTGTCCATTCCGTTCAACTGCTCTTCCAAGTCCTTTGCTGTCTCTGACAGAATTACAATGTCATCGGCGAACCTCAAAGTTTTTGTTTCTTCTCCATGGATTTTAATACCTACTCCGAATTTTTCTTTTGTTTCCTTTACTGCTTGCTCAACATACAGATTGAATAACATCCCTTCCCAACCACTGCTTGCCTTTCATGTCCCTCGACTCTTATAACTGTCATCTGGTTTCTGTACAAATTGTAAATAACCTTTCGCTCCCTGTATTTTACCCCTGACACCTTTAGAATTTGAAAGAGAAAATTCCAGTCAACATTGTCGAAAGCTTTCTCTAAGTCTACAAATGCTAGAAACGTAGGTTTGCCTTTCCTTAATCTTTCTTCTAAGATAAGTGGTAAGGTCAGTATTGCCTCACGTGTTCCAATATTTCTACGGAATCCAAACTCATCTTCCCCGAGGTCGGCTTCTACCAGTTTTTCCATTCTTCTGTAAAGAATTCACGTAAGTATTTTGCAGCTTAAACTGATAGTTCCTTAATTTTCACATCTGTCAACACCTCCTTTCTTTGGGATTGGAATTATTATATTCTTCTTGAAGGCTGAGGGTATTTCGCCTGTCTCAAACATCTTGCTCATCAGATGGTAGACTTTTGTCAGGACTGGCTCTCCCAACGCCATCAGTAGTTCTAATGGAATGGTGTCTACTCACGGGGCCTTGTTTCGACACAGGTCTTTCAGTGCTCTGTCAAACTCTTCACGCAGTATCGTATCTCCCATTTCGTCTTCATCTACATCCTCTTCTATTTCCATAATATTGTCCTCAAGTACATCGCCCTTGTATAGACCCTCTATATACTCCTTCCACCTTTCTGCTTTCCCTTCTTTGCTTAGAACTGGATTTCCATCTGAGCTCTTGATATTCATACAAGTGGTTCTCTTTTCTCCAAAGGTCTCTTTAATTTTCCTGTAGGCAGTATCTATCTTACCCCTAGTGAAATAAGCCTCTACATCCTTACATTTGTCCTCTAGCCATCCCTGCTTAGCCATTTTGCACTTCCTGTCGATCTCATTTTTGAGACGTCTGTATTCCTTTTTGCCTGCTTCATTTACTGCATTTTTATATTTTCTCCTTTCATCAATTAAGTTCAATATTTCTTGTGTTACCCAAGGAGTTCTACTAGCCCACGTCCTTTTACCTACTTGATCCTCTGCTGCCTTCACTACTTCATCCCTCAGAGCTACCCATTCTTCTTCTACTGTACTTCTTTTCCCCATTCCTATCAATTTTCCCTTATGCTCTCACTGAAACTCTGTACAACCTCTGGTTCTTTCAGTTTATCCAGGTCCCATCTCCTTAAATTCCCACTTTTTTGCAGTTTCTTCAGTTTTAATCTACAGTTCATAACCAATAGATTGTGATCTGAGTCACATCTGCCCCTGGAAATGTCTTACAATTTAAAACCTACTTTCTAAATCTTTGTCTCACCATTATATAATCTATCTGATACCTTCTAGTATTTCCAGGATTCTTCCATGCATACAACCTTCTTTCATGATTCTTAAACCAAGTGTTAGCTATGATTATGTTATGCTCTGTGCAAAACTCTACCAGGCGGCTTCCTATTTCGTTTCTTAGCCCCAATCCATATTCACCTACTATGTTTCCTTCTCTCCCTTTTCCTACTCTCGAATGCCAGTCACCCATGACTATTAAATATTCGTCTTCCTTTCTCTACCTGAATAATTTCTTTTATCTCATCACACATTTCTTCAATTTCTTCATCATCTGCAGAGCTAGTGGGCATATAAACTTGTACTACTGTAGTAGGCGTGGGCTTCGTGTTTATCTTGGCCACAATAATGCGTTCACTATGCTGTTTGTAGTAGCTTACCCGCACTCCTATTTTTTCATTCATTATTAATCCTACTCCTGCATTATCCCTATTTTACTTTGTGTTTATAACCCTGTATTCACTTGCCCAAAAGTCTTGTTCCTCGTGCCACCGAACTTCACTAATTCCCACTATATCTAACTTTAACCTATCCATTTCCCTTTTTAAATTTTCTAATCTACCTGCCCGGTTAAGGGATCTCACATTCCACGCTCCGATCCGTAGGACGCCAGTTTTCTTTCTCCTGATGACGACGTCCTCTTGAGTAGTCCCTGCCCGGAGAGCCGAATGGGGGACTATTTTACCTCCGGAATATTTTACCCAAGAGGACGTCATCATCATTTATCCATACAGTAAAGCTACATGCCCTCGGGAAAAATTACGGCTGTAGTTTCCCCTTGCTTTCAGCTGTTCGCAGTACCAGCACAGCAAGGCCGTTTTGGTTAATGTTGGAAGGCCAGGTCAGTCAATCATCCAGACTGTTGCCCCTGCAACTACTGAAAAGGTTGCTGCCCCTCTTCAGGAACCACACGTTTGTCTGGCCTCTCAACAGATACCCCTCCGTTGTGGTTGCACTTACGGTACGTCCGTCTGTATCGCTGAGGCACGCAAGCCTCCCCACCAACAGCAAGGCCCATGGTTCATGGGGAAGTCATATTTGTCATGAAGCTGAAATTCCCACGCGCTGTTCTTCCTGCCCTCTCCAGCTGTCCGTGACAGAATTTCTCATACTTGTTTAGTTAAAAGCTGCGGTCGACGGCGCTCATTCCGCAGCTAGCGCTGCTCTGAGCTGACCTGGGCAGATGCGAGACGATGGGAGACCAGTCATCTGTTCTGCTCGCAACAGGAAATATCTACTATTAGTGAGTGCCATGACCACGGCGGAACGTTCGGGAAGCCAGTGTAACTGCCCGTGATCAACGTGAGCCCCGACTGAGCTGGAGATGGTATCCGAGGTTAATGATGCAGGCTGCGCTTTGTGGATGTGGGCAACGGAACGGTAGAGTCGGCGACATGAAGGTGAGCCATCGCCGGTAGCCGCCGGCCAAGTGGCTTATGAGCGGTGGGACGGTGCCAGGCCTGTACAATTGCGCTGGACTGATTCGTTTGATGTAGCGTAGCAGGCTGAAAGAGACGCAGTGTTGGCAGTTAAAGGAGCGAGTACTGAGCGTTCCAGTAATCCCGTAGACGTAAAACTTTTTTGCTGAAGAACTAATACTGACTTCGTTCCGTATATATACCGTTCCTATTATTAGTTAGCAGCCTATATAAATTGGTATATTGGGAGCTCCGAATAGTTATAGACGCCCCCCCCCCCCCAGATACTGATCGTTAAAATGCTGCAGCGCTTGGGAACACATAGTGTCGACTGTGCTGTGTTTGATATCGTTGCCACACCGAAGTTCTGACACTATAAATACCTGACGATGTATTATTGTGTCGTCTGTGTGAAAAAATGATTAATTGATGAAACCTTTGACTGCTGCTGACATAATCTTTCCCGTTTCTTAGAATGGCGGATATTTTTATGGTTTTTAAAGTTTTTAATTGAGAATACTATCCAATATTTATCTGTGATGCTAATCTTGTATGAAAGCCTGGAACTATTTATTCTGGATTACAGATACGGGATGTCTTAGGAGAAATGGTAAATGTTGAGGGATATGGCAAGAACGCTCATCTGAAGCAAAAAACTTCTAATGGACATATGCCCTACTCCAAATGATATCAGAGATACAAAATATTTAATGTACGTGTTTTTGGGCTCGTGGAGGGCACTTGAGTGTCTTAACCACCCAGCCTCTTTGAAATTTTAGTGTAGTATAACCTCCCTCTTTGCTTTTAATTTCTTTGCTCGGGATGCCTTTCTGTTATTGAAGGTGCAGTTGCCCATGGTGTGTTGTGAGTGAAATAGTGCGAAGGATTAAGAGTGTATCAGAGAGAGTCATACGTTAATTGTGTTTGTACTCGCGCGGGCTAACACGGAACGCATCTACACTGAAGAAGAATATGCAGATATAGAGTTTGTTCACGTCTTCGGTGATGACAGTGCTCCTGTTGCTCTCGAAGACTACCGTCGGCGCTTTCCGTGTACATATTTTTCAATTAATACTTTGTGACACGCATGTTGTAATGCGTCATAACTGTTGTACGTCTATACGTGTGTAAACCTGACAATTTGTTAAACAGTGGAGAAAAAAATAACAGTTTATGTTAAATATGTTCTTTCTGAGAAACTTTTCGGAATAGAGCATACGCCCATATGAAACATTTTGCATCAAATGATCGTTCCGCTCGAATTCCTGAATATTGACAATTCCTCCTAGGACACATTGTATAAAATGTTAAACAATTCTTTCATGTAGTGTAAGTCTTTATGTGATACACTTGCAGACAAGGATTCCTGCACATGATTATTTTGCACTCGCTACACTGATTTGTAGTTTCATTTCTTGCACCCTTTCCTGTTCGCCTTTAAAGAATAAAACAGAGTGTGATTCTTGAGTTTCTTCCGGCGTATTTGACAATCAAAATATCCACGGGTGTACTGCCGGTCTACAGTGTCCAACGGGCACAATATTTCGGCGATCATACATGTCGCCATCATCAGGTGAACTGACGGACTGAGCTCCTGTGAACGTGCCGGCACGGAGATCCATACGCTATGGTTGCTCAGAGGGAACTGGGTTCGGTCGCCGCACTGCAGAATATATTGGGGCATCAAGGATTGCCCAGTATGAGAATAGAAGTTCAAGCCATGCGGCTACGCCTTCAATAATAAAAATTGACATTAAAACAATAGCTTTTTGGTTGTCATATTTTTTTCTGCTTTTAAATGATTTAAAATACATTAGCTGTGTGGCAATTTTTTTGTTTTTATACATATTTTTATTTTTTTATTTTTTTAATTAATTTTTTGTTGTTGGTTTTTTTCCCATTCGCTCACACATTCACACAATATATACATTGTACACACACATACATATACAGTTAACACATTCTCACACTCATTCATTCACCTTTTGATAAAATAATAATAATAAATAAATAAATGATAAATACAATAAAATAAGATTAAAATATAATTAAAATAAAATAAATTTGTGTTAAAATAAAATAAAAATTTAAATTAAAAGTAAAATTATTAAATTGTTAAAAAATTTTAAAATTATTAAAATTGTATAAAAATATATACACAAGATGTGTAATCTCGTTATTCGCGTAGGTCATCGGGCCATCTAGTGGAAGCCAGGTAGTGCACCCTGTGTCCAAGTTGTCGTACAAGTTCGTCATCTGACTGTTGTGAGTTTTCATAGAAGGTTGTTGCACTGGTTCTAAATCGGTCTTTCAAATAGTGTACCCCTGCGAGTTGGTGAAGTTCATTCGTTGGGAACTGGTATGGAAGATGGAGTGCTCTTTTCAGAGCACGATTCTGAATTCTTTGCAGCCGTTGTATGTGGGTTGGAGCAGCATTGCTCCACACGACAGCAGCGTAGTCTAAGATTGGTCGCACCAGTGTGAGGTACAATATCACCCCCAGTCTTGACGGTAGTGTTGGCGCTGGATTTAATAATGGATAGAGCTGTACCATTCTGCTCCTGGCTTTCTCTCGAATATCTTCTACATGAAGTTGCCATGTCAATCGCCTATCAAGGGTCACACCCAAATATCTTGCTATTTTTGACCACGTAACTGGGGTGCCCCTTATCTCAATGGGCTGGATGTTAGGTGGAAGTGGTCTTCTACAGATTGCTATTGCCTTCGTCTTTGTGGCGTTGAAAGACAGTCGCCATTTTGTTGCCCATTCACTCAGCTTATTACATGCTTGTTGCAGTCTTGCCTGGAGGTGTGCAGCATTCATACTTCGGGAGTAAATGGCTGTATCATCGGCGTATAAAGATACGTGTGTTCTGGTCGTCGATGGTAGGTCGGATGTATACAAGATGTATAACAGTGGCCCCAGAACACTGCCCTGAGGTACTCCTGCTTTGATTGGTTTGGTGGACGATATACCATCTTGAGTGCGGACATGAAAAGTCCGGTTTTCTAGATAACTCTTCAGGAGTGTTGCGTGTGACACGGGGACCCCTATATCTAGGAGTTTATACAGGAGTCCCTCGTGCCACACGCAATCAAAAGCACGAGAAACATCCAGAAATTCAGCCCCGAAGAATTCTTTCGTTTCCATGGCGCTGAATGCTTCCTCAACTAACGTAGTAGCTGCTGGGTGGTGGAAAGGCCTTGGCGAAAGCCGAACTGGACGTCTGGTATCAGATGCTCTGCTTCCACATGCTGTTGAAGTCTCTTTTATGTATAAACGTTCAAAAAGTTTCGATATGGCGGGTAAAAGACTGATTGGTCTGTAACTAGCAGGTGATCGAGGGTCCTTTCCTGCCTTCGGTATGGCGACGACCTCGGCATGTTTCTATGTGAGGGGGAAGTCGCCAGTTGCCAGGATCTCATTGAACGCAGCCGCTATTACTGGTACTGCAGTAGGCGGTAATTGCTTCATCAGCTCATTAGTTAGAAGGTCTGGTCCTCCAGCATTCTTTCCGTTTAATTCTTCAAGCTGTTTTGTAACTTCTGCTGTCGTGATCGGTTGAATATGGTCATCTTCGGCTCGACTGGCGAGGAATCTTGCAAGTCTCTCGTTGACTAGGCCAATGTGGTCAGCGTCGGCAGGATCATTCATCGGTGTGAAGTTTTTTGCGAAAACATCTGCCAAAGCATTTGCTTTGCCATCTTGTTCGCTGATTATATGGTTGCCCACAGGTAGTGGGGGTAACTCCTGTCCGCTTCTTAGTAGAGACTTCGTCATCTTCCAGGCCGATTGGTCTTGTAATTGTAGCAGTGCAACCTTATCTGCCCAGAATTGATTCCTGTGTTTTTCTACTTCTGCTTAATTTCTCGTTGTAGTCGATTTACTAGGCGCTTTGTGGCTGGATTGCGCGTTGCCTGCCATTCTCTGAATGCTCGGTTTTTTCCCTGATGGCTGCTATGATAGGTGGAGGCAGTTGGTGAGTTTTTGGTGGTATTGGTCGTCTCGGAGGTGTAGCTTCTGTTGCAGCGTGTAGTTCTTTAGAAGTTAGGTATAATAGAGTGGCTTCTGCTCCTGCTGTCCCTGGGTCTGGTGTATCCAGGAGGTCTCTTTCAAGCAGTTGATGATACATTTCCCAGCTCATTCCTCGAATATCAAGATAGTGTCTAGGCCGTTTATTGATGCCGACGAGGTCGACTTCAAAACTGACTCTGGGCTCTATTCGGAAAGCAAGTGGGTTCGTATGGTCCCACGAAGATGGCGTGGTTTCTCTCAGCAACTCGCAGGAGACGACGTCCGCTTATGTTAGTGATGCGGCTATTCCAGTTGGTATTTTTGGCATTAAGGTCACCAGCAAGAAAAAGATTTCCTTGTTGTGACTGTATCACCTCAAAGTCTGCTTCTTCTAGATGGCCACGGGGGGGGGGGGGGGGGGGGGGGGGAGGGGGCTGTACACTGCAATGAATTGTATGCGGCCTCTTGATGTCTGGACTGCAACTGATGTGGCTTCTACCTTCTACTGTGTCTAATGCTGGAAGTGGCAGTTGGCGATGCATCAAGGAGTTTCTTAGATATACTGCTGTTCCTCCATCAACAGTCGGCCGGTCCGGCTGGAAACAGCTGTAGTTGGCGACTCGTACTTGGATGTCGGGTTTCAAGTGTGTCTCGGTGACCAGGCACACGTCGATCCTTTCATCTTGGAGGAATTGACGGAACTCTCCAACTTGATTGCGAATTCCATTGGCGCTCCATGTGCACACAGTTAGCCCAAATCTAGCTGCCATATTGGGTGGTGGAGGTTGGCTTTGGAATGGCCTGTAGGGCAACTTGAACTGCAGCAGAAATCTGTTGCGGAATAGTAGCCATCATCGCCTGAAGGGCATCAGTGATAGCTTTCGTCATGACTTGCATGACTGAGGTCAGATTAAACTCTTGGCGGGAAGTGTTGTGTTTTGCCTGAGTTGTTGGCGATCCGGCACTGATTATGTGCTGCTGAGGTGCAGCAATGGTCGGAGGAGGTGGAGCTGAGCGATGGGGAGTAAACTGAGTACGCCTATGGTGGTGTAGGTTGATTCTCTGTATGCCTGCAGTGGAGGCATTGGCCTTAGAGGATGAAGCATTATTGATGTTGGTTGTTGCTACATTTGTATTTCTCCTGGCAGCTGCAATAGCAGCAAAAGTGAGGCCCTGGTGAGTGGTTGCCTTTTGTCTAGTCCTATAGGCTTTAATGACTTCACAGACAAAGTAGCTAGCAGGATGAGCTTTGTTGCAACGGATACATGTGGGAGGAGTGTCTTTGTCCTTAGGGTAATCATTGGAAGTGTGTTCCTGGCCGCACTTCACACACTTGAAGGGCATTGCACAGTGTCTGGCTACATAGCCAATGCCTTGGCATCGATAGCAGATGGTGGGGCCACATTTGCCCCGAGGTTCCTCAATTCTGACGTCTGTGTTGGCTATGACCTTCATTGTCAGTAATTTTCGGTTATCTGGTGTGTTGGTGAGCACTACCATAAAGAGGGGGGGTGTCTTTATGAGTTCTAGGCGATTGCACTCTGGAGATTGACCTGGGGACAATTCCGATGGCTTCCAGTTCTTCCCTCACATCATCACACGAGAAACTGAAGGGAAACCCTCGAATGACTTTTTTGATGGGCTTGTCAGGCGAATAGGTATAAAATCCCCATTGCCTTTTTCAGATTTCTTCTGTGACTTTCATAAAATCCGTAGTATTTGCGGTTTGAAGCTTATAGAGGTCTTTACCAGCTGTTCTGAATTGAAAAGGGTTGCAAAGAAGGCCCTTAATAGTTTGCAATAGTATCTTATACGCCTCCTTGAATTCAATGATGATGGGAGGAGGTTTCTGTGCTTTTGTAGAAGTCTGGGCCGTGGTGGCCTAGGTGTCACTTTGTTCGGTTGGTTCGGCGTCCATAGCCGTGAAAGAGTTGTTTGGTGATATAGGAGCAGCGCTCGTAATCTTTCGGGTAGGAGCCGTCCGAGTGGCTGGAATGAATCCCTCCTCATCGGCGATGGGGCGGGACTTCTTGTGTTGGTTTTCGCTAGCTGACGAGTTCGGGGTTGTCTCGTCCGTCTTTTTCCTCTTGGCAGGTCCAGGAAGTTCTTCTGTTGGCGTAGAACACACAATAGTCGTTGGCATCAAGTCGGTAAGAAGCTACAAGCTTTCATTTGGATCTTGCTCGGCTTGGTTGGACGTTGCATTGCCAGTGTGATGCAAGTCAGTGTCTCTCTTGGCGTCGAGTTCTTGCTTCTTCTTCGAAGCCTCGGACGAGAGGGGCGCCTTACGTGTGTCAGACATAGTGCCAGTAAAGGCGAAGAGATTTGCACACAGAGGAAGGAAAGCTAGCCTTGGCCTCTGCGAGCGCGGGCTTGTCCCATGCGAAGGGGGCCCTGGCTCGCAAAATCCTAGGTGTGCAGTGTTTTATTCCTGAAGAAAGCACTGCACAACCAACAGGTACAGGAACACGACAAGTTGCTTCGCAGCGGCGGCCGATTTAAATACCCTCCGCCCGCGACGCGCTCCCTCCGCTGTCCGTGCCCCGCGCCACGGTCGCGCGGTTCCACAGCGGAGGCAGCGCGCCGCGGGCGGAGGGTATTTAAATCGGCCGCCGCCGCCGCAGCATAGACAGCAAGTGTCCGCTGTACCAGGTGACACTCCCTGACATACCTCAAAACAAGAGGGAGATTAAGATTGTCCTGGCTGTGCCTGTCACCACGGAGCCGCTGCGCCGTAAAAACAAGACGGTGCAGTGCTTCATGTGTCAGGGCCTGAAGCACATCACTGCACACTGCACCATGCCAGTGAGATGCAGGAAATGCGCCGAGGCCCATGACACTAGGACATGCACACTGAAACACACGGACCCACAAATAAGGTGCGCGCTGTGTGGCAAAAACCACACAGCGGGTTACCAAGGTTGTGACGTCCACAAAAGACACTCACAGCAGGCAAAGGGCGCAAAGGCCGCCCCCCACACACGTAAACGAAACACGACAAACCCAACCAGTCACACAAGAAAACAAAATACAACAACACACACAGACAAGGCCTGGGTAAAACCAAGACCGGACACACCCAGGGCAACATACGCAGAAGTGGTTTCTCCTCCGAGAAACCATGAAAGCGTGGCCCTGTCACCACAACACCAATCACAGTCACAAGAACAACACCGGGAAACACACAACAACAACGAGCAGGTCCGCCAAGACGGAGGAAGCTCTAGGCAACCCAATACACAGTCCCCCCCCCCCCCCAAACATTAGTTGTTAGGCGTTATGGTGCAGACCATGAACCTTGTCATGGAAATGATGAAGGAATTCAGGGAAGCCCAGAAGCAGAACACACAGATCCTCGTTGCCCTTCAGGCTGCAGTCCAGCAGTCGCTGCCCTGTGCGACTTCCTCAGTAGTTTCAAAACCCCATCATGGATAGACGACCAAACATCCAAGGCCTGACAATGTGCGTCTTTAACGCAGACGGCATTGTTAATCAAGAGGTCGAGTTCAGAGAACTCATGAAGGAGTTCTCCATCGACATATGCATGATGGGGGAAACCCACCTAAAATCGGGAATAAAAGCGATAGTTCCCAACTACGTTAGCTACCGCAAAGACAGGCCAAGGCGGAGGATACATAAAAAGAGGGATCCCCCACCACCAGGTATTCTTACCAGCTACCAACAAAATCGAAGCAGTGGCGGTGAAAGTAGCCACTGCCACTGGACCCCTAACAATCGTTGCAATCTACCGAACCCCACAAGATCAGATAGATGAGGGAGATATAGCTACTCTAGGGCAAATTGAAGGCAAACTCATAATAGGGGGCGACTTCAATGCCAAACATCCTGATTGGAATTCTAGAGTAACCTCCAGAGCAGGCGCCAGATTGCAACAACTAGCGCGCAACCACCATTTCGAAACATGGGGTCCAGTCGAGCCCACACATTTTCCAAAAAATGGAGGCAGGCCCGACGTGTTAGACATAGCTCTCACCAGGAGGATTACGGGGTTTGTGACCGCGAGGACAATCAACAGAATGTCCTCCGACCACAACCCAGTGATTCTAGAGGTCGACGTGGGAGAATGGGTAGCACTCCCACGGTACCAGACGTCTTACAAACGCACAAACTGGGAGCGATACCGAGAAACTCTCGCCTCTGATATCGCTCGCGCTCCGCCACCTACTACCGAAACAGTAGAGCAAGCGCTACAAGACCTAACAGGTACCATCCTGCAGGCAGCAGAAGAGGCCACCCCTCCACAAAGGGATGGCCCGCCGCCGCAAATACAGCTCCCGGAACACTTGCTAGCACAAATTCGACATAAGAACAGAGTGGCAAAAGAGTGGAAGATAACCAGAAACCAGGCCACAAGGAAGCTGCTCAATCGTCTACAGAGAGAGTTGAAGGTAGCGCTCAATGAGCACAGAAACCAGCAAAGGCAAAACCGCCTCACAGCCCTCAAAGTAGACGATCACACACTTTGGCAAGCAACCAAACAATTTACAAAAAGACGCGCTAGGATGCCACCACTGCACGGTGAGCGGGGTCTGGCCTACAGCCATGCTGAAAAGGCCAACGCCCTCGCCGACACTTTCGAGAAGCAGTTCCAAGCTGCAGAACTCCAGGATGATGAGCATGAAAGAGTGGTCCGTCGTCAACTGGCTGTCTTCCTCAATGCTGAGGAGGACCCAAAGGACGAACCCACAGTTTTTGCCCCTGAAGACGTGGCAAAAGTAATTAGCTCTCTCCCCTCCAAAAAGGCGCCAGGACATGACAGTGTCACCAACCAGTTGGTCAAAAACCTCCCACCCACGGCGATCGAACACCTCGCGAACGTCTTCAACGAGATGTACCCGCGAGTTCCCAGCTTGCTGGAAACACGCGGAAGTGGTCGCGATACACAAACCAGGGGAAGATCCTCTATTCCTGCAGCACTACAGGCCGATTAGCCTCTTGCCAACTCTCAGCAAGATCTATGAGCGCCTCCTGCTAAGACCCATACAGGAACATATTACCAGAGAGCAACTTCTGCCGGATTTCCAATTCGGATTCCGGCAGAACCACTCTGCCCCACAACAGATCATGAGACTGGTTGAAGCAGCCACAGAGGACTTCAACCACAGAGGCTACTGCGGGGTAGTGCTACTAGACGTAGCCAAAGCCTTTGACTCAGTATGGCATAGAGGGCTACTCTACAAGTTGTACACACAACGGTTTCCCGGGAGCATAGTTAAGCAGATCAAAAGCTATCTCTCGAACAGAACTTTCTCTGTCAAAGTAGAAACACCCACTCCACCAAGAGGCGCATTCGTGCTGGGGTGCCACAGGGATCGGTCCTGGGGCCCGTTTTGTACAGTCTGTACACCGCGGACACACCAACGGCCCCCCTGGTGCACACCGCTCAGTACGCTGACGATACAGCCTTCTACACAAGAAACGCGAACAAGGACCTCGTCATCCGTAGGCTTCAAAGGGTTTTAGATGACACAGAAACTTGGGCCCGTCGCTGGTGAATCACCATCAACTCCGAAAAGACGCAGGCTATGCTGATTACCCGTAGGCTCGGAAGGCGCCAACCTCCTCAACGCCCCCCCCCCCCCCCTCCACCTTCACCTAAACGGAACCCAACTCTCCTGGCACAGAGCCGCCAAGTATCCTGGCGTAACCTTGGACTCTCGTCTTACGTGGAAACCCCACATAGACGAGGTCCACAGGAAGGTCTGCGCCAGAATGTCCATCCTGTACCCAATCCTCAACTCATCCAGCTCCCTTCCCTGCTCAGTAGGAGTGAACGTATACCAGGCCCTGATCCGGCCAGTCATGGAATACGCATGTCCTGTCTGGGGATACGCGGCGAAGCAGCACCTGGACAAACTCCAGAGGCTGCAGAACCGCGCCCTCAGGAGGGCACTGCGTTTACCTCTTGGATTCCCCACTAACGACTTGCATGCCGCTGCTGAAATCCCACTCCTGAGAGAGCGTTTTCAAGACCTGGCAAGGGCCTTCTATGAAGGTTCTTCCAGGTCGGGAAACGCCCTCATCCACTCCCTAGGTCGGTATGACATGTCCCGCGATAAACACAATCGCCCCATGACGATCTTTGACGACTAAGTCGAAGAGAAAATCCCAATATCCATTCCCAAATCCTGCTCCTACCCAAATTACTAAAATCATCTCGCCAAACCTCAGGCAAGTACCAGACACACACAGAACAATCATCACATTTCACAGACACCAGAAAGTACAGAAATAATCACACACACAAGTACACAGGGGAGTAAAAGCCGAAAGGCTACAAACTCCCCCTCACACTTCCCCAAAGAGGGGAAAGCAATAGATGAGAGCAGCAGCGACCGAACCCAGTTCCCTCTGAGCAGCCATAGCGTACGGATCTCCGTGCCGGCACATTCACAGGAGCTCAGTCCCTCAGTTCACCTGATGATGGTGACATGTATGATCGCCGAAATATTGTGCCCGTTGGAAACTATTGACCGGCAGTACACCCGTGGATATTTTGATTAATAAAACAGAGTATTTAACGGTTCGGTATTGAGGAAAGCTCATAAATTAAAGCAAGTATTCAACAGAAAGTTTTATGAAATAAAAGTGGGTAACACTTGCTTCAAGTTTGATACAGTTTTTCTGGCACGAAGTGAGAACCACCATCTAAATCGTCGATTTTGTCATCCCCACTTTGAATGTGAACAAACTCTTGCTCCATTTCACGCAAAATTTCGTCGCCCGTAAGCGAACGTGAAGCCATTCTTTCGTTTCTGTACTTACTCAATGAACAGCTGACGTCATCCAGCACCTTGACTTCAGCTAATTTAGAAACCACACGTCCCTAGAAACACAATGAAGAAGACCGATCAAGCTCGTCCATATAATTTGTTTCATATTTAAAAACGGTTTGAGCTAAACCCCGTCACTTGTCGAGTGGACAATCGACCGAAATTTTTGCGTCCTACCAGTTGTCCAGTTGGCAAAGTATTAATAACAGTAATAGCACTTATTATTTTATACTATACTTCGTGCAACATGAGACATGATCAAAAATGTTTATTGACTGTTTTGAATTTCATTTTTGTTGTATTACAACAGCCTTAATCTAATTGCATGCCCCTTGCTACAAATATGTACTGCAGGTGAATATGACCGTCACTGTAATGAGCATTCACGAATACAGCTGATCGGTACGAGTCACGCACACCCATGAGTTGTCGGCACTGGAAGAAAAACATTAAAACATTCCCCCTCTCATATCTTCTAGCTGTGCAGTGACCGCGCTACTTACGCCTCTGCCATCTTACCTGACGGACGAATTTGTCACCGTCAGTTAAAGTCAAGCATGTCCTAAAATATAGCTGTCTCCGTAAGTGCTTTTGTTTGTTGGTAAGTAGGAAAGCTACACTCTGGTTAACTGGTAGATGCAGTTTATCGTAAAACACTGCAGAGAACCGCAGGCTGCACGGATAATTGTTGGGGGCCGCATGCGGCCCGCGGGCAGCTGTTTGACGACCATTCCAGTAGTCAGTTGCTGGATAGCCAATGAGTATGTTGCCCACTGCAGAGGTGGTGTGACGAGCAGCCAGGACGGAGGCTCCACTAACAGTCGACGTAGCGAATGGCCACAAAGTGTAGATACAAACAGGCCAGGAGAGCGGTTGGTGTCATTCCCAGGCGCGATGACGGCGAGTCCGGGAGTTACGTACTGTGCCGCGTCTACATGACATCAGAATGAAGTTAGGTCTTGAAAATGGGGGTTTGGAAAACAGATTCTAGCGTAGGATTTGGGTGGAGTGCGGCCCCCTGGGTGAGAAGGAGGAGGGAATGAGTTGTGCAGGCATTGATTTACTTTGACAAACAATTTTCATTAAACCAAAAGTATCTTTCCTGGCAATTGACGAAATAGCAATGTGCCAACTGAATTCGAATATACGGCCAGTGATAGTTCCTGAAGCATAGGTTTAGAACAAAACAATAAAAGAAAAGAAATTTCTTCAGCACAATAATAAAACACCACTCAATACCAACTGATCAACAACAAGACCACAAACACTTTAAAGTATTATACGTCTTCGCCAAAAGACAAAATAATCACAATATGAAACTACAGTCCATAAATCAGAAACGTAGGCTCCTCATTTGATAAGGTTTTCATATGTCTACACTTAAATTAAACAGTGAAAAATCTTGACGAAAGGCCATTTTTTAAAGTAGACAAAACACACACACACACACATATATATATATATATATATATATATATATATATATATATATATATATATATGTATATATATATATATATATATATGATCAGTGTCTCTTGCTGCCGAGACCAGACTTCAAGGAACAGCGCTAGATGGGAGAAACCTTCTTCGTTGTGGGGTAAGAAGGAAGTTGTGTGGGGAAGTATAACAAGATAGACGTAGGGGACGGTAAACTGATGCTTGTACTAGCGTGGAGGATCGTGGTGGGAATAGAGCAGCTTGGTAGAGTTAGGCGGTTAGTTGGGAGCCAAGAGGCAACTGTATCATACAATTGCTGAGCACGCTGCTTAGCAGAAAGCTGTTGGCTAAAATTACTGCTTCACAGCCTGCGCCGTGTAGATCTTTCCTATCAACACCATATTTCGTGAATAACGCAGGTGGCAATTCTTCCTGCAATATATATTATATTCCCATAATTCCCCTGGCCTCAGTCGTCGTTAGTCATTGTCCTTCACCCACTTATCCCCTTCCCTGTTCCCATTCCAGCATTAAACATCCCTCTATTACGCCAACACACCCACAGTCTCTTTATTTCTCTCCTTCTCCGCTCCCTTCCCCCACCTCCCCACCCCTCTAACCTCCCAGTTGCAACCAATTGCCCTACACCGTCCTCACTATGTCCACATATGATTGCCACAAGCAGTAGTGTCCGCCCTCCCTGCCCTGCTATCCCTCCCCACCCTAGCCTCCTCCTTACCCCCACCACCCAGATTACTTCTCCTTTCATGCACTGTTTTTCTCAGTCTGGCCTCAGTGTCCAGAGACAGTGGTCAGAATTGTGTTTGGTTGAATTTGTACGCTTTGTCTACTTTAGAAGACTTACTTTAGAAGACTTACTTGTTAATGGTCTTTCTGTTGTGCCTGTCTGCAAATCAGCATCTCCACTATATGTACCATTTTCATAATATCGTTGTTAAACCGAATGCTAGATCTACAAACCTCTCCCTTCACCAGCTACTCAATTTTAGCAACACAATACCAAGCCACTGAAGTGAAGCGACGCTTCAAATTTTAGATTCCATATGCGTAGAACAGTAATTAAGTTGACTAGGTCGCGTGAAAAACTACACAGCATTTGAAGAATGATTTTATTGATCACAAAGTATAGGTATGCATGACTCGTTTCTGAATTGTTACGTCTTCAGAAATCGAAATTCATATATAGCACGAGGACAAGAGCGTTACGAGTTGTGTCCATAACATGAGATAACAATAGTCTGTCATCTTATGTGACGTACACAACTGGTAACGCTCTTGTCCTTGAGCTACATTTGCACTTCGATTTCTGAAGACAGAAATAATTCCGAAACGCGTCATGCATAGTTTGTGATCAATAGAATCATTGTTCAACAGCAGTATGAGTTTTAATGCGACCTAGCCAGCTTAACTAAAGATCTACACGTATTTACTAGAATGGTCGATAGCCTCATACATGAATTTACGTCACACCTTCATTAACACTTTGCCGTCCGCACGTCTAGTACAAATTTATTAACTTGGGGCCGGCAGCGCTAATTCAGATTACTTGGCTTGTCGCCGGCCGTTTGTCACCTTTCCGTTGATGACAAGCTTCAAACACATTGACTTTTGAGCGCTATAATTTTTACGGAAATCCTCTATTTTGCCGTATCGTTCCACAAATTCGAATTTTCTTTTCAAGTAATGTCTCTGCAAGTTCTAAACTGTTATAATAATTATCCATGTAGAGGTGATGCCACTTTCCATAAGAAGGTGTCAGTAGTTGCATCACTGTTTTTGCTAAAGGTTGCCGAGGGCCGGAATATATCTTCAATGAGGAAATGTATCCCGTACTCGAATCACACAGCATCCGAATGAGTATACCATATTTCGTAATTTTCAACCGATTGTAGACTTTAAAATTTAACTGTCCACGCCACGATATCATTCCTTCATCAACTGAGATGTTTTGACTTAGATTAAACGTTTCTTTAAACTGTTTGGAAAAATAATCAGTTACGAACTGCACTTGGAAAAACCGGTTGGCACTATCCAATTCCTTGTTGCTGTCGGAAAAATGTAAAATCGGTTGCGGGATAATATTTTCTGAAATATCGGTGTGTCTCTCAACGGATTCGTTGACCAATAAACATCGATCCTTGCCTTTTCTTTTACAATTCCCATAAGGATAGCAAGCCCAAACCATTTTCTAAGTTCGGGTCCCGTAACGTAACAAATTTAGCATTTTTTTAGTCCAGTTCCCTTCTATTGCAATTTTCACAGTAATACTTGTTGGTTTCGTTGCTAATATATTCAAATAGATCGTTCCCAATACATAATCCTACGATATCCACGACGCTCTGTGTATCTTTGGGAAATATGTGTGGACCCGGAGATCCTTCAGTTTTATGATTGGTCCTCAGTAAATCGTTGTCTGTCTTCTTCGTCTGATTCATCCGAATCAGTAGGCAACCGTAGCGATCGCAGAATTTTTCTTGGACGTATTTCACTATCTTCTGCTTCACTTTCATTTTTCGATATCCAATGTCCTATTCCCAATCGGCCAAGTCGTCAAGAACGTCAGACAAGACGTCCGCGCATTCATCGTAAATAATCGTATCGTCTCCTTCGTCTTC
The DNA here is from genome assembly GCF_021461385.2 of Schistocerca piceifrons. NCBI lineage: Eukaryota > Metazoa > Arthropoda > Insecta > Orthoptera > Acrididae > Schistocerca > Schistocerca piceifrons. The sequence continues at coordinate 339,396,411 of NC_060144.1, forward strand.
CATGATGAAAATACACAAGTACTTATAAAAACAAAAAACTTTTTGACGTGTGTAACCTTTTGCTACCTAAACAAAACACCAAAAGAATGAAAAAGCTACTAAATTGCTGTCGTCGGCCACTGCGCGATATTATGCTCACGACACCACTGCAGTGTCAGCGGCCATTGACCGCTATTTCACGCACGACACCACTGTGGTGTCGCCGGACAACAAAGTGTTAATACTCGATATTCAGTGAGTTCTGATTAGCTTTTGTTTGTTCCAGAGGATGTGAGTTCTTCTTTTGGTTGTACATTAAGTAGTGGCTATAATACTGCGATGTTCATTCTTAGCGATGCCATGTTAATGTTACTGCAGAGTGCAGATAACTTTCCACACTCACTAATATTCTAACGCCTAAACCTTATGCTACCCACAGGGCGCAAGAGTGTCGCTGGCTGCCTACAGCTGTGCTTGGACGGAGGCGAGCAAACACACCAAGAACGCGCTACGCATGCTGGTATGCAGCACACAGAGGCCGCTGCTGCTCACTGCGGGAAAGATCTACCCTATCAGCAAAGCGACTTTCCTTTCGGTGAGTTCCTACACAGCAGCAACATCAAACTATGCTCGCCGAAATAGGAAGTGATACACCATGAACACTTCGACCTAACAGCAACAAACTGATATTACACCAGAATTTCCATGCCTTTGGGATGACTGAATTTTTATCCTTATGCTAGCCTTATTCCAGTATTTTCAACAGGGAATAACTGATTCAGACATTGTACTCTCTATGACTACGTGTTATTTGGCAGACTGCCTCTTGAATAGTTCACCGGTGTACTACTAGTGTGTTATAGGATTAGTGTGCTGCTCTTCCATGACACAGTGTCATTGCTTGATCACTCAGGTACGATCTGTAGGTACAAGGTGTCACACGGTAATGAACTATACTCTGGTCACTCAGCCCTTCTTACTGTTTCTCGTTACATTGCAGAGATAGCGTACGTTGCAGAGATAGCATACGTTGCACCCCATATGGTGGCTCGACGAAAAACATGATTCATTCGTACGCCTGACCTGAAAAAAAAAAAAATTGTGGAAGAAGATACCGGGTTCCGCACATGGCATTTCACAGGAGTGGATGATACAAGTTGTTCTATTACACCAAGAGCACAGTACATCACTTTCAGTTGCTGTACCCATACAATCTTTATGGTCCTTCACCTGACTATGCCGTTGTTTGTATTTCTAGCCTAGTTTACAGATTAGGTGATATGTGGAAAAGACGGAATTACCAAGTTGACTAATAACTCCTCACGTTTCAAGTTAAACACCAGCAGCATTTTAAGTATATTAAGCAGATAAGGCCATATACTCACCCATCAACATATAACATGTGCTTTTTACTGTTAGTTATATATGTTACATAACCCATTTGTAGGATTAATCGTTGTCATGTGGAATAAGTCATTTTATATTCATATTACACATTAATACTTAAATATGAGTACTGGCTGACAATTTACGAGGTTTCGTTTCTTAAATACAGATGAACTGATAATTCTGCCACAGATGATCCACCACAGGAATTCTTCAACGTAATAGGAATCATCAAGGACAAACTTTTTCGGTTCGTTTTCATTTTAACTTTTCTGCCTATCAGACATTTTATACTAGTGTGTGATAAAAAAACTTTGATGGCAGCATTATGCATCCCATTCTTTGGTAAAGGCAACTGTTACGTAGAATAATGAACGTAATTATTCCTTCTGGTTTTGTGTTTACGTACGACTGAACTGTAATGTGTTATTTACAGTGAACTTCATGAGGCAGCAAATATACTGTGAAGCCACAGTCAAAACGCCAATGTCCTCAAACAGATGTCTTCAATATAATCGTGTGTGCGGGCACCACATATATTTACAACACGCTTTTGAGAAATGAACACTTATTTGCTTAAAGATAAGACAGCCCATAACATTATTTCATGACTTTAAAGAATGAAAATATATAACATATATCCACAGACTGAATTGTCTTTCCCCAATATTTGCAGTTATTCGAGTTTCAAATGTGTTTGAACTAATTTGTTTTAGGGTTCAAAAAGGTTTTTTGTTAATTTCAATTCTCATCGATTTGGACACAAAAAATTTTAAAGTTTCCACCCTAGTTATTAATACCTCATCAGGTGTCACATTTATCATTGATGTAGTATCTCTAGATGCACAGAACTGAATAATTTCCGTATTTTCGATACTGAGGGGGATGAGTATTTGAAGTAAACCACTTAATCATACCTCTAAGGACATCATTTACAACTCTTGGTGTACGCATGTTTGGAATTAAAATCATAGTGTCATCTGCAAAAAGGTTCTAATTTCACTTGTTGGATTTTCGGCAGAAGATCGTTTAGATACATAATAAATAATAGTTACACTAAGATTACTGAGCGAGATGTCGCAGTGATTAGCACAATCGACTTGTGTTCCGCAGGATAACGATTCAATCCCGGGTCCGACCGTCCTGATTTAGGTTTTCCATGATTTCCCTAAATCTGTTCAGGTAAATGCCGGGATGGTTCCTTTGAAAGGGTACGGTTTACTTCCTTCCCCATCCTTCCATAATCCGATGGGACCGATGGCCTTCCTGTTTGTTCCCCTCCCCCAAATCAACCAACCAACCAAAACGAAGACTGAGCCTTGTGGCATCATGCAAGTGATGAATCTCCCCTCGTTACATTGGCTTTTAACTGAAAGTAGATGCATTCATATGTTAGGTATGACGTTGTCCATTCGCAGGCTGTACAATCTGTTAAATAAAACTGCAGTTCTTCTAGCAGGATATTGTGATTTACACATCTTAGTAGGTTATAGAAACTACCAACCGTATCTGTTTTGTTAATTAAAAACAGAAAAATTTAGTGGTTATGATTTACTTGGAGTATGTAACCACGTAAATTAAGAGGATGCATAACATACGTGTGATGTGTCTGCAACAAAACGCAAAAATATCACATTGTCCTCGATGTCCAAAATAAATAACTGGCAGATTTATAGAGGACCAAATCCATTACTTTCACGTTTCCTTGATTTCAAACCGTTGCCTTACTGAGGGGCTCCCTCACGAAATTGTACGTGCTGCGGAAGAAACGTCAAAATTATTTCTTCATTGACCACGAAATTAACATGAGTGCTCTCCCCTTCGCACACTAGCGCACACACTTATCACTCTCTTGGATGATTTCATACTTCTGCTGGAAACGGAAGATACGTTGAAGGTATGGCATGCCTTGCTGAAAGGACAGAATTGTACAATTTCCTTTGGAAATTTGTGGTAAGTTCCTGTGGGACCAAACTGCTGAGGTCATCGGTCCCTAGGCTCACACACTACTTAATTTAACTTAAACTAACTTACGCTAAGGACAACGCAGGCACCCATGACCGAGGGAGGACTCAAACCTCTGGCGGGGGGAGCCGCAAGAACCGTAGCGAGACGTCTCACACCACGCGGCTACCCCGCGCGGCTAATTTCCTTTCGTTAGCAGTTCAAAGCAAAGTATTTTCTGACACAAGTTTATGCGGGTTTTATTCCTTGTTTTGGTGTGAGGAGCATCAACTGATAATTTTGTAAAAGTACATCTGCTTCACTATTATATGCATTTCCCCTGTTGTATACCTGACAATTTCACTTTAACAATTCCTGCACATTTTTGACCGTTTTGTTAACCTACCTTCTTTTGGGAAGGATTTTTTCGAGAGTCCTTTCCTCCGAATTTCCTTGGCTAATCATTCATTAATCTGCTCACATAATTTCTATTACACCCTCGGTTTTCCCATTTTCGATGATGCGTGATTATGCTCTTGCGTACTCGTAATCGGTGGTAAGTGTTCCGTCCATTCATGTCTGTTTTTGGCACTTGCAGTGGTTTTAGATTGTCGATTAGATAAATTCTGCGTTGTTATATTTCTTTGTTCTTATCGATTTAGATTTTAACGCGAAGCTCCTCCTCCTCTTGCTCTCCTAATTGCTTATGACATAAGCAAATTATCTGTCCTCTAGCCTATACATTAAATTTAATGGCTATTGTAAATCATTATATTGAGGACCAAAGTTTAAGCCAGCATGACCATGATGTGTCTCCCATAATACTGGTCTACATTCCTTCAACTAATTCACTTCTAATCGTTTGTGATGATAACCTGCAAACTGTTTGCACCCAATTTACTTAAGATCCATTCGTCTTACTCGACATTCTATTCACTTTTGTTACTCGAGTAGCTCATCGCTTACTACCTTATTTACGCACGTTACAATATTTCAGTAAGATTGAGATGGTGAACCGGTTTTTGCTGTACTGAACAGCTTTTCTAAGTGTTTGAAGGTAAATTACAATGAATTAAGCCATATGATAAAGCGATCTTCTTAGTTCTTATTTGACTGATTTGTTGCAGCTCACCACGATTTCCTCTCTTGTGGGGATCACTTCATCTCGGATTGTCGTTTGCACCCAATGACCTCAGTTGCTCGACCCACTTATTCTATTGTCTACATCCCAAAATTAACGACTTTTGACAATGTAAGTTATTCTCTGATGTCTTAACACTTCCCGTACTATCCAATCCCTTCCTACAGTTTGTATTCTGCACATATTCCTCCCTCGCCGGTTGTATGGAGAACATTTCTTATCTTATCGGTCCACTTAATTTTTATTACCCTTCAGTGACAAGACATCTCAAACATTTCTCTGGTTTTTTTCCTCAGTCCACGACTAACTTCCATACAATGCCGTGCTCCAGCGTAGATTCTCAGAAATTCTTTCTCAAGTTTAGGCATGTGTTTTTTTACCAGCAGACTTCTTTTTGCGAGCAACGCTCTCCTGGACTACGCTAATTTGCATTATATACCCTACTTACTCCATCCATCATCTGTTGCTTTGCTTTCAGGACAGTGAAATTTCTTCGCTTTGTCTTTTTTAATAAATGTAAAACATTTTAACAGAAGCTTCTAATCAGCAAGGTTCGTCACGAGTTTAAGTGATTAGTAGTTTAAGCTGATTATCAACCCGCCTGGTTAGCCGAGAGCGCTAATGCGCTGTTTCTTGGATTCGTGTAGGCGTGCCGGCCCCACATCGAAACCGCCCGGCGGATTAACGACGAAGGCCGATCTGCCGGCCAGCCTGGATGTGGTTTTTGTTGTGTTGGCAGACGTGTTACCAGAGGTGGCCGTAATTCACGCGTTTTAGCTCACGCAGGCTGGCGTGAGAAGGGAAGAACTGTACTGACGTGAGGTCTGGAACATGACAAGGCATTAGAATTCAGAAAGCGGACGTAATTAGGTTGATACTTAACTTTCACCCATTTATGATGAACGTCGCTCTTGACGGTACATGATTCACAATATTATCTGTTCAGATTATACTAACTGAATATGGCGCCTTGCTAGGTCGTAGCAAATGACGTAGCTGAAGGCTATGCTAAACTGTCGTCTCTGCAAATGACAACGTATGTAGTCAGTGAACCATCGCTAGCAAAGTCGGCTGTACAACTGGGGCGATGCTGGGGAGTCTCTCTAGACTAGACCTGCCGTGTGGCAGCGCTCGGTCTGCAACCACTGATAGTGGCGACACGCGGGTCCGACGTATACTAACGGACCGCGGCCGATTTAAAGGCTACCACCTAGCAGGTGTGGGGTCTGGCGGTGACATCACAGTTTTTACTCGGTTTTCCACATCCCCCAAGGTGAATACCGGGCTGGACCCCATGACCCGCCTCAGTTACACGGCTCGCAGACATCTGAACACGTTCGCACTATTCCATAGATTACACTAGCCGCAGACAGTTGGGGTACTCTAATTCCGTCCTGGGGGGTACGGGGTGGCGGCAGGAATAGTATCCAGCCACCCTTTAAACTAACCTTGCCAAATCCGATTAAGCATACCGACCCTGCGTAACCGTGGGAAATACTCGCAAGCAAAAGAAGAAGTTCAAGCTGACTATCCAGCTGTCTTCAGATTTGAAATGACAATAGAAAACTTGCACTAACAAAGGAACTAAAAGGAATTAATTAAAACTTCGATGGAATAGACAATGTTCAATTCCTACCGAGAATGTGTACGTTCGTAACGTAAGACAAAGCTACAACATCTGCATCACTGTAATATCTTATGTAAGAGACGGAACACAATAAAATAATGGCATATACCATGTAGGTAAAACGTTAGGTTTGCAAGTTAGTGATATCAATATAAGATGGTATAACCAAAGCATAAATACGTACAAACCCGTCTTACATGACTACATTGATATGCAATGTCTGCCCCGATAGCTGCCAACATGGTAGCTCAGCGTGTTCAGTCGGAGACCTGGCTGTCCTCGGTAATAAAAAAACTGGACTGATGTCATGTGACGTCCGCTACGACGAAATACAACGAACAAAAAAAAATTTTCTTCGCTCAGGGACTGGTTGTTGTGTTGTCTTCATCATCCTTTCATCCCGATCCGGCGCACAGGTCGCCCAATGTGGCGTTGAATGTAATAAGACCTGCACCACGGCGGCCCGACCTGCCTCGTAAGGGGCCTACCGGCCAATGACGCCAAACGCTCATTTTCATTGATATGCAATGCGGAACCGAGCTGATGCTACTGTCGCAGGTTCCAATGCTGTCTCCGACATGGATGTGTTTGATGTCCTTTGATTATTTAGGTTTAAGTAGTTCTCAGTCTAGGGGACTAATGACCTAAGAAGTTAAGCCCCATAGTGCTGAGAGCCATTTGAACCATTTTTTCGTATGCAATGTTATTTATGCAATCTCATTACGGTAGTGACTTATCAGTAACTTAATGTAAGTTATCCATTCATACACGTATACAGTTTTGTGCTCGCGTAAAAGGAAAGGCTATGTGCCGTTAGGCGGCGCGCAAATACACATAGTAACAAAAGTACCATCCAGAATGACATTTCACTCTGAAGCGGAGTGTGCGCTGATATGAAACTTCCTGGCAGATTAAAACTGTGTGCCCGACCGAGACTCGAACTCGGGACCTTTGCGTTTCGCGGGCAAGTGCTCTACCAACTGAGCTACCGAAGCACGACTCACGTCCGGTACTCACAGCTTTACTTCTGCCAGTACCTCGTCTCCTACCTTCCAAACTTTACAGAAGCTCTCCTGCGAACCTTGCAGAACTAGCACTCCTGAAAGAAAGGATATTGCGGAGACATGGCTTAGCCATGGTAGGAGACGAGGTACTGGCAGAAGTAAAGCTGTGAGTACCGGACGTGAGTCGTGCTTCGGTAGCTCAGTTGGTAGAGCACTTGCCCGCGAAAGGCAAAGGTCCCGAGTTCGAGTCTCGGTCGGGCACACAGTTTTAATCTGCCAGGAAGTTTCATATCAGCGCACACTCCGCTGCAGAGTGAAATCTCATTCTGGAAACATTCCCCAGGCTGTGGCTAAGCCATGTCTCCGCAATATCCTTTCTTTCAGGAGTGCTAGTTCTGCAAGGTTCGCAGGAGAGCTTCTGTAAAGTTTGGAAGGTAGGAGACGAGGTACTGGCAGAAGTAAAGCTGTGAGTACCGGACGTGAGTCGTGCTTCGGTAGCTCAGTTGGTAGAGCACTTGCCCGCGAAAGGCAAAGATCCCGAGTTCGAGTCTCGGTCGGGCACACAGTTTTAATCTGCCAGGAAGTTTCAAAAGTACCATCATTTAACGTAAGTGTTAGAGTAAGTGCAGAAAACATAAAATAGTTAATTAAATAGTGTATACCTTATATCATAAAACCATAAAAGGTTAAGAACAATATAAGCAAGAATGTCGTCAGGTAAGGTAAATACGTAAAATGGTTATCATGTCCTGTAGGTAACACCAATACATGGAAAACAAGAAGGGGGCAAAAGGGGATTGTACAACAGTTACTTAAAAAGAATGCGACGAAGATTTGCCTCTAAAATGTGTACAAAGTCTAAAATCCGTAGATAAACCTGTCCTGGCCCAGTGTACTCGGTAGTTAATTGTGCCGTAGCCTCACATCAGTGCTCATGGCAGGGCAAAGCTGAAGAGAAACGATGACTCCAGCGAACGTCAGGCCAACATATATCGTATCCCGACGGATATGCACTCCATAGGATGTGTCGTGGCCCAATGTTTAAGCTCGTAGACTGGGTGAAGGAATGGGATGTCGGCCGCAGACGTCTAACTGACAGGCGTCATAAGTAGAGTCATCAGAACACATAATTTTAAAAAATAATTGATACAATAAATAATTAAACAAAAAAGTCAACGGGGTGTCAAAAATGTAAAACAAAATTCCAGAACAGGCGCGTTGTAGCTCGACGTGTAGGTTCATGGACTATGCGTAGCTGAGCAGCCGTAATGACTGCCACAGTGTCCACTCAGGAGTGAACAATATCCAGTCATCAGATTCACAATCTAACACAGGCAGTCACGACACTGTCTGGTGTGAAAGTTTTTACCGTTTAACAGCTGGCGCGACACTAGCGCTCCAAGCCTTGAGAAAGCAGACAGTCACAAGCGTCATAATGATAACGTTCGTTTTTAATTATTTTCTGCTTAATTAACGAAACGGTTATTAATTTTTGCGTTCGACGCTTTAATAAATTACTAGAGAAATGAATCATCGTGAAATACATTTCAAAAATAGTCGAATATTACTGATTTAGTGACATAAACAACAACGTATTCACGAAGAAAAACTTTCGAAGAAGTGTATATTAGCAGATTATTCTGCTGAAAGAAAGAGAATGAAACACGTATTTCATGTATGAGAAGCATATATTTCTGTTGTTATTATTTCAGGTGCTTTACTTGACGCTTAAAATTTTTTATGAAATCTAATGATTCGTCCATTCTTACACTTCACTCGACTTTCTAATACATGAATATTTTTGTAAATATAATTACTTTAGCTTCCAAAGCGTTTATGTTGAAGATTATTGCCGTATGTGGTACAGATTTCTTTTTTTTTATTTTTGGCAAGGTTTTATGGGACCAAACTGCTGAGGTCATCGGTCCCTAAGCCTACACACTGCTTAAACTAACTTACGCTATGGACAACACACACATCCATGCCCGAGAGAGGAGTCGAACCTCCGACGTGGGAAGCTGCACGGACCGTGACAAGGCGCCCAAGACCGCGCGGCTACCCCGTGCGGCCGTGACTCAGATATAGTAGCAACGATTGTGGAATTTGTTTCTTCTGTGCTGGAAACAGTATTATTGCTTTTGACTACTTATTATCACCGGCCGGTGGCTGTGGTCGAGCGGTTCTAGGCACTTCAGTCCGGAACCGCGCTGCTGCTACGGTCGCAGGTTCGGATCCTGCCTTGACCATGGATGTATCTAATGTCCTTATGTTAGTTAGGTTTAAGTAGATCTAAGTCTAGGGGACTGATGACCTCAGATGTTAAGTCCCATAGTGCTTATAGCCGTCTGAACCATTTTATTATCACATCTGTGTGGTTTTTCTTTTAGATACGGTTGTGGTGGCTTATTTCATACATTAAATAATGTAGGTCGTACAATTCATAAAAGTTTCCTACGTTCCACATTAAGTGATTTGGCTGGAAGTGTAGTGAGCAAAACTCGGCTTTGGTGGGTAGAGATAACACGCCTTTTTGCAAAAGGTTGGTTCTTTTAGTATTTATTAGCACTTTTTGTTGTTACAGAAAAAGGACATTAGCCAGTAAATGTCTGTACGTTGCAAGAGAATGGTAAATAACTGACCTGTAAGCTACCGTTTCGTACCTTTCAGGGCCCTTGGGAAACTAAATAATGACAAATCCGTATCACTTTTTGTTAGTGTCGAGTTTTATAGCCCTACAAACACCTATTATCGTGAAAACTATGTTACAAATCAGTATAAACGTTAGTATTCGCACTTATCCGATATCATATTCAGAAGTGTCGCTTGCTAGCCGCTTGAGGCGCTGCTATCGCCGTGGTTAACAAAAACGTGAAGGGCTGTCGCGACTGTTATGTTAGATTGTGGTATAATTAATTATAGTATAATAACAGCAAATTCCAAAGCACAGTACAAAGCAAAGATGTTTATGAAGGATCATGACACATACTGAAGATCGTGTGGATAATATTCTTCCCAAAGACAGGTGGAATGTCTCCAATCTCATAATTCTCCACAGTAAATTCAATAAATGAATATTTGATACTTCCCCCAACGATTTTTGGAATTCGCCTGGAGTGTTATCTTCTTAGCGCTCTTTTTTCGAGAGGTATGTCAAACTGACACTGATTCCGGTATGTCCCAGAAATCGACACCCACTTCATCTTCTACAGATGTAACGTTATGAGACAGTTCCTTCCCTATGTCGAGGCCCGAAATGTGCTGCTTCTGCTCATGATCTCTCGTCACGATTTAGAAAGGCAGTTTATTATGCAGTCTAATAAACTTGAATCTTTGGATTGTGTTTACCGAAAGTTAGCTTGGAATTTCTGTACGCTAAATCTGTCCTTGAAATGATCGATTCATTTTAGACCTATTCGCACTGACAACCCTACGCAAACGTCTCTGCTCTCAGTCGTTACGTGAAAGCCTTCTGCCACTGCGCTGTCCGTGGTGAGAGGTTACGCTTGGAATTTGATATTCTTGGCACACTCTTGACACTGTGTATTTCGGAATATTGAATTCCTTAACTGTTTCCGAAATGATTGTAACTGCTACTACCATTCGGCGTCAAAGTCTGTTGACGTCCGTTATGCAGCCACAACAATCTGAGTACAAGTGGCAGCTACACCATCACACTGTCCTTTTATACGCGGTACTCCTGTCATCTGTATACATGCGTATCACTATCCCATGACATCTGTCAGCTCAGTATAGATTGTAGAAGCCCGAAATGTACACATGTTGTGTCAACACATCGTACTTTGTTCGAACGTCTTACTATCTTTAACCACCTTGCAGTGTGTGCACGCGAGGATCCGATTATTGGTAAGGAAGAAATGCATACCTCTGTTCTTCACGGAATCTTCTTTCAGTCGATCACAGCATATCTCTTGTAGTACCTGCTTCTGGCCTTGGATAAGTGTCTCTGCAGCTTTCATACAAAACTCACAGTTCTGCCTTTTTCCACTGAAGCACCGGGGCACCTGTTTTTGCTAATAACTGCCTCTTCCATGATTCTATAAAGTGCATTTTGTTCTGGTACAGGTCTGTTCCGTTCAACTACCTGCTCCTGCATTGTCAATTAACAGTACTTCCCATACCAGATTTGTGGTACAGCTCGTACTAAACACTGCATTAAACTTTTGTAATTTGTAGCATCACTTTGTGGGGCGACGGACAAATAATGCAGATGATCGACACTTCGATATATCGTTATGAGAAGACACTTAAATTGTCTGTACGGGCTTTACACCTACCTTCGCCGTTTACAGCGGCCTGAGAACTATTTTAGCGGTCGACCAGAAAGCGATGGAGGACACACTGACCGTAATTTACAGTCTGCAAGTCCACATTATTCTCTGTGCTCACTGGGAGAAAATGCTCCCACTTGCTATTTACTCAGAGGGATCAGGAGCTAGGCCTATGCATAGAAGTACTGAGTGTTAACTGTATGATATATCCTATAAAAGTTCACATGCACAAAAAATAATAATATCCTTCATGATACTAATAACATTCCTATCGGAAACAGCACTAATAAAATTTAGAGGCGACCTCCACGGTAAGTTCTAAGTAAAATAGTCTATCCCCTGACTACTAATCACCAAAAGTTGATTGCTTGTTTTATAAGCAAAAAACAATTACGCTACTTGCCAAGTAGTTTCATTAATATTAGGGTGACTCAAAAACAGTTGGTTCTGTAATGAGATTTTCATTCTCCAGCGGAGTTTACGCTGATTTTAAACTTCCTGGCTGATTAAAACTGTGTGCTGGACCGAGACTCGAACTCGGGACCTTTGCCTTTCGCGAGCAGGTGCTCTACCATCTGAGCTACCCGAGCATGACTCACGCCCCATCCTCACAGCTCCATTTCTGCCAGTACCTCGCCTCCTACCTTCCAAATTTCACAGAAGCTCTCCTGCGAACCTTGGAGAAGTGGCACTCCTGGAAGAAAGGGTATTGCGGAGACATGGCTTAGCCAGAGCCTGGGGGTGTTTCCAGAAAGAGATTTTCACTCTGCAGCGGCGTGTGTGCTGATATGAAACTTCCTGGCAGATTAAAACTAGGTGCTGGACCGAGACTCGAACTCGGGACCTTTGCCTTTCGCGAGCAGTTGCTCTACCAACCTGAGCTACCCAAGCACGACTGACGCCACGTCCTCATGGCTCCATTTCTACCAGTACCTTGCCTCCTACCTGGCCTGACTGGCAAAAATGGAGTTGTGAGGACGGGTCGTGAGTCATGCTCGGTAGTTCAGATGGTAGAACATTTGCCCGAGAAAGGCAAAGGTCCCGAGTTTGAGTCTCGGTCGGTTCACAGTTTTAATCTGCCAGGAAGTTCCAGTTACTTCTGTCATATCCAAACTATCCAGGACGATGGGCAATAGTCGCGAGTTCACTTCGTACTTTTATCGTCGACGCCTTCAAGTCTGCCCAGCTCTGACGTCATCTGCCGCACTCCGCAAACAGGCGTTTGACTGACGCGAACAGTTAATATCTCGTGCGAAGTGTTTCTCGCCAAATGCCTCTCTGGTCATATTTATATATGGTGGCACCGGATCGCCAAACGGAACATCTGCTATAAACAGCCCAAGGCACAGGCAGCAGTCTCAAAATGGCCTGTTTCTCGGACACGTATCATTAATAGCTGTGTCGTCCAACAATTTACAATCTTCTAAATTTTTATATAAATAGAGAAAAAATTTGCTTTAATTACTGAAAAGGCCTTAGCTCGACGGGATTTAAACTTTGTTGCCTAGAATTCTTAGACTGGAACCGGCAGTTGAGTATGACCTCTGAACTGCCTCTTTAAGATTTCTTGTAACCACTGTTATGTAAAAACAGTGTTGAAACTTGGCACAGTTGTATTATTGCATGAATGGTATCGAGTGCTGTAATTAGAACATTCTGTTGCAAATACAAATGATATTTAATCTATATGGCTAAGGATATTTTCTTTCCAAATTTGGTTATTGGTAATTAACTTGAAAACTAATAGAGTATTAAATTAACTGTGGATGAAGCCCTCCCAACAGGCATTAGATGCATTGATCAAAAATGACAGTGCATTGAGAATGGTTAGTTTCTAGCTGAAATCTAGATCTGCCAACAAAATTTCAAAAGGACGACTGACAGCTAAAATCTATTATTTACAAGCTAATAGGGATAGCTTATTGGTGTCATTTAATGTTTTTACATCAAACTGAGGCTACACACGAATTTTCTTATAACTGAATCTAATACTTACAACCTTTCAATTTTTTATAAAAAGGCCGATTTTGATTCATATATTGCTCTGATCAAGTTGAGGCTTGTAACATTTAATTTTGACATAAATTTGCATATTCTGAAGAGATTTTAGCTTTGTAGTTTTATTATTTAGCACTGCTTATTTTTATCATGAAATTGTACATGTTGTCTAACATTCATTTGATGAGTGTGAGAGCCGCGCGGGATTAGCGGAGTGGTCTTGGGCGCTACAGTCATGGACTGTGCAGTTGGTCCCGGCGGAGGTTCGAGTCCTCCCTCGGGCATGGTTGTGATAGTTTATCATAAGGATAATTTGGGTTACGTAGTGTGTAAGCTCAGGGGCTGATGACCTTAGCAGTTAAGTCCTATAGGATTTCACACACATTTGAACATTCTGAACATTGATCAGTCTGAGACCATGCACTGTTGCCAGTAATGTAGATTCGCATACACGGACCGAGGTTGGAAAAGTTATTGTAATGTTTAGTTTCGCTCTTAGATTACGGTGCGGTCCTTTGTATGTTAAACAAAGGTGCGTTAAGGTGCGGTCGGCCGGAGTGGCCGAGCGGTTCTAGGCGCTTCAGTCTGGGACCGCGTGACCGCTATGGTCGCAGGTTCGAATGCTGCCTCGGGCATAGATATGTGTGATGTCCTTAGGTTAGTTAGGTTTAAGTAGTTCTAAGTTCTAGGGGACTGATGGCCTCAGAAGTTAAGTCCCATAGTGCTCAGAGCCATTTGAACCGTTAAGGTGCGCCTCTGTTAGTAGTGAACTGGGGTGAGCCCCGTCACGCTCGCTCGCCTCTGTATCTCTTGCAATGATACAGCGCTTGTTTCGGCTCAACTTCTCCCTACAGATATTTGTTGAGACAGCAGCTCCCCCAGCAGTTGTTATTGTTATTACTAATACTGTTATTAGTTAAATGGTTCAAATGGCTCTGAGCACTATGGGACTTAACATCTGAGGTCATCAGTCCCCAAGAACTTAGAACTACTTAAACCTAACTAACCTAAGGACATCACACACATCCATGCCCGAGGCAGGATTCGAACCTGTGACCGTAGCGGTCCCGCGGTTACAGACTGTAGCCCCTATAACCGCACGGGCACAACGACCGGCACTTTTATTAGTTACTTGTATTTCGCATCCTAATCTTTCTTTCGTTGTAGCAGTTCGTTTCACTTGCTCTCCACTATTACCTTTTTAAAACCTCAGTTTTACATTCTTCCGAACTACTCTAAGAAGTACGAATTCGTTTGGTTAGAAACCGCGGTCATGCTCTCCAGCTGTGTTTCATCCCACGATTCGTAAGTACTTTAAATTTAATTCTATTTTGTCACTCCAATACTGATAATATTGTACTATCTAACCTATTAACATAATATGCCGTTATAAATTAATTTGTTTTCACTAAAATGAATTTATCTCACTTTTTAGATGATAAACGCATCTTATTCGCTGTTCGCTGTGCTGCAACAAATGAGGTCCCGATAACGGAGCAGAAAAATTCTCACAACTTCGCACTAAAAATACTTTATACTGTGATTTACACATGCTTAATACAAACCAGTCGAAATACTGTTTTGAAGTGAACCTTTATATTTATCAATAAGTCCTGCAATTTACACGTGTATTATAAACGTAATACAGGTTAGGCAGAGAGAGAGAATCTTGTGTGTTGAGCATTTACTTTATAAGGTACTAACTAACAACATGTATTCAGTTTGTAAGTGATGCACGTGTTGTTCTGTTAGTCAAAATCTACTTATAGTGGTAATTCTTGCATGACTTTTTTGCACAAAGTACTAAATATTCACTACTGTTACTGAGTATATAGTACTTACAAATCGCACATCCTTTAACGAAATTCTGGACAGCTAGGAAAAAAGCAGATGACTTGATGGACGTGGAGTCCATAACTTCACTGATATGGGGATTATACGAGGGTTTTTGCCTTTGGGAGTGAGCGTAGGGTCTGTGCTAAGTAATTAGAGGGGAGTTATCTGGGAAAAGTGTTCTGAAAACGTTGGTTGGCCGGTGACGTTGTTGCATATGATAATAGTAGTGCTATTCATGGTTGCATACCAAGTAATTTCGGGAGTTGTAGTGAAACTGCACTGCATTGCTGATGCTGCCACAGAAATGGATTGTTGATTTTTTATCTGTGAATAATCTAGATGAGCAACTGAACGGAACTACCAAGAAATTTAGTAAGTTGAGGCGTAGTCCTACTCATATATGGATGGAGGCTCCGTCTTGGTCGCATGATAATCTTGGTTACATTTAATACACTGCGGTAAGGGAAGACATCAAATTGCGATATTCACATATACAGATGGCAGTAGTGTCGCATAACAAGGTATACAATGGCAGTTAATTGGTGGAGATGTCATTTGTCCTCAGGTGACTCATGTGAATAGGTTTCCGACGTGATTATGGCCGCACGATGGAAATTAACAGACTTTGAACACCGAATGGTAGTTGTAGCTAGAAGCACGGAACATTCCATTTCGAAAATCGTTGGGGGATCAAATACTCTGAGATCCACAGTGAAAAGAGTACGCCGAGAATACCAATCTTCAGGTATAGCCCCTCACCGCTGAAACGTTGTGGGTGACGGCCTTCACTTAACGACCGAGAGCAGAGGCGTTTACGTAGGTATGTCAGTGCTAAGAGACAAGCAAAACTGCGTGAAATAATCACAGAACTCAAGCTGAGACGTACGAAGAACGTATCAGTTAGGACAGTGCGGCGAAATTTGGCGTCAGTGGGCTGTGGCAGCAGGCGACCAACGCGAGTGGCATTGCTAACAGCATGACATCGCCGGCGGCGCCTCTCCTTGTGCAGTGATCATATCACTTGCGCTCTAGACCACTGGAATACCGTAGCCTGACCAGGTAAGTACGGACTTAAGTTAGTACGAGCTGATGGTAGGGTTCGAGTGTGGTACGAGGTGCATTCAAGTTCTAAGGCCTCCGATTTTTTTTCTAATTAACTACTCACCTGAAATCGATGAAACTGGCGTTACTTCTCGACGTAATCGCCCTGCAGACGTACACATTTTTCACAACGCTGACGCCATGATTCCATGGCAGCGGCGAAGGCTTCTTTAGGAGTCTGTTTTGACCACTGGAAAATCGCTGAGGCAATAGCAGCACGGCTGGTGAATGTGCGGCCACGGAGAGTGTCTTTCATTGTTGGAAAAAGCCAAAAGTCACTAGGAGCCTGGTCAGGTGAGTAGGGATCATGAGGAATCACTTCAAAGTTGTTATCACGAAGAATCTGTTGCGTAACGTTAGCTCGATGTGCGGGTGCGTTGTCTTGGTGAAACAGCACACGTGCAGCCCTTCCCGGACGTTTTTGTTGCAGTGCAGGAAGGAATTTGTTCTTCAAAACATTTTCGTAGGATGCACCTTTTACTGTAGTGCCCTTTGGAACGCAATGGGTAAGGATTACGCCCTCGCTGTCCCAGAACATGGACACCATCATTTTTTCAGCACTGAAGGTTACCTGAAATTTTTTTGGTAGGGGGTGAATCTGTGTGCTTCCATTGAGCTGACTGGCGCTTTGTTTCTGGATTGAAAAATGGCATCCACGTCTCATCCATTGTCACAACCGACGAAAAGAAAGTCCCATTTGTGCTGTCGTTGCGCGTCAACATTGCTTGGCAACGTGCCATACGGGCAGCCATGTGGTTGTCCGTCAGCATTCGTGGCACCCTCCTGGATGACACTTTTCGCATTTTCAGGTCGTCATGCAGGATTGTGTGCACAGAACCCACAGAAATGACAACTGTGGAGGCGATCTGTTCAACACTCATTCGGCGATCCCCCAAAACAATTCTCTCCACTTTCTCGATCGTGTCGTCAGACCAGCTTGTGCGAGCGTGAGGTTGTTTCGGTTTGTTGTCACACGATGTTCTGCCTTCATTAAACTGTCGCACCCACGAACGCACTTTCGACACATCCATAACTCCATCACCACATGTCTCCTTCAACTGTCGATGAATTTCAATTGGTTTCACACCACGCAAATTAAGAAAACGAATGATTGCACGCTGTTCAAGTAAGGAAAACGTCGCCATTTTAAGTATTTAAAACAGTTCTCATTTTCGCCGCTGGCGGTAAAATTCCATCTGCCGTACGGTGCTGCCAGCTCTGGGACGTATTGACAATGAACGCGGCCTCATTTTAAAACAATGCGCATGTTTCTATCTCTTTCCAGTCCGGAAAAAAAATCGGAGGCCTTAGAACTTGAATGCACCTCGTATAGACCCACACGAAGCCATGGACCTAGGCTACCAACAAGACTGTGCAAACAGGTGGGTGCTCCATACCCCATACTATGTTTACACAGAATGGACTGGATCTCTGACTGAAAATTGTTATGTTCGGCTATTCGTGGATTATGCATTCACAAACAACGATGTAATTTTTAGAGATAATAATGCGCCATCTCACAGGGCCACAATAGTTCTCGATTTGTTTAAAGGACATTTTGGACAATTCGAGAGAATGAATTCGCCACCTGTATTGTCCGACGTGAATCCCATCGAACCTTTACGGGACAGAATGGAGAGGTCAGTTCGTGCACAAATTCCTGTACCGGCAACACTTTCGCAGTTATGGGCGGCTATAAAGGCAAAATGGTTCAATATTTTCATAGGGGACTTCCAACGACTTTTTGAGTCCATGCCACGTCGAGTTGCTGCACTACTCCGAGGAAACGGAGGTCCAACACGATATTAGGAGGTATAGCATGCGTTTTGTCGCCTCATTGTATACAGACTTCAAAATCGATTATAGCTAGGGAATCAATTAAAACAGGTGTTTTGACATAAAAAATAGTAAATAATGGAATATTAATGTTTATCGCCGTAGTAGGAAGTTTTGCTGCTAACATTAACGTTTCTTGCGTCGTTAAGGAAGAAGAAGGACAAGTACTGTTCTTGCAGATATGCTACGGAGGTGAGTATAGATAATCGTTGGTGTTGTGATGGCAGGAATACCACAGTGCTGGAGAAGAATTTGGGTGACAATGCTGTGAGCAGCGAAGGCTACGGTAACAGCAGTTGACGTACGTGGACAAAGCTACATCGACTCAAAAGCAGATTTTTAAGTGTAACAGAAAAGCTCGGCATTTACACGGGATGGCCACATTAAAGCATCGGAAAATCCTTTATCAGAGAGTTAACATGACTATATCAACGGTTCGTGTCTACTATCAAAAGCGTATTACTCAGTACAACGAAAAAACCAGTCCAAAGTGTCAAATTTCACATTTTTCAAGCACTCTGGTATGTTGCCGCCAGGTCTCAAGGCTGTGGGGAGTGAGAAGGTCAACTCCATTGAGGATTCCCAACAACAAACTTTCTTTACCAAGCATCGAAACAACCAACACTGGTAATAACACAGAGACAATGATATTACAAATTACTATTTGTTCAAATAATACACAAAATAAAAGATTCATAGAACTCTTGCAAAGACGCAAACATAACTTTTAAGAATACGCATTTCAATTTAAGATAAATGGCAGCGACTTTCACAAAATATTTTTTTTTTTTTAATTTGGAACCTGTGCTTTTGCCTGTGACAAAACTTAGTTGCAAAACATAGCTCATTTTTTGTTAAAAAGAAGTCTTAAAAAAAGACTTTACATATATTGTACTTGTTAAATGCAAATACTATATATAAAATTATTTAACGGAGTATTAATAAGCTTGGCGGCTCAGAATGGGTTTGAAGTCTTTTGAATAGTTTAAAACAACAAAAACATTATCTACAACTTACACTTTTAAATCAGAAAAAAATTTCTTAATGTTAGAATACATACATCAGTTACAGTACTGCTCAAACTTAGCAGCCTTCTGCGGTCGTAGACCCACTTACTTGTACTGGGGACGCGACAACTCGTGAGGCGCATCTCAACTGGCTTAAAAAACAACAAGTTTCCTCTACAATAAACCAAACAAACTACTAGAACATAGCCCGTTTTACGTCAACTGTGAAGCCAGCCAACCTTTTGCAAGCAAGATGTTAAATCAGATATTAACGTACGGCCTTGCAGACAGTCAATAAGCCCAAAGTTCTTAAAGCAAACTGCAATGCTTTAAGGCACGTAAAACATTTTCGTTGCAACTTTAACCATCAAATGATTTAAGTAGGATGCTTATTGAAATACTCTAGCAGTATGCAAAGCTGAAAAGCACAGCTCATTGTAGGGTAAGACAAAAGTACACATTTAAAATTACAACTAAAACGGCATTGCATAATTAGAGCTGCTTGCGCACACTGTTCAGCAGAGGTAAGCAGTACATAATCAATTACTGCAAGAGCAACCGTTACCAATAATTTGACTGAGTCACACTGCACACACTGCTATTCAATACAATATACTTTAAGAAACGTAACAAATTTTACCACAGTCGTGCTTATACAACTTGTCAGCCATTGAGCTTTAAATAAACAGATATTACGCCAAAATTTCCCGGACCCAAGCTCTATACAGTTTGAATAACTTGCACAGCTTTCGCAAGTTAGACCCAGTAAATTACGCTATGGAAACATGTGGCAGTTGTAAACAAAACGGCAGC
Organism: Schistocerca piceifrons; assembly: GCF_021461385.2. Lineage (NCBI taxonomy): Eukaryota > Metazoa > Arthropoda > Insecta > Orthoptera > Acrididae > Schistocerca > Schistocerca piceifrons. Next base: position 339,416,372 of record NC_060144.1, read on the forward strand.
TACAGGTCTAGGAACTCCCATACACAAAACGTGACAGCACATTTGAGGAACCACAGTTCAATAGGAAAGAGCCACCCAACAATTAACCGTACCAGAATGATCTTGGATGAGAAAACAGCTTGCCCACCAGAATTAATACAGCTGAAGTTGGCAGCGGCACACGGCTGTATTCTGGCCTCTGGACGGCTGCACTGTCCTTCAGACGTAGCGAGGCCCCAGTTCCGCTTTTAGCTTGAAGTCTCACGCCACATCGTCCACTCAGAATCATTGCTTCCGTACTTGGCGAAAACCAACTCCGGGTTCTTACGGCCCACCACCGATCACGTCACGACCAGTACTGCAACAACGACGACTGGTTAGGTCACTGCCATCTCTCGGTAACCAGCGTAACTCCACCGCTTCTCGCTGCTGCGCCGACTCCCCTTCGAATCCTTTCGCTCGCGCCTAAATAGGCGTTCGCGACCAATCGCACCGCGGCAAAGCCCGCGCACAAGAAGGAGTTGACACAATACCTGGTCCAGAGATAAGTTACGGCTCACACGCGATTACTAGTTTCGGGAGGGGGGAAGGACCACTTTCAAATCGTCGTATCATAGTCAACAACGGTATTTCCGAAAATGCAAAAACCAAAGAAAAAAGTGTGGAAACGAACATGTGGTTTCTGCTTTTTCGGAAATACGATTTCTTATTATGTTACGATGATACGAAAATGGGTCCCGATCTGTAACTAATATTCGTGTGAACATAAAAAATATGAAATTAGCAGCTTTGGACTGGTTTTTATTAACAGTGGTTGTTGACCCACAGCCATTCTAGCTTGCTGGAATTTCGTAAGCCTATTGCTCATTGAACAGTTTTAATCTCCGATGTCTCACGCGGATTCTAAGGATTTCAAAGTGACATTTCCACGTAGGGAGAGAGTTTTCTACCTTACAACATTTTTCAGACGTTTGCTCCTATCCAGACCTGCAATGGAAGTTTAATACATTTTCTTATTCCATTTCGAAATGTTTGTTTTATGTGTGCTACAGACTTTTCCAGACTTACATGGCAACACTCGAATAGTCTGTGCCGTTTAACTACTGTATAACATTAACACAAATTTTTGCCGTACACTTCCACTATCTCAGCGTGGGTTTTTCCCGCGTTGTTCTGCATAAAATGCAGAAAGCATATTAGCGCCCAATTCTCCATCAGTGAGCTGTGTCATTTTTCCCATTTCTCCCGTGGTGGTGTGATGACGTACTCTGGCGCAGCGATTTCATTGTGCACGAGTAAGTCAAACGTGTTTCTGAAGACAAACTAAAATTACTTCCAATGTTTTGTTTTCCGAGGTGAAGATAAGAACTTTATGAATATCCTCGTATTACTTACGTAACTAAGTTGTATCTGTGAACTTCAGCGTTACAGTTTTGAAACAGAACTGGAGTCGAAATCCAGGAAAATTAAAACATTCAGCAATTGTCGGAACCCACTGATGACGACTTGCATGCCGTATCTCGATAGACAGCACACATCTCCTGTCCCAGTAGTCAGCTAATTATGATTCCGTACACGCCTGCCACTAATGGACAGCGGATTTGAGGTCCGTTCCAACCCCTTCCCGCGTCAAAGCTCGCCCTCTGATCCGCTTCCACAGGTAGCTTGTGTCAGTGTCAGATCACAGCTCGTAATGTGCTTGTCAATTCCACTGCAGTGGCAGGCAGTCCATTAAAATGGTGATATGCTGTGACCACGTACCCGGGACGTGTGTCTGGCAGACAGCCACTGCAGCCGACGAGCGGCAGGCGTGATTCATGTCGCACAATAGCAGGAAACGGAGTGACCACTTGAAGTCGTGCCTTTTAAACAATGCGAGAGTTGTTGATGAGAAGTAAGACAAAAATCCCGAGTGAAAAAACCCTCGCGACGAAGTACATGTTGTGGTAATACAAGTACAGAAATACAGCAGTAATATTATAACTAACAGAATTTTAGCCAATAAAATGCATTTACCGTTTATTTTTAAATTTCTTACAAGAGACTAACAAAGTTAAATTCAAGAAAAACATGTCTCAGTAATTCCGTTTCTTACATAGCTCCACTGTTGGGGTCAGACGTTGCAAAGTTCATTGTGAAACTCACTGCGCGGCTGTTGAAGAAATGACAACACAATCAACAGGTCTACCTGTTTTGCAACTGAAAAACATAGATAGTATTTCAGATCAACTACGGGATGGCATACTTGTGCCATAGTCTTTCCTCTTTTGAATACATTTACATTTTCACATTCTTCTTAAACGTAAGACATTTTTACATAGCTGTTTCAGTTCGATGATTATGACACACTTTACTCACATTCCAAATGGATATCTTACACAATCGATGTGCCAAGAATCTTTCAGCATCATCATTGATACGAAGGACGTCAGTTGTATCACTGGAATTACATGGCTGATGCCTCAAATATCTTACGTATATATTGCGTAACGAAAGTCTTGCTTACCTTTCTCCGTTTCTCCACAACCGCAAAGTCTCTGTCGCACTGAAAACGCGATCACCACGCACTATAACTTGTGTGCTCTGTCCTCAAACCATCCCAGGCTGCGACGAAGAGACCTTGACACATCTGACTTGCAACTCCATTGGAAACCACTGCTTGGCACAAAGATCATGTGACATCTAGTAATGATTGTTTGGAGCATTATCCCCACGATTTTACTCTTGGAACATGGCTAGGGACGTGCAAAGGAGTACCGAGAACACGTTTTGCAAAAACATGGCACGTGGTGCGTTTTCCGTTACCATTCAAATGCGACGTCGTCTCACATTAAGAACCATAGAGCAGCCTCCTCCAGTTCCAGTCCAGGGCTGTCATTTTACTGCAGATACGATGACAAAATCATTTATCTCATATGTTGCTTTCATACAGATTTTTTCTTTCATTAAAAATTTAGACAGATGTAAAATGCTTCCCGTCTGGGACCTAGAAATTAGATTCGTGGTGTATCTAATGATTACTCAGATCATCGGTACATACCTCCCACACACCGAGGCCTTGGCAATAAATCAAATCTCAGTTTGACAGTCGCCGTTTATCGTGTCACATTGTTTCATTGTTTGTTAATCACATCTATAACGACTGCTTACCGAATGTACTTGATGTCTATTTACAACAATATTTGTTACAAGTAAATCTTCATCTTGTTGTTAGTTTACTTTACAAAATTATTTAATACTCCATTAGAAAGTGGCTACTAACTCATCAGGGCTTTTATTGATATATTTAATATCTAATAGAAATAATGTCTAAATTACTTATCACATTTATCAACTGCACTTTCTTATGGGTTCCAAAGTTTTGGAATGCTCTGATAAACAATCTTCTTGTAGAATTATCGATCGATATTTTTGTACCGAATCTTTTGAGATGTCGATGCAATGTGAGGTATCGGTGTCGATACCAGATATCCTATGAATCCAGTATCGGAACGACGATATCTGTGTACGTAGCAGGAGAGAGTGCTAACCGTGGACACCTCAGATTGTCGACTGAACTCCAAGTTAATGGTAAGGCTTTTTCATTTATTCACAAACTATGTACTGTCAATCCCACAACGAAGGAAGGCCTTCAGAGATAAAGAGCGTTTGAGCAGTAGTGTATATCACTGTACTGCGACTTTTCCACGTGGCGGAATCCTGGACCGTCTACCAGTCAAATGTCTTTGAAAGAAGTGCTGCGTATTTATTAAGCGCTGGTGGAGAGGCGATGACGGTGGGCGTACCTACTTAACACAGTCATGAATCAGTTGGTCAACCAAAGTGTATGGGGAAACGTCAGTGAGGCTGGAGCACAAGCTTTCATAAATGCTATTTCAAGTGTTCACATTTTCAGTGCCCTGAAAGCTGTTTCCTTTTTCAACTCCTTTCATTATCGGGAAGAGAAAAAGTGTCAGGAAGCCAGATCTAGCGATCAGGGTGAATGTGAAATCGTCTTAATTGATTTTTGGGCAAAAAACTATCTTCCGTTTTACGCGCTTGGAAGCGAAGCTATGGAGGGACAGTTGCACTGATTACCGTAATGCGTTTCGTTTTCTTCCCACGGAGCCTCACAACACAGAGTTAGATCTTGAAGGTAACAATGCTAGCACTGTCGATGAAACAATACATAGTTTTCACATAGATGCTTGATTTGGTCGTCAGAATAGCATTTGCGAAAACAAGTACTCCGACTCCACTGAGGCTTCCGCTGACCGTTAGTCAACACACTCCAGATAATCTGCGGTAGCGATATCCAAGACGGGAACAAGTTAGTATCTGTGCTATGACTGCAGAAAACCTAGGCTAAAGTGATGTGAATAATAGGTTAGAAAGGTAAAAAGAAATAATGAAGTCCATTCAGATGCACGCATATTCAGATAATATTTTAATTGTGATAGGAGATTTAAATACGCCTGAAGACATAAGCGGAGTGATAGAAGCAGAAGGAGCAAGAAGTTGACTCATTGAAATGAAAGTAAGACGAAATAACTCGTCATGTTCGATACTTGACCAGGAGAGCGTCACATGACCAGAATGCCTCTGACAGTTTATTGTGGAAAAGATACAAGTAGTAAATAGAACGTGCAGGTATTTGAGAGAGCGCTAGGTACAAAATGTGTCGTGGTGACCTAGACTGCGGCCTTTGAGATCAGTGTCTGATCCCTGAGATCAGTGTCTGATCCCGGACAGGAGAGTCAATTTTTCCTCTCTGAAAATCCTCCAGGATGGCCTGAGGTATACTCAGCCTGCTGTCAAATGTACTGGGAATCTTTCCCAGAAGCAAAGGGTGGTCGGGGCGAGGGATTCGACACCCCTCTCCCTCCTAATACCACGACGAAAGGAAGGGGCAGTCATGGTCTGGACGTGAGTTTGCACCGCAGACTTTGCCTCTACCTAGGTACAATAACACCAAGTTGAGAGTGTACTTTTTATTGCACGAAATGTGGTTATATATAGGTGAGAAATAGGAACAATGACAGTAGAAGATATAATTATGTTAAACATTGTACCATTTATAGTAAACTGATAACAAATAAATAGTAATGTCTTGTAACATATTACAAACCCTGCTGTGTGGGTAGAATATAGTGATGTTGTGGCGTCTTGATAGAGTTGTCACCATCTACCTAGAGAAAAGGTCTTTACTTGTCATTGGCTGAGTGAAGCGCTCATTTTTCTGGGTCGTGACTGGCTGAAACGTTCGAGGCAGAAGCTCCCTTGTAGCTGGTGGAGTTGGGTGGCGGCGACCAAAGTGAAAGGTCGCGGACCGCAAGAATTATTAGCATGAACTCTTGTAAGCTCACGTGCTTTTACTGCTCGGAACGTTTATGAATCATGATAATTGTTGATAAAGTCTTCATTATAGTCTTTTAAAGTGATCAATATTAGCATTAACCAATGTTAAATACAGATTAACATGGAGGGTTGTGTAACAATTCGAGTGTGCATTAGCAGTGCCCTGGAAAGGACTGCAGCACTAAAGAAATAATATGGTACTGCTTGAATGAAGTTGAAATGCTTCTTACTGAAAAATAGATCCTCACTTGCCTATGATTACACCACTTGCAGCACCACTTCATAAAGGGAGCTACGACCGAGCGTCATCTTCTGCAGCGAGAGGAGCATTCAGCTTTAGAAGACGCCAGGTGAGACCTAGAACTGCACCATGTTTGTGTACACATCCTGATACACCATCACGTATACGGCTAGGTTGTTATTACCAGCTTCTTCACATTTTAACGAAAAATGCTACGAAAACGCTTGGATTTTTTAGGGACACAGACGGTAAGTGTGAAAGGTAAAACTATGCTTTACAACTGCTTCAACAAAGGAAATATAAAGCAAATCTCAAAGGGCAGAGAATACACTGCTAAGAGATATTCGAAGGAAGGCAAATGACAGGATGCTCACACCCAGGCTGGCCAGTGTACCAGCCCGCTGTTGAATCCGCCTCTCGTGTACCAGCCGGGTCTGGATTATTTTCCTACATCGCAATCTGAACGTTATACTACACGAGAAGGTCTCTGTCATTTCTTCTACACAATGAGAAATTAAAACAAACATGCCACTGTTTTAATGCAATAGATAAATTAACATTAGGAATGCGTGCTGTATTGTGATCAGATGAACGTTTTTCTGATGTGTGTGTAGACAAAATAGTTGTCAAGACGGTACTGCAAGTATCTGACTAAATTGTGGTAGATAATCAGCTAAAGAAACGCTTGGCGAATAAAAGCTGAAACCAGTTTGGTGGGATGCAGAAGTAGCATAGATGACTGCAAGGAAAAAAGGAACTTATTTGACGTTCCTGAATGTAAAGACAGAGTAGAGACAGATATAGGACACTAAATAGAGGAATGAAAAGAGAAGTGCTAAAAAGGAAAGATGTGAAATTGTACAGAGGGTGATTGGCGGGGCTCGTAGTGCTGAGGCATGGAGAACAATTACGTAAATGCTTGTCAACTAGTGAAAAGTTACATTATAATAATATTAGTCATGGTCAGTGGACAACGTATTTCAAGGCTCTGGTCCAGGAAAATTGGCCTGAATTTTCACATAGCAATGAGGTTAGGTTGCAACAGGAAGAGTTGTGGTGTTTAGATACAGAAGTTCGTCAGCAGGCTGCGAGGAGCTCTAAGATGAAAAATGGGACAGGGATATGGATCAATGTATCTAGAAGAGCTGATGATGTTTAGTCCGCCGAAATCTTTGGAGGTACTAAATAGGCTGTTTGAAAGAGTATTAAATGGGGAAGACGTTCAATGGAATGGAATATATGTCACATAATACCTGTAAATGAGGAGGGTCACGTAATGATTCAAACAATTGTAGGGGTTGACAGTGATCCTGTTCGTTGGAAGACTGTACTCGAAGGTAGTGAAAGATTTGGTAGAGAAAGAAACATGTCGCAATCAACGAGAAGAGTAAGCAGGATTCCGAGCAGGAAGGTCGGTAATGGAAATCTTCACAATGAAACTAATGTGTGGAAAAAGCATAAAGATTGAACTGGAGACGCGTGTCGCATTTATTGACCTAGAGAAAGCATAAGATAATGTAACCACCAACAAACTACGGGAAAACCTGAGACAGAGTTAAATCAAAGACTGCTAGAGGCTGTTACGAAATTATATGAAAGTAACAGGACGAGAGTAGGGATTGTGAATACTTGTACAGAAGAATTCATGTCGAAGAAAGCTCTGCGACAGAGATGTGGGCTGTCACCGACCCTTTTTAATATGCATCTAGGAGCAATCTTGCAGACTTGCAATTGAAAATCCACTTTAAGGGAGTGACAATACAGGACAGCAAGATATTTAGCATTTATTTTGAAGTTGACCAGATTTTACTAGCAGGATATGAAGATGATCTGAGATACATGGTAACAAAGCTTAAAGAGCAATACCATAATGCTGGCCAGCAGGTGGACATGAAGAAATGTTGGAAAGAAATAAGTATAATTTGGAGGTAAGTGGAGTAGTAATTTTATGTGTAGAAAAGCCAAATTTCTTGCAGTATTATTTGAGAAACAGGGCACAAGAAATGATGAAATCATTAGTAGCACTAATAAAAGACGAGTTATAATTAGGCCAATGACCTCTGCTCTCTGGAACAAAAAAAATAAGAAGAACAACGAAGAAGAGAATGTATAAGACAGTGAAATCACTAGTAGATTTAACAAAGGACGAGCTGTAACAAGGATCATGAACGCTGTACTGTGGAACAAAAAGGTAAGACCATCGAAGAAGAGAATGTGTAAGACTGTGATACAGAGTATAGTTTTGTACGGAACGGAAGGTTGGGACGTTAGCAAAAAAAATCTGTTTGCCAATGAGATGCATTGCTTAACGCGAAGCTTAAACTGTACTGCGATGGATAGAATGAGAAATAATGTAATCCGAGAAGAGATGAAAGTGGATAACGGTATCTGTGACAAAATATTACAAAAACAGCTGATGTGGTTTAGCCACGTGAATTGTATGAATGAAGACGGGATACCAAATAGGATACTATAGGAGAGACCATCATAGCGCAAGAAAAGGGGTCGCCCACGACGCAACTGATAAAAATTATGTGGAAGAGGCAATGGAAGCAAGGAATATGAATGTTGAGGAAACACAGAAGATGGCGACTGGGGATGGAGAAGCGAAGCCAACCGTAGGTACATAGTCCCCAAGAAGAAGAAGATAAGCAACTTTAATTTACAGAATCCCTCACGGTAAGGTTATATTGTTTTCGCTTTCATTTTCCACTTGAAAAAGTAGAGAGGGCTGTTTTAATCAGGCCCACTATTAGTTCGTTCTTTTTATCTTTCAGCCGAAACCAACCGAGACGGTAGTTGAAGAGCGGAGGTTCTCAGTTGGGAATGAATTAATGGGTTTTATCAGTTCAGGTATTTCCCAGAGTACCAACGAAAACCTTTTGAAAAGCTTGAGACGCTTGCTCGTATACTAATACATTATAACAGACAATTTCGAGCAATAAATCCATTAGACATTTAAGTTTCTGTACTTCAAAACTGCTAGATAATCATTAACTTCGTTGTGTTCTGTTTTAGATATCAGTACGAAATAATAAATAATATTACAATGCTACTCAGTATGAATATTTTGTCGAACGATGTTGCCAGATTGTGGGACAAGTACTGCTCTCGCCGCAAATTTGATTGTTTACATTACGTAACCTTCCACAGTAGATCAGTAATGATTTTGTCTTTCCTTTTATGGTCCTGTACCTCACTCTGTAAAAATGGGACCCTTATGGTATCACTCCGTTGGCCGTCTCTCTCACTAACGGTCTGTCTTGACTGTTAAGACAACATTTTCTCAGAAATGGGTGGAAGTATCAAGTTGGAATTTGTGTCACATACTAAAGTTTACGGTGCCTCGACAGTTGTCAGAAATGTAAGTTACTAAGTCAATGGAATCAAAAGACACGCCCATTTCCGTTGCGTATTTTGATATTCGCAAACTCACTAGACAAAACCTGCAGATGAACGATAAACTTACCTGTCGGGTATCGTCGTCAAGCGGTGAAGTGCGTGCTTGGAGATCGAGAGGAAGCTTAATCGAATCTCGGTCGAACCACGAATTCTTCAGTCTTCGACTTAACCTAGCCTTCGCCTCTCAACGATGTGAGGAGTGGCCAGCAATAACACGTTCTTCGGATTCCACTTTAAACTGAAGCCTCCTTTCCCCGGTTGGATAATTGGGGCTGGTTAGATACACGCAAGTCGCCCAAGTGTGGCGCAGTAGAAAGACTAGCGGCAGACCATTGGGTCACATGAATCATCTTTATTGTTATCTGTATACGTAAATATGTTTCTACGGAAACCTCAGAGCGTGCGTCCTAACCGCATTTGTGCGAATGTTTTATGTCTAGTTACAAATGAGTTCCGTTAACCCTTTTACCAACTTTAATTCTGCTTCTGCGTTAGAAGTTCTGAAGTTCATACTAGGAAAAATAAGTAACAACGCTTCAAGTTGTCAACATCTGCGCCGGAGAACTCAGAGAAGACATATCTTGGTGTGACATGGCCTCGCTGAGGCTGTAATAAAATCTGCGACTGCCATTGCACCTTAACAAACTGGATGACCCTGGTGAAGCCGCTCCTCCAAATTTCAATGTGAGTAAACGTCAAATTATAACTCAGGGTGCTTAATTTCTGCGCTGGGAGCTTACTGTTTGCGATACGTTGAATGTCCCAGGAATTACGGAAGGGTGCTATGATATTTTGTTGTCTGTTGTCCAGTTAGTGTAAGACGCGGTTAATATAGTAAACAATACACGCTCATTACAAGTTTATCGGGGTGTGCATATTTATTTTAGGTCACATACATAACACGTAAATTGAGCAAATGGCTTAACCATAGGTTCAACTTCTGTCAGTTTAAACATCACATTGTAGTATACACAAAAATCGATTGCTTAAAAACTTAGGCTCTCCTTAATACAGCCCCCTGAAGTCCGAGATACTTCAGCATCTAATTAACATAGTTCACAGTTCTTCTCACGAATTCTTGTTTATTGATCTTCCACCTCCCGCACAGTTTAAATCCACGATCGTAATCTTTGAGTGATCGTCGGGTTTAATACAGCATTAACATCCGTTTGCATAATAATGATAAAAAATATCACGTAGTGTGTTGAATACATTCACCCGTCCCCATGCCGACACAGTAAACCACATTCTCTTATTTCAACCAAAAGATCCCCTCAGTCTTAACAATATTTTATGCAGTTAAAATCTGAACCATCGCAATACCTGCCACACAAATTAAAATTTTAATATTATATAATAATTACAGCTTAGATAATATTTACACATGTGAAAATTTGCATACAGTCCTACAGACAGTCAGGAAGCATACATTAACAACATAAGGGATATTTAGCCATAAAACTGTAGAAAGTATAAATGATTGCGTATAAGGATCAATGCGCAAATGGTAATAACGATGAGTCTTCATTTCAAGATGGCTGTGTGAGTTTGCGTTTGAATAAAGCGGTCAGTTCACCATGTATTCTATGCCCACCATTCGTGGGCGAACGCGCCTTTCGCCAGTTGAAATCGGCGTTGCTTTCCAATACTTGCCTTACACCATTCGATCCCCGGAAGCCCCTTTTGTTGATGGTGGATGCATCGGATTTCGGGATCGGTGCTGTGCTTGCGCACAAAGATGGATCGCATGATCACCCTATTGCCTTTGCGTCCAAATTGCTCTCGTCTGCGCAAAGAAATTATTCACAGGTCGAGAAAGAAGCATTGGCTCTCGTATTTGGTGTTACAAAGTTTCATGATTTCTTGTATGGTCGTCACTTTACCATCATCACAGACCACAAACCTTTGACATCGCTTTTTCATCCGAACAAGCCTGTACCTCCACGTACAGCGCAGAAATTCATTCGCTGGTCTATTTTCCTCTCGCAGTACCGCTACGATATCTTGTATCGGTCCACTGCTAAGCACGGAAACGCCGATGCGTTGTCCCGTTTGCCTGTTGCTGGGGATAGAGCATTCGATTCCTCCGAACTTGCTTGCATGTTCATTGATTCGGAAACCGATGCCGTGGTCGAATCGTTTCCGATTGATTTTCGTCGTGTAGCTACAGCCACAGTTGCCGACCCTGTCCTTGCTACCGTTCTGCGTTTTGTTGCTACGCAATGGCCCTTGTCAAAGTCACGGATCGGGAATCCGTTGGTTCGCCGATTTTTGCTCACAAGGAGAGACTTTTTGTACGACGTGGTGTTTTGCTGTTGCGTTCTGATAATGATCAGTCCAGGGTCGTGGTCCCACGTTCGTTACAGTCCTCTGTCTTACAGCTTCTCCACCAAGGACATTGGGGTATAGTGAGAACGAAACACCTTGTTCGTCAGCACTGTACTTGGTTCGGAATCGATGCCGCGATTACGAATATGTGCTCTTCTTGCGTGGTGTGTGCCGAACGACAATCACCCCCACCGCGGAAATTCTTTGCATGGCCAAAAGCCACTTCCCCTTGGCAACGCTTACACATCGATTTTGCTGGTCCATTCTGGAATGCTCGATGGTTGGTTGTGGTAGATTCATTCAGTAATTTTCCTTTTGTTGTCCGGATGTCTTTCACGATGTCATCTGCCACCATCCAAACGTTATCCGCTATCTTTTGCATTGACGGTCTTCCACAGACTATTGTTTCCGACAATGGCCCACAATTGATGTCCGCAGAATTTCAGTCATTCCGCAGGGCCAATGGTATTCAACATCTGACGTCCGCGCCGTTTTCGCCACAGTCAAACGGTGCCGCTGAACGATTGGTCAGGACTTTCAAGTCACAGATTTTGAAGTTAAAAGAGTCGCATTCTCGGGAGGACGCCATATTGCTCTTTTTGTCCTCGTATGGCTCTCAGCCCCGAGATGGTCGCTCGCCGGCTGAGTTGCTCCACAGTCGTCATCATCGAACCTTGATGTCTTTGCTACATCCGCCGCATCAGGTTCCTGTGCAGCGGCAGACACCTGCTTTTGCTCCAGGCGACGTTGTTTACTGTCGTCACTACCGAGGTTCACGGCGTTGGCTCGAAGGGCGCATTCTTCGCTGCCTCTGACGCGCTATGTATCTGGTTTTGGGGGCCTCTGGTGAGGTGCGCCGGCATCTCAACCAGCTGCGCCTCTGTCGTCGCATGGGATCTGCCGCTCGCCGTCTGCTTTCAGCGACGGTGCCGTCCGGTCAGCGCCCTGGGGACCCATCTACTGGCTGACCTCAGCCCCAGGTGTTACCGACGCTGCCTTCCATTATGCCCCATGGCGACGTGCCGCCGCCGCCGCCGCCTGTTCTCCCGCCGGCGACGCCCGCAGTGGACGCGTCGCTGCAACCGCCGGGCGCCTCCCTGGGTCACGCACTGCCGATCGCTTCCAGTGACCAGTTGTCCTCCGACATGGACCTCTTGCCCGCTCCGGACCATATGTCGTCTTCGCCCGTCGGGTGCCCCGACCCGATGGAGGTCGACCCTTCGGCCCCTCCTGTCTCTCTGCGGGCGCATACACCGCATGTTGGCGTGCACCCTGGAGCAGGTTTTCAGGCGTTTCCTAGCTCCCCGCGGTCCGAATGGCAGGGTGCGGGTGGCACAACCTCGCCTGTTGTTAGGCTCCCCACCTCGTCGCATACGTCAACATGGGGTCCTCCTGTAACGTCCCTTAGCAAAAGACATATTTTGTAGTAAAGAGAAAATATTGTGCATCGTATTCTGTTATTGTATGGAATTATGTATGTTTTTTATTATTATTTATTTTAGATAATATCTGTGTCGGCGAGTACTGAAACCGCACAGACGATAAATATCATACAAAGATGAAAAAATATCACTAGTATAAATAATACAGAACGAACATTAATTTCTTTGTCTTCCTCTTGGAGTTACGGGAGTAAGATAGCCTGTGTCGCAGTTGTACATGCTAACGTAGTCTTCTTTTGTCATGGTTAATCGATGTACGCCATTACGTACTCATTTTTAAAAAAGGTGTGTATTGTAGATAAGTTAACATATTTGAATGTTTTGAATAGAGTTATTTAATGAAACCTTGCATTGTTATTTGTAGTAGCTTGCTTAAAATATTATCCCATCCTTCTAAGACATTTTCAGTTATTTAAATGTTATCCGTGGTGCAGAGCTGCGCTACGAACGAACAAGCCGCTGCCGCGGCGCATTCAAACTGCATTAAAAGAAATCGATCATACCGCAAAGAAGCGGGAAGGTAATAGTGAAATAAAATCATCTCTTTCAGCTTCCGGACTTGCAGAGCAGAGCAGCAGATTTTATGATGTGTTTTGCAGGTTGACGCGGGCTGCTGATAATATATTGCTAACAGTACAAAAGAGATAATTTACCTTCGTAACATAATAGGAATTTTGTTGTGCTTAGTTCTGGTCTGGCAAACCTTATCGTGAAAACGTATTTTTCTCCGACAATAGTCTCATGTTCTTGTGCTAGTCGTGGTAATTATTGGTGTTTTACGCTTAACAAAAATCCACTGCAAAATGTTGAACAATCTTTGTGAACTGTAACATCAGTATTTCATAACAAAGTAATTTTCATTTTCAATAACTACAAAGTAAGGAAGATATGTTGATTTTTTATAGTGAGTTACAGTAACCAAAAATGTTCCTTTAATAGAAAGCCAGATACAGAACAATAAGAACCCAATATATTCTGTTTTGTTGAAAATTAATGATTATAAAGAAATTCTTGGCACAGCATTACTAAAAGGTATTTCGCGGCTCTTTTCGTATATGCGTTATTACGCGAGCAATAACAAAAACAAAACCAAAATAAATAGAAAAGAGTATATATATTTACGACAAACGCGAAACTGTCGCCCAAAAACGCGGGGCTCGAATTTGCAGTGGCCACGAAAATAAGAATATTTTATGTACTTTCTTTCAGTGTTTATTGATATATATATGTATGTATTTAGTGATAAATGTATGTATGTGTATCATGATTAATGCCATGTATTAATGAATGTACAAAAATTTTTCATGAAAAACCGCACCACTGCAAGCAAGTCAGAGGAAACGATCCTGATAGTACTGAGAAACTGTAACGACTACATAATCCGGGGGCAGCCGAACCCCGAGATCAGATAAATTAAAGGTAAGACTACAGTGTAGTTGTCCTGTTTGTAGAAGCTTAACTCCAGTGAAGTGATCTCATATCGCTAGTGGTGTGTAGTTTGATGTTAGTGTTTATGACAGGACAAAGCTGATTGTAGATAGCAATTTTTAGTGTGCAGTGTATTGTAGATAAACTAACATATTTTGTGTGCAAGTGAAAAAACTGTCAGGTCTTGTGTTCGAGTAGGTAATTTATGAATATGGTTAAATTGCGTAGTCAACGTCCGAGCAATATGGGTACTGAGGAACAGACATTAGTTAGTGCAGGAAATGTAGAAACGGGTGCATTAAGCAGTACAAGTACTCTCTTTGAGGATATACCACGCGAAAATGTGGGGGCAGGGGCACAGGAAGTGGTGCCACCGCCCACCAGTGCTCAAGGAGAGGTAAATAAAGAAATAGCACCACCTCCAGAAAAGCAGGAACCAGAGAGTGGTAATCTGCCTGGTGGGTATTCACTTCAGGCGATATTAGAGCACGTGCTGGATTACCAGGCAAAATTCGCGCCACAACAAGCTGAAAAAGACGAAAAAATTGAAATCTTTCTTGCACAGCAAGCCGAGCGAGATCGCCAGCAAGCTGAGCGAGATCGCCAGATAACAGAAAATTTACTTGCCCAGCAAGCTGAGCGAGATCGCCAGCAGGCTGAGAGGGATCGCCAGCAAGCTGAGAGAGATCGCCAGCAAGCTGAGCGGGACCAGCAACTTGTGCAATCGTTAGAAAATATGAAAAAAGAGATTGCCTGTATGAAACAGAACTATGAGTCGATACCTAAGGCCGTGCAGGAGTTGACTGTACAGGTCAACAACCTGCAAGTAGCAAACACTAACAGGGTAGACGAAATAGGTGTCTTAGCCAACCGAGTAGAAAAGCTAGAAATAGATTCCACACAGCTTGTAGAGCAGAAGTGGAACGAACAAGCGACTAAAATTGAAACCGAATTCAACTCATGGCTAGAAGCGAAGGAGAGTGAGATTGACAAAAATATTAATTCTAAGGTACAAGCAGCCATAGCGGATAGAGATTCCGAATCGTTCAGTACCGCAGTAAATAGTCAGGTACAGAACGAC
This sequence comes from Schistocerca piceifrons, assembly GCF_021461385.2. NCBI lineage: Eukaryota > Metazoa > Arthropoda > Insecta > Orthoptera > Acrididae > Schistocerca > Schistocerca piceifrons. The sequence goes on from NC_060144.1 coordinate 339,431,610, forward strand.
GTCCAAACCATCAAACAAATACTCAGTGAGGATATTCCGTAGTGGCAAGTGAATATTAACAAACGGATATCCGACTTGGAAAAGGGTTTAACACAAAGTAGCAAACATCTTGAACATGAAACTATGTCGCCAACAGCCAATGTTTTTGGCAACGCACAAACTTATACGCGACGCAACAATGGTGAATCTTTAGGCGATAATGCGAAGAGCTGTAGCTTCGGTTCGGAGCGCACAGCCTATGTCCCAGGAGCAAACCAGTATAGCCCAAAAATATTAGTTGAAGAAAGTTTGATAAAAAATAGGCAGTTTCAAACGTTTACTACTGAACGGAAGTCAGTACACCCAGTAGTATTCATAAAAAGCTTTAAAAATATCTTGCCTAGTGTGTGGAACGAAGCAAAGAAAATTCAATACGTAATGTCATACATTCAGGGTGATGCAGCGTTGTGGGCTACGGAAGTAGCAGACAGCTGCATGACATATGAACAGTTCGAAAGGGCGTTTTTGTCGAAATACTGGTCGCCTTGTATACAAGAGCGGCTAAGAAAAGAAGTATACAATCCCGAACCGTACTCACCCCGTCTTGGGAATCTGAGACGGTATTTCGAGAAGTACATAAACAAAACGCGTTACTGGGACGAGCCGATCTCACCAAGAGACATAATAAGACTCCTAAAATCACATTTACCCATTCATATCAAAGAGAAATTAATACACGTACCAGAAAGCGACATGGAACATTTCCTGTCCGTTCTAGATTCAATAGACTTAATCCAGGAAGACGCAAAAGCAGCGTGTGATCACTCGAGGAATAATGGATCAGGATGTAAACATGACAGAAATAATAGTGCACAAAACCACAACCATGGAAATGGTGGGGGGGGGGGTAACAAGCGGCAAGAGCATTCGCAAAATTGTAATAATGGTAGAAGTCAGAACGGGTATGGGCAGCCGTCCCATAATAAAAAGCGTCGATTTGACGACCGGTACGATTCCGGATTGCCAGGGACCAACCGCTGGAAAAATGCGCGAGGTCAGTGGCATAGCAATTACAATGACGGTAATCGTAATTGGAATCAGAATCAGCGACCAAGCCCAGAGCGGCAGGGTAATGACCGGTACGATAACAACAGACCACCACTGCAGAACGCGCCTATTGCGCAGTCGTGGCGGCCCACAAACCAAAGCGTAAACATAGTAGAGGTCGCGGATAATAGCCGTCCAAGTACCTCGCAAGCAAGCCATCCAACAAACTAGAATCGGCCTCGATATGCTCTCCATCGCTGGCCGAGGGGTGGAGTGAGAGCAACACGAATAACAATAGTATCCCTGGAATACATATGCTGCGATACAACGACGGTATCAGTATGGATAAAGATCTACTGACCGAACCGCATGAATGTAAGAAAGATAGCAACGAAAATGTGCAAGCCATAATAGAAGCGAAAATCAATGATGTTGCAGTGAATATAACCATTGACACAGGTGCCTCAGTGAGTGTAATGAGTACAGAGTTGTTTAAAGCGCTAGGGAAGGGACGTAGTATACCGACTTTCCCGGTTAATAATTGCAAGGTGTCTGGAGCTATAAGCGCACAGAGCCAGTTAGTTAAGTACCAGGTGCAGGTGGAGATTTGTAAGGAGGGCGATGCCATAGTGAGCTCGTTCCTCATTGTTAAAGGGTTAAAGGTGGGCTGCGTTCTGGGAGTAGATTTTCTCCGTGAGAGGGACGCAGTGATCGACCTCTCCTCCGGAAAACTAAGCATAGTTAATAAAGGTAGGAGGATTGTGTTGTCTATGATGAAATCGAAGGAGGTACTTGTGCCATGTTGCAATCGAATTAACATCAAATGTAGGAACCCCTGGGTACTACACCTCAATGATTATTCACCTGTGACGGATCTCTATTATCCGAATATAGGAGATAGAAATTTTGAAACAAATGTTGATGAATTTCGAACCAAAGTACAGGAATCTGAAAGTTTAAGCAACATACAAAAGCAACAGTTGACGCAGCTGTTATCAGAATATAACATGGTATTTACCGACCGACCAGGAATAGTCAAAGGGTACCACTATCACATAGAGGTGATGCCTCACAAAACATACTGTCGCGCATCTTACTCCATCCCTTGGTCGAGGAGGGAAGTAGTGGCTAAAGAGATTTGAAATATGTTAGAGTGGTATAGTAAAATTATTTATTCAGTGACATGTCTGATGTAAATAGTACTAGTAAGAAGATTTCAATTGTGTTTTAGAGTATAAGTATGTTAGTTTTAAGAAAGAATTTATGTATAGTTACAATTTTGAGGAAGTAGAATCAGTAAACTGAGCAATAATATGCAAATGGAAGACTTTGTTTACAGACAGTTAGTGTCATTAAAATACTACATGCTCTTCAAGCAATGAATAATCTTTTGTTGATAAAATAATGATTAATTTCTTGAATCATTTTGTAGTAAGTAAGAACAATTAATGATGAAATCTCATATAAATATGTAGCAGATGTAATTGTGTTAGAATTAAGGAACCCTGAGAGAGAGTCTATACTAGCCAAAAATTGACTTTGTAGTACGAAATAATTATGTGATGTAATGTTTACTGCCAATAGTGATCTGAGAACGACACTGGAGCAGAATCCAATAAAAAACAAAACCGTTCCGTGTAACCTATGCTTTGTATGTATTAATGCTTCAATTGAAGCCTGTGTACTTGGTACACGTTCTTGAATATTAATTACGCGGTACGCGAATCAAGTTACGCGGAAACTACACTGTAGTCCTGTAGGACGGACCGTTAAAAATAATGCTAGTACTAAATGAAGTATTTATTGAACAATATGCCCAAGTCAAGCTGTCATGCACATGGTAAAATCTGTTTGCTAGATGGATGATAACCTGGCAAGCTACACTAAAAGAGGAAAAGAAAGCTATGTACAAAAAAATCACACACCTTTAAATAATTACAAAAAAGCAATATATGCCTAGTAATAGTATTAAAAGTGTGTAATGAGAAGGTAACACAATGGACTCAATGTAGATGAGAGTGACTATGCTAAGAACAGTTGTTATGCATTAAAAATAAACTGTGTGCATAAACAATCTAGGAAAGGACGGAATATTGTGTGTAGTAGGGACAGAAAATGACTGTTGTATCTGCACCAATATATACGTCGGTATAAGTTAACTGTTGAGTGACTAACTGTCATAGTGCAGTGCTCAACGAACAGTACACTGTGAGTAAAAACGGTAGTTAGTGATCCGTTCGGAGTCGATTCAAACAGACATCGCTCGACGGAGACATTTAGTATGTGTGTACCGAAATATTTTCGCGTGTTGAAAGACGCTCTGGCAGTGTATCAACCGTGAGAACAAGTGAAAGTGTGTAGTACAATGTGCGTGTGACGAACCCTGAATACCAGTGTCACAATGCCACAAGAAACCTGTTATCACGCCAAAACATCCTGTGCATACCAGCGAAGCGACGGCGTAATGAACAATAAACGCTTTTAACCAAAGTGCATTTTCTTCCACAGCTAATAAGTTGTATCCTTAAAGACAGTACACCGTTGTGGAATATTTGTTTCATGCGTTACGACGGCGAGCCATGCGGAGAAGCAGAGACGGGTGCCGTGCCGCCAGCCAGCCGGTCGCAGGAAACCACTGCAACACGCCGACATTGGTGAATGGTTCGGCGCGGTTCGCGACTGCTCGGGCGCCACCGCAGCACGCCGTCGATGTTGCTGCTAGCAGGTCGTCGACCTCAGCGGTCGTTGGCACGCCGCGCTCCAGACGACGCTACGCAACAATTGCTTCGCGCCGCCCGCTCCGTACGACATTGTTGACGTTCAACCGAACATTACCAACTACGTTGTTCATGTACTAATATGAAAATGATTTATTGAACACGAAATTACGTGACAAACTTTTTTTTTTGCTGAGTATAACTCAAAACATTCACTTGTTCGATGATATATGTTATATGTTTTCGTCATATTAGTGACACAAACTGACACGAATGCCATACAATGGTAGAACATTTGTCGGGAGTAAGTGTAGAGACAATCCATTACATTGCTATCGAACTGTTTAATGATTGACCTTAATTGTGACACAGAACACAAATGTGAAAAAGTGTAGAAGGTACATTTTTAATAGAGAGACTAAAAGGTTTAACATTTTGACATAAATAATCATTGTTATCTGTGAATATTGGATAAAGTCCACCCTTGTTTGATGAACAAAACCGTATGTTAAGACAAACCAGGAGATGACCATGGCTCCGGCGCAGTTTTCCCAGGTTTTCTGATCGCACGTAGCCCAAATGGGGGAGCCAGAAAACTGTAATGACCCTGGGACTAGGTTTACGGTCACCTCGCAAAGTGTGAAAAACTATAAAAAATGTAATTAAAACTATAATGTAAAAGAAGAAAGAAGTGAACAGTGAATATTCCAAACAAGGTGATAGACAATGACAAAACGGACTTTAGTCGCAGCATATTGCCGAACATTCTTAACGTTAGTCAATTGCTGCCAGGGGGCATTGTAACGTCCCTTAGCAAAAGACATATTTTGTAGTAAAGAGAAAATATTGTGCATCGTATTCTGTTATTGTATGGAATTATGTATTTTTTTTATTATTATTTATTTTAGATAATATCTGTGTCGGCGAGTACTGAAACCGCACAGACGATAAATATCATACAAAGATGAAAAAATATCACTAGTATAAATAATACAGAACGAACATTAATTTCTTTGTCTTCCTCTTGGAGTTACGGGAGTAAGATAGCCTGTGTCGCAGTTGTACATGCTAACGTAGTCTTCTTTTGTCATGGTTAATCGATGTACGCCATTACGTACTCATTTTTAAAAAAGGTGTGTATTGTAGATAAGTTAACATATTTGAATGTTTTGAATAGAGTTATTTAATGAAACCTTGCATTATTATTTGTAGTAGCTTGCTTAAATTATTATCCCATCCTTCTAAGACATTTTCAGTTATTTAAATGTTATCCGTGGTGCAGAGCTGCGCTACGAACGAACAAGCCGCTGCCGCGGCGCATTCAAACTGCATTAAAAGAAATCGATCATACCGCAAAGAAGCGGGAAGGTAATAGTGAAATAAAATCATCTCTTTCAGCTTCCGGACTTGCAGATGTGTTTTGCAGGTTGACGCGGGCTGCTGATAATATATTGCTAACAGTACAAAAGAGATAATTTACCTTCGTAATATAATAGGAATTTTGTTGTGCTTAGTTCTGGTCTGGCAAACCTTATAGTGAAAACGTATTTTTCTCCGACAATAGTCTCATGTTCTTGTGCTAGTCGTGGTAATTATTGGTGTTTTACGCTTAACAAAAATCCACTGCAAAATGTTGAACAATCTTTGCGAACTGTAACATCAGTATTTCATAACAAAGTAATTTTCATTTTCAATAACTATAAAGTAGGGAAGATATGTTGATTTTTTATAGTGAGTTACAGTAACCAAAAATGTTCCTTTAATAGAAAGCCAGATACAGAACAATAAGAACCCAATATATTCTGTTTTGTTGAAAATTAATGATTATAAAGAAATTCTTGGCACAGCATTACTAAAAGGTATTTCGCGGCTCTTTTCGTATATGCGTTATTACGCGAGCAATAACAAAAACAAAACCAAAATAAATAGAAAAGAGTATATATATTTACGACAAACGCGAAACTCCCCACGGCGGGCGGAAGCCTTATGCCACAACCGTACGCCGATTTGTGGGGGAGGAATGTGGTGTCACCGCCAGACACCACACTTGCTAGGTGGTAGCCTTTAAATCGGCCGCGGTCCGTTAGTATACGTCGGAGCCGCGTGTCGCCACTATCAGTGATTACAGACAGAGCGCCGCCACACGGCAGGTCTAGAGAGACTTCCTAGCACTCGCCCCAGTTGTACAACCGACTATGTTAGCGATGGTTCACTGACAAAATACGCTCTCATTTGCCGAGACGATAGTTAGCATAGCCTTCAGCTACGTCATTTGCTACGACCTAGCAAGTCGCCATTACCAGTTACTATTGATACTGTGAATAATGTACAGTCAAGAGCGACGCTCATCATTAACTGATTAAAGTTAAGTATTTCACCAGCTACGTCCGTTTTTCTAAATTCTAATTTCCTTGTCCTGTTCCAGACCTCACGCCAGCCTGCGTGAGCTAAAACGCTTGCCTTTCGGCTTCCTCTAGTAACCCGGTGTTGGCTCTCCTGCCAACCCACAACACTCCACAAATTCGCTTTTGTCCTGTAGACAACAAAACTTTCTCAAAATCTAGTACAGTGGTTATCTATGACTGTTCAGCAGAAGCTTCCGCCCGTGACTCGTTTCAGCAAATTATGGGACTACTAGTACATAATTTTATTCCTCCACTAAAATTGCTTCAAAGGTATCGTTGATTATTTTGAAACCATCACAGATACTAGCATAAATTTCCAGATGAGTATCTAACAGGCAGGTCTCCTACTGCCAGTGAAAAAAATTGAAATGAATTTCGTTCGATGAGATTCGTTACTTAAGACTCATTCGTACCTGCATATCTTCAAGATGACATTAAAATGAATGTATTAGAAACACGTGCAGTGGAAAACGTATTGCAGAGTTGCAGTGAGACTTGGAATGTGATATTCCGTAATTCGGCATCCCATATTCGTCGTCTACTGAGCTTGCTAAGAGATCCATCAGTAACTCCTTTGGACAATACTGAAAGTACTCCTTCCAGCAACCCCTTTCTGAAATGATGTTAAAGGAAAATAAGAACATGAGTTTTTTTCAGATATATCAAAATAAATTAGCTGATAGATTTTGATCCATAGTCGAAACTACGTTTCTAAAATTACGTTTTAACTCTGCCTCTCCACCAGCTTGTTTCGGGACCTCTCATGCACAACATGAAAATAGGTAAAAGAGCCACGAGTAAAAAGATGATAAAGGGGAGAAAATTAACATTAAGTACACCATTAAAATAGAATTAATTTTATCTAGTTAATGCATATGGTGGGTTATTAATAAATTAAGAAGAACAGAACTTCGGATTCAACGTCCCTTCAACATTCAACAGTGGAGTCGTCAAATAAGAAATCTGTGCGAACTTAATTTTACATGAAGTTAGTAGGTGAAAGGGTTTTTTCGAAAGAGATGGGTACGGGCTACGATAATTCTATCGCGAGATGATAGTTAATAGACTACGAATCTAGATCGCGGACTTTACTAACGAAACTACTTGTTGTCACAACACATTTAATAGCAACTGTAGTTCCAACATTAGTAGTATTAAGCCCTCGGTCAAACACTGATCAATACGATATTTTTGTATGCACATCCTTGTGTATGGAGTGCGACGAAGTGCGAGGTCTGCAGATTAAATGTAAACACAAGATATCAATTTGATTCTCGCATTGTGAACAATGAAATTAACCAAATGCTTTGAATCAACAAGTGTATGAGAATGTCATGTGTACATTTCTCTTCATCACTATTCAGCTGCGGAAATCCATGAAGTGTAAATAACTAAAATCTGTACTTGCTGGGAATTGGATACTTACTTACGCTGTGGTGAACCAAACACAACGACCACTGCCCACGGCGATACTTAATGTCGGCTAATAGCGTTACGAGCAGGTGACTGGGTGACAGTCTGAAAAGTCTAGTCGGCAAGTTTCCATTAATTTAAGGATCCGTCTCGATGATCTTGAGCCCACTGGAATTGTAAGAGACGACGTCATTGGGTCAACATGGGAACACGTAGACATCGTCTTCTACAGAGCTCCAGGTACTCTAACAACAATGTGCGCGGTACTTGAACAACAATGTGTGCGTAATGTTGTGTTCCGAAACAATTGTGCCTGCTACATCCGTTGCAAACAGCGGGAATGCCTCTGACCTCCACGTTCTGCGAAGGAGAGTGATCGCCCAACACCTAGTCGCCTGCTCATTGTTTCACCATTCTTGAATCACTTTCCATATGACAGCAGCACGCTAACACCCAAAAGGCTTCGTCTTTTCCAAGCTCCTCGCTGCTAAGCACCGTCTCCTAACTCTCTACCTTCTATCGAAGTCCCCAATGTCAGAGGACTTCTCCATTTGCGGGCCATATCGTCGCTCGAAAGACTCCACAATCATACCTGATACGTTTATACATGGTGGTTAGAAACAGTATGAAAGGGATATAAGGGTGTTGCAGGGTACAGAAATAACTGTTGAGAAAAAAATTCGATACATTGCGTCGTTTACGAGTTAATTGGCATTGAAGTTAGCAGATAAGGCCGTTGCGCGCCCAAATTCAAGCGGCTCACAAGGAAATGTGTAGCCAGACGTGTTGTTTGTTTGATTTCCTTATACTGTACAAGAGAGTCATACAAAAATGGGACATGGGACGATAGTAAGGATTGAACCACAACCAAATGCTAAGCTATCTCGTGCGCTATTACACACTAATTGTATGTGGATAGCCGCTTCAGTTTGCGGGTTCAACGAACTGATCGGCTTACATCACTGCTAATAACCTCGGTGAAGGCGCAGCGAACCAATTTTTTTCTCAACAATTATTTCTCAGCGCAATCTGACCTTCAATAAACTTCCAAGTTCTTCAGACAGCTTCTGGCCTACCCATGTAAGCGTTGTGGACTCGTTTTAGCGACGATATGGCCGGCAAATCGTGAAGTCCACTGAAATAAGGGAGTCTGACAAAAGGTAGATAGTTATGACACGGCGCTTATGAACGAGCAGCTTGAAAAAGCGAAGTCTTTCGGATGTTAGCGTGCTGCTGTCATACGGAAAGTGATTCAAGGATAGTGAAACAACAAGTATACGACTAGGCATTGGACTATCACGCCTCATCACGGAACTTGAAGGCTTTCCTGTTGTTTACAGCAAGGTAGGTGATGGTATACGCCACAGCTGACGCCAGAGTACAGTGGTGGAGCAGGCACAAGTGTCTCGGAGCACACCATTCCGCACACATTGCTGAAGATTGGGCACTGTAGCAGATGAACTCTACATGTTCCCAAGTTGACCCAACGACGTCAGCTGAAATTCCGCTGGGCACGAGACCACCAAAATTGAACCGTAGCTGAATGAAAAATGTCTCCTAGTCACATCATACGTTTTTCATTGCACTCTAAAATGGTGTTACATTGCATTGAAAACGTGCTGCTATTAAGCAGGTGGTGACAAGGCTCTGGCTCATCAGTGTACGTATGCGAAATACAATTAGAAGCGCTGACTAAAGCAAGGTAAACAACATGATTTGATCGATGAAAAACTGAAAACTTCATCCAGGTGAAACATAAACAATAATATGACGTATTAAAATGAAGAGATTAGGCCACTAAACGTGATATATATGTTGTTGATCGTAAGATTTTGAAGAAAGCATGGGAAGGCTACGACTAGAATGAAGCATATTCTATTAAATTTTAATCTGTAGACAGAACTTTTAGATAATGTTAATACTGCAAACATTTTGATTAAATCAGTAACCATTCCAAAGCCATAATCCAAAACATGATCTGGTGGTTTAGCGGTAACGATCTCGCCTCGAAACCGAAAGGTTGTAGTATCGAATTGCTCTCGGGCCTCGGATATTTTAGTCCGCTTTTAATCTAGCCTCCATCTCACGAAGGTGGAAGATTCGCCAGAAACTACACGTTGTCCGGATTACACGTGAAACTGTCAGTTCCATTTCGACAGTGGGATTACTTGTAGAAGTTCGGGACATGAGCTACTTCAAAGTGGCGTCCACTTGAAATACGTTTTGAAATATATTCATTGAATTGCGTATTCTTTTAGCATAAGTTGTATTGGGCACAATTAAACTACCCATCGGTGACATAAGAAATTTTCAGACAGACTGGAACTCGAAACCAGATTTCTCTTTTATTGTGAGCGTTTGCCTTACCACATTCCATGGACCGACAAAACTCCCTTATATCTCGCTGTTTATTCATAGTGAAGATTATGATGAACCGGCAATAGAGGTCAGCATATTTGCGAATAGTACGTATTTACAGCGATAGATAGACAGTTCACCCACTCGTGAAAGAATGATGAAAGGGTAAAGATGTGAAGACGTTTATGAACACTCCCTGCTGCAAGTCAGTGTATGTATTAATGTCGATGGTAATGAACAGCAATGTAGGTGGAATGAAAATAGATAACCAACTAATAATTACTTTTTCTTGCAGGCAGGGTGAAGTCGTTCTACCAATACCCACATGACAATGGAATAATGCTGTTCATTCAAACCTACCATTAAACCACCACTGGCTGTAAGTCTGTCACAGTCCGTATGGTATCGAATCAGGAGTTACACATGTTGCTAGTATTTGAAAACCCTCAATTCAGTGACATCAAGGTAACATTATCCATGGATGAATGGCGTTGACTACGTGAAGTGCCACTGCAGATTTCAGCTTTGTTCCACAGGAACGTTCACTCTCCAATAGTGATACTGAATGATCATGGAATGTTGGTAGGGGACTTCCCTGGAACGATTAAAATATCTAACAGCAGAGAGTACTTATATCTACAGGAGACTTGAATGGCATGTCAATTTCTACATGCGCTCGGAACTAGGGTTTTACATCAGACTGTCCTGTCTGAAAACAATAATAAGTTCACACTATTTCGGCTTAATTTATACCAGCCATGTAATACTGTATGAGCTAAAGTGTTAACTCAGGGAGCAATCATATGTCCTCCGATCCTATGGGACTTTCTGAAGTAGTGTGCTAGAGTTAACTCGGTAAACTCTCCACCCATCAGAAGAGACCATTCCTCTAGTCTACGATTCATGCTCTGCATCGATGGAGTTGCAGATACACGAACCAACTTTTCCAGATGTAAGCACAGAACAATTATCTTACATAATTTTGTTTATATATTCAGCTGTATCTAAGTGTTTATAAACAAGAAATTTATGAGCCATAAGTGTGTTATTTATTTCCCTACAAAGCCCGACATCCTAATGTAAATGAACAGTTACCACCGTGACTGTGTGGACAACACAAGGGTCTTGCAGTAAGCGACTGGTCCTACAATGATGATGCTAAATACCAGAAGAAGAAGAAGAATCGATCATTATGGCCCTACATTATATGTGTTTTAATTATTGAACTTTCAACTTGTCATATGACTAATCTTGTTCCAACATAGTTAACACATCCTGAGGAAGTCTGTTTTGATAAAATGTCTATATTCTCAAAAACCCTGTTTCAGACAAAACATCGGCTATTGCAGGAGATTTTGCATGGCATTGAGGGAATAACGAACCACATGTGTGCAACGGACACATGTCTATACAGTGACAGCAAAATCGAGGAAATCAACGCTAAATTAATGTAACTGACAAGTTTTTGGAGGTGGTACCTAGAAATGGTGAGGTGCTGGGGTGGTTCAACACTAAAATCCAGAAATATGAACTATGTGTCAATGAGTCACACTTCTCCATGTGAGAAAATAAACCCAAACAGAATATTCATATTTGATGATGTCGCTGTAGAAAATCAAGATGAGGTCTAGAAATATTTCTGCTTTGGCAAGTCAATATATTTTGAGTCAGACATACTCAAGGATCCCAAAGTAGTTGGTCCGACATAATGTGAACATTATTATTGTTTTCAAACACTACAGTCTGAAATAGAAGCATATTTGCCAATTACGTGTAGAAAATAACATGTCATTCAATTAATTCGTTACAGTATGCAGGGATTGCTGGAATAGCTCACTACATGGCCTTCTGTTATAGATACAACTAGGAAATGAATGATAGCCTAAAGAGAAGAAACTTTGGTGAGATTCTACATAAAGGCAGTGTCGTAACTGTATCAGTATCCTGTAACTATGTACAAATTTTCACGTGTGTCACACACTCGTTCTCAGGGTGCAAAGCACATTCAAGGTGTTTCCGTAACAGCGTGCAGAAATTTAACAGTACATAGACGATGTATCTCTAAACAATTCGAGGTAGTAAACCTGGGATTGGAGAAGACAGTCTAAGGAGATGACAAGAATAAAATCACATTGCTGTGTACTTTTTTATTTACATAGTTACAGTTAAATGCAAGTAACATCTTTTACATATTGAACGTACCATTTGTCCGGTAGCTTACAAAATGTGCTGAAACTGACGGCCATCAACCTCAATGCAAGCATGACATCAGTCAACAAGATTCTGACACCCTTTGACCAATATCCCTTGTGTGTTTCGAATCACATCAAAGGCAACTGCAATTCTGATGACTAGTTTCAGCTCCATATCGATTTGGGTCTCATACACAAGTGACTTTAGATATCCTCATAACAAATAATCAAGGGATTCATCACAGGTGATCCAGCAGACCACGGAATAGGACCTCCCTTTCCAATCCAACGACCAGGAAATATTTCCTAGTAACTAGGTTCGTCCTCCTCGTTTTCTTGCAGGAAATAAAGAACGTACATGTAAATAAACAGCATAGTATGTGTAAACTTGTACGCATATTAGTTATAAATAAGGTGGTAAATTGTAATGCTAGACAAAGCGCCGGCCGGAGTGGTCGAGCGGTTCTAGGCGCTACAGTCTGGAACGGTGCGACCGCTACGGTCGCAGGTTCGAATCCTGCCCTCGGGCATGGATGTGTGTGATGTCCTTAGGTTAGTTAGGTTTAAGTAGTTCTAAGTTCTAGGGGGCTAATGACCTCAGACGTTAAGTCCCACAGTGCTCAGAGCCATTTGAACCTAGACAATGCAGTAAGCAAGTTTCATATTTCCTTAAGCTGGCTTCTCCGACCCCAGGTTCCCTATATCAAATTGTTTATTGGAGCGTTCTCTATCCCCTGTTACAATTTTGCACGTTCTTGCGGAAACACCCTGTATGTCCATGCACTGACAGAAAAACTAGAGGAAATCAACGCTAAATTAACGAAACTGAGAAGTCTTATTGAGGTGGTAGCTAGAAATGATGAGGTGGTAGAGTGGTTGAACACAGAAGTCGAGAAATGCGAACTATAGATCAATGAGAAAAGGGAAGGAGTAAAAACAAAACTCATATACATGGATGTAGCATGGAATGGGAAAAGATCCAGAGAGGTAACTCCGATGTTGTGGTTGATAATGGAAGCAAGACTAAAGAAAAATCAAGAAACGTTCATACGATTTATCGACCTGGAAGAAGGGTTCGACAACGTAAAATGGAGCAAGATGTTCAAAGTTCTAAGAAAAATAGAGATAGGATATACGGGGAGATGGGTAATGTACTATACATACAAGAGCCAAGAGGGAATAATAATAGTGGACAACAAAGAACGAAGTGCTCGGATTAAAAGGGATGTAAGAAAGGGATGTAGTCTTTCGCCCCTACATTTCAACCTGTACATCGAAGACGCAATGATGGAAATTCAATTGCTACGAAGTCTTTCGCGACGGGGTCCTTGCATGAAAAGTTCTCGGTTTACTTGCCGCGTCAAATTTGGATAAAATCCCAAGCATTCGATGACTACCTCCGTCGTCTTCGTCAGGGGTAAAACTGTCGTGAACCGTTCATTTCCTTTATTGTTATTTGAACACCTTTACATGAAAGGTAGGCAGCCAGCGGCCTATCTACGCCGCTCTTCGGCCACAGATAACACAATAGTATATAAAGAAGCATAGAAAAACAAAAACAAACACGGCGGATAAAAAACAGTAGACAGAAAAATTAAAATACATGTAGCCGTTCACAGGTAAATTGTCCGAATAAAGAAAAAACGTTCAAACACAAACAAAGAAGACTGAAATTAAACACGTGAATGGTGGAGCACAAACGGTGACACTTAAGCACTAACAAGAAGACACACAAAAACACTGGCAACGATCTCCAGAGCGCGAAGATTCACTGTACACACACAATGCTGGAGACCTGCCAAAGGGAAAAGGTGAGGGTAGGAGGGCGAGGGGGAGGTTGTAGATGCCAGTGGCAGAGGAGAAGGGATGGGGAGGAAGGAAGGTAGGAGGGGGAGCGGAAGCCCAGGGGAGAGGAGGGAGGGCGGAAGAGAGGGAGAGAAGGGAGAGAGGGTGCTCTGGAGAAACAAACACAGGGGGTGGAAGGGGAGGATCAAAGTCATTACAAGGGGTAGATGGAGGGGATGAGGTTATCATCAGGGAGGGGGAGCTGGCGGAAGCCACCCTGGGCAAAGGTATGGCTTGTGGAAAGAGGGTGGGATGTGGGAGTACAGGTGCAGCAGCAGGGATGGGACAGACAAGTGGGTGAGGGGGATCAAGTTTGTGGATGGTGTAGAGGAATCGTAACTGTTCGAGGAAGAGGAGGAGGTGTGGGAACAGATTAGGTCTTACAGGATCTGCGTGGGGGAGGGGAGGTGGATGCGATAGGCGAGGTGGAGCGCATGGCATTCCAGGATTTGAAGGGATTTGTAGAAGGTAGAGTGGGATGGGTATAGCAGAGGATAGGTCGAATGAGGGATTTATAGGTGTGGAGGATGGTGGAGGGGTCCAGACCCCATGTCAGGCCAGAAAGGAGCTTGAGGAAGCAGAGTCGGGAATGTGCCTCGGCTTTGATTGTCCGGAGATGGGGGTCCCAGAGAGGTGACGGTCAAGGGTGACGCCAAGGTACATGAGGGTGGGGGTGAGGTTGATACGACAGCCGTAGATGGTGAGATATAAATCGAGGAGATGGAGGGAAGGGGTGGTTTTTCCTACAATGATTGCCTTGGTCTTTGAAGGATTGACCTTGAGCAACCACTGGTTACACCAAGTGGCGAACCGGTCAAGATGGGATTGGAGAAGGTATTGAGAGTGTTGCAGGGTGGGGGCAAGGAAGGTGGTGTATTTGGCGTACTGGAGAAGGTGGATGTGGGACGAAGGTGTCAGCATGTCCACCATATATAGAAGATAGAGAAGAGGGGAGAGGACGGAACCTTGGGGCACACCGGTGGCGGGGTAGAAGGTGTAGGAATCTGTGTTATGGATGTCGACATAGGAAGGACGCTGGGAAAGAAAGGACCTGATCAGACGGACATAGTTAATGAGAATGGCGAAAGTTTGGAGCTTGAAGAGGAGACTGGAGTGCCATACATGGTCGTAAGCTCCTTCAATGTCAAGGAAGAGGAAGATGGCGGAGCAATGGGAGTTGAGTTGTTCGGAGAGGAGGTGAGTGAGGTGAAGGAGAAGGTCATCAGCAGAGGATGGTCGAAAGCCACATTGGGTAGCGGGAAGGGGTGGTGCTGGCAGAGATGCTGGTGGATGAGTCGGGTGAGGATGGATTCCAGGACCTTGCTGAAGACTGAGGTAAGACTGATGGCATGGTAGGAGGAGACAGCAGATGGCGGTTTGTTGAGTTTGAGAAACATCAGGATCCGGGAGGTTTTCCACAGCTCAGGGTAGAAGCCGGTGGACAAGACCACATTATATAGTCTGGCCAGGGTGGAGAGGAAGGAGGTGGGAGCTTCACGGAGGTGATGATAGGTAGCACAGTCATGACCAGGAGCGGTGTTGTGTTTCATGCAGAGTGTAGAGATGATATCCTGAGTAGTGGTTGGGGCAATGAGTTCTGTGTGTGTAATGTTGTCCAAGCACTGGAAGCCAGGAGCGAGTGGAGGGGCTGAGGTGTCAGTTCGATTGCGGACATCAGGGAAGAGGGAGTAATCGAACTTGGGATCGTCAGGGAGGGTAAAGATATTGGAGAGGTAAGAAGCAAAATGATTGGCCTCACTGAGGTTATCAGGAAAGGGGAGGTCATCATGAATAAGAGGGTAGTATGTGGGGGGTCTTAGAACTGGTAAGGTGGCGAAAGGCTGACCAGTAGTTAGACAAGATGATAGGTAAGGTAGCATTAACATGGCTGCATGTCTGTCACCAGTTCTGGCGCTTCTTAGCTGCGAGCAAGTTTCGAACGTGTCGTTGGAGTTGCCGGTGGCATTGTAGCGTGTCCTGGTCATGCATAAGAAGGAGGCATGGTATAGATGGTGGGATTCACTGAGGAGGAGGATGGCCTGTGGGGGTAGAGTGGGACAGTGCACGTGGATGCTGACAATAGGGATGTGGACCTCCATGGCCTCAGACAAGGTCCGCTGGAGAAAGGAGGCAGCATGGGTAATGTCATCAGGGTGGTGGTAGGCGAGGGGGTGGCTATCGACCTGGGTAGTGAGGGTATCCTGCTAGCCATTCCAGTCGACATGGTAATAATCATGGACATATTTTCGGGGAGGGTTGATGCTAGGATTGGGACGGAGGCGACGACTCTCTGAAACAGTGAGGAGGACAGGGAGATGGTCATTGCCAATAGGGTCAAGGACGTCCACTGCTATGCTGCCAAGGAGATTAGGGGAGGACAGGACGACATCAGGATTGGTATTGGATTCGGGGCAGGTGTGTTGGGGAATGGGAACGAGGTCACCTTGGAGGCTGGAGAGGAACTGATGCCACCGCCGTAACTGGGCAGCAGAACGACTATGGCTGTTGAGGTCAGCGGCAATGATGTAGGAGGAGAAGGTATGGTCAATGTGGGAAAGGAAGTCGAAAGGAATAGGGGCAGTGGGGCGGTCATAGATGTTGGTGCAGGTTATGGTAAAGCCAGGGAAGAAGAGACTGAGGATCAGGTGTTCTGTGGGGTTGGGAAGGAAAACTGGTGGTGGTGGCCAATGGTTACTCTGCCACACGCTATCAGGAGAGGATATCAGAGCGGTGGAGGAGGTAGGTTTATGTGTGTATGGTATGGTGGGACTGGAAGAAGGTTTCGTTGAGGAGGAAGGCATCCACATGATGGGTCATAAGGTTGTGAAGGAGGAGGTTCTTGTTGACAGAAAGGGAGTGGATGTTGTTGAACAAGATACTGAGCTGTCGCGCCATGACAAGAACTTAGACAAGGGTGTTGAGATGGGAGAAGGTGAAGTGGGCTTGGTTATGGGATTAGGTGGCATAGGTATTAAGGTGAAAGATGGATCGGGCAGTGAGGGATATCTGCTGGAGGGTGTGGGGTGCTGGAATGGATGGGCGTTCTGGAGAACAATGGTAACAAACCTGATGATGTCCTCAGCAGTGGGGGCAGGACGAAGGGAGTTTCCATTAGGGGCATCCAGAAGGCGGATGGGGACGGTGAGTTCAGGAGTGGAGGGGGTTCGGCCTTGCACTTCTGAGAGTAGATGGCATGGGGAAGGTTGCAGGTGTTGCAGGAAGGAGGGGACTGGAGGCTGGGACACTGCCAGAGGAAGTGCACCTGTTTGCAGTGCAGGCAGACAGGGGCCTCGCGGCACTCAGATGTAGGGTGTGCATTAGAATGCAAGCACCTCTGGCAGCAGATGGATTGAGGAGAGTAATGGGAGGGGTTAACATTGTAACAGCGATGGAATAGGAGGGAGCATGCTCAGAGAACACCCGCATAAGGTGGGTGAGGCTGGCAGAATTGTAAATTCGGTGGACGGCACATATATTGAGGTAAGGGTGCGCCTTAAGCTCCACCAACACACCCTCGTCAGTGATCGTCAGACTAAGCCGAGTGATCACGATGGTGAGGGTCGGCAAGCAACGTGGGGGTTGTGGGAACAGGGACGGGGAAGGAGCAGGGGTGATGGAGGCATTGGGACCAAATCTGGTGATGGGGATTCTTTAGATGATGTCAGAATGGAGGGTGGGGCTAGGGGAGGCGATTAGAACAGAGTCCCTATGTGGGGGAGGAGGGAGATTGGGGCTCCGGGAAAGTGTTGGCAAAGGGCGGGGATTAAGTTCCAGGCCTCGAGGAGTGAGGGATTGGGACAGGACAGGAGGTATTTGAAGGATGAGGAGGAAGAGAGGAAGAGGAAGGCGCAGAAGGGGCAGGCGGGGAGACATCCGTGGCATCCAGGGGGGGGGTCAAAGGGGCTGGGACATTTTGGGGGCTGAGGAGGTGGGGATGCCACTGGGACACCTGACAGCAACAGAAGAGTGGGAAGGGGCTTGGTGGATGGGAGCAACTGGGAGATGGCGGGAGGTGGCAGGTCCCAGTGTGGTTGCTGGTGCTGAAGATGGTGATGGTGACAGCAATGGTGAAGACGATGGCGATGGCGGTAGTTGGGCGTGGGCCGTGACGCTCCGGGGCACCACCCTGGCAGGGGCCGCAGGTATGGTTGAAACAAGGTGGGGGAATGGAGGGAAGGGATCAGAGGGGGAGGCTAGGGGGGAAGTAGGTGGGGATGGGGAGACAAAGGGCACAGGAGTGGGGAGGATGAGAAGTGGGGGGATGGAATGGGGGGCCGGCGATTGGGCGCACCACATAATCGTGGTGGTGGCAGCGGACAGAGATGTATAGATGATGGCGGTAGTGGTTACAGTGGTGGTGGGTGTTGTCATGGTGATGAAGAAGAGGGGGAGAAAGGAAAAAACAGGACAGGAGACATGGACAAACTAGGGATGAAGGCATTAACAGGCCACTCACAGAGGCGACGACAGACGAAGACGGGAACTACGACAGATGAAGACAGAGATGAAGATGAAGACAGAGATGGAGATGGAGACGCCTACTGTGGCTGAAGCCCCACTTCGCTACTTCCAGTGGGAGTGCGACCGCAGCAGATGAAGAGCCGCAGCCGGGGGAAGCCAATGGGCTGTCCAGGTCCACCGCTGTCGCTGTCGCTGGACTGCCGGGCTGCTGGACTGCTGGACTGCCGAGCTGCCGTGCTGCTGGGACCCACTGGTGCAGCGAGGGACCGGCTGCCGCTGCGAGGGACCGGCTGGCGCCGCTGCTGTCGCTGGGACGATTGCTGATGCTGTTGCTGTTGCTGTTGCTACTTCAGGAACTACTCTGTGTCGAATGCCGCTGCTGCTGTAACGACCTAACACTTCGATAAGTGCTGGGGTAATAATCGAAAGGCGTCAACTCGTCTTGGACCGGTGTGGCTTCCGCTTTTATAAGCAGTGGACGGCTTCTCAGTGGCTGGATGACGTCATGGTGAAAACGGCGCGTACGGAGGTGGCGGCCTCTATGTCCATAGATATTTATCCAGTGTTGCTTGCAGCGCCATCCATCGCAACAGGCAGAGAACTGCGGGGGATGTCAGAAGTCTCTCTCTGCGCTCTTTCTTTATCAATTGCGCGCATCCATGCATTGCTGAGTACGTATCCGGAGTCGCTGTTGAAATTGTTTTCACAGAGTCTAATTTCAACTGCCTCCCAGAGACCCAATAATTTGAAGCGTGAGCAAGTATTCTTGTTTCATCGAATAAAATCTTATCGTTATTTAACGAACTGTGCTCTGCCACCGCCGATTTTTCTAGACACCTGTATTTCAGGTATGTTCCACACAGTGATCGCCAACAGTTCTTATAGACTGGCCCACATAATTTTTGCCACACTCGCAATGAATGCTGTAAATACCCGGTACTCTCAGAGCGAGATTATCTTTCACGGGTCGCAACATTTCCTTAATCTTCCTGGGTGGCTGGAAGACTGGTCTGATTCCCTTCCGCTCAGGATTCTATCGATCTTGCTGGTCGTTGCACCACAGAATGGTAGCCGAGCGATGTGTTGGCCCTCTTGATCTGTTCGAACAGCGTCCTTCCTCGGTTTCTTCGCCAGAGTAGATCTGATATCACGATCAGAATATCCATTTTTTCCGAATATCGTCGTCAGATGGTTAATCTCGGAGCCGAGGTGATCCTTGTCCGAAATAGTCCTTGCTGGTATCAGGTATTGAGCATAGCTGTCTTCTGAGCTGGGTGGTGAAAACTACGCGCGTTTAGATATAAATCTGTATGCGTAGGTTTTCTGTACACAGAATGTCCGAGACGTCCATCTGCTTTTCGCTCCACCAGCACATCTAAGAAGGGTAACTTCCCATCCTTCTCCACCTCCAATGTAAATTTTATCTTCTGATGTATACCATTCGAATGAGTACAGAGTATGGATCGAGAGTAAATCGAAGAAAGACGAAGGTAATGAGAAGTAGCAGAAATGAGAACAGCGAGAAACTAAATACCAAGACTGATGGTCCGAAGTAGATGAAGTTAAGGAATTCTGCTACCTAGGCAGCAAAAGAACCAATGACAGATGGAGCAAGGAGGACTTCAAAAGTAGACTAGCACTGGCAAACAGAGTATTTATGAACAAGAGAAGTACTAGTTCCAAATATAGACCTTAATTTAAGAGAGAAGTTCCTGAGAATGTACGTTTGGAGTACCGCATTGTATGGTAGTGAAACATGGACTGTGGGAAAACTGGAACAGAAGAGAACGGAAGCATTTGAGATGTGCTGCTACAACTGAATGTTGAAAATTAGATGCATTTATAAGGCAAGGAATGAGGAGGTACTGCCCAGACTCGGAGAGGAAAGGAATATGTGGAAAACACTGACAAGAACAGAATGATGGGATATCCGTTAGGACATCAGCGAATGACTTCCATGGTACGAGGGAGCCATAGACAGCAAGAACAGTAGAGAACGTCTGAGATTGGAATATATCCAGCAAATAATGGAGGATTTAAGTTGCAAAATCTATCTTGAGATAAATAGGTTGGCACAGGAGAGGAATTCGTGGTGGTCCGCATCAAACCAGTCAGAACACTGATGACTCAGAAAAAAAAAAAGGTGATAGGTAAGGTACTTGGCTCCGATCACTAACATTGTTCTCAGAGTATATATAAGTTGTGGCGTGGCTATCTCAAAAATTATTAATAAAGCATCAAAGTATCAAGTTATTGTAGTGCAAAAGACCATTTGATAAAAATTACTACTGCTAAAATTAGGGCAGTTATAATGAGAACAGTCTCTCTTTGAAATGCATAAACCAGTAAATGAAAGCCTGAAAAAGGAGTCACTCAGTGAGGATGGAGGCAGACAAAAAGAAAAAGAGGAAGTGGAAGAAGAGAGAATATATGCTATTCGTGAGTTCATTAACCATCACAGTATCGCTTAGTTTTACCGAACAAACAGTATCAACAAGAAGAAAAATTATATGTCACATAATCGCCCAATATGTTTAAACACCCACCATGATCCATGGACCTTGCCGTTGGTGGGGAGGCTTGCGTGCCTCAGCGATACAGATGGCCGTACCGTAGGTGCAACCACAACGGAGGGGTGTCTGTTGAGAGGCCAGACAAACATGTGGTTCCTGAAGAGGGGCAGTAGGCTTTTCAATAGTTTCAGGGGCAACAGTCTGGATGATTGACTGATCTGGCCTTGTAACATTAACCAAAACGGCCTTGCTGTGCTGGTACTGCGAACGGCTGAAAGCAAGGGGAAACTGCAGCCGTAATTTTTCCCGAGGACATGCAGCTTTACTGTATGATTAAATGATGATGGCGTCCTCTTGGGTAAAATATTCCTGAGGTAAAATAGTCCCCCATTCGGATCTCCGGGCGGGGACTACTCAGGAGGACATCGTTATCAGGAGAAAGAAAACTGGCGTTCTACGGATCGGAGCTTGGAATGTCAGATCCCTTAATCGGGCAAGTAGATTAGAAAATTTAAAAAGGGAAATGGATAGGTTAAAGTTAGATATAGTGGGAATTAGTGAAGTTCGGTTGCAGGAGGAACAAGACTTTTGGTCAGGTGATTACAGGGTTATAAATACAAAATCAAATAGCGGTAATGCAGGAGTAGGTTTAATAATGAATAAAAAAATAGGAGTGTGGGTTAGCTACTGCAAACAGCATAGTGAACGCATTATTGTGGCAAATATAGACCTAAAGCCCATGCCTACTACAGTAGTACAAGTTTATATGCCAACTAGGTCTGCAGATGATGAAGAAATTGATGAAATGTATGACGAGATAAAAGAAATTATTCAGGTAGTGAAGGGAGACGAAAATTTAATAGTCATGGGTGACTGGAATTCGTCAGTAGGAAAAGGGAGAGAAGGAAACATAGTAGGTGAATATGGATTGGGGGGGAAGAAGTGAAAGAGGAAGCCGCCTTGTAGAATTTAGCACAGAGCATAACTTAATCATAGCTAACACTTGGTTCAAGAATCATGAAAGAAGGTTGTATACCTGGAAGAATCCTGGAGATACTAAAAGGTATCAGATAGATTATATAATGGTAAGACAAAGATTGAGGAACCAGGTTTTAAATTGTAAGACATTTCCTGGGGTAGATATGGATTCTGACCACAATCTACACTCCTGGAAATGGAAAAAAGAACACATTAACACCGGTGTGTCAGACCCACCATACTTGCTCCGGACACTGCGAGAGGGCTGTACAAACAATGATCACGCGCACGGCACAGCGGACACACCAGGAACCGCAGTGTTGGCCGTCGAATGGCGCTAGTTGCGCAGCATTTGTGCACCGCAGCCGTCAGTGTCAGCCAGTTTGCCGTGGCATACGGAGCTCCATCGCAGTCTTTAACACTGGTAGCATGCCGCGACAGCGTGGACGTGAACCGTATGCGCAGTTGACGGACTTTGAGCGAGGGCGTATAGTGGGCATGCGGGAGGCCGGGTGGACGTACCGCCGAATTGCTCAACACGTGGGGCGTGAGGTCTCCACAGTACATCGATGTTGTCGCCAGTGGTCGGCGGAAGGTGCACGTCGACCTGGGACCGGACTGCAGCGACGCACGGATGCACGCCAAGACTGTAGGATCCTACGCAGTGCCGTAGGGGACCGCACCGCCACTTACCAGCAAATTAGGGACACTGTTGCTCATGGGGTATCGGCGAGGACCATTCGCAACCGTCTCCATGAAGCTGGGCTACGGTCCCGCACACCGTTAGGCCGTCTTCCGCTCACGCCCCAACATCGTGCAGGTGTAAGTCAACTACCCTGGCCAGCAAGATCTCCGGATCTGTCCCCCATTGAGCATGTTTGGGACTGGATGAAGCGTCGTCTCACGCGGTCTGCACGTCCAGCACGAACGCTGGTCCAACTGAGGCGCCAGGTGGAAATGGCATGGCAAGCCGTTCCACAGGACTACATCCAGCATCTCTACGATCGTCTCCATGGGAGAATAGCAGCCTGCATTGCTGCGAAAGGTGGATATACACTGTACTAGTGCCGACATTGTGCATGCTCTGTTGCCTGTGTCTATGTGCCTGTGGTTCTGTCAGTGTGATCATGTGATGTATCTGACCCCAGGAATGTGTCAATAATGTTTCCCCTTCCTGGGACAATGAATTCACGGTGTTCTTATTTCAATTTCCAGGAGTGTATTTGTTATGAACTGCAGATTGAAACTGAAGAAACTGCAAAAAGGTGGGAATTTATGGAGATGGGACCTGGATAAACTGAATGAACCAGAGGTTGTAGAGAGTTTCAGGGAGAGCATAAGGGAACAATTGACAGGAATGGGGGAAAGAAATACAGTAGAAGAAGAATGGGTAGCTCTGAGGGATGAAGTAGTGAAGGCAGCAGAGGATCAAGTAGGTAAAAAGACGAGGGTATATAGAAATGCTTGGGTAACAGAAGAAATACTGAATTTAATTGATGAAAGGAGAAAATATAAAAATGCAGTAAATGAAGCAGGCAAAAAGGAATACAAACGTGTCAAAAATGATATCGACAGGAAGTGCAGAATGGCTAAGCAGGGATGGCTAGAGGACAAATGGAAGGATGTAGAGGCTTGTCTCACTAGGGGTAAGATAGATACTGACTACAGGAAAATTAAAGAGACCTTTGGAGAGATTTTTTTTTTTTTTTAATAAGAGGTGGAGCCCCTCCACGCCCACACCGGCATGATGGCCAACACAAAAGGTCTACTGCCATCTCTGCATAAGGGTTAGTATTCACTAAAGTGAGGTGTCGCAGGATGTGGGTGCTGCGATGTTTGCGTACGTCTGGTTAGGATTAACCATTAATACGCGCTCATCTGGAGATAGATTGGTCGAAATCTGACGAAGGGTAGCAGTTTGAAGGGCAGAGGAAAAAAAAAAAAAAAAAAAAAAAAAAAGGCCAAGGCAAGAGCCAAGGGAAAAAAAACCTCTGCGAAAGTTAGATCGGGCGGCAAGAGCAGTAGCGGTTGTCTTGCTGCCTGCGATAGGTTGTGCAAGGATAGGCTTTGTTAGTAGTGGGTATCATGCATGTCGATACCTTGACGTTGTGCGTTTGTGCTGCTCGGCGGCTGGCGCTGGGTGCTGGTACAGAGTCCTCGTTCAGCGTCCTGCAACCTGCAACAGTTATGTTTGTTATCGGTCTTGTGTCCGATAGGTCATATACCGGAGGCACAGTGTGAGGGAGTGTTGGGAGATTGTTCGTGCGTCTGTGGGCGAGCTCGTCGGTGTCCCTGCTGTGGCCTGTTGGTCGGCTCTAATAGCAGCTGGTAGTTGCCAGTCAGTATTGCTGATATGCAGGGGCTTACCGACGTTTGTCGCTGTTTGCGTATGTTAGTTTACCATAGGTGGTTATGCCCTAGCTAGCAGTGTCTTTGGTCGCTTGTGTTTCCACCTGTGGTTGTGATCGTAGTTTCCCAGAGTGAGGATGAAAGGATTGTTCGAGTGTCTCGAGTTCCTGTATAGTCGTGTAGCGTGTTTCTTGAATACTTCCTTGAGGGTGTCAAGGCGGTATTCATGGTGAAGATCCACGGTGCGTGTGTAGCGTGGAGCATTGCTAATGATTCGTAGCACTTTGTTCTGTATGATCTGCAGGCGGCGCAGTCGTGTGGGAGCTGCGTATCCCCAGACGGGAGCTGCGTACGTCATCAGAGGTCTAATCAGTGTAGTGTATAAGGACCTCGACACCCTCCTATTCAGTGTGCTTTCCCTGTTGAGCATTGGGTAGAGCTGTTTGAGCCTCGCGTGCGCTCGGTTGGCAACGTATTCGATGTGGTCCCCCCATGTAAGTTTCCGGTCCAGCCAGACACCAAGGTATCTGACTTTCTCTCGGAAACGTATTGGGCGTGTATGTAGTGTTATCGGTCTACAGTGTTGGTGTTTGCGCAGTAGTTTCGGTCTGCGTGTGAACAGAACTGCTTCGCACTTGTCGACGTTTACTTTAATACGCCATCGCTCCAGCCAAGGCTCAGCTGTTCTGAGTGCTGTCTGTATTCGTGAGTTGATGTTCGACGGTTTCCAGTCTTGCGCGAGGATGGCTGTGTCATCCGCGTAGACGGCTAACGTCGTGTTTCGTGTCGCTGGGTAGTCATTAATGTACAGGTTAAACAAGATGGGCCCCAGAATGCTTCCTTGGGTTACTCCAGCTTGGATACCGTGTTGTGTTGATTGTTTATCCTGCACGTTAGTGTTGAAACATCTGTTCGTGAGATATGAGTGTATGAGACGTACGAGTCCGTCTGGGAAACCAGCTTCGCTAAGTTTGCGTATGAGTCCGTTGTGCCAGAGACGATCGAAAGCCTTTTCGATGTCTAGGAACACGGCCCCTGTGGCTTTGTTCATGTTGTAGCCGT
This sequence comes from Schistocerca piceifrons, assembly GCF_021461385.2. NCBI lineage: Eukaryota > Metazoa > Arthropoda > Insecta > Orthoptera > Acrididae > Schistocerca > Schistocerca piceifrons. The sequence continues at coordinate 339,456,929 of NC_060144.1, forward strand.
GTGTTATATGTTCGACTACGCGGAGGAGTTGTTGTGTTGTCGAGTGGTGATTCCTAAAGCCGAATTGCTCCGGTCTTAGGGTGTCGTTGGCGATGCAATGCCTAGTGATACGTTTTAGTATTACCTTCTCAACAATCTTGCTGAGCGAGCACAGCAGACTGATGGGTCGGTAATTTTGTGGGAGGGAGTGGTCTTTCCCTGGCTTCCTGAACATCAGGACCTTGGCCGCCTTCCAAAAGTCAGGGAAGTGTTGGTGTGTCAGGATGGCATTCGTTAGGTGTGTGAGGTATTCTACGGCTTTATCCGTGAACTCCTGGAGGACACGGTTTTGAATGCCATCAGGCCCAGGGGCTTTTCTAGCGTTGGTGTGCTTGATAGCCCATGTGACTTCATTTGTGCTAGCACGTCTGATTACGTCGCGCGAGGGCTGGGCTACAAGTCGTGTAACCTCCTGGTCCGTTTCAAGTGTGAATGCTGGGTCTGAAGGAACCAGATTCGGCATGAAGGACGCTGCAAGTGTCGTGGCCATAAGCTCTGCCTTCTCCGTCGCGGAGTAGGCTGGGCCGTCTGGTCCTTGTAACGTGGGAATGTAATGTTTCTCCCTGGTGAAGTGTCTGGCCAGCTGCCACACGCCAGGACGTGTGGTATCCAGCCGAGCGAGTCTCTGTCCCCATTGTTCGTTTCTGAATGTTTGGATTTTATTCCGTATTATGCCCTGGAGTCTGTTGACGTGCAGTTTATAGAACGGACGCCTGGTACGCTGCCAGTATCTCCTGAGGCGGTTCCTCATTGAGATAAGGCCCAGGATTTCCTGGGGCAGGGCCGTCGAGTGTTGTCTTGGTGTTGTAAATGGAATGGCGTCAGTCATTGCGTCTTGGACGGCAGTTGTGAGAGCCTCCACAGCCTCATCGATTTGCTGTGTGTTGTTAATTTCGTGGGTGTCAGGAATGCGACTATCAAGCGTTTCCTTGAACAGTGTCCAGTTCGCACGTTTGTAGTTAAGCATCCTGCGTGGTTCAATGTCCTGCAGTGTCTCTTCCATGTGCAGTATTACAGGCATGTGGTCTGAGTCCAGATCGTTTTCAACCGTTAGGTTGAGTGTGCATGTGATGCCCTTTATGAGGGCTATGTCTAACACGTCTGGCCTATGTCGGGCCTGTGTAGGCACGAACGTGGGAACGTCCGGCCCAAGTATAATGTAGTTTCGGCCTAGTGCGTGTTCGTACAGTTTCTTGCCGTTGGAGGTTCGTATTCGTGAGTTCCAATCGGGGTGTTTTGCGTTGAGGTCTCCAGCGGCTATTACCCGCGGTGCCATGTTGAGTACTGTGCTGATATCGCGTGTTACTATGTTTTTAGGAGGATTGTATAGCGATACCAGTGTGGTGTTGGCTCCGTTGAACTTGACCCTAACGGCCGTAGCCTCCAGTCTTTCAAGTGCTGGGAGCTCGATGTTCGTGTGGTCTATGTCTCTGTGTAAAATGATTGCCGTGCCGCCTCCCCTCCTGCCATCCGCTCGGTCGGTACGATAGACGCAATAACCTGGGAGGTTTAGTTGTTTGCGAGGCGTAAGCAGTGTTTCGTTCACAAGAGCGATTCGGATACCCTTTCGCTCCATGAACGCGGCCATCTCGGCTTTTTTGTTTGCGATCCCGTTGGCATTCCAAAACAGGATCTGTGTGACTGTGTTTAAGTCTGCGTTTCGGGGCTGGTGTGGTGTATTATCCATGTAGTAGTGTAAAGAGCGGTGTGATAGTGGCTTGGAAGCTAGTCCAGTTGAGCGTACCCGACATGAACTGCATAAAGAGTTGTGAGACACACCCCATAATCTTCGTGACTATTTCGGTGGTCGTGCGTCCGGGGAATAATGTTTCCATTATTCTCTGGAATGTTGTTGTGATGTTGGTCATGTCGGCCTGGGAGTTGTTGGTCGTGTTAGCGGCCGCTTGTTCCAGTGTTGGCGTTTGGTGAGGGCTGGCCTGCGAGTCGGTTGTTCGTGTGGCAGTTGTGGGCGCCTGTGTATTTTCTGAGGTGAGTGGGTGTGTTATGTGGGTTGTTGAGTTGGTGTCCGGGATGTGTTCGTGGGTGTTGGTGTTCTGTTGACTGTGTACTTGTTGTGGTGCGGTCGTGTTCCTCGTGCTGCGGCTGTTTCTCCTTCTCCTCCTCCTCTGGCGCTGTGGTTGTCCCTGTGTGTGTGCGTTTTCTGTAGCCTGTGGTGGGCTGCAGTTCGCGATCTCAGGGGGTAGGGTGGTGTTGTTGCTTGTTTCGAGTGGTGTGCCCGGTGCGGGTGTGGTGTCATTTGTTGTGCATGTCTGTTGTGTGCCTGTTGCTGGGGGTGTTTGCTGAGCGTGTTCTGAGCTCTGGGGCTCCTCTGACCGTTCCGCGCTGCTGGGGCTGCCAGCGACCGCTCCAGCGAAGGATAATCCACTTCTTACTGGGCGCGGGGGCGGTTTTGGAACTGTGATGGCGGTTGGTTTCGCATGTTTGGCGATTTTGCGCCTCAGAGCTGCTTTGTATGCAATGCACCCTCTGTAGTTTGCCGGATGGGCAGCACCACAGTTGGCGCACTTGCGAGGTGCTGTATTGGGGAGTTTGCAGCGTTGGGTTGTGTGACCGCCGGCGCAAATACGGCAGCGGGGTGCGAGACCGCATCTGATACCCGCGTGCCCATAGCGCTGGCAGTTGTGGCATTGTTGGGGGGTGCGCGGCGTGTTGTACACCTCTACATTAACGACCATGTGAAGAAATAATTTTAACTTCAGCAGGTCGCGGGATTTGGCCGTGTCGGGCAGCTCCGCCATGTAGTTATGTGACGGTCTCGCTGTGCCGAACTCTGACATCCGGTTTACCCGAATGCACTCCCACCCGAGAGCAGAGAGTTCGTTGTGTACCGTGTCGGTCGGGGTTCGTGAGTCTATCCCCTTAATCACGTACTGTTGTGTTTTTTCCAAGACTGTCCTGTACGTGAAGTGTTCTACCTTCCTTTCTTTGAGAAAGTCCAGTAGATTCGTGTAGTCTGCCTTGTTCGCCTCGTACAGTGCGGCGTGTTCCCCGGTGAGCTTGGAGTAGTATGTTGTGGGGCTGTGCTTATTGTTAAATTCTCTGTTCAGGAGACTTAGGTCTCCATAGTTGTGAATGATGACCGGTGGGAAGCCGGTCGCGGTGTTGTTAGTGTTCTGCGTAGCTGCGTGTATGTTTGTGGTTGCTGCAGTCGCAGGGTTGTTTGTGTTGGTCCCTGTGTTGTTATTGTTTGTTCGCGGCGTGGATGGTGTTGGCAGCAGCGCTTGGCCGTTGCCTCGTGAGTTTGTGGGCTCACTTGTTTGTGTAGTTGGCTGCTGTTTGCGCCTTGGGCCGACCTGCTGCCACGGCCCGTCTTCATCAGTGTTTGTTGTGTCCTCTGTCGGCTCTGGATCCGGTTCCGTCGGTGCCTGGGCCGCCAGAGGTGAAATAGGGGGCATGTCCTTCTGTTGTTCAGCAGGTGCCTGTGTGTGTGGTGTGGGTGTTTCTGTTCGTGTGTTTCCGTTGCCCATCAGCTCTGCGATCAGCTCCAGCTGTTCCGCGATCTGCTGGTCCTTCAGGGCAACCTGCTCCTGGAAGGTGGACAGCGGGACGGAAATGATGGCGGGAGTAGCCGGCATTACCGCCTCTTGTGCTGCAGCTTTGCTGCGGGTGAGTGGTGGGGAAGCACAGGAAAGATCGGACATCTTCGCTGTTTCAGGAGTAATTATTTATTTGGATAGGGAAGGATGGAACACGACAATTTTGCTCTTTTTAAGGAGCGACAATAATGCTTTTTTGCGAAAGCGCTGTGTACCTTGTTCCTACAGAAGAGGGGTGTCCCTACGACCTATCTGCGCGGAGTGCAATGCGCGGCGCAAGAGAGCGCGGGTTGAAGAGAGCAGCCTACAGTGCGCGGGGTTATCCGACGTGAACGGGCCCCTGACACTGAGATTACCCTACCAAAGAACGGGAGAGTCCCGCTGGGGAGATTTGCAACCGAAGTTGCAGGAAGTGGAGCCGAAGCTCTTGCCACTCAGCGCCCGAAAGCGTTAAGCAGCTTGTGCGGGTTCGTGCCGCTCAGAAGAGCGTCACTGGCAGCTACGCCAGTTGTAGCTTATTAGGGACCACTCCAAGGAGCTATCCGCGGGCAGCTACGCCAGGTGCAGAGAGCAGCGTTCCGCTCGGGTCGGCTGCTCGACTGGAGAGAAGAGAACCACTTCTATGAATATCAAGAGCTCAGATGGCAACCCAGTTCTAAGCAAAGAAGGGAAGACAGAAAGGTGGAAGGAGTATATAGGGGGTTTATACGAGGGCGATGTACTTGAGGACAATATTATGGAAATGGAAGAGGATGTAGATGAAGACGAAATGGGAGATAAGATACTGCGTGAAGAGTTTGACAGAGCACTGAAAGACCTGAGTCGAAACAAGGCCCCGGGAGTAGACAACATTCCATTAGAACTACTGATGGCCTCGCTAGAGCCAGTCATGACAAAACTCTACCATCTGGTGAGCACGATGTATGAGACAGGCGAAATACCCTCAGACTTCAAGAAGAATATAATAATTCCAATCCCAAAGAAAGCAGGTGTTGACAGATGTGAAAATTACCGAACTATCAGGTTAATAAGTCACAGCTGCAAAATACTAACGCGAATTCTTTACACACGAATGGAAAAACTGGTAGAAGCAGACCTCGGGGAAGATCAGTTTGGATTCCATAGAAATGTTGGAACACGTGAGGCAATACTGACCCTACGACTTATCTTAGAAGTAAGATTTAAAAAAGGCAAACCTACGTTTCTAGCATTTGTAGACTTAGAGAAAGCTTTTGACAATGTTAACTGGTATATTCTCTTACAAATTCTGAAGGTGGCAGGGGTAAAATACAGGGAGCGAAAGGCTATTTACAATTTGTACAGAAACCAAATAGCAGTTATAAGAGTCGAAGGGCATGAAAGGGAAGCAGTGGTTGGGAAAGGAGTGAGATAGGGTTGTAGCCTCTCCCCGATGTTATTCAATCTGTATATTGAGCAAGCAGTAAAGGAAACAAAAGAAAAATTCGGAGTAGGTATTAAAATTCATGGAGGAGAAGTAAAAACTTTGAGGTTCGCCGATGACATTGTAATTCTGTCAGAGACAAAGGACTTGGAGGAGCGGTTGAACGGAATGGACAGTGTCTTGAAAGGAGGATATAAGATGAACATCAACAAAAGCAAAACGAGGATGATGGAATGTAGTCAAATTAAGTCGGGTGATTCTGAGGGAATTAGATTAGGAAATGAGACGCTTAAAGTAGTAAAGGAGTTTTGCTATTTAGGGAGTAAAATAACTGATGATGGTCGAAGTAGAGAGGTATATAAAATGTAGACTGGCAATGGCAAGGAAAGCGTTTGTCAAGAAGAGAAATTTGTTAACATCGAGTATAGATTTAAGTGTCAGGAAGTCGTTTCTGAAAGTATTTGTATGGAGTGTAGCCATGTATGGAAGTGAAAAATGGACGATAAATAGTTTGGACAAGAAGAGAATAGAAGCATTCGAAATGTGGTGCTACAGAAGAATGCTGAATGTAAGGTGGGTAGATCAGGTAACTAATGAGGAGGTATTGAATAGGATTGGGGAGAAGAGAAGTTTGTGGCACAGCTTGACTAGAAGAAGGGATCGGTTGGTAGGACATGTTTTGAGGCATCAAGGGATCACAAATTTAGCATTGGAGGGCACCGTGGAGGGTAAAAATCGTAGAGGAAGACCAAGAGATGAATACACTAAGCAGATTCAGAAGGATGTAGGTTGCAGTAGGTACTGGGAGATGAACAAGCTTGCACAGGATAGAGTAGCATGGAGAGCTGCATCAAACCAGTCTCAGGACTGAAGACCACAACAACAACAACAACAACCACAACATGTTTAAACAAGAAAGGAATACAAGTTGTGAGTAAGGAATCTGAAAGAACTTCTGTTTTATTGGAACTAATTTTCTCAAAACCTTGAAACATCCGAAAGTAATTCCTGCAAGAGGTATGAATGTATGGTGTAGTTTCATGTGTGACTATCTCACACAGGAAGGCTAACACTTCAAAAGGACGAGTTGAAGCCTCGTTGAGTGACAAATACAAGAATCTAACTAAACCCACGTTAGCAGTTGCGCATAGCAAAGGCACTGAAGGTCAGCTTAAAAGACTGAAAAATCTACCGCTGGAGTATATATATTACGATGATCCTAACGAGCTCATATAACGATTTTCTCTGCTTACAGCATCAGCTACCACAGGGAATATGGCTCACATGAACGAAATAATATTAATCATTTGAGTGCTGTGAGAAACATGCATAATCGAGTAGTTATGGAGACGGTTGTCCATCAATTTCACAGGCTTGCATGCAAAAAATTTCGAAAGGGCATGTGATAATAAAAGGATTCAATGATTTATGGTAGGCCTATCTTCTACGTACGTTAGAATATTCAAGACTGAATAAAGATTTCAAGCCCATTTTAATGGTCATAGATGCATATCCCAAATTCGTGTGGGACCTACATATAAAGACGGGGAATCAAACTGCTTAGACGTTTGAACAATTGCAGCAGTTAGGAAATAATCATAGTCTTGGTAACTTTCAAACCAACCATTGTGGTTAATTTTTCAACGGAGATGTTCAGATCAATAATGGAACGATATGGAACAAACCACTACTGTGCTCAGAAGTCTCTCATTTGAAATCTAGAATTGTTGAATGAATGAAGAGGATGATGAAAAACTGGATGTGGATGTAATGAAGTCTTTGAAGGACATACAACTGGCTATACAGGGTGTTACAAAAAGGTACGGCCAAACTATCAAATAAAGAAAAGATGTTACGTGGACATGTGTCCGAAAACGCTTAGTTTCCATGTTAGAGCTCATTTTAGTTTCGTCAGTATGTACTGTACTTCCTCGATTCACTGCCAGTTGGCCCAATTGAAGGAAGGTAATGTTGACTTCGGTGCTTGTGTTGACATGCGACTCATTGCTCTACAGTACTAGCATCAAGCACATCAATACGTAGCATCAACAGGTTAGTGTTCATCACGAACGTGGTTTTGCAGTCAGTGCAATGTTTACAAATGCGGAGTTGGCAGATGCCCATTTGATGTATGGATTAGCACGGGGCAATAGCCGCGGCGTGGTACGTTTGTATCGAGACAGATTTCCAGAACGTAGGTGTCCCGACAGGAAGACGTTCGAAGCAATTGATCGGCGTCTTAGGGAGAACGGAACACTCCAGCCTACGACTCGCGACTGTGGAAGACCTAGAACGACGAGGACACCTGCAATGGACGAGGCAATTCTTCGTGCAGTTGACGATAACCCTAATGTCAGCGTCAGAGAAGTTGCTGCTGTACAAGGTAACGTTGACCACGTCACTGTATGGAGAATGCTACGGGACAACCAGTTGTTTCCGTACCACGTACAGCGTGTGCAGGCACTATCAGTAGCTGATTGGCCTCCACGGGTACACTTCCGCGAATGGTTGACCCAACAATGTGTCAGTGCAAATGTTCTCTTTACGGATGAGGCTTCATTCCAACGTGATCAAATTGTAAATTTTCACAATCAACATGTGTGGGCTGACGAGAATCCGCACGCAATTTGCAATCACGTCATCAACACAGATTTTCTGTGAACGTTTGGACAGGCATTGTTGGTGATGTCTTGATTGAGCCCCATGTTCTTCCATCAACTCTCAATGGAGCACATTATCATGATTTCATACGGGATACTCTACCTGTGCTGCTAGAACATGTGCCTTTACAAGTACGACACAACATGTGGTTCATGCACGATGGCGCTCCTGCACATTTCAGTGGAAGTGTTCGCACGCTTCTCAACAACAGATTCGGTGACGGATGGATTGGTAGAGGCGGACCAATTCCATGGCCTCCACGCTCTCCTGACCTCAATCCTCTTGACTTTCATTTATGGGGGCATTTGAAAGCTATTGTCTACGCAACCCCGGTACCAAATGTAGAGACTCTTCGTGCTCGTATTGGGTACGGCTGTGATACAATACGCCATTCCCCACGGCTGCACCAGCGCATCAGGGATTCCATGCGATGGAGGGTGGATGCATGTACCATCGCTAACGGAGGGCATTTTGAACATTTCCTGCAACAAAGTGTTTGAAGCCACGCTGGTATGTTCTGTTGCTGTGTGTTTCCATTCCATGATTAATGTGATTTGAAGAGAAGTAATAAAATGAGCTCTAACATGGAAAGTAAGCGTTTCCGGACACATGTCCACATAACATATTTTCTTTCTTTGTGTGTGAGGAATGTTTCCTGATAGTTTGGTTGTACCCTTTTGTAACACCCTGTATATTCTAATATAAATTGTTAATAAGAAAAACCAGATTACTTATCACCCAATGACGTCCACGACACTGCGATTCTAAATTGCGCGTGCAGCCATATTAAGATATATGCATCAACGTCGGTGATTTGGTATGTATTGTGAAATACAAAACTGCTTTTGAGAAATCCTACCTAACCATTTGGTCAATAAAGATTTTCCAAAGTGTAGTGCACAAACACAAGAACTCATATCTTAACAGTCAGTGATAATGAAGAAATCACCAGGAATTTTTACACAAGGAAATTACAGAAAAGCTATAAGCATTGGATGTTACCCACAGAGCGAGTCATAAAACATCAAAGGGGCAAGGCATTAGTGAAATGGATCAGCTTCCCATAGAAGCACAATAGTTGAGTGAGTATCACAATTTGCTAAGCAGTAGGACACACTAAGCTCGAACCACACAGAAGCATGGAACAAGCGCTAGGAAACGCATCTCCGAACGTGGGTGTAGTGCTCTCGATAAACTATCAGATGATCTCCATATCGCTGAATATGGAACAAAGCTGACAAAGTGCCTAAGTCATGGCGATAAAGGAATTTGCATACTACACTATTTCTGCAAAAATCACAATATCGCTTGTGCCACAAATGAAGATCGTCTCACTGTGAACCGAATATTAACTGATGAAGCTAACCAGATATATCAAAGAAGGCGCATTGAGATTGGACGATGTACTGCTGTATTTACGATTGATAGGGTAATGTGTGCCAAATTTAAATTGGGTGTTGGAAAAAACTTTCAGACAAATTATAAATGCAGCTCACCTTTCACAAAGGAAGATGAAGAAACCTAAGCGTTGTTTAAAAGGTATCATCCAGTCAGTGGTGGCAGTGGCGAAAGCATCCTTGAGACATAAGAGCGGAAGAAGAAGATGTGTTGAGGTGCCTGGAGATCAGATGGGATAATTTCGTTTCTAATCTCAGCATTTTCTGGGCTCCAGGCCATTGGTTCATTAGAAGGAGGAGCTGCTGCCATAACTCAGCAATAAAGAACGGACAAAATGCAGAGAAACTGAAAGACATAATATGGCACTGGAGGCCATCACTATCGTGATGGTCTATATAAAAAAACCAGAGGTGAAGGGGCTTGGGCTGTTCATGAAAAGGTGCGTAATGTTAATACCAGAGAGATCTACATATACACGTCAGAATATTCAAAATCATAACATTTGACAGTGTGTTTATGTAGGATTCACTGCCAAAGATGATGTGGAAATTCTAAATTTGTGGGATTGTCAAATCAGATGTAGCTGAGGAGGAAAGGGACATACATCCCAGGAATATTGAGTCTTTATATCTCTGCGAAGAACAAGGTTTTCCACAATTTTCGATTATACCAAGTCTTCAGTTCACATCTGTAGAGTAAAAACGAAAGCAGTAGGCACTTCAGTCCATCAGTTCAGGTTCAGATGTGATGTTACACACTCTAACTTCTAGGTAGAAAGTGAACTACTTTCCTAAGAAAGTGGGAGTGGAATGCTGCATAGGTCATACAGCATCGTAGCTAATGTCACCAAGCCAAACAATAAACTGCAGCTATGAAATGGGAAGTGGTGATAATACCTCTCGGCTCCTGCAACAATGACGATTTAAATGCGTATTTTCTTTTTTATTTCTCTTTTTACCCGTCAGTCTTCTGACTGGATTGATTCACCTTGGCACGAATTCCTCTCCTGTGCCAATTTCTTCATCTCAGAATAGCATTTTCCATCTGCACCTTCAATTATATGCTGGAGATATTCCAATCTCTGTCTTCCTCTAGAGTTTTTACCCTCTGCAGCCTTCCATTAGTATCATGGAAGTTATATTCGCTGACGCCTTAACAAATGTCCTATTATCAATCGGTAAAGGGGAAATCAAGCTCTGATAAATTCGGAATCAAATTCTGGCTTCTTGGGGATGTAGAAACAAAATATTTTTGCAATGGGTTCCCTTATGTAGGAAAGAACGAACAGAGGGAACCTAATGGGAAACTTCCAGAACAAATAGTAATGAAGTTGTTAGCTCCATATCGCAATAAGGGGCGAAATGTGACTACTGATAATTATTTCACTACGGTCACACTTGGGGAGAGACTGGAAAAAGAGAAAACTAGTCTTGTCGGCACTATCAACCGTGCAAGAAAAGAAATTCCGAATACTATAAAAAAAATGAAAACTCCTCTTTACACGTCTGTTCTCTTGAAAAGGGAAGGTGGTACTCTGACTGTTTACGAAGGGAAAAAGAATAAAAATGTTCTTCTGTATAGCACCATGCACACAGATGCTGAATACAAAATAATTCGAAACACCTTCCCGAAACAGTGAGCTTCTACAATTGCACAAAATTTGCTGTAGATGTCTTGGACCAGATGACGAGGAAATATTCTGTCCGCTCTGGTACTCGTCGATGGCCTGTACACGTATTTCACAATATCCTTCATTTAGCAGCCATCAACACATGGATCATTTTCGAACTAGTGACAGGGATCAAAATAAGTAGGAGGAATTTCGCCTAAACCTAGCAGAAGAATTACGTAGAGCCTGTAACGGAACTGAAATGATGGTGGGCTGACAGTAATTTGGAGCCCGCGCGTCGGGAACGGGCGTGCTGGTGTGAGACTGCCAGGGAGTGCACCCTGATGCCATCTATTGGCGAAACTGGGAATTAGCGCTGCCTGTCAGACAATGCACTAAGCTCTCGGAGTCAAATGTATTCTTTTTCTTGGTAATTATAGGTTATTACTGTATGATTTAATGTTATAAAGCGCTAGTAGTAAATTATTATGACTGGTATGAACTCCAGGGTAATAAATATAAATATTCTTAAATACTAAATGATTTCGGTGAAAAGGTGGTAGGGGAACGCCCCCACTCTTGGTGATACGAGCATAGCTAGAGGTAGCTGGAGACATAGGGACTGAACAATGGAATGGCCTGGGGAGGGTTGATGTGACCGGACGTGCGTAACTGTGCTCACGCAAAAGTGATTGTGCAACAGCGAAGAGGCGAATATCGTTGCCGTTTGTGGAGTGGAACGCGACGAATGGTTGTCGAAGCCGTCTCTATGCCACTGGTGCTGATTGTAAGAGTTCCTGCGCCCAGATTTTATGGCGGACATGTAGTAGCTTATACGAGTGCTACAGCTCGTAGTTCCAGCCGCCATTAAGGCGTGAAGAGCTGCGTTAGCCACATGCATGTCACCACCAGCACCGACACATCTACCCAAGGCAAGACTGCTCGCAATTGTTAAGTCGAACTTTGTATACATGTAAAAGGAGAATACCAGTTTCCTTTATGCAAGTGCAGAGGACAGAATATAGTAATGAGTAAAATTACGATGCATGTTGTTCATTGTAAAGTGTAGTAACCTCAAACATAGTATAGTGAAATCAGACTGAGGCCACCATCGCCTCTTTCATTTACAATTCTTTTGGTTGTAGAATACTTTAGCATATAAGAATGTTGAAAAGAGCAATGGTCACACCAGAATGAGTCGCCTATTTATAGTTACTTAAATTTTTCTGAGTAACTTCTCAAGTAAAGTCACTTAACTAATTCTATATCAATTGTCCAAAGAATAATATCCAAAATCATTAAATAAGTTGAAGGATAGGATTTTGTTAACCTAAGTTGCATAAATTGTCTTGGTAGTAATTCCCTAGCCAACTCACAGAAATTGAGAGTATTTGCTTTGTAAAATCACCTAGAATGATCAGAAATAGTAATATTCAGAATTAAGTTTAAATTCAACTCAAGCCATTTCACTTTGAAACGAGCCAAAAAATTGATTTATTCTTTTGCTCCTTCAGAGCTGGCAACCATAGTTATAAGTATTTTCAGGAGGATTCGGCGGTAAGTCTGCTGCTCTCGTCGTGCTGATAGGATTATCCACTGCTGCTAACAGTGGTGATTGGATACATAAGCTCACTACCAAGTTAAGTGGGTCAGGTAGGCAGTGTTACCGTGTGAACTGTAGGGCACTGTAGGCCGTGGATCGAACCTGTTCAATCATCACACCTCTTTCGGATATAGTCCGGTTAGGAGTGTACTAATCATTAGGTAAATACTGGCGAGTAACGTTCAAAAATGTATACGCAAGTGAATTTAACAAGGTCCATGCAGCACCTAATTAATGTGGTGCAATGGCGAGGGTAGGAGTGGAGTAAAAGTGAGCTGAGCTTGTGGCAGCTGTGCTGCATTCAAAGATTAACAACGTGAATTCACTACTACCTCTTACCATTAGGACTGAGCTATTTACGGTTTAAATACGTAGCAGTAAGCGCAAAGGCGTGACAGCTACAAGTCCGTATTGGCTTTATACATACGGAATTAGGAAGCGGGTCATTCCGTCAGTGGAGGGGGTTAAAACAACCGAGTCAGTTGAGAACATACCCCATTTACTGATGGAAAGATACGGCGGTTCGGTCGCATGTGGCGACCGTGACAGGACTTACCAAGTTTGTAGAATAATGGCTGCAATAAAAGTGTTTTATATAAACATGTAGTTTCAAGAAAATTTTAAATTTAAAATTCTGTTGTAGACAAATATACCACAATTGGTAAGTTCAAGACGACAACCTGCAAAGCAGCAAAAGAAAGTCCAATAGTAGGAGTTAAACAAGTAATACTTGGTTTAATAAACATTTCTATTAGGCACGAAATACAGCAGCATAAGATGGAGTCGAATAGTAACAAGCAAGACGAAAACATTACAAGGTCAGACCCAGAATTAGGGACCATAGATACTGTTGTAGGGTTGGAAAATCTTATAGATGAATCCAAACCCACAAGACAGGAGGAACGGGAAGTGAAACCAAAGGTAGTGAAAAGTGAACCCAATGTATCTGTGGGTGCAAGTCACAAGGGAGAGGATATGGAATTAACAAGTTTGTTAAATTGGATGATGGCGCAAATTCGAGAAGGGAATGATAGTTTGAAAGCAGAAATGGCTAGTCATATATCCCAAGTGGAGGAAAACCTATCTGGTAAAATAAAAGCCAATTTAGATATTTTGAATAAGCAAAGCCAACGAATCACAGAGGTAAACAAATCAGTAAATAGCATTAGGGCTGAAATAACAAATGTTCAGAGAAAAGTCACAGAAATAGAGAAAAGATTTGATACCGAAATTCAGAGAATAGAGAAATCAGTGGAACCTTTGGTTAGTGAAAAATTAGAACCGATAATTGAAAGTAAATTACAGGTGATAGTACCAGTTGTAAAGAAAGAGATTGTTAAAGAAACGGCAGCTGATATTGAAACACTGCGCAGTACCATGTTGAGTTTTGATGCATCTGTGTAGGAGCAGGAAAATACATTGCGTAATGAGATAATATTGTTAAGTCAGCAAGTTCAGAATCAGACGTTTCTTAACTGTAGTGGTATCGCATTGGTAATGCAAAAATCGGAAATACTGAGTAGGGAGGAAAAATACGATCCTGAAAAGAAACAAGGTGGATGGCATCCAATGGATTTTATAAAAAATTGTGAACGTGTCTTACCAACAGACATGTCGGATAAAGAAAAAATTAATTTAGTAATAGACGCTTTAGCAGGTCATGCTAAACGTTGGGGATTGAATTTGGATATCGACAATTTGAAGTTTACAGACTTCAAAGAAAAGTTCCTTGAGGAATTCTGGAGCACACAACAGAGAGATAGGTTGTGGAGAGAATTCGTTGTCGCCAGAATGCCAGAACATGGGCGTGGGCTCATGAAAGAATACTGTGAAGGATGGTTCAAGCGTTTGGAGTATCTTAAAGATCGTAGATCAGAATCGGAGATAGTGTGGGAGTTGTGGAAAAAGCTACCTGACGATTCAAAGCGTTATGTAGGAGGCACTCATCGAACATTCGATGAATTTTTAGAAAAAATCGAGAATGAAGATAGGTGGCGTGAAACTAGAGAGTTTCGAGGTTTCAGAAATCAGAATGGAATAGTAAAAGGTGGTAGGAATGAACCGCAAATTAACATGATGAGAGGAAGAGGTCGAGGAGGTAACTCTCAGCGAGGGAGAGGACACTATCAGGGAAACGGGATCCATTGTCAAAATCAGGAAAACTAAATACCGCGCAGGTCAAGGGCCTAACGCGCGCGGAAAGAAAGAAATGGCCCAAATATAGGGAAGATCGGAGTAGTCAGTACTATAGTAGGATAGTGCGTCGTTCGCCTGAAGAGCAGCTACATAAACGAAACTTTGCGAAGTATAATGCAGGGATACAAACAGAGGAGAGAGAGCAGAGAGGAATTATTAAGGGAAATGAAGTAGGAAAAGAATATCGGTCGGATGTGAAGGCTCACGTGAATGAAATAAGTACAATTCGAGGTCAGAGTGACGAATTGATGGTGGAAGAGTCAGAGAAGGCGTTGTTTGTCGGTAGGGATGGCAACTGTGCAGAGAGGCAGGGGCAAGGTAGGAGTGATGTGAGTTATGGTAAAAGGTTCGTACGAATAGTCGACGAATCGCATCGAGAAGTAATTAAAGAGGGAAGGGTGGATAAGAAAAAGGGGCATAGTGCAGAGACGCATGCCGATTCAGAAATTACCTCGTATGCAGAATATGTACATCAGCTCAAAAGCCAGCCAGCACAATTAGAAAGATCTTCCACTCAAGTGATTAGTTTGGACCCGAATATGACGGTGTCAGAGAGCCATACCGATTATGATGTGTACCTAGTGACAGCAAGAGTGCATGACTGTGATGAAGATTCTTTTAAAGAAATTAGAGAAAGTGTATCCAACCAAGAGAAAGAGTGTTGTGATCCCTGTAGTACTGAAGCAAATGAGTTGAGTGAGACTGGAATTCCATTAGTAGGGGAAAATAATGAAAGTAAGAATGGCGAATGCACTATCCAACAAAGGGAAAGTAGAGAAATGGATTATAATTTGCGAGAATTATTTGAATCCGAAGAAGGTCATATTTCTAAGGAGGAGGAATTATCGTCAGAATCATCAGAAAGCATCCAGGGAGAAAAAGAAGTAGAGGAAGTTTCCGATCCCGCAACCGAGAGTTCAGGCATGACAGATTCGAATGAGAACGAGAGAGCATTAAAGAGCCTAGACGAAGGACTATTGGAAAAAGTGGTGAAAGAATTTAGGATGAAAAGGAGAAAGAAACCTCCAGATGGAATGGTCAGTATAAAAACCGGAAAAATAATATGGCAAGACTTGGCGATGGAAAAGGATTTATTATGGGAAGATAAAGAAAGTATGAAAGAGGACAATAGGTTGCAAACAATCCTGCCCATTAATGTATGTGGGTACGATTTATATGTATTGTTGGATACGGGTGCTCAAATAAGTGCTATTTCGCACGCATTTTTTGAGATGATCAAAGAGCAACGAGGAGTAGTCATGATGCCAGTAACAGGTGTTAAAGTGATAGGGGCGACAGGGAAATGTAGTAAACCTGTTAAACATCAAGTGATGATGGAATTTAAGATAAAAACAAGCAATTTTCGAAAGCATTTTTAGTAGTTCCAGAGCTCAGTGCCGAGATCATTTCAGGCATTGACTGGTTAATAAAACAGAAAGTAATTATAGATTGTGACAAAGGGATAATAGTTTGTAAAGTTGATAGTGCAGTATTAGAAATACCATTTGAATCATCTAGAGTAATGGAAGAGAACCAGCTGAGATGGGTAGAATTTAGAGATGATGATGATTCAGGAATAGGTCAAAAATTCGATTGGTTTCTGGTGAGGCAGATAGTTGAAGATGGAAATAAGGAGACACTCCTTCGAAATGTAGTGGATAAAATGGAAGGTCTATCTGATGCCCAAAGGGAGGATCTATGGCAAATTCTGAAAGAAAATCAGGAGGTATTTTCGGACAAACCGGGACGAGTGATAAATTATGAGTACTGCATGGAGGTAGAGGAGCAGGAACCTTTCTTTAAACCACCATATAATGTACCCTTGTCTAAGAAAGAAGCAGTTCAAAAAGAAATAGATAAAATGGTTTCATGTGGGGTCATTGAACGGAGTTCTAGCCCATATAATAACTCACTGGTGATAGTAGGTAAGAAGGATGGAAGTGTACGAATAGTGATAGATGCTCGTACTCTGAATAAAGTAGTGAAGAGGGAGTTGGATCGTCCAGAGAACATAGATAATTTATTGCAGAAGTTTAATGGTGTAAAGTACATGACTAGTTTAGACCTAACTGCAGGATACTGGCAAATCCCATTAAGTGAGGAGTCTAGGAAGTACACGGCATTTTTATTCAATGGCAAATGCTACCATTTCACAGTGGTACCATTTGGCCTAAATACTTCCGTTTCAGTGTTCATTCGGGCTTTAGACAAAATTTTAGGGACTGAACTTAGTTCGCTAATCACGGTTTATGTAGATGATCTGTTAATTGCTACAAGGACATGGGAAGAGCACATGGAGTTATGCGACAGGGTGTTCAAAGCTTTAATTAAAGGAGGAATGACCCTGAACCTGAAAAAATGCGAGTTTGTGAAGAAAGAAATAAAGTTTTTAGGTCACATAGTAACACCAGAGGGAATTGAAAAGGATCCCGATAAAGTCAAAGCAATAAGAAATTCTCCGGCTCCCAAGAATAAAAAACAACTAAAGTCGTTTATAGGACTTTGTTCCTTTTATCGTAAGTATGTGGATGATCAGGTGTTCAATAGCCCACATCTGAACAACCTACTTAAGAAGAACAGTGTGTATATATGGAATGAGGAATGTGAAACAGCATTCAACCGGCTAAAAGACAATTAGGCTAAAAACATAAAGTTATGGCACCCTGACCTGTGTGAACCATTCCACATGGCAACAGATAGTTCAGATTATGGATTGGGAGTATCCATATTTCAGGAGGTAATGATAGATGGGGAAAAAACTCATAGACAAATAGCATTTGCGAGTAGAACCATGTCTAAGTATGAAAGAAACTATACGGTTTCAGAGAAGGAGGCTTTAGCTATAGTATGGGGTTTTAGGAAATTTCAACTTTTCTTATGGGGACATAAGACTGTGGTCCATGCAGACCACAAAGCTTTAATATTTTTGAAGGACTGCAGATTGTTACATAACAGGTTGACCAGATGGGCGCTGTTTTTACAACAATTTGATATAGAGATCAAGTATGTTAAAGGGAAAGAACATGCAGTACCGGATGCTTTGTCGAGATTACCGGAAGGATGTGAGACACTAGAAAGTCTAAAGAATAGGGAAGATGTTTTTGAGGTGAATTACTTCAAAAAAAGCGGAAGGAAGAGAAAAAATTAGGGAAATACGTCGGAATATGCGAAGATATCAAAGTGATGATGATGCACTCAAGTCGGTAAAGGTCAAGTTTGACAATCCGGACGCAACTAACATAAGAGCTTCATATAAAATACATAAAGGTGTACTGTATCTTCAAAGATTAAATAATCCAGGGAAGTGGAGAGTATGTTGGCTGGAACAACACACTGAAGTGCTGATAGATTATGTTCACTTGGCATATGGCCATTGTGGTGCACGGAAGTGTACCGATAAGTTAGATGAATGCATTACCTTTAACAACATGGCACGAAGGGTAGCACAGAGGATAAGATCTTGTGATCTATGCCAAAATGCGAAAGTAACAAATGCAACTAATCAAGGGCCCATGCAATCAATAAAACCTGATGAAGTATTAGAAATAGTAGCAGTAGATATCTTTGGACCATTACCGAAAACCATGGGGGGTTTTGTGTACATATTTGTAGCAGTTGAACTTTTCTCAAAGTATATAAAGCTATGTCCCTTGAGAAAAGCTACTGCCAGAGCTGTGTATGATAAAATAGTGTGTGATTATTTTGTGAAAGTAGGGAGGCCAAAGAGAATACTATCAGATAATGCTGTTCAGTTTTGCTCAAAAATGTGGAAGGATGGGATAACTGAGAAACAGGTAGAAGTGGTACATATCTCAGCTTATCACCCATCAAGCAATCCGGCAGAAAGATATATGCGTGAGATAGGTCGGTTACTTAGGACGTACTGCCATAGCAACCACAAGAAGTGGGGCATGTATGTGAGTGAATTCGAAGAAATCATGAATTCATTAACAAACGAGAGCACTGGATTTACTCCAGAAGAAATCCTGAAAAAGACGAGAGGTAAAAGTCTAGTAGAAGACCTACTAGAATTTCCAGATAGAGTTGAATTAGATTATGATAGTAAAAAAACTTAGTAAAAGACAAGATGAGAAAACAAGCAGATGCGAGAATTCGTCGTCATGACGAAAAAGTAAGGAATCCTAAATTGAAAATAGGTGATCTCGTTCTTGTAAAAACACATGAAAAGTCAAGTGAAATTAATAACGAGATCAGCAAATTTAAATATATATATAATGGACCATTTAAAATAGTGTCCATACCCAATGTGAATACTTATTATTTAGAGTACCCATTAACAGGCAAACGCCTGGGAGTAAGAAACATAGTGGATCTCAAAAGGTATGAACCACGAATTCTACCAGATTGAAAATAAATATATAAATAAATATTAAAGTAAACCAATATGTAAATAGTTTTGCTTCTTTTGTTCTATGTGAAAGGTAAATGTTCACTAAAATATGTTGCAGTATTCTAATGAAACTTCTAGTTTAAGTAGAGACTAAACAGACTGGGAAAGACTGAGCTTCTAAGAAAGCCTTAATAGATGTGTAAATAAGTGTTGTGGAAGAGGTAGAAAAGTGAGGAGGTAAAGTGAAAAGGATGGGCTATAAAGTCATAGGCGCATAACGTGTGTTTTACTTGCCTGAGATAAAAGAAGTGTACTTAAAATTTTTGTAAAAAAGGATGTTTAAAGTGTACTGTGTTTAGAAGTAAGAAAATTGGAAAGAATATATGTAAATCATATATATAATGTTTAGCAGGAAAGATAGAAAGAATTGGTGTTTAATTTTAAATAAGTAATATAAGTACTGAGGTGTATCAGTAAGAAAGGGAAAACCCTTGGTAAAAAGCTTAACGAAAATTTCAGATTCACTATAGGAGAGACTTCTTATTGAATTATCACTGTTAGATACTTCACTAAGAAGTGGGGCATGTGTAACGGAACTGAAATGATGGTGGGCTGACAGTAATTTGGAGCCCGCGCGGCGGGAACGGGCGCGCTGGTGTGAGACTGCCAGGGAGTGCACCCTGATGCCATCTATTGGCGAAACTGGGAATTAGCGCTGCCTGTCAGACAATGCACTAAGCTCTCGGAGTCAAATGTATTCTTTTTCTTGGTAATTATAAGTTATTACTGTATGATTTAATGTTATAAAGCGCTAGTAGTAAATTATTATGACTGGTATGATCTCCAGGGTAATAAATATAAATATTCTTAAATACTAAATGATTTCGGTGAAAAGGTGGTAGGGGAACGCCCCCACTCTTGGTGATACGAGCGTAGCTAGAGGTAGCTGGAGACATAGGGACTGAACAATGGAATGGCCTGGGGAGGGTTGACGTGACCGGACGTGCGTAACTGTGCTCACGCAAAAGTGATTGTGCAACAGCGAAGAGGCGAATATCGTTGCCGTTTGTGGAGTGGAATGCGACGAATGGTTGTCGAAGCCGTCTCTATGCCACTGGTGCTAATTGTAAGAGTTCCTGCGCCCAGATTTTATGGCGGACGTGCAGTTGCTTATACGAGTGCTACAGCTCGTAGTTCCAGCCGCCATTAAGGCGTGAAGAGCT
The DNA here is from genome assembly GCF_021461385.2 of Schistocerca piceifrons. Lineage (NCBI taxonomy): Eukaryota > Metazoa > Arthropoda > Insecta > Orthoptera > Acrididae > Schistocerca > Schistocerca piceifrons. The sequence goes on from NC_060144.1 coordinate 339,476,968, forward strand.
GCGTTAGCCACATGCATGTCACCACCAGCACCGACACGTCTACCCAAGGCAAGACTGCTCGCAATTGTTAAGTCGAACTTTGTATACATGTAAAAGGAGAATACCAGTTTTCTTTTATGCAAGTGCAGAGGACAGAATATAGTAATGAGTAAAATTACGACGCATGTTGTTCATTGTAAAGTGTAGTAACCTCAAACATAGTATAGTGAAATCAGCCTGAGGCCACCATCGCCTCTTTCATTTACAATTCTTTTGGTTGTAGAATACTTTAGCGTATAAGAATGTTGAAAAGAGCAATGGTCACACCAGAATGAGTCGCCTATTTATAGTTACTTAAATTTTTCTGAGTAACTTTTCAAGTAAAGTCACTTAACTAATTCTATATCAATTGTCCAAAGAATAATATCCAAAATCATTAAATAAGTTGAAGGATAGGATTTTGTTAACCTAAGTTGCATAAATTGTCTTGGTAGTAATTCCCTAGCCAACTCACAGAAATTGAGAGAGTATTTGCTTTGTAGAATCACCTAGAATGATCAGAAATAGTAATATTCAGAATTAAGTTTAAATTCAACTCAAGCCATTTCACTTTGAAACGAGCCAAAAAATTGATTTATTCTTTTGCTCCTTCAGAGCTGGCAACCATAGTTATAAGTATTTTCAGGAGGATTCGGCGGTAAGTCTGCTGCTCTCGTCGTGCTGATAGGATTATCCACTGCTGCTAACAGTGGTGATTGGATACATAAGCTCACTACCAAGTTAAGTTGGTCAGGTAGGCAGTGTTACCGTGTGAACTGTAGGGCACTGTAGGCCGTGGATTGAACCTGTTCTATCATCACAGCTCTTTCGGATATAGTCCGGTTAGGAGTGTACTAATCATTAGGTAAATACTGGCGAGTAACGGTCAAAAATGTATACGCAAGTGAATTTAGCAAGGTCCATGCAGCACCTAATTAATGTGGTGCAATGGCGAGGGTAGGAGTGGAGTAAAAGTGAGCTGAGCTTGTGGCAGCTGTGCTGCATTCAAAGATTAACAACGTGAATTCACTACTACCTCTTACCATTAGGACTGAGCTATTTACGGTTTAAATACGTAGCAGTAAGCGCAAAGGCGTGACAGCTACACGTCCGTATTGGCTTTATGCATACAGAATTAGGAAGCGGGTCATTCCGTCAGTGGAGGGGGTTAAAACAACCGAGTCAGTTGAGAACATACCCCATTTACTGATGGAAAGATACGGCGGTTCGGTCGCAAGCCTATATGGAAACCAGATATTAGGAAAGGATGCCAAGGGATGGAAAAGAAAAGGAAGAAAAGGACGATGATGGTGAAGAAAGAGAAGAAGCGGAAATTCCTGCGAAAGTGAGAAAACTATGCCAAACGACGAAATGCAGAAACAAGACAATTGAAGTGTGTAATAAATGAAAGAGATATGTTTGTGGGCAGTGTACATATAAAGTAATAAAGACAGTAGTTTGTAATGCTTGTAAGTCGGATTAGGTACTATACATGGTCATATTTTATGATTGGTCTTTCTCGTAACATATTCATGGGTACTTAGTTTCTCCAGTAAGATTAATTTCTATTAATTTTAAAACTGCTGCAGTACAATTAGTATGGTTGCAGATAAATACTGTTAACTATGTTCTTTAATATTAGTAATATTATGTTCCCATTGTTGTTGTAAAATACAGTGATACTGTTATTAAACCTAATTAAAGTGATACATTGTTATCAAGGTCATTAATATTTACATTAAACAGCACAGCATGTACTTACAAAGAAAGTGGTCACTTTGACCACATCGGCGGTTCGAAATATAGTACTAGTTCCGGCAGTTCTAGTGTTGAAATACAATCTCAAGCTAGATGTCAGCCACACTCGCAATACAAATGCGGAAGGAAGCAACTACAACACTGGGAGCCAGAGTTCGGAACAGTAATACCTTCACTTCCAGAAGATCGGCTTCATTCTGAACTAATATGACTATAATGGAGAAACGGAAGGCACCAAAAATCAGATCTGCCCGTTGGCAGCCGGCCGGTGTGGCCGTGCGGATAAAGGCGCTTCAGTCTGGAACCGCGTGACCGCTACGGTCGCAGGTTCGAATCCTGCCTCGGGCATGGATGTGTGTGATGTCCTTAGGTTAGTTAGGCTTAAGTAGTTCTAAGTTCTAGGGGACTGATGACCACAGAAGTTAAGTCCCATAGTGCTCAGAGCCATTTGAACCATTTTTTGCCCGTTGGCCACTATGAAACCCAAATACGGGATAACCACCAGGATAGCGACCGCTATGAAATACTACCAGTGCTTACAACCAGTAGCGCTACACGGGCGCGAAGCACACCAAACAGCGCACACTTTCTCATAAAAGTTCCTGCCCAGGTTGGTGCATTTGCCTTACTTCCGCTACGCCAACTCTCTCTCCCTTAACTTTCCTTCCGGCCCCGGAGCACCACCTAGCCATACGATGCGGCAGGAAACCAAAGATATGCAAAAAGCGATGGAGCTACTCGAAACGAGCCACCATGGCTCACTGTTACATCTTCGTGGTAGTGTTTTCCATGTATCGCTTTCCGCGACGAGTCTCTGGTGAACATTCTCATCTCTTTCCTGATCAGTCACCTAATTTTCAACATTCTTCTGGATCTTAAATACTGTAAGTCTCTTCTCTTCCCGTTTTCACACTCCCCATGTTTCACGAGCGTACAACTATGTGCTCCTTATGCACATTCTGATAAATAATTTCCTCAAATTAAGCCTTATGTTTGATACTAGGAAGACATTTCTTGGCTAGGAATGTCCTTCTTGCCAACTCTAATCTAATTTTTATGTCGCTCTTGCACCGTCCGTCATGAGTTACTTACTGACTAGGTAGCAGACTCCCTTAAACTTATCTACACTCCTGAAAATGGAAAAAAGAACACATTGACACCGGTGTGTCAGACCCACCATACTTGCTCCGGACACTGCGAGAGGGCTGTACAAGCAATGATCACACGCACGGCACAGCGGACACACCAGGAACCGCGGTGTTGGCCGTCGAATGGCGCTAGCTGCGCAGCATTTGTGCACCGCCGCCGTCAGTGTCAGCCAGTTTGCCGTGGCATACGGAGCTCCATCGCAGTCTTTAACTCTGGTAGCATGCCGCGACAGCGTGGACGTGAACCATATGTGCAGTTGACGGACTTTGAGCGAGGGCGTATAGTGGGCATGCGGGAGGCCGGGTGGACGTACCGCCGAATTGCTCAACACGTGGGGCGTGAGGTCTCCACAGTACATCGATGTTGTCGCCAGTGGTCGGCGGAAGGTGCACGTGCCCGTCGACCTGGGACCGGACCGCAGCGACGCACGGATGCACGCCAAGACCGTAGGATCCTACGCAAAGCCGTAGGGGACCGCACCGCCACTTCCCAGCAAATTAGGGACACTGTTGCTCCTGGAGTATCGGCGAGGACCATTCGCAACCGTCTCCATGAAGCTGGGCTACGGTCCCGCACACCATTAGGCCGTCTTCCGCTCACGCCCCAACATCGTGCAGCCCGCCTCCAGTGGTGTCGCGACAGGCGTGAATGGAGGGACGAATGGAGACGTGTCGTCTTCAGCGATGAGAGTCGCTTCTGCCTTGGTGCCAATGATGGTCGTATGCGTGTTTGGCGCCGTGCAGGTGAGCGCCACAATCAGGACTGCATACGACCGAGGCACACAGGGCCAACACCCAGCATCATGGTGTGGGGAGCGATCTCCTACACTGGCCGTACACCACTGGTGATCGTCGAGGGGACACTGAATCGTTCTACCATTCCTAGACCGGCAAGGGAACTTGCTGTTCCAACAGGACAATGCACGTCCGCATGTATCCCGTGCCACCCAACGTGCTCTAGAAGGTGTAAGTCAACTACCCTGGCCAGCAAGATCTCCGGATCTGTCCCCCATTGACCATGTTTGGGACTGGATGAAGCGTCGTCTCACGCGGTCTGCACGTCCAGCACGAACGCTGGTCCAACTGAGGCGCCAGGTGGAAATGGCATGGCAAGCCGTTCCACAGGACTACATCCAGCATCTCTACGATCGTCTCCATGGGAGAATAGCAGCCTGCATTGCTGCGAAAGGTGGATATACACTGTACTAGTGCCGACATTGTGCATGCTCTGTTGCCTGTGTCTATGTGCCTGTGGTTCTGTCAGTGTGATCATGTGATGTATCTGACCTCAGGAATGTGTCAATAAAGTTTCCCCTTCCTGGGACAATGAATTCACAGTGTTCTTATTTCAATTTCCAGGAGTGTACTTCGTCATATCCAATTATGATGTCAAATTTCACGCAATTATCATTTCTGCTGCTTCTTATTACTTTCGTCTTTCTTCTATTTACGCTTGCTCCATAATCTGTACGCAAGCAATATTCTGTAATCATTAGACTGTTCGTTCCATTCAACGCACCCTGTAATTTGTCTCCACCTTCGCAGAGGATAGCTATGTCATCAGCGTATCTTATCACTGATATCCTTTCATCTTGAATTTCAATCGCACCCTTGAACCTTTCATTTATTACCGTCTTTACTTCGTCGGTGTGTACACTGAACTCTAGGCGCGAAAGACTATAACTGTCTTGCACCATTTCTAATCCGAGCACTTCGTTCTTGGTGTCCCACTCTTATTGTTCCCTCTTAGGTTTTGTACGTAATGTATATTACCCATCGTTCCCTGTACCTTATCCCTATATTTCTCAGAAGTTCGAATATCTTGTTCCGTTTTCCATTATCAGAACACTTTTCTAGGTCGACAAGTCATATGAATGTGCCTTGATTTTTCTTCAGTCCTGCTTCCATTATCAACTGCAAAGTCAGAATTGTCTCTCCGGCGCCTTTATTTTTTCTAAAGAAAAATTCTTCGTCTCTTAACAGATCCTCAATTTTCTTTCCCATTCTTCTGTCTTGTCAGAAATTTGGATGCATGAGCTGTTAAGTTGACTGTGCATAATTCTCGTACTTGTCGCCTCCTTCTATCTTCGGAATTGTGTGGATGATGTTTTTCCGAAAGCCTGATGGTATATCGCCAGCCTCGTACAACCTACACGTCTTCATGGGTAACCGTTCTGTTGCCGTTTTCCCCAATCTTCTTCATCTACTGCCAATCCAGCATTAGACCTTACAGCCTGCTTCAGCCTCAGCAGGTCCTATACCTGTTTCTGGCTCACCACCTCTTCCTAGGCCTTTCCACAATCCAACAGGATGTATTCCATTGCTTGTTGAGTGATTATCAGAAGTCACAGACGCAATACGTGCTGTTTTCAATGCTGTTTCCGTTTGATTACTTTTTCATTTAGAGGCTGTACCCCTAGATCATTCCTTATTTCTTCACTTCTTATCATATCTTGCCTTGTGCAGCTTCTCAGTCATCTAAGGAAAACTTATTTTCTGATGTTTCAAGTTGTCTTGGGTCTTTTGATCTTAATGTCAAACCCCGGCGGGGTCAGGGATTTTCTCTGCCTCGTGATGACTGGGGGTTGTGTGATGTCCTTCGGTTAGTTAGGTTTAAGTAGTGGGACTGATGACCATAGCTGTTAAGTCCCATAGTGCTCAGAGCCATTTGAACCTTTTTTTTTTAATGTCAAACTTTGTGCTCCATTTAATACTGCAGACAGTGTCACGACTTTCTTAAATTTCATTTAGTTTTCTCTTCTAGTTTTAGTCTTCAATGATCTTATCCTCTCACATATGCGTTGGCAGCTGTTAGTTTTGTTGTTTATATCTTTCTCTTCTTCAAAGGTTATGTCACAGATGAGATACTGGAAATGGGACACCTGTAAAGATGACTACCTTAGTCCTTATAGGATACGTTATTGCATTTGTTTTCTTGTTGATCTCTTTAGATTGTGATTAAAGCCCAATATTGTCTAATCTGTGTACCACTATCTGCAACTTCTCTTCACTCTCCTGTATGGCTTACCTACAATCATGTAGGTATTGAACAATGTTGCTGATATACTACAGTCATACCTTACTCCATGGTTTATCTCCATTTCTGGTATCAGCTCCTTGGCAGTATCTATTCTTCCTTCTGTGCTTTTTGTATAAACATTGGCATACTTTTACCATTATTGACGTGTGCTTTCTGTTCGAGATGTCTTTCACCTTTTGTTTCCTGTATGTTTCCCCTCCTATCTTCAGAATTTCTTGAAGTGTATTCCAGTCATCATGATTAAAAGCTTTCCTTAAATACTCAAACGTTATAAAATATGTTTGCCTTTCATTAACCTTTCTGCTATGATAATTCGTAGGGCCGATATTGTCTCACGTGTTTTTGCGTTCCTCTGGAAACCGCACTGATCTTCCTCGAGATTGGCTCCTGTCAGTTTTTCCATTCTACAGTAAGTTACATATTTCAGTATTTTTGAATCACTAATTATTTATTAATATCCACTCCTGTCAGCATGAGCGTTCTTTGGAACTGGAATTATTAGATTCTTCTTGAAATTTGATGGTACTTCTCCTGTATCATACATCTCGCACACCAGGTGGTGTAGTTTTGTCATGGCTGGCTCTTACAAGTATATCTAGCTGGCCTTGTCTTTTACCTATTTGTTCCTCTGCTGCCTTAACTACCTCATCTTTCAAAGCTAACCATTCGTCTTCTACTGTATTATTTTCCTCTGATTCAGTCAATGTTGCTTAATGCTTCCTTCGAAAATCTCAACAGCCTGTGGTTCTTTCAACTTGGCCGTGTCCTGTCTCCTTAATTTCCTACCTTGTTGTAATTTCTTCAGTTTTAATTTACAGTTGTTAACCTGCAGTATATTTTATCCAAGATGATTCTTCATCATTTAATCATACAACAGAGCTGCATGTCTTTGTGAAAATTAAAAGGCTGCAGTTTCCCCTTGCTTTCAGTCGTTCACACTCCCAGCACAGCATGACCATGTTGGTTGGTGTTACACGGCCAGGTCAGTCAGTAAACCAGACTGTTGAAGCTGCAAACCATGAAAAGGCCACTGCCCATCTTCAGGAACCACGTGTTTTCTGGCCTCTCTCAAGATACCTCTCCATTGTGTTTGCGTCTACAGTACGGCTAACTGTATCGCTGGGGATTCCAAGACAACCCACTACAGCACGGTTCTTGGTAGGTGACGGTGGAGGGGGATAGGAGATACTGATTTAGGCTCTTCAAATTTTCACTTGTGTCGCGGTATCTGCTTACAGGCTCTGGAGCATCAAAGGCAGCAACGATAATCCGACTGAAGTGCGACCACATGCGGTAACACCCTTTACGCCTTCTCCTTGCCATTATTTACCGAACGAGCGTGGAATGTCAGATCCCTTAATCGGGCAGGTAGGTTAGAAAATTTAAAAAGGAAAATGGATAGGTTGAAGTTAGATATAGTGGGAATTAGTGAAGTTCGGTGGGAGGAGGAACAAGACTTCTGGTCAGGTGACTACAGGGTTATAAACACAAAATCAAATAGGGGTAATGCAGGAGTAGGTTTAATAATGAATAGGAAAATAGGAATGCGGGTAAGCTACTACAAACAGCATAGTGAACGCATTATTGTGGCCAAGATAGATACGAAGCCCATGCCTACTACAGTAGTACAAGTTTATATGCCAACTACCTCTGCAGATGACGAAGAAATTGAAGAAATGTATGATGAAATAAAAGAAATTATTCAGATTGTGAAGGGAGACGAAAATTTAATAGTCATGGGTGACTGGAATTCGAGTGTAGGAAAAGGGAGAGAAGGAAACATAGTAGGTGAATATGGATTGGGGGACAGAAATGAAAGAGGAAGCCGCCTTGTCGAATTTTGCACAGAGCACAACATAATCATAACTAACACTTGGTTTAAGAATCATGAAAGAAGGTTGTATACATGGAAGAACCCTGGAGATACTAAAAGGTTTCAGATAGATTATATAATGGTAAGACAGAGATTTAGGAACCAGGTTTTAAATTGTAAGACATTTCCAGGGGCAGATGTGGACTCTGACCACAATCTATTGGTTATGACCTGTAGATTAAAACTGAAGAAACTGCAAAAAGGTGGGAATTTTAGGAGATGGGACCGTAGAAGAAGAATGGGTAGCTTTGAGGGATGAAGTAGTGAAGGCAGCAGAGGATCAAGTAGGTAAACAGACGAGGACTAGTAGTAATCCTTGGGTAACAGAAGAAATATTGAATTTAATTGATGAAAGGAGAAAATATAAAAATGCAGTAAGTGAAACAGGCAAAAAGGAATACAAACGTCTCAAAAATGAGATCGACAGGAAGTGCAAAATGGCTAAGCAGGGATGGCTAGAGGACAAATGTAAGGATGTAGAGTTCTATCTCACTAGGGGTAAGATAGATACCGCCTACAGGAAAATTAAAGAGACCTTTGGAGATAAGAGAACAACTTGTTTGAATATCAAGAGCTCAGATGGAAACCCAGTTCTAAGCAAAGAAGGGAAAGCAGAAAGGTGGAAGGAGTATATAGAGGGACTATACAAGGGCGATGAACTTGAGGACAATATTATGGAAATGGAAGAGGATGTAGATGAAGATGAAATGGGAGATATGATACTGCGTGAAGAGTTTGACAGAGCACTGAAAGACCTGGTGAGCAAGATGTATGAAACAGGCGAAATACCCTCAGACTTCAAGAAGAATATAATAATTCCGATCCCAAAGAAAGCAGGTGTTGACAAATGTGAAAATTACCGAACTATCAGCTTAATAAGTCACAGCTGCAAAATACTAACACGAATTCTTTACAGACGAATGGTAAAACTAGTAGAAGCCAACCTCGGGGAAGATCAGTTTGGATTCCGTAGAAACACTGGAACACGTGAGGCAATACTGACCTTACGACTTATCTTAGAAGAAAGATTAAGGAAAGGCAAACCTACGTTTCTAGCATTTGTAGACTTAGAGAAAGCTTTTGACAATGTTGACTGGAATACTCTCTTTCAAATTCTAAAGGTGGCAGGGGTAAAATACAGGGAGCGAAAGGCTATTTACAATTTGTACAGAAACCAGATGGCAGTTATAAGAGTCGAGGGACATGAAAGGGAAGCAGTGGTTGGGAAGGGAGTAAGACAGGGTTGTAGCCTCTCCCCGATGTTGTTCAATCTGTATATTGAGCAAGCAGTAAAGGAAACAAAAGAAAAATTCGGAGTAGGTATTAAAATTCATGGAGAAGAAATAAAAACTTTGAGGTTCGCCGATGACATTGTAATTCTGTCAGAGACAGCAAAGGACTTGCAAGAGCAGTTGAATGGAATGGGCAGTGTCTTGAAAGGAGGATATATGATGAACATCAACAAAAGCAAAACAAGGATAATGGAATGTAGTCTAATTAAGTCGGGTGATGCTGAGGGAATTAGATTAGGAAATGAGGCACTTAAAGTAGTAAAGGGGTTTTGCTATTTGGGGAGCAAAATAACTGATGATGGTCGAAGTAGAGAGGATATAAAATGTAGGCTGGCAATGGCAAGGAAAGCGTTTCTGAAGAAGAGAAATTTGTTAACATCCAGTATTGATTTAAGTGTCAGGAAGTCATTTCTGAAAGTATTCGTATGGAGTGTAGCCATGTATGGAAGTGAAACATGGACGATAAATAGTTTGGACAAGAAGAGAATAGAAGCTTTCGAAATGTGGTGCTACAGAAGAATGCTGAAGATTAGATGGGTAGATCACATAACTAATGAGGAAGTATTGAATAGGATTGGGGAGAAGAGAAGTTTGTGGCACAACTTGACCAGAAGAAGGGATCGGTTGGTAGGACATGTTCTGAGGCATCAAGGGATCACCAATTTAGTATTGGAGGGCAGCGTGGAGGGTAAAAATCGTAGAGGGAGACCAAGAGATGAATACACTAAGCAGATTCAGAAGGATGTAGGTTGCAGTAGGTACTGGGAGATGAAAAAGCTTGCACAGGATAGAGTAGCATGGAGACCTGCATCAAACCAGTCTCAGGACTGAAGACCACAACAACAACAACAACGCTGCTGTTAATCAGGACTCACTTTTACTTGCCTTAATCTGTCTACTTTCCAGCTAAATACTGCACATATTACTATCTACCATGCAGCTCGGACCAAGTATAAAATTTTGGCATATATCTCCATCCAAAACAACGCCGAGCTAGATGGACTCGCATTCTGGAGGACTATAGTTCACATTCAAGTCCAGTCTTTCTTATTTAAGTTTTCCTCGATTTTCCTAAACCGCTTCAGGCAAATGCCAGGAATGGTTTCTTTGAAAAGGGCATGGCTGATTTTCTTCGACATCGAGTCCGAGATGGTGCTCCTTCTGTAGATAACATGCAGTCGACTGTATATTAACCTCTAATCGTCCTTCCTTACTTCCTTCTATCCAAAATATGATGTCTTATTGTTCAGTGAAATAAATTGTTCACAAAGCTTAAACTAAACTTAGATTTGATCCTTATCTGTCACATCTGGGGTCGTGGTTACTAACCAGAATTAAAGGAATGAGTGTCAGACCATTCACAGAATACGTTATGAATGGAGTGGATATATACAGTGTGGCTTTCAGAGCATAATGGAGGGACATATTTTGAGATTGGCTCCGTGTGTGTAAGATGTTTGAGTGCTTCCACCTAATAGCTTTATCAGTTGTAGAGAAACATATTCTGCTTCTTTATCCTGGTGGCAATATCCATTGTTGATACAGTGAAATAAAAATTCTTGATCTCTACACAACCATAAGCAACAATGGAATGTCGGGTTCGTCTTCAGTACTTAATTAAGTAGTGGCGTTCTGTCATCCGTAAAAATACATCCTCGAAAACAGGTTCGGCAATGTTCCACGATGCGTTACTTGGTTCCCACGTCTCGCCTTGTGAGGGTATATAGAGCTTCGTTGAAAATGATCGTTTTGATGGTTCGGGTGTTATATTTATTCTCTGGAGGCATAATTTTACAAAAGTGTTACTGACCACCATATCTTTTAACATGGTACACGAACTTGCCAATGTTATTGTGACAATGTACTCGTTTACCGTGTGCATCTCTTCAGGGGAGCATTCTGCACTGACATCATTTCTACGTATGACTACTTTAATATTACACGTATTTGGGTGAACTGGTCGGCCACACAAATTTGGTACAAGGTAAGATGAATTTGTTGTAGGGCTGAACGCTAATGGACCCACGGCTCAGGTCGCGCTGCAACACCTCCAACTAGGTGACCGGTATGGGGGAGTCTAGGTACAAGAACGAGCAGCGTCGCTGGAAATGGGCATATCCCAAGACAGGGAATTCGGTTGGCCGTCAGTCGCATGGCGTTTGTGCAGGAGATGCTCCAAAACTGGCGGAGTATCAGGCAAGCTGAAAGGTGACTTTTTACAGCGCTTTGGAAGGCTATAATAATCTACAGTCAAGTATTAAATCAAATCTCAACATATTTGCGATCTCAGAAAAATGAGGCACATCCAGTGACACAACAATATTTTCAATATCTTTATAACTACAGAATTAATATTCCATAGTCAATAAACAGTCAAAAGACGATTAGAAGAGTACAAGATCATTTGAAGAAGAGCGATATTGACAGATCTGCTGTTTCGGAACATGCTTTGCAGCCAGGAGACCACCACATTCTATTTGAAGGACTCAAGTACTGGCAGGCATAAGCGGATACCATTAAAGGCTATACGGAGAGGGTATACAGACTGTAAAACACTCCAAGAATTTCAGCAGGAAGAAACAAGATGTGAAATTGAATGACATTTGGAGCCTGGTGCTGAAGAAGATGTGTACTAGTCTTCCACCATGGAGTGATAGCAACAGCGGACGACGGCAGACTACAACGGCCCTTTGTGCTCGCGTATTCAAACATGTGCGTCGCACCACTGCGAGGAAGCTCGCGGAAGCGGAATTTTGCAGTAGTCAGTAGGGAACCAGGTGTGAATCGGACATTCAAGAAAGCTACGATTCCCCCTGGAAATGATCGCAGATGGGGACGAAACGTCGAGTTTTAAGGTGAAGCCCATTCGAACACGGCATAATCGCCCGAAATATTTTATTAATTGTTAACTATAATGTATTTGAGAATTGTTTCCTGAACAAATTATGGAGTGAATCGAAGCAAACCCTCTTTCAGAGCGAGTTCCTGAACAAACCATGTTTCAAACACGGAAATGGATTGATGTGGGATTTTTGTGTGCGTGAACTATCTAATTTGACGCATATAAATAATTTTCTGGGAGTGTTGACGGAGGTTACGACGGTCAAGAGACGACAACCGGAATTTTTGCAGTGAGTTCTTGTCCAAAGTTTGACAAATTCCATCGACAAGTTTTTAGTTTTTATTGAGAAACGCGATCAGGAGTTGAAATACAAGCCACATAACTGAAACAGTAGACTGCGAATTGGGTACCACAATGAGAATTACAATAATCACCAAAATAATGTCAATGTTAATGATAATTTTCAAAAGACATGTGTAACTGGGAATTCTCACACCGTAAATCAAATCCGGGAATGAAGATCTGAACTTCAGCGTCTCCACCAAATGTAATGCCTGAATGCAAGGACAGGGAATTAGAGATTGCTGGATCAGGTCAGGAAATGGTTAAATAAACCGGCGTTGATTGAGACACGATATCTTAAAAACTCTGTTTGTGTCCAAAATTCGGCAAAGAAGCCACAAATGTTGGATAAGAAGGTTGTGAAAAGTTAAAAAAATGTGGGGAATAATTTTGAGCAGCGCAGTCAGAAAGTGTGCGCAATAAATATGATAAAATGTGTTGAGAGAATCGATAATGAGGATACGGGGCTGAAATTTTTGTTTTACGAATGGGTGTCTGAAGGTAAATTTTATGATCAGCATAGAGGCTAAGATGGGCCTGAATTTGGAGGAGGTGGAATGTATGACGAATTCTAATGAGGCACTTGTCAGTAGCAACAATTAAAGTAAGAAACAATTAAAGAACTGTATATGAGAGTAATGTAGACGATATTTTATCTGAGGAAGTAGGCGAAGCTACCTGTGAAGACGCCGAAGCTGTGGTGTCATCTGTTGGAGATCAGTTTTGTGGTGTATCGACGGAACTTTTGGAAGGTATCTGTGCAGACGGCTTAGCAATAGTTTCGCCAACTAGTGAGTTTCATTATGTATCGACAGATGAATTGCGAGTGGATGTGGAAGGTTCAATAGGAACGTAATGTGGTGTACGGTAGATCTGAATCCGAAGTGTCGGAGAAATCTGAGAGTTGAGAAAATGTAAAGGATTAACAGTTCGTAGAGTTTGGCGGAATTCTGGTGCACTGTGAGTTTTAATGTGGAGCGATGCAATAGCGGTAGTTTGTATGGTGTATTGGCTGAGATTGAGAGAGTTGTTGGTGGTGATTTCTGTTCCGTATCGACAGGCGTAATGGATGTTTTCAGTAATGAATCTTATGAAATATCGGCGGAGGTGAATGGAATTAATTGTGACAAAAATTGTAGTGATTCGACAGAAATACGAGAGGTTTTCTGTACGGGAGACGAAGTTTTAAGTTGTGTGGTTAATTGTAAGAGTTTTGCAGCTACTTATAACGTTACTTCAGAGGAAGGGAACAGTATATTTTATGCTTACGAGGCTAATAAAATGATGGATTTTGAGGGTGATTTGAAAGCTACTGATGATTTGCGGGTGAGTCGGGAGAATGTAGAATTGGGTAATGGGGAAAATATTTGTTTAGGAGATGATGTTAGCACAGAATAATACAGTGAGGAAGAAAGTAAATATTCTATTTTGATTGAAAATAATGAGCAGAAATATTAAATTCTTTACTGCCTCATTGAGGAGCATGGGAGAAATATAAAGAAGCAATAGGTCTTAAAGGTAGGATAGACGAAACTGGAGCGAAGAAAGTGCTTAATGATTTGTTTGATGGTGGTAATGAAATTGAGAGTTGGTCTGATGTTGTGATGTGTATCATAAATATGTAGGAGAAAGAAAGGGATACTATAAATGATATTTTGAAGGAGAAATGATAGAAAAGAGTGAAATTAAAAATGTGAATCCTATTAGTGAAGTGATTGAGGCTAATGAAAAAAGAAAGTGTGTATCTCTCGAAACAAAATGTTGTGTTCCAGCGGTAGTCACAAATTTTACCTGTAGATGCAAGAGTAAGTTGGTGAAAGAGTGAAGAGGGCTTCAATTAGAGCAGGCGAAAAAGCAGAAAAAAGTGAGGTTCAAAAGGTAGTCTCACTGGCGAGATAAAAGTTATAAGAGACAGCGGTGGTAGAGATGTGAATAAGAACGTGACGTGAAACAATCTGTGTATAAATAAGGGTATTTTCATTTGTAGCTTTTAAGAAGTTGGGGGGTAATTTCTGTTTCGTGTAAGGAGTAATTTTGTGAACTTTAGATGTATATGATAACGTAGCGAGACATGAGGGCAGTACATATTGGCAGCACAACTCTTGGTGGACGGAGGTCGGTAGAACATAATTAATTTCTTTATTTGCGCGAGAGAGCAATAAATTGTTCTGTTCTTAGAATTTGAAGGGATATTGCGAGGGGTTGTTTAAATGTAATACTTGCAGTATTTTTGATGGGTTTCTCGCGTAATATGTGTAGGTTACTTGTAATTATTGTTCGCACAAAGTTTCCGGCTTGGAGGAAGTTAGTTGCTTGTTAGAATAAAACATCTAGTTACACGCAAAGTATGAGCTAAGATTTAATATGAATTCTATGATGCTTACTATTCTGGAAGGGTTTTGAAAAGTGCTGCCCGTAAAACGTTGGGACAATTTCGGACTACGTTTAAGAGAATAATTTTAGGGACAAATGTTTTATTATGCAACTAGGATATCGATTAATATAGAATGCAGTTAATTGCTGAGCTGAAAGGAAAATTAAATAGGCGATTTCTGCACAGTGTAGTATTAGTTTTAAAGTTTCTGGTTAGACGGGGTGAAACTGTGGAGGAATGAGAAATGTTACTTGATGTATGGCGCCGATCGTGTTTCACGTGCGTATTTTGTTTAATCGCGCATGAGATTAATTACCTTCACCTATATTTTCCTATAAATAGATAAGTGTGTCCGCAATAGTCGTTGTGCATTCAGTCGCTTTATCTCTTTGCTTTTATGATGGCTGAGACTAGATTATAAAACAAATAAAAGAAAAAATTATGAGGAAGTAGTTGTTGTGTGATCTTAAGCCATTGTGACGCACCAGCCGTTCCCGGATGTCCAGCATGGTGCAGTCGTTTACGTAACACAATATTTCGCAGCGTAGCTTGAAGCCCTCTTGAGGCATATATTGTTTTATGTAAACAACTGCACCCGGTTGGATACCCAAGAACAATACAAAGCGAAATTATTATCACTGGACACCAAAATTAATTGAAGCATCACCAGTAAGTGAAATCAGTTAGCAAATTACGGGAAAAAAAGCAATGTGAGCAGTCAATAGCGTGACAAAGACTTTTCAGCTACTCTGTAAAATTCAAAATTTAGAAAAGAACATATTCTTTGGGTTAAACCTAAAATAATTACCTCAGATGTTACGCTCCACTGATAACGTCTGCGCATAAGTAGATGGGAGCAGACAGAACTTCATTACTTTACCGTACTGCAGCTCGAATTATTTAGTGACAAGCGAAATAGAGCTGTCATTTCGCCTTTACAACTGTCGCACACTGTCCTCTGGACGGAATTTATCATTAATGGAAGGCCACAACTTGTATCTCATTTACGAAACACTGAATCGATTTCGTAACAGATCGCTCTAATTACAGTTCTCGTCATGATGGCGACTGAGGGAGAATATATTCTGGCATCTCTGTCCAAAGAGAATTACCTTCATCCACAAAAATACTGTTTAAATTTTCACCTAGAATCCTGGCTTTCAACCTCGACTTGTCAGGACCCTAAATGCTTTGAGTGAGGTAATATGTTTGCTCAGCGACAGAAGCCAACCAGTTGCTGCAGTTTTTAATGTAGGGGGTATTACTACATGATTTATGTTACCGATGGATCTCATTCTACATGAACGCAACCAATGACAATGCCTTTGTCTGGAGAGCAATGTAAGAGAGATTCGTCGATTTTGTGGCGTAGTGTCCCACGTGCGATCTGCCGAGCCATTCAGAACTCTACCAGCTCAGACGAGAAGATACTGGCGACTAACTGTTAAATAACTACTGTATAACAGCAACTGAAATTGGCGCTAGTGTTCGTTACTCGCAGGTTAGTCACAGTCATTGTATTAGTACCTCCTTTATGTGTGTACATACATCCTGTCCCCATTTCGAATGTTGTTATGCATTGAAGCACCAAAGAAATTGATATAGGCATGCGTATTCAAATACACAGATATGTAAACAGACAGAATACGGCGCTACGGTCACCAACGTCTACATCTGACCACAAGAGTCTGGCGAAGTTGATAGATCGATTACTGCTGCTACAACGGCAGGTTGTCAAGATCCAGGTGAGTTTGAACGTGGTGTTACAGTCGGCGCACGAGCGATGGAACATAGCATCTCCGAGCTAGCGATGAAGTGGGGACTTTCCTGTACGATCGTTTCCTTGTTTACGAGGGTACCCCTGCGAGAGTCACTAGAACTGATTAGTCAGAAGTTTGACGAGAAGACCACTGAACTTTTTAGGCATGTCTTGACTTCCACGTAATTTCTTTTTAATGGAGAATACTACGAACAAACGGAGAGAGTCGCTATGGGTAGCCCACTCTCACCGGTGGTAGCGAAATTGTACATGGGAAACTTCGAGGAGGAAGCCCTGTCGTCATCCGAATGGAAACCTACTTGCTTTTTCCGTTACGTGGACGACACGTTCGTCATCTGGCCACATGGTATGGATAAACCCCTTGACTTCCTCAACCATCTAAACTCCATACACCCCAACATCAAATTCCCTATGGAGAGTGAAACGGAGGGTAAATTACCTTTCCTTGACGTCTTGGTCAAGAGAAGGGCTGATGGCACCCTAGGTCATGGGGTGTAACGGAAGACAACGCACACTGATCTGTATTTGCACGCAGACAGCTGCCACCATCCTACACAGAGGAATGGGGTACTTAAAACTCTAGTACACAGGGCGCGCACTATCTCTGACGCAGAGAGTCTACCCCAGGAATTGGAACATCTGAGAACTGTATTTCGAAAAAATGGGTACTCAGAGTGTCAGATTCAACGTGCTCTCCGCCCAACCACTACAGCACAACCTGTGGAGATGGATGAAATCACGAGGGAGGAGGTAGGCACTGCGTTTACTCCATATACAGGCGCACTCTGGGGGAAAATCGCCCGCATTTTGAAGAAACACCGGGTCGGAACTGTGTTTTGTCCTCCGAATAAAACTCATGCACTGGTGGGGAGCGCCAAAGATGACCTCGGTTTGAGGAAGGCCGGCGTGTACCAGATTCCGTGTCAATGTGGCAAGTCGTATATTGGTCAGACGATGCGTACCGTCGAGGATCGATGTCGTGAACACCAGAGGCACACTCGACTGATGTATCTGAGCAAGTCGGCGGTCGCTGAACATTGTTTGTCGGAAAATCACGCTATGGAGTATGAACGCACGAGGATTCTGGTACAGACGCCGAGATACTGGGACAGCGTTGTTAGAGAGGTCATCGAAATTCGCACCAATGACGACCTCATAAACCGTGACTGTGGCTATAATCTTAGCAAGCCTTGGGAACCAGCGATTGGGTTAATCAAGAGTAAATCGAGCAAACGTATAGTTGTGACGACCACGGCGGGCAGAGCCATCACACCGACGTCACCTCAGACGCCGTCGCAATCTGTTCCATCGCGCGACCGTGGCGCAGGGCGCGGACGGCGGAGGGAGTGCGCCGCGGGCGGAGGGTATTTAAATCGGCCGCCGCCGCGACCGAACCCAGTTCCCCCTGAGCAGCCATAGCGTACGGATCTCCGTACCGGCACGTTCACAGGAGCTCAGTCCGTCAGTTCACCTGATGATGGCGTCATGTATGATCGCCGAAATATTGTGCCCGTTGGACACTGTAGACTGGCAGTACACCCGTGGATATTTTGATTATCAAACACGCCAGGAGAAACTCAAGAATCACATCACCGATCTGGGTTTTCGCAAGCTAAGGCCCGCTCGTGTATCCTTGATGACTACACGACACAAAGGTTTACGCCTCGCCTGGGCACGTCAACATCGACGTTGGACTGTTGATGACCGGAAACATGTTTACTGGTCGGAGGAGTCTCGTTTCAAATTGTATCGAACGGATGGACGGTTACGGGTATGGAAACAACCTCACAAATCCATGGACCCTGAATGTCAGCAGGGGACTGCTCAAGCTGGTGGAGGCTCTGTAATGGTGTGGGGCTTGTGCAGTTGGTGTGATATGGGGCCCCTGATACGTCTAGATATGACTCTGACAGGTGACACGTACGTAAGTATCCTGTCTGCTCACCTGCATCCATTCATGTACACTGTGCATTCCGACGGACTTGGGCAATTCCAGCAGGACACTGCGACGCCCTAAACGTCCAGAACTGCTACAGAGTGGCTCCAGGAAAACTGTTGTGAGTTTAAACACTTCCACTGACCACTAATCTCCCAAGGCATGAACATTATTAGGCATATCTGGGATGCTTTTCAACGTGCTTTTCAGAAGAGATATCCACCCCCTTATACTCTTACGGATTTATGGACAGCCCTGCAGTATTCTTGGTGTCATTTCCCTCCAGCACTACTTTAGACATTAGTCGAGTCCATACCACGTCGTTTTTCTGTACTTCTGCTTGCTCGCTGAGGCCCTACACGATATTAGGTTAGTGTACCAGTTTCTTAGGCTCTTCAATATAACAAACATAGTGATGCTTGCCGTACGGTTGTTACTGTCTAAAACAAATGCGTAACATTATATGATACACCTCTGGCACTAATTTAACTGTCTCAGTATAACTATTGTGATTTGTAATCTTAGTAAATATGGTGGTGTGTTCCGTGCGAATGTAGCTGTTTAAAAGAAATGTTCAATATTCTAAAATTCCTCTCCAGAATTAATTTAACTGTCTCAGCGTAAAGATTGGTAATTTTTTTAGATGTAGTAGACACGTATCCATTCATCGTTTGCTGCAGGTTTCGTTATGTTGCAGATCCTTCAACGTTGTGAAAGGTATAAATTAGCTGAAACAACTATCTGTCCAAAAGTACTTTTGAAAACTGCATTAATGAATGAGCCAATACATGTATGCTTCAATATTGCTATTTTTTAATATACATGTTAAGTAGTTGACGTTCATTTTTCATTTACTACTGTGAACAAATTGGATTTATCTACATACTGTGAGAACGGAGCACCGTTTATAATGAATCTAGTTATTTATTATTTTTTCAACCGGGATTCTTAGTTCTTGAACGTACGCTAGGAAGGGAAATAATTTAGGGAAGAGTAACAGTTGATATATTTTCACTAAATTTAGCAGAAATTTTTGAATTCTTGCGTTGTGTCTGCTTGGAGTGCTTCTAGTAAGCTGAACATGATTGTCATATCTGGCGCAACTTATCGATTTCTTTTTCTTAGCCGTAATATCTCATCACGATCTACGCTGCAAAACCCTTACATGTTTTTCAGACTGTTTCTGACCACCCTGTGTAATAGATGTAACCGAGTACGGTAAAATCAGTCTAAAATATTTGCATTTGAACCGTTGCTGTTCCTCAGTTTAAGTTTTTAATTTTATTTGTCTGTGTACAAAGGGGAATCATAACACCACTGACAAAATTCCGGAGGTTGTCATGGGGTATTTTCTGAGCAAGTCGATATAACGGGCCTGTGGTCTCGAGTGTCTTGTTACGCAGTATTAAAGTAATTATGATTTATAATTATGATTTTTTTGGTTTGTTACCAAAGTGAAAATACCTTCACAAAAGCGAAGAATCTTGTAGGATTCAGTCACTAAAGAGTACAACGCAAAATACAGAGTAATGCAACAACTCTCAGTACGCGATGTCACTACAGGATCAGTTCAACACAGTGTTGTTGTGCCGCTCCTTCCAATGTATTCAGTAAACCCACACACGAGGTGCATATCGGCCAACTCCTCCACCACTAAGACTATCTATACGTACTACTGTGTATCACTGTTAACATACATTAACACTGCCTGGTAAACAAGGCCAAGACAGAACCGAGCAGTACTCAACGCAAGCTTGAGGGCGGCGAGACAAGGGAAACTACCGTTGTCGACAGCAGGTACCGCGAGTGAATGGGGCAAGTTTGTTTCCAGACAAGACACGCAGCGCATAACTTCGAAATTTCTACTGTTGTGCAGATATTTTCAGTGTAATAATAACACAAATTTAAATGGAGTAGAAACTCAAAGTGAATTGAATTACTCCATAACGTGCCACCGGAGACCAGGAGTGTCCAACCCGCTGCCCAATGCAAGTACACTCCTGGAAATTGAAATAAGAACACCGTGAATTCATTGTCCCAGGAAGGGGAAACTTTATTGACACATTCCTGGGGTCAGATACATCACATGATCACACTGACAGAACCACAGGCACATAGACACAGGCAACAGAGCATGCACAATGTCGGCACTAGTACAGTGTATATCCACATTTCGCAGCAATGCAGGCTGCTATTCTCCCATGGAGACGATCGTAGAGATGCTGGATGTAGTCCTGTGGAACGGCTTGCCATGCCATTTCCACCTGGCGCCTCAGTTGGACCAGCGTTCGTGCTGGACGTGCAGACCGCGTGAGACGACGCTTCATCCAGTCCCAAACATGCTCAATGGGGGACAGATCCGGAGATCTTGCTGGCCAGGGTAGTTGACTTACACCTTCTAGAGCACGTTGGGTGGCACGGGATACATGCGGACGTGCATTGTCCTGTTAGAACAGCAAGTTCCCTTGCCGGTCTAGGAATGGTAGAACGATGGGTTCGATGACGGTTTGGATGTACCGTGCACTATTCAGTGTCCCCTCGACGATCACCAGTGGTGTACGGCCAGTGTAGGAGATCGCTCCCCACACCATGATGCCGGGTGTTGGCCCTGTGTGCCTCGGTCGTATGCAGTCCTGATTGTGGCGCTCACCTGCACGGCACCAAACACGCATACGACCATCATTGGCACCAAGGCAGAAGCGACTCTCATCGCTGAAGACGACACGTCTCCATTCGTCCTTCCATTCACGCCTGTCGCGACACCACTGGAGGCGGGCTGCACGATGTTGGGGCGTGAGCGGAAGACGGCCTAACGGTGTGCGGGACCGTAGCCCAGCTTCATGGAGATGATTGCGAATGGTCCTCGCCGATACCCCAGGAGCAACAGTGTCCCTAATTTGCTGGGAAGTGGCGGTGCGGTCCCCTACGGCACTGCGTAGGATCCTACGGTCTTGGCGTGCATCCGTGCGTCGCTGCGGTCCGGTCCCAGGTCGACGGGCACGTGCACCTTCCGCCGACCACTGGCGACAACATCGATGTACTGTGGAGACCTCACGCCCCACGTGTTGAGCAATTCGGCGGTACGTCCACCCGGCGTCCCGCATGCCCACTATACGCCCTCGCTCAAAGTCCGTCAACTGCACATACGGTTCACGTCCACGCTGTCGCGGCATGCTACCAGTGTTAAAGACTGCGATGGAGCTCCGTATGCCACGGCAAACTGGCTGACACTGACGGCGGCGGTGCACAAATGCTGCGCAGCTAGCGCCATTCGACGGCCAACACCGCGGTTCCTGGTGTGTCCGCTGTGCCGTGCGTGTGATCATTGCTTGTACAGCCCTCTCGCAGTGTCCGGAGCAAGTATAGTGGGTCTGACACACCGGTGTCAATGTGTTCTTTTTTCCATTTCCAGGAGTGTATCAATACGGTCAAGGAAATGAGCATCTATAACGCGATAGGGGGAAAAAAAGGTTCTTCGTTTATCATACGTTATGGATAAAATCTTCTTTCCACCGTGAAAAAGTTATGATAAATTCAATATTTTCAGTTTGAAATTCCCGCCACACGATGCTATTTTCTTATTCGTCCACCCCATTCTTAACACTGTCGGACGTGTTGTGCTTCAAGCCCCGGAGTCTCGTTCATGTGATCGGTCAATCCGTCGGACGCGCTGCTCTGTTATTTTACGGCTACATGAGTTGCTACTGCGAAACTAGAGATTTAGAGACTCATAATTAAGTTAAATTATGGAACTGTAAGGAAATTCTGTATTATTTCTGTACAACTGTGATAAAGAAACTTTTTCACTCTAGTTCTGATCACTTCTAGTAGGTAGGAGCTACTCATGTGGATCGCCAATAAGTGCCACTGTTTCTTATTTAACAGTTATGCAGTTCTGTTATAATATGTTTAATTTGGTATCATATCGATTGTTACAAATAAGAGCCGCATTTGAAGATGAACGTTTCAATAATGGGCTTCCAATAAATCTCTTTACTTTAGTGTACAGTTTTTACCACATTAGATGATCGGTGCAAATCAAAATGTATTAGCACTGCACATGCTGGTGGAAGCCGCTTCCTTTGTCCTTCGTCGCCCCACAGGCAGCATCATGTTCATTCCCCTGACACTCCACCCACACCAGAAAAAGTTTCTTTATTACCTGTTTGCATTCTACTGTCTGCACGCAACAACTTGGCCCCTTTCTCTGATCGGTACTAGTCGGAAAATGTCGGGAGTCATCGTCCAGCATGCGAACTAACTGTAGATAGCTATGCATAATTACATGTGTGTTTGGTTAAACTGTGACTGAAGATGAGAAACCAGAAGTGCAGGTCAGTCGCAATCAATAATTTCGAAGACCCCTCATAGGCCTATTACTGACAGTGAGATCTGTAAAACAATATAGAATGGGGCCAAATGATATGATTAAGGAAAGAAAGTATTGCACTCCTTGGTACAACATACAGCAGCATACACTCAACGTGACAGCAGCAGGACGCAAAAAAATACACGGCAGTTTTGCTAAAATAACCGTACCATGTCATCTACCACGCTAGGCAACATGAGGCCGATTCATGTCAGTTTTTTCATTCGACAGTCGACAGACTAGTTTTCTATGCAGCGTGAATTACAATTTATTAATTTTCAGTGTATTACTGTCAAAGCAAGACCCGCCAGGTTAGCCGAGAGCGCTAATGCGCTGCTTCCTGGAGTCGAGTAGGCGAGCCGGCCCCGGATCGAATCAAAAAAATGGTTCAAATGGCTCTGAAACCTATGGGACTTAACATCTATAGTCATCAGTCCCCTAGAACTTAGTACTACTTAAACCTAACTAACCTAAGGACATCACACAACACCCTGTCATCACGAGGCAGAGAAAATCCCTGACCCCGCCGGAAATCGAACCCGGGAACCCGGGCGTGGGAAGCGAGAACGCTACCGCACGACCACGAGCTGCGGACCGTATCGAATCCGCCCGGCGGATTAACGACGAGAGCCGGTATGCCGGCCAGCCTGGATGTGGTTTTTAGGCGGGTTTCCACATTCCGCTAGGTGAATACAGGGCTGGTACCCAAGTTCCAGCTCAGTCACACGACTCACAGACAGTCGAAAACGCTCGCACTATTTCATGACTTACACCAGACGCAGACAGCTGGGGTACACTACTTCCGTCCCGGTGGCTTCGGGGTGGTGTCAGGAAGGGCATCTGTCCATACTCTGCAATTAACACTGCCAAATCCGTAATAACAAAGTCGACCCCGCGTTGGAGCGGGACAAAGACCCGGAGAAAGAAAGAAAGAAACTGTGAAAGCAGGCACGCAGCTTTTTAAACAGAGCTCAATATTTTAATGAAATTAGGGAGTATTCACAAGCCGCCAGTGTAATTACTCATATATGAAATTATTAACGAACTCTCACGCATAAAATGTCAACTTAATATCCTCTTTCTTTTGGAATAAAGAATTATAAATTAGTAAATTCTAGATTGCTCAGGCGTGTTTACTACATACCATTATAGAATAAAATAAACTAGTATTACTAGTTGCCCTTATGTTAATACTAACAGCTTTATGAGTGTCTTTCACTTTTGTTGTCTGCTTTTTCGTTTGCTTTAACAAATTAGCTATGTATTATTTTATGATACAAGAAATTACACTATGACCAGATATTAGAGCTGCCGTGCCTATAGTCTTACTGCATGAAATACCTCATGTGCAAATACACTACTGGCCATTCAAATTGCTACACCAAGTAGAAATGCAGACGGTAAACGGGTATTCATTGGACAAATATATTATACTATAACTGACATGTGATTACATTTTCACGCAATTTGGGTGCATAGATCCTGAGAAATCAGTAGGCACAACAACCACCTCTGGCCGTAATAACGGCCTTGATACGCCTGGGCATTGAGTCAAACAGAGCTTGGAAGGCGTGTACAGGTACAGCTGCCCATGTAGCTTCAACACGATACCACAGTTCATCAAGAGCAGTGACTGGCGTATTGTGATGAGCTGGTTGCTCCGCCACCATTGACCAGACGTCTTCAGTTGCTGAGAGATCTGGAGAATGTGCTGGCCAGGGCACCAATCGAACATTTTCTGTATCCAGAAAGGCCCGTACTGGACCTGCAACATGCGGTGGTGCATTATCCTGCTGAAACGTAGGGTTTCGGAGGGATCGAATGTAGAGCCACGGGTCGTAACACATCTGAAACGTAACGTCCACTGTTCAAAGTGCCGTCAATGCGAAGAAGAGGTGACCGAGACGTGCAAGCAATGGCACCCCATACCTTCAGGCCAGGTGATACGCCAGTATGGCGGTGACGAATACACACTTCCAATGTGCGTTCACCGCAATGTCGCCAAACACGGATGCGACCGTCATGATGCTGTATGCAGAACCTGAATTCACCCGAAAAAATGACATTTTGCTATTCGTGCACCCAGGTTCGTCGTTGAGTACACCATCGCAGGCGCTCCTGTCTGTGATGCAGCGTCAAGGGTAACCGCAGCCGTGGTCTCCGAGCTGATAGTCCATGCTGCTGCAAACGTCGTCGAACTGTTCTGTTCGTGCAGATGGTTGTTGTCTTGCAAACGTCCCCATCTGTTGACTCAGGGATCGAGACGTGGCTGCACGATCCGTTACAGCCATGCGGATAAGACGCCTGTCATCTCGACTGATTGTGATACGAGGCCGTTGGGATCCAGCATGGCGTTCCGTATTATCCTCCTGAACCCACCGATTCCATGTTCTGCTAACAGTCATTGGATCTCGTCCAACGCGAGCAGTAATGTCGCGATACGATAAACCGCAATCGCGATAGGCAACAATCCGACCTTTATCAAAGTCGGGAACGTGATGGTACACATTTCTCCTCCTTATACGAGGCATCACAACAACGTTTCACCAGGCAACACCGGTCAACTGCTGTTTGTGTTTGAGAAATCGGTTGGAAACTTTCCTCATATCAGCACGTTGTAGGTGTCGCCACCGGCGCCAACCTTGTGTGAATGCTCTGAAAAGCTGATCATTTGCGTACCACAGCATCTTCTTCCTGTCGGTTAAATTTCGTGTCTGTAGCACGTCATCTTCGTGGTGTAGCAATTTTAATGGCCGTTGGTGTAAATTTGATTTGTATGTACCCAAGCTCCAAATCTATAGCCATGTTGTTGCATGACCATCTTTTTTCCTTCTTACCGCAGGGAGTGGATGCTGTTATGGCGCAGACGAACAGGAAGATGCCGCCAGCGAACGTGCTGGCGACCAACATCAGCATCCTGTGCTGGTCGGGCCTGTGGCCGCCAGAGCGCCAGACGGGCTGGGCCCGCCTCTTCGTCGCCTACACGGCCGTCGCCTTCCTCAGCCAGGTGGTCGCCATCGACATGACGCTGTACCACATTTACAACTCGGAGGGCGACATCTACGAGATCACGCTCACCATGATGGTCACCATGACCCTCGTCGGCGGCGTCCTCAAGATGCTGCACTTCTTCGGCAACGCGGACACCTACCGTCGCCTCGTGCGCGACCTGCAAGAGGTCATCGACCTACAGAGGGGTCACTGCGAGCGGGACGACGCCGTGTCCGCCATCTTCTGCTCGTACCACCGCCAGGCCATCCTCTTCACCTGCGGCTCGCTCGGATACCTCAACGTCCTGGCACCCACCTGGTTCTTGATGCCTGTTATCACTGGGGTTGCGACAGACCCCAATGACAGGAAGCTGCCCTTCTCCCAGTTGAAGGGCCTCCGCCCCAACGACCTGATCGGGTACTCGGCAGCCTATTTTGTGCAGTGTCACGCCATCTTCTACTGGAATTTCATCAGCGTCGGCCTAGACGTGTTCTTCGCCACTGCCATGCTCCACGCCGCAGCCCAGCTGAAGATACTGAGCCACCGCCTGTCCAGACTCGGAAAACAGACGACTCGTTATGAAGAGCAGCCGCCGTACTGGAATGCCCTCCAGGGAGATACAGCACCTGTTAGGCAGATAATTCCATATGAAGAAGAGAATGATTTGTACTCACAGCTGCGCAGCTGCATAAAAAATCACCAGGAGATTTTGCGGTACGAAAAAGAGCTAGAATACAGGTGTCGGACAAAGTAGAATAACTAGAATTCAAAATAGAGCATGATCACATTGGGTATCTAAAACAACCAGAATATCTCTTAGAATCGATACACTTACCTTGTTCTAAGAGAATGCTTCCTTGGAATAGTTTCAATTAAATACTTCCCTAACTAGAATTTAAAATAGTGCATGGTCACATTAGGTATCTAAATCAACCAGAATACCTCTTAGAATCGATTCACTTACGTTGTTTTAACAGACTGCTTCCTTGGTATTGTTTCAGTTAAATACTTCCCTTCGGACAGTTTCAATTAGCCAAGAACTTCTAATTTTTTTATCGATCCGAACGGTTCTTTCAGAGTTCTATAATTCTTTAAGCTGTACTTGGCGAGTTACCTCATTCTAAAGCCCCTTAAAACGATGTATGGCATTTATAACCGTTTTGGTCGAGACACTGCTATCCTTAGAGCTATTTTGCTCCACTAGAATGAAAGATACGCCGTTGGATAATCATGTGACTCTGTCACCTCATAACTCGCTGGACTCCCTCATGTAACAGATCAGAAACCACAGAATTGCCTCTTAACTGAAACTAGTCAGTCGTTATCTTACGTTTCTGCTACTATTTAACTAAGCCGAAAACGTCCTGCCATTGAGGGCATTACAAAAGTAGATCAGTAATTCTGGTTTTACACAAACACTTCTTTCCATCGACGTGGTAGTCACGATGCTGACGAACAGAAAACCTTTTTATGAACGTTATCTTCAAGTTGCTCCTGCCATATGTCATTGTAAATAATGGGCAATGATTTTCTCATTAGGAATAATAGTTGTCTTCCGTTTTCCCTATAACTTATAATTATCATTTCCTGCGCATGGTACCTCCTATTAACGTTGCAAGCTATCACGGAAAAGTGAATCCTATCTGATGTGTTATCTCACGTTATTGAACACCGTTAGTGTTTTCGTAAACGAAACAAGCACCGATGTCGTAGGTGTTAGGCACTATACAGTTACATGAAATTGTAAATGAACATGATAGTAAAAGGATTCCTTCCTCATTATCAAAATGGTACACATTAATCTAAGGTCTGTGTAACAGAAATAGTGTGTTGCGGAAACCCGTACACGTTCACCTATCACAAGCCTCAAACACAAATGTCTGTGGAAATTACCGTCTTTCGCAGCTGAATTAAGATACAGACAGTGTCAACACCGGTATCAAAACGATTCTACAACTACTTCGTAGCAAAGAATTAAATGCATCCACACGAACAACAGACAGAAGCCGCCATGAAGCAGCAGAATAACACTCACACACACACACACACACACACACACACACACACACACAAACACACACACACACACACACACACACACACACGCACACACGCACACACACGAAGTGTAACTATAATATTATAAACTAAGTACGTCTGCCAAGTACTACAACCATAATGGTGAATCATCTCGCTTCTGCATTGTTTTCAAAAGCGGTATAGGACTCACATTTTCCTCATTCTGTTGGTAATTGTGATATTAATTTTCACTATTGCAATTAGGACAAGTTTCGCATTGAATTCTTTAAATATTGTGACAGTGTAAACAGTAACTTTGTCTCTTGTAAATCTGCGACTGTTCCTACCAAGATTTAACCAATTCGCTGTGATTAGAAGTAGCTAAGATTTTAAAAAAGGCGGTAAGCATTACAGTGTTCACGTGGGCCGAAACAGTTCTAGCTATATACAAAAATTCGTTGCAATATTGTGGTACAAAAGGTAAATCGAAGACAACATCGGTGTGCTGCCCGTTCAGAAAGCATCTCCGTAGAGATTGTTTTTATACTAGGCCGTTAATACTATTTTGCCCTGTCCCTGTTATTGGTATAAGTAATTTACATCATAATATCGTTTAGGATTTAATAATTACGTTTAATCTGAACAGAAGTAAATAACAGCACACAAGTTTTTTTATTTGTTTGTACAGCTACATCCATTTGTCTTCTGCATTTTCTCATAATATTGTCGACAATAAGAACCTTTCGTTACATTGTACATGAAGAAACGTCTTGTTGGCTTCTCAGCCTCACACACTATTAATTATTAGCTTAATGCAATGAGAATAACATGATACAACGGGACTCATCATGGAGCCGCACGTACTGTCCGCAGGCTGGTGCTGTTCCTGGAGACGGTGATGGGCCCCGTGGCGTTCATCCAGTTCCTGTGCAGCGTCGTGGCGGCGTGCGTGGCGCTCTTCCAGGCCACCTTTGTAAGGCTTCCCCATCACAATGCACAGTCAGTGATAACGCTGCCATGACTCCAACACTGTGAAATAAGGGATCAAATGAAACGAAGAGAGTAGCACACATGAAACACAGAGTAAAATATAAAAAAGTGAGAGTACGCAGCAAAAGCGCTATCAGCTTCCAGTCACATATCTGCTGTACGATTTCCAGAAGACAGCTACGAGTACTCTGTATACGAGGGAGGGAGGGCCGGTAGTCATATCACTGTGACTGGTCACTGCTTATACCACATCCAGTATCTTAAGTGATATTGTTGTCATTACTATCTCCTCCAGTTTTCTCAACTATTGCTTCACCCAAGTAAATGTCATGCTAATCTTTCCACTGCTGAAGATTTTTGCATCCTTATTTCCATACAGTTATTCCCAACTAATGGTAATAGGTTGCCTTGCTAGCATCTACTTTCGTCCTATACATACCTGTGGAGCAGGAACTCTTAGATCATAGTAAAACAAAAAAAGTCAATAATGACGAAAAATTGAAGTCTTTCATATGGTAATGAGTAAAGACTTAAGTCTACACGGATACGTACAAAAGATACTAACCACACTTGGTTGAGCCCGTAGAGAAGGCTACGCCAGTCTTTAGAAAATTCTTTTCTAACTTTCGAAACGTCGAATCATTGGGAACGCGTACTCCGACAAATTTTCGTATGCAGGCAACACGCCATTCCACATACGACTGTGTGTGTCATATTTCAACACCAGAAACACTCCTCAATCCTCTGTGTATATAATGGTGACCTTGGGTACGGCTGCTGTCTTGGTAAAGAGAAACTCCCATAAAGTACAAAGTAACACAGGTCGCTGATAGGCTTCTCGAGAAACTGGTAATTATATTGTAAGACGATCTGTCACGAAATGTGTTACGCGCATCCCACTCACGAAAATGTAATTAATTTTATCTCAGTTGTTGCTTTACTAAACTATTTAATAGAAAGTAAGTTAATTTATGGACTCTTTTTATATTGGTAACGAACACACATACGTTACAAAAGTTTTTGTTTTTCATTGGGAGCCACTAGGTGTGCTTTCAGAAAAAGAATTTGCTCACCGTTTCATACGTTTAGAGTCGTACGAAGACCATATAACATCAAGTGTTTGAAGTCTTCTTATTCCGTGCGCACCCAGATGTTAGCTGTGAGTTGATTTTACTTATAAGAATAACGACCTATGGACCCCATTTGAGTCTACAGTATGACCAATAAGAATAGAAGCGGTGATCAGCTTCTTTACAAAGACCTGTTTAAAAAGACGTGGATCATACATGCGCTGTGGGGGGTACATCTGACAATTCTTACTGCACATTGGGGTAAAGACATTAGTGGAAAACCGGAATACCAAAACACGAGTTAACTTATATTAAACAAGCGAAGGAAAAAAAAATTAAGAATAACGGCACAACACTCAGTCCTAGAAGGAAATCAAACTAGTCAGTTCACTTTCGAAAGAAATTCAAGAGACGACTGAAATCAGCTTGCAAGATACAGATAAACTGTGCCTCATAAGTAACAGATAGAAACCGCGCGAGCGCTACGGTCGCAGGTTCGAATCCTGCCTCGGGCATGGATGTGTGTGATGCCCTTAGGTTAGTTAGGTTTAAGTAGTTCTAAGTTCTAGGGGACTGATGACCTCAGTAGTTAATTCCCATAGTACTCAGAGCCGTTTCAACCATTTTAACAGATCGACATTGTAAACAAATATTCATGTACAGACTGTGCACTAGTTCAGTGTAACACATATAAGCAATAACCAATAGTAGACATTCTGTGGTAATCTTTCGCAATGTAACTGA
Source organism: Schistocerca piceifrons (assembly GCF_021461385.2). Taxonomy (NCBI): domain Eukaryota; kingdom Metazoa; phylum Arthropoda; class Insecta; order Orthoptera; family Acrididae; genus Schistocerca; species Schistocerca piceifrons. The sequence goes on from NC_060144.1 coordinate 339,507,554, forward strand.
CCTCATTATGAAGGTGTGCTGAAAAGCTAGGCCTCCGAATTCTTATTCTGTTCTCAATATTGGGTGAAGTATTTCTTTCATGCATATACTCGGTCGACTTTCCCGCTCGCTCATGTAAGTTGCAAGCTCTGTCGCTAGAAGGCTCCGAATAATGATATGTAACATGGCAGTGTGTATTGCAACTCTGTCGGTGTTTGAGAAACAGCGTGCTGTAATCGAGTATCCACCCACAGAAAACGTGCCAGTGCCGAATGATCATTAGTTTTCGCGTTGTTTGCAAGAATAAACTTGTTTAAGAGAACCGAAAATGCAGTCGTTGAAAGCATATTGCAGGCAATTATGTGTCTGTATACGAGTTCGTTTGATTTTCTTTACATCTACATCTACTTAGTTACGCAGCAAGCCACTGTTCGGTGCGTGACAAACGTTATCGTGTACCACTGCTTGTCATTCGCTCCCCTGTTCTAACCTCAAATAGAGTGAGGGAAAAACGACTGTCTATATGCCTCTGTATGAGCCCTAATTTCTCGTATATTATCTTCTCGGTCCGTACGCTTAATGTGTTCTGTCGGCCGTAGAATCGTTCGGCAGTCAGCTTCAAATGCCGGTTCTCTAAATTTTTTCGTAAGTGTTCCTCAACGTCGCCTTCCCTCCAGGGATTCCCATTTGAGTTCCCGAAACATCTCCGTAACGCTTACATGTTGATCGAACCCACCAGTAACAAATCTAGCTGCCCGCCTCTGAAATGCTTCGATGTCTTCCTTCAATATCACCTGGTATGGCTTCCAAACAATCGAGCAGGTCGCACCAGCGTCCTATATGTAGTCTCCTTTACAACTGAATCACGCTTTCCTAAAATTCTCCCACTAAACCGAAATCGACCATTCGCCTTCCCCAACATAATTTTCACATATTCGTTTCATCTCATATCTCTTTGCAATGTTAAGTCCTGATACGACTTGCTGTGTCAAACAGGAAACTAGTAATACTGTATCTGAAAATCGGAGATTTGGTCTTCCTACTCATCCAAATTAATTTACTGTTTTCCACATTTAAGGCTAGTTGCCATTCATCACACCTACTGAAAATTTTGTGTAAGTGATCTTGTACCTTCCTACACTCACTCAACTTCGACATCTTATCATACACAACAATATCATCAGCAAACAACTGCATATTGCTGCCCACCCTGTCCGCCAGATCATTTATGTACACAGAAACAACAGCTGTCCTATCACACTTTCCTGGGACACTCCTGAGGATATCTTTGTCTCTGATGAAGATTCGCCGCCGTGGACAACATACTGTATTCTATCATTTAAGAAGTCTTCAAGCCACTCGCACAGCTGTAAAATTATTCCACATGCTCGTACTTTCGTTAACAGCGTGCAATGAGTCACCGAGTCAATTGTATTCAGAAAATCTAGAAATATGGAATCTAGCACTTACACTTCATCCATAGTTCTCAGTATATCATGTGAGAAAAGGTCGAACTGAGTTTCGCACGAGCAATGCTTTCTAAAATCATGCTGCTTCGTGGATTTCAGCTTCTCAATCTTCAGAAATATTATTATATTCGAACTGAGAATACGTTCAAGAACTTTACAGCAAACCGAAGTCAGGATATTGGACTGTAATTTTGTGTATCCGTTCTTTTACCCTTCAAAAAGTCACCTGTGCTTTTTTTCCAGTCGCTCGGAAATTTGTGCTGGGTGAGAGATTTACGATAAATGCAAGCTATATGAGGGGCCAATGCCGTACATTTTGTAAAACAGAATTAGGCTTCCATCCGGACCAGGTGATTTATTTGCTTTAAAAGCTTTCAGCTGTTTCTCTGCACCAGGGATGCTTATTATTATGTTGTCCCTACGGGGGTCTGTCTCATGATCAAATGACGGTATGTATGCACGACTCTTCTTTGTGAACGATTTCTTGAACGTGAAATTTAAGACTTCCGCTTTCGTTTTGTCATCTTCAACTGCCACGTCAGACTGGTCAACAAGAGACTGAATGGAAGCCTTAGATCCGCTTAGCGATTTTACATACAACCAGAATTTTCTCCGATTCTCTCGCACATCTTCTGCTAAGATATGACGGTGGTATTTGTTTTATGCTTCGCGCATAGATATTTTCACAGACGCACGAAGCCCCACTAACCTGCGCTTGTCGTTCTTTGTGCGTTGTCTTTTGAACCGTTAGTGCAACAAAATGGTTCAAATGGCTCTGAGCACTATGGGAATTAACTGCTGTGGCCATCAGTCCCCTAGAACTTAGAACTACTTAAACCTAACTAACCTAAGGACATCACACACATCCATGCCCGAGGCAGGTTTCTAACCTGCGACCGTAGCAGTCGCGCGGTTCCCGACTGTAGCGCCTAGAACCGCTCGGCCACAGCGGCCGGCGTTAGTGCAACAGCCTCTGCTTTGTTAAACCATGGTGGTTCTTTTACATCCCTTATCCGCTTACTGGGCACGTAACTTTCCAGACAACGATTTACAATCTGCTTAAACTTAGCCCATAATTCCTCTACGTTCATCTTACTGGAACTAAATGATATCAGTTCACTGTCCAAATGAGATGCTGACAACTGCATATGTGCTATACCTAGCACAAACACTCTCCGATCCTTCTCGAGTGATTTATTAACGTTCGTAACCATAGTTGCTACAACGACATAATTATCACTAATCCTCGTTTCTGTACTGGCACTGTCGATAAGGTCGGGCCTATTCGTAGCTACAAGGTCTAAGATATTTCCATTGCCTGTGGGCTGCCGAGCTAGCTTCTCAAGACACTTTTCAGAAAACGTGTTACTTCTTGATATAGTGTTTTAATTACTATTCTATCATTAGTTTCAAATTCTACTTCATTGCATGTGTGTTCAAAGCTGATACTGCATGACAGATCCACCATATTTTATTACAAATGTCTTAAAATACTTCAGTTATATGGCTTATTACTTAGTATCATATGGCATTAGATAACGTACTAGATACATATAAATGAATTAAGTAGTTAATGTTCAATTTGGCAACTTTTCAATGCCCTCGGTGTTACTGCTTGTGTGTCTTTCAAACATCCTCTGAAAGCACGGTGCGGGCTGTTCTACACAATATATCTTGCTGTTTATTCATTCGCATCAATTCATACACAGCACCTTCACAAAAATCCCAAGACGTGACCAAATCTCTCTTGACCCTTTTGGATACGGTTAAGCCTCAACCTTTCGTGACGGGAAAAATATAACATAACAATCTACTCTGTGGGTTTTGAATTAGGTAGGCCATTTGAGGTGGAAGTTTATTTTTTTTCCATCGCTGTGTCACATCGAGCCGTAGATGTGAGCCGTAGATGAACTCAAGGTGGCTTACTTGATGTCAGGCGAATTGCCGATGGATTCAGGAAAACACTGCTTGGAAATTAGTTCTCATGCGACTCTTTCTTCTTAAGAATTTGCACCATGGCAGTTTTCTTATGAGATCGAAAGGAGCAATTGTGAACAGAACATGAAACCACCGGTTTAGTGTAGATATGTCAGCACCATTAATGTTCATCATTGGCCTCAGTAAGACAAGATCCATGCTAACTTTAAGTGTGATGTTTTCCCGTGGTGGATCACAATGATCAGCAGATGAGTACACGAAATGCGGCATTGTGCAGCATATTTATATTTACTTCCTACTTTGAACCAAGTTTCTTTTACATTTCTGTGCAGTGCCTTTTAAATTACTGAGCTGGACCAGAGGAGGCTGCTATATTTCTACATCTACATTTACACCTACGTGGGTACTCCGCAAATTAAAATTAACTGGCTGGCAGAGGGTTTATCGAACCATTTCCACAATAATTCTCTATTATTCCAATCTCTATCAGCGTGAGGAAAAAACGAACACCTACATCTTTCCGTGCGAGCTCTCAATCCCTTATTTCATTATAATTATCGTTTCTTCCTATGTAGGTGAGGGTCAAGTAAATATTTTCGCTTTTGGAGGAGATAGTTGGTGATTGGAATTTCGTGAGAAGATTCCGCCGCAATGAAAAAGTCTTTGTTTCAATGATGTCTACCCCACAATCTGTATCATGTCAGTGAAAGTCTCACCTTTATTTCGCGAAAATGCAAAACGTGCTGTCCTTCTTTGAACTTTATCCATGTACTCCGTTAATCCAATCTGGTAAGGACTGCACACCGCGCAGCAGTATTCTAAAAGTGGACGGACAAGGGTAGTGTAGGCAGTCTCCTTAGTAGACCTGTTACATTTCTTAAGTGTCCTCCCAAAAAACGCAGTATTTGGTTTGCGTTTCCCACAACATTTTCAGTGTGTTCTTTCCAGTTTAAGTTCTTTCTGATTGTAATTTCTAGGTGTTTAGCTGAATTTTGTGATTTGACTGATTTATCGTGTAACCTAAGTTTTACGGATTCCTTTTAGCACTCATGTCCATGTCCTCACAGTTTTCATTATTTACGGTCAATTGCCCATTATCGCACCATACAGATATCTTTTCTAAATCGTTTTGCAATTTGTGACTTTACTAGTCGGTAAACGACAACATCATCGGCCAACAACCTAACATGGCGGTCAGATTGTCTCCAAGGTTGATTGTATAGACAGCGAGCAGCAGAGGGCCTACAACAACACCGTGTTGAAAGCCAAAAATCACTTCTGTTTTACTCGATGACTTTCTATCAATCACTACGAATACCTTTCTGACAGGAACTCACGAATCCAGTCACAGAACTGAGACGTTATTCCATAAGCATGCAACTTCACTGCAAGCTGCTTGTGTGGCACAGTGACAAAAGCCTTCTGGAAATCCATAAATACGGAATCAATTTGAAATCCCTTGTCAAAAGCACTCAGCACTACTTTTTGGATAGTTTTGGCAAACGTACACCCCCGTCAAGTAATACTTACAATTTCCTATGTTCCTCTTTATTATGGAGATATATCGCTGTGACATTTGTTTTATTTGGGTTTAGCTGGAACCTTCACCTACAGAAACAATAATTCGATACTGCACGGTCATTTCAAAGTGTACTCACAATGCTTTACATCTTCGTTGTAACACTTCAATGCTAGTTGCTGGCATGTTGTGGAGATACATAAACTATATTGAATGGGAGCCAGGATTGTTTCCTGAGGGAGGTTTCTCCATCTGATAGCTTTTACATTAAAAAAAATGAAAATTATGGTCAAGAAAGCATGTTGTTGAGTAAACGTGCTAATTTCCAAGGTGGAACAACACCAACAGACTTGAGTGTCAAGCCTTCTCTCCATACTGTTCCGTAAGTTGGTAGCAGATCCATGAAATCTGCAACCAAATTCCGGCCTCTCTGATATACACTTTCAACCAAGTTTCAAGCGTTAGTACATGATCGTAGTAACTCCGATTATTTGACCAATGAGTTCTTGGACGAGAGCGAGAGTCAGCCTCTCTAATTATAGATTCATCATGCTAAGCGGAGAGTTGATAAATAATCAGCAACATCTGTCCCTTCTTTATTCTGGGAGGCTTTGGGATTTCAGTGTGTTCACTTTGAGTTCTTGCCGGCGGAAATACTGTGCCAAAAAGTCAACATCATCCGGCTGCAAACCTGAAACCTCATAGACTATTCAGTACGCCGGGAAAACTTCAAGAATCAGTTCCTTCTTTGTGTGATTTTAAGACTGCCATACTTTAGCTTCGTTAAACATCTTAGGTAGTTTTCCGGTTTGAATTATTTCATTAAGAATAATAGGAGTAATTGTTTCGTGTGAAAACCTATAGTTTTAGCGAACTCTAAATACATTCCATGAAATACAGCAGATTCTTTAATCTTCAGAAAATTGAAGGATGTGTTGAGTTCATGTATGTCAAAGTTACGCGCGTATTGAGGATGAGTGTCCAAATAGCTACAGCTGTTTCTTATGAGCCTTATCCAAATCAGTTTTTGAAATTATATTATTAGTCTGTGAGAAACTGAATTACCATTTACGTGAGCATTTCTTGTTGGTGAGGTGGATCTGTTTCGTGAATACTTTTGTTGTACCGTAATTGGCTTTACGCCTGGAATGCGCGAAATTCAGTCCAGCTGAGGTATTTTTTAATTTAAGTATTCTTTTTTGATGGAGAACCTTTAATATATGATGTTACAAGCTCTCAGGGATGATAGACAAGGACAAATGTATGAATTTGAAGTAAGGAAACCCGGCCCGGAAACGACCGAGTCTAAAGCTATAAGCGAAAAACGTTCTGATACCTATAGCAGTGGAATACATGTACCGGCGCTGTTGTTGCCAAGAATGTAGAAAATGCAACTGTATGGACTAAACAAGAAAACAAATTTAAATATGGGGTCCAAAATGCACACCTTCAGAGGTAAGAGCACTTCTCCAGGAAGAGAGATGTGCTTCACGTCAGCGATGAGGAACAAGTACTCATAGGCCTTAAGGTATGCATGTTAGAGCCCTTGTTGACTGCTCACTTTTTTCTTCTTTTGGTCCGTTCTACTTCTGACAGTTTCCTACTCTACAATCTTGGCAAAAATAGTAACGGTACTTGTGTTGCACTGTCAGAGCTATCGGAACGATTTTCGCTTATAACCTCCGACCCGATCGTTTACAGACTTGGGTTCCTTGCCTCAAATTGATATATTTACCCTGCTTCATCATACCTGACGGTTTGTAACATCATCATGGAAGCGCGCTGTTCATGCAGCTATTACTTGAACTCGTGGGTAAGTACACACCTCAAAGTCCATGTGTCAGGAAATTTTTGGCATTGGATTTTAGAATACTCAGAAATAACACACATTTGGCCGGGACTGGAGAGATATACTGGACTATGTCACCAATTCCCAACGTTGAAAGTACCATAGATGTTGCGAGACTGAGCTAACAAACTGAATTTTCATACCATACTGGATAATGATGTCGGTTGTCTGGGAATGACATGACAACAGTGGCGTAGCGTGGATATCTACCATCCAGCGCGAATCCCAAATTTGCCGCCCCCATATGTTTTCAACCAAGCAAAAAATAACAGAGACCTTGAACAGCGCATAGCGTTATTTTGTTGACACTTATCATTAGACAAGAGCAACGGTGCCATTTACTTCCCCTGCATTTCTCTTCTGTGCTTTCTGCTATGTTGAAGGAAATCGTTTTATAAGACTATTTATATGACCTGTTAGTATGAGTTGTCCGTAACACCAAAGAAAAACTTCATAAATCTAAGACAGTTTCAAGAAGGAAAAGACATACATTCATTCACTGCGAAGTAAATAATTTGTAGCATATAATTTTTGAGCCTACAGGGAATGGTTTTTCTTAGCAATAACTTATGCTACTTTCATTTAGGTTTGGGAGTACTTTTACATGTATTTAGCCTATTATTCCTCATCAGTGGGAGCTCACTAGGCATTTCCGCGGCCCGTTATACGATTTGCATACTGTCTGCATACGGGCATGGGGTCGGCTTAGAGTTAGCCGACGGGATGAATTCAGTTAAACCGGGCTTTGTTGGGTTCATGAGAATTCCACCACTCACAAGAGCTTATCTCGAGGTGAAAACTTGTCGTAAAGTTGGGATAAAGATAATAGTAACGAGTACTTATGCCAGGAAGCGACATCAAGGACGAGAGTGCTAGTAGCAGAGAGGACAGTGTCAACAGCATAAGAGAGACAGGAGCCAATGGGAATGCTTGTACGTGGGTGGAAGACAGTCACTCTGTTGCCACAGCACTTCGCTAAAACGTTTAACTCAAATTGAATGTCCCCCAGACTACAGATCTATATATCCTAATAAGCAACCCCTGAGAAGTCTAGAGCACAGGTAGACATATCGCTGGGTATGGGGAACAGGTGGAAGACTTAGACTTTTTGGCAGCCCTGAGTTTCGAGATTCAGTTCTTATATATTTGCTTAAGCATGTCCGTTATCTTCTGGTGGCAGGAATGTGTTAGACTGTACAGTTCATATTTGAAGAAGGCTTTTGATTCAGAGAATGGACTTGTGTATAGCTTCGACTAAAAACCGTGGCATTCGTGTGCCGAATTATAGCGAATATTTCTAGAACCGTCGATAAAAATTTAGTTTAGGTTTCCTTTAGCGACCGTAATGTGGTTAAGATTACTTTGTGTAACGAAATAAAGAATGTTTCGCGCCACCTGGAGCAGAGGGACGAGGGCCGAGGACCTTCTCCATTATCAGACCGACAATAGCAGTGTTAACAGGACTGGACGTATATGTTGTTTGTTTGACACACTATCGCGTTTAGAATGACCCACTATATCGCACGACGTAAACCTCATAGTGAAAGTTTGGGGCCTTTTAAAAAAGTACATAGCAATCAACGATTCTGCAAGTTGTTAGGCCTACGACGTCTAATACCAATGGGTGGCTTTAGCTGGATGAGAATACCAAAAAAAACTTGTAGATTTTACCTAGGCTGAAGCTACAGGCGGTGTTACACGATGGTAGCGTGATGTCTCCTAGGTGATGACTAATTGTTTGACTCATTGGTGCAAAGTTAAGTGACGTACGCAAACAAAGATTAGTTTCAATAATTAGACACGATTTGAATGTACGACAGAAACACCACTGATCGCATGTAACTTATTTTTCTTTGCAAGATTTGAAATTGCTACTTGGATTCCTGAAAGAGCAGCAAACAGACAACATATGTAATTTTCTTGTTTGCTGTTCAACAGCGTGTTGTTTCAAAGTCGATGACGCACATTATTTCTTTGTTGAATGTCTACGTGGCCAGCATTTACTCTTCTAAATGAGACATAGTCCGATAGTTAGTAAGTTTATCGCAAAGTTTATGGTATATATATATTAAGATTTTTGTAATGTCTTTTCAGAACGCTGAAGGAAACGGTGTGCTGAAATGTACAATGTACCTGCCGACACCTGCGTTTCAAATTTTCATCTACTGCTGGTGCGGACACGAGATAATGGAGGAGGTAAGATTGTCTTACTAATCGTAGATAGTCGTAGATGAAAAAAGAGCGAAGTTCGAGATGGACATAGGAGAACGTTTGCACCCACCCACTATTAAAGTAGGAACATATGCAGGGCAATAGTAATGCAATAATGAAACAAGTTTCCATATCACGCTACTAAGGCGCGGTTGTCTTGTAATTGAAACCGTACGGCTCTCTAATTCGAAACCCAGCGCATTGTCCCAATATTTTCCTCTGTAATTTAGAAGATGCCGCAGAAGTAAGCTTGGAATTCATAACTGGCGGGGAAAACTTTAACTAGCGTAGTGTTAAAATATACTTTCACACCTGGAATAAAATGATTAAAACTTATTTCTGTTAGCAAATATGAAACATTCAGCTCGAGATATACAAAGCTTAAAACGATATAGGTGTCGTATGCTACGAGTTTGCTGCACTTTCACATCGTAAGATGGCCCCTACGGTTTTGAGCATCAAGAGAAAAAATTGTTCCTTGGGCAGTATAGTAATTGTAATAGTTGCATAAATTACTTGTACCCCTTTGGCTACAAATTGCTTGTTATTGTTAAATACAGATCTTAACCTATGAAAGAAATTCCAGAGATGGTACATCTGGAGCACAGCATTGTACGGAAACGAATCTGTTGAGATTAGTGGAAAAAAAGTCGGTTTGCGGATGTTCTGTTTCAGAAGGATATTGGAAATGATAAGAAATGAGGTTGTTAACTGCAGAATCGTCAGGGAAAACGATATGCAATATGTGGTAAACGCTAACCACAAGAAGAGATTGTATGATTTTCTTTGTTTTAAGGCACCTGTTAGTAACTTACACGGTATTACAGTGAGCTGCGACGGTTGAAAATTGAAGGAGAAAACAGAGAATATATAGAACAGAGGATATAAGGTGGTGGGGGAGCTGTTTCTTTGAGATAAAGGAATTTACGCAGAAGAGTAAATCGTGACGGGCGATACTAGATCAGTCAAAAGACTGGCAATGAAAGCTCGTCTAGTATCTTGAAAAAATATTATGCCGGTGATGCATGTGAAAATCTCCTGAAGAACGGTGCGTGTATCTGTTGCACCGTTTGACAGTACATGATGTATGTCATCTGCTCAGTCTAAGTGTTTCGAATGACAACAGCCTTAGATAACGCTTCTCGACTACGGATACTCTATTTCAGAGTGGAATATATTTTTCAAGTTAAATTTCAATCCTCAGCTAGAATGCCTGAGTAGGAGTCAGCTCGGTACAGGGTTGAAACTATTCCGTTTTGGGAAACCATTAGTTACGACACAGCACGACGCATTACCAGCAGTAATTTCAACCCAGAACGATTTGAGAAACGTCCTGATAATTCGAACTTGCGTAAGACGCACGTCTAGTATTTGTACGCTTGAACGTAAACCTCGGACATAACCAGGTCAACTTCGTGATCTTTAGATGGTCTGTTCACTTCCTACGTGGGTTACCTTGGCTCTATGTATGCATAACTAAATCTCTAAGTTTTTCTCCTTTTCCATTTGAGGCATGCGTCTGTGGAACAAATTATAGTAACTTATATTTGATACAGGAACAACGCTGATCCAAAGAGTAGACTAAAGCTTACCCTACTATCATTCGCGATGCTTCCCTTTCGGCGATCCCAAATGTCGCCTTCTGTCTGAAAGCGAATCAGTATTCCTGTCACACTCTCTCAGTTTCTTTCAAGCTTGTGTCTCTTATACTTCGTTCCCTCTCCTCTACTCTTTCCTTTATTATTTCTTCTGATCACTATCATCCATTAAGATTTTCTCTTTCGTGGAAGTTCTATCCAAAATCAGATTCCTTCGGTACCTTCACCATACTTTTCTGCGTATCATTACATACATTAGGCATGAATGTTATATCCTGAAAAAGATATTTATCACAATGTTAATGACTAACGTCAACTGTTTTAATTAGTTCGTCACTGGTTGAAGACTAGTTTTGTAAAACTCTCAATGCTAGTCTATCCTGCGTGAACCTTTTTATCTCGTCATATCTACAGCAACCAGTATTCATCCATCCTATTTTACCATACTCAAGCCTCTGTCAATCCCCAGGATGCATTCTGTCAACCTATCCCTTCTCTTTGCCAAGTTGTGTCATAGTTATTTATTGTCACAGATTTTTACCATTATCTGATATACCCATCTAATCGTCAGCCACCGTCTGCAACACCCCATATCAAAAGCTTCTTTTCTATAGTAGCTGGCGGTTTTTATTGCTTAAGTTTCACTCCTGCGTTATTGTATGCTTTAATACTTACAAAATAGTTTTGCAACAGTTAAATTGATATTCGAGGTTACGGTATTCATCCGCTACTCTTGTTATTGCCGGTCTGCATTTCACGTCTTCTTAAGGTCTACCGTCGTCAATTATGTTGCTGCTCAAATGGCAAAACTCGTCTACTACTTTGAACGACTTGTTATCAAATCTAATTTCCCTGCACAAGCTGTCATAAGTTGATTATGTTTCATTTTTTTTATGTTCACCTTATAATTTGTCTTCAGTACATTGTTCTTTTCATTCCACTGATCTACCAAATTCTTTGCCGACAAGTGGTTTCCAAATCTTCTTTTTTTCTCTCAGTGAATTATGATTATTTCCCAAAATCCTTTCCTGTATAGCTTGCTCCATGCCCAGAATTAATATCATGGTGAATCAGTCACGACCCTGTCCCTGTCTGTTCTCAGTTAGTTCTGTTGCCTCATCATACTTCAACTTTTATGGCAGCAATCTGCATCTGGAGCAATTTGAGATAATCCTCCGCTTCTTATAATTAATCCGTGATAGGTTGACAATTTGAAATTGCGTTTTCCAATGAACGTTATAAAAAACTTTCTGGAAACGTATAAATTTTATACAGGCGTCTGTAACTTATTATTATTATTATTATTATTATTCATTAGTTTGGTCTACTATGGACCATATGAAAAAACTTATGTATTCTTTCTTTTCTCCTTCCTTTCTTTCCCTATGTTTTTCTCTTCTTCCTTCTGTCTATATTGTACCTGTCTGTTTCTTTGTTTTCTCCTGGAAGCCATTGAAACTTTTTACTTTTGCTCTGAACCTTTCTCTTGCTCCTATTTCTTCCTCCATTATTTCCATTTCTCTCAGGTCTGCTTTAACTTATTTTAGCCACGTCATTGATGTTTTGGAATTTCTCTCAAAGAAATCTTTTTGTTATCCTGTTTTCATCGAGATTTTTTAGATGTTAATAGAACGTAACTCTTCTCTACCTCATCGTGTCTCATATTCGCTGTATTTTTTTATAAACTTCTTTATTACTTCTTAATTTCCATTTCAAATTCAGGTATTTTGGTCCCACTAATGGCCTGATTGTTTTTCTTTCATTCTTTACTGCTCCATCTGATTGTCTGGCTGGGTTTAACGAAAGGCATTTTGATGCACAAAGGCATTCTGACAGTAAGGTAGTATCGAAGTTTTCATTTGTGTAAGTAGATTTCTTGCTCTAGAGAGTTTTTGTTAGTTGAAAAGCCACCTCCATTTTCCTTGCCCTTGCTAGGTTAGGTTCTTTGTCTATTTGGTTGTATTATTTCGCCTAGCTTTTTAAATTTTGTATTTTTTTTTTCATTCTGCCATAATCAGTTTCCATATTTTTCGGCGCCTCTTTTTTCAAAAGATATATGAAGGTCGGCTTTTTAAGGTATCTCTTGTAGGAGATTTTACTTCATTGTTTCATCTGTTATAAATTCAGCAAAGATGCCAAGATCATCTGCAAAAGTCAGACAATTCACTTTTCTCCCAGTTGTGATTCTTCTAATTCCTTCTTCTATTCTTTTCTCCATTCCCTGACTACTTTTTCTAGCACACAATAGAACAACAGTGGAGACAGACCATCTCCCTGCCTTACGCCAGTTTTGATCTCAAAAGCCTTGGAAGTTTTACCTAAAAATTTAATTTTGCGTTTTGTATTTGCCAGTGTGTCTTTTATGATTGCCACCGATTTATTGTCAGCTGAAAACTCTTTTAAGGTGTTGAACAGTGTTACCCTGTCATTTGAAAAGTATGCATTTTTAAAGTCTAAAAATTTTATATAAATGCTTTTAGATTTTATTATTATTATTATTATTGTTATTCTTTCCTCGTTGTGCCCAGTTATCGCGCTTTTGAACTTGTTAGGTAGGTCTGACAGCTTCCTTCCCCTGTCCACTGTTCGCGGTGGTATTTTTACCTTTCTCTGAAAATTTGTGATCTGTGGCTAGGATCCAAATTGCTTTGTATTCTCTTGGATAAATCTTGCGGCTTTCGTTTCTCGCATGTACTGCTTAATTTCCTCTATCCAAATGATTTTTACCCGCTTTGAATTTATTATATTAAGTAGGCGTCCAGTCTGCAGGTGTAATATCAAACATTAAATTTTGAACATACTGCATCAGTATGCCTGGTGCTCTGCGTAAGTCTGTAGCTCTAATGTTAATCAGTATGCCATTTAAACTGATGGCACTATAAACTTTTTTGATGATTTTTGCTCTTTCTTCTAGATTTAACTAATTTTTGACTGACTTTCCTGGGGTCTGTAACGCTTGAAGCAAAGCTGCTGTATTGTAATGCCAAAGTATCACTCATTTATTCTATAGATTCAGTATTATTGGGCACGTTTTGTTGAGTCTGATCCAGATGATACACTGATTTCTCCGACATGCTTCAAAGAGGGCACATAACTATAAATTAGTCACATATTTCGTTTGTAGTGAGATACTTCTGATATTATGATGCAATTTTTCCATGATATGAACATTATTGTATGATATTTGGGCCCAGTGTTTGATGCTTTCTCATGTAGCTTCTCTTTGACATACTTGGTTTCTTCGCTAGTACTAGTGGAGATAACCAGATCGTCAGGAATCTTCATTATATGCAACTTGATTTTCCACGCGCGTTGTAACACCAGTTTTAAAGAAAATAAATAGCTTGTTGTAAGACATGGCCTGAAAATACTATGTGTGCCTTGCAAAATATGTGCATAAAAGAAATACAGAAGGAGAAGACAAAACTTAGTAGTAGAGTGTGGAGCTGGCATGTTTCAATTCCCCTGCATTTTTACACCTCCCTCAGGGCCTGTATGTTTCGCGGGCGGCCTACAGCAGCGGCTGGGTAGGCGCAAGTCAGCGCTTTACCAGAGCACTGCGGATCGTGATGTGCAGGGCGCAGCGACCGCTGCTGCTGACCGCCGGCAAACTCTACCCTGTCAACAGGCTCACCTTTGTCTCGGTAAGTATCTTGTGCTTTCGTATCTGCAAAATGCACGGGAACCACAAGCTAGCTAATTATTCAATACAGTGCAGACTGTGCACCGGAAGTCGACTATAGCGTAGAAAAGTACCTTTCGCGAACAGTGTGCGCTGCCACTGCACTTTCCGACTCCCCTCCGTACTTATCAAGTTTTTTCTTCCGTTGCTGCATTCAGGCATTTACGTGTGGACTATTTAGGCTGCAATGCAGGGTCTTGCGTAAAATAAAATGCTAATAGAATTACCGATCTGAGAGTTGTATGTAAACAGTTTATCAACAGTTTCCGATGAGCAACAACTATGTGGGAGAAACGGGAGTATCTTTTAATTGCACTGACTTAGAAGCTTATTTGCAGATGACTCTATTCGTTCAGGAGCTATTGCCTCAAATTTAGAAGATATTTTAATATCCATAGCGTCTGACAAGTAGTCTTCTTATTTGAGACACCACAGCAATGTCAAGAGACCAACGTGAGCGTTTCAACAAAAACGTCTGTCCACGTTTAGTGTTGAAAGTGACGTTGTTGTAACTTCATTTCATTATCAACAGATGTGGTTACTGCCACTTCCGTACATTGACAACAGCCGACGAGGTGCCGCTATTGTGTCTGTGTATATACCAACAAACACTATCTGGAATGCATGCACATAGAGTGCAAATGTTGAAAGAGCAGCAAATGTCCATGTTCAAACACTGATTTATCCATTAACACAAATAATGAACTTTCATGTGACCGTCATACAAACAGCAATAGCCTGTGATACTCTGGTTCAGAGACTAACAAGGTAACATCAGCTGCTTGACCTCACATTTTAAAGAGAAAAGGCACACTTGCAAGATATCAACCCCAGCAGTTAATACCGCGTGAAAGTTTGGATCATAATTCTGATAACACGCAGTTATAACTTTCTCGATGTATAGAATTTGACCTTTGAACGTACCGGTTGTTGGTCACCCACTCCGCCCCACTGCAGCCACCTGACGCCACAGTGGAAATAATGCAGAGTGGTCCCGTCCTGTTCACGGGATGCTGAAGTCGTCAGAAGAGGAAGGGGAGTTGATCATAAAAACCGAAGAAGCTAAATTAAACCAGGGTAATGATTTTAGTTTTACAATTCAATCATACCAATCACTTTGAACAACTGCGCGGCTCCTACAGTTGTATTTCACTCTTACAGTTCAACTTCTTTAATCCAAAGAAAACATTTCACGACAGCGATGTTATTAACTAAACAGTGGTACGCATATTCTTTGACAACACTCCCATTCGTTTCATTAATTTGCTCTGGATTAGTGAATCGTGAGATAAAAATGATCAGGAGAAAGAGACCTCTGGCAACAGATGCGGATTAGAAAGCTCGCACTTCGATTCATTCGCCAAAGCATGTTACATTCACGGCAGTCTCTAACATTTCCAGTCGGATACTGGTGGAACCGCTTCGATACTAAGCCTACTGTAAGACGGCGGTAATACTGGTGCAGGTAACTGCCAGTAAAGAAGAGATAGCATTTGAAGAACATTGTTAGGTCGGCTGAAGTTCACATCGTCGCCCATGAGTCGTGTCGAGTTGTTACATTTGCGGACAGAAGCCTTGAATATGCGGAAGCCACATACATCCATCGGTTTACAGTATCTTATTCCACCTGGTGGTGTCGTCAATAAAGAAATTACGGTGACTCCTCAATGCTTCAATGATTTTAAAATTCCTCTTGACGGCCGTGGAAAAGGTTTTCCTACATTCAATTTCTTTCAAAAGGTGGAAGCTCGATTGATATACTCCTATGTTACGTACAAGGACATAATGGCATCCGACGAGACTTCATCTTCACAGCAGACTTCATCATAATCTTCTTTATCTGTGTTACATCCGTGCCTTGTCGTACTAATGAAGATGGTCCACGAATGCGACTATGGTGAAAGGAAACCCGCGTTATCATGGCATCATCCTCAAGTAGCATCTAACGTTACTCCACTATGTTGCTCTAGATCTGGCCCGTATTCATTTGTGACTGTGACTGCTGCAACGAACCTGAGATGCATAAATAATAACACAAGGCCTTTGTTTGCCTTGTAGAAAAGTTAGTCGAATAACCACGAGTAACGATGCTTTCAAGTCAGGCCTTTCAGCAGTTCTGGTTGCGGTTTGGTAGTCATTCCGTACCGCTTCTGCAGATGCCTTATTAGTGGTTGTTCGTTCCCCGACATTATGAACATAATCCTCGATTGTACGGTATTTCGCGCTCGGGCATAAGGCGGGAGCAATGAGACGGAGAGAGTGACCAAAAACTAACGCTCACAAAGTTTAAAAGCTATTAATACCGCCCGTCGCAACTGAGAGTATCAGAATTATGGCCCAAATTTTCTCGCGGGATCGAATGCTGGGATTGATATGTTGCAAGCGCGCATCTTTTCGTCCTTAAAATACGAGATCAAGTCCTCGATGTTCCCTTGTAGATCAAAATCGGTGAACACTGCTGTTTTCTTTGCGGCTTCAACACTGTTCCGTGGTGATGTGTTGTCACTGGACTGCTGATCCCATGTCGGAATCGTCGTCGGTGACAGTGGCGGTTCCTTCGGGGACCAGATCAGTGTTCCTCCAGAGATCAGCTGCGTCTAACTGGAGCTGCAAGTGCAGCTGCCCATTAAGTCGCAAAGTGTAACTTATATCGTGATTTGTACACTTTGTTCCAGTTATGCTGCCTGTCACTGAAGGAGCCGCTCGAGTTGGCAGTGGATTCACTCCGCCTGGCGTGCACGCTTACCCGTGCAACCAGCGTTGCTGTAGGGAAGGCTAGCCTTAAGGCGCGTTACACACGTGGGCCTTGCGGCTACTCCCGTGTGGCTGCTTGCCCCCATTCTAAGCAGAGGCACGCGTGTGGGCGCTTACCTCTATCTCAGCTTGTCAACATCACTGATCGCATTCACACCGAGACACTTTGCCCGTGCAGAAGCGCTACTCTGGCAAAACGAAGACGGGCGCACGTCAGCTACACTACAATCTTTCTCAAACGGTGTTACGCAAACTAATTGATGAAATACATAGATTCTTCTATTATTGATGGCCATATATGTCAATTTCAAGAAGAACGATCTTTCCTTTAATGGTCGTAATTGTTGCGATATCTAGGGATTAAGTACGTCAGTACACGAAACGACAATATTTCGAACGAAAAATAGGGGTCCCTACGAGTTTGCTATTGATGCATGTAAGAAATCACATTTCGTAAACAGTTCAAGGCATCTATATGAATTTTTAGTAAACGATAGCAAAGAAAGAGGAGAGTATTTGGGGAAGTCGTTAACACGCCAAACTTTCATTTATATCACATCAGAAATAACTACAGATTTTTTTTCAGTGCGGTATTTTTTCCTTCAATTCGAATACGTGTATCGTATTATATAAAACTCATAAAATAAATGCTAATTAACACATATTTAGCCATAATTTTTATGAAAAAGGCACGTGTTCTTGTTTCTAATTACATATCACAAGCAAAATTCGTTTTACTTACAAATATAAATTCTTAGTTATCACTATTATTTGAAATATTGTTAATAAAGATTTTTTAAATTAAAAAACATCATAAATTTATTAACAATCCTTTACAAAATTTCTATAAGTAAAAAGCTATCTTTGCAATGAAGTCTGCATGCAATAAATAATAGGAAACAAGAAAATGTGCATTTTTCGTAAGACTACATTATATATGTGTTAATTGGCTTATACGAGGCCTGTTCAGAAAGTAAGCTCCGATTGATTGCCAAATTGAAACCACAGTGAACATCAGAAATGTTTTGCTTGTAACAATTAGCTACACCTTTCAGCTACTTCTCTACGTAGTCGCCGTTCTGACTTAGACTTTTGTCATAGCGTTGTACCAACATTTTAATAGCCTCATCATAGAAGGCAGCCGCCAGTGCTTTCCGCCAATTCTCCACGCTGGCCTACACCTCGTTGTCTGTGTCAAAATGTTGTCTTCAAAGACAGCGGTTCATGTGACCAGAGATGAAACTCAGAGGGAGACAATTGCGGACTGTATTGTGGGTAATCTAACATTTCCATTTGAAAACGATGCAGGAGCATCTTCATTGCCCCTGCAGAATGCGGCTGAGAATTGTTGTGAAGACGAAACAGCACGACAGTTATGTAATGTTAGCTGCATAGCTTCAGGCGAAATTTCTCACCAGGCCCTCGTACTTGGCGGCAGACACTATTTTCTAGACATCTTTACGCACTCACTCCGAGCTCAGAAATGAGAAGAGCGACGTGATGCTAACTGGGGTTATACTAGAGACACTACCCAACACATCTGTGCAAAGCTTTATCGGATTTTCGTAGTCGTTTCCATTTCGCGACCGATCGGAGCTTACTTTCTGAATAAATTTTATATTTATATGATGTAGGTATTCGAACTGACAGCAAAAATGAAATTTAAAAAAAAGGAAAACCGTAGCAACATTCGAACCTGTGTTCCATTGATTACGTATGTGTAACACTCCAAAGCTACCGAGGGAACTACGCTGTTTATCATACATTGGACTTCGTTCTTTGCCTATTACACTTATTTGTCAGGAACTGTTGACAATTATTCCACTTAATTTTGTCTTTATTATCAGCAGAATGCTAATGTTGAACAAGTTCTACTTATTTCTCAATAGCCGAATCAGACATGGTGCTAACAGAAACGCGTGCGAGAATCTCATTCCTTCAACTATCAGTTACAGTCAAAGAAACCAATAAGCAGAGAGAACCGCGGCTGTCGCATGTGCCTCCTTCACTCTTGCGCCTGCACATAATGGACCGTACGCACTCATCAAGGGAATGCGTGATTTGCACGGCTGCATGTGTTCCCTGGCCTCTACGTGCAACCTCCACAGCCGGGCGGGGTGGCCTCTCTTTTTGAGGCGCATTGCCACGATTCGCGCAGCTCCCCCTGTCGGAGATTCGAATCCTCCCTCGGGCATGGGCGCGTGTGCGTGTGTGTGTTGACCTTAACGTAAGTTAGTTTAAGTTAGATTAAGTAGTGTGTAAACCTAGGGAGCGATAACCTCAGCAGTTTGGTCCCAAAGCACCTTTCAACCACCAACATCCACATGCGCCTAGTCGCACGGAAAGTCACACAGGTGTTAAGGCACCTTTACAGTGGACTTTCGACCACGAGACTTAACTGTCAAGATAGGTATTTAATGAAAACAAAGCGCCGATGATACTGTAAGTAACCTGGGTAGTATCACATGTATTCTATCAACTAGCCGAGAAAATCAGTCGCAACTTTTATTTTAAAGCTCTTTGGGAAAAGTTATGTATTTGAATAAATAAAATTTACTTGGTTATTGCCTTCTTTTTGTTACATAACATTTACCTAACAAACATGTTTGCTGATAGTCACAATATGTTATTTTTAAAACTGAAATACTGATTTCACAATCTGCGACATGGTCGCGAGTGGAACAGGGAATCAGAAAGTGATGAATGAAATCCTTTATTTTATGTCTATGATCACAAACTTGTTTGTCCTCAGACTACCGTTTTCGGTTAGCAATGGCCATCTTCGGACCTGCATAAAAACGTGGGAAAAACAGAAATACAAGTAGTGGATTATATACAGCTGAAAACACCAACCAGAAAATAGAACCAAAAAACCACGAGTAAAATCCATTCCTATGAAATTTCGCTGCAAAATGTGACAGAAAATAGAAAAATGTTTTGGAAAACCTAATGTTAGATGTGGCTTTCAAGTTAACAACGTCCTAATACTGCGAGTAAAGCATAAACTGAAAAGGGCGTATGAAAAATCTGATGGCTCTGGAGTACACAGGCTGATGATGATGATGATGTTTGGTTTGTGGGGCGCTCAACTGCGCGGTTATCAGCGCCCATACAAATTGCCAACCTTTGCTCAGCCCAATATCGCCACTTTCATGAATGATGATGAAATGATGAGGACAACACAAACGCCTAGTCATCTTGAGGCATGTGAAAATCACTGACCCCGCCGGGAATCGAACCCGGGACCTATACAGGATTGGTTGTAATAACTGTGATAAATATTATATCTGCCAAACTGGCTGTTTCTTTGACGTATGGTTTAAAGGGCATTCACAAGCAAGTTTTTGTCAACAACTGGCCGATCTATAGGCAGCATTAAGAGTAATATGCGTATTCTCCACAAAGTGACAAACGGCCGTGCTCTCAACTTGTTGGAAGACCTTGGCATTTAAAAAAGGAAAAAGAAGCACCAACAAATGTGCTTAATGGGCAGAACGAGTTGGTACCTGACGCCTACTTTGCTTCGTTTCACTATCACTGAGCGCCTCTCTTCTATATATCTTGCCTACGTCTTTACCTAGTATAGAGTGCTTTAGATGTTTCCTAACTTTCTTACATTGAGCGCATAATTCTCGTGTTTTCTTGTCCCTTCTCTGTATGTATAATATATATCATTAACGAGATAACTTTGTTAACGGTCTGGTATGATGTCTCATTATTCCTTTCTTAGAACGCAAGGTACAAAGGGCCCTCTGGCAGATACGGTCCTCCAACCACTTCTCGCCTATGCGACATTCTGGCGGTAACGCCTACCGAGGGTGCTGGTTATTTACGACAGTCTATTTTTATTCATTTGACTTCTTTCGCTAGTCCCTTTACAATTATTTATATTATTTTGCGTACTTAGTAAGCTTGTTCTTATTTACGTCATAAATTTTTCATCTAAAATTCGCTACAAAAGCGTATCACAATTATTGTCACTTACCTGATCCTTTTTTACAAGACATTTCATCCTGGATTTTCCATTGCTTGATTCCTTTTTAACAATCCAACTTTTGTCGTGTTTTAATTTATTGCTTTTTATTACTGTAATGATGTATAATCAGGCTAAGCCAGCTACAGACTTTACTGATTGTATTCTTCTTTTTATTTTCTATCGTACACCGTATAACTGAAGTATATGTGTACGCCTACAGTAGCGACAGGTGACCAACTTGCGACACAAACATTTTTTGTTTCTTTTTTCCAACAGTTGTCGTTGTTAGCAAGATGATTGTAGTATGTACCATATTTTACGTATTTGTGATGATTTTGTGTTTATCATTTGACTATGCCACCATGGTTCCATTATATTAGGACATGTTTTAATAACAGGTCTGCCTCGTCATATCCAAAGCGCATAACTCTCACATGTATTTTAGTAATACTTTTCATCATAATCAGTTTCGTGGTTTTAAGCTGCAGAAAAACCACAACTTGTATTTGTGTTTTCGCCATGTTTTTTTTTTCTGCAGATCTGAAGATGGTCGTTGCTGAACGAAACCGGTGTCTGAGGACTTACTAGTTGGCGATCATAGTAGCGAAATATAGAACTTTATTTTTTTTTAAACTAAATCTGATCATTGCAGATCGTGTTGAGTAGTTTAATGAGTTATTTCCTATCATTTTAGTATCATCAGTTAATTATATTATAAAGTATACGTGGTAATTTTTTCAGATAAAAAATAAACCTTAAATGATTATTAGATGCTTCTAATATTAGAATGATATGAATTCTTATCTTTCGAAGAATTTTTAACATTCTGCAGCCCTGTCAGCAACTGTGATAAATGAACATTTAACAAGTCAGCCTCAGTTGCAAATTGAAAACAAACTTTACCCAGGTTTCAGCCAAAATAATTTGGCCTTCTTCAGAAGCGAGTGAAACTAAACTACTGCATGCCAAACTTTGGCCATGGCAGGTATAAAACTGTAGCACCGTAGTAACTACTCATAATACACCTTACCTGTGACTAGTTACTACGGTGCTACAGTTTTATACTTGCCATGGCCAAACTTTGACATGGAGTAGTTTAGTGTCACTCGCTTCTGAAGAAGGCAAAATTATTTTGGCTGAAGCCCGGGTAAAGTTTGGTTCCTTTTTGCAACTGAGGCTGACGTGTTACTTGTTATCTTTCTGGAATATATATCACAGAATTTCTACTAGTAGTCTCAACATCGCAGATACAGTCTATCAGTCTGCAGTTCTAACTTCAACCTTGAGTGGACCGACACTTTATTTTGAAAAGACAAAGAGCGAGGCTTCAATTAAACACACTCCAATGAGTGACGCTCAACCTGGAAGATATGAGGAGAGACAGGTGACGAGTAGCATGCAAAATGGTTCAAATGGCTCTGAGCACTATGGGACTTAACTTCTGAGGTCATCAGTCTCCTAGAACTTAGAACTACTTAAACCTAACTAACGTAAGGACATCACACACGTCCATGTCCGAGGCAGGATTCCAACCTGCGACCGTAGCGGTCGCCCGGTTCCAGACTGTAGCACCTAGAACCGCTCGGCCACAACGGCCGGCCGAGTAGCATGCATCTAGGAAAATGCAGAAGTTTTTGTATCTGGCGGGCAAAGTAAATCTGGACCAGAAAATTTTAGATGCGCCTTAAGATAAGGCAACTCAATTTACCACACCTGGATCTGTCGGGTTGCAGATCTTAAACTGCACTAAATATTTTCCGGTCCCCTTTTTATTTTGTCCGGACCGTACACTGTCCGGCATGGCGCAGCCCAGCACACAGTTTCAGCTGACGGCTGAAATTTATGGCCGTGTATAATCCAAAAGTATCAAAAAATAATCTCCGTGCAGGATACCGAAAATACACTAATGCGAAAAAATCGCAAAACCACAGAAAAATTAATGTAGAGTGATGAAATTTGTGGAATACTTCTGTCTGGTAATATATTCTAATGATTAACATCGGGAGATAACAGACTAATGTAAGAGTGAGGTAAGCCATTGGAAATGTGATTTACTGGTACATTATTAATGAGTGTAGCCGTCAGTATGTTGAATGCAGGCGTGCAATAATGCGAGCATTTTCTTGTACAGGTACCGGATGAAAGTTTGTGGGATGGAGTTCCATGCCTGTTGCACTTGGTCGGTCAGGACAGGGACGGTTAATGCTCATTGTGGACGACGCTGCAGTCGTCGTCCGATGGTGTCCCATATGTACTCAGTTGGTGACAGACTTGGTGTTCGATGAGGCCAAGACAATATGTGGACACTCTGTAGAGCACGTTGGGTTAAAACAGCCGTATGTGATGCGAGTGTTGGCCTGCTGGAGAACACCTCCTGGAATGCTGTCTATGAAAAGCAGCACAACAGATCGCATCACCAAACTGACGTACATATTTGCAGGCAGCGTGCGTGGGATATCCACGAGAGTGCTCCTGCTGTCATACGCAATCGCATCCCCGACTATTCCTGGGGGTGTCTGCCACAGGTAGGTTGCAAGCCCTCAACTGGCTACCTCCTAACCAAGACACGGGCATCACTGGTACCAAGATACAACAAACTTTCATCATGAAACCCACAGATCTCCACCCTGCACCCCACTGAGCTCTCGCTTGACACCATTGAAATAGCAGTTGTTTGGGGTCAGTTAAGCGCACGCTACAGAACGCCTGGCTCTAGAGTTGTCCTTGGAGTAATCGATTTGTAACAGTTGGTTGTGTCGCTGTGGTGCCAACTGCTGCTCACATTGCTGTTGCAGATGCAGTACGATGCGACGGAGCCGTACGCCGAACACGATGGTCTTCAGTCTCGTAGTGTCACTTGGTCATCCGGAGCCCGGTTTCTTGAGACCACAGATTCTCATGACCACCGATACTAGCAATCATGTCCAGTAGCTGCATTCCTGTCAAGTCTATCTGCAGCATCGCAGTATGCTCCTAGCCCTACGACCCGAATTCATTCGAGCTCAGTGAGGTGTTGATTTTGTCGTGTTTGTCGCCTTAAGGGCATTCTTGACTACCGTCAACTCACCAGGTCCAATCTTAGAGGTAACTAACGCGTGAGCGAGTATTGGAAGCAAACCTGATTTTCATTTTGATGGGGACGCCACTAAAGCCATTCTTATGCGACTGACCCCAAAGATGAACAGACAACATCTTTCAGATGTAGAAACAAGCCTACCAACGAAACTTCCTAGCAGATTAAAACTGTGTGCCGGACCGAGACTCGAACTCGGGACCTTTGTCTTTCGCGGGCAAGTGCTCTACCAAACACGACTCACGACCCGTCCTCACAGCTTTAATTCCGCCAGTACCTCGTCTCCTACCTTCCAAACTTCACAGAAGCTCTCCTAAGAACCTTGCAGAACTAGCACTCCTGAAAGAAGGGATATTGCGGAGACATGGCTTAGCCACAGCCTGGGGGTTGTTTCTAGAATGAATTTCAATCAAGCCTACCAACTTTCGTTTATGTCACATAAGTCCTCCTTGGTGTTGTGACTTTATCCTTCAGTGTATTATAGCCCCTATACTGATCCACTCTGAGGATACCAAACAACGAAATGTTACTGATGTTGCTTTACAACACAATAGGAACGGTACTTGATTAAATTTCTAGAGAATTTGAATGTATAGACGGTACGAAATTCGTTGTACACGACTGTCCCCTCTCGCTGCAACAAATGCCTTGCCCTTTCCAGTCAAATACTCTTCTGCTTCAACTCTGTGCCAGCGTTCAGCCGTCCCAGTATCTGCTGAGTGGTGGCTCGGCACCCATCAGCAGATGGTGTCATTGGATTAGAGATAAACCGTTCTGGATGACGTGCTTGCTGTGGCAGTTATCGAACATCCTCTGTATTCAGGTAGGGCAAGCAGCAGAAGAATTGTGGGATCCTTTGTATTTGTGTTGGAAGATAAAACCACGTAAATCTCGAATATTCGCAGCCTTTTTCCTTAACACGTAACAAATGTAGCGCCTGCTGTCTGAATTACTGTTTATGCAATTTCGAGGTGACTGTGTCGTGTGCCCAATGGCGCACATATCGATGAGGAATGGAGTCGGCTAACGTTGATGCTTCTCCAACCCTCCACACACCTGCAAGTCCAATCTGATGCTGTACGCAGAATCGGGATTCTTCTAAAAAGACGATGTGGTTCCGCTCCTGTACGTAATCAATGGATGCACGACTGTTGGCGCGCCTCTCTCTGCCATTACGTCAAGGGAAATAGCGATTAGGGACAGCGTGCCTCCGCTATACTAAAAATGTCCTCGTGCTATCCGTGTGGAAACTAATCTTGCTGGAAATAAATCCAATTCCCGAGACCAGAGTTTCTCCTGGAGTATACAATGTTCAAATAACTTGCGGGAATTCTGTCGTGTGATGCCGTCTACGACCGCCCATGTTTCAGCAGGAGCCCACCCAACCATTTTCAACGCAAAACTGCAGCAAGCAGGCGCTGTGCAACGGAATTTAAAACATCGATTTTCAGAGGAACTCTGGAAAGACAACACTCACACACACTACAAACACTAGCGCCGAAGATGATCGACTTCAGAAGTTATCGATAATGAATTTAATTATTAACGGGTGACGTAGCATTAGCTCTGTCTCTCTATTTTTTTGAGAAGAGAGAGAGACAGAGAGAGAGAGACAGAGAGAGAGAGAGAGCTGGATTCCTCGCAGAATTTAAACAAAAACCACCATCTCTATTTATAAGATTAATTGCTAATATAATTTCAACAGCTTTCTTAATCATACTATTTGTTTCTCGATTGAGGTGTCTCCCCTTCCCTGATGTGTTGGCCGGGAGGAATATTGTTGCTACTTTGTAAAAGGCTGTTTATAGGAAGCCTACTCACACTATCTAGCACATCTATCTGCAGGCTGATAGTAATTTGGTTCACAGGGTCGGCGTCATCGCGGACCCTAGAGTTTGTCACCTTTAGTCAGAATTGAAGTCAGACCAGATGTGTGTTGCCGTGTCGGCCAGTTGTGCAAGGGGCGAATGATGATAATACCGAGATGATCTACGGCCTTTTGCCTTACACAGGGAGCATTTCGAACAGCATTGGTCGTATTTGGCGGAAATATGATGTGAAGCGCATTTTTCGACCACCATTTAAGATCAGGGTCCTTTTAGGTTCCGTAAAAATGATCTGGGTTAGAGTAAGGGGGTGTCTACCGTATTTCTTGCAATTGCAGCATGTCGTCAGGACTGTGGAGGACCGGAATAATTGGCATAAGCGGCATTCCCGCTTATAACAGGCGAGCAGATTGGCTATTGCAGAATATTGTCTTGGTACCGATCATCCACTGGAATATAACAACTCGGAGCTTCTGGCATGCACTTCCAGCTATTTTGATAGCGTTATTAAGGAAGCTGTTGAAATTAGATTAGCATGTAACCTTATCAATAGAGATGGTGGTTTTTGTTTGAATTCTGCGTGGAATCCTGCTCTCTCTCTCTCTCTCTCTCTCTCTCTCTCCTCAAAAAACAGAAGGACACAGTTAATGCTACCTCACCTGTGGATTATTAATTTCAAAATCGGTAACTTCTGACTTCGATCATCTTTTGTCGGTGATGGCGCTAGTGTTTATAGTGTCTGAGAGTGTTATCTTTCCAAAGTTTTTCTGAAAACTGAGGTTTCAAATTCCCTTGCGCAGCGCTTACTTGCTCCGGTCGAAATATAGGCGGTTGTCAACGACGTCACCCGGTTGCATTCCCGTAAGTTATTAGCAATCCATTTCCTGTGCGACGTGGCTGTACGATCGTGCATAGCCGAGTGAACAGTGTGTCTGTTCTCTCGGACGCTAGTAACGTGAGGCACTTGTTCCCACGCGAGGTACGTTATGGATCCCCCGAACACGTGGAATTCATATTCATATGACAGTCGTGGGATACCGAGCAACGCAATTAGCGAAATGCCAGAACGATAAACAACAGTCTCGGTAAGTCACGATACTGCGCTGCCGATTTATATTAAGTGTTGGCAGATGGTTCTCCTTCAGACTTAAGGAGCGATCAAAAGGTCGTACTGTCCAGAATCGGTATGTGAGTCAGGCAAAATGACCCTTAGCATTGAGGCAATCAGCACACCTACGCACCATGTGAAGATACCCGTTTGGTAAAACAATATATCCTGCTGCTTGGAGAAGCTCGTCACAGCCTGCTGCGCATTCTCGTTGACAGGAATCGTATACCTTTCGAGGCCTGTTTTAAGGGATCGAAGGTGTGATAATCGTATGGGGTTAGGACTATAGGACTCGAATATCTCCAGCTTGGATGAGGCTGGCCTCCCAGATCGAACGGCGTCTCGTGTCGGATCGCCACCAGCTCGGAACTTGACGCACCATTCCATAACGGTGGTCTCCGCTAGACGTGCTGACCCATACACGTTCTATATACTCCGATGGACGTCTAGCGTTGTTTGTCCTTCGGTAGCCACGAAGAGAATAACAGCACGATGGTCTTGATTCGAAACGTTTAGTAATAACGTCGTCATAGTTTACGTTTCAGCATTGGAAAAATACAAATGCCACATAAATCCAATGCCTACACTTCGGTGCTCACATACTTGCATCGGAGGCGCGGTATGTTGCATATACGCTGCATCAGCGCCAACATACGGAAACTTTTCCATCGTCCCTTATACAAAGCATAACACTATCTTCTCAGAAACAAACAGAATCCAAATGCTATTTCCGTACGAGAAACACGCTGCGTAATCTTTCCTCGTGTACAGAAGGTAAACGGCTACCACTTAGCGCAGATGCGCAAATACGCTAATAATTAGTACATGCAAGGAAATACAACATCATGAAAATCTGACGTTTGTTATATGCTCATTCAGTGTCGCAATTTTGATAGCAGGAAGTAATTTTTTATGTATGGTTATTACACTAAAGGCTTTTAAAATTGCTACACCACGAAGATGACGTGTTACAGACGCGAAATATAATTGACAGGAAGATGCTGTGATACGCAAATTATTAGCTTTTCACAGCATTCATACAAGGTTGGCGACGGTGGCGACACTTACAACGTGCTGACATGAGGAAAGTTTCCAACCGATTTCTCATACACAAACAGCAGTTGACCTGCGTTGCCTGGGGAAACGTTGTTGTGATGCCTCGTGTAAGGAGAAATCCGTACCAACACGTTTCCGACTTTGAAAAAGGTCGGATTGTAGCCTATCGCGATTGCGGTTTATCGTATCGTGACATTGCTCCTCGCGTTAGTCGAGATCAAATGACTGTTAGTAGAATATGGAATCGGTGGGTTCAGGACGGTAATGTGGAACGCCGTGCTGGATCCCAACGGCCTCCTATCACTAGCAGTCGAGATAACAGGCATCTTATCCGCATGGCTGTAACGGATACTGCAGCCACGTCTCGATCCCTGAGTCAACAGATGGGGACGTTTGCAAGACAACAACCATCTGCACGAACAGTTCGACGACGTTTGCAACAGCATGGACTATCAGCTCGGAGACCATGGCTGCGGTTACCCTTGACGCTGCACCCCAGACAGGAGCGCTTGCGATGGTGTACTCAACGACGAACCTGAGTGCACGAATGGCAAAACGTCATTTTTTCGGCTGAATCCAGTTTTTTTTTACAGCATCGTGATGGTCGCATCCGTGTTTGGTGACATAGCGGTGAACGCACATTGGAAGCGTGTATTCGTCATCGCCATACATTTCAGATGTGTTACGACCCGTGGCTCTACCCTTCATTCGATCTCTGCGAAACCCTACATTTCAGCAGGATAATGCACGACCGCACGTTGCAGGTCCTGTACGGGCTTTTCTGGATACAGAAAATGTTCTAATGCTGCCATGACCAGTATATTCTCCAGATCTCTCACCAACTGAAAACGTCTGGTCAATGGAAGCCGAGCAACTGTCTCGTCACAATATGCCAGTCACTATTCTTGATGAACTGTGGTATCGTGTTGAAGCGGTATAGCCAGCTGTATTTGTACACGCCATCAAAGATCTGTTTGACTCAATGCCCAGGCGTATCAAGGCCGTTATTACGGCCACAGGTGGTTGTTCTGGGTACTGATTTCTCAGGATCTATGCACCCAAATTGCGTGAAAATGTAATCACTTGTCAGTTCTAGTAGAATATATTTGTCCAATTAATACACGTTTATCATCTGCATTTCTTCTTAATGCAGCAATTTTAATGGCCAGTAGTGCAATCTACAATCGTTTTAATAGAATTTACATTATTCATTTGCAGTATAGACCATTACTCTATGCACACAAATTCATTATATTTTTCCGGTTTTTCTCGAACAATCTGAAATGGTCCTCGATAGTTTATTATCGAATACTATGATGTTATACGGTGCTTTCTCGGACTGCTAAACGGCAATTCCAGCAAATCACTGTAATGGTTTTTATTACAATAAAGTAGACTGACAATACTTAACTATGGATCGCATGCAATTGGCGACATACAAATTATCAATGTACTTTGCTATATAGAATGTCCATACAAGCAATTATTATTATTATAAGTCTCAGTATAACAGTTAGTATGATGGCTCTAGTGATCTCGCCTAGTCCGTCGTTTCTTCTAGTGTCGGTCTTCTACTCTGCGGCCGAGGCTGGTAGAAGCGGTGCTTATACTCTTTTCGGCTACACGCCGCTCTTGTCGTGGTGCGAACTGTTTCCTGACGTCGTCTCACAGCCTTCTCTGCTCTTGCGTTGGTCATCTTCGTGCCGCCGTTTGTCTTTACGCCGGAACACTACCTGTGTAGTTAACCGATACATAAAAATTACAAATGACAGAACTTCATGGGAAAATTATAAGAAATAAACACACATAATTTTAATACTGTTCTATTCACTATCTATTCTGTTACTGTTCAGAACTCATTTTGACGAAGATCGGAGTGACTGCGAAAATGATGGCAAAATATCAAAATTGTCTTCGTAACATGGCTGCAAAAGTGTATGAAGAATAAGAAGACAATGATGAAGAAGAAGAAGAAGAAGGAAACTGGCGTGAAAACTATTCTCTAATCAGGCCATGGAAACTGATATCCAAGGGGACTCCTAATATCTTGTGTAGAAACTATCTCGTGTAGAATATATCTGTACTATTTCATGCTGAAAACATGTGAGCCTACGATTTATGTCCTTCATGACCTTCGGGAGACCCATATTCAAGAAACAACACGCACTTGTTAAGGACAAGATCTCTGAGGCAGAAAAACCAGTCAAACTGAAACGAGGCAGATGGAAAAAAAGTAGACGGACTGTTTATTATTTGAAAAGTAATCGTCATAACTGTTAATACACTCCTGGAAATGGAAGAAAGAACACATTGACACCGGTGTGTCAGACCCACCATACTTGCTCCGGACACTGCGAGAGGGCTGTACAAGCAATGATCACACGCACGGCACAGCGGACACACCAGGAACCGCGGTGTTGGCCGTCGAATGGCGCTAGCTGCGCAGCATTTGTGCACCGCCGCCGTCAGTGTCAGCCAGTTTGCCGTGGCATACGGAGCTCCATCGCAGTCTTTAACACTGGTAGCATGCCGCGACAGCGTGGACGTGAACCGTATGTGCAGTTGACGGACTTTGAGCGAGGGCGTATAGTGGGCATGCGGGAGGCCGGGTGGACGTACCGACGAATTGCTCAACACGTGGGGCGTGAGGTCTCCACACTACATCGATGTTGCCGCCAGTGGTCGGCGGAAGGTGCACGTGCCCGTCGACCTGGGACCGGACCGCAGCGACGCACGGATGCACGCCAAGACCGTAGGATCCTACGCAGTGCCGTAGGGGACCGCACCGCCACTTCCCAGCAAATTAGGGACACTGTTGCTCCTGGGGTATCGGCGAGGACCATTCGCAACCGTCTCCATGAAGCTGGGCTACGGTCCCGCACACCGTTAGGCCGTCTTCCGCTCACGCCCCAACATCGTGCAGCCCGCCTCCAGTGGTGTCGCGACAGGCGTGAATGGAGGGACGAATGGAGACGTGTCGTCTTCAGCGATGAGAGTCGCTTCTGCCTTGGTGCCAATGATGGTCGTATGCGTGTTTGGCGCCGTGCAGGTGAGCGCCACAATCAGGACTGCATACGACCGAGGCACACAGGGCCAACACCCGGCATCATGGTGTGGGGAGCGATCTCCTACACTGGCCGTACACCACTGGTGATCGTCGAGGGGACACTGAATAGTGCACGGTACATCCAAACCGTCATCGAACCCATCGTTCTACCATTCCTAGACCGGCAAGGGAACTTGCTGTTCCAACAGGACAATGCACGTCCGCATGTATCCCGTGCCACCCAACGTGCTCTAGAAGGTGTAAGTCAACTACCCTGGCCAGCAAGATTTCCGGATCTGTCCCCCATTGAGCATGTTTGGGACTGGATGAAGCGTCGTCTCACGCGGTCTGCACGTCCAGCACGAACGCTGGTCCAAATGAGGAGCCAGGTGGAAATGGCATGGCAAGCCGTTCCACAGGACTACATCCAGCATCTTTACGATCGTCTCCATGGGAGAATAGCAGCCTGCATTGCTGCGAAAGGTGGATATACACTGTACTAGTGCCGACATTGTGCATGCTCTGTTGCCTGTGTCTATGTGCCTGTGGTTCTGTCAGTGTGAACATGTGATGTATCTGACCCCAGGAATGTGTCAATAAAGTTTCCCCTTCCTGGGACAATGAATTAACGGTGTTCTTATTTCAATTTCCAGGAGTGTACATCTACCCCACTGTACGAGAAGGCGCCCAATGGCATCATGGAAACATGTTTGTGCTTGCTTACGGAACCATTATTGTGCCAAATCGACACCCACCAATCTTTCTTCAGGACTCCAAAGTTGTAGAAATCGTATGGGAAGAGATCGGACAGAGTCGAGGATTTGTAACGGCTTCCCAACGAAACTTCAGCAGCAGCAAGTGTGCGAGCCCACATATTCTTATAGTTCTGTCCCGTCTTCTTGTCTACGATTTCCATAGGTTCCTCTCTTCGACGATTCCATAGGAACCTCTTCGCTCCTTGTCTTATCGGTTCTCCCCAAGTTTCAAACTCATTCTACAGCACCACAGGCCGGCCGGAGTGGCCGAACAGTTCTAAGCGCTACAGTCTGGAACCGCGCGACCGCTACGGTCGCAGGTTCGAATCCTGTCTCGGGCATTGATGTGTGTGATGTGCTTAGGTTAGCTAGGTTTAAGTAGTTCTAAGTTCTAGGGGACTGATGACCTCAGAAGTCCCATAGTGCTCAGAGCCATTTGAACCATTTTGAACATCACCACATCTCAAAGGCCTCGAGTCTCTACATTTCCAGATTCTCCATAGTTCACTATTCATAACTGTAGAATGCTGTGTCCCAGTGGTCTTCTATGCCTATACCAACTTCTTCTTCACGTCAGTAGACAGTTATTCCCATCGTAGATGCTTTTGTAAGCTCTCGTTCTTTTTATGGTTAATTTCGCCCACAAACTACATCAAATCTCTTGTTTCCCTTGCTAATGACAAAGTACATATTGAAACTATATAAAAATACATTCTGAAACTACATAAAATCTGCGAGTCCCCTTGCTATTGACAAAATGAATATTGAAAGCTTTACGCAACATTGGTTTTCATTACGAAAACATGTTTGCAATTTAACATAAAAATTAAGTGATGAGTTATTCCAAATTGTATTTTTACTACATTCCATTTAGAGTTCTCATACTCACGTGGCAAAACCATTTATTAATAGTTGTTTAAATAAATTTTACTAAATAAATTTTACCTATTACTAAAAACGCTAAATACTCTAAAATCACTAAGACGCAGGTAATGGATGTGTCTACACTACACAAACTTTTTTCTGTGGGAATTGTGTATTCCGGTTTAATTCATTTAACCACAAAACTTTTTACTGTTCGTAAAGTTAAAACTATTTAGTGTATCAAAGCATGACGCCCAAAGTTGATAGTATAAACAAGCAGATTTCGCTTGTCACCTCATTTGAATTCTTAGTACCTGAGGTACTAATAATATGAGGATAACGATCAATGTGTCAAGGTAATTAGGGTAAATGACAATTATTAGTATTGCTGTAATTTGTGTGTCTCCTTCTATAGCTGGGTGGTAAGCGCGGATGTCTGCAATTCGGAGGTCCTAGGTTCGATCTCCGGTTGTGACAGAGATTTTTCCTCGGTGAGATGCCTACAATTGGGTATACTGAGCCTTGTGATGCCACTGTGGAGCTGCTTCATCGAAACGGCTCCAGACGTGTAGGAAGATTCCAACGTCGTCCCCGGTCAAAATAGGACCAGAATGGAATCTATAGATTTCTGCGTGATACAACTATCACTTCAACCATGATCTGCCAACTGTTAGATGGCTCATCTAAAAGTAGACAGATTATGGTTAAAGTTATCGCTGTATCAATCAGAAATATACGGTTACCAGTCTGGCCCCTATTTTGACTGGAACCGAGGTTGCAATCTTGCAATATGGCGGTCAGGGAGCCTGAAGATGGCGTAGTAAATCACCGAAACTGGAAGCCAAAAAAAATAACTGTTTGGAAATTAGATGGATGAAAGGTGTTTGATTTGACATACTGTGCTGAACGGCCGAGTCTCGCTACCATATGTGAGAAGATGGACATACAGTCATTTTATTTCAGTGAACGTTCTTCCCATGACACTCCTTCCTTTCCATACTTGTGGATGTGATATATCTTTGCGAGAGGGAGATCCACCACATGTTTGATGTCTCTCGCGCCGTGCTGTTTACCTGGTAGCCAGGAGCCGTGCTTAAACTCCTCCCCTTTTGACAGCATGCAAGCTTAGAAACGAGCTCTCCTGTGTGCGTCCTTACCATTACTCATGTTACACCATCGAATGTACTGTTTCGAT
The DNA here is from genome assembly GCF_021461385.2 of Schistocerca piceifrons. Taxonomy (NCBI): domain Eukaryota; kingdom Metazoa; phylum Arthropoda; class Insecta; order Orthoptera; family Acrididae; genus Schistocerca; species Schistocerca piceifrons. The sequence continues at coordinate 339,541,452 of NC_060144.1, forward strand.
CTATCTCAGATCAGTGGAATGCCCTTGAACCCTCAAGGTTATTAGTGAATTTCACGACACCCAGTTTTTCACTTGACTAGTCATGGGAGACTGGAATGAAGTTGTAGGCGAAGAAGTAGACGGAAAGGTTACATAGGCTAGGAACAGGGTATGAGAGAGTAGGTAAACTAATTGAGTTCTGTAATAAATTTCAGCTTGTAACAGCGAATACTCTTTTCAAGAATCAAAAGAGGAGGAGCTGTACTTGGGAAAGGCCGGTTGATGCGGTAAGTTTACAGTTAGATGACATTATGGTCAAACAGAGATAATGATTTCAGATACTGAATTGTAAAGTGTACCCAGGAGCAGATACAGACTCAGATCACAACCTAATTTTGATGAAGAGTAGGTTGAAGTTCAAGACATGTCCGAAAGAACAGATACCATCGGAGACCACGCAGCTAGTTAGAATGAAATTACAATGAAATGAACACCCTTAACTGCTTACAGGCGTTGACATACGTCAGCGGAGACAGATGAAAATGTGTGCCCCGACTGGGACTCTAAGCCGGGATCTCCGGCTTACATGGCAGACGCTCTAACCATCCGAGCCACCGAGGACACAGGGATTTATCTCTGGCACTCCTCCAGCGAAACCCACTTTCTCAACGTATTGTCCCGCACTAAATTCGTAGTGCCACCACCCATTATGCCCATTACCGCGGCGCGTAACCGATTCCCGTAAGAGTTCGGGCACTGTTTGTGCAATCGCACTGTAGAAGAAGATGGTCAAGTGGCCGAAAGTACAGATATCATATATAGTTAAGGCTCACCGGCCACTTGACCATCTTCTTCTTCTGTGCGAATACATAAACAGTGCCCGAACTATTAACGGGATCGGCAACGCGCCGCGAGTAATGAGTATAATGGGTGGGGACTACGAATGTAGTGCGGGACAATACGTTGAGAATGTGGGTTTCGCTGGAGGCGTGCCAGAGATAAATCCCTGCCGTCGCGCTATTCTCTGCGTACTCGGTGGCTCAGATGGATAGAGCGTCTGCCATGTAAGCAGGAGATACCGGCTTCGAGTCCCGGTGGGGGCACAAATTTTCATCTGTCCCCGTTGACGTATGTCAACGCCTGTGAGCAGCTAAGGGTGTTCATTTCATTGTAATATTTATTTTGTTTGTAAACTAACAATTATAGCCTTGACAAGACATATGTTTTCAGTTTGGTTAATACATCTACGCACGCATGGTACGAACAAGCCGTTAAGTTTACTTTTCCCGAGATCAGGGAAGGTGCTACTGAGACGTGTAAAGTGGTGTGACACTCCTTCCAATAACGAATGTGGAGCTCACTACCAAATGGAGGAATCTGTCAGGGTTCGAACGTATGCTTGCCAGAATTTTTCGTACACACATAGGCCTATTTATCGTGAAATAACAATCACTTATTAGTCATTATTTGTGTTATCTGCGTTGTCTATTACCACAATCAATGGCAAAACTGAGTGTGGAGGTGAAAAAACGTTTATTTAAAGATTTCAAAATTTGAAGATTCCAGAATTCTGGAAGGTATGACGTCAGCAGCTGTATAGCATACCGAATTATTCAATAAAATAAACTGCAGAGAATCGTACAAGTTGCGAGCTTATACTCATTATCAAATATTCGGCTAAGCTCTGCAGTATCATCAGTCACGACAACCATACGGCTATATACTCTTCTAGGTGATTGAAATCAACCCCAGCACTTGTAACCAACCTGTTTCTACGCGCTATTTCGTTAAGATTAGGGTCGCCACCGACTATAACCATACTACTAATGAAAGGTTTGGCAGAGTCGGAAAATAAATTAATTTGATCACAGACCAAAAACTCATAAAAATGCATACGTCGTGATATCGCTAACAGAGGATGCGATGTAATTAATAGTATTGCCTGTGCACTGTTCATGAGAATCAAACATTTAAAAGAAAATGGAAAATACTTGAACACTGTGCGTAAGGAAACGCGTTGGATGTGCTAACGGGGAAGCTACGAGGTGAGTGGCTTAGGTGCAAAAACGTAACCTCGGAATACAAGAGAAAATTGTGGATAAAATCATTTATTCCTAAGATATCGATGTGAGAATTGTACACAATTCCTGATAACATTAATTCCTAAAACATTAAAGAAAAGCATCGATACATTCACCGTTATAACGTACACCTAAAATCATTGGTGTGAATCATTCACGTAACTGCTGTTGCCTGATAACTGATCGCAATAACTCGAGAAACGGTACACGTTTCGCAGTACACCCGCGTGCCAACGTGGTTTGTGGAGACGCAATTTCTAGGTATCGTTGCCAAGCTGCAACAATATCACATCACACAATCATGAACAGTTAACATTCTTTAAAACAAACATGAGATCGGGCAGTTAGTGATGACGGTAGCCCAACAAACTCTAATGTTCTACCACGTGGTTGGCTCCCCACGGACGAAAGACACATAATGCAAGGAAAATTTACGAGAAGGCAAATCTATTAATATTTAGAAAAATAAAAGCGTATACAGGCACAGCTGAAAGCAAACAGACATTCATACTGAAGCGAGTGCTCACTTCTTATCGACACCTTTGTGTGGCGCTCTTCCGGCGGATCCAAGTCTGCTACATAAATTTACTAAAAGAAAAATCTGCCAAAGTTTTGCATTCCTTGCTGCGACAAGGCAAAGCAATCTCTCAGAGTTGAAAAGGGAACCAAAAGCTAACAGCTCTCCTCTTGCCAAGTAACAACGCGCCACGCGGTCAGTCTAACTCACCCTTCTTCGACTGGAGCACAGCTGTGGGCGTTTCCCGTACCGGCAGCAGACTGCCTCCCTTTTTCTTCTCCAGCCTCTTCCACGCTCCGCGTGGCCCGGAAAACCCAAAGATGGCATTTCCGCCACCAACCTAACGCATATGGATTTCTCACAAGTAGCGCAAACCTCTTTGCCTACTTGACCACTACGATAGTTGGCTATTCTGTACAACTGCTGTTGAATCTGTATGACTATCGCAGAATTTCTGCAGCAGAGTAAGCCACCGTCTAGCAATGTGACACACAACCACATTCATTCAGTCACACCACTATGAGAATTATGAGAAAGAGAAACAAGGAAAAGAAAGAGAAGTGCTAGTGAAAATGGGCTACCGGACTAATGAAAGGTGGCTGCAGGACACTTTCACACTAATTGAAAAGATGTGTTTAACTTATATGTATAGGCATATGGCTGTCGCAATTGATGCTGTTGCACAGGTTAGTGGATGATTTGATAATGAGCTTAGTCTCGAAAGTAGTCATCAAGTAATAAACAAAAGCAATACTGTAACTTGGGCGGTTCTCTGCAGTTTATCGCATAATTTGGTAAAATCATTTAACTGAGGTTTTAGAGCTCATCTTGGCACTTCAAATGCTTATCCTTGGATTGTTTAATGTGCATCACACTTACATGTTATGCAAAAGAACAAAACAAACGGTAAATAGAAAGATATGGTAGTTAATACAGACTTTTACTTTCTCTACGAAACATAACAAAATTCCACACGAAATTAAGGTACTTATGAGCTTCCATAAGAGAACAACAGCGCTTACTTTTGTCACATCCTTCAAAGCGTATGTTCGTAATGGCCTCCCAGCTCTGAGGTTTATGATAGCTTCATGGATTCGTCGTCTTAGTGTAGCTTCAACATCGATGACGTCTCCGTAGACGAGCTCATTGATGCACCCCAGAAATAAAAGTCCAGTGGATTTAAATCGGGGGATCTGTGCGGTCAAAACTTATGGCTTCCCCCCCAACCCATGTGTTGGGAAAATGACCATCTTAATAACTTCAAACCACTCTTGTCAGTGTTTTCCATACATCCTTTCTCGCCGATTTTGCGAAGAACTTCCCTATTGCGTACTTTATGAGTATTTTTAACAGTCTTGTGAAGCAGCACATCTCAGATGCTACGATTCTTTTCTGCTCTGATTTTCCCATAGTCCATACTTCACTACCATACAATACTGTGCCCCAAACATACATTATCAGAAATATCTTTCTAAAATTAAAGCCTGCTTTCGATATCAGGAGACCTATCTTGGTCATGAATGCCAATTTTTCCACTGCCAATCTACTTTTTTTGTACTTTTTACTCCGTCAGTTATGGGTAATATTGCTGCCTAGGTAGCAGAATTCTTTAATCTCATCTTCTTCGCGAATATCAATCCTGATATTAAATATATCGCTGTTCTCATTTCTGCTACTTCGATTTAATCTCAATCCACATTCTGTAATCATTAGACTGTTAATTCCATTCAGCGTATCCTATAATTCTTCTTCACTTTCATTCAGGATAGCAATATCATCAGCGAATCGTATCATTGATATTCTTTCATCTTGGATTTTAATTCCATTCCTGAACCTTTGTTTTTTTCCCATCATTGCTTCTTAGATGCATAGTTTGACAGTAGGGGCGCAAGACTACATCCCGGTCATTCACCTTTGTAATCCGAGCGCTTCCTTCTTGGTCTTCCACTCTTATTATTCAGTCTTGGACCTTGTACATATTTTATATTACCCGTCACTCCCCATAGCTTACCCTTATTTTCATCAGAATTTCGAACATTTTACATCATTTGACATTGTTGAACGAATTTTCCAGGTCGACAAATCCAATGAACGTGTCTTGATTTCTCTTCAGTCTTGCTTCAACCATCAATCGCAACGTCAGAGCTGCCTCTCTGGTGCCTTTACATTTCTTAAAGGGGACTGATGACCTGAGGTATTAAGTCCCATAGTTCTCAGAGCCAACCTTTCTTAAAGTCAAACTGATCGTAATCTAACAGATGATCAATTTTCTGTTTCGTTCTTCTATATATCGCCAGCAACTTGGATGCATGAGCAATGAGCTGACTGTGCGACAATTCTCACACTTGCCGGCTATTGCAATCTTCGGACATATGTGGATGATGTTCTTTCGAGTGTCTGATGGTGTGCTGCCAGTCTCAAACATTCTATGCACCAACGTGAATAATCGTTTTGTTGCACTTACCCCAGTGATTTACGATGGAACGTTATCCATCCATTTGCGAGGTGCTGGGACTAGAAGTGTATTTAACACTAAATTCTTCTCATTTGTAAATGATGCTCTAAGCCCCCCCCCCCCCCCCCCCACCTTTCTAACTCCGACTTTTGCTGTTGCACTTGGATTAAGAAGAAACGCGAACTGACTGTAATCGACACTGCAACTGGAGTAGAAAAGAGTTTGGCACGTGCAATAATTTAATTGGATAGAAATTAAGGTAGGTTTCATTAACGTAGTGAGAAATGAAAGGGTTTCTCTACCGATTAACAGAATGAAAGTTCTGTCCAAAATAACAATTTGATTTATTATGACTAAACTCAAAATAATAAACAAAACACACGAAACATTTACAATACATCAAATTGGATACTCAAATAAATGCTGTGAAGGTGAAGTTGCCCATAAATTAGATTGTGACATCTATGACCAAGTAGTATGTGGAGCCAGTTCCTTGCAACTCAAATCTTAAGAGAAACACCCAGCCAACCCAACATTAATTGCTGCTACAGTAGTGATAACTCAGACAATGAACACCCAAGACAGAACAAAGTTAGAAAAGACGAACAGGCGCTCTCTGCTGAGCTGTGATTATCACCTAGCAAAATTCCCTGATTTGCTGGTGCTGCGGACGTACATTAACAAGCTGTCTTCTTAACTGCAAGGACACGATCTGGCATACCGGACGCGATGGCTGGTTACTTCGACGTCCCGACGTGGTGATCATAATGTCGTGAGTATAGCCTGAAGCAAATTATCCTGGTCTGGTTGTTCCAGACTAAAGACTTTCTAGCAACACAAATACGCCTCTTAGGGAGACGAAGAAGGCTCGCTACACAATCACAGACGATACAGTGAGTGATTTTAACAAGAGAAGTCACCCAGTAACTCTGGTACAGTCAACTTAAGCCAAACTGCTCAAGACGGACAACATCGGTCGCTTGTACGCAGAACCCTCAATTGCCAACTATACTCGGAAAGTTACGTTGAAGTCGAAACTTCAGCAAATTCGTTAAACAGTTACAATCAAATAAAAGTATATTATACAGCCAACGGAAGGCAGGCTGTTCAGAGCAGCGAGAGCTCAGTCTTGTAACCTACTCCATTGAAAGGCGAGAGCCGACTCTCCCAAGAGCACCCGTACAAGCTGAACACAGAACATTCCCGCACCCACGACAGTGGCCGTGGTTAAATGTTCCAATCAGCAACTCGAAAACTGGTGGAAAATTCCACTCTATTGCCGAAGCACTACCATTCCACCAACGGAGATTCTTGGCGCCAATTTCTGCGCCGATTTTGCTACGTCACGGAGCTATGCCCTGAGCAAGCCAATCACAGTTACGATTTTGCAGAAAACTCGGGAATTTGCTCGCCAAGACTGCCTGGGGACACTATTCATCCCACGCCTCGCTGGTAGCCCGACAGAAAGTGTTTTCACTAAGTTTCTGCAAAGTAGCGGAATCTCTAGCCCAGCCGCTCCTTTAGGCCCCTGTGGGCGCGTCGTTCCCACTCTTATGACAATGTCGGCGTCTGGAAAGCATCCACTGGACTCCCTCACACCTGTCGGCTTAACCCTTTCAAAATCACCAGAACCCGCCTATCACTGGACCACCCGGGTGACGAGAGACACTGCGTAGAAAGTCCGTGTGTGAAGGAATAGCAACTTTTCACCACATGCAGTTAGAGAGGAAAATCGAATTACTCAGAGTAAGATAGAAATATGAGAGGGGGCTCATGCCATCTCTCACATTTAACCTTATTTGATTTTATGTCTTCACAATCTCTTCTTAGATCTGATTCTAGTACTGTATTTATCATCTCGTCCCCCTTGACCATATTCTCCTTCTGCCACGTCATCAAATTAATCCTCTCCCTCATAGAGGCTTTCGATGTATTCTTTCCTTGTGTCCTCTCTCTCCTCTGCATTTGCCAGTGGAATTTCCGATGTAATCTTAATGTTACCACCCTTACTTCTAATTTCACCTAAAGTTGTTTTGACTTTTCTATATACTGAATCAGCCCTTCCGACAATCATTTCTTTTTTGAATTTCTTCACATTTTCCAAGCAGCCGTTTCGTCTTAACTGCTCTGCACTTACTGTTTATTTCATTCCTCAGCGACTTGTATTTCTGCATTCCTGAATTTCCCTGATAATTTTTGTACTTCCTTCTTTTATCGATCAGCTGAAGTATTTCTTCTGTTACTCATGGTTACTTCGCAGTTACCTTCTTTGTACCTCTGATTTTCTTTCAAACTTCTTTCCCTTTTCAGAGACGTCCCTTCCTCTTCTACTAAACTGCGTAATGAGTTATTTCTTACGGCAGTATCTACAACCTCAGAGAAATTGATGCTTGTCTCTTCATTCCTTAGTACTTCGGTATCCCACTTCTTTGAGTATTGATTCTTATTCACTAATCTCTTAAACTTATGCCTGCTCTTGATCACTAACTTGTGATTGGAGTGGGTACGCCTTACAATCCAGTATCTGATTTTGAAATCTCTTACTAACCATGACGTAATGTAACCGAAATCTTCTCGTGTCTCCCGGCCTTTTCCAAGTATAGGTCCTCTTGTTGTGATTCTTCAACAGTGTATTCGCTATTACTAGCTAAAATTTATTGCAGAACAATCTGTGAGCATAAAACACGTTCCAAACTTCAGCAACTGATAGATGTCAGTGATGTAAGCTTATACTCTTGTGCGTCAGTTAGACAATCCTTCTTGATAACGGGGATGACCTGTGCTTGTTTGTAACCCGCAGGAACTCTTTGCTCCTGGAGAGACCGTTTGCATACTGCTGCTAGAAGGGAGGCAATTTCTTTCGCATACTCCGGGTAGAATCGTGTTGCCACCCCGACTGTTGTAGCGGCCTTCCCTAGGATTTCCGGTGCATTTCTATCCTATGGGCACGTATTTTGATATCAGGCATTTTGTCATTGCTTTTAGGGATGTACTATATTGCGACCTATATGCGGCCCCTTCTGTATACGACCGGACGGTGGTCTACAGTGCATCTTTTTTCTTAATATTTGATACGTTATCACACACGTCGCAGAAGAGGTCTTCTACAGCCATTTCAATTAGCATAAAATGTAGTTGCATTTAAGAATAGAAAAGACAACAACACGTAAAAAATATTACTAACAAAGAGTTAGTGAACTGTTACAACGATAACTCAGGATTAAAAGGAAGGTCAGCGTTGGCCGTAATACTGATGTTTTATTGATAGCAGAATCGATTTTCGATCACATAGTGATCATCTTCATTGCTGTAAAAATTAAACTCAGACACTGGTATCAAGTTATCAATAACCAAAACTGAGAAGCGTTCGCTGTGTTATGCTCAAATATAACAAAATCACTGAGCGTGACTCAGGATTAGTTATGGTGATGCAATTGAAGCACAGTATTTATACATTTGGGTGTATAAGCGGATAGTGAACGAATATCTCTCTGAAAGCTGGTAGAACATAACGCGTCCCCTATGAGGACTGTATTTAGCGATTAGTAGCGATGTGTCGCAGGTGTGCAGGTGCTGCAAATAACTAATGTGTCTGTGTTGCAGCTGATAAACGCCTCCTACACGTTCTACGCGCTGCTGAGGCAGATGAGGGACCGCTAGCGGCGTCTTCAGAGGCTTCCTCGACAACTCACCACCAGACACCTGCTAGCCGGAACAAGCGCCCGCACGACGCCGTCCACACAATACGCCGCCACCTGACACCGTTGCGAACATCGCAACCAACTACACCGCGGAAATGCAGAGCGTGAATTCTGACTGTGTACTAATCTGTTTGCTGATTCAGTGATTGTTAAACGGAAATAAATTGCACGCACCAGTTGCTGTTCATTAAAGATTTACAGAAAATCGCTGTAATTGGCATTGTTCCCTGCTGCCAGCTTTGTGCTGGAAGCTCATTAATGCGACGTAAATAGAATACTCGAGCTATGTCGACTCGTAGCCTGCGATGTTCTGTGTATTTGTTGTTTGGCATATGTCAGATAATGAGAACTGTGCTGTGTTCTGCTCAAATATAACAAAATCACTCCTCATTATATGATTTTACATTAATTATTTTTCATGTACTGATTGCTAACGTGCTGCAATATTCGTATATTAATTTCCGAACTGAAACTGTGTGTCGCGGGTTAGAGATAAGTTTGCAATTTTGTATGATGTGGAATGGGTAAACAGGTAATAACGAATCAATATGGCACTCCGTCCATTCCTGCTCCGATAACAAGTACAACCTCAGGAAATGGAAACCAAATTTTAATCGCTATCTGGAATATTTACTTTATTAAAAAGATAGGTTCCAGCCTAGTCTTGGGTCATCTTCAAATCAGCACCATAAGCTGAACTTCATGATTTCTAGAATAGCCAGTAGACCTCAGTCGTTGGAGAGAGAAGCAATTTCAGCGACTGAAATATACTGACTATTTAGACATCGGTAACTTGACGATGCTGATCTGGAGACGGCCTAAGACAAGGCCGAAATCAGTCATTTTAATAAAATAACCATCGAGATATAGACTGTTTTTTCACTGATTTTATTTAGCTTACAAGGTCGCTGTTTCCCAGAAATGTTACCAAAAATTGGAATAAACTCTGCCATAACAAAATTAGTTAAAATGTGTTTGGAAGAAACCATATGCAAAGTTAAGACACCTGCAGGAGAAACTGAAAATTTTAAGGTGTACACTGGACTGAGACAAGGGGATGCCATCTCACCTATTCTATTTAATATTATCTTAGAGAAGATTGATAGAGAATTCACCAAAACTAATCCACAAGGGATCCAACTGCAGGGGCAGAACATTACTAGACTTGCTTATGCAGATGATGTAGCCTTAATAAGCACTTCAAAAGCTGAATTAATCAGGATGATGCAAAATTATTACAAAATAGCTGAGAAAGCTGGACTTCATGTGAATGAAGAAAAGACAGAATATCAAGTCATAAGTAAAAAACTCCAAAAGAATACACCACTGACCGTAAATGGTCTCACTTTCAAGGCAGTTGACCACTTCAAGTACTTAGGGAGTCTTTTTAGCAGAGACAATAGAGCAGAAATAGAAATAGACGCCCGTCTAGCAGCAGCTAATAGAACTTTTTACAGCTGTATCAAAATTTTAAGGATGAGATCACTTAGTACTGAATTCAAAATCCGTTTTTATCAGTCAACTATTGTACCAGTAGCATTATATGGATGTGAAGCTATTACATTCAGGAAAAAAGATGAAGAAAAACTGTTGATATTTGAAAGAAAAATACTAAGAAAAATATTTGGACCAATCTTCGATGAAAATGTCATGGAGTGGAGGATAAGGAAAAATGAAGAACTACGGGAGCTGTACAAACATAGTACCATTGTGGAAATGTTAAAGAAGAGAAGACTGAACTGGGCTGGCCATGTAGCAAGGATGCCGGAGAACAGACTACCCAAAATAGCATCCACTAAGAAATTAGAAGGAAAGAGAAGAAGAGGAAGACCTCGAATTAGGTGGATGGAGAATATCCGGGAAGATGCAGCTAGGATGGGCATCAACTCTGATTGGACAACAATTTCCCTGGATAGAAATAATTGGAAGAGGCTCGTAGAGCAGGTGTATGGTCGATAAGGCCTTAGCCACGTGTAAAGTAAAGTAAAAGTATAACAAAATAAGCGTCCAGAATATCGTCAGACGCCAATGTAGCTACGTGCCCGACGGGTAAGTAATTAATTACGGTTACAATTCTCTGTAAGACGTAGAGCGACCACCAGAGTTTACTAGCGTAATTCGCGTTTAGTGTTATTACTAGGGCTGGTAGGGCATATAAGGGCCATGAACAGCGTCAGAATTTGAATGATAACTGTGAAGGACACGGAGACGCTGCACACACGTGTGAGACAGCGTTATCATCCACTTGATAGCGTTTGAAAAGAGCCTCACTGCGAGTATCTGCTTGGACGGTTTGTCGAATGGGCCTATATTGTGACTGGGATATACAGTGGCTGGACTACAGGGGTACGTGAGCGAAGGCACACTCATCGTCAAGTTTCCGGTCGTCCACATCCGACATCTACACAGTAAGATCGCCGTGTTTTGCTCCAAACACATCGTAACACCTTCACACCCGTACCTGCTATCCGACTATCCGACACCAAGTAATGCACCCCCTGTGACTCCTCCTTGTGCCCCATTGGTTGGAGACTCGCAGCAGGCTGATTAAGGAATTACTGTCCACGAATAGGTTGTCGCTAACACAACACAAAGTACGGTGGTTGGACTGGTTGCGTTGCATTCTTGAACTCAGGTACTGTGCTACCGTGAGTAGTCGGCGAGTCAGGATGAGAGGTGTCAGTCTTCCAATGATTTGTAGAGGCACAGCGGTGTTACCCCTGGCTTCACGGTGTGGGGAGCCATCGATATGGCTTCAGGACACGACTGGAAGCGACTGAGAGAACTCTGGAGGCACGACGCTACGTCACGGACGATCGGCGTCCTCGTGTGTTAACTCTGATGTGACAGTATCGTGATGCCACTTTTCAACAGAACAGTGCTCGACCACATCATGTGTCTGTGATATTGAGGTACTTCCGTAGCCAAAATGATCCTCACATATGCAAAATTTTGTTAAAACAACAGTCTAGATTGGAATGATACATATTTATTATGAAAAGTTTCGACTGTAAGTGAAACATCCCCTTAGAAAAATTTGTAAATGACTGCTGGTATACCTCTACGTTATTTGATTTTCAAACAGCTGAGCAAAACTGAACGTACTCAGACATTTCTACCTTTACTTATTCTGATCAACACTAAACGGACACAATATTTTTAGCGCAACGCAATCTGACTTTCAATAATCCCTACAAAAGAATGGCTCTGACTAACAATAACCTATACCTTTCATGAATCACTTACCTCACAAAAATCTTCGTTACTCGAACTACTGCAGCACAGCAAGCGCCAGTACTGCCAACTAAATGAAAGATTGTAACTACTGAAGGCAGTAACTATTGATGGGCATAGCAAATGAAAGATTTTGATTTAGAACAAACAATGTATTTACCTTAATAGTGTTCAAAAGTCATAACATATATATCAGTTCATGACATCCAGTCTTACAAATTTCCTTTTTATGACGGACACACGTCCAGATCGTCCGCTCTCAAAACCCTGCCATCTCTCTCCCCATATCCACCACTGCTGGCGGCTCACCCCCAACTGCGCAACGCTACGCGCTCTTCACATCCAACTGCCCAACACTACAATAGCAAATATTCCAACAATGCAAATCAGCCATAGATTGCACACAGCACAGTCAGTGATTTTCGTGCAGAGCGCTACGTGGCGTTACCAATATAAAAACCTAACATAAGTTAAAGTCATCTTGAGAATGTGAGCCCTGGAAGGGTAGGAATAGCAAAGTTAAAGAGAGTACTAAAACGAAGGCGTTACAATAAAATACAGAAATATTACCATGTAGCAGTTTTACAGCATTTTGTAATATGTTTTTTCCGTTTCAGTACCTAGTTTGCATTTATAAATTTTGCTTAAAATTGCGCCAATTTGTCCGTCACACGCCGCCCCGTGGTAAGGATGATTTTCGTTTGTTCCAGAAGGTATGTTATGGGTCGTCGTTGAAGATATCGACCTGTATCGTTACCATGACTATAGTCGGCATCCCCAAGTCTACTTCTTTGGTTTCTGAGCTTCCATGCTGGTTTCTGCTTTACCGTTTGCATTTATAATTTTAGCTTAATATTACTCCAATTTTCCAGTCACTCGTCATCATGTGGTAAGGATGATTTTCAGCTCCTCCAGCAATCTATGTTACTAATCGTCCACACAATAGTCGTTGAAGATATCGACCTATAGATCTCTATCGTTAACATGACTGCAGTCGGCATCCCCATATGTACTTCTTTGGATTCTGAGCTTCCATACTGGTTCATACGTTACCCTGATAACGGCGTCCCTTTTACACACTTCTCTGATCTAGAAGTCTGTGTTGCCTTGACAACGGCATAATTTTCGAATGCTCACTGCAGGACACTGTCTAGCAGATTCGAGAGATTTATATATTTCAATGGGTGTTTCTTTTAATGTAGTTTACTTCCTAATTGTATTTTCACGTGGTATCTGCACGTGCATGTAATTACTTGCCCTAGTTTATTTCTTTATCGGCAAAATGTTGATAAGATTTAATTGCGGTGGTAAGTTTCTATGAGGCCAAACTGCAATGGCTATTACTTAATGTAACTTAACTAACGCTAAGGACAACACGCACACCCATGCCCGAGGGAGGACTCGAACCTCCGACGGGGTGAGCCACGTGAACCGTGGCAAGGCGACCAAGACTGCCCGGCTACCCCGCGATCCAAATGTCGATAAGAACGATGTTTTTGTCACTCATGCCAATGTCAGTAGACGACACTACTTCCTCGTTCGTTCTGTAATTTCGCCTGTTTTCAACATTAGAAGCCTACTTAACTGATGGTTGGTAATGGCTTAACTACTTATATATTCTTATCTGGCCTACGAGAACTTAGTTTGTAAATTTCATATAACGTTCACTTTTTGTGAAGCGTTTGCCATTGGCTGGTGCTAACGTAATCCGTATTCGTCGAGGAAACTGCACGCTAATTAACCCGTTGCTCTGCGGTCATCAGTCACAGTTACGATCGTGCTGCCGAGGAGCCGCCAGCACCAGCCATAGGGGTGAATGTAGCGTTATTTCTGTACAGGGTGAGTCAAAAAGGACTTTACAACTTCAGAATGATACAGAAATTTATTGAGATAACTTACAAATCGGTAGATGTGTCATTCTGTAGCAAACCACCTCAAGTTTCACAGAGAAGTGTCAATCACCATTTTGGTTCGAGATGACTACCATTTTTTATGTAAATAACACCCCATCTGCAATCATCTTTTCCCCACACTCGTTGCAGCAAACAGGGCGTAACTTTCGCAACGGCAGCTTAGATTCGATCTTTCCTTTGGCATAAATTGTTTTGTAGGGTAGGAATACACAGATGATCCTTAAAGAAGCCCTAGAGTAAGAAATCGAATGGAAGAAACTCTAGGGAGCGAGGTGGCCTTGCGATTGGCCCTTCACGGACACCAATCCACCGACATGGGAAGCGATTATCGAGAAAGCCTCGAACTTCCGTGAGGAAATGAGGTAGTGCAACGTCTTGCTAGTGTTAAGTCATCCAACTTCGATCGTCTTCATCGATCTGCGGAATTAAAACGTTTTCAAGCATATCCAGATACACATTAACAATGACTGTTTCCTCAATGAAGAAGAAAGAACCCCTCACTTTCAGTTTGTTAAGGGCGGGAAATTCTTGTGCCAAGAGTGAAATTGGAGGTTCTTTAGCATATTCGGCGCGAAATTTACGCCAAACAATTGTTGCATGGTTCGTTTCATGTAATCAAAACACTGAGCAAGCACTCTCCCCACCAATGAAAATAACCTTCTAACTGTGCACTATGCTGGCGCTCCTGGTGGGCAAATGCGGTACTAATGCACTACCTGAATCAAACAAGACGTTGTTTGCTTCAAAATGACACATCTGCTAAATCTGTAAGTTATATCGATAAGTTTCTATATCATTCCGAAGTTGTTAAGTCCAGTTTAACTGGTCCTACATTTTCTTGCTATTCCCGCACCTGCAGGGGTCACATTCTGGAGCTGACATTAACATAAAGTCGAAGCTGGTCATAATAAATATATATCATTGCGATCTAGGACGTTATTTCATCCAGATTATAGCACTAGATCGCTGTCCTCCTATGGACAATTCCTGTGTATGTGAGAGGCTGACTGCCCAGTCCAGAAATTTTCATTAAAGGCGACAACATCCTTCCAATCAAAGTCCTGTGATCGATGTACGCAAAGTAACTCAGTAACGCAGTCAACGCTAACTGAAGCCCCCCAAAGCTGCACTCTCACAAACAATATGTCATAATAACACTCTGCTGACCGTACAGGTGCTTAATATAAACATAGGGGAATTAAACATTAATTTGTTCATATGGAAGTCGATATTCACTGAATACACAAATCAAATCTATAATGACCAAACAATGTGCATTTACTAAGCGACGGTGTGTTCACTGGCCCAAAGAGTTATCCTACTGCTGAATATTTAGACCGTGCAATGCAGTCCTGTCTCACCCCAAACGCTGTTAACTTTAGATCAGTTGCATGAAATTACAGTGATAAAATTACGGTGACTGCAGATCTCTCGAAATATGCATTCAACAGAATTACTGCAGATTTGAAACTCACCTATGACATGAAACATAATGGATGACTCAGTGTTCCTAAATGCCAGTGCTGAGGATCATGTTCACTGTATGATGAAATGGCAACACTGATATACCGCTGTCTCTGCCACAGAAGACGATCGGGGCTCGAACACTGGACGTCAGTGTAAGAGCCGATCCGGACCTCATCTCAAACCGAGTTTCTAGATGTCAGGCGCATCCGACAAGACACAGCGTTAAACTCAATCCCAAACATGTCACTTAATACGATAGGGCCAAGCTCAGCCTGAAGCATCGTACACAATCGCGGGCTGTAACAGAGTCCCGCCAATGCACGTTACACCACCAACTGCAAGAAGTCTGGGCATCGCAGATCCATTCGCGTGGAACCCCCCCGTGCTCCCAGCCTCCCCTTAACGAAAATCCCTCCAAGACAACTCGCCTCTAAGGAAATCCAATGGACATTCGAGATCCACGCCTACTTTTTTAATAAAGACTACTGGCCTTTTGACAGCACTGATTCCTCTACCAATAGGGCCTTCTTACGTTTTCCCCAAGCCTCGCTACAGAGGTGACGAGCATTTACAGAACAGAGTTATGAGGCTAGGCCCATTATTTCAGCTCACCATGTTCTTTGCGAAAGTGGCCGACGGCTACCTGCAAAGAGTAGCCGAATGATGTTCTCTTCCGGCGATAGAAAGCTGAGCAGGTCAGAGTTTTTGCCTTAAGCTTGTCTCTCGGTATATTAGTGTATAACGCGCTATGTGACTCCTCACGACTTCGGCGACAGACTCCTGTTACACAAAGCCTTTCAGAGGCTGCACCGAACTCTCCACAAAGAACCGACTTTTTGTAGCTGCATTCTTCTGCCTGTCCAGTCCCCTTCACAAATTCGCCGTGCTCTGTGTTTCCCACCCATCAGAGGCTCACTAGAGTAAGTTAGCCGTCACCAGGTTAGAGGTGAAAAGGAGACATGCCTCCTAAAGTAGTATGTCCAGTCTCTGTAATTCGAATCATTAGTTGATATAACCTCATATAATACCCTAATTAAAAATATAGATGAGAAAAAGAGAATGGAATGCGAACTGGCGTGCTACGTTACAATACATGCACTGTCTGTGGTAAATTTTTGCTGTAATGGCTCTGGTTATTTGGTAGAGAGTCTGCTACTAGCAATATTTTTGGAAACATTTCTTGTGGAAGAAAACAGTGGTCTGGCTAAAAAGCGTTAAAAATGCATCTCAAACAGTCTTGATCGCAATAAAATACTTCTTTGCAATGTTTACCAGTTTCGGTCCGAATGTGACCATCTTCAGACCATTTACAGCCTGAAGGTGGCGGTGAACAGAGAGGGTGTTGCGACTCCACCACTCTCAACTGCCCAACAGCATAGTGGTTATCTTCTCCAGATTGATAGTTTCTACGTTGCTAATATTTCTCAGATCAAGCAAAAAGTTTGTATTACAATGTTCATGTGCAGGTGACTGGCTGGTAGTCATCATCAAACCAGCTGTCCTTGTGTAGTGAACCGTTTTGAGGGGCTTCCGAACTGAGTTGGTATTGGCCATGGAGTAGCGAGACTTGTTCTACCATACTGACCTATAGAAAGGAGTTAATCTTTCCCAAACATGTAGTCAGATATCACGGAATTTCTCCCACAGAAGCAGAATTGTTGATGACACATCATGAGTAGCACAGTGATACGTTGTGGTACAATATGGCCCTTAGAACCCTCTTTCCATCAGGAGAAATGTTAAATGGTGAAGGAATGGTGAAGAAATGCTTTGCCAAAGATGCCCGCCAAACTTGTCCTGCTACCTCCGCTCAGTCCATAGGAATCACCCAGGCGTCGCCCTGCCAGTGAGGCATCAGTGACTGCTATTGTTCTGTTTCCCATGTGCCACACGTAGGTAGTCAGCCTTTTCTTTTACGGACAGCCTATTGGGTCCCTGCCCCACACCACGCAGGGTCCATCGATGGTGTCTTGCAACGAAAGTTGCCAGGCGAACTGCGGCCATGACAGCTGCCACATCTTCAGCTGCGGTGCTCACTTCGTCAGCACAAGCCCCTGAGCAACATAGTCCTGGTTCTTGCCTGCTCTCTCCTTGCGTCAGCATCTCCCACGTTGTCAGCCATAGACGCAAGGACGCAGTGCGACGTCGTTCCTCACCTTTGTGTGGTTCTACACAATCCTTATACCAGGCTCAGTACACAGATATTTAATGGCTAATTACAGTGTATCAGTTAACATTGTTTTACAAATGGGATCATTTTGAAGGCACTAAATTACCTTTACAAATGATATCCATATTATTATTTAACAAAGCCATTGCTTCATGACATTAAAACATATGATGTCGAAATTCACCTTTTTCTGTATCAACAAAAGAGACATCGTCTCGAAGATTTCGTCTTAATAATTAACGAATTATTTCTTTATAACATTAAATATATGAAATCAGAATTCACTTATTTATATTTCAACAAAAGGGTAATATTGTATCAGGACATGTTCTCCAAGCCGAAAGTAGCGTTACTGTGTCATGTGAAGAAAACAAAATCTGTAAAGAAAATGGATTAACAGCTCTTACTGTTTGGTTAGTGCCTTGCCTTGCCTCTGACATGCAAAATTAAAGACATATTTATTATATACTCTACTAGTTGTCATCCCATCTGGAACAAGATCGCCGTTCACCATCCCTTCGAACGCTATTATCTGCTCCTCCACTTTTATATGTCTTTGGCCATTCGTTTTGTATTTCGCCATTCATTTTGTGAATTGTCTCTAGATTCACTGCCATTCTCCAATGAACGATAAAACTAGACACACACACACACACACACATACATACACTCCAACAAAGTCTATACATCAAACTCCGTTCTATAGAATTTTAAACTAAAGATGAGGTATCCCTCTTGTCAATTAGCATTATTAGTTGACGTACCTTAGAAGCTTTTGCGTATTTTGATGGACCTTTCTCATCCTGTAGTACATTTTCCTCTCATCTGTTCATCATTCGGCATCTTCACAATAGATACAAATAAAAATCAGTTGCTGCATGTTTGAAAGGTCATCACCAGAGAACGGCTCAACTGACTTATCTTGGGTGATTTTTTTCTTTTCTTTTTTTTGTTGCGTCCGTAATTATCAGTACAAGGTTTGGGTGAAAGAAACTATTTGAAAAACCTGCCGAAAAAGTTGGAAATTTGGATGGTATTTTTGTATGACAATCTCAATGAGAGAAAAGTGACGGTCGATTGGCAGTTCTGCTGTCACATGTTTACATAATCAAAAAAAATTGTGACGTTCAGTCAGACAGTTCTGCTGTCGCATATTTACATAACAACATATCCCGCCTTGAATACTGATAATTGGCCAAAAAGTAAACAACTGAAAGCGATATTTTATTTCTTACCAGTGCTGGTCATATCTTTGGTGTGCTTCAGAAACTGAACTGATGTCAGTTCGTTGTAATTTGGTGTGTTCCCAACATTCATGTGATTTAAGTTAGTGGTTTACTTCTTTCGAAAAAACGCCACCAGCGATACGTCGAAATATCGGTGGACGTTCGCGCAACGCAGGCCAACTACATGATCGTCGAATCAATGACACTGACGAAGAGCGTAGACAGCATTTGGAGGCATATCGAATAAGGAGTTTCCAAGCGCGATCCGTTACGACTCCGGAAAAATTAATTCCGATTTCAGTAAGTTCATGATTTCAGTAAATCCATGATCTTATTGACATTGTTTTGATTCTATTTCCACAAATTCTGGGAAAGATTCGGTTGGATGAATCCCTTGTCTACTGCTTGACAGATAGACAGACAGCGCACAGCTAAGCCACTTTCTATTAAACCGGCCGCGAGAAAGAACATGCTCAGCTGACGTGAAAATGTGCGATTTTGTTCTCTTTTTCGCAGTCATTTTTAACAGAAAACAGGAAAGTTGTGGTTGTGGCTAATCTTATAATTCTACTTTATTGTAGATAAAAACCTGCGAAATACTGTCATTAAAGCTACTATCAATCACAAATCCAGCAGTTGGATAGGTTTCTCACACACCCCGTGTACTAATGATTCCAACCGATTTATTCATTCATTTTGACTTCTGTTCCCAATCAAGGTTTGTTTACAGTAACAAAAAAGAAAGTCGGAGAGAGGAGGACAACGAAGAGATGGACAGAGAAGGGGGGAGGAAATTGATATAAAGAAGGGGAAGGAGGATATGAGCAGAGAGATGAGGGAGATGGATAGAGAGTTTGGGGGGTAAGAGATGCAGAGGGAGCTGGGGGAGGGTGATTAACAGAGGTAGGGGAGAGAAGAAGGGGGATAGAAAGAAGGGAGAGAAGGATATTAGGACGAGTATCCAGTTCAAAAATGGTTCAAATGGCTCTAACCACTATGGGACTTAACATCTGAGGTCATCAGTCCACTAGGCGCTTCTGTCCGGAACCGCGCGACTGCTACGGTCGCAGGTTCGAATCCTGCCTCTGGCATGGATGTGTGTGATGTCCTTAGGTTAGTTAGGTTTAAGTAGATCTAAGTTCTAGGGGACTGATGACCTCAGATGTTAAATCCCATAGTGCTCAGAGCCATTCGTCAGTCCACTAGGCGTAGAACTGCTTAAACCTAACTAACCTATGAACATCACACACATCCATGCTCAAGACAGGATTCGAACCTACGACCGTAGCAGCAGCGCGGTTCCGGACTGATGCGCCTAGAAACGCTCGACCACAGCGACCGGCTCGTATATCCAATTCCCATACACATTTAGCAATTACGAAAGATTGTCGGGTTCACTAGTAACAGATTAAAGTCAAAGAGTTCACCATATCCACCACATAAACCTATTCTTAGAAAAGCAGAGAATCACTACAGGCGCCAATTCAGAGAGTAACAGAAATGAAGGAAGAAGAGTTACCGTCATGCTGGCATGGAGTAGATTTTAGAAAGTATTGTGGAATGCATACTTATCCATTGCCACCATGGCTCCTAACTCATAAATAATGGAAAGTGCAATCCTTAGAATCCTTAGTGGCCCTCCTTGTCTTCTAACCTTTCAATAACATCATGGTTCTCTATTACTTTAAGGAAGCTGCTCCCAGTCGGTGTTGCAGATGTATCATTAGTCTTCCCTGTATTGTCCTGTAGTCAGGAACTTGGACTTTCTTGAGATCCGCTATGTGAACTGGTTTTCTAATCTCACTGGTCCCTTCATTATCTCCGTTTCTTCCACCTCCTTTGTTTTCTCCATGATGACTTTCGTTGTGGTTACCCGCATGGTTGTTGTATCCCCTGTTTTGTGCTCTCTGGTTATTCCAGCCAAGATTGTGGGAACCGAAATTGTTTCGTGTCTCACTCCAGCAACCTTTCAGTGATGCATGATGCCGTTAAGCATCGTTTCCTGTCGATGTACCCGTGGAATGATATCCATTGCCACCATGACCACTTCTGTTATGATTATTATTCGCATTCTGCCGACGTGATGCATCTCCAAAATTATCCTGCCAGTGTTCTCTGTTGTGCTATGCATTAAATGTGTTTCAATTTGTGCAACTTGTTGTGGAAACTGTTCAGATCTACTACACTTCTTCAGGCTAACAGTTGTTTATAGCCTCCTAGAAGTTTTGGGTAGCAGTGTCTAACGATTTTACCATACGGTTCATCCAACTACTGATTCTCCTTGAGCATCGCTACAAGAAATTTAACCGGGATTTTATTTCTGGACCCTTCATAATAATTAGTAATAATCATATATTTCCTATTCCTGTTCTGGGTCTTCTTTGACCAAAAAGTTGCCAGGACAGCGCCCTTGAACTCTTTATAACTCCGGTACGTACTAGCAATCACACGCATCTTATCCATCACCATTCCCTCTAAGTGCCACCTCAGTGGTAAAAAGATGTCAAATTGCTGTCCAGGTCTTTGGGTGTACAATACTGTCTTCATCCTTATAGTTTAGGAATTTTGTGACTTGGAGAAGGTGCTTTTGATCAAACTGCCCTACGCTTGTCATGCTCTTTCTGACATTTGTTTAGAGTCTCCACATGCTTTTGCGGCTACGCACTTCTTGTTTTCTCCCACTGATTCCTAAATCAAAACTGAATTCACTGACACCCTGAACTTGGTTAGATTCTATTTTCCTACAGTTGTCGGATTCGCCGGAGCCAACGTCAAATCCTGGTTTGGCCAGCTCTCTCATTGCTACTTTCTATTTTCTCCTGATTATTGTTAAAAGAAAATAGCGTTCGAACTTCTTCCGTTTATGGCACCGGCGTGATTTTCATAACATTTGAATTCGTGAGCAGGCTTCGACATTTCACTTTCAATGTTCTCCCAGTTTTTGACGGCCAACTGATTCATAGGCTCTTCAACTTCTCACTGATATGTTTTGCGGTACTTTCCTCCCGTGTTTCCACACATTTTCGATACGTGTTCCTATCTTCAAAATGACTACACACCTGGTCTCACCTGTTATTTTGCTCTCTTCCCATGCTTCTTTTGCTAATTGTAGTGCTTTTTGGGCGATGCTATACCCATCCCTAGCAGTTTCCAACATCAGATTGCCCATTCTTTTTGTCTCTTCCCACATAAACGGATCTCCCCTCATCTCCCTTCCCCCGTCTCTTAATTTATCCATCTTCCTCTCCAGCTGCTTGTTGTTCTTTCTCATTCCCTTCAACAATTTAAGTAGATCAAATTGACCATCTTCATTGACATAGTTCTGTAGGTGAAGCTTCACAAGAACTTCTCTGAGTAACCTATGCGTCTCGCCGGTTTCCCACTATTACAAACGCCTCAGTTATTTGTGGTGTGACCTTTCCGGTGTGTACACTAGTGCTCTCATCTGCTCTGCTGTCCTCATCGCCTGTCGGTCTGCTAACATAATCGTAGATCTCTTAATCGCTCTTCATACATCAACAGTTCCATGGAATGAGCCGCCAGAACCACTCCTGTCTCAGAAACTTTTACTCCTCCCTCCTGTACCACTATACTAAATGACTCATAATTAACCTGGCTTTCCATATTACGGGCTGTGCTCCATCTTAACATTCAATTACAACTAAACAAATATGCACGAAAAATTAGATACCCTATATTAGCACTGATGGTATTAATCATTCTAATCAAACTATACACTCTCATTATAATGTAATCCCATCCTCTATTTTACACAACGCTCTTTCAAACACAGAGAAACGTCGTATGTGGAACAGAATCTACTCAGCCATACGCACTAACCTAGGAGAAAAATATTAGAATTGAATTAGTTCGCGCCAGCAATTTACAGACTATCACGTTGTGATATTTTCTGTCTCACGTCCAGACATGAATGCGAAAATAAGGATGAAAACCAAGAAATAAAATTTTAATTAATTACTTTTGGTATTCCGACTACGCACGAGTAGACTGAAAAGGGCATCGATTGCTCGCACTGGTTCTCCAAAGTTATGCAGTATACCGTGTATGTGTGTGGTTCACTGTCTGATCCATAAATTTACATTAAAGCCTCCCACATCTTTTCAATCAAAGTCCTGTAATCAACGTATACAATAGAACATAGCAACGCTGTCTGAAGGCACCCAAAGCCACCACTCTCATAAGCAGTATGTCACAAAGTGTAATCTAATGTCAGTGATAGGTGCGAAATAAAAACACCGTCTAGTTAGGCATTAATTTATTCACGTAGAAATTCGATATTCATATTCTACGTAAATCAATGCAAAACAAAATAATGAGCAAAGAATGTTGAAATACAAAATTAGCGTGTGTTTACTTGACCTCAGCGTTATCCCACAGCTAAATACTTAGGTCTTTGGAACGCAGTCCTGACCCACTCCCAATCCTGTTAAATTTAGATCAGCTTCCCCAAATGTAATGATAAATTACAGTGACTGGACGTCTGTGAATAACAGATAAACCACATACATTCAACCAAGCTACTGCGGTTTACAGACAGAAACCCGTTTATGATATAAAACCTAATAAATGACTCAGGGTTTCTCTAAGTTCCGGTGCTGCGAATTATGTTCACCACGTGCTGAAACAGCACCGCTGAAGTGCTGCTAGCTCTGCTGCAAAAGACCATGGCGCCGTTGAGGCTCGAATTCTGAGCAGGTGTGGATTCCAGAACTCGCTCAAACCGATATTCAAAACCGGAGTATATCTGACAAGAAACAGCGTTAAAGTACAATCCAGATCGTCTAACTACTGAACTCCACTGGGCGAAGCTCAACCTCTCTCTACGAATCCCAGAGACAGGATCTCCCTTCATCCCGGACATTTGCGAGCCCTTATAGATTCCTGTCAATGCACTTTAGTCCACCAACAGAGACCGCAATTCCAATTGCGTGGAATCTTCTGTCACCGAAAATCCCGTCAGAACTACGCGTCTCCAAACAAATCCAGCAGACATTAGAAATCTACCCAACATCTAAATAAGGAAATTAAGAGATTCACTACCGGCCTTCTAGTGTTTTCCCCAGCCTACAGAGGTGCTGGGAATTTACACCAACAGAGTTACGAGGCTAGGCCTATTATTTACGCTCACCGTGTTCATTGCAAAAGCAGTCAATGGCTATTTGCAAAGGCGTTTCCAAGAAACAGCCGAACGCGCCTCTCCCACGCCGGTAGAAAGCTGAGCTGGTCACAGTTTCGGTCTTCCGCCTATCGCTTGCTATAAAAGTGCACAACGCACTACGTGGTTCCTGACCACCTCGGCGCCAGATTCCCGTTGCACAGACCCTCACACAGCTCAGATCGAGCTTTCCGCAAAGACCCACATATTTGGAGTTGCATTCTTCTCCCTGTCCAGTCTCCCTCTCAAATCCACCAAGTTCTGTGTTTCCTACAGACTAGAGACTTACGAGAATAAGCTAGCCGTTACCACGTTAGAGAGGCAAACGAATCATACTGTCCAAAGTTGTATGTCCAGCCTCTGTAACTATGAATCTTGAAATCATGACCTGCTTTGCTACAGACTTCCTTTAATATTATAATTAAAAATATAAATGAGAAAAACAATGAGGCATGCGACCGGGCTTCCTGCCTTATAATTCGCGCAGTGCCATCTGGGATGTCAACTCCGTTCGAGTGCCAGTTAGCAAAATATCAGTTCTGAGCCAGGTTGCTTCAGCAGAGGATACAGCGGCCTTATGACACCATTCCCAACCGAAGCAGTGTACTCATCCAGGCAAGAGGAGATGGGAACTCATACTAATAGCTGGGCTCATACCTCCAAGTTCTTTGCAGATTGTATTCATTGAAACAGTATCATCTGCCCTCACAACCGTGGAGTTTCATTTCGTTTCCTCTTCCCCTTCTGGGCGCTTCACTTTTTCTTTGTCAGGGAGTCTATTATCCTTGATCGATTTACAAGCACTTAAGACAGGAAAAGGTAAAGGTTCCATCAACCAGAATGATAGTTTGAATAGCGTAGTGGTTTATCAGGCACAGTCCTATTGTATGTGGTATGCCTTACCCTTTCTCTGATATTTGAAGGGCGACTTTCAGTTTTCATATTAAGTGCCTAAGCTCACCAGCCAAAAAACTATTTCGCACTAAAATCAGAGAAAAATATTTGTTGACAGATTTTACAAGTTAACAAAGACTGCAGCTTAGAAAACGTTTAGATATGAGTATATTGTTATGTTTAGAAAGAACGCCGCGGGGAGTGGCCGTGCGGTTTGAGGCGCTATGTCACGGATTGCGCGGGCCCTCTCGCCGGAGGTTCGAGTCCTCCCTCGGGCATGGGTGTGTGTGTTGTTCTTAGCATAAGTTAGTTTACGTTAGTTTAAGTCATTCATAAGTCTAGGGACCGATGACCTCAGCAGTTTAATCACTTAGGAATTCACACACGTTTTACAAAAGAATTGTAGCAAGGACATGGTTGCAGTAGGTGCGGATGATGCTGGGTTGAAAGGAGAATACACGCTCTCACAATTTTTATTCATTTTATTTTGACAACCTTGCCTTACACAATGGCGAGAAACGGATGGAATACGCTACTACTAGCATCAGATTTGAAATAGTTGCAATAATTCAAAAATAATAAATAAAAAGGATAATTTCAATGAATATCCAGAATACCAATCAAATATCTGTCATCTGCTTTCCTTCTTAGAAACCACCAGGCACTAGAAATCAGCATCAACATTCCACGTTCACCCTACATCACTGTGCAGCGCCCGTTTATTCCCTCTTGGGCGACGACCGGATTCAGAGTCGTCTCCTCCTTACCTAGCGCTGAACTGCCTCGCGTCACCCACCAGGGCGCCCTCTTTCGCCGCTGGCGGACAACCGCAGCTCTCGGCAGCGTGATCTTCTCAGCTGCCGGCCAAGTGACGCCGTAACGCCAGAATAACTATGGTGTAGAAACAAGTGAGATGGAGAAAAATACGACCACTCAGAAGCAACAGTGGAACACTGCAGCGTGTTATCTGGTTTGTAGGTAGTTAATTTCTACAGTAGCTACAGTAGCTAATTTCTACATGGAGAAATTCGAACAGTCAGCCTTGGAAAAAGCAGATAAGAAACCATCTCGCTGGTATCGGTATGTAGACGATGCATTTGTGGTCTGGCCACATGGTAGAGAAGCTTTAGACGAATTTTTTGATTACCTTAATAATATAAATCCAAGAATCCAGTTTACCATGGAGAGAAAAAACGATAACAAAATACCGTTTTTGGATGTTTTAGTTATGAGACAGACAGATGGAAGATTGAAACAACAGATATTTAGAAAAATAACGCACACAGACAGATACTTACATAAAATCTCTAACCACCATCCACAACAAAAGAGAGGTGTGATTAAAAGTCTCGTTGACAGAGCCAGACGGATTTGCACGCTGGAGTATCTAGACGTCGAATTAAAACATCTGAAGCACGCTTTTGAGAAAAATAGCTACTCAAAGAAAGAAGTAATCAGAATTCTGCACCAAAACAACAAAAAGCCTAAGGACATGCCTGAAAAACGATGGAAGAATACAGTCTCTCTCCCTTTTATAAAGAAAGTAACGGATCAGATTGGAAATATTTTAAGTAAACATGATATTAGACCTGTTTTTAGACCAACGAAGAAAATTTGTCATGTTCTCCGGTCTGTAAAAGATAAACGCGCTCCTCTATCAGCCAGTGGTGTATATAAAATCCCGTGTACATGTGGTAAAGTTTATATTGGAACAACAAAAAGAAGCGTAAATACACGGTTGAAAGAACACAGAAGCCTTTGCCGATTAGGAAAAACAGATAAATCGGCTGTAGCAGAACACGCTTTTCAGTCAGGAAATCATCAAGTGAAGTTTTCCGAAACAATAATTTTATCTACGACGACGAACTATTACCCACGGCTTTGAAGAGAAGCAATTGAAATATATAAACATAGGGATAATTTTAATCGGAAAGAAGAGACCATGAAACTTAGTGATATTTGGACAGTAGCAC
Source organism: Schistocerca piceifrons (assembly GCF_021461385.2). Lineage (NCBI taxonomy): Eukaryota > Metazoa > Arthropoda > Insecta > Orthoptera > Acrididae > Schistocerca > Schistocerca piceifrons. Next base: position 339,568,238 of record NC_060144.1, read on the forward strand.
TACAGAATTGCTAGACAGTTTTATCCGTGACGAGATTACGATCGATAGTTAAGTTTTATCTCTGACAAAGATTATCTCTGCATATCACGTGTAACTCTGGTCACGCCCCCTTTCTACGATATATAAGTCGCTCTCAGACGTCCGACCCGTCAGTCGGCAAGACTCACCGGAGGACAAACACCCCTCTGAAGAAGTCCAGCGCAGCTCTGGACGAAACGTTAAGAGCTGAAGAGTTTCATGGACCACGACCTTACATCCCGGAAGGTTTACCAGAAGATAGTTAAAACTTTACCTGTAACTGCAGACTGTGGTCGGAGGGTCCATCTTGTTGTCCCATAAATTATGAACGTTACCTACGCCTCGCGAACGGTGAACGTCGCGTTCTACATTAAAGCCTCTGATTCAGTTGTTATCCATTTTAAGGACTGGAGGCAGTGCTGTGATGATAATCGCTATCATTATATATCATGCAATACACAAATACGAGGAATGTAATACACAGCTACGCTTTTCGGGAGTGGAGTTCCCATTATCTGGCTGTGTTCAACCCATCCTACACACGCACTTAAGGAAGAACAAAACAGCCATGCCATAAGATAAAAAAGTAAAGTTATTCGCACATTTACTTCAAAATCAGCAACACCCGATTCTCTGTTTTTCTTCTTCATATTACCACCAGTGCTCCCCAGACGATGAAATGGCCTGACGACACTATTCCCAACAGAGTCATTACACTCACCCAGGCGAGAGGAGGTGAATAAGTATGCAGCTCCAGCTGACTGCAGTGCGCCATAAGCCGTTGTCCTGTACTCCTGAGATGTAACACGGGAGTGGAAGGAACAGCATGCCAATAGTTATCTATTCAAACTGCTAATATATATCGTATAATTACTAAACTAAAAAAGGCTGCACAACAGCTGACGAAGAATGTGTTAATCTATCACGTATGTGTATTAAGCACACTATCAAATCTTCCTCGGTGAATGGATATTTCAAGTTCTTCAAGTAGGTCATGGTTTCTTCCTTTCTTTGCTATGTGTACCACCTCCAAATCCTCTTCAATCGCTTTTATCTGGTGATCTGTCTCGTATATGGACTTGATTACTATAGATTTACCGTAATTCCCCAATATGAAAGCGTCTGTGTGCTCTTATCGAAAATGTTCTTCCTGACTGTAGTAGCTTTTAGGTTACAAGAGGTAGCCTGTAACACTAGAGCCCTAGGAATTGCAGATGACGCTAGAGACCTGCGAATTGCAGACGCTCCGGCCAGTTGTTCCAGAGGAGAAGTTTCAGTTTAGGGAATTAACTAGGAATTCAGTTCACAGTATAGATGCTGTTGTAAGCTGTCACAGTAAAAGACACGTTTAAGCAGAGGCTGCACTTGCTACTTACCCCTGAGAACCGCAATGTTAGTGGAGGTACATGGGTTATATAATGCTACAACAGCGGTCCCCACTAATGAAAGCCCCCTGGGCGGCGCCAGGTGATGTAAAACACTGTTTTTCTGTTTTTGCTGGTCATAACAGGAAGACAAGTGACGTTTAGCTTTCAGGTGAACGCCATTGCTACCAAACTTGAAGTTTGTTAACGTACAGTGCAGATACATCACTACCTACCAAGTACGCATAGGGGAGAAATCTAAATATGGTTGGCCAGAGAAGTTTGTCTTTCTGCAACTGCTCCTTGCAGCTCGGAAATTGCAGACTCCCCTGTAAGCCCCTCTCTTCCCTCCATCCCGTGTTAGGACACGACAAAACGTCGCTGGACCGCGGGACGAGCGAAACCGAGAATTAGACGGAAAGGTGATTGCAAACTCTTATTTATTCATAAGTTTTCATTGTTACACATCCAGCGGAGTAAAGCTGTCTTTGAATAACCTATTGCTGAACGTAACAGAGGCCACCGTAATTTTGGGGTATGCCTCACGTGAAGACGTATTCATTCCTCGCATTCCGTTGATACCTGGTGATTTACGAGTAAATATGCCTTTCGATTTAAAGTGATTGCACTTTCCCAGCGGCTTACATTCTCTATTATTATCAACAAAGCAAGAGGCCGGTCACTTCGTGTGGTCGATGTTAAACATCGGGGTACTGCAGCTAGTGCTTAATAATGTTGAACTCATGTAGTCTGTCCGCTGCACTCATTGGCACACTAATGGCTCTCTGCAGTCTTCTTCCAAAAGCAGATTTTTCATAAGTTCGCGGGTTGAATGATTGTTTAGGAATCACAGAAACTGTTGCTGTTCGCTTTCTAAAGATAGTAAGGATTTGCAATTTGTCTTGCCCCATTAACTCCGGGTCGAAAAATTGAATACGATTATTAACATCTAGTTTTCTAATCCACTCCGCCACTATGGCATTGCAATTCATAAAATCATTCCTCGTGCCCTTATAGCATCGTAGTACGCACTCTGCTCTTATACTGTACTCCTGGTAGATTCCGTCAGTGCACAACGGTCACAACTCGGAGATTCCACACTACCCAATTTATAGAGCCCGTTCACTGTAATTTATGATGTGCTGGTAGTTATTGTTCCAGAGATTTCTTACGCTCTTCTGCTTACGGTGTTGGCAGGTGTCTCGGACGAAGCCTATTTCTTCGAAGACGAGTAGTTCCTTATTATCTCGAATTTTGTGATAATATCTAAGCACAGTCTCTTCTACGAATGTGCGCTTGTCAGGGGGGAAATCAGTAGGCAGGAGTTGTGACGGAGAATATTGGCATCAAACTGCACCTTGAGCTCACTGGTTCGTTGTTTCTTGTTAAAGTGAAACGCACAAACCTCGTTCTTACTGGTACTGGGCTACAGTCACTATTTTCTGATATATGAGTTGAGGGCCAGTAAGTCCTGATTTAGTGTTACCTCTGACTGATCAAGCCCTTTAGACCGACGAGCCAGAGCGATATCGTCTGCATAGCAAAATTTCCTTGAAGACGTTTTTGGAAGGCCAGAAACGTAAAGGATGATAATGATAGGTGCGAGAACTGAGCTTTGTTTCGTTACTGAGCTTCTATTTTCGTCTGAAGGTGTCGGTTACTTATCATGTTATTAATAGGTGACACTATTGTTCGCCATTTAGTTATTTTCAGTACTTTTTAAATCATCCCTTCCCTCCAGACTGTATCATATGCTGCCGTATGGGCGATGAAAGGCGCCAGAGCTAGTACTTAGTAGTTGCTGCTTCGGTGAGGCTTAAATACCCCTTATTCTATTGGAATGTGTTCTAAAACACACACACTAGTTCTCCCCAGGAGCTTATACCTGCAACTAAAGAGTGAAATTGGCCGAAAGTTACGATGATTTCTTGGGTTTCAAAATTTCCACAATTTTTGTGTTTTTAGTTCCTTGGGAAGTGAGCCTGTCTTCAAAATAACAGAGAAGAAGCGAGTCAGCCAGTGTTTAGCATTTTTCCGAAAGATGGGATAAAAATACTGTATGTATATTACCAGACCTTGGAGCCTAGCCACATTCAACCCTAGCTAAAGCTACGTCTGTTTCACCTAATATGAATGGGAAGGAGAATTTTGAATAGCTTGGAGACTGGCCGTTCAGATTTGTTAATTTTTTTATCCTGGAGGTGTGCTGCTTACGTCTGGATGATCTGGATTTTTTTACTACATGGTTAACAATTTGACCGGCTGAAATAACAGGCACCTGATCACATTTATTAAAGGAGCCACTCAATTTACGGAACAAGGACAACGCCTTCCCATTTAAATGTTTGAGATTACAGTTTTCTATCGTCTCACATCAGCGCACTTTCCTTTCTCTACGAAGACTATGAAGAAGTTCATCTGCAACGTCTCTGTCTCCACTTTTGTTGGTGTTCACATCTCTCATTCCACTCTGGGATATATTCTCTATATCCACGAAGAAAGTTTAGGAGATGTACGAGAAGAGCGCCAACGAAACGGCTGTAGCTCTCGACTTCTTGTGGAATGAAACAAATATATTTTACCGGTGGTTCAATAAACCTGTAAATTTGTTTTTCTAAAATTCCGTTTTGGTCGTGACACTGGCTTACAAGTGGGATGGATAAGCCAATATTGAAAGTAACAAGTCTTTGCTAGCTATGTGGGAGGTCTGAAAATACTTTTATTGATGTAAGAATTGTTTGGTCTTTACGATGGTGGGAGACAATACAGAGGTCTCCGTAATAGCATTTCTGCCATGCAGCAGGTCTAAATGTATCCAAATAATTGGCGTCAAGGACTATGTAAAGGCTGTTATTTTCTGCTCTATCAAGAAACAAGTACATTGCCACAGTCGTTGTTCTGTGCATACTTCCACTGTTCGTGATGGCTGTTAAAATTACCACCATATATTAATGGATGGACAGTAACTGGCAGAACATTTGACGGTCACTGTTCTTTAGATGCTTCGTGGATATTATGGACAATGAGCTCTTCAAGCTTTATTGAAAGACTATGAATTTCGTCTAACGTACTTGCTGAGATTAGGTGTGTATGATCAGTGTTAGCTCTAACGTATATAACAACAGCAGTGCCTATACGTTGTGGTAATTTGGGCCAATAAGCCCATGGCCATATAGTCTTCCTCTTTTACGAAGATCGTCTTCGTATGGTGCACGTCTATTGTACTAGTTAAAATAAATTTTTACAACTAATCACCCTTTACTCGGCTAATTCCTTCCGTATTTAGCTGCCAAACAAGTACTGAAGTTTCCCGTTTTTTATTCATTTGGTATTGAAAAGGACCCTTTGGCAGTATTTGGTTGCATGCTTGTAGCCGGGAAGTCCAGTAAAAGTCTGACACATTTAGCGTCATCGAGGGTGCACGTGCAGTGTTTTACCGCTGACACGAGCTAGACTTAACCTCTTTTTACCGAGTGTCCTAGACCCACTAGCGAACACTTTTTATCGCTAACGACGCATACATTTTCTTTCGTAGATTCACTGTGAATTGATTGACAGAGGTTGCTGCGTATTGTACTGTATATCAACGTTTCCCCCTTTTCCACCAATGGACAGAGTTTGGGAAGAATGGGTGACTGAACGTCCCTGTGCTAGTTGTGATGGCTTTTATTCTGCTGCTTAATTTTATACGTTGTCAATCTTTGCAAGATAAAAATCTATGGGCTGAAAAAAGTGTCAATTGAAATGCGGTTCCTGAAAATTACCAAACAGGTTGTCACGTGATGTGCGACGTGTTTTCTCGAAAGTAAGCCAGTTAAGTTATTTCTTCGTGTCTGATACTTTGCATCATCAGTCAGACAAGACTATGGTTACACTATATGCACTGGCCTTCATTGCCTACACTGGACATTGCCTGATCGGCTTCGATTAGATTAGATTAGATTGTTTCCTTTCCATAGACTCAAAAAGTGAGGTGATTCTAGTGGGTGTGGAACATGTCAGAAAGTAAAAGATAAAAACATAAAACATTTGAATGTAATACTTACTACCCTGATCATTTCTCAGGAAATTGTCCAAACGGGTGAATACAATTCGGTAAAATGCAACAGCTAATATTTACAGAATTAACACGCTGTCAGAATGAAACATTGTTATGCGCTATTAATAAATTTATCATACAAAAAATACCTAATCTTCACTGTTTTGACCAAAAATTGAAATCTAACAGACATTTTTACTTAAGCTGGCTCAACAGTATCTGTTAACCTGTTCATCTATAGATTAGAAGGAGTTGTCTATCAAGAAGTCTTTCAAACTCTGTTTAAACCGTGCTTTATCTGAAACCAAATTTTTAAAGGTTGCTGGCAATTTATTGAAAATGTGTGTTCCTGAATATTGGACTCCTTTTTCGACCAAGGCAATTGATTTTAGGTCTTCATTTAGATTGTTCTTATTCCTAGAATTGATACTATGTATTGAGCTATTGGTCAGAAATACAAATGTATTACTTGCAAAAAAGTTAGCTAAGGAATAAATATACTGAGAAGTAGTGGTTAGAATACAAAGTTCATTGAACAGTTTTCTGCATGATGTTCTTGAATATATACCACAAACGATTCGTATCACAGGCTTCTGCTTCGTAAAAACGTTTGCTCTGTTTGATGAGATGCCCCAGAATATGACCCATATGACATAATAGAATGAAAGTAAGCAAAATATGCATTTTTTAAATATTTACATCACCTTCATCTAACATCATGGTCACTGCAAGATACAGACTTGTTTAGGTGCTTAAGCAATTCTGTGGTATGCCCTTCCCAACTGAATTTACTATCAAGTTGTAATCCCAGAAATTTAACAGTGTCAACCTCTTTGATCTGCATGTCTTCATATGTTATACACATGCCGGCAGGAAATTTCTTACAGTTTCTGAAGTTTAATGACAATGAATTAGGTTTAAACCATTTATTAATGCCAGTGAAAGTTTGATTAGCAGCTGTTTCTAAATCTGTACTTGACTTGCTGCTTATTGCAATGTTTGCATCATCTGCAAGCAAGACAGACTTAGCATCTGGCACTATAACAGATGAGAGATCATTAATGTACACAAGAAAAAGCAATGGACATAAGATGGAACCTTGAGGAACACCACATGTAATTACTTCCCAGTCAGATGAAGAATGACTGCTTACTGAACAGGTATTTTGCAATGACACCCTTTGTTTCCTGTTAGATATATAACACTCAAACCATTGCACTGCATTGCCAGTGACAGCATAATATTCTAATTTTTAGTTGAGAAAATGCTGTGGTTTACACAGTCAAAGGCTTTTGACAGGTCACAGAAAATGCCAGTAGCCTCTAATTTATTATCTAATGCCTTAAATACATTCTCACTGTTTGCATAAATACCTTTCTCTGTGTCAGAACCCTTCAGATATCCAAACTGTGACTTGAACAATATATTATTTGCCGTCACATGCTTAAGGAGTGCTTGAACACAACCTATTCAAATATTTTTGAGAAATCCGTCAAAAGTGAAAATGGTCGATATTTTGATGGTATCTCTCTATCCCTCTTCTTGTAAAGAGGCTTAACTTCAGCATATTTTTAGCCAGTCTGGAAGTGATTCGCTGATAAGTGATTGATTACACAAATAACTTAAGATAGAACTCAACTGGTATGAGCACTCTTTGATTAACTTCGTTAATATAGGTCTAGTACACTTGAGTGTCATTTAAGAATGGACAACAGAAGTATTTTGCTTGCAACATCTTCTGTAGATCAACAGTGGTTTCCCAGAACCCTTTATTTGAATCGCAGCTTGCCTTATGCTTTATGAACATATGTATCGTCAGTCCTCTTCGTATCTCTATACGTCTTAACACCATCTAATAAATTAAGCAGTTGCATCTCACAAATCCTGTGAGGTACCATGGTAACTGCTCATTACTAGAATTTTTACCAGACTTAATTTTCTCTCAGATCACAGTATCATCTGCAGAGAGCCTGCATAAGCTACTAAAACTGTCCTCTAAGCCATTAATATATGACATGAAAATAAATGGTCATCATTCGCTGTTTGATTCTTTGTAGATTAGAAATGAAATGTCCAGTGATGAACACCAGAGTCTAGTGTATACGAGGGTTATTCGAAAAGTAAGGAATGATTGGTCGTGAAATGTAAAATACAGTGAAAATCTGATGAAGCTTCACACAGATTCGTTGGGCACTGTGTCTAGTACGCCTGTCGATCGCATCATGTTACTCTTTTCAGTTCTGAGCTCACAGTGAGAACGTAAAGATGGCAGAGATTAGCGTCTTCCGCCAAGTATGAGGGCCTGGCGAAAGATTACGCCTGAAGCTATGCAATCCACATAACATAACTGTCTCACAGTTCATTCTACACGACAATTCTCGACCGCACTCTGCAGGGGCAATGAAGGTTCTCCTGCAGCTTTTTCGATAGGAAGTGTTTGATCACCCAGAATACAGCTCGTAATTAGCTACTCCTGAGGTTCATCGCTGCTCAAATGAACCGCTGGCTATGAAGACAATATTTTGACACAGACAACGAGCTGCAGACCATAGTAGAAAATGGTCGAAAAGCACTGGCGGCTGTCTTCTGTAACGAGGGAATTGAAAAGTTTGTACAACGCTACGACAGATGTCTAAGTCTGAGCGGCGACTGTGTAGAGAAGTAGCTGGAAGGTGTAGCTAACGTTTGCTAATACAACAGTTTTGACTTTCACTGTGGTTATCACTTCGCGACCTATCGTTTCTTGCTTTCCGAACAGACCTCGTATTTAGTATCAAAGATAAAACACATTTACACGTAAAAGTCTCGTCAATGTGACCACCGCCTATGTTCAACATCAACGTATATTACCCACTCGCACACCGCAGATGGCAGCGCTGACAATGGACGGTAGCGTGGAGGACGTGGAAAATAGAGCTGTCGTTGTCGTAATGCGGAAACAACGATTTATGACCATTAGCTTTCCGGTAGAAGATGGTATCATTTACGAAAAGGCTAATTTTGCAGACTGTTCATGTACCACAGTGGTTAAAGTATACCTTGCATTGGAAAATGGCGCCGCTGAGACAATTGTGGTGCATCACGGGCCACAAATGATACGGGTGAACGACGCCTGGGGAAATGTGTGCAGGAAATGAGACGTGCAACTGTTGAGCAAATAACCAAAAAAACTGTCATCAATGAATCCTGAAAGACCGTTCAGAGAACATTCCTGAGCATGGGCATCTACAGCTGGCAACTGGTTCATGCAACCATGTTGAGTGAAGTTCATCGGTGACGGAGGCTGGATTTTGCACGCCAATAGGCACAGTGGATCACAACAAGTATTCACCTATCCTTAGGGACCCTGTCCACCTCTACATGCAGTTGGTTTTTCCTCGGTCTGTTGGCATCTACCAGCAGGCCAATGCAACGTGTCACAATGCCCGCACTGTATGTGGGTGGTTCGAAAATTTACCGTCTACCCTTAGCCACCAAACTTTCCGGATTTAAACCGAATCGAGAATCTGTGAGACCACATCTATCGGACTGTTTGAGGCATGGATCCTCAACCGATAAACGTAGGGTGGTCGACATGGCTCCACCTCCGAGAACTTTACTGACTCTCTTCCTGCACGTCTCGCAGTAGTCATCGCTGCTAAAGCTAGTTGTTCAGGCTTTTGAGAGTTGGCCATACTAATGTGACTGGACAGTGTATTAGTCAATAGAGGTGTATATGAAATTACTTGTCCTGACTGTGATAAGTTTTATTTTGGTCAGTCAGGCAGAGATATAGCGACTATATTTCCTGAACATGAACGCCGCTGGAGGGAGCAGATTTACGACTCCACATTCGCAGAGTATGTACTGAGATAGATCCACTGCTACGAACCACAGTCCCATACCCTCTGCTTAGCCAAAAACTTATTCTTCTCGAAGCCGTAGAAATCAATAAACATGTGGCACACGGTCCTCATTAAACACAAGAACGACCAAATATAGTTCAATATCTCCTCTACCTAATTATCCATTAAGAAAAAGATCTCTCCAATTTTTCCAGGACTATCTGTTCCACCTGAAATGTATGCGCAATTGCGAATACGAGCAATTATCAGCAGTATAAGGCGGTGACGGTAATGCAGATTTGTGGCCTATCGGGACCCGAACCAGAATTTCCCGCGGCCGCCTTAACTGCTTTGGCTATCCGTGCTCGACTCACGGCCTGATCCAAACTGATGTCGTAGTTACTCCGTCACAAACTGCACTCTTACGCGACATTTTAACTGTAAGTCGCTGCCTAGTGTCCGCAGATAAGCACATCATTGCAGTGTTTGTGTTGCTTGTATGTCCAAAGGAACACTGCTTCGTTCTTCTTGACAACAAAGGTATTGCAATATCGTACTTCTTCGCCGATATCAGGCAGCTCCTGTACGGGAGTTACGTAATGTGTGTACAAGTACAGGTTGTGACACATGAATGTCATATGGAAGTCTATGTCTGGCCGTCAGTCATACACGGATAGAGAAAGCGCTTATGGTGATCGCTCGCATAAAGCGCGGTATCCGGGTTCGGCTACCAGGCCGGCACAAACTTTCATTGTCGTTATTTCCTTGTATAGCTCATGATTGTTCCTACCCGCAAATGCAAATACATTTCATAAATTTCACAACGGATGTATCTGTCGCGGTGCCTGTGCATCATTTTACATCTACATCTACATGTATACTCCGCAAGCCACCCAACGGTGTGTGGCGGAAGGCACTTTACGTGCCACTGTCATTACCTCCCTCTCCTGTTCCAGTCGCATATGGTTCGCGGGAAGAACGACTGCCGGAAAGCCTCCGTGCGCGCTCGAATCTCTCTAATTTTACGTTCGTGATCTCCTAGTGAGGTATACGTAAGGGGAAGCAATATGTTCGATACCTCATCCAGAAACGCACCCTCTCGAAACCTGGACAGCAAGCTACACCGCGATGCAGGGCGCCTCTCTTGCAGAGTCTGCCACTTGAATTTGCTAAACATCTCCGTAACGCTATCACGCTTACCAGATAACCCAGTGACGAAACGCGCCGCTCTTCTTTGGATCTTCTCTATCTCCTCTGTCAAACCGACGTAGTAGGGATCCCACAATGATGAGCAATACTCAAGTATAGGCCGAACCAGTGTTTTGTAAGCCACCTCTTATGTTGATGGACTACATTTTCTAAGGACTCTCCCAATGAATCTCAACCTGGCACCCGCCTTACCAACAATTAATTTTATATGATCATTCCACTTCAGATGGTTCCTTACGCATACTCCCAGATATTTTACAGAAGTAACTCCTGCCAGTGTTTGTTCCGCTATCATATTATCATACAGTAAAGGATCCTTCTTTCTATGTATTCGCATTACATTACATTTGTCTATGTTAAGGGTCAGTTTCCACTCCCTGCACCAAGTGCCTATCCGCTGCAGATCTTCCTGCATTTCGCTGTAATTTTCTAATGCTGCAACTTCCCTGTATACTACAGCATCATCCGCGAAAAGTCGCATGAAACCTGTGACACTATCTACTAGGTCATTTACATATATTGTGGAAAGCAATGGTCCCATAACACTCCCCTGTGGCACGCCACAGGTTACTTTAACGTCTGTAGACGTCTCTCCATGAAGACAACATGCTGTGTTCTGTTTGCTAAAAACTCTTCAATCCAGCCACACAGCTGGCCTGATATTCCCTAGGCTCTTACTTTCTTTGTCAGGCGACTGTGCGAAACCGTATCGAACGCCTTCCGGAAGTCAAGGAAAATGGCATCTACCTGGGAGCTTGTATCTAATATTTTCTGGGTCGCATGAACAAATAAAGTGAGTTGGGTCTCACACGATCGCTGTTTCCGGAATTCATGTTGATTCCTACATAGTAGATTCTGGGTTTCCAGAAATGACATGATACGCGAGCAAAAAACATGTTCTAAAATTCTACAAGAGATCGAAGTAAGAGATATAGGTCTATAGTTTTATGCATCTGCTCGACGACCCTTCTTGAAGACTGGGACTATTTGCGCTCTTTTCCAATCATTTGGAACCCTCCGTTCCTCTAGAGACTTGCGGTACACGGCTGTTAGAAGGGGGGCAAGTTCTTTCGCGTACTCTGTGTAGAATCGAATTGGTATCCCGTCAGGTCCAGTGGACTTTCCTCTATTGAGTGATTCCAGGTGCTTTTCTATTCCTTGGACACTTATTTCGATGTCAGCCAGTTTTTCGTTCGTGCGAGGAATTAGAGATCGAACTGCATTGCGGTTTTCCTCGTTCTTCTTAACAATAGAACCATCGCAATATCGTAACTGTCTGCTCCACTCTCTTCTCCCATTATTTTTCTATTTATTTATTCAGTTTTGGTGGTTTACATGCCCCATACAATTGTTTACCATATGTACAACATCACTAGAGCAAGAGAAAACTGTTAATGGGCCGGCCGAAGTGGCCGTGCGGTTCTAGGCGCTACAGTCTTGAGCCGAACGACCACTACGGTCGCAGGTTCGAATCCTGCCTCGGGCATGGATGTGTGTGATGTCCTTAGGTTAGTTAAGTTTAATTATCTCTAAGTTCTAGGCGACTGATGACCTCAGAAGTTAAGTCGCATAGTGCTCAGAGCCATTTGAACCATTTTTGTAAACTGTTAATGCCACTGATATATCAAGTCTATCATTTCTTTTACCTCTTCTAACCTTTATCGCGTTCGTTTGCATACGGAACGAATGTGCTTAGTAATTGCGTTTATTTAAAATGGAGAAAATTTACAACGATCGGTCGCTAATAATCTGTTTATTGAAGATCTAGATTTCAACCACTGTGTGGCTATCATCAGCGCAGTAAGATGCAAGTCAAATCATCATTCTTGTTTGTCTATAGAAATATCCCATGCTACAGGATGTCAGTATTTCAGTTTACCATTTTTTCGAAGTTACGATCTGGACCTATTTCCTACAGCTATATTGGCTAAGCATTTCCGAGTGATAACATGGTTTATTTAGTATACCTCTGTATCTATAATGGACATTTAATTACAAGCAAATTAAAATGTAATACAAGGCAAGAAAATTGAGATTTTATACAAACAGATGCGACAGGTTACAGATTTACATATTTTCTACCATTACATTTTAAAAACAAATAAACATAAACTGACAACGACTCGGTTGGGGTGAAACATGCTTATGCATAAATAAAAATAAAATTGGGGTCTTGCAAAGTGGTTTAAGTCAGTCGGATAAAATAAAAATTGCTTATCTCTGCGTTAGTAATAGAATGGAGGTATTCATGTTCTTAATATTAAATTGTAAATACAAAATTGACTGAGATTTCCATCTACTACACTGTTAGTAACACTATCTTGCGGCGGCGCGGTTCCTGCCGTCCGTTTACGACGAACCTGCACCTGCTCGTGAACATTATCTCAGCAGATCATCAGTAAGGAAGCCGAGCGAAACCTATTGTACTTCGACGTGAACCAGGTTGCAAGTAAAGTCATTAATCTACGTTTCGGGAGATAGTTTTCACACGAAATGAAAGGTTGGAAATTTTGTCCTTAATTAATATATTCTGAAACTTAGGTGAACAAGTATCACTGCCAAGCCCGTGCTAGTCTTAACACAGTCACTCACAATCCCTTTCACTCACGTTAGCAAGTTTGTGGTGTTGCATTTCCCGAAAACGTAATAACTACAAAAATACGGATTGTTTTTGATTGAGAATGCTCGACAAATATTAAGTCTGTCGGCACCTAATGCAGTCACAGTTTTTAGCCACCGATCTGCTCAATACGCCATGCGTAATTTATGTCTTCTCTCGTCAGAAAATTCACTTAAAAATTCCGAAATTTCTACACACCTATCGGAAAAATTATGCCGTCACTTTACAACACTTTTGATGTATGAAACACTGCTAGATCCGGCAACTTACCATCTCCGTCGGAACTACTAGTACACACGTCCGAACTGTTTCATGGCCAATCTCCGACTCCTCTCTAGAATACTGTAAGTCTTCTCTCCCAGCAGAGAAAGGCCCGCGAAGAATATTGCTTTACGATTGGTCAGTTAACTCAACAGATAATAGCAAAACAACATTCTCCCGCGTCAGTCCGCGCTTTTCACCAATAACCAATCGCAAAATAGTAAACCTAACGACTACACTTTTTACCGACGTAATTATCTAATAGGCTGAAGTTTTGTTTATGCATAAAGTTATTTACTATTGTTATGTAAAACTGAATTAACTTTACCTTTACCATAAACTTACTTTACACATCTATTCTACAAAAATCCCCTTTGTCTATATCCGTACTGCTTCGAAATTATCCCACACTAAATCCCACTACATAACTCGTTAAACAATTATCTTCATATTAATCTTAAACCACACTCACGCATCATTCATACTGCTAAAAGACATTTATAACATTTTACATACACAAAAAGACATAATAACACTTAATACTAGAACAGTTTATGAAAAACATTTATTACATTAGTGCACTCTAGTGGGCACAATCGAAACTACATCACTGTCCCCTATCCAATACTGTCCTCTATCGGCTGATACAAAAAGTACGTGCGCGTCCAGTCTCGCATCACTATCTGTCACTATTCAGCTCTGAGGCACATGTCCCACTTAACTGCCTCCAAGACAGGATCAGTATACGGCGCTATTGTAATCACATACCTAGAAGGTAAGATATGCTTACATTTCTTCAACAAAAGTCACATTACTGAAATTTCCAAGGGTCCCTTACGAAGTTTACAAATGGACGAAGGAAGAAACTGTGTAAGTTTTCCAGTTGCTTTCGCCACCAAAGAAAAGACTTTCAAAGTTATTTCATAGAAAACTAGCCGTCTGTATTATTACATGAGACTCCAAAGAATATGCTTATCCGCTTCTGCTAAACTTTTAAAAGAATACGAAACTGTGGAAGTCTGCTACAGGCAAGAACAGAATACCAGCATTAAACAAGGACGTCTGTATTATCCTATAAATGTAATAAGATTTTAAAAATTTCTGTTTAATGTATGCTCCAATTTTCACTCATAAAGAATGGAATGTAGTTGTAGAATTACAAGCAGGGGAGGGTATTGTATATGGGGGATAGTATACCAACGAACACACGATCTTCCTTGTTTATGTGTCACTCTAGTGACTGATTTTAGAATCCCATGAAGGAATGTGTGCCAGAGACCACCATAAGTAGTCTCCATTTTCTACTATTCCTGTTGTTGTGAGACAAGAGGTTACGTTTTTTGAGATGTGAGGTCGTGTTTTGTGCAGCGTTTGTCACTATTACTAGTTCTAAGTACTTAATTTCCGTATAATACATTAGATCTATTTGAAGGATATTGATAATTCTACAGTTATAAAAGCATGGTGGTCAAAATTATATATATTTCTAAAACTAACTGCATAAGGTTTGGATGGCTAAGCCATACTCCATCGGCTGTGCACCACGTTGTCTCTTAAACAGGAAGAAGACCTTCTACCATGGAACACGTGAAATTTGAAAATTAACTGTGTTACTTATAATGTCTTAACGGTTTCCCCGTCTTGGAAATTTAAGTTGGTTTCCAGTAGCTTCCATTTCAAAAATTTGAGTTGTAACTGGTATTTGACGGTACTACTTCTTCTTTTGGTTTCACGTACTGATTGTTGTGTGTAGTAGAGTAATAATGTAACACACAGACGACTAAATTCATTACTGACGAGATTTTCTCGACTGTAACGCTTTTAAATTTCAGTAGAGTATTTGTTCCTTGATGCGTCACCATACTATACCTTGGAAGATGTTCTTATATTTGGAACACCTTATTTATCCGCAATGATTTTTGTAATTTCAGAAAAAGACTGTATCATACATAAAGTGAATGCTACCGTTTTAAAATGGGAAAAGAAAAAATATTCAACTTCTGCTACAGGGCTGACTAGAGGCGAAAGACCGAAATGTTTTCAAAGTACATCACTCTCCGCTACTAGATTTCTTCAAGCACAGACGCGTGTTCCGTATGTAAATAAGGCATTTCCATGTGAATGTGTAGCATTCCTTATTTTGTAAATGGAACTCTTTGAGAGAACATTGCTACCAACGTGACCTACGACAGACGTCAAAAATTCGTGAGTGATTCAAAATGTCTACAATGGTATTAAAAATAAAAATGACAAAACACACATGCAAGCCTCTATTCTATCATCTCTCTGAAAGCTAGACGCAACATTTTATTTGGCGAATGAGAACGATAAATGTAGCAGGAATTGTATTTCGTTTACCAGTTAGGATTATTTAATAAAATACTGATCCACATAAGAAGGCTGCAACAAAATGTACTGCACAGACGAAGGGGAATATATTTCTTTTTCCAGAGTTTTATTCTGTGGAATGATAGATATGTTTAGAACTTCGAATTACTTAACAGTTACATGGAAAGGAATCAAAATGTAGAGTGTTGTGACCTCAGCATTTATTTCTAGGTGTTTAGTGTATAATGTCGACAGCAGTTACAGAGAAACAAAGTTGCATTAAGGACCTGCAGACTTTTTGGTCCAGGGCCCGCGAATACTTCATTTCAATGGAAGCGCCAGGTGCATTCTACCGCTGCAGGGACCAAAAAGAGAAACTGCTGCCACGGGACTCTCAGTGAATCTCACTTTAAGCGACGTGGCGAAGGGTGACGTGAAATGCGGCCCCGCGGGCGGCCGCTGTAAGTGAGACATGGGCCCGCGCCGGCCGCCATTAGTAAAGACGAGGAGGTCGTAAATCCTGCCGCCCGGACTCGCCTCGTCCTGTCCCTCTCCAGCGGCAGTCCTTCCATCGCGCCGCGCCGCAGCGCGCGCGCCATCTACCTGCTGGCTTCAGACGCACCGCCGCCCTCATTTGTCAGTGCGACGACAGCGCCGCGACGACATGTTGCGGCCGGCCTGACTGACTGGCGAGGCACTGAACCAGCCGACCAATGGCGGGAGTTGGACAAAGTGGAGGAGCCACCAGCAGCGCACCTGAATATGTCCGCTGCTGATATACGAACCTCCGTGAGGGTGAGGTTCACAATCGGTGGGGCCGTCCGTGGCAGCAATCAGTGGATCCTTGATACTGACGGATGTCAACAGTGAGCTTTCCGCTCTGCCACTGCCGTTGTTCACTCAACCGACGTATTTTGTCACCGCCTGACATACTGGAGCGCGAACACTTCCTATAATACCAGTGTTAAATAATCAATCCAGTTCTATAGATTCTATGAAATAGTTAAAAGTTGAAACTTTCTTTTGGCCATAGGTGTAATAATAAAGTCTGCTTTTATTCACTATTTAACAGATTATGGTCCCTACCAATAATATCAATACAGATTCGAGAGAAGGGAGCAACATGTATAGCTGACTATATCCAAAAGGAATGTCCATTTTATGTGACTTTCAGAGAGAAAATGAGACAGGAGCTGTGGGGCACATTACTAAATGACATTAGTACCCAACCATTAGTCCTGAGTGCAAACAGGTACTAGTAACCCTCCATCCTCCCTCTATTATCAACCTTAGTGCGCAGCTAAACATTCGAATGAAAAACAATTTTCTTTGAACTCTTTTACTGGCAAAGTGACGAAAGATAAATAATATTTAGTTTTTGTAGGTGTTTTATTAATCCATGTATTCAGAAATCGATGAGACAATTAGTACTTCTCATTTTTGAAAACCTACTTTATAGAATGATGAAGCAGTTCTCAGTCTTTCGCCAATGCTACCTACAACTATTTCCCAGGAAAGGAAGCTACTTTCTCACAATGAGGGTTGGCGCTTGTTAAAAAACTTGCTTCCTGTACTCCATTCCCCCCACTAGCGACACCTGCTTCACCCACGTTCTGCACCTTATTTAAAACGAACAACTGTGTATGTTACTTGATTGCTTTACTCCTTACTTCTGAAATGCAGAAGTGGGAAGACTTCAGGCTGCCAACGCTTTGTGACTGGCCATTGCCACTAAGAGTAATTGCATTAACAATAACATTATCTAAGCTGCAGAACACTATCTAGCTACTACGTAGTTACTGTGGTGTTGTGCTGTCAGTTAGTTCGCTTATTTTTGCGAAGTGATGGTGAACCAATCTCTGGGCTCTTGCTGGTTCAAATGGGTCAAATGGCTCTGAGCACTATGGGACTTAACATCTATGGTCATCAGTCCCCTAGAACTTAGAACTACTTAAACCTAATTAACCTAAGGACAGCACACAACACCCAGTCATCACGAGGCAGAGAAAGTCCCTGACCCCGCCGGGAATCGAACCCGGGCGGGGGAAGCGAGAACGCTACCGCACGACTACGAGCTGCGGACAGCTCTTGCTGCAATTACCTCAGTTTTGCTGTCATAGATGCATGGTACAATACGTATGTGTAGTGGGTCGACTATTAGTGGAAGATGTTCATAGACTCGTTTCACAAAAATGGAAATGTCGTGTGGTTAGGGCCTCCCGTCGGGTAGACCGTTCGCCTGGTGCAGGTCCTTCGATTTGACGCCACTTCGGCGACCTGCGCGTCGATGGGGATGAAATGATGATGATTAGGACAACACAACACCCAGTCCCTGAGGGGAGAAAATTTCCGATCCAGCCGGGAATCGAACCCAGGCCCTTAGGATTGACAGTCTGTCACGCTGACCACTCAGCTACCGGGGCGGACACTCGTTTCATACTCTGTAACCTCCACCACTAAACACAACTGAACCCTTCCGTTTTTACCTTTCGGATAATTTCATTTTATCCGTCAGAAGGTAATTACACGTAGGTGTGGGTAATGTGAAGAACTGTACGACGATGTGACATTTAGCTTTCTGAGCGCAATATCCGTAATTTTTTTCAGAAACATCCAACAGAGAATGTGATGATCAGCAAGTGTGTGTCCAGCGCAGAAAGGTCAGAAGGATGGGATGTGTCGATTAAGAAGTAACAGTTCGACTGCAGTATAGGAATTAACAATACACATCGAGCGATAGATTCATTAGATCACCAATTACTTTTCAGATCCGTCATATAGTTTTAAAGTTTAGTTTACTTCATGTCTGATACAGTCAATTAATTTTTCGGCTGGTCATATTTTAATACAGGAGAAAGTACAAAGAAAAAGAAGGACAAACATGGTTCCTGGAAATTGCACCATTTCTGCAGGGCGTGTGTTCTGCATCTTGATAAAACATTGACGAACCACTTAAATATTAAACCAAATAGCTTCCCAAAGACGAAAAAGTGCAACACTACGCAGTACTACATTTGTGTGTCAACATCTAAGTGGTGTAGCTATTCTAATCACATCAGTGACGAAGGCAAAAATACTTTGTTGACCTCCGATCTAAGTAGGGAGAAACGCTCATCATAACAAAATGAGGGAAACCAGAGCTCTCACGGAAAGATACAGGTGTTCGTTTTCTCCGCGCGCTGTTCGAGCTTGGAATAATAGTTTAATTATTGTGAAGGTGGTTCGATGAATCCTCTGCTAGCACTTAAGTGTGATTTGGAGAGTATCCATGTAGATGTGGATGTACACTAGTAAGGGAACTTCGGTAGAGAGTGTGAATCGACTAAGAGTGCATACTTTAAATTTTCCTGTTTGGGCTCGACTTGGCATCCGCTTGCTAGACAATTGCTGTTAATTCTTAATTATTTCTTGGTATTCAGGTAAGAGAAAACACTTTCGTGAGGAGGGAAAGAAACATATGCACCTTGTAATTTTGGCGCTTTTAACCGAACATTCGCTCCAGTTGGTTAGTTGTCCGGTCGTCTCCACGATTCAATTTACTTTTCTACTGTTTGATCTATGGTTTTCTATTACTTTGTCTCAACATTTGATACCTTACAGTATCAACAATGGACAAACGCTCTTCCAAGGTACATGTATCACTATATTAACTTTACTGTCCATGTCTTTGTACAACATATCTTTCTCACTAAACGTAGTATCACGATTGAAGCTCTTAGGATCATACGCTTTATAAATAATACTGAATTTATCATATCGTAAATCCATAAAGACGCTTTCTACATCTATCTGGAAACTCACTTAGTTGCAGGAATGAGCACATTATTCACATTCTCATACGGGTTGGCCATTACTTTTGAAATTAAGTCTGGTCATCTTTATAAAATATATATACTTATCCAGATAACACATAATACTTAGGATAAATATTTCGCGATACTGGAAGATTCAATGGGCTGCAACCGACTCCGTGATCTCACGCCGAAGATTGCCTACATGCAGGCCTTTTTGGAGGCACTAAAGGCTCATCTCAATCCTTAGCTGACGGGACATCTCCAAACCATCTGTTATCTTTGGTCCAGAGAGACAGGCAAGGTTAAGATTCGATAGGTAGTAGCGCTACTGATACTGTATTCTCATGCAGTCTAATTTAGTGAGTTAACTGACTGTTCCTTTGGTTAGAATATATTATATACTATGAATAAAAAACTCTTGTGTAATATTTTAATGAGTTTATCACTCAGTTAACTGATTTTTTGCTGTCAGGCCATTATTAGGTGAAAATGTAAATGTAGTTGTGGCTGTGAATTTCGCGAGACTGTGAAATAGATGCATCCAAAGAGTCTCTCAGAGGGCTGTCAAAGATGACAGTTATTAACGTTTTACATAACACTAAGGTGAGAAGAATTATTTCGATAAAAATGTAAAGTAGAAGCTATTTAGCTAGAATAATTTAATGACACTCTGTTTTAATGAACTACGTCACAAATTTTAACTGTTATTCTTAGAAGAACCTTCACCTGATCCAAATGCAGCAAACTTGATGGTATTTTTCAAGGCAACAAGATAAAGTTGTCTTAAAAAGTACAATATTACAAAGCAGATACTGGAAAGTGAAACGACTGTAATCATACGAAGCAAAATTATGGTGTAAGTGAACGTACAATAATAAAAATAAGGATAAATATAGAACTTACCAATGGAAGGGATGGTGTACAAAGTAGTTTGAATGTGTTACTTGCAGTATCTTTGACTAGAAGTGGTGAGTAAGGGAACTGTGACGGTTCAGTACAAAGTTTTGGCGAATAGCTGCATATTCTCTAATTCCGTTATTTCAAAACTGTTTTTCTTCCTCTCTTTGTGGATTTTGTGTAGGACCTCATGTCGCGCCTGGAAATGTCGGTTTTCATATCACATGCCCTATGAAGCTGTCCTCCTTTTCTAAGTCTGCAACTTCAGTGGTGTTTCTTGAAGCGGAGTGATATGCCTTGCCCGACTGGTCCACACAGAATTTGACACAATTACAAGTGATTTCGTATAATCCACTCTTGCAGATCACGTTCTTAATGATGGTCACAGTTAAAAGAAGCAACATCAAGTCCCACACAGCATCCAAAAAGGAAGGCAGATGAAGCATCTTGAAACAACGAAATCGAGAAACTGATTATTTACCGAAAATTTTCGAACTGAATGACTCGCCACTTGCTAAAGTGCTAAGCGGTCAGAACCTGATCTTCCGTGATATCAAGCGTTTTGAATGTTAAGCTGCTCGCTTAAACATGTCAGGCACATCTATTTGAAATAATTTCCAAGGAATATTTTGATTCGCTAGGCGTTCCATCTACAACAGCCCTAACTGACCAGTATCTATAAACTATAAAGTAATTCCATGAATTATTATGTTACGCCTTAGTAGCATAAGCGTGCCTCGGACTACAGGGGATAGGCAAAATAATGTGAACACCAATACCAAATAATGTTAATAAGGGGTTCGACCCCCATTTGCTCGTATTACGGCTGTGATTCTTCTTGGAGTACTGGCATATAATGATAGTATAGCCTCCAGCGGAATGTTACGCCACTCTTCGAACAGAACCTCTTCTAACTCCAATAGTGACAAGCAAGGCGGAAATTTGCTCCAGAGTCTGCCGTCCGATACTGCCCACAAGGGACTCTGTTGGCCAGGGAAGACGCTGCAGTTCAGTTGCATACTCCTTATACAACGATTGTACTGTCCTGGCTGTGTAAATGGGTGCATTATCGTCCTGAAATACGGAATCGTTGTTGGGCAACAACATTTGAATATGGGTTGCACCTGATCGCCTAAAATGGTCATATAATCGATGGCTATAACGTGGTCTTTGAGAGTAATGATGGGTCCAGCAGAATACCATGTATGACTGCCGACATCGTTACACTTCCACTTCCATGGTTAACCGTTGGAATCAAGTAGTCAGGACTGCAGGCTTCTTTTGGGGTTCTACAGACATCAACCCGGCCCGATGTTGGAAATAACGAAAACGTTGACCCACTGGACCATATGACGTGTTTCCACTGATCAGCCGTCCAGGATTTATGCTCGTGACACCGTGTTTTACGCTTCTTTTCGTTGGTTGTCGTCACTATTGGTTTCGGTATAGCAGCTCGTCCGTGAATATTCGCTTTATGGAGTTCTCGGCAGACGGTGTCGATAGATGTGGAGTCTGGAAGATGGCGATTGAGCTCTGCAGTCACTTTAGTCGCCATAGTTTTGTGTTGCTTTAATACAATTCGAATTAGCGTACGACGATCTCTGCCATTTAGATTTGATTTACGCCCACTATTACGTTTACACGATGATGTCTTTCAGTTTTTTGTGTAGGTTGTCATGACTGTTGAGACAGTTGCTCTTGAAACATTCAATAAGTTGGCTGTTTTGGTTACTGACGCTGCAGCTAATCGGTGCCCCATAATCTGCCTTCTTTATAACTCTGTTAGATCTTTCATGGCACGTCGACCTCGGCCTCTAATGCAACTACGAAGTGTGCACTGCTCGTAAACAGCCTGCACTGATGTCTAGTCCGTACTAAACACGCACAGTCCAGCAAAACATACGCCTTAGCTGCATAGTTGACCATCAAACCCAACCATTCCATTACTACCACTGTTAACATTATCTTGCCTATCTCCTGTGTATACAGTATAACAATGAATAATAGCACGAGAACCTCCCTTCTCTCAAATCACTTAGAAACAGCTGACTTCCAACGTCTTGCCTTTCAAGTTCAACACATTTTTCAGATATTTATGGTTAATTATACAGGGAGTTCATTTTAAATGAAAAGACTTTGAAATATCTCTAAAACTACTCATCGTATAAAAAAAGATATAATTACAATTTGTTTGTCTCTCAGGGGGACATCCAACAATAACAACTCGACCCGTGCGTGGGTGGCAGGATGAAACTTTGAAATATTCAATGGGAACCCCGTTTTCTTATTTCAGATTACGATTCTACTGCAAAATCTACATACGTTTTGTCTGAAGCATTTTCTTCCTTTTGCCACAGATGGCGCTGTAATCGGCCAAATAGAAATGGGCACACAATCGCAATTTACGACGTGCTACTCAATGGCCGTTGAATATCCAATGGCACGTGGGACCGTACTTCCATGATGCTTGGATAGGACAGGTCAGTTTTCATGTCTTCTAATTGGAAACCTAATTTGAAACTTTGTATTCCTCCGACATATCGAACAGGGGACTACACGAAGCGCCACCGTCGCCGTGTAGCGAACTACGACGTGTTACAACAGACACTACGCGGCGACCCGGACTCACGTATCGTGCAGTCGTAGAACAGATAGCGGCTCTAAACATTACATCTGCGTAGTGTTCATTGCCTGTACACTTTAGCATTGGGAGAGCAGATGTGCAAGTAGAGGATGAATGTTGTAACCACAAGAAAAATCTGAAATGATCCTGATATAAGGATTATGTAGGAGAAATGTTGAGGGTTGCATGGTATGCCGAGCGTTTTCTAGAGGAAGCTCGCTCTCGTTCGTTCTTTTACAGGGCTGTGAACGCCTTTATGTCTGATGGCAGCTTACAGACCTGGTAGTGTGAAACCGCCACCTACGGGTGTGGTGATGGATGGGGCAGGTCCTGTACAACGTGAACTACAGCAGATTAAGAAATAACCTTAGAAAACTATTAACAGTGCACTGCTTTACAAAGAACTGCACATATTTTTTATATTACAATTTAAGAGCCAAACATAAATAAATAAAAAACAAGCATCTACCCAATCAGCGAATACGTTGATAAGCAACTAAACAACGACGTAGCACTCTGATTACAGAACTAAGAAATCCAGTAAGGCTTATGTGCCCCCAAAATTAATTGGCAAAATAGTCACTTGTACCAATTATGCAGTAGAAACAGTCATTACACACTATTTTTAAATGGAAGAAAATTCAAACTCGTGATTTCCAATATGTTTTGTAGTGAGGCTCAAGCCATAAATAACGAATCGGGCAGCTCTTACTAATGTAAACTCCACTATTTCAAATAGCTAAGCAATCGAATCACAGATGCCAAATATGGTTTACCAGGCTCCCCATAACGAGTACAGAGGAAAAGTAAATTCTTATTTTAGAAGAATTTACCATAGAAAATCTCAGGGTGGGTCACCTAACAATCCCACCAAGATGTTTTACAAAAACTTAAAACATTATAGTGAAAAGACACTCATTAAATTAAACTAACCCTACTAAAATGTCTTGCATATGCATAACTAAAATGTTTAAGGTGAAAAGACATTCTAACTAAGTTAGACTTTACCCACGGTGAGCCACTCGAAATATGACCAATTTAAACAGGCAGTTCTCATTAACTTAAC
Source organism: Schistocerca piceifrons (assembly GCF_021461385.2). NCBI lineage: Eukaryota > Metazoa > Arthropoda > Insecta > Orthoptera > Acrididae > Schistocerca > Schistocerca piceifrons. Next base: position 339,592,281 of record NC_060144.1, read on the forward strand.
ACCGCTGTCTCTGTAACAGACTGCGCAACTTCCCCACATTTCACAAACACTTGCAACCAACGTCTGTAATGAAACAAAGTTGCTTCCATTAAGGTAAACTTCACTTGTTTCGAAACAAACACCCATGAACAGCAAGCACAACAGACCTCTCGGAAAGGAGAAATTAGTGTATGTAGGGCAAGAAGAGCAAGAGACAGTCTCCCATCTTCGAATGTGGCGCTTCAGCTCGTGATTGGCTTGTGCTAAAATGCTAGTAGTCTAAGATGTAAATGTGCTTTGCAACCAAGCTGGCGAGGAAAGCTGAGAGAAAGACAGTTGGACACTCTTGTACTGGCACTTCGCTAGTAAAAAACTGCAGGTTTTTACCTAACTGGTGAGAATTGTGTCCTTTGCTAGTGTGCCACTTAGAGCCTGTGCCAGTCACCATCTGAACCGTTAGGGCACTTCTTTGAGCATCACGCACACAACGAGTGATGTGTGTGTGTACTTATTTGTTTTGAGTCGGCCATCTAAACATTTGACATATTCCGTCACACATAGTCGTGGCACGGAGTCAAATTAATTTGGCAGACCAGCAAACTGGTCCACCCGCACACTGAAATCCACCGGGGTTTCAGAGTCACATAGGGCACCGCGTTCCGAATTAGCTGAACACGAGACCACGTCGTTTAATTTTTTGGGCGCGCGCCCCACCACCATGTAACTGCTCATCTTAAGATGTATTGGAAATGCTTGTTGACGATATTCGTGCACATACCAATTAGCAGTAGTATATATATATATATATATATATATATATATATATATATATAAACTTTCCTACGTCACTATATTCACTCTGAGTGCCTATCAATGATACCGACCAGTTCAAATAATTATGTGCTCCCCGATGTGTACGAGCACAGCTACACGTAGCTTCACACCAATGGCTATTCTTGTATTAATTATGACTACAGTCAATGTATGGCAATAGTTTCTCCCCTAAAATTTTCAGTTTACGTAAGCTTAACAGTTCGAATCGGTACAATAACTGTCTAACGTGCCAAAGAATATTTATACATGCCGAGCTCTGTTATTAATCTATGTCGTCGCACAAATAAATATATAATAAACACACAATATTAAATGAGTTGAAAGAAATGTCACACAGTAAATCCACGTTATGCTGGTTTATTCTATATTATTCACGTCCTATCATTGTATTAAGGAAGTAACTTTTCCCTAGGCTGGGTGGAATTAGTTACGTAAGTAACAAGATCCAGATTTCGTTTGCTACTTTAACGAAACTTCAGTACCTTCTCATAATTCAATACCAATGTTCACTTCCTATGTCGGTGAATTGTTAACAGTCTATTACTTTGGGTCAAAGTTCAGTCTTCCCCGTACAATAATCAATTAAGACAAGTTCGGGTCGCCGGCCGAGGTGGCCGAGCGGTTCTAGGCGCTACAGTCTGGAACCGCGCGACCGATACGGTCGCAGGTTCGAATCCTGCCTCGGGCGTGGATTTGTGTAATGTCCTTAGGTTAGTTAGGTTTAAGTAGTTCTAAGTTCTAGGGGACTGATGACCTCAGAAGTTAAGTCCCATAGTGCTCAGAGCCATTTGAACCAAGTTTGGGTATTTTCCTCTCTTGGCTTTACGTAATGATACACTCAAGATTGCTGATCTACCTATTTCAAGTTTAATGATTCCTAGCAGAGCGCAAATTTCCCAAAGTGCACAAAATACAATCTCGTCGGGCCTACGCAAAAGAGCACACGTTGAGATACGACCTGATCCAGCAAGCGCTAGCAGCATATTAACAATGTACAACTTTTTTCTTCTCTATTACGCAGTTTCCTCAAGGAGTACTCACAAGGAGTATTCTTTGAGTTCACTCGTTCTATTTCGTGATCTATAAGTACACTACTTTGCGATCTACTATTATTTTAATTTGAAACTAATGGATTCTACTTCTTTTCTTTCTCTTTTTAAAACATTAAGTCACTTTATACTGGACTTCTTTTCTGTATACTTGCTACTATTCAAGTGATGCTATTCCAGTGGGACTTGAAATTTGGATCTTGGATTTTGGGATTTTTATCGTGTTTGGGATACTACTTTATATTTTTAATTTTGCGTCCGAAGCAAGCGGTGTTACAACCAGGAGGGTAAAGTATTCGCTGCTACGGCGTACGCCTCCAATACATGCTACTCCGCACCTTGTTCTTTGGAACCATATTTTTCTTTGTGGAATAGTAGAGTACAGATGCTTGATTGTGGCGTAGCTTTTGTGCCATGACGTAAGACAAACCTATTAGTGTTCTGATTAGTGTCATGTGTCGATCCCCAGCAGATCACTTTGTCCACCATACAACCCATATCAGTGAAAGCGTTTGTCAAATAAAAATGTTTGTGTGACTTTTCTTCAGCCATTTTTTTGTCTTGTGATGTTGTTGTTGTTGTTGTGGTCTTCAGTCCTGAGACTGGTTTGATGCAGCTCTCCATGATACTCTATCCTGTGCAAGCTTATTCATCTCCCAGTACCTACTGCAACCTACATCCTTCTGAATCTGCTTAGTGTATTGATCTCTTGCTCTCCCTCTACGATTTTTACCCTCCACTCTTGCCTCCAATGCTAAATTTGTGATCCCTTGATGCCTCAAAACATGTCCTACCAACCGATCCCTTCTTCTAGTCTAGTTGTGCCACAAACTTCTCTTCTCCCCAATCCTATTCAATACCTCCTCATTAGTTACGTGATCTACCCACCTTATCTTCAGCATTCTTCTGTAGCACCACATTTCGAAAGCTTCTATTCCCTTCTTGTCCAAACTGGTTATCGTCCATATTTCACTTCCATACACGGCTACACTCCATACTAATACTTTCAGAAACGACTTCCTGACACTTAAATCTATACTAGATGTTAACATATTTCTCTTCTTCAGAAACGATTTCCTTGCCATTGCCAGTCTACATTTTATATCCTCTCTACTTCGACCATCATCAGTTATTTTGCTCCCCAAATAGCAAAACTTCTTTACTACTTTAAGTGTCTCATTTCCTAATCTAATCCCCTCAGCATCACCCGATTTAATTTGACTACATTCCATTATCCTCGTTTTGCTTTTGTTGATGTTCATCATATATCCTCCTTTCAAGACACTGTCCATTCCGTTCAACTGCTCTTCCAAGTCCTTTGCTGTCTCTGACAGAATTACAATGTCATCGGCGAACCTCAAAGTTTTTACTTCTTCTCCATGAATTTTAATACCTACTCCGAATTTTTCTTTTGTTTCCTTTACTGCTTGCTCAATATACAGATTGAATAACATCGGGGAGAGGCTACAACCCTGTCTCACTCCTTTCCCAGCCACTGCTTCCCTTTCATGCCCCTCGACTCTTATAACTGCCATCTGGTTTCTGTACAAATTGTAAATAGCCTTTCGCTCCTTGTATTTTACCCCCGCCACCTTCAGAATTTGAATGAGAGTATTCCAGTTAACGTTGTCAAAAGCTTTCTCTAAGTCTACAAAGGCTAGAAACGTAAGTTTGCCTTTTCTTAACCCTTCTTCTAAGATAAGTCGTAAGGTTAGTATTGCCTCACGTGTTCCAACATTTCTACGGAATCCAAACTGATCTTCCCCGAGGTCCGCTTCTACCAGTTTTTCCATTCGTCTGTAAAGAATTCGCGTTAGTATTTTGCAGCTGTGACTTATTAAACTGATAGTTCGGTAATTTTCACATCTGTCAAAATCAGCTTTCTTTGGGATTGGAATTATTATATTCTTCTTGAAGTCTGTGGGTATTTCGCCTGTCTCATACATCTTGCTCACCAGATGGTAGAGTTTTGTCATGACTGGCTCTCCCAAGGCCATCAGTAGTTCTAATGGAATGTTGTCTACTCCCGGGGCCTTGTTTCGATTCAGGTCTTTCAGTGCTCTGTCACACTCTTCACGCAGTATCTTATCTCCCATTTCATCTTCATCTACATCCTCTTCCATTTCCATAATATTGTCCTCAAGTACATCGCCCTTGTATAGACCCTCTATATACTCCTTCCACCTTTCTGCCTTCCTTCTTTGCTTAGAACTGGTTTGCCATCTGAGCTCTTGATATTCATACCAGTGGTTCTCTTATCTCCAAAGGACTCTTTAATTTTCCTGTAGGCAGTATCTATCTTACCCCTAGTGAGACATCCTTCCATTTGTCCCCTAGCCATCCCTGCTTAACCATTTTGCACTTCCTGTCGATCTCATTTTTGACACATTTGTATTCCTTTTTGCCTGCTTCATTTACTGCATTTTTATATTTTCTCCTTTCATCAATTAAATTCAATATTTCTTCTGTTACCCAAGGATTTCTATTAGCCCTCGTCTTTTTACCTACTTGATCCTCTGCTGCCTTCACTACTTCATTCCTCAGAGCTACCCATTCTTCTTCTACTGTATTTCTTTCCCCCATTCCTGTCAATTGTTCCCTTATGCTCTCATTGAAACTCTGTACAACCTCTGGTTCTTTCAGTTTATCCAGGTCCCATCTCCTCAAATTCTCACCCTTTTGCAGTTTCTTCAGTTTCAATCCGCAGTTCATAACCAATAGATTGTGGTCAGAATCCACATCTGCCCCTGGAAATGTCTTACAATTTAAAACCTGGTTCCTAAATCTCTGTCTTACCATTATATAATCCATGTGATACCTTTTAGTATCTCCAGGATTCTTCCAGGTATACAACCTTCTTTTATGATTCTTGATCCAAGTGTTAGCTATGATTAAGTTATGCTCTGTGCAAAATTCTACAAGGCGGCTTCCTCTTTCATTTCTTCCCCCCAATCCATATTCACCTCCTATGTGTCCTTCTCTCCCTTTTCCTACTGACGAATTCCGGTCACCCATGACTATTAAATTTTCGTCTCCCTTCACTACCTGAATAATTTCTTTTATCTCGTCATACATTTCATCAATTTCTTCATCATCTGCCGAGCTAGTTGGCATATAAACTTGTACTACTGTAGTAGGCATGGGCTTTGTGTCTATCTTGGCCACAATAATGCGTTCACTATGCTGTTTGTAGTAGCTAACCCGCACTCCTATTTTTTTATTCATTATGAAACCTACTCCTGCATTACCCCTATTTGATTTTGTATTTATAACCCTGTAATCACCTGACCAAAAGTCTTGTTCCTCCTGCCACCGAACTTCACTAATTCCCACTATATCTAACTTTAACCTATCCATTTCCCTTTTTAAATTTTCTAACCTACCTGCCCGATTAAGGGATCTGACATTCCACGTTCCGATCCGTAGAATGCCAGTTTTCTTTCTCTTGATAACGACGTCCTCTTGAGTAGTCCCCGCCCGGAGATCCGAATGGGGGACTTTTTTACCTCCGGAATATTTTACCCAAGAGGACGCCATCATCATTTAATCATACAGCAAAGCTGCATGTGATGTTAAGAATGAATAAATCTATTGTTATTTAGATCGCAACTACTCCCTGTGTTCTGATTAGTATTACCTTGCCATTATCTTAAAAGTCCTGATACAAAAGAAAGTAGGAAGCATGAAGTTGGCCAACCGCTGCCAGGATCTAGGTCCTTATCACTTCTGTGATGATGTCATTTAGCGTCCTCGCCAAATAGGTCAAATTATGATGAAATAAATAACAAAGAGAAAGATATGGTTCTTCGGTATGTTGTAGATACTTCTCTGATTGTGTTGTTTATGTGTTTATTAGTTTTATTTATAGTGCACGTTGCCAGTGGCTTCTGTGTCATTTGTCGACCATCTTCCCGTCGTTGCTAACGACGTTGTCGTATTATTCTTGTAGTCTTTACTATTGCACTTGCTTTGTATTTGGTTGTTTTTTGATTCTGAATCTAGTGTACTATTGTGTTAGTCTCTGATTACATACTGCTTTGCAAATTTTTTTTAAACCATTGTATTGTACTGCGTGTATCTTGTGAGTTAGATAATACGGTTGTCCACGTGTTGTACGGATAATTAAAGTTTGTTGTTGATAGAGAATTTGAATGATAAGGTGGAGTAGGGCGAGACAAGTTGACTGTGAGCGGGAAAATAAGGCGTACGTCATGGAGGAAGAGCGCAACGAAACGGTGGAGGCACAGTTTGAACGCAGGGAGGCGTTGCTGTTGAATGGTGTTAGCAACAACGATGCCGTGCAATAATAAAATCAGGGAGACGAAAGTGATATGGCTTTTCATGAGGGGACAGACAGTGTCAGATCGCGTGTGATAGATGTGAACGTACCACAACATATCGGTGCAGAGGTGCTTATTAGAAATCCGAACAGAGAAGACAGGGGGGGTATCAGAACGCAATGATGCAGATACAACACCGCAGAAATCAAGTATGAGTTCGGTCGATCACCATACTGATGAAAAGGAAGAGGACTTCAATCTGGTGGTATTTTAATGGGTATGGAGAAGAAATTGGAGGAGAAAATTAATGAGGCGAGGAATGACATGAGAAATATCAGTGCTCAGGTAAATCAGAAGCGAGCGGCACACAAGTCATGGAAAAGAAACTCCAGGAATACCTACATAAAGTAAACACGAAATCAATGAAAGATTTAAAGATTGCACATGATGCTAAGAAGAAAACAGCAACGATGAGAGGCAGTGGTCAATTTGAACAAGAAGGTCGAAAGGAAAAGTGCCAAAATGACGCGGAGCAGTGCATCGATACGAAAATAGGTGGAGCCACGGATTTTCATGCGACAGCGGCCATGGACAAATTAGTGTCAGAGCTGCGCAAATTAGGGAATAGTTATCAACACGTGTATGGAGAAGAAATTGCAGGTGGCGCTACTAAGGAAACAATTTCAAATGCGGCCAGGCGGGAACCAACAGAACAAGAAATAAATTCGGACGGGATGGATAACTGCATACCGTCAGCAGCGTGCAGAGGACATGGTGAGATAAAGGTCGCATTTTCTCGAAGCCGTGGAGGGAGCACAAATGAAGGGACGTCGAACGAGGACATCCAAAGGACTGCTATTTACCGTAGGACGAAAGTTGTCTACGAAACGCCATTTGATTTTCAACACTTCTTACAAGTCCGAAAATTCGAAATTTTCCGAGAAGAGGGTAACTTTACTAACCCACGCACTTGGATATCACAATTTACCTACAATTTGTACTTTGTAACATGTCTGCTACTAAATGTAACTGGGTTTTCTCTTTTATTGCTAGTCAATTGTCAGGATGAGCGTTACTGCAAAGGGCATTTGATTCTAAAGCATTATGTCAGGGTGAAAATACTAAATAAATTAATTTTTCTCTCTTAACAACATGTGGACAGGGTGGGTTCTTCCTTGGCTCGGGAATGAGGTAGAATGAATCAGCATTTTTATTAAGTTAACTTTTATTGAATGTTTTGTACATCTGTATCCTTACTGGACTATTCTGGCTCGGAGAGCGCCAGCTGTGTCGTCTGCGAAGCCTTCTGCTGCGGCATTGGCGGCGTCTGATTACGCCTGGCGGTGTGTATCTCGTGTCGCCGCTTCGCCCAGTTGACTGGAGACGCGCCTCGTGCGGTGGCCCGTTTAATTATTGAGAACGAAGTCGTGAATCGGATGGTGATACCTTGGATGTGGCGTCCCAGTGTTTCTCTTCTCTAAGCGGCCGCGTGTGTTGTGCGTCGGACAGCGGAGCGGCGCGGCGCGGTGGGGGAAGGCCAGTGTCCCGGACTCGAACAACGGACTCCCGCTTGCCAGTCTTCGGCTGTCAGATCTTCATCCCAGCTCACAGGTGACTGCTGATGTGAGACCGTCTGCATCCCGTCCTCAATAGTCACCCGAGTACGTAAAAATCAATGTCGCGTCCACAATATAACTATTAAAATAATAGGAACGGAAATGTACGGAATTGAATGCTTTACGGAAACCATTCACGGTCGGGAAATTTCGGGAGCAATGAAGTTGAACAACAGACTGACAGGAATGGGAACCGCAATAATTACGTACTACGCGACAGAGACTGGAATGGAAGTAGGAGTGAAGGACACGGACCACAAAACAACGGGTGGCGAAACCATGGCTCCGGTTGCAGCGATAATGGAAGAGGTGCGCGAATGAAGAACGGAGGAAACGGAAATGGAGCTCAGGTCGAGGAAATTGAGATTCGGGGATCAAACCCAGGTCGAGGGGCGAGAGGAAATGATAACCAACGTCAATGACTAGTTGAATATTCAGAAGAGGCACCAAACACATCTGCAACTGAACACAGACTTAGCCTCATCAATGTTATTAGCTACGACGATACTGAAGAAATGTTGCCGGAAGAAAGAGCGGGGTTCACTCATAATGACATGCATCAAATTATTATGGTAACCACAGGAGAAAAGGAACTTAGAGCAATCCTGGATAGTGGTAGTGAGATTTCAGTCATGACGGAAGAGACTTGTAAACAATGTAAGGGACTGCAAGACTGGGCGGAAATATCGGAGAAGAGCCTAAGAATAAAAGGAGCCATAGTAGAGAAAATAACTGAAGTGAACATGCAGATAAAGCTAGAGCTACTTTGTAAAGGTCACCTGCTAGTGGGAAACATCCTGAGCGTGCCAAAACTGATAACTGAATTGATTATCGGAATGAATTTTCTAATCGAATACAATGCAATACTGTATATAAGACATGGTACAGCGACATTAAATAAGGAAAAAAGCCTCATACATCGTTTCATTGATCGGGCGATACGCGCGCAATTTCCGACGAGGTCCCTTAAGATGTGTGTAGATTCAGAAGACTGGCATTTACGAAAGCCGAAATCAGTGTCATGAAATAAATGGGACTGCCACTACGACCCAGAGGACACCGAGGACGAGATCTGTCATGCGATACAACAGAGGGTTTGTGGCACTGACAGTATTACCGAAGAGGAGAGGGCAGAACTACGAACTGTGCTATCGAACAACATTGAAATCTTCCTACCAAAGGCAGGAGCCATCAGGAATTTCCAGTATACATTCCATGTCAAAGAACATCAGAAGTTCTTCGACCCACCTTATCTTATTCCCATCGCATATAGAGAGAAAGTCCGGAAAGAAGTACGGAGGACGCTGCATGAAGGGATCATTGAAACTGGTGTGTCCACACACAATAAACCACTGCGGGTAGTTGAAAAGAAGAACGGGTCGATACGTCTGATGTTCGATTTGAGGTAAATCAATCTTTCCGGAAACACACCATCCAGAGAAGCTAGAACACCTCTTACAAAGATTTCATGGTGTGAAAGCGTTTTCGTCCATTGACTTCTGTTAAAGTTTCTGGCAAGTTGAGTTACAACCTTCGTGTCGTCAATACACGGCATTCCTAGGTGAAGCACATTGCTATCACTTCCGGCGATTACCCTTTGGTCCCAGTTTATCGTCCGCAGCATTCATTAGGGGGCCAGTTGGAATTTTGTCGGAAAGTCTGAAGAACGACATTATGTCCTGTGTTGATGATATCCTCATCGCAAAGCCCACTTGGGATGAACACAACAACGTCTGTGGTGAACTACTAGAAACACTAAGGCAACATTGAGAGGTGGCAGAAGCCCCCTCTCATATTTCTATCTTAGTCTGACTAATTAGATCTTCCTCTCTAATTGCACGCAGTGAAAAGTCGCTATTCCTTAACACGCGGACTTCACACACAGCGTCTCACGTCACCCGGGCAGTCCGGTGACAGGTAGGAACATCTGATCTTGAAAGGGTTAAGCCGATGGGTGTGAGGGAGTCGAGTGAATGCTTTCCAGACGCCGACATAGTCAGTAGAGCAGCGGAGACACGCCCGCAGGGGCATAAAGGAGCGGCTGGGCTAGAGATTCCGTTACTTCGCAGAAACTTAGCGAAAACACTTTCTGGCGGGCTACCAGCGAGATGTGGGAATGACTTGTGTCCCCAGGCAGTCTTGGCGGGCAAATTCCCGCGTTTTCCGCCAAATCGTAACTGTGATGGGCTTGCTCAATACATAGCTCCATGACGTAGCAAAATCGGCGCAAAAATTGGCACCAAGAATCTCCATTTGTTCAAATGGTTCAAATGGCTCTGAGCACTATGGGGCTTAACATATATGGTCATCAGTCCCCTAGAACTTAGAACTACTTAAACCTAACTAACCTAAGGACATCACACAACACCAAGTCATCACGAGGCAGAGAAAATCCCTGACCCCGCCGGGAATTGAACCCGGGAACCCGGGCATGGGAAGCAAGAACGCTACCATACGATCACGAGCTACGGACTCTCCGTTGGTGGAATGGTAGTGCTTCGGCAATAGAGTGGAATTTTCCGCTGGTTTTCGAGTTGCCGATTGGAATGTTTAACCACAGCCACTGTCGTGGGGGCGGGAATGTTCTGTGTTCAGTTTGTACGGGTGCTCTTGTGGGAGTCGGCTCTCGCCTTTCGGTCAGAGTAGGTTACAAGACTGAGCTCTCGCTGCTCTGGACAGCCTGCCTTCTGTTGGTTGTCTAATATACTTTTATTTTAATGTAACTGTTTAACGAAGTTGCTGAAGTTTCGACTTCAACATAACTTTCCGAGTACAGTTGGCAATTGAGCGTTCTGCATACAGGTGGCCTATGTTGTCTGTCTTGGGCAGTTTTGGCTAAAGTTGACTGTATCAGAGTTACTGTGTGACTTCGCTTGTTAAAATCAATCACTGTACCGTCAGTGATTGTGTGGCGAGCCTCTTCGTCTCCCTCAGAGGCGCATTTCTATTGATAGGAAGTCTTTAGTCTGGAACAACCAGACCAGGACAATTAGTTTCAGGCTATAATCGCGGTATTATCATCACCACAACGTGACATCGAAGCAACCAGCCATCGCTTCCGGTACGCCAGATCGCGTCCTTGCAGTTAAGAAGACAACTTGGTAATGTATGTCCACAGCCCTAGCAGATTAGGGAATTTGCACTGTGATAATCAGAGCTCAGCAGAGCGCACCTGATCGTCTTTTTCTAACTTTGTTCTGTCTTGGGTGTTCATTGTCTGAGTTCTCACTACTGTAGCAGCAATTAATATTGGGTTGGTTGTGTGTTTCTCTTAAGATTTGAGTTGCAAGGGATTGGCTCCACATACCACTTCGTCATAAATGTCACAATCTAGTTTATGGACAACTTCACCTTCACAGCATTTATTTGAGTATCCAATTTGATCCATTTTGATGTATTGTAAATGTTTCATGTGTTTTGTTTATGATTTTGAGTTTAGTCGTAATAAATCAAATTGTTATTTTGGACAGAACTTTCATTCTGTTAATCGGTAGAGCAACCCCTTTATTTCTCACTATGTTACTGAAGCTTTCCTTTATTTAATTAATGTCTATCAAATTAAATTATTGCAGGTGCCAAACTCTTTTCTACTCCACTTGCAGAGTCGATTACAGTCAGTTCGCGTTTCTTCTTAATCCATGTGCAACAGCAAAAGTAGGAGTTAGAAAAGGGAGGGGGCTTAGAGCATCATTTCCATATGAAGTTTTGAGAAGAATTTAGTGTTAAATACACTGTTAGCCCCGGCACCTCGAATAAAATGGCGACCCTGCCAGTATCTTTCCTGTGAATCACTGATAAGCAAACAGTATTCTTAGTAGGAACATTCAAATTTTTTTCTCTACTTTTTTTTTAATGATTAGTGCCCAAGATCTTTTTATTTTAGTTCTGTGATTAGTTTTAAGTAGCGGCGCATGATTGCAGTTTTTGTTTTAAGTGTATATATTTTTTTGTTTGTTCATTGTTTTTTTGTATTTCTACTATGTGGTGTCTGTCCCACATCACACTTTGTCAGGTTTGTGTGAGGTTTCTGTAGCACAACAAATCGTGCATGTAATTACAGCATTGGAACGACGTTGTTGAAATTTTATGTTTATGTGTAAAATATTGTTAGTGCATTATGTTTATTGTGCATTTTTAGATAAATTTGTTTTTCATGAATGATCACGAGAAGTAAGGCACGACTATTATCGAGCAAAGCTAAAACAAAGAGGATAGCATAATGGATAAGGGGCAGGTTACTGTCGGGGATAGGTTCGTAGATGAGATGGGCACATTTTTAGCAGGACAGGATGACAGGGTCATTGATGAGGAAGGTTATTTGGACGCGATCTTAGAGCAACATCGTGACTGTGATTATGATAGTGAGGTAGAGGATGAAACAGAGACAGGCACACAGGTCGAGACGGTAGCAGTAGTTTATAGTCAAACGAACGAGTGCAGACAGAGGCCAGATAGGTCACGTCAGAGCTCTAGCGCCCAGGTGTCCAGAGTTACATCGCCCATGTGTGACGAGGATCAAAAAGATGACATTAACCCAATACTAAGCTTCCTACGATCAATGAAAGAAGAAGCTGACGAACAACGTAAGAAAGAGAAGGAAGAAGATGAGAAACAACGTAAGAAGGAGAAAGAACAATCTGAGAAACAGCGTAAGAAGGGGAAGGAAGAGGCTGACGAACAGCGTAAGAAGGACACTGAGGCAATAATTTCGCATATAGGGGAAATTCGTGGGGAATTACTAACAATAAAGAAACAATGTGGAGAAGCAAAACAAATGTGAATGGTAGCACAAAAAGTAGCAGGCCTAGCCAAAACGGCAGTAACAGGGGCAACGAAAATCCCAAAAGTAACTTCTCAACTCGCAGGTCGCTTGCGACGTGCGACACAAGCCCACTCAAAATCCCTAGCGTTCTTAAAAACTCAAGGTATTATTGCGGTTACGAACATCACGAAACGAATGAAAGAAGTAGAGAGTCGGATAGCAAAACTAGAGTGAAATGGGCACACGAGCACTGCGCGTTCGGATACCAATGATGGAGTACACAGAATTGTGTCTCCGAGGAAAATCCCGGCGTGCTCTAGCCCAGTGACAGAGTGCGGAACTGACAATGCACACGCAGAAACAGCTAGTAATAGCTCTAGTAATTGTAGCCCAGTTAGGATTTGAATTCGGAGTGCCACTTCCACTGTGATGCAGAGGTAGCACATCACAGTTATCAGCAAGATAGATCAGAACACTCAGCAGACGTGCAAGTATCGGAAACGAGTGACAAGAACAGTGCGAGGATCGGACAGGAGTTTGATCAGAATCACTTACTGTGGATACTAAAATTCCAGAAGTTCAAAGATAATGGAGGGTCGATGCATCCGAAGAGCTGGGTGATGCAGTTTACAAATTCATTACTGTCGTCATGGCCAACCCTGGCAAAATTAGAATTCATGTGTGGACACACCGAAGGCCAAGCCGCGCAAAAGATGCGGGGTGTGGCACGACGTGTCGGACTTATCAGCTATTTGTTGGTGCATTTCTGCGGACCTACTGGTCAAAGGAAACGCAAGACAGGATTAGCGAGGAAATAATATTTTGTCCTGACCTGGACGTGTCCGGGCATAGGAGCGCAATCAAATATTTTGATGATTTACTTAAGAAGAATCAGTTTTCAGATAGTCCATATATCAATGGAGAAATCATCAAATTTTGCTTTTCCAAATTGCCAGTTAGGTATCAACAGACACTTGTCGGGAAGTGTGGATCTGACACAGAAGCATTTACGAGTCTATTGCGCGAACTCGAAGCAGTCTTTGATAAACAAGACGCAAAGGACAGGAAGAAGGCGCAAAATAACAAATACCACTTGGCCAGCAAGGGAAGACGACAACAGATCGCATAACCGCACGGGTGAGTTAGGAAACCAGGGTCACGGAAATCAAGGTTACGCTATTCAAGGTTATGGAAATCAGAGACACGGAAACCAGAACATCAGGGAACAGGGTCAATCTAGACAAGGAATCTGGGACAGGAGGAATAACGAACGGCAAAGCGACCGTAATTGGAGAGAGCGAAACCAAGGACAACAGGAGAACCAGGAGATTGAAATTAGACCTGCAAATCCTAATGCACGTCAGAGGAGGGGGAGTCTGACAAGGGATTGGCGCTAGCCCATAGGACTCCACCACATATCTCACACAAAGAAGTTCGTGGAATAATAGTTGTTTAAGTGGTGTACATAGTATAATAGGCAAATATATGAACCATTCTTCAGGGTACAATAATCGTTGCATTAGTAGATTAAGATTGCTAAAGTATTAACACGCTGCGTTGTCTCGAATAAGAATTTACTGCTGCTATCCTTTTTGGTTTATGTTCGCGACTTACAATGTCGATTGAGTAGGAGGCATTATCATTCCATGAGCAATGTTTTTTTCCTTTCCTGTCTGGTATCCACATTGAAGGATAATGATGAGTGAGGAGAGGTCGCACAAATGGGCGCATACAAGAACGTGCTCCTGGAAGCGTTCTGGAAAGTCGTGATACGCTCCACAGCGGCCACAACCAGATCGCGAGACGTTCATAACAATGCTTGCAAGCACGCGTCAATGCACTGCAAGATTGTGGTATATTGCGTGATTTCGAAAATGAATATGGGCAATATTGTCTTTACAGTAGTGCACCAGCATCGTTGTCTTGCAAGTCGGGGTGAACCAGTGAGCATTTGACTCTAATGGTGCCCTAGATGGTAGAAATGTGGGCATAAAGCCTACCATGCCAATGTGCTGGTTGGGGATTTAGCATGCTGCTTGTGACTGTCACAGATGAATAACCAAGGAATTATACTTGGAGATTCGTGACATACTGTGTAGCTGGTGTGTGGTGGGCGACGGAATACTGAACAGGAACCAGTCCTGGCTTGGTCATATTACATTGCCTCTGGAAAGGTGTGCTTTGATCGCGAAAACAGCATTACATAGAAAAAGAAGTTGCAACTATAAATTTATTGTCTTGTATACCTATGGCTAACCCAGTCTTTGGAGTTTCAGTGAGGCGCAGTGAGAACTCGGAGGCCATGTCGTACGGCGCGCACATCACTGTCGTCAATAGCGGCGAGCAGCGAGACATCTCAGCGTAACAGAAATTATGTAAGAGTGTTATATAAGGTAAAAAAAAGAAAGAGAGAGAGAGAGAGAGAGAGAGAGAGAGAGAGAGAGAGAGAGAGAGAGTACCCTATACTAGGATAAGTTAAACTTTAGGATTTAACAATAACTAGATCCTTAATATTTTGGGGGTTTTTTACCAAAAGTGTTTGGCGCGCACCTGTTGGGATGCTATTTTTCAGGTCACCAAACCATAGACCCGAGATGGAGGGACGAAGGGCGAGCGAAAGTAGAATAGTTGCATGTTCTTTATAGCACAGTAAAACTTCGACCTGCATAATAACATAATTTATTCAAAAGACGTAAAATGTAGATGTAAAATGTAGTTAATTCTTGAGCATGTCTACTGTCGATCTATATAATTAATAGTAATATTAGTGCGGGCCCACACATTTAGTTGTTCATCCAATATAGCGTCACACACCATGTACAGTAGTGAGATCGGTCTCTACACAAATACCAAGATAGATTATTTCCGTGTCTAGATTAGATATACCAAGATTTTGTTATAATGATAGCCATAGATTGATAACTATAAAATTAAAATAAGAGTGTCTGAAATGACAGACCATCAATGTATCTTTATGTAAATTTATTATAGCATAGAAGGTCATGGGAAAAAGTTAGGCATAAGACTTTTGTCAGAACTGTGCAGATGACGGGAAGCGTGACAATGCAGAGGCCGACCGGAGCAAAAAACAAGAGGTCATCGGCTACCTGCAAGAAGGGGAGCGTCAGCGTGCCGCCTGACGAGAAGGGTGCGGCAGCGTCCAGCCCTACAAGCTGACAGTCACCGGGCCGTATACCTGAGGGATTAGGTGGCAGACAGCCCTCGCCGGGCCACAAGCGAAAGTGCGGCTGGCCGTTGACACTGACACGCGACCAGCACGCAACAGCCAGCTAGCTCTCCGGACGCGGCAGCCGTTTGGGGGGATTCCCTGCTGCAGACCACGTTGTCGTGAGTACACGAAGATCACATAAGGTGCCAGAACCTGCGCCTCATGTGCCTCACCTATTTGAGTTTTTACAACTGACTAGCGTTGGCTGATCTGCATACACAAAGCAGTATCGTGCCACAAACACTAACAAATGAATTGTCTCATTTCTAACTTCTCCTCTCACTAGTTCGATCCTGTCTGGATGACCTCACACACTTGTGGAGTCACTCCACGTGCCGTCGTCCCTCGTCGAACTGCAATATTGGGAAACGTAAAGTCTTGTCCAGGGAGAGAAGAGACCTGAACTAGTGATGTAACCCAACTAGTAGACCTCAGAGACAATTAATCGACGTGAGGAGAGCCTATCACTATGTCTTCCTACCGTTCTGCCGTGATCATATGCGTGGGTCTTGCTGCAATCTCAACAGAGTACTGCAGACGCTCCAGCACACCCTATTGCTGTTGCAACAATGTAGCAACAACAGCCGACGTTCAGCCCTATGTGATGTCAGTAATGTGGCCCCATCCCAGAAGCCCCCCTCCGATGCTCAAGACATTGAACCACGTGCATCAATGCATGTGACTCAACATACCAACCCCCTCAGAGAAGCTAACGAATTTGTGAAGTGCTTCGAATATTTCCAACAATGTGATTTAGTGCCTCATTCTCAGCACAGTCGTGAACATTGTGCAATGTGCAAGCACAACTTGACACCCCATGAACTTTTTTTTTAAAAAAAATTCTTTCTCTAGTGTTGTTTTGTAATGTATGTTATACCTTGTATGTGTTTGTGAATTTGCACTGTATTTCTTATGTAAGTGATAGAGTAGGGCGCACAAATTACAAATTACTGTATTGTTCTCTACAGCATGTTTTTTTTTGTATTCTGAATTTTTTTGTTGAGTGTATGCAAACAGTGTGCCTGAAGTCCCCATAAACCGAAGCAGATACCACCACTGTCATTGTGAATGGACGATCAGTTCAGGGAACATTTTGTAAAGGTTATTCTTGCTGCAGACAGACAGAATGAATCGGAGGTTGTAATTAGATTCTGAAAGCTCACAAAGAGATTGTTAACTTAAATATTATCATGTGTGATTGAGTTCAGGTTAGTTTCATGATTCAAATCGTTGTAACATCTTGGGCATTTAATTGCGGAGCACTCCAACTCTGATTGTAAAGAATAAACTGCTCCATATTTGGCTCATATGCCCGGACCATATTTAGAGCATGAATGTCTGTGTGAATCGGTGTTTGGAAGGGGCTCCCTGGGTATGAATGTGTGATGTGAGTGTTAGAGTTCCATATTAAGCAGGGGAAGTTGGCTACATCATAAATAAACCTCCCTCTATAAGCTGCATTTTTCAGTTGCAGTGTTTTTTTTTTTTTATAGTGCGGGATGTGGAGTCAGTTTGTAAGATTGTTCTTGGGCGATTGACTCACTACCTTGCTCCTAAGTGAGCCAACCGCTCACCAATTACAGTCTAAAATGGCGTAGGGGCTATGAGAGGTGGCAGATGCCCCCTCTCATATTTCTATCTTACTCTGAGTAATTCGATCTTCCTCTCTAATTGCATGCAGTGAAAAGTCGCTATTCCTTAACAAGCGGACTTCCCACTCAGCGTCTCTCACCACCCGGGTGGTCCGGTGACAGGCGGGCTCTTCTGTTCTTGAAAGGTTTAAGCCGACGGGTGTGAGGGAGTCGAGTGAATGCTTTCCAGACGCTGACATTGCCAGTAGAGCGGCGGAGACATGCCCGCAGGGGTCTAAAGGAACGGCTGGGCTAGAGAGTCCGTTACTTCGCAGAAACTTAGCGAAAACACTTTCTGGTGGGCTACAAGCGAGGCGTGGGAATGACTTGTGTCCCCAGGCAGTCTTGGCGGGCAAATTCCCGTGTTTTCTGCCAAATCGTAACTGTGATTGGCTTGCTCAATACATAGCTCCGTGACGTAGCAAAATCGGCGCAGAAATTGGCGCCATGAATCTCCATTGGTGGAATGGTAGTGCTTCGGCAATAGAGTGGAATTTTCTGCCAGTTTTCGAGTTGCTGATTGGAACGTTTAACCATGGCCACTGTCGTGGGGGCGCGAATGTTCTGTGTTCGGTTTGTATGGGTGCTCTTGTGGGAGTCGGCTCTCGCCTTTCAGTCAGAGTAGGTCACAAGACTGAGCTCTCACTGCTCTGGACAGCCTGCCTTCCGTTGGCTGTCTAATATACTTTTATTTTATTGTAACTGTTTAACGAAGTTGTTGAAGTTTCGACTTCAACATAACTTTCCGAGTACAGTTGGCAATTGAGCGTTCTGCATACAGGTGGCCTATGTTGTCTGTGGTGGGCAGTTTTGGCTAAAGTTGACTGTATCGGAGTTACTGTGTGACTTCGCTTGTTAAAATCAATCACTGTACCGTCAGTGATTGTGTGGCGAGCCTCTTCGTCTCCCTCAGAGGCGCATTTCTATTGACAGGAAGTCTTTAGTCTGGAACAACCAGACCAGGACAATTAGTTTCAGGCTATAATCGCGGTATTATCATCACCACAACGTGACATCGAAGCAACCAGCCATCGCTTCCGGTACGCCAGATCGCGTCCTTGCAGTTAAGAAGACAACTTGGTAATGTATGTCCACAGCCCTGGCAGATTAGGGAATTTGCACTGTGATAATCAGAGCTCAGCAGAGCGCACCTGATCGTCTTTTTCTAACTTTGTTCTGTCTTGGGTGTTCATTGTCTGAGTTCTCACTACTGTAGCAGCAATTAATATTGGGTTGGTTGTGTGTTTCTCTTAAGATTTGAGTTGCAAGGGATTGGCTCCACATACCACTTCGTCATAAATGTCACAATCTAGTTTATGGACAACTTCACCTTCACAGCATTTATTTGAGTATCCAATTTGATCCATTTTGATGTATTGTAAATGTTTCATGTGTTTTGTTTATGATTTTGAGTTTAGTCATAATAAATGCAGGTGCCAAACTCTTTTCTACTCCACTTGCAGGCTCGATTACAGTCAGTTCGCGTTTCTTCTTAATCCATGTGCAAGAGCAAGAGTAGGAGTTAGAAAAGGGGTGGGGGGCTTAGAGCATCATTTCCATATGAAGACTCGAGAAGAATTTAGTGTTAAATACACTGCTAGCTCCGGCACCTCGCAACATGGTGTCACAATTAATTAGGAAAAATCTTGTTTCGGAATGAGGAAAGTGGATTTTCTTGGGCACGTGATTTCGGCAGAAGGGATAGCACCTAATCCCGAAAAACTTGAAGCTATAGCATAATTCCCGAGACCACAGTCCAGGAAGGACCTCAGAGGGTTCTTAGCGTCGCAAATTTTTATAAGAAGTTCAATATAACGACGAAGAATGGTGCATCAAGACTTTGTGCCTTAACAGGAAAAAAGACACCGTGGACATGGGACGAGATAGTTGATCGTGAATTCAATTTGCTTAAACATGCCCTTGTTGAGGCGCCGATCCTAGCTCACCCTGACATAAAAGCGGATTTCTGCATGTGGAGTCATGCAGCGTTGTAATATTCCAACAAATTATGGAAGATGGGACATTAGTAAACAAGACCAGAGCATTTTGGAGCCGGGTCGTTACACAGTGCGAAAAGAATTACTCATAACTGAGTTGGAGGCATTGGCTATCGTGTGGGCTTTGAAAAAAATCAAATATTTCCTGCTTCGACACGACACCCATGTCTTTACAGACCACAGAGAATTGGAATTTTTGCTGTCGACAAATTGGGACATGATACGCAAACTGACTTCAGCATCACACGTGTCACGGGAAAAACAAATGTAATGGGAGATGCACTTTCACGTTCACCGATTGGGAGACCAGATACAAAGGGAGAAGACGCGGAGGATAGTCGCTTTAATCTGTTCTATATGCGCGAAGTCCATCCCCGGTAGCTGAGTGGCCAGCACGACGGAATGTCATACCTAACGGCCCGGGATCGGTATAAGAAGAGAGCAGGATTAAGATCCGGAATTGAAGCAGCTGAAAGAACTTTGGAAGGACTGCCAGGAAGTCATATTATCAAGGTTCTACCTTGTAAGGAAGGGGATTTTATTCCACCTACGTAACGCAATCAGGACGATATGGAGCCTTTTTGTACCAGACGAGTTATTTAATAAGTTAATCTTGTACACACACTTAAGTCTTTGTCACTTCGGACTACGGAAATGCTTCCTTAAATTGAAGGACCTGTGTCAATTTCAACAAATGAAAAGACGCATAAGGAAGGTTCTATAAGCACGCAAGGCCTGTCAGAAAGTGAAACCAGACAGCCAGGCAATGAAAGCACCCCTCCATCCAATTGTTCCAAACGAACTGCGACACATGGCGGTAGCGGACTTAATGGGGCCGCTTCCAGTCACTCGGCGTGGTTTCCGATACATTTCATTAGTCGTTCAATTAACATCGAAGTTTGCTACACTTACTCCGTTACGACGAGCCACAGTAGTCACTGTTTGCTAAGTGTTAACGAAAGACTTCCTAGCGTAAGTAGGCAGGGTGAACAAAATTATTACAGATAACAGGGCTCGGTTCAGGTCAAAACGATGGAAGGACACTCTGTAGAGATATAGGATGGGTGCCATCTACATACCGGCACATCTTCCGACTTCGAACCCCGCCAAACGATGGATGAAGATCCTGGAGAATCTGTGTCATATCTACTGCCATCGACAGCACAGCACGTAGGAGGTGATGTTGCGGGATTTTCAAAATGTTGCGAATGAACTTACACATGGTTCAACTCTCTTGGTACCGATAACTGTGTTGAAGAACAGAGATCCACCAGAGAAAGTACCGGATCTAGTGGAATTTCCCCAGTGGAAACAGATTCCGCACCGAGCGATAATCGGGATGGCGCCGGAAAGGTTCAAAATGGTTGAAATGGCGTGGAGCACTATGGGATTTAACTTCTGAGGTCAACAGTCCCCTACAACTGAGAACTACTTAAACTTAACTAACCTAAGGACATCACACACATCCAAGCCGTTGGCAGAATTCGAACCTGCGACCGTAGCGGTCGCGCGGTTCCAGTCTGCAGCGCCTAGAACTGCTCGGCTACTCCGGCCGGCCGCCGGAAAGGTTTCGGGAAGCTAGAAGGAGAAGGAAGGAGCGAGAAGATAAGAAGGCTCGGGTCGGGGAATTTTGCGTCGGACGAAAGGTTCTAATCATGTCATTTAGGTGTCAAACAAACAGAAAAACAGTACCAGAAGCTCTTCAACGTTTATAATGGACGGCTTCAGCTACGCCGTGTAGCAAACGAAAATGCGTGTAAGCTGGAGTTCCTGAGATCTGGACGATCGGCAGGAGTGCATCACACATCGCACATTAAACCCTTCATTGAATAAATCTGGAGGTCACGATAGCAGCAGTTACAGCAGGAGGAAGGAGAAGAGAAGAAGATAGAACTGGGGACATACGATTGCAATTTCTTGTTCTGAACAAGCCACAGGTAGTTTAATGGTCGGTGACACCCGAACATAAGCATAGTAGCGTAAGTTTTGTTTAGTTATAAAAGTTTTAAAGACAACAATTTTTTCTTTAGATTTTTTTTGATTCTACCATAGTAATTAGCATAGTAACTTCTCCCATTACTACGAGTCGTAAGAGTGAGGCATTGTTAGAATTTCACTGTACAAGTATTTCTTCGTAACATGTATCAAGTGTATAGATGTACAGTTGGTCATCGCAGAGCTGACTATTTACTATTGTTGAGAGTAGAAATATGCCGATTTCACGACGGAAACTACGTTGTTTGAGTCCTATTTCGTGCGAGTTCTCATAGCAGCTTTGCAGTTTGCACGGAACGACAGACTCAGGTGTCACAATAGCCATAGAATTTTTATGACTTCCTGTCCGAAACAAGTGCACGAGTATTGGGGACGGAGTTCTTCTCGTATCATCTTGGAAGTCAGCTACAATCAAATTTCTTCTGTTTATTGTTTGTGCATTGCAGCAAGCTCCCTTGTATTATCCGGTATATAATTTGCAGTATAGTGTGTGAAAGGGGCGTCGTTGAGATTAGTTTGGGAGACCGATGTACTGTCCACGCGAGAGGCGTGTTGACTTTCTTGTGTGTTTCGCCGTTTTTTGTGACCATTGCCCAGTGAATTGTGTCTTTGCGGTGGGCTGATTATTGTCATAGCCAGTGGCGCTATGTATTTGTGGAGTGTTTTTGTCTATGGAGGTCGTCTTTGGTGCGATGTCTCTCGCGAATGGAATATTTTATTCGAATATGGTTACAGAAATGAGCTACTGCGTCTTATGCGATTGTTGTTCACTGTGGTTATTCGCATGTGGTTTTCGCATGTCGTTTTCCGCGCTATTGTGCGGTGATATTCGTGTGGCCTTTCGCGAGTAGCGTTAGTGCCACCATATCGAAAAAAAGGAAGTTATGGGAAGTCTAGTAGTTCGTACATCTTTTATAGTAGTTGGGTTGAATGAATAAATCGTAGACTTAGATGGAATGAGAATGAATGACGTGAGTGTGTCGTTTAAGCTGGCTTAGTATTTTGAGTGTATGAAAGCTTGTGGGAAATTAACACTACACTATCATACATTACAACACCTCACCACTACTTAAGACTATAAAGTTTTAGGCACATAAAATTGATCATTTAAAATTATTGGTCAAATAAAATGAAATAAGAATTGCGGAATAAACTAAAATTCTATTTTTGTCAAAAGAGTTCTGTAAACCATTTATTTTTTTTATTCTTGAAGTAATCATATAATGCAATCCTTTACAATTTCATTATAGTTCTATCTGTATTTATGCTGTAAACATAATTTTAAAAACACGGCATTAAGTCTCCATGTAAGTATTGTGCAGACTAAGGGAGCTGAGTTGACAGCAGTGTATCAGGCAGTTGGAGAGGTCACCGACACCAGAGCGGTCGTAGCAGCTGAGCAGATGGGGCGCCAAGCAGACGTCTTATCTGTTTGGTGCCCCATTGTCGAGGTGATCTGTCAGCCCTGTGAGATGGAGGGGACGCAACTCTCTCCAGGTGGTGTTGGTCCACATAGTGACCACAGCCAGCTGGTCGACATTGTCATTGGGCTACGTGAATGGAGGCAGGTGCAGACGAGCCTTCATGCCACGAGCTGTCAACAAAGGGCTGGTGCCCTGCCCCCATGTGAGCACTTTCACCGCCATTTCCTATTCCAAGGGCCCGAGGGACCTACTGCTGAATGGAAGGGTGAGCGCGTGTCACCAGTACTCAGCTGCTTGCGAAGTGCTGAATGGATGTACTTACGAGTCTAGAGACTTGTTTCGACGCAGACGGCGGGGGGTGTTTCACCTCAAACCTGTGTCCATATGCTGCCTGGGTCATCCCATGAACGTCTTCGACAGTGGCAATGCATTGCCAACCATCATGTCATACAAGATGGTCAGTAATCGAGACACCACTGATTGCTGCCACAGCCAAGGTCCTACCACACCAAGGGTGCTTCCTGTACTGTACATGCCAAGAAAAGGGGGTAATCCATCTTGACAAACTCATCCTGTGTAGGTGCCACATCTAACCTGTTACAAGACATGTGTAGTGCTGTGTTTAATAGTGTGACTATTGTAAATAAAAAAAATTGACTCCCTAAAGACCTTTGAGAAGGGAGCTGTAGAAGGAGTTCGTTGTTTCCAATTAATTTTGTTTTATATGTGCCTTGCTGATTTCATTTTTTTACATGATTACATGTATTTTCAGTGTTTGCTTACGAAGTTTTATTTTCTCTTAAAGAACTTATGTATAATTTTTCGTGTTGTGTAAAGATTTGTTTGTTTTATGTCACTTATATGTTGTTTTGATGTGTTGACACAGATTGACAAATGTTAAAGAAATAAGTGGAACAGATGACACATGCAAAATGAAGAAATGGCTCTGAGCATTATGGGACTTAACATCTTAGGTCATCAGTCCCCTAGAATTTAGAACTACTTAAACCTAACTAACCTAAAGACATCACACACATCCATGCCCGAGGCAGGATTCGAACCTGCGACCGTAGCAGTCCCGCTGTTCCGGACTGCAGCGCCTAGAACAGCACGGCCACCGCGGCCGGCGCAAAATGAAAACTAGGATTTTTTATACTGGATGGATGTGAGAATGTTTGTGATCGATGTTCTGTCAAATAATTAATGCAGCCATTTGTATAACTGAGTAGTGGTAGTAATTTTTCATGGGGCAGAGAATCCTCAAGACCACAACATTATATTCTGGTGAGGGAAATATCCTTCTTTGGCTAGAATTTCAGGTTTAATGAGTAGATAAATGTCTGCATGCTCCTGTAACCATTTAGTAATTGCCAATTAAGTCTGGGTCTTCAAGAATATGACCCAATGGTATGCCCACCACATTTTTATTTCTCACTTTAATTTTGTTGGCATGCAGCAGAGTGTGTATGGAAGGCCCCTGGTTGAATGCGATGAAGGCAGGGTATATCATTGTGCTGGGATTTATGGTGAAAAAAGATTGATTCATGATTATTTCTTTGATAATGACCAAAATAAAGAGTCACAATTTATTCTGTTTCATGTCACACTAATCTTTTGAAGTGTGACACTCCCCAAATATAAATTTGAGAGGAATGGGGAGATTGCAGTGCACTCTCACTTCTAATACAGTATTATGCAGTATAAGATTCTTAGGGAAGTTGATATTTATTACTTGGTTGCTATACCTGATTATGATCTGACTTCATACACCATGATGAAATGGTGGGCAGTAGTTAACGCTCTTGCTTGTGTGCTCTATTGAATGAATAGCGGTAAGCTTCACCTGCATACACAGGAATAGGGTGCCGATTTAAACGACTGCAGTAAAAGCGTATGGTTGTTGAGGGCAGATGTGAGCATTTTTCCTGCGGAACCTGGGTGGAAACATTTGCGGACCACTGAGTTCCGCAGTCTCTTCGTGCAGACACATTGGATGGCGCCAGTCAGTTGGCGACCACGTCCAGGGAGGCTGACTACCGCAGAGAAATCGCCGCTGCAATGGGCAGAGCATTGAAAACCGTCAGTAAAGCAGAGGATGGGCCTTTGTTTGGCAGGAAGCCGATGAGACAACTGTGAGCGTTCTGCGAATTTCCGTGGGATAGGTCACTGTCACCCAGATGTCCAGACTCTGTTACAAAACATATTTGTGAAGGCACAAGTCTTTTAGCCAGTTTATCGCCGTTCTTTGGGAAGTTCGAAATGGACGCAAAAGGGGAGATAACAGTCTCCTTATGGAGGGCTACGGTTCGATCCAGTTCAATTTGTTAGTAAAACAAACAGCGTTAATTCGTGTGAAAGAGGTCGCTAAGCTGAATCTTTTTTCATCCCATTTAACTTTAAAATCTCTGATTGGTCAAATCTGTGTATGAAAAGCAAGGGGCAGTCTCCCATTCTCGAATGTGGGGCTCCAGCTCGTGATTGACTTGTGCTAAAGTGGGTGTAGCCTAAGATGTAAATGTACTTTGCTACCAAGCTGGCGAGGAAACCTGAGAGGAAGAGAGGGGGACACTCTTGTACTGGCGCTTCGTTACTAAAGAACTGCTGACTTTACCTAAATGGTGAGACTTGTGTCCTTTGCTAATGTGCCACTTAGAGCCTATGCCAGTCACCATCTGAACCGTCAGAGGTACTGCTTCGAGCATCACGCACCCAATGTGTGATGTGTGGGTATACTTATTTGTCTGGAGTCGGCTGTCTAAACATTTGACATATTCTGTACCGCACAGTCATGGCACGGAGTCAAATGGGTTTGGTAGACCAGCAAACGGGTCCACCTACACACTGAAATCCACCGGGGTTTCAGAGGCTCATAGAGAAATACCTGCATTCCCAATTAGCTGAACGCGAGACTGTGTACTTGCACCATTTGGGCGTGCGCCATTAATAACAGATTGCAGCCGTCCATTAGTTCAGTCGCCGAACACAACGTGGTGTGCCACACTGACTACCAGGAGAGTAAAGTATTAGCTGCTATGGGGTGGGGCTCCAATATATGCTTCTCAGCACATTGTTGTTTGGAACCAAATTTTTCTTTATGGAATAGTAGAGTACAGATGCTTGATTGTAGCGTAGTTCTTATGCCATACCCCGGATTCAGGTGTTTGAAGTAAGATACAGCTATTAGTGTTCTGGTTAGTGTCGTGTATCGATCCCCAGCTGATCACTGTGTCCGCCATACACCCGATATTAGTGAAAGCGTTTGTCAAATAAAAATGTTTGTGTGACACTTCCTTAGCAACTTTTTTGCCTTATGATGTTAAGAATAATAAATCTATTGTTATTTAGATCACAAGTCATCCCTGTGTTCTGATTAACATTACCTTGTCATTTTTATTAATGTCCTGATTACAAAACAAGTAGGAAGCTTTCAATGATGAAGAGTAGACTGATGAGAATCGTACAGAAGAGTCAGTCTGAAAGAAAGTCAGCTACAGAAGTATTAAGCAATGATGAAACATGTTTGGCATTCGCTAAGGATGTTGCTACTGCGATAAGGAATGTCATTGTCGGAAGTTCAGTTAAAGGAACGTGGATAACATTAAAAAGAGCTGTTATAGATGTTTGACAGCTACAGGTACAAAAATTGTAAATACACTAGGAGGAAAACGTGGCTTACAGAAGAAATACTTAAATTGATTGACGAGAGATGGGAGTACGGCGTGTTCAGGGAAAAATAGGAATACAGCAATATAAATAACTTGAGAATGAAACGAATTTGAAGCGCAGGGCAGGGAAGGTGAAATGACAACAGGAAAGATGTGAAGAGATCGAAAATGTAATACTCGTTGTGAGGACTGACTCAGCATAAGGAAAAGCCAAAACACCTTCAGTGAAATTAAAAGCAAGGATGGTAACATTAAGAGTGCAATGGGAATTCCACTGTTAAATGCTGAGGAAAGAGGGGATAGGTAGAAAGAGTATATTCAAGACCTCTGTGATGGGAGAGAACTTGTCTGATGTCTTGGTAGAAGAAACCAGTCGATAAGAAAGACGTAGTGGACTCAGTATTGAGCTCACAATTTAAAAGAGTTCTGGAAGACTTGTGATCAAATAAATTCAATCGGAATTTCTAAAATCATTGGGAGTAATAGCAACGAAACGGATATTCAAGCTGGTATTAGAACCTATGACACTTTCGACGAACCGCTAGATTTTCGGTGGTGCACACAATTTCCAAGATTGCAAGAGTCGACAGGTGCAATAATTATCGCAAAATCAGCTCAACTCTTCGTGTATCCAAATTTCCGACAAAGCATAATATACAGAACGGAAAAGAGAACTTAAGATTTGTTAGATGACAATCAGTCTGGCCTTAGGAAGGGTAAGGTCGCCAGCCAGGCAGTTACGACGCCCCGCTTGATAGTGGAAGGAAAACTGAAGAAAAATCGATATGCTCAGAGGATTTATCGAGCTACACAATGCGTTCGACAGTATGAAAGATGCAAGATGTTCAAAATCCTGAGGCATATTGGCCTGAGCTACTGGGGAAGACGGGTGACATACAATACACACAAGAACCAAGAGGCATGCGCTCAGACCGTGTGGGTGCGCTGGGGCTCGAGCACCCACGTACATAATCTTGAGGGTGCGTCGCACCCAGCAAATTTTTAGTTTCATAAAAACATAAAAAGCAAAAAATCATTATCACCTGCCTTAATCAAAAAGTTGTGAACTCTTAAAACAGTGAGTTGACCTCTAAAACATATTTGTTTGTCTCAGATGTCTTTGTGCAAAGGCAACCAAGCAACACACTCCTCTGTTCCTTACCTTTGTCTGGCGAAGTCAAGGGCTCTCCCGGAATAACAGTCGCATTACACTGTCAATATAATTCCGTCTTTTTGGTTGGCTTTCATGTTTTCTTGCAAGTGACTAATTACAATACGTCCACTCCATTCGCCAACAATCGTTTTAAAATATCTGCTTGCCAATATTGAGCAATAACAAGAATATTGAGCAATAACAAGAAAGCCGATTGCTACAGACTACCTCAGTAGTTACTTGTTTAAAGGTAATAGCGGTGTGGTCTAAGATTGCACATAATCTGGATTGTTATCGTTTTGTTTGTTGAGACAATGGCTTTGAAGGACGTGGGAGCGTATATTGTAGACTAAAAGGGTGTCACTACCTTAACAGCTAGTACAAAAAAGAGGGTCTACCGACGGGATGCATGGAGCAAAACTTATTTGCCATGCAAAAATTTCCGCAGTTTTCAAACATTGCGCGATTACTGGTCACGTGTGAAAAGCTGAGATACAATAATGATTATTGCTTTTATACATACTTTCGAATTCGAACAGTTTCCTAGTCTCTATAGATAAATTCGTCATACATTTCTCGACGTCATCACAAGTGAATATTATTAACACCGACAATGGTGAAAAGCATGTTTAGTCAAAACAAAACAAAAAAAGGAACCCGAGAAAGTGTGTTCTGCCACTTTCTGTAGTACACCAGCAAGAAGTGTCAAGAAACCGTCAGGAACGTCATACCATGAAGGATGAAAAAAAACATTTCGTTGGATTTATTACGACAAAGGACTGGTCGAAGTGTTCCGTAGCGTGCGTAAAAACGTTTTTGATTCCAGTATAGTGCTTCCGTCAGCAACTGCTACCTTTTCAGACAGAAGTTCGGGTAACGCATTTGTTCGAAATGGATTTTCCCAGTGACAAAAAGGCAATTGAACGTTTCAGAGTTCATGAAAAATGTACACTTCACCGATCGTCCGAGAATGCTCTGGTAACTACGGAACAAGGTGCCAATTTAAGTCAACACATAAATTAGAAGATATGAAAAATTTTAAAGATAATAGCGTCCCTCCAGTTTTGAGTCAGCAAGGAGTAGCAGTTCGTGGCAGCAGCAATCAAGTGGCAAATATTCATCAGTTGCCGTTGCTTAAAACCGAAGATGCTCCTTACATGAAATCTGGCTGCAGCGATCTTCATGTAAGTGTGTTTCTCACGATATATTCAATGAAATTGTTTTGTTATTATCCAGCGGTGCACTGCAAAACAGTAAGAAATTTATTAACGAGGAACTATTCTTTTCTCTTATTGTAGATGAGACTTCAGAGATGTCATTGAAGGAACACCTATCCATATGTTTCAGATATGCCGACAAAAATTTTCAAGTTGAGTAAGTTTTTATGGGCTTCTGTAATGTACCTTCAGGAAGTTCTAGGACATTATTTGGCGTCGTCCAGGATGATATAAGACGTTTATCCCTCGACATAAAATACTGCCGTGGTCAATGTTATGATGGCGCTAGCAATATCAGGTTAAATTTAATAAGATTACAAAGTGAGATTACTCAGTTGGAGCCGTGAGCTATATTGGTTCATTGTTCGGTGCATAATTAAAATTTGATATTACAAGACGGGATGCAAGGTATTATGTGCGAGACGTCGTGGTGGTTCTTCGTGGATTAATATCTTTCCCAAGGCATTCACCAAAGAGGCTAGCGATGCTTCAGTCGCTGCAAGAAGATAACGAAGATGGTGTCTTAGAAAACGTTCACAGATTGACTTCGCGGCCGTTCTGTCCTACGAGGTGAAGTGTCATAGTACAATCATTGAAATCGTTGGAAAGTAATTGTGACGGTCTCCTGAAATTATTGGAAGGTGTATCAGAAGAAAAAAGTGAAGTAGGTGAGAAGGCTAGTGGATATCTTTCAAACCTACGTCAATTCAGATTTCTTATTTTCCTGTAAATGTTAATTTCCGTTTTCGTAAGGATTGAAAAACGTCATTCTCCCTTCAGAAGAAATCATTGTCGTACCGAGAAATCCAAAGATTTGTGTACACTTTGTCAACAACCTTAGTTTCATAAAGACATTTCGAGTTGTGGAATGAAATCATTAGGAAAGCGGAGGAACTTAACATTAAACATCAGTTTTGTCTGGAAAAAAAGGACGCCAAATCGCTACCACGAAGGCAGTGATACTGATTACGTATCAAAGGCCAGAGGAAATGTGCAGACAAATATTTTTTGAAATAACTAATGCGGCTGTGGATTCACTAAATCCTACATTTGATTCAAAGGTTCTAGAACTTATTTCACACATTGGAGCTTTTCCTATCAGTCAAATTGGTGATGATTGAATCCTAGAGTTCTAAGTGGCAGACTCTGACAAAGACATGCTAACATTGCTTAGGGACATATTTCTAGATGTGTGCAGAACGAAGAAAGAGGAAGTGGCCAACTTGTCAGACATTACTAATATTTTAAGTAGCAAAAACAGTGATCCCATGTGAGAAATGCTCACCGGATTGGTCTAGTTTGTTCGGTTAATTTTAACTGTAACTCTTACTTCTTGTGCCTCTAAGCGGTCGTTTTCAGTACTCAGACAATTGAAATCGATTTTTCGGCCAACGGTGACACAAAGAAGATTGAATGATTTGGCCATTTTGCGTGTTCATAAAGAAATTACTAAAAATACTATATTACCAAAATCGCAAACAAATTCATATGTGCAAATGACCTAAGGGGGAAAGCGTTCTATATTGAAAGTTAATGCCGGCCGGAGTGGCCGAACGGTTCTAGACACTACAGTCTGAAACCGGGTGACCGCTACGGTCGTAGGTTCGAATCCTGCCTCGGGCATGGATGTGTGTGATGTCCTTAGGTTAGTTAGGTTTAATTAGTTCTAAGTTCTAGGCGACTGATGACCTCAGATGTTAAGTCCCATAGTGCTCAGAACCATTTGAACCATTTTTTGAAAGTTAATATGTCATTATTATTATTTGGTAAGTAAAGTTCATTAGTTTGTCGTTCTGTTCACAAATAAATCTTGCATTGTTCTTTCTCCAATAAATTAAAAGTATCCGATATATGAAGACATTTCTCCATTTTAATTTCTCTCAATGTGTTATTTTCTTTAGTAACTTGTTGATAACATCGTTGTCTCTTGCAATCACTGTACATGTGAATTGTTTAAAGTATAGAGTACCTGATAAAAATCTAACTGATATTTTGTTAGTGAATTAAAAGTAGAAAAAAGACAAATAATTCAATACCGAAAGAATCGATTAATGTTGCGGTTACATATTTTGAGAATATTCGTTACAGTGACTTTCCTTATAATCCAAACCCACCAGCGCAATAGCCCTTGCGGGCCAGGATCTATCACAGAGGCCTTTGTGTGAGTGAGCACGTGGTCAGTGAATCGCTTTGACCCCAGCGTTGCCCCAGGTACTCATTTCAGAATGAGAGACCTCGGAAACGTACGGCCTGTGCAGGTGTGTTAACTGTAGGGGTTCCAATGTGCGCCGGACTGATACTTAAGCGGCTCGTAGAAAGTAAGAGATTACTGTTATTTCGTTAAGAATTAAAATTAAAATGAGTAATTGAAATACATATAAATATAAACACGAAATATGATACGAAATTCAGCAACGTCAAACCCGTAGAAATGTTCAGATCAACACGGTTTCGTAGAATCAGTCAACGCTAGATTGATTTTAGCACAGGGTACGTAAACAGTGCTTGTCCTCGCCGTGTGTCGCACAACTTTGATTGCAGTACGTTCCTAAGACTCACAAAAGTGTGGTGCAGATTAGTTAATACAAAATAATGACAGCAATGAAAATGTAGAACAAAGTATTACATTTAGGTAGATAATCTTCCGTACTTAATGTTTAGAGTACCCACGACTGTATAATTCACGCCCGGGTTCACGGGTTCGATTCCCAGCGGGGTCAGGGATTTTCTCTGCCTCGTGATGACTGGGTATTGTGTGATGTCCTTAGGTTAGTTAGGTTTAATTAGTTGTAAGTTCTAGGGGACTTATGACCATAGATGTTGAGTCCCATAGTGCTCAGAGCCATTTGAACCATTTGACTGTATAATGCACATTTTTCTTAACATCTAACTGGTTAAGTCCTCCTGTTTCCTGTCATCACCCTTCATGCCACCCCTTGAGGCCTTTTCGTGTCGGTGCTGAACAGTGGTGTGTCTGAAATGTTTTCTTCGTCCACTCATAAGGAAACAGTAATTGCGGATCTCCTCTCCATCGCTGAGATGTCTAAGGAACGGATGGAATGTGTGACGTCCTTCGCATCGCTGAACACGTCCACTGTGAGGTTGGACAGAATTGTGATGGCTTTTGGTGCCAATGTAAGATCATTAACTCTCCTTACACAGCACATGAACATCTGAGCTGTGGCCTTTCTTCCGCATGTGTCGACACGTTTCTGGTTGAAGCGTCACGAAGGATGACGTGGCGGGGCACCATGCTTTCCCATTACTACAGAGGAAGGTTGTAGCAGCTTTGAGTCAAATTTCAAACTTGTGCGTCGTAATCGGAGGCAATTACGGGGTTCCGAAAAAATGATCCTTTAATTGTGTTACACAGAGTACATCAGTACACCCATCTTTTCAAGACCACTGCAATGACGTCAAAACGATGTACCTTATCGTTACACCAAAAGAAGAAAAAAATACTCTCTTCAGTATCACAGTTGATACCAAAGTTACGTAGATACAACAAATTCACTTGCCCTTGTGTTCCCTATCATTTACTGAAAATCTCGTTTCGTTACTTTGAACCGTTTACAAAGGAAAAAAAGGTGCAAATTTCAGACGACCCACCCTATACGTCTGTAAAATATCAGAGTTTAAATTTTATGAGCATTGGTTTTCATTAGAGATAGAGTTGTAGAGAGACAAATACAAGTAACGGGATATAGAGAAATGGGCCGGCCGGAGTGGACATGCGGTTCTGGGAGCTACAGTCTGGAACCGAGCGGCCGCTACGGTCGCAGGTTCGAATCCTGCCTCGGGCATGGATATGTGTGATGTCCTTAGGTTAATTAGGTTTAATTAGTTCTAAGTTCTAGGCGACTGATGAACTCAGAAGTCGCTTAGTGCTCAGAGCCATTTGAACCATATAGAGAAATGAAGTGATAAAACCCAGAGAGAGGACTGGAGACACGGGCAGTACACAGGTGTTAAAAAGAAAAAAATTCCGTATTTTGAGAGGTGTTAGTATGGACGAAAGCAAGACAAAAAGTTTTGGTAAACATGGGCTTTGAAATTCCTACCTTGCGAACTACGGGCGTTTTTCATCTCGATAGAGCACCTGGACATTTTTCCCCAAAATGTCCGAGAACACTTCAGACAGGTATCCGATGGGCCATGTATTGGTGCGGGATGTCCTGTACGTTGACCAACTCACTCCCCCAACCGTAGTTCCTTGGGTTTTCGATTGTGGGGGCACTTTAAATCTGTGGTGTGTGCAAGACCCATTAATGATGTATAAACACTACATGAACGCTTCATCAGAGTCTGTCAACGCATTCGTAACGAACCGCGAGTTTTTCGGAAAGGGTATGGTACCTTACGACGTCCGACAAAAACACGCCTTACTACGAATGAACACGATATTGAGCACATCTGTTCAGAATAGCTCACAAGTGCCGCTCGTATTTGATAACAGACTACATCGACATCAGCATACATACTCCGCAAGCCACCGTAGGATGTATGACGGATGGTACCATGTACCACTACAAGTCATTTCTATTCCGAATCCACTCGGACCGAGGGGAAAACGACTGTCTATATGCCTCTGTATGAGCTCTTATTTCTCGTGTCTTCGCGGTCGCTAGAGTAGAGTCGTTATTCAGTTAGTTGAAAACGCCTATTTTACAAACTTTGTCAACAGTTTTCCGCGAAAAGAACGTCATCTTCCCTCCATGGATTCTCATTTGAGTTGACGGAGAACCTCCGTAATACTCGCGTGTTGATAGAACCTACTGGAAACAAACCTAGCAGCATGCTTCTGAATTGCTTCGATGTCTTTCTTTAAACCAACCTGGTGGTGAACCCAAACACTCGAGCAGTAGTCGTAAGTGCTATACGTGTCTCCTTCATAGATGAGCTACAGTTTCCTGAAACTCTCCCAGTAAACCGAATTCGACCATTCGCCTTCCCTACTACCGTCAGTACGTGCTCGTTCCTTTCCATGCCAGTTTGCGACGTTACGCCGAGTTATTTAATGGACGTGATTGTGAAGAAGCACATCACTAACAATGTTCTCGAACATTACACGACTGTTTCTCCTCCTTATCTGCATTTACTCACTTTTTATACATTTAGAGTAAGTTGCTATTCGTCACGCTAGACAGGAGTTCCGTCTTCGTTACTATATATCCTGTTGCAGACACTCAACGACGATACTTTCCTGTATACTACAGCGACATCAGCAAACAATGGTACACTGCTGCTCACCCGATTCTCTGCTGCTTCACAGAAACAGAATAATGTGTTATTATGTGTTTACTCATTTGTTTAATACATTCTGTTAGTCGTTCGTAAAGGCAAATAGCTTTTAGTAGAAGATATGTATTTCACAATAGCGAAAACGAACAAGCGTTCCTAGTTCTTATGGTATGCATTTGGATATTTTAGCTCGTTTTGCTCCTTACCACCTTTCAAAATTTGTAATATTGTTTTCAATATCTTGTATATGTAGGTCATCTCGACCCGTTGGCCGTGCGGTCTAACGCACGGCTTTCCGGGCGGGAAGGAGCGCCTGGTCCCCGGCACGAATCCGCGCGGCGGAT
This sequence comes from Schistocerca piceifrons, assembly GCF_021461385.2. Taxonomy (NCBI): domain Eukaryota; kingdom Metazoa; phylum Arthropoda; class Insecta; order Orthoptera; family Acrididae; genus Schistocerca; species Schistocerca piceifrons. Next base: position 339,626,697 of record NC_060144.1, read on the forward strand.
TTGTGTCGAGGTCCGGTGAACCGGCCAGTCTGTGGATGGCTTTAGGCGGTTTTCCATCTGCCTCAGCGAATACAGGCTGGTTCCTCTTATTCCACCTCAGTTACACTATGTCGGCGATTGCTGCGCAAACGAGTTCTCCACGTACGCGTACACCAACATTACTCTACCACGCAAACATAGGGGTTACACTCGTTTGGTGTGAGACATTCCCTGGGGGGTCCACCGGGGGCCAAACCGTACAATAACCCTGGATTCTGTGTGGGGCGGCGGAGGGGTGAAGTCGACTGCGGTGGTCGTCGTGGGGTTGTGGACCATTGCGGCAGCGGCGGGGACGGAGCCTCTCCGTCGTTTCTAGGTCCCCGGTTAACATACCATACATACAATACAAGATGTAGATCTATACAAGTGAGGAAGGAAGGTAGGAAGATTAGTGTTTGAAGTCCCGTCTACACCGCCAACGGCCTTGCCGCAGTGGTAACACCGGTTCCCGTCAGGCCACCGACGTTAAGCGCTGTCGGGCTGGGCTAGGACTTTGATGGGCGACCATTCGGTCTGCCGAGCGCTGTTGGCAAGCGGAGTGCACTCAGTCCTTGTGAGGCAAACTCAGGAGCTACTTGACTGAGAAGTAGCGGCTCCGGTCTCGCAAACTGACACACGGCCGGGAGAGCGGTGTGCTGACGACATGCCCCTCCATTCCCGCTTCCAGTGACGCCTGAGGTCTGAGGATGACACGGCGGCCGGTCGGTACCTTTGGGCCTTCATGACCTCTTCGGGAGGAATTTCCCATCGACACCCTTGTCATTAAAGACGGAACACGAACTCAGATTGTGGGGAAGGAAATTGGATGTTCTCCTTCAAAGAAACCATTCCCGCTTTCTGTAGGGATTTACGATAATCGCCGAAAATCTAAATCATGATGGCCGGGCGGGATCTGAACCGTCATCCACTCGATTGCGGGTCCGATGTGCGACTGGCTCGGTGGAGACTTATGGAAGCAGAACTGAGAGAGAGAGGTATTAAGAAAGAAAGAGAACGGGAGAGAAAGAGAGAGAGAGAGAGAGAGAGAGTCTGTGTAATCAGAAGAAATTGAGGTCGCAGGGTATACGACACTGATTTTGAGTGATGGGTAGTTATTCTCCATGCTATGAAAAGCTTATTGGGAGTATCGACGGTGCATTGCTCACGAGCTTTCAGGGATGCAAGCTGTCAGCGAGGTGCTGACGCGAAGCCGGTGCAGACGTCTGAAGAAACCGGACGCGCCGTGTGAGTGAGCGCGCGTCGTGTCGGTCAGTCATTACCGGCTGCCGGCCGTGGAAAATTGTCCTTAACGCTCTCGGCTAAGAGCGCGGCAGTTATTTATACCCGCAGGGCCGGAGGAGGACTTTTTTGCGAACGGAACGGCAACCGGTCTGCAGGTCGTTCCTCAGGGCAGCCGGTGCACACGTCTCCCATTGTGGGGCGGCAGAGTCTCTCTTCCTTAAGCGGAGCGACTCATCTCTGACGTGACTGAGGCCCCCGAGCAGAGATCGGTTTAATTCACTCCTGCTACCCACAATGCAGCGCCCAGGATTACAAGAGCCGCAGCTATGAAACTTGCTTCGTAGCTTTACTCACACAACAATTTTCACTTTATTAACGTTTCAGCCTGGCACAGACAGATACAGGCTGCAGAAAAAAATAAGCCGACAGTAACGTCAGATGAGGCCAGAGGACGTAAAATCTAGCAAAATTTCTTATATAACTGACGGACGGAAATGTACTGTTGCGATGATTTGGCTGCAAAATGACAGCCAATCGTCGACGAACGAAGATTAAGGAAGGAAGATTAGGGTGTAACGTCCCGTCGACATCGAGATCATGAGAGACGGAGCACAAGCAGGAATGTCTCAACAACGGGGAAGGTAATCGGCCGAGCCCTTTAAAAAGAACGATCCCGGCATTTGCACGGAGCGATGTAAGAAAATCAAGAGAAATCTAAATCTGGATTGGCGGGCTTGAACTGTCGTCCTGCCAAAGTACGAGTCCATTGTGCAAATCAGCGACATGTGTATGGTAGTTACTGTAGCGAAGAATTGGTCGCAAGAGTCATTAGTTCGTGATGATCATTTGCTGCCGATCGGTGTGGCCGAGCGGTTCTAGGCGATTCAGTCTGGAACCGCGAGACCGCTACGGTCGCAGGTTCGAATCCTGCCTCGGGCATGGATGTGTGTGATGTCCTTAGGTTAGTTAGGTGTAACTAATACTAAGTTCTAGGGGACTCATGACCTCAAATGTGAAGTCCCATAGTGCTCTGAGCCATTTGAACCATTTGATCATCTGCTACAAAATGGTATTTTCAAAACAGTGAGTATGTCTTAGAGGGTTTCAAGTTTGTAGTTCTGTCGAAGGAAAAAATTTAGAAAATTTCCAAAATAAATTATGTTTCTTTTATTTTTGGAAAAAGATTTTAACGATTTAAGTTTTGCTTAATCTGTCATCAGTGTCTGAGTTTACAGTTGCTGATCTACTTGCAACAATGAAAGTTAATCCATGCTCTCCGTAAATTATCTAAAATTAAAACATTTTATCTTCAGATTTTATTGCCAAAAGTAATTTGCTTTACTGCATCACATGTCGGCTACCGTACTGAAGTACTGTTTCTGAAGGACAGTTCAGAAATTTACACTAATGAGCTAAAAAATTTTTACTACTGACCAGCGCAACATTGAATGGGCCTGGTTATATCTTGGGCACGTGACGCAAAGAGAAAAGTATAAGGGCGATAATAAGAGTTTAAGTTTGAGGACGTTGCTGCAGCGTACATGCAACTTATCTCCACTTGGTTGCAGATATGTAACCCCTGATATGTAGACAACGGATTAGTGTTGCATTCGTCTCTTCCCGTCTTGCGTGTGACATATGCAGAAACGTAAATATGGCGACGTTATCAGCAAGTGTGGCCATACAGGACCAACGTGCTATTATTCCTTCCTTGGTTGCCGAAGGACAAGCACCGGTAGGCGTGAATAGAGGAATGAAGAATGTATATGCGGCCACATATCTGTCGAAGAGCAACGCAATGGAATGGTGAGCAAAGTGCTATGCTGGTTGCGATTTGACACAAGACTCTGGTCGATGTGGGAGGTCAGCCTCATCCAAGTGGGAGACACTCGAGCACCCGTCCTGTAGTCCTGATGTCTCTTCTTTTGATTACGAAACTCTCGGTCCCTTAAAATAGACCTCGAAATGTCGACGATTCCTGTCCTATGAGGATGTGCAGCAGACGGTTACAGTTTTCTTCACGTGGCAAGGCACGGTGTTTTATCAGATAGGAAACTTCAAGCTGATCCGTAGGTGGTATGATTGCCTCAAAGCTCAGGGCGATTTGGCAGACTGGCGTACGGAATCTGGGCTGTACGGCCTTCTAAAGGAAACCTTTTGATTGCCCCTTACACAAAAGCGGAGTAAAGAGAAGCGGGAAGTCACTCTAGTGACCAAACCGGCCTCAAACGGGGAAACCTAGTGACTATAGCAACTTTGCTGAGGGGTGACTGCTGTCGCTCGGCGCCTGAGAACGATCACCTCGGAAACGACGAAGCTGGTCGGCTGTCGCTTGCCTATATGGAAAGTGGTTGAGGAACGCTGAAACCACAAATGGATGAGGTGTTGGTCTTCCACGCCTCATCACAGAACGTCGAGGTCGGAGAGTTGCCAGTTCTGTAATGGAGGTTAGGCTGTGGACACAGTTCAGTGCTGGTGTACGGAGAAGTGTTTCGGACACCACACCGTGTAGCGCACGTGGTGGAACTTGTGACTCCACAGCAGCCGACACCTACATGATAGCTGTTGACCCACTGTCCTCCGTCAATTACGATTGCAATGGACGCAAGATCGGCGAGATCGGACCGTGGACCAATCGAATCGCTTTGCCCTGCCTGATAAATTACATTCTTGATACTAGAGGTCACCGTCATCCAGGCACACTGCTGCTTGAAACATGCACTGTTCAACGCGCACAGGCTGGTGGGAGCAGTGTTATGCTATGGTGGACCTTCACCTGGTACAGAATCGGACTTGCAGTAATAGAAGGCACTATGACCGTTGTGGACTATGGAGAACGTTATTGCAGACCATGTGCATCCATTATTGCTTGATGTCTTCCTCGACGGCAGTGTGGCATCTTCCAGTAGCAAAGCGTTCTGTGTCGTAGTAGTCTGAGGAGCAGGATACAGAACTTAAGGTGGCTTCTAAATTCGCCTGCTGTATACTAGAGACGCTACCGGACGTCAGTTCCGCTCCCACAAATCAGCGGCGCGTATTCTACGGGAACTTTGTAACGCACGTAGACTTCTGTTGCCGCATACCTGCAGAGACCTACCAAAGAATCCTTTCCGTGTAGAATAGCTGCTGCCTTACGTTTCAAAGGTGAACCATCAAGCTATTAAACAGACAGTCATAAATGTTTTGGAGTAGCAGTCTATGGGATCAAATTGATTTACTAGTCAGAGGCATACAGCAAATATCTAGTAAATTTCGCACGTAAGTTTTGCCTAGCGTTGACCCATTCATCATAAAAGATTTCTGTGCCTGACTAAGTGATTAAAAAAAAAAAAAAAAAAGGAAAGAAAGGTTAAGAAACAAGAAGAGGAGGAAGAAATGAAATGAAACTTCAGAGTAGAGTGGGTATTTGATGTTACTTCAGAGATTACAGATTCAAGTAAAATTTACAAAATCTTCCCATTACGAGCTTACTTTTGAATATGACTTTGTATCCCCTCTGTTTTGGATGAATGTACTGATTCGGTTGAGAAGGGTGTCATAAAGCTACTACATCCTTTCCTGAGGCAAGCTGCTCCAGTTTTGTATACGGCCCTTGATCTCCTGGCAATAGCACGTGGTTTTCGTCCGCGCTGGTCCCACATATGTTCTATCAGGGGGACATGTAGAGGTCGTGCTGGTTACGGGAGTTCCTCAACTTCGCGAAGAGACGTGCCAGGTGTGGATTCGTATTGTGTTGAAAAAAGGCTCCACTGTATGTCAAATGAGAGGTAACACATGACGACACCGTTTGTCCCTGAGATACCGTTAAGCCTTCAGAGTTCCCTCAGTCACTACTTGCCACGACCTGAAATCACACCCAAAGACTCCGCGCACCACGACAGAGGAGTTACACCACTATGCCTTTACAGAATATTGGAAGAATGGGACCTCTCCCCATATAGTGATGATAGTCATCCCGGGTAGAACAGGACTGCGATTCACCGCTGAACACAAGTCGATAGCATTCACCGGAAGACTATAGTTCCCGGTCATGGTATCGCTCCAAACGCAGCTGTGTTAATGGTAGCATACGCGTGAAACAGTAACTGCATGCTGGTAGCTTCGACTGATGATGCGGGACGACGCAGAATGTTGCACAGAGCCCACTTCTTGTTATCTAATGGAAGATACAGATATAATGTTACGATGTGCAGCGACATCCTTATGATCGTCAGACGGGGGTCGACTGTAACCTTAACGTAAAGTATACCTACCAACATGCATTCCAACATGGGACCTGAATGACCTATAAATCTGGATTTGATCTGTGGTACAGAGGGAGTAAGAAAAGAGCTCTATTTCGAAAACTTCAAAGTGCTGCTAACGCTGTATCACACGATTACGCAGCATATTCGCGTCATGGACAATGATCTCCCAACTTGTACTTAAATACCATATCAACCCTGATAACAAAAGTCACGAGCAACACTAGTGTCCCCTTTTTGGCCGTTCTAACTGCCATGGAGAATTGCAAATGTAATCATTTACTTTCCCTCCAATTATGTCTACCTGTACGAAGTTACATTGACGTCCGTCCAACTGGATGCTTCACTTTGTCAGGTAGCGTAATTTGACTGGTAAATGCGCCCTAGAGCGGAATAGGTGTTATGTGGAAAACTCTTCACCGGTGTGCTATAATTTAATAGGAGTAGCTTCACAGGTGTCAAAATTACCAAAGTATCAGTTTAATAAATCACGGTTGCAAAATAATGACACGAATTCTGTACAGACGAATGGAAAAACTGGTGGAAGCTGACTTGAGGAAGAGCAGTTTGGATTCCGTCGAAATGTTGGAACACGTGAGGCAATTCTGAACCTGCGACTTATCTTAGAAGATAGATTAAGAAAAGGCAAACCTACTTACCTAGCATTCGTAGACTTAGAGAAAGCTTTTGACAATGTTGACTGGAATACTCTATTTCAAATTCTGAAGGTGGCAGGGGTCAAATACAGGGAGCGATAGGCTATTTACGATTTGTACAACAACCAGATGGCAGTTATAAGAGTTGAGGGGCGTGAAAGGGAAGCAGTGGTTGGGAAGGGAGTGAGACAGGGTTGTAGCCTATCCCCGATGTTATTCAAATTGTATATTGAGCAAGTAGTGAAGGAAACAAAAGAAATATTCGGAGTAGGAATTAAAATCCACGGAGAAGAAATAAAAACTTTGAGGTTTGCTGATGGCATTGTAATTCTGTTAGAGACAGCAGGGAACCTGGAATAGCAGCTGAACGGAATGGACAGTGTCTTGAAAGGAGAATATAAGATGAACATCAACAAAAAAAAAACGAGGTTAATGAAATGTAGTCGCATTATTTCATGTGATGCTGAGGGAATTAGATTAGGAAATGGGACACTTAAGGTAGTAGATGAGTTTTGCTATTTTGGAAGCAAAATAACTGATGATGGTCGAAGTAGAGAGGATATAAAATGTAGACTGGCGATGACAGCGAAAGCGTTTCTGAAGAAGAAAAATTTGTTAACATCGAATGTAGATTTAAATGTCAGAAAGTCCTTTCTGAAAGTATTTGTATGGAGTGTAACCATGTACGGAAGTGAAACATGGACAATAAATAGTTTGGACAAGAAGAAAATAGAAACTTTCGAAATGTGGTGCTATAGAAGAATGCTGAAGATTAGATGGATAGATCACGTAACTAATGAGGAGGTGCTGAGTAGAACTGGGAAGAAGAGGAATGTTTGGTGCAACTTGACTAGAAGAAGGGATCGGTTGGTAGGACACGTTCTGAGGCATCAAGGGATAACCAATTTAGTATTGGAGGGAAGCGTGGAGGGAAAAAATCCCAGAGGGAGACCAAGGAATGAATACACTAAGCAGATTCGGAAGGATGTAGGTTGCAGTAGTTACTCAGAGTTGAAGAACCTTGCACAGAATAGGGTAGCATGGAGAGCTTCTTCAAACCAGTCTCTGGACTGAAGACAATAACAACAACAACAGCCTGACAGTTCTGTATTTGTGGTCTTTGTTCACCAACAAAATGTTACTGCATTCGAGGTTCCATGCCCCGTGCCTATATGTAAAATGATAGAGACTTCGTGTCGATCAATTGTGGCAGTGAATTGGATCCTGTAATTGAACACTAATCGAACGATCTTCCATTAGTGCGAGGATTAGCTGCCTCGACTGTTTCTAAATACATAGTACGCCTTTTTCTATTTTATATACTGGTTCTCACACTACAATTAACTGCGAATGTCATTTCCCCGTTCATTTACCAGGAAATAATTTTAATTAAATTTAAATAATAAAGGTTATGAACAGTTTTACTACTGGTGATATACTTTTTACTTACCGACAAAAACTACCGTGAATTTATTGTAGTACCGGTAACAAAGAATGTGAAAATGCCAGATGCATATTACCTACACACTTAAGATATCACCGATCTTCGGATAGGTGGGGCTATATGCATGGTGTTCCAAAGATTTTACTTTAGTACCTTAATCGGCACAGGGAAATTTCGCAGAATACACAGAAAATACAGCAGTGTTTTGCGTTATTAGTAGATACTAGAACGTATATTCCAGTAGGCCCTAGTATCAATACAATGCAAGAACGTAAAAAAGACTCCCATACAGCGGGGTGGTGCAGTGTAGACTCGTTAACGAGGGCAGCTTGTCTAGTCACCATACGGCCACCCAGATTTTGGTGACCTCGTATTGTAATTTTCCTTTTTACTGAAAAGAAGCTTGGGTTGGTGGCAGTACTTTTTGCGTCCGAGTCACTGGTCGACAACTGTCGAACGCATACCATGCGCACCTGGTTTATATAGGTCTAGTAGCGCATTCAGCAGCTATGGCCACTAAGTCTATTAGCGTTGATCCCATATCGCTGTCAAGTTGCCTGACAGTATCATACAACAATAAGTTCACGTAAATATGACGTTCCATATACGGCTTACAGCTGCCAAAAATGCGAGTAATTATAGATTTAGCAACGTACAATCTGCCTATCAACAAACGTAGCAGTTGAATATTTTTCCTACTGGAAGAGGTTTGAATTTTTATAGAAGTACATCCTTCAGATATTTCTACACGTGGCAATGGCATTACGCAGCTTGATGACTTCATTAGAGCCCAAGAGAGCGACTGTGCTTATTAAAACAGTCCATCTACTATATGACACGCACTTTGAATCAGAGTATACTTCGTACCATTATTGTTTGCAGTGTTTCCCATTTCACTGGCGACAAAAATGATGGAATAACGAATGTCTGTACGTCTATAAAGGCATTATAATTGGACTAGGATCCTATCTTACGTTCTTAATCACAAACGTGTGATAGATTCTGAAGTATATCACTTTCTGCATCGAATACTGACTATGGTTTTCTGGAAAATATTACTGTATTCAACGTCGCGTATCCTGCGCCCTATACGAAAATGATAAGGACTTTGAGGTGAAACAATAGTTGTGTTGAAATTGATCCTCAACGGGACAGTAGTAGATCGGTATTGCATTTGTCCAAGATGTAGCTGATTCGACTACTTTATGACTACATTGCATACGTTTCTCTATTTTGTAGACTGGTCTTCATCCCACAATCAACTAAGCGCTGTATTTTCATAGTAATTTATAAATAATTTTAATTATGTTTAAACAATAATGGATGATATTTAAACAGTAATGAACTCCATTACGAATGGAGATTTACATATTTCTTACTGACAGAAATATTGGTAATTTTATTGCAGTAACGAAAACTAAGAAGAAGAAACGATACACATATCAAAGTTCTTAAGATGTCATCTGGCTCCGGTTAGCTAGGGCTATACACGAGCTGTTTCGAACGTTTAATTTTGTACTAAATGTATGCACGGCAGGTATACAGAAAATACTTTGCAGTTAGAGCTTTATTAGTGGATAGTGGAATGTATATGTCAATAGTATCAATAAAACATAGCATTCTATAAAAATCACCCACCTAGCGAAGTATATTCTTTGCTTAGAGCAGTTCATTCGAGAACATTTAAGACAAGAGACGGCTGTTTGTTTCTTCCATTGTACAGAAGAGAGCTCCTAATGACATTTCGTGTAAAAAATGCGAGCTCAGGAAACAATAAATGTCATCAGCTGCATACACGTTGGGGTAAAAGATCTACGGAAACACTTCATTCAATGCCGAAGTACTTATCACAAAGAAGTCTAGTACCCATCATCTGGTCATCAGACTCCAGTACATTCGCATGGGTTATTCTGGACCGTCATACTCATTACCTGAGACTATACCACGTCAAAGACTGTGGAGTACCTGGAGACAGCTCTGGGCAAAATTATCTTCCTGTATTCTGCGGGCGCTACGCTCTTCGCCTGGATAACTAACTCTATCTAGTGACGGCAATAAATGGCACAAAATTGGCGTTCAGGTACCCGAAATAGCACCATATCTGATCCCCTGAACACGTCAGCCAGGAAACGTATTATTATTGTTGTTATTACTATTAATTTATTCCAACGCTACAGGTGAAAAATAACGTACACATTGGCATTAAAGTTATAAAAAGAAGCTTTATGGCCGAAGCGCCAACAACATTCAATTTTCCTTTACCGCCGTGGCTGTAACATCCACTCACCCGCCAGCTTTCACAATGAAGAAGCAATCGCAATTATTAGTCTACTCGCCGCTTGTTGCGTTTGTTTTGAATATACTGCTTTGTGGAAGGTCGGAAATTTCTTCAGATCTAATTGTGCTGATCTACATCTGCTTCCTGTAGCACATTTTTTTCCTTCTCTACCCCTAAAGGTTGTCAGCGGTTCGAGTTTACCCACTGTAAAATAAGCGACTTTTCAACCAAATAAGAGCTGAGCTGGGTCAGATGACTTCTCAGTCTGTAATTATTAGGAGGATTTTTCAAATCCGATATTTGCCTTGTATCAAAGGGAATCCTCCCAAGTTCTTCCGTCACAACTGGGGGACTAGATCAATTTTTGTTCACTTGTGAGGCAATTTTAATCAGCGCCCCAGCGAAAATTGAGAAATGCGTTTTTTATTTTAATTTAGTTTTTGTTTTACAATCTCTAATCATGGGAACTAGGCGGGCAGCTGTAGAACTGCATTCTTCTCAGATGAACATCCCATTGGTCTGGGTCTGGGACAGGGAGGTCAGCAGTTGGGAAAATTCTCAATGGTATTTTTGGATCTCACATAGGCTTGATAAACAGGGAAAATCTCCGTAAAGCCTTGGTAGGATCCCAAGGATGAATTATTTGTTTGTGAAACAATACCAATCCTTTAAATCAATTAGGGTTTTCTGTACTTTACATTGCCTACACCTATAGGAAATGGCAACTGCGAATATTTGGGAGAGATCTGCAGTTCCACTATTTACATTACATTTAATGAAAGCCTGCTAAAATTTGAAATTCTTTGCCAGAACAGGGGGATAGGTACACGTTTTATTTTAGTTATCGAACAATACGTCCCAGAGAAAGATACGAAACTTCAGTGTATGTATAGGAGTGTATGATAATGTATACTAACACTATCGTCTATGTAATTGAATTAACTAAACGAAACACTCATTTAGCCTTATTCCACAGATTCCGATTGTGACGAGAGTTCTCGTCTTTTATGTTCTGTTCATTAATAATCTGATGCAAGAAAGACCGTTGGTAAGTCACGGTATGGGTCAGACATACTCTGATATTTCCCTGGGAATATGTGTAGCATAGGGCTTTTTGTCGTTATCGTTTACGTCGCTCTGGCCTCACGTTCGCTCCTAGAAATTTTATAGTTGTTAGGCCTACTGATTTCCAGTAACTGATCAACAGTCATGTAACCGTGCAGCAGTAGGTCCTACCACTACAATTACGCACTATACATTGCGGTTACGTCGAGAATCAACTGTCAGACCCTGCACAAAGCGTACATTCCGTCCAGGTCTTCCAGCATTTCTATACAAGTTTGACGCGCGGAGTGGCCGCGCCGTTTAGGGAGCCATGTCAAGGATTGCGAAGCCCCACCTGCCGGGGGTTCGAGTCCTCCCTCAGCATGGGTGTGCGTGTCGTTCTTAGCATGAATTAGTTCAAGTAGTGGGTAAGTCCAGTGACCGATGAACTCGGCAGTTTGGTTCCTTAGGAATTCACACATATTTTTTATATAAGTTTCTGCTGCTGCGACATTTTAGTTATTTTAATGCAACAACGAGCCATTTTTATGTATTTTTATTTAGGCCCATACCCGTTTCAGTTGGCGAAATATGTATCCGAAGCTTCAGTAGGTACATCGTTAAAACGACACCAGTAAATTGGTTGCTGCAGCTGGCCTGTACAAAATTAACAATCTTGTTTGTCTGCCACAATTCGCGAGTGCTATAGCTACGATGTATTACTGGTTAGGTGTACTTACTTCCTACGATTTACTTTTTTTTCTATTGTGAAGTTACATTCTATTTCTAATTTAAACTGCTAAATGATTAAACAGAAAAAAATTATATTGTTTAGCTTTAATATGTTGACTGCTCTGCATGACTATTAAGTAAGTGTCGTAATGGCTGTTTAATTAGGCTGTATTGAATATTATTCAATTACATAGTACATTTTGTATAAAAGAATTAATATTACATATTTCACTCACAGTTGTAGTAAAATTTGCAGACAATAAAGTCAGAACTTTAGATTACGTTTTTACATGATTGTACTTCTTGTGTGGCTGTATGACCGAAATATGCGAATAAAATTTTATTGGGTAACCCTGTTTGGTCATTAAGGATGTCGTTTGAGGATGCATATTTGCGAGAATAGATTTCAGTTTTTTCAAGTGATTTCATTCTATTTCCTCTGTTGACCAGGTTTACTAGTTGTGGGCTACGTCTCCACTTGATGTTCGCCTTCACCTAGATGTACGGCAAATGCGGATTTGCTTAAGTTATTTAAACGAAGACCATGGGTATGTTCCCGGAAACGTAGATTGAGTTGTCTTCTTGTTTGACCAATGTACTAATGAATTGCAGTACTAATAAACTGCAGTAGTAATGAATCGCAGTAAAGATTGTATAGAGACGCTCAAAGAGTTTCCCTTTGAAGGCCGTACAGTCTACGACCGGTATAACAATCAGGAGAAATGGCTGTGAGAACGAGGGTAATCATCCACCGACTCACCGGATTGAATATATCCGTTTTGTAAAACATAGTGTCCTCCTGCTCGAAGAAAGCTCGTCCGGTATGAATTGTCGATCATTTAAGGCCTATTTTTGAGGGACCGAAGGCGTGATAACCGCATGAGGAGAGATCAAAGCTACAGGATGGGTGCTCGAGTGTGTCTTTCTTGAGATGGCGTGACTTCCGCATTACGACGTTTCCAATATGGAGACGTGCAGCAGCACCCTTCGAGGAGGAAGGGCAAAAGATGCTGTTGAACAGATACCAATCGGTCCAGTGTCACTACTAGGAATTTTTTGCTATTAGCAGCCAAGTAACACGACGTAAGAACGGCGGTCGTAAAATGATCCTAGCGGAAGGAGACTGGAGACGACCGTCACGCATTGTCATTCACGATTTCAAACTCGATAGTAATGCCTTAGTTAGTGAATAGACACCCATCTCAGTAGCAAACGTCACGGAGGGAATTTCATGTAATGGGTATTTGGAGTCGTAAATATCGCAAAAGGCCATTGCTCACAGCGGGATATATAGCTGCACGTCTTCACTGGGCCATACAAGACAGAGTCTGAACAATAGCCGACAAGAAGCGGGTAGTGTCGTCGAACGAGTCGTTTTTTTTTTTTTTTTTTTTTGCCTGTTGTCAAATGATGTCAGGGGTCGGCAGTACTGGCAGCCCAATGAGGCTCACCTCACCTGAAGTGGGTCTGTGATGTTTTCCAGGTTCTTTTTTTTTCTTATTATGACTTGCCCCATCGTTTGAGGTTGTCGTGAACAAGTACGTAAAAGAATGTTTATTACTGCTTTCTTGGTCTCTAAGTGTTTCCCTGCATGTTCGTGATGACTATTCTGTTTACACTCCCTATGTACAGGGTGACCACGGCCATGATCACATATCTGAAAATATATTTTGCAGGTCTGAAGGAAAGTTACGTATGCTATCACAACTTGACCAGCAACCTCAATTCAACAGCAAATGTGAGGGAACGGTACGTAAAACGTAGCAATTAACGTCCCCGCAATTTAGTAAATCTAGGAGTGGCGTCACCTGGATATTGCTTGCCTGAAAAAAAGTTGTTGACTTTCAGCCTCGTCGAACTGGGGCTATTATCAAGGCTGACGTAGTGTTACATTGTCTTAACGTGCTGCCTCCAGGAGATGACTAAGTTTTGGCGGGCTTGCGTACTGACTTCAGTATTTGTCATTAAGGATTTCGTGTAGTGATTTAAAGGGAAAACTTGTTACAATCGGTGTCAGTCTTTCTATGTTCCTTCCTCTGTTTCGTTGAGTAACTAATTGACAACCATTCCTGGCTTTATAGACGACTTAAGCATCTACGAATTTTTCGTGAGAATGGTATGCAAAGCCTTACTCTCGAATTCATTAAACGCTTCGGATGTTGTACACCTTACGTTAATTTTTGCGTATTTCGGAATTTCATTGTCACCGATGCTCTTCCTTCGTTTAAATTTATGATTAAACTTTGTAGTACGACAGTTCTATCTGACGCCTTACAACTCAGATCTGCAAATACAACTCTAAAGCTTGAACTTTATGCATTGTTACGCATCTTCATCGAGAGAGATGAAAATTTGATCTTAACTGCCCAAATGATATACAGTCTCGTTCCTACCACACTAGCTAAAAAGAAATGATCAGCTGCCATTATCAACATTCTTTGTAACTCCTGTTCTAAATTATACTTAAACAGCTTGTTCACTGGCGCCTTCCACTTGGCATTTCTGAGATGTTGACCTCTGGACACCGTAGTCAAATTTCTGAATGTAACTAAAATGTAAAAACATTCTGAATGCTTATCGTTTCTTGCACACTGATCTAGTCACGTGATCTCCGGCTGCGTCGTCTGATAACTGATATCTTCCTACGTCATCACAAAACTGTGATGCCGTCCATTTTACTCTAAGGCCTTCTGCCATTACATATCCTTAGACGGATTTATTTAAATGATTTCGTATTATGAATTTGGATAAATTCATTACGTGCCATCATTTTCTTAAAGCCAATAATGCTACCAACGGCGTCCGGCGTTTCTTTGCGAAACCTTTTTCCTGCATGAATTGATCATATTTCTACCGTTTACTTCTTTGTTCCTAGATGTTGTTTGACCGTTGATAAGTGGGCCTAATATCCCTAATTAATATGAGAATAATACTTTTATCAATCTTGTCTGATAGGACCTTCTGCAATTAATGTGCATTAACTTCCTTCATTTTCGAATACGGCGCACGACATAAGCATTTGAAGGGATTCCTGTAACGCAAGAGAACCCAATGTCCACGACGTAAGTTCGCTGATGAAAAGTATCCAGTCACCTGTTAGTGGACATTAATATGAGGTGTGTCTACCCATCACATCGGCGCGAACTCCGATGGGGACGCTTTCAGTGTGAATGTCTGTGGACTAGTTGCAGCGCGTTATTCCTCAAGACCTGAAACCAGAAGGGGTAGTGATTTAGGATACTGGGATGAGTATAAGTCGACATTCTGACTCATCCCAAAGGTGTTGCCTTGCGTTCAGTTCGAGGCTCCGAGCAGGTCAGTCCACTTCCGGAATGTTATTGTTCAGAAATCATCTCCTCACAGACGATGATTTCTCGACAGCATGCATTTACGTGCTGATACAGTTGCTTCCAAGTTGTTTCTCTACTGTGCACAGTATATAATTCTATAAAAATCTATATATCGCTTCGCATTTACCATTTTCTTAATTGTAATAAAGTGACCACAAGCTAATCACTAAAAGTACCCCATCGGCAACACCACTTCCTCCGCACTTCAGTGCTGGCGCTACACATTATACCGTGTAACCATTACGTTGGATCGGTACAGAGTGTACCGTAATTCGTCACTGCAAATCTCTCGTTCCCAGTCATCCACCTGCAAAATCACACCGCTGTACTAAATTGACAAAAGATTGCCAGTATTCCCCACGATTCCGTAGAGAGAAGTACGGGTGACGTACAGTATAACTGGTCAGGCCTTCCCACCCACGACTGTATTGGTTAGGCTAACCCTTTCTTGGATTATCGTACTAAATCGGAGCGTTTTATTTCGCCCAACCTGTCTTCCACGAATGTCTCTTTGATGCCGTCCCCAAAAGCAGTCCTTGTAGCGCTCTGGATTCTTCAGAAGATGCGTTCGCAGCTCGTGATCTAGTGGCTAGGGTTCCTGTCTCTGGATCACGGGGTCCCGGGTTCGATTACTGGCCTACTTGGCGATGTTCTCTGCCCGGAGACTGTGTGTTTGTGTTGTCATCATTTCATCATCATCATCATCATTCGTGTACAAATTGGACTGTGTAAAAATTTTGACTTTGTACGGGCGCTATGACCGTTGAGCAGTTGAGCGCCCCACAAACCAAATATCATCATCATCTTCAGAAGATGCGAGCAGACCACCTGCGATTATAGATGGACAACGAGATACCTAATTTACTTGAACTAAATGTGGTGATTAGCAAACATTGTACAACAACAACAATTTAACTGTCTGCAACGAATCATCTCTAGAAGTTAATAAACTTGGATTGCATCATATGATAATAGGCTATGAGTGCATTCTACCGCCGGCTGGTGAGATTGACGGAGACCTGAATTAACTGTTTTACTGCGTAGAGATACTTACGGTATTAAACTCCTGATGAGCCACGGGATCTTGCTAGTATTTCCTACCCCAAAAGTGTGCTTCAGTAGCTAATACTTAATAAAGAAAGCGCTTAGTTTTGCCGCAGAACACGTGTAGTTCACCTAAATACTGGTTGCCAAGAAATATTCGCTCTCAGGCCCAGTAAATGTCCTCCGACTCCCATGATTCTCTACCGCGTCATACGGTCCACTCGTCACCTCTCCCTTTGTGGGAACCAGCTTCCTACTCGCTGCCATCATATTCTGCAGCGCTGCTTAAGGCAGCGAACTACTTCAGCTAACTGTAGTAAATTTAGAAAATAAAATACATTCCAAAAGAGAGCAACCTCTCACATCCCCCTTCAGTGATTTCTTTTCAGAACTGGTGGTTTTTGAAACAAAATTCCAATTCTCTAAATAACAAGATAACGGCATTACGTTTTATGGACATTCCTGTACAATTGGTCCTTATTTCTTCCTATGCAGTAAACTTAAGCTTTTTAGAAACTTCGCAAACAGATACAGAATCTCATCATTATGTCCCCTAAACAACTTTTTTCTTTAAATGTTCCCGTTGGAAATTTATCAGAACGGAACAGATTTTATAAATTTATATAAATATCAGAAACACAATGATTTTCAGTTTCTTAGTGCTCTCACATATAGTCATTACATTTCCCATGCATCTGTACCCATTGCCTGTTTCAATATGGATAAACAAAGAGTATAGAAAATGCCATACGCTACATTCAGCTTTCGTTTCAATAAATACACCGAGCGAGGCGACGCAGTGGTTAGCACACTGGACTCGAATTCGGGAGGACGACGGTTCAATCCCGCGTCCGGCCTCCTGATTTAGGTTTTCCGTGATTTCCCTAAATCGCTCCAGGCAAATGCCGGGATGGTTCCTTTGAAAGTGCACGGCCGACTTCCTTCCCAGTCTTTTCCTAATCCGATGAGACTGATGACCACTTAGTTTGGTCTCTTCCCCCAAACAACCCAACCCCAACCCAATAAATACAAGATTTGGAACATTCTCTTTAAACAGAGTTATTTAATAACAGTCATTAGTGAGCTATTATTATGTTGCTCTAATTTCTTCATACAAAATTAAACAAGTCACTCACATTATTAGTAGCTTAATTACTGTCCAGCAGAAACCCATAAGAGTGTTCAACATTTTAACATCACATAAGCACAAACAAAATAAAAATAAATACACCACTTCATTAGCGACTCATTATCAATTACTTTTGAATGCATTACGGGAACAGCAGTGATCAATGTCTTATAAATAATTACTATTAAAAACAGTCTTGATCACGATTTATTTAACAAGGTGACCGGTTTCGACCACTACTGTGGTCATCTTCAGACCATTGAGCAGGAACCTATTTCTGTTGGAGAATCACTACTCTCCAACAGAAAGAGGTTCCTACTCAATGGTCTGAAGATGACCACAGTAGTGGTCGAAACCGGTCACCTTGTTAAATAAATCGTGGTCAAGACTGTTTTTAATAGTAATTATGACTCATTATCAAATGGCTGTAAGCACTGTGGGACTTAATATCTGAGGTCATCAGTCCTCTAGACTTAGAACTACGTAAACCTAACTAACCTAAGGACATCACACATCCATGCCCGAGGCAGAATTCGAAACTGCGACAGTAGCAGACTCGTGGTTCCGGTCAGAAGTGCCTAGAACCTCTCGGCCACAGAGGTCGGCGGCTCATTATCGCTCCAGATATTCAGTTACCCTACACTTGGGATATTTATCCTTCTTTTACGCTATAAGACCTCCTGGCACCTGGTATATGGCACGATACTTTTAACAGACACGTACGACTCGACTATTGTTCTGTTATAACTCACACCACAGATACTTTATCTTTTTTTTAAACGACTTTGTCTCTTTTTAAACATTGTCTCCCTCGTTTATCTAGTCTGATGATCTAGAGTGCTATGATTCATTGCTCTTCATTGTCTGCCGCTATCATTGAGCAGATTACGAACATGCCGTTTTTCTTACTGACTGGAGCTTTGGTTTTTATTTTCAGCTCCTGTCATCATGTTATCGTCGCTCTAAATTTTCCGTCATTGCAGGCATCATCAATTTTATTATAGTTACATATAACAAAAATAAGTATATTTTTCACAATGGCACCCAAATTGTTTCCAACTTCCAGTGTAATTAATTAATGCATCTCCCTTTAGTCGTTAAATCATATTCTTCAGTTAAAACTATTTCTTAATAAAGTAGAACTCATTAGAAAAGAAACTACCATACTAAGCATAACACTTGACTCCACCATTTCACATGCCATTAGCAATGGAGTGCCCATCTGTGGGTGCACTTCAAATGCCACGCCAGACGTCACCTTCCACTCACTTGCTCATCTATATGGTCGTTCAACTCAGGCATTCTCATGTATGTTCACAAACATTTGATAAAACATATTATGTACAATTTCTTAACATTTGTGGCCTGTTTCCCATAATATCTCGCCATTCAACTACGCTTATTTAACTCCATGTAATACTTGGTTCATTAGCCAGGGTTCATTTATTCACAAGGTAGGTGTTTCTTTCAGTTTCTGTCTTCAAGTAGTATTTTTTTTTCACCATAGAAATCTCCTCCTAATCTTCGTAACTCTTTCGTCACCCTTGCCGCAGGGTTCGAGGATGAGTAGTATTTGCACATACATAGGACCTTTGTACCTAACCATCTCAGCGTATTTTGTCGTCCCAATATTCTGCTAATATACAATTAAACTGTTTCACAAAAGTTTTGGGATGCACCCCATTGCAGTGAAGTTATTTCAAGTACATACCTTTAAATACTGATCTCCAGTGCCGAAATTTTCACTGTTATTATTTACTGTAATCAGACTTCTGATTTTTTAATTTAATTTCTGCTCTATTTGTCTCTGCAAAGACGCTAGTGCCTCTGGCAATAAAATTACTGATCTACCACTGAGTACCGGCTACTCTTTTGTATTATTTTTTACAAAATTTTAGGCTGAATCTATCCTGCTATTTTATTATTCACTTCAGAGATTGCCTGATCACGTTTGTAAATCTCTTCGCCAAAAGTATTATCTAAAGCTGTAACTGATTTATTGAGGTATTTAATGCCTCTACTGTGCTCCATCACTGTCATCTCAGAAATAGTCAAGCTCTGTGACAGTTTATTTGGCGTTGCTTTCTGTTTTTCCACAATTTTCCCTAGCTTTTCATCTGTATCTTTAAACTTCTTGACAGTATTCTTGATACATTAGTTTAATTTATCACTAGTCTCTTTGTTAGTTTTCTGAATGATTTTTAGTCGTCAAATATTTGATTAGTTTCTCTAAAAAGTTCTTCGATTTTATTTTTAGTTGCTACATTAATTTTTCTCATTTTAACAAATCCGTCCTAAAACATGTGGTTAATTTTCCTAAAAGGCTTCTTATTTCTTGTAATTTATTCATGTTCGATCATTTGTCTCAATTTCTCTCAAAAAATCAAAAAAGCTTGCAAGGATGTCCCTTGAATAATATTACCCATTTCATTTTTATTACTTTCTTTCCATTTACTAACAACGTGAGCACTTGATTCAGCAATATTTTCTGTTGAGCCTACTGTTTCTTGAGTTATTTCCTGCTCATTAGTTTCTGTTAAATTATTCATTCTACATTCGGACGTTCATTAGATTCAGCTGGGGAGTTTAAGTTAGTAACGCTTTCTGATGAAGCTACATTCTCTTTAGCCATATTCCGCTCTGTACTATCCACTGAATTACTCATTCAGACTTTTCGGCTTCTCCTTAAGCAGCATAACCTTACAATTATATTTCAAAATTATAATTTACTCCTTGTATTTGATGTGGCTTTAGACTTAATTTAGGTAAGTTTCATTGCTCTCCAGACGACGTAGTTATTTGTAGATCATGCCAACGCTGCTCTGGTGCATCGAAATTTGGGCCTCTGCGTGTTCGCTTCCAGCGTACCCCCGTCTGTGTGTGCGCTTCCAGCGCACCTCTTCTCTACCCTGCTGATGGACTGGTTCCCGTGTGCTCCCCGCATGCAGCGATGCCTCCTCCGGGTATGTCATTGGCACTGCCACATCTGCTACCACTGTCTTCTTTCTTCTTCTTTCAGTGTCTTCTCAGTGATCGTCCATTATATTTTACTCACGAAGTATTCGTAATCCTGGGATGAAGTTTATTTTTTCCAGGTCGCGAACTTATGTATTGTGAAACACTTCTCACACTCTACGATGCGAACAATTTTAACTTGATGTTGCTAACCTCAAGCCTCAATTCACAATTTCAATTCACAGTTCCTGCTTCTCTATGCGACACTCTAAAAAAATTGCATATTTTACCTTCAACACAGGTTCTTCAAGACAATAGTTTCTTTTTTTTTCTACTCAGCTTTTTCCCAGTTTAGAGATGGCATGTGCTAAATCTCTTCACTGTTCTAAAGCGGTATAATTTCTTAGTTTTTCACCAAATTCCGTAGAATGTGGTATAGATGACGGTATATCTGGTCAGGTCTAACCACCCAAGACTACACTAGTGAAGCTAACCCTTTCCTGGATTATCTTAATGAACCAGTGCGCAGGATTTCCTTCCACCTATTTTTTCTGAATGTGTCTTAGATGTTGTCCTTCAAAGCAGTTCTTTAAACACATGGGCTCGTCAGAAGACGCAGTAGGATAACTTTGTATGTGGCTAACTAATTTACTTGAAATAAGTCACTGGATGCCATTATGTGGAGTCTGTCAGTGAACATTACAAAACAGTAACATTTTAAAAGTCTGAAATGATTCATCTGAAATAGTTAAAAATTTCCGGAGCGTAGTAAATCCAACTGCCACATAAGGACAGGCTCTAAGCACATCCTATCGCAGACTGGCGCAAAATTGGTACCTGGCTGACATTTTTCTGACATCATAAATCCTCGTAGCCCTGCGTGCATCTTTGTTAATTTCGCAATATACATTTGTCTATCTAATTAAGTGGTTTCCTGCATAGTGATATTACGGTATAAAAACCCTGATGACCTATAGAATCCTACTGGTATTTGCTATGTCAAACGTTTACTTTAATAACAAATATTTAATAAAGAAAATTCTCAGAACACTTGTAGTTCACCTACTTATTGACTGTCAAGCAAGACTCATTCTCAGCGCTCGAGTACTTTTCCCCACTTCCATGTTTCACTACCGCGTCGTATGGTGCACTCGTTACCACTATCTTTACGGTAACCAGCTTCGTACTCCCTTCCATCGTATTCTGCAGCACTGCTTAAGGCATCAAATTACCTCTGCTATCTCCCGAGTCCTAGCAGACATAAAATTTTCGAAATAAAATTCACTTCAATACAAGAGGAACCTCACCCATTGTCCAGGGGGATCGGAGGTAACACCACCTCAAAGTCGCTTAGCTTTGACTATCGAAACGGCTTAAGAGGACTGCTCGAACACGATACCCCATTCCTTTTAACTTTCTATACACAGTCATTTTGCTGTCGGAACTGCTGGTAACTCTTTGGAGCTCTTAGAGTGTTTCCTTCCGCTGTCATCAGGCGACTTCTTACAAATACCCTCTGCAGTGCTCAGTGGTCCTTATCCTTCAGTACTACAGTTCTGCCGCACGTTGGTTTAGCAGTGGTAATTCCTTCGCGTTTCCCTTAACAATCACAACAGTCGACTAGGGAAGATTTAGGAGGGTGGCAATGTCCCTGGTTGATTTCTTATTCAGATGACATCCAATGAGTTGTTCACGTTCGAAGGCACTGAGTTATCCTGTTTGACGAATTCTTAGATTACATTAAATTAGATATACTTTTCGTTGCAATAGATCCATAGTGAGGGGATCTTCCAGTTTGTGGAGCACCAGAAATCAAGAATACACAACATATATTTACAACCAAAAACAAATATGCTGATGTAACTAGCATAGATCGAAGGAAAATTATGCAGTGGAAGTCAAAAAGTAAAATATATTTTCATTTATAGGAAAATTTAGATGATACACGGCTACACTAAACGTATTATAATTTGTATCTTAGCGTATTGAACATTTACATGCTTCGTGATATCATCTAATACCAAAATCACTTTACAACACTTATTTACAATGATTGCATCACTGCAATGAATTTGTTCAGAAGACGGATGGTACATAAGAATGACATTATTTGGAGTTATTAGTGGAACGTGCTATTTGCGTTCAATAATACGACAGGAAGCAGCAGGGCCTTAATTACAAAACATGCACAGCTTATGTTAATGTTTATCACCTTGCACAATTAAAATACAATAAAACAGACAAATTTAACAGCCTCACAGGAGCAGAATAAACATTTTTCTTAAACCCCTCTTAAAAACTGCTAGAAAAATGCATAAAATATTAACAAAATTTCTGTTGGTGTAAATAATACAATAAGAACTTGCCAAACTGTGAACCTACAATGACTTCTCTTTTGTAATATAAATTCATACCAAGGTATAACAATAATGGCCGGCCGTAGTGGACAAGCGGTTCTAGGCGCTACAGTCTGGAACAGCGTGGCCACTACGGTCGCAGGTTCGAATCCTGCCTCGGGTATGGATGTGTGTGATGTCCTTAGGTTAGTTAGATCTAAGTAGTTCTAAGTTCTAGTGTTGAGTGGTACTTAAGTAAGTAAATTAGTGAAATCAAAGTGAAGTAGAGACGCTGTCGATTCAGCCGTCAGGGCATCTCCTGACCGGCTCACGTCTTTCTCAGTCGTCACATGTGATCAAAGGCCCTCGTCTACATTCCAAGAGCCAATGACCGACGTCAAGAAGATTCTTCGAGAAGCTTTACAACGTGACAGAAGAGGCAATGACCGTGAAGTCGTTCACCTCCAGTAAACTGAAGTGAATAAATACGAGAGACGCTGTGGGCCCGACAGACGAAGAAGACGAAGGAAGAAGAGAAGAGTAGCAGTAGTTTTCAGTCAGATTCGGTGCTGAAGACCGTCATGCAAGAAGAGACTACATCATGCACAGACGCACCACGTCCGCCGCTGTAATGGAATAGCAAGCAGCAGCCTCGGCGCCAGAAGACAGAAGTTAAAAGGTATTTGAAGTCTGATTTTTACGTAGCCGGGTGACTCGTGAGGACGGGAAGGAAACGGCCTAACATCAGCAGTCACCTGTGAGCTGGGATGAAGATCTGACAGCCGAAGACTGGCAAGCGGGAGTCCGTTGGTTTCGAGTCCGGGACACTGGCCTTCCCCCGCCGCGCTGCTCCGCTGGCCGACGCACAATACACGCGGCCGCTTAGACAAGAGAAACACTGGGACGCCACATCCAAGGTATCACCATCCGATGCACAACTTCGCTCGCAATAATTAAACGGGCCACCTCGCGCTGCTCGTCTCCAGTCAGCTGGGCGAGACGGCGACACGAGATACACACTGCCACGCCTAATCAGACACCGCCGCTGTCGCAGCAGAAGGCTTCGCGAAAGACACAGCTGCCGCTCTCAGAGCCAGAACATCGAGTAAGGAAACAGTTGTACAAATCTTCAATAAAAGTTATTTTATGTAAAAATGCTGTTTCATTCTACCTCATATCCGAGCCAAGGAAGAACTCACCCTGCCCACATGTTGTTAAGAGAGAAAAATTAATTAATTTAGTAGTTTCACCCTGACCTAATGCTTTAGAATTAAATGCCCATTGCAGTAATGCTCATCCTGACAATTGACTAGCATCAAAAGAGAAAACCCAGTTACATTTAGTGACAGAAGTGTTACACTAGGGGACTGATGACCTCAGAAGTTAAGTCCCATAGTGCTCAGAGCCATATAACATTAATGCATAACATAAGGAACACAAGTAATAATTAAATCAACTTCTAAAGTTTCAACGTTGGGCAATGAGGACACGGGGCATACGAACTAAGGACTAATCCAGTTGATTCCAGTACAGGGAGGCACTAATTAAATAACAACCAATTAATGATGAAAACGGAGCCTCAGCATCTAAACATTCCCTGAGAACATATGCACATGAAACCATCATTTATAGAAATTAAACTTCAGAACCAGGATACAAAGTACACCTCTAGCAACCTCATTAAGCACTAATTACAGAGTGAAACCCAGTTTTACACGTTTAAATTCATATTTCGAGTGCATTCGACAAACCGGCGGAGGAACGAGCTACAAAGCGTAACGACCTGGCAAAGCCAGGAACAAAGAGAACAGCAATTCTCAACTTAAGGAAGAGATCGAGACAGCAGGCCAGCAACATGGAGTCCAGTCTAACGAAACACAGTTCCACTGACAACGGCCAAGTCGCCAAGCCCCGGTGCCACACCCCCACCGTACCGGACGAAATACACTGCGCTCCGTACAACTGAAACATAAATCAACTACAACAGCACACTTGCAATTGCACATTCATATTACATAAAATAATAAAACATAACATTAAAACAGGAAAACTAGCCAATTTTTTTTAACTCTACACTTACGAATTCATTTAAAAACTACAGTACACTCGTAAATAATATTGTTCCTTGAAAGGTGACAGTAACAGTTGAGTATTACTTTAAACGGAAAAGAGCTCACCAGAATTACACTTTCATTGATTCTGATGTAGTTTTACTTGACAGCATAGCATTTCATTACTCGTAAACAAATGTGCAAATTTTGGTACTTAACCACCAAGGTAACAACAATTTAAAATATACTATCACTCAATAATGAGGAGCTCAGCAAGCTTCCTTACATATAGCTGCAGATCCTTCATCAAGTGGTAGGAAACTAAGATGGAAAGCCCAAGCCCCTTATCATACCACGTGTGACATAACATTGACATATAAAACTCGTCACCAAATTCGCACTGAAGACGACATTAATTAACCATTAACAAATGTAGATAAGCACACAATTGCACCTGTTTAAAGCAAACGCACACCATGTGCCCAGGCGAACAGTTAATGTCGGGCGACACACCGGAAAGCTCTTCTTCTCAACATGCACTGCGTGGCGAGGAAAACCCAAAAACTTTCCGCCTTCTCCAGCCGCATCACTCCACTAATACCACGCGCAATGAGCATGCGCACCAACCTCCCGTCCGTGCTGCAACAGCAAGCGACATACCACACAGTGAGAGCTGCTGCCTCGACGCCGCACACTTAAATAGCCGAACCCACCATCTACAACTGACTCGCTGCGGCTAAAGCGAAATCGATGGCAAAGATGACACTACAAGAAAGAGGTACTGGCGCCAGCCGCGCGACGTATCAATTAGTAGCACATACGAGGGTGAGTCAAAAGAAAACCTTAAATTTGTAATAACAAATCGAAATTTCTCGGCGTTATCCTGTAAGTTGGTAACCGTACTACAAATAGCATTCAGAACGGTCTGTAGGTGGCAGCAGAGTGCAGATGCACACATACCGTCTCAGTATCAATATAAAGATGGCCGCCCCACTTACGACTTGTACCAGGGAAGAACAGCGTTCTGTTATTCGGTTTTGGGTAGTGAAGGTGTAAAACCTATTGAAATTCATCGACGGATGAAGGTTCAGTATGGTGATGCATGTTTGTCACAGCAGCAAGTTGAAACGTCCCCTTAGAACAATTATACATGACTGTGCTTTAACTGACACACAATATTTTTAGCGCAACGCAATCTGACTTTCAAAAATCCCTACAAAAGAATGGCCCTGACTAACATTAACCTATACGTTTCACAAATCACTTACCTCACAAAAATCTTGGTTACTCAAACTACTGCAATACAGCAAGCGCCACTACTTCCAGCTAAATAAAAGATTCAAACTATGGAAGGCACTAACTACTGATAGGCATAGTTAGCAAATGAAAGATTTTAATAGAGAACAAACAATGTATTTACCTTAATAGTGTTGAAAAATCATAATATACACTCCTGGAAATGGAAAAAAGAACACATTGACACCGGTGTGTCAGACCCACCATACTTGCTCCGGACACTGCGAGAGGGCTGTACAAGCAATGATCACACGCACGGCACAGCGGACACACCAGGAACCGCGGTGTTGGCCGTCGAATGGCGCTAGCTGCCCGGTATTTGTGCACCGCCGCCGTCAGTGTCAGCCAGTTTGCCGTGGCATACGGAGCTCCATCGCAGTCTTTAACACTGGTAGCATGCCGCGACAGCGTGGACGTGAACCGTATGTGCAGTTGACGGACTTTGAGCGAGGGCGTATAGTGGGCATGCGGGAGGCCGGGTGGACGTACCGCCGAATTGTTCAACACGTGGGGCGTGAGGTCTCCACAGTACATCGATGTTGTCGCCAGTGGTCGGCGGAAGGTGCACGTGCCCGTCGACCTGGGACCGGACCGCAGCGACGCACGGATGCACGCCAGGACCGTAGGATCCTACGCAGTGCCGTAGGGGACCGCACCGCCACTTCCCAGCAAATTAAGGACACTGTTGCTCCTGGGGTATCGGCGAGGACCATTCGCAACCGTCTCCATGAAGCTGGGCTACGGTCCCGCACACCGTTAGGCCGTCTTCCGCTCACGCCCCAACATCGTGCAGCCCACCTCCAGTGGTGTCGCGACAGGCGTGAATGGAGGGACGAATGGAGACGTGTCGTCTTCAGCGATGAGAGTCGCTTCTGCCTTGGTGCCAATGATGGTCGTATGCGTGTTTGGCGCCGTGCAGGTGAGCGCCACAATCAGGACTGCATACGACCGAGGCACACAGCGCCAACACCCGGCATAATGGTATGGGGAGCGATCTCCTACACTGGCCGTGCACCACTGGTGATCGTCGAGGGGACACTGAATAGTGCAGGGTACATCCAAACCGTCATCGAACCCATCGTTCTACCATTCCTAGACCGGCAAGGGAACTTGTTGTTCCAACAGGACAATGCACGTCCCCATGTATCCCGTGCCACCCAACGTGCTCTAGAAGGTGTAAGTCAACTACCCTGGCCAGCTAGATCTCCGGATCTGTCCCCCATTGAGCATGTTTGGGACTGGATGAAGCGTCGTCTCACGCGGTCTGCACGTCCAGCACGAACGCTGGTCCAACTGAGGCGCCAGGTGGAAATGGCATGGCAAGCCGTTCCACAGGACTACATCCAGCATCTCTACGATCGTCTCCATGGGAGAATAGCAGCCTGCACTGCTGCGAAAGGTGGATATACACTGTACTAGTGCCGACATTGTGCATGCTCTGTTGCCTGTGTCTATGTGCCTGTGGTTCTGTCAGTGTGATCATGTGATGTATCTGACCCCAGGAATGTGTCAATAAAGTTTCCCCTTCCTGGGACAATGAATTCACGGTGTTCTTATTTCAATTTCCAGGAGTGTACATAGCAGTTCATGACATCCAGTCTTACAAATTTCAAAACTCCGCCATTTCTCTCCCCACATCCATCACTGCTTGCGGCTCACCTCCAACTGCGCAACGCTACCCGCTGTTCACATCCAACTGCCCAGCACTACAATGGCAGACAACAATGCAAACTAGCCACAGACTGCACACAGCACAACCAGTGATTTTCATACAGAGCGCTACGTGGCGTTACCAATATGAAAACATAAACAGCCTACTTACATAGCCCCCATGCTATCCACAAAAAATTTTACAAATTGTTTTGGACAATGGCCAATAACGATTTGATAAAATTTTTCTTAATTACAATAACAAAGATATCAAATGCACACACTTATTGATATAATGTTGGTCAAAAGCTAAAATTTTCTCACAGTCCATAAAGACAGTCCTGATCATTCATCACAGTAAAATTGCTGTGTTTTTCTCAAAGTCTGAGCAGTAAAAGAAAATGCACACGGAAGTAGAGGATTTCAATGCAGTCTTGAAGAAGTAGTATTGTCCTTCCAACGGATAGACAGTGCTGACTCTCGACATGCAGACAGGTAATGGGCCACAACAGAGCAAACCCAAAGCAGAGTCTTTCGAAGTTTTGAAGAACATTGGTAGGTATGTCATCACAGAGTAGACCCACTGTAGTTCTGGTAGAGATTACGGTATTGGTGGGCCACCAGAGGTGCAGACCCACTGTAGTCCTGGTAGAGATTGTGTTATTAGTGGGCCACCAGAGGTGCAGACCCACTGCAGCCCTTGTAGAAATAATGGTACTGGTGAGTCAGCAAAGGTGTAGACCCACTGTAGTCCTTGTAGAAATAATGGTATTGGTGGGTCATCAAAGATGCAGACCCACTGTAGTCCTTGTAGAGATGGCCAGCAGCCATCTGTTGTGACTGTGCAGGTGCACAATCACCATTGAAGAGTCTTGCGGATAATATGGCAAGTCCATAACCACCACTTGTGCACTCACAAAGTTTTTGGAATTGTCCTTAGAACCAGCAATGCTGTTATCCAGTCCGTTGCTGAATTATTAACACACATGCAAACACTAACAGTACCTATTTCTCACATATTGTCCATATAGTATGACCAACAGAAACGTGTGCAGTGAAATGGAACTTACAAGTTAATGATATGATGAACTGGTGTCAATTACAATTTTATAAAATAAGAATACAATTACAAAGGTACAAAATACATCATTAAAGAACATAACAATACAGATAACATTTGTAGTACAGGCTTTACAAAACAATAGAAATAAACAAATACATCAGTATTACAGGAATTATGACATAAGTAAATACATAAAATATCAGAATATCTTTTAATACATCAACTTCACACATGAACATTAAAACAGAACAGAATAAATAATGTCTAAACATCTTTACAAAGAAAATAACATAGTATTTGAAAAATTCTACAACATAAATCTTTTTAGCCAAACATGTAAAGATAGGAAAAAGACAAATACACAAGGGTACATAAACACACAGCGGCATAATACAAAAGGAAAGACAGGTTTCGTTTTCAGGGTAACATTTGGTACTGCAGTCTAACCCAAAACGTCATTCCATAGATCTTTCCTCTTACTTCACCATTTGTTTCCACCAAAAAAATCCTATCCAAGCATGCTTTCTGTATTTATATGTTCACATATTTCTTACCTCATTATTTATTTTCCATTATCTTACCTCATCATTTAATTCTAAGAAAATCCTACCTAAACCTGTTGTCCCTAAACCCCACTTTTTTTGGTCATATCCTCTTTCAAAATACTGTTTTGGCCAGATCATTTTCTTATAGCTTCTCTATGCATTTCTTCCAATTCATCACAACTCGTTCTCACATATAACCTACCCCATCTTAAGCTAACTTAAATCAACTGAGCTCAGATGCTAAACTAAAGGACAAGGCAATGCAGCAGCACAAAACAATTAACACAAACAGCAATGACAAAAAAATGGAAATTGGCAAAGCAAACTGCAATATTACAACTAATATAAGGCAATGAGCAGCAAACAAGAAAAATAAATAATTAGTGAAACTGGCTTAACAGAGTAATGTAAAGTGAAATTTAGTAGCACTATGCCTGGCAAACAGCAGCAGCAAACGCAATAACTTATATCTAAACATGACA
The DNA here is from genome assembly GCF_021461385.2 of Schistocerca piceifrons. NCBI lineage: Eukaryota > Metazoa > Arthropoda > Insecta > Orthoptera > Acrididae > Schistocerca > Schistocerca piceifrons. The sequence continues at coordinate 339,656,256 of NC_060144.1, forward strand.
TAGCTCAAGAAGAAAAAATATTACAGTAAAAATGGCCATTTTAATACCTATGTCACATCTTAACACTAGAGTGATGCATCACAAAAACTTACTCTGCAAGAAAGTTACCAAGTCATTAAAAAAATTATTTATGCAATTCCTGTGAAGGGAAAGGTCTATTTGTGCTCTCTTTTCTAAGAAAGTACATATAAACGTATTCTTCACTGGGTCTGTAGACAGAAAATAGTGATATTAGTACATCTATTAAATTTTATAATAACCAATGCTGCAGTGCAGCTTGAAACTATATATTAAAGAAAATGAGCAAATATATATATAAAGCAACATATGAAACGTCATTCACTAGGCAAATGGCGTCTCCAAAGGCAAAAAAATTCTTTCAACTAGAAAGACAATAGATGTAAAATGTTTCTCATCATTTCATTAGGCATTTTAGTAAATATCATAAATTAAGAGCTCCACAGTGTAATCATATGTTTTCAAGTTTGAGCGTGTCGTATTTGTGATACTTTCTACAAAGGAATGTCAATAGCGAGGTTAATGACCCCCTTTTTTTTCACCTGTGCCTCTGAAGGGCACACACTAATGACTTTTTCCCAGGCAACAATCGCGCAGCTGGGTGCCCACGATGCATTACATGCAGGTGGTCACTTAACTTTCTTATAGAAATATTTACGACACCAGTTTGCACTACAGTGACAGTCTCATACAAAAAATTTCACAGGTCGAGAATTTGCGTTGCAAATGTGTAGAAACAAAATCTTATGAATATAACAGTGTTCAAAAAGTTTTCGTCGGCATTGTGATACATTCACGCATTTACACACATTTCATAACTCTTAAAGTACGATTCTTGGTTTCCAACATCGTTTTTCACAAGTCAGAGTCCCTAACCGCTATTCATTACTCCTTACCTTATTACACATATACATATTCGTCGACGTGTCAATCTTGCAACGACCCTTCAATATTTCATCATAATAAATACATAGGATAATCAAATTACTCATATAGCATCAGCTTATTGATCATAAACATACCTCAACAGCATAATACACATCGTTGTCGTAAAAATAACATCATAACACCTCAGTCAAATCTCAAAAACGTCGTAGCTTTCTGCAATAACGTGCAAACCTAAAAAAATTCTCTGCTCAATTCAAAAGTGTTATCTACCTCAAACGTACTTTAAAATCATGCTCCCTTACCAAATACATCATTTAAAGCTCTCATAGTATCACAATGGCTCCGAAAAAATATGAACAGTTCAGAGAGTACAGACAAAATACAATTCATAAGTGTGAAGTTACCCCACTGTGTAATTGCGTAAACATGTGTCACTGATGTAGTAAAAATAATGTTTGTCTCTCTCAGTAAAATGATCAGATAGCTGTGTAATTTATGTGTTAGAGAAATATGGTACCGATGTGTAAAGTTGTATAAGCAAATACCATATTAGCTAGGGCTCCTTGTGCTTGCCAGACACATGGTACACAAAGTAAGCGTGTACTCCCTGAGGATTAATGTAATTATACCCTCAGGTGTTACAGATTATAGCAATGGAATGAAACGTATCACGGAAAACCTTTGTATCATTGTACTTCAAATATCTTTAAAAATAAATGATTTAGGTACAAAATTAATCACTCAAATACATGTCCTGTAGCGCTAAATGTGCGTCTTGCTGTAAGATAATCTCTGTGGAAGTGTCGTAGTTATTGTCCTCCGAAAGCTAAGTTCTGCAGAAGCCAATGTACTTACCTCATGATAAACGAAAGTGAAATGCTTTGCGTATAGATATCGTAGTTATTACGTACCTTACCGTGATCAAGAAAGTACTAAAATGTAACGTATTGTTGTGCTACGGAAAAGGCTGTCTCATTGTAGCTATACCACAAAAGTTACTACTAAAACATGTTTTACTTTCTAGAATAATTCAGAAAAACTGGAGATATAAAACAGAAACACCGCAAAAGCAACATTGTAAATTGTCACTCATTAGTAGTGTTGTGATAAATCGTGTAGCTGTCACATAAACTAACCACTGTGTCATCTGGTATCTCACAGAAAGTACTTTAAATCCAGAATGTATTTTCAAGTAAATCAAAATGTTGCATTAAAATCTCATTAGCAGAACTGGTAAATGTTCTTAGTATGTGAGCCTTATATCGTTACGTAATCGTGCAACTAACAAGCAAGAATGTACAAATAACAACACTGTGTCATCTGTTCACTATAACAATGCATTCGTAATTTCTGTTTAAATAATTTCTCTTGGTTCTTGACTGGATATTTAACTTCAAACATTGTTGCATGGTAACAGTTTCTAAGTCTTACAATCCATACTAGAAATGTGAAGTGAAAAGTTTTATGGCAAAGACAAAGTTAAAAAGCAGATTATCTTTCAATAAACGGTTTTACATGTGAAATGTGGTGTAAACCTTTACTCTTCCTAGTACGCAGAGTTTCAGCTTCAGTGGAATTATCATGTGGTATATGGTACATCGGTAAAGAATGCTAAAATTTTTCTCAAGGTTAGCGTCTATGTAATTTTTCCCTGAGCCAGCCGGCGCATGTGGCTGCCTGCGGTGCGAGTCATTGTCTGTCTCTTTGTTGGCGTGCGTCGTTATTGGGATTAGGAGACCTAACTTCTACAAATTCACCTTGTCGAGAGTGCCCTGCTCTGTTTGAATCCCGCCAATTCTGATGGAATTCAAATCTGTCGTTTTGTCGGTAGTTTCCATAGCTTCTTGTTTGTCGGTCATGTGCTGGAGAATTTCTCCCGGAATCGTAACTGCGCGCTGAACTGTTGCGTCTGAAGTTATTCTGTCTCCCTTGATAATAATTGTTTTTGTTCCCACATTGTCTGTTTCTATGGTAATCTCTGTCATATTCATTACTACGGAAATGCGATCTTTCTCTGTAACTATTATTACTCTGCCAGTGGTTGTCATATGGGTGGTGTCTGTTTTGGTCACGATTTGCGTTGTAAGAATAGACTTGTCGTGTCCACTTATTGTCTCTGTCGTCACGGAATTGTGGCAGATGTGACCTGTAGTGATTGTTTTCCTGTTTTCGCATCCCGCGACTGTCTGTGTGAATTTCCAGTTCTTGTAAGAGTCCCTGAAAAGCTTCAATATCGTCTTTGCAACGTCCTGCCAAAATAATATGTCGTAAATGTTCAGGCAATTTGATTAAGCAAATGCGGATGAGTTCTGAGGGGCTGTATGGGTTTGACAGGTACTGATTCTCGTGCAACATGTCTTCAAAATATTTCACAAGACTGGAAAATTCAGATTGTTCGAAATGTTTCATCATTGTGATGCTATTTTTTACTCAGTCTCGTGTGGCTTGAGACCAATATGCTGAGAGGAAGGCATGGTAAAATTCCCCTTCACTATGGCAGTCGTGAATGACCGATCGCATTCTTACAGCTGGTTCATTTTCTAAGTAGCCACACATAAATTCTAATCTGTGCTCTAATGACCAGTTGGGAGGAAAACAATGACAGAATTGATGGAGCCACGCTTGTGGATGAATGTCGTTGCCAGAATTCTTAAATGTTTTGAATTTACGTGTAATAATGTAAAGCTTATAGTCAAAATCATCGTGTCGGCGAGTCGCATATCGGTTATTGTTACGTCGTCTCGGCGGTTCCATCTCAAAATTCGGTGCACCTTGCCAATTTCTTTCATAATTTCCGAAGTGCCCTGTGTTATTATTTTGTGGCTTTCCCGTATTTCTAAGTCCCTCTCTCGGTGTTGGAGCGCGAGTGTCCTCTGAAATATGTAATTTTTGTATTACTTGTGCCAACTGATCTTGTACTTCCCGGATTTCTCTTTTGTGTTGCATATTAATTTGATTCTGATTTTGTTTGAATTTCTTAATTTGTTCATACTTTTCTGTGTCAGTGATGGCTACAGGTCTTGTGTCATTCAGATCATCATCTACCTTTGTAGATAAGTTAGTGAACTGATCCGAAAGTTCGGCTACTTTCTCCGATAGTGTACTTATTTCCTCAGTGTGTTTTTCTGAACCAAGTTTCAGAGTGTCCATTTGTGTTGAAATCGTACCTACTGTGTCCTTTAAGTTTTCCTGAGTTTTTGCAAGTAGCGTAACCGAATCGGTAGATGCAACTGAGTCAATTTTAGCCCACAAGGTCTCATGATTTTCATGAACAATGGTTTGCAGTTCTTTTATGGCCGCTTCGTGATTCTGTAATGCATTTTTATGCCGCGAAAAAATCGATTGAAAATGCTCACAAATTTGTGTTTTTACGTCATTACAGACTTTTTGACACTTCGATTCAATGTTATGTAACTCAGTAGTTAAATCTTCACGTGTTTGTTCAAGTGTGGTGTCTAACTTTTGAAGCTTTTGCTGTGTTTGTCTCTGATTTTGTTCCGTCGTGTCTAACTTTTGAAGATTTTGTTCCATTGTGTCTAACTGTTGCTGTGTTTGTCTCTGGTGTTGTTCCATTGTGTCTAACTTTTGAAGATTTTGTGTCTAACTGTTGCTGTGTTTGTCTCTGGTGTTGTTCCATTGTGTCTAAATTTTGAAGCTTTTGTCCCATTTGTTGCATTAATTGTAATAACAATGCACTGGCGTCTGAAACATGTTCCTCAGTGCTATTCGGCAATGCATTTGAACCAGCAATATTCGCATTTTGAAAAGCAGGAAATGTGTCTTGACTTATTTGAGAAAACGGTGAGGACGCAACCTGAATCTACAGTATTTGCAATATTGTGTTCTGTCATTTCGGATTTCTGAGGAGAGCTGTTGCCGACCGATCGATCGATAATGTTTCCCTGTTCACTAATTGTTTCACTGCCTACACCATTATTTGCAGCCCGCTCCATTTCCCTATGCACAATTACCAAGTTACTACTTTGAACATTAGTTAATTCATTACACGGTGGCGCTAACACACTGCTTTCGTCTTCACAGCCATTTCTCAGTTTACTTTGAAGCCTAGTATTACGTTTTTCACACGCCATTATTGTCACAATATTTCACATGACAACACAGAAAAGCACAATTTGAAGAGCAAAATAAGAAAACACATTAACATAGCATTGAAAATAATATCTCGTTAATTGCAAGCGCAGCTGCGAAATGCTTGGTGCAAATCTACATGCATGCCACAACTGTTTTAGTGTACAACAATGAAAAACTACAACTACAAAGGAAATTCTCTCTACAATTACGCGCTAGCAATAAACAAAGGCTGCACTAATTGCACAAACTACAAGAAAAAAATCAGAAGATTCCAGTGAGGTATCCTCGGCTAAGGGTCGACATATATAACGTCCCCTTAGAACAATTATACATGACTGTGCTTAAACTGACACACAATATTTTTAGCGCAACGCAATCTGACTTTCAAAAATCCCTACAAAAAAATGGCCCTGACTAACATTAACCTATACGTTTCACAAATCACTTACCTCACAAAAATCTTGGTTACTCGAACTACTGCAATACAGCAAGCGCCACTACTGCCAGCTAAATAAAAGATTCAAACTACAGAAGGCACTAACTACTGCTAGGCATAGTTAGCAAATGAAAGATTTTAATAGAGAAAAAACAATGTATTTACCTTAATAGTGTTGAAAAATCATAATATACATAGCAGTTCATGACATCCAGTCTTACAAATTTCAAAACTCCGCCATTTCTCTCCCCACATCCACCACTGCTGGCGGCTCACCTACAACTGCGCAACGCTACGCGCTGTTCACAACCAACTGCCCAACACTACAATGGCAGACAACAATGCAAACTAGCCACAGACTGCACACAGCACAGCCAGTGATTTTCTTTCATACAGAGCGCTACGTGGCGTTACCAATATGAAAACATAAACATCCTACTTACAAAGTCTACGAATGGAGTAGGAAGTTCGCAAATGGTGTGACTTCAGTGGAAGATACTCCTCGTCCAGGTCATGCACAACGAGTTGTGACTCCACAGAACTTTGCAGCAGTTGAAGCCATAGTGAAGGAAAACCGCTGAGTGACAACTGAATGACATTGCAGCATGTTTCCAGATAAATCATGGATCAGAACACCACATTGTGTATGATGTGCTCCAGTTTCACAATGAGTCTGCAAGATAGGTGCCACGGCAGCTGTCTCCTGAAATGGGAGAACGACGTGTTGATACTTGTGAAGAACTTCTTCGGTGCTTTGAACCAGAAGGTGATGGCATTCTTGCAAGAATCGTTACTTGGGACGAAACCTGGATTCACTTCCACCAACCGGAAATGAAGAGAGTGTTGTATCCAGGGACCCAACCAACCAACCAACTCCTGCACGCGCCCCCTGACCGTGACATAGCTGGCCACAGTTCCTGTCGCGGCCGTCGGCCTCTCAGTGCGTTACCGCCGACGGAAGAGGTCGCGCCATGGCTGAGCTCGGGTCCGCAGCGCCCTCTGCCTTTCGCATATAAGGAGGAGCGCTGGCCCCGAGACGCACAGTCTATTGTCGATAGTCTATCGCTAGCCTTTCGTGGAGTTTATAGCGGAGCCATTGCAGTGTGATATTTGCTACTGTATTCGACTAGGCTCAGTAGACGGATTACTCTTGGATATTACTTGGACTTGTATTGCTGGTGCACGTTTCGTCAGAAATAAAGATAAGTTATCTCTTCATTAGCTGGCGCAATTCTTGGCATTAATTATTTTTCGGCCAACAGACATAGCTACATCCTAGTCACTACCCACGCTTTATACAATCTGTGGTGACTGCCCCAAAAGTACCGCCGAGGACCTTGGGTTCGGGAGCCGTCACAAAAGAGAGCGAGCAAGGAACGGCGCCATTCTGCATCACCAAAACCAAAGAAGTTTCGAACAGAACCATCAGCAGGGATGGTTATGCTGACTCTCTTTTGGGACGAAAAAGGCGTTATTTTGGAGCATTATGTGCCTAGAGGGACCACTGTCACCGGTGCATCATACACATATCTCCTAAAAAAACATCTGCGGCATGCAATCAAATCAAAGCGACGTGGATTGCTGTCAGCAGGTGTCCTTTTGCAACATGACAATGTAAGGCCCCACACTGCCCGTACAATAGTTGCAACATTCACAGACCTGCATTTTGAGTGTCTTCCTCATCCACCATACTCACCAGACCTTGCCCCAAGTGATTTCTATATTTTTGGACCACTCAAAGACGCAATGGGAAGAAATAAGTTACGTTCTGATGAAGAGGTATGCCACGCGGTGCATGAGTGGTTGCGCGGACTACCAAAAGAATTTTTTTCTAAACGAATTTATGCACTTTGAGAGCGCTGGAGGACTTGCATTGAGCGTGGGGCAGATTATGTTGAAAAGTGATACAGCTTTGTGCCACTTCTGCACAATAAATAATATTTAAAAAAATATTTAAGGTTTTCATTTGACTCACCCTCGTAGATATGTCAGTTTTACTAAGAAATTCAGCGGAGTAGGAGTTGGCTTCCAATAATTCCTTTAGGCGCCTCTTAAAATGAACTTTATTAGTAGTTAAACACGTCATAACGGCTGGCAAGTTACTGAAAATGTGCATTGCTGAATAGCCCTTTCTGGACTAAAGTGAGCGACTCTCAGTCTTTGTGAAGATTGTTCTTATTTCCAGTACTGATTCCATGAACTCAGCTGTTGGTCTGAATGAAAGATAAATTTGTAATGACAAATTTAATTGAGGAATCAATACATTGGGGCGCTGTAGCTAGTGTCGCTTACTCCATACACAGGCCTCTGCAAAATGTTCTTAATTTCGCATCACAAAAAATTCTTATTACGCGTTTTGGGACTCGAAAAACTTTAGTTTGACTTGATTTGCTACTACGAAATATTCTGCTGTTACAGTTTCTGTACACCAAAGTACTCCCTTGCTCCAGTTATACTATCATAACGGAATGAAGATAAAACGGGATAGACGCCAGTTCAAAGGTTGGCCGACGATTTAAGGGAGAGTTACGTCAGTGGAAGAGACATCATACTTGGCACAGACTATGAGTTAAGGATAAAGCAAAAAAGAAGGTAATATAGTGTGGTGGAAGGAGGTCAGCTTAACAGAAAAACTGGGAACGATACTGTAGTGGCAATTGTGAAAAAACTCTCTTAGGTGGCTACACAGTACGGACAAAGGAAGAAATGTACCAGAGCTTGATTGGTACAAACAAAGAAAGCTTTTTTCTACACTTCTGGAAGAAAAAAAAGCAAAACCTTCAAGAACATGACACAGTAAAGAAAGCCCAAACAGTGGCATCAATAGACGATATACACTATGTGATCAAAAGTATCCTGACGCCTGTCTGAAAATGACTTAAAAGTTCGTGGCACCCTCCATCGGTAATGCTGGAATTCAATATCGTGTTAGCTCACCTTAGCCTTGATGACAGCTTCCATTCTCGCAGGCATGCGTTCAGTCAGGTGCTGGAACGTTTCTTGGAGAATGGCGTCCCCTTCTTCACGGAGTGTTGAACTGAGGAGGGGCATCGACGATGGTCATTGAGACCTGGCCAGAAGTCACTGTTCAAAACATCCCAAAGGTGTTCTATACTATTTAGGTCAAGGACTCTATGCAGGCCAGTCCACAGGGATGTTATTATCGTGTAAGTACTCCACCACAGGCCGTGCATTATGAACAGGTGTTCAATAGTGTTGAAAGATGCAATCGCCATCCCCGAATTACTCTTCAACAGAGGGAAGCAAGAAGGTGCTTAAAACATCGATGTAGGGCTATGCTGTGATAGTGCCGCGCAAAATAACTAGGGGTGCAATCCCCCTCCACGAAAAACACGACCACACCATAACACCACAGCCTCCAAATTTTACTCTTGGCACTACAGACGCTGGCAGATGACGTTCACCGGTCATTCGCGATACCCACACCCTGCCATTGGATCACCACATTTTGTACCGTGATTCGTCACTCCATACAAAGTTTTTAATTGTTAATCGTCAAATGTTTACGCTCCCTACACCAAGCGAGGCGTCATTTGGCATTTATCGGCTCGATGTGTGGCTTATGAGCAGCTGCTCGACCATGAAATCCAATTTTTCTCACCTCCCGTCTGTCATAGTACTTGCAGTGGACCCTGATGCAGTTTGGAATTCCTGTGTGATGGTCTGGATAGATGTCTGTCTATTACACATTCCAACTCTCTTCAACAGTTGGCGGTCTCTGTCAGTCAACAGACGAGGTCGGCCTGTACGCTTTTGTGCTGTACGAGTCGCTTCACGTTTCCACTTCACTATCACATTGGAAACAGTTGACCTAGGAGTGTTTAGGAGTGTGGAAATCTCTCATACAGACGTATGACACAAGTGACACCCAATCACCTGACCATGTTCGAAGTCCGTGAGTTCCGGAGAGCGCCCCATTCTGCTCTCTCACGATGTCTAATGACTAGTGAGGTCGCTGATATGGAGTACCTGGCAGTAGGTGGCAGCACAGTGCGCCTAATATGAAAAACGTATGTTTTTGTGGGTGTCCGGAAGCTTATAATCATATAGTGTACCTCCGAGTCCCCCTACCTCTGGTAGCGGCAACGTGGGTGTATATTGTCGCATAAAGACTATCTGAAAGGTGTCGGATGGCTTCCTGCGATACACTGCTCCATGTATCCTGCACCCTTTGTTACAATTCGGCTATGGTTCTTGCAGGCTCTGGACAACGAATAAGTTCCCGCTGCACCATATTCCATCTGTGTTCAATTGGCGAGAGATTTGATGAACTTGCTGGCCAGGGCATTTGTTGTACTCTCAGCAGAGCACGCTGCGTCGCAGCCGCCGTGTATCGATGTGCATTGTCCTACTGAAACAGCACATCACCCTCCTGTCGAAGAAATGTGAGTAGTATTGGAGTTACAAGCTGTGTAATATATGGGGCCCCGGTTACTTTAGGCTGCAGAGGTAACAAATGTGATCATGTAACAGATAGGCCCCACACACCATGAAGCCTGGAGTGAACTCAATGAGTCATGGGCCAATGCACTCAGGCCGTTCACCAGGTACGCCACACAGGTCTACATCCATCACACTGATACAGTCAAAATCCACTCTCACCCCACGAGACAACGGCTCTGTTCTACACTCCAGACGGCTCTTTCACGTCAGAGTAATCTTTCTAAGCACTGAAGCGACGTCAGTGGCAGCCCTGCCAGAGTCACATGTCAACTTGGTCCTGCTGCAAGCAGACTGTTGCCAATGCTCCTTGGTGTAACATTTGGCCTGATTTCTTTCCAGGATGACTTTTATTTGTCGGCGACTGCAGCTCGCACTATGCGACGATCTTGATGTGCGTCTGTCCCACACGGATGTCCGAAACCTGGTTTATTGGTATGGGAATCTACTACAGACTAATTCCGGAAGCACTGAGACACCATCGATACACTGTGGGCACCACGCGCAGCAATCCATCGATGCGTCCACTTGTTCTTTCACAGACCCACAATTCGATTCCGTTCAAGTGGCTTTTGTTGTTCAACATGACTACTAATTTGTCAGTGGGGCATGACTGTGCCCAGAATGAATGCTGCGAAAATTGTTCATCCCTAAATTAAGCACCCGTGGAGTGAAAACACAAGGTATAAGGGATGGCCTCCTGAGAACCACCTGACGGCCGATGTCCGTTACAAATGAATCACTAATATTACAAACACCTCAGTATGTACATATTATACTATGGTGCCACTGAACACAGCCCTTGAAGGTGCGATTATTTTTCTGTCTGTGCATAAAAGAGCTCGAAAAGTATGAGATATTAACATCATCCACGTGTCGGCTCATCGAATGAAGGCTGGGCATAGTTAAGCAAGGCGGCCGTTGGACATGGGATTTTTCCCAAAGCATCCTCGCAGGCAAAGCTGACACAGTTGAAGAAGACATAACGGCTGTGACAGTTAAATGAAAAAATTATAAGATGCATATTGCATTGTAAGGAAAGCTACGTTACAAATCTTACAAACATGACACTGAAACCAAACACACCATAAAAATTGTGGTGATGAGACGAGCTCATTGTGGCTTTAAGCCTGCTTCTGTTATAGGTATTAAGAAAGTTACAATTGATTTTAATCATGAATGTTACGCTGAACAACGGAAATTAATAATAACTGAAATTCATAATGATTAAACGACCCATCTATCGCTTCATATGAAGCATCAAATGAAAACCAATAACAACAGATAACACCACAACAGGCTACATATCAAATCCTCTGTGTGTATCAAAAGTTATCGATGATTTTATAAAAGATAGATTTACAAATGTGCCGGAGCCATAAATCCTTTACGAGCTACACGTAGTGTGAAGGCAGCGTGAGCTATCCACTTCCCTACTTAAGCATGTCCAGTATGACTACCTAAAGTTAACAAAGAAATGTGTTTTAAATGATTATTTATGTAACTCTCTATTAATGAAAGCTACATTAAATCGCTGTGAAAGTATGAATAGTAAAAAGTAAAACACTAGAATAAAAAGAAAATAAGTTTAGGGGACGGAAAGACGCTCTTCTTTAAATGGCCGTGTGGATTTAGTAATTTTAAAGTAACTCTTTCATATTGTAAAACCGGATGTAAGCATGTTTAAGAATATTGCTAATAACTTTTGTAATACTGGATTGCTCAGTAACGTGAAGATTCACAAAACGACCGTAATAATTGTGGGATTATACTCACATTGTGCACGCACGTGTAGATATTCTTAACTTTGAATGGTAGTCATTATTTCAATCTTTGGAATGGATTGAGTAGCAAGTGACATCAAGGAAAATATTTGAGGGCGAGGGGCTACATACAGGCGGACATTCGCCTTTCGTCTTTGGCTAGCAGTCTTTCGTCATTGAGGGCTGGATCGTTGGTGACAGTCACCATACTCTGAACAATGTAACAGCCATGCTAGTTAAACATTTTAAATATGTTCGGCTGCCGATTGTTGGATTTAGAATAATTAGGCAGAACACAGGCTCGTATTTTAACTTTTCATTCGACTTGAAATACTGCACGTTCCTGTACGGTCACCTACACGAACTTAATTTGGGGGACCTGAGGCAGCTGAGAACTTCATCCATGCTAATGTTGTTAATGCTTTTTCAACAGTGGTTATTTCAGATTATGAATTGTAATTTTATGTGACAATTTATTGTAAGATACTTTACTGTTGGAATTCGTGTGTTTGCTTTCGAATTTCGTGATTAATAGGCTGTTACACGAACTTTGTAAGTATAAGTACCGATCACATTACACCGCTGCCCTACTTTGTTACTTTGTCTTCGTTTGAATATGCTATTTTATAGGACCACCATTTGAAAATACACTCCTGGAAATGGGAAAAAGAACACATTCACACCGGTGTGTCAGACCCACCATACTTGCTCCGGACACTGCGAGAGGGCTGTACAAGCAATGATCACACGCACGGCACAGCGGACACACCAGGAACCGCGGTGTTGGCCGTCGAATGGCGCTAGCGGCGCAGCATTTGTGCACCGCCGCCGTCAGTGTCAGCCAGTTTGCCGTGGCATACGGAGCTCCATCGCAGTCTTTAACACTGGTAGCGTGCCGCGACAGCGTGGACGTGAACCGTATGTGCAGCTGACGGACTTTGAGCGAGGGCGTATAGTGGGCATGTGGGAGGCCGGGTGGACGTACCACCGAATTGCTCAACACGTGGGGCGTGAGGTCTCCACAGTACATCGATGTTGTCGCCAGTGGTCGGCGGAAGGTGCACGTGCCCGTCGACCTGGGACCGGACCGCAGCGACGCACGGATGCACGCCAAGACCGTAGGATCCTACGCAGTTCCGTAGGGGACCGCACTGCCACTTCCCAGCAAATTAGGGACACTGTTGCTCCTGGGGTATCGGCGAGGACCATTCGCAACCGTCTCCATGAAGCTGGGCTACGGTCCCGCACACCGTTAGGCCGTCTTCCGCTCACGCCCCAACATCGTGCAGCCCGCCTCCAGTGGTTTCGCGACAGGCGTGAATGGAGGGACGAATGGAGACGTGTCGTCTTCAGCGATGAGAGTCGCTTCTGCCTTGGTGCCAATGATGGTCGTATGCGTGTTTGGCGCCGTGCAGGTGAGCGCCACAATCAGGACTGCATATGACCGAGGCACACAGGGCCAACACCCGGCATCATGGTGTGGGGAGCGATCTCCCACACTGGCTGTACACCACTGGTGATCGTCGAGGGGACACTGAATAGTGCACGGTACATCCAAACCGTCATCGAACCCATCGTTCTACCATTCCTAGACCGGCAAGGGAACTTGCTGTTCCAACAGGACAATGCACGTCCGCATGTATCCCGTGCCACCCAACATGCTCTAGAAGGTGTAAGTCAACTACCCTGGCCAGCAAGATCTCCGGATCTGTCCCCCATTGAGCATGTTTGGGACTGGATGAAGCGTCGTCTCACGCGGTCTGCACGTCCAGCACGAACGCTGGTCCAACTGAGGCGCCAGGTGGAAATGGCATGGCAAGCCGTTCCACAGGACTACATCCAGCATCTCTACGATCGTCTCCATGGGAGAAAAGCAGCCTGCATTGCTGCGAAAGGTGGATATACACTGTACTAGCGCCGACATTGTGCATGCTCTGTTGTCTGTGTCTATGTGCCTGTGGTTCTGTCAGTGTGATCATGTGATGTATCTGACCCCAGGAATGTGTCAATAAAGTTTCCCCTTCCTGGGACAATGAATTCACGGTGTTCTTATTTCAATTTCCAGGAGTGTACATGGCACATTCGATTGGTTGAGTGGTTGATTTGCGGGAGGGGACCAAACAGTGAGGTCGTCGGCTCCATCGCATTAGAGAAGGATGCGCAAGGAAGTCGGCCACACCCTTTCAAAGAAACCATCCCGACATTTGCCTGAAGCGATTTAGGGAAATCATGGAAAATTTAAATCAGGATGGCTGAAAGCAGATTTGATCCGTCGTTCTCCCAAATACGAGTTCAGTTTGCAGATTTATTTGAATCGAAGAATAATTATTCTGTTTTGTTAGCGTTAGTAATTCCAAGCGATTTATCTAGCCAGTTTATATGTTTACAAGTTATGTCGGTAACCTGCCAACTAAACTGTAAGGGTCAGTTCTTTATTGAACGCCAGGGCTTCAGTGCTATAGATTAAGACTAATCCCTATGACATTAAAGTGGAGCAAGCTTATTATCTACCTCGTGCATTGCCTTCAGAAATAGAGAACCTTAAAACCGCCGGTACTGTCGTAAGATGAGGATGAGGAAGAGGTTGCTGAAAGAGTGTGTATGGAACATAGCTTAGTATGGAAGCAGAAAACAAGGATCGTCAGAGAACGTTAAATATGGACAATCAAAAATATAGAGAACGTTAAATATTAAATGAACAGATAAAGTAGGAAATAAAAATGTAGGCGAGGAAAGAAATCTACCGACGACCTACACCACGAGAAGGGACAGGTCAATGGACATATGATCGGCACCCAAGAAGACATAAAATGTCGGTGGGCGGAGCAGTAAAGGAGGAAACGGAAGCAGAAAAGTAAGAGGATGAAAAACATATTGAAGAAGATGTTAAAGTGTAGTACTTCTGTAGAGATGATTAGCGAAAAAGATAGGAAAAGATAGTGATGGCGTACGACCAATAGATAGACGGCTGACTTATAAACACCGAAAATGGGTGTGAGGTTTACTGTGTTTCTCTCTGGCAAACCGAAAGACATACCAATTGACTCATGAAAAAAATCTAGGACAGCTTATGTATGTTGACTAGTGGCGAGTGTTCAGCGTATCTGACTTTACCTGCCTAAAACGAAAATTATATACACATATGTCATACATCTCGCCCCGCATATCTTGTCTAAATTGTTGTGTGTTGTGTATGGTGACTCTTTTATTAATATTTTGTGAACACAGATCATCTGTATTCAATCCTATATGCAGTTGGAAGTTGAACTGACTTGTCCTCTGCTATCATACAGATTTTGTGGCAATAAGAGGAATGCGAAATAATTAGTAAATATGTTCCGTGGAGGGTCTTTCAGTATATCTCAGGCTGACCGGTGTGGCCGAATGGTTCTAGGTGCTTTAGTCCGGAACCGCGCTGCTGCTAGGGCGCAGGTTCGAATCCTGCCTCGGTCATGTATGTGTGTGATGTCCTTAGGTTGGTTAGGTTTAACTAGATCTAAGTCTAGGGGACTGATGACATCAGATGTTAAGTTCCATAGTGCTTAGAGCCTTTTGAACCATTTGTACACCTCCCCATCAATGATATAATTTGTTGAAAACAGTTCATACATATCTATATTTCATTCACACTGATGTTTGGCATAATTTTCATATAAAATAAGTTGTTACACAGTAGGTTTTACTTCCCAACAACCCAGTTCAAAGGAACAGCTCCATGTGCATAGTTTTTGTGGAAAATTTATTATTAATAATAGAACTTACAAGCCGCAATGTAACTTTTTTGTTAGTCTGATATTCTACAAATCAATAATTTTCTACTTAGCAATCAGCGTTCTTCCTGAAAATTAGACAATACCATAATCACTGACGATGTAAACGGCTCAATTTAAAACAACTATAGCATTCATATTAACATAAAAGTCTCTAACTATTGTTAATCACGCTTATGACTCCAATAATATGATGGACCATCAGCAGAATTACGAAATTGCAAGCATACCCGTAGCACAGGGTACGACTAGCGCAACTGCTCTGAAAGCATTAGATCAAATTTTTATAATAACGTATATTACCGTAACACTGTTTTTGTTGGCATTAACATATTGCCTGACGCAATGTCGGGTAAAAAGTGCATCACAAGTTCTCCGGTTTTAAAGCCAGTGCTCGTTGAGGCACCCTAAATTCTTCTACAGCACTACTCTACATTCCGTCGTTAATTACAAGTCAACCAGTCAAGGAGTGACGCGAAAAACTGAAGGAGGAGGAGAAAGGAAGAAAGAAAATGTCGCGTGTGGAGAAGTGGCCTCTTTTTCACAACAGGGTTCACACAGGGCGAGACTGCCAGCAAAACATACAATGAATGCTACGCCTGTCGTTCCTCCCCATTTATTTGCTTGTCACGCTGGTAATCTATTTCTTCAGACAAGAGACTGAATGTCCTAAGGCGGTCCCACAAATGAGTATTTTACCGGGAAACACACTCAATTACTTTGTTCTTTTTCTCAGGAACCACCACAAAAACATTCTACGACAGCAAAAGGATAAAAAATAATTTAAAGTGAGTGCACTGAGATATATAGCCACACTGACTACATAATGATTTCTACCTCTGTCTGGCTTTTTTGGAAAATGTCCATCATAAGCACATGAAACAAGAGCAGCAAGATTAATGACTGTTTCCGTTTTCTTTTCGTGATAGTTTTGCGAGTCATGGTGCGTATAATTTTCAGTTACTGCTTGTGTTTCATTAATGAACCTTAGAGGGAGTTCTAGTGATTACACGTTCACATATTACATACTC
Source organism: Schistocerca piceifrons (assembly GCF_021461385.2). Classification (NCBI taxonomy): domain Eukaryota; kingdom Metazoa; phylum Arthropoda; class Insecta; order Orthoptera; family Acrididae; genus Schistocerca; species Schistocerca piceifrons. Next base: position 339,672,715 of record NC_060144.1, read on the forward strand.
TTTGATCGTGATATGTTAGAATTCCTACATTTTTTGGAGAGATTGACTGGAAACCGGATCTATATCTGAAACTAGATATAGATGGACGTAGCTATTTTCTTTCTAAATGGTTCAAATGGCTCTGAGCACTATGGGACTTAACATCTGAGGTCATCAGTCCCCTAGAACTTAGACCTACTTAAACCTAACTAACCTAAGGACATCACACACATCCATGCCCGAGGCAGGATTCGAACCTGCGACCGTAGCAGTCGCCCGGTTCCAGACTGAAGCTCCGAGAACCGCTCGGCCACCACGGCCGGCTTCCTTCTAAAATCCGAGTTTAATTAACTACCGAACTGTCAATAGAAGCAGTTCTGTAATATACACCTACGAAAAAAAAAATAAAAAATAAAATTAGTGTAAAGTAATGAAATTTGCGAAATACGTTTGTCTAGATAACATATTTAAGTGATTAACATTACAAGTACAAAGGTTAACGTAAGCATGAGACAGGCCACTGCAGTTGTAACACGATGGTACATTAATAACCAGTGTAATTGCCAGAATGTTGTATGTCAGTTTATGGAATGGAGTTCCGTGCCTGTAGCCCTTGGTCGGTCAATACAGTGACGGTAATGCTATTTGAGGATGAGTCGATCGATGATGTCCCATAAGTACTCGACTGGAGACAGATCTGGTGATGGAGCAGGCCAAGGTTAATCGTCGACATTCAGTAGAGAATATTGGGTTACAAAAGAGCGGTATCGTGTTGGAAAACGTCGCCTGGAATTTTGTTCATGTATGGCAGCACAACAGGCCGAGTCATCAGACTGACGTACAAATTTGCAGTCAGTGTGCGCGGGTTAACCACAACAGTGCTCCTGTTGTCATAGGAAATCAAACCACAGACTATTAGTTGCAGGTCCAGTGTGTCTAGCACGCAGACGGGTTGTTTGCAGGCGCTTAACTGGCCTCGTTATAACCAACAAACTACCATCACAAGCACCGAGGCAGAACCAGCTTTCTTCAGAAAACGCAACACACCTTCACAATGCCCTCCAATGAGCTTTCACCCGACACCACCGAAGTCGCAAATGACGGCGGTTTAGCATTAGTGGAACGTACGGTACAGGACTTACGCCTCGGAGCTGTCATTAAAGTAACCGATCTGTAACTGTTCGTTGTCCTATTGTGGTGCCAACTGCTGCTCAAGTTGCTGCTGCAGATGCAATATAAAGCTCCAGAGCCATACGCCAAAGGCGATGGTCTTCCCTCTCGGTAGTGCCACGTGGCCGTCTGGAGCCCGGTGTTCTTGCGACCGTACTTTCTAGTGACCTCAGCTGCCAGCGGTCATGTACAGTGGCTACATTCCTGCCAAGCGTTCCTGCAATAATGCAGAAGAAACACCCGGCTTTCCGCAGCCCTATTACACGACCTCGTTCAAACTCAGTGAGTCGTTGATAATGGCCGATTTGTCGCCGCAAAGGCGTTCTTGACTAAAGTCAACACACCACTTCCAATCTCAAAGGTAAGTAACGCCCACGATCGCTACAGCGTGTATTTAAAGGAAACCTGATTTGCATCCTCACAATGGCTCTACTACCTCCGCTCTTATGGGACTGGACAGATATTTTAACCGACACCACCTTTCAAATGCAGAAACACGTTTACAAACTTTTGTTTGTGTCGCACAACTTCCTCTTGGCGTTGCGATTTTTATCCGTCAGTGCAATTGAGCAGTCAGGTATTTTTTTCTCCAAAGCAGCAGCTTTGCTACAAATTTAATAATTTACGATGAGCGGGTGAAAACCCAAATTGTATTACCAGATGCAGAAGCATGAAAACGGAATTTCCCTATAGATGGTGCTAGCAGTCAGTGTAGGGCCCATAAGACCGCGTCTGCAGCGCCATCTGGTTCCTGTAACGGATGACGACGAATGTCAACACACAGCAACCCAAGTTCCATACGTCGGTATCTGTTTTAAACACGTAAACATGTCGAGTTTTGCACCTACGAACTAGAATTTGTGTACATCATTGGTTTTCTGTGATCATTTGAAGAAAACGGCTGCAGAATCACATCGAATGCTTCTCGAAGCTTTCGGCGAACATACTCTTCGGAAAACACAGTGTTTCGGGTGATTTAAAAAATTCAGAAGTGGGTTACTTTGAAGTGAGAAATGTCGAGCGCGGGAAAACACCGAGAAAGTTTGATGACAACAAATAGCAGGCCTTACTGGATGAAGATGATACTAAAACTCAACAGGAACTTGCGGAACAATTGATTGTGATGCAGAAAGCCGTTTATCTTCGATCGAAGGCTATTGGAAAGGTGCAGAAAGTGGGGAAACGGGTTCCCCATGAACTGAGTGAAAGACAGTAAACAAATGAAAAGACCTCTTGTGAAATGCTACTCGCCAGAACAAAAGAAAGTCTTTTCTCCATCGAATAGTGACAGATGATGAAAAATGGACATATTTTGAGAATCTAAGCGTCGTAAATAATGGGTGAATCCAGGCAAACCATCGACATCCACCACAAGACCAAATCGCTTTGGAAAGAAGACAATGCTATGTATTTGGTAAGATCAAATGCTGAAACGTGGTGAAACTGACCGCTACTAACAGCAAACGGTAGATTTAAGTCCAGCATGACGTGAAAAACGACCGGAAAATGGAAAAAGGCTACAATGAAACTACAATTTACTTATTTTTGTCATTGAAACAATGACCTACAGAATTGTCACTGATGAAGACAACGCAAGCTTAAACTGTTCATTTATTACCCACAATATACAAGCAAAACGCAATCTGACTGCTGTACAGTGACAACATGACTTCCAATAACTAACACAAAACAATGACCCTGAACCGCAAGAAATCCTAACACTAATAAAATTCTAAAAACATGAAATTAAAGAAATATGAAACTACCTCCAACTCTGTTATTGCCTAAACTCATTTCAATCACGAACCCCATTTTTTTTATAAATCACGTACCTCACAGAAAATCGTCATAACACAAACTACAGCAATTACAGCAAGCCTCATCTACACCCAGCTAAATAAAAAGATAATAACTACTATAGACACTAACTACTAGGAGGCATATGGTTAGCAAAAGAAAGATTTTGATGAAGAACAAACAATGTATTTAGAAAATTTTATGTTAGTCATATGACATCCAGTTCCAAAAATTATACAGTTGTCAATAACTCCACTGCCCAAACATTACCAACAACCATCCTCATATAGCAGGCTGGTGTGGCCGAGCGGTTCTAGGCGCTTCAGTCTGGAACCGCGCGACCGCTGCGGTCGCTGGTTCGAATCCTGTCTCGGGCATGGATGTGTGTGTTGTCCTTAGGTTAGTTAGGTTTAAGTAGTTGTAAGTTCTAGGTGACTGATGACCTCAGATGTTAAGTCCCATGGTGCTCAGAGCCATTTGAACCATCCTCATATATTTCCTTGCGGTCTCACTTTACAATGCATGTGCTACCAACAAAGAGTCTCCACTAAGAAAAAACAGGTCCATACACTTCTCTGTCGAGTCGCTAAGTGCTAGTACGTCCAACCACAGAATCTCTTGCCGAGGACATAGAGCGCTGTCAGCGTTGCCAACATACAAACAAGCTACTTGAAACACAAAGTCATATTGCTCAATGATAATGCCCCATCAAACACATCAAAACGGGTAAGGGAAACGATCGAGAAGTTCAGTTGGGAAATACAAGGGCATGCGGCCTATTCTCCGATTATCATCTATTTGCATCACTGGACACGCTCTCGCTGAACAACGCTTCAATTCGTATGGAAATGTACGAAAATGATTCGCTGACTGGTTCGCTCCCAATGAACTCTTTATTGGCGTGGTATTCATAGCCTGACGGAGAGGAGGGAGGAACATACGAGTATAAATACACTCCTGGAAATGGAAAAAAGAACACATTGACACCGGTGTGTCAGACCCACCATACTTGCTCCGGACACTGCGAGAGGGCTGTACAAGCAATGATCACACGCACGGCACTGCGGACACACCAGGAACCGCGGTGTTGGCCGTCGAAAGGCGGTAGCTGCGCAGCATTTGTGCACCGCCGCCGTCAGTGTCAGCCAGTTTGCCGTGGCATACGGAGCTCCATCGCAGTCTTTAACACTGGTAGCATGCCGCGACAGCGTGGACGTGAACCGTTATTGCAGTTGACGGACTTTGAGAGAGGGCGTATAGTGGGCATGCGGGAGGCCGGGTGGACGTACCGCCGAATTGCTCAACACGTGGGGCGTGAGGTCTCCACAGTACATCGATGTTGTCGGCAGTGGTCGGCGGAAAGTGCACGTGCCCGTCGACCTGGGAGCGGACCCCAGCGACGCACGGATGCACGCCAAGACCGTAGGATCCTACGCAGTGCCGTAGGGGACTGCACCGCCACTTCCCAGCAAATTAGGGACACTGTTGCTCCTGGGGTATCGGCGAGGACCATTCGCAACCGTCTCCATGAAGCTGGGCTACGGTCCCGCACACCGTTAGGCCGTCTTCCGCTCACGCCCCAACAACGTGCAGCCCGCCTCCAGTGGTGTCGCGACAGGCGTGAATGGAGGGACGAATAGAGACGTGTCGTCTTCAGCGATGAGAGTCGCTTCTGCCTTTGTGCCAATGATGGTCGTATGCGTGTTTGGCGCCGTGCAGGTGAGCGCCACAATCAGGACTGCATACGACCGAGGCACACAGGGCCAACACCCGCCATCATGGTGTGGGGAGCGATCTCCTACACTGGCCGTACACCACTGGTGATCGTCGAGGGGACACTGAATAGTGCACGGTACATCCAAACCGTCATCGAAGCCATCGTTCTACCATTCCTAGACCGGCAAGGGAACTTGCTGTTCCAACAGGACAATGCACGTCCGCATGTATCCCGTGCCACCCAACGTGCTCTAGAAGGTGTAAGTCAACTACCCTGGCCAGCAAGATCTCCGGATCTGTCCCCCATTGAGCATGTATGGGACTGGATGAAGCGTCGTCTCACGCGGTCTGCACGTCCAGCACGAACGCTGGTCCAACTGAGGCGCCAGGTGGAAATGGCATGAAAAGCCATTCCACAGGACTACATCCAGCATCTCTACGATCGTCTCCATGGGAGAACAGCAGCCTGCATTGCTGCGAAAGGTGGATATACACTGTACTAGTGCCGACATTTTGCATGCTCTGTTGCCTGTGTCTATGTGCCTGTGGTTCTGTCAGTGTGATCATGTGATTTATCTGACCCCAGGAATGTGTCAATAAAGTTTCCCCTTCCTGGGACAATGAATTCACGGTGTTCTTATTTCAATTTCCAGGAGTGTAGTAATGGAGATTTTTTCGAATAAAATATTGTTGATCAGTTTCAAACAACAGACGTGCAGTTATTGCAACCAAATTACGTTTTCATACTTCTACACCTGATGATAGTATAACGCTGTACAGATTAAATTTTTAGTTCTTTATCTTTTGTTAACGTATACCTTGATTTGCTTCCCATCTCTGACTGATCTCGTTCTTAATGAGATCTAGGGAACCTGACGAATCTACTCCTTTCCAAAGAGCGTCTATCCAGGGTTGCTTTCGGCCCTCATTTAATTTTTATGGATTACTGTGCGCAACCGCACCGAAGAGAGCACGTGGAGAAGCTCTCGGAAAGAGAGGATATTCGGCTGATGGACTGGCCTTCTTGTGTCTCCTGCTTAAATACTATCGAACACGTGTAGGATTTGTTGTGGAAACTACTGGAGCCCGTCCACACGAAAGATCGACCATGAGGCAATTAATAACGCACTGTTGGAGACTGGATCGACCTACCGATAGAACACCTTACCTGCTTTGTGCTCAATATGAGAACATGTTGCAGAGCATGTTTTTCTGTACACGGTAATAACACAACCTATTAAGAATCATTTCTCGCCTTATGTAATGCCCAGGGTACGATCATTAATCGCTGTGATATTAGTGTAATTCTTGTCTTAAAAATAAAAGTGTCATTTCTGTTTGCCTCAATGCACATTTCTTTCATTTCCCTTCTGTACTGCATTGTAGCAGTTCTTTTTATGTTTACTCCAAGTTTCATTAAGTTATGTCACTTGACAGTGAGGCATCATGCGAATTCACTTTCGACCTTAAGTTTTGCACACTACAATAGTAAGTGGTCGCAATACTTTAAGGAGTAACATCATGTAATAAAATATTTTACTACATTCCTGACTTCAGAATAATGGATAAGGTAAATATCTGTGACGTAACACACCACTAGCCATATAATGTCGTACTGGCCTAAGTGCAGCGAAATCTCTTGGGCAACTAGTCAGAGAGAAAACAGGAACATATGCTCTGTATGTCGTACACATAGCATTACAGTAAGCGTTGTTTATCTACCTGTCCGTATAGCGTAACACGCAGCGTGTTAGCTTGCGGGACAAAAGAGTGAACCAGATCGAGGTCAACCAAGACAGGTGGTGCAGTGGTTAACATACTGGGCTCGCATTCGGGAGGACGGCGGTTCAAATCAACGTCTGCTCAGCCAGATTTATGTTTCCCGTGATTTCCTTAAGTTGCTCCAGGTAAATGCCGGGATGCTTCCTTTGAAAGAGCGCAACCGATTTCCTTCCCCATTCTTGAAACAATCTGAATATGTGCTCCGTCTCTAATGACGTTAAACCCTATCTTCCTTCCTTCAAATCAAGATCCAATACTCGCGACAAATTAACGATCGCGCCTGATGTACCAGCCAATCAGAGTATGGCTTATAGACTGTTTCTCATGCTTGCTAACGCAAATGGTGTATTGGGGCAACTCACCGCTTCAAGCAACACGTTACACAAAAAGACAAAAATAGATTACCTTCAAAACAAAGTTTACACAATTCACAGACATGTGGTGCAAACGACTTCCCTCCTTTAGGTAACTGACAACTGTGACGACAGGAATAGCATCTGGTCACAAAGATAAACTAAAATCTGCCAAAACTTGAGAATAACAGCTTGTTTCTAAGACGGGGTAAAACGGCAAGAAAAGAAAGAAAACGAGTTTTTGGAAGTGGCGTAATGTGTGACTGAATAGCGGAAAGGGAGCGATGGATTAGTGTTTCTTTATTCTGCGTTATTATTCGTAGAGAGTACATACTTACGGTTCTTTTTAGCGTAGAAGTAGCTGGTTATCTCGCAGTTTTAGTTGTAACAGCAGCGAAATGTGATAACGTTAGTAAGACGAGTAAGTGCACAGCTTTCCATGTTTCTCTTTAGTGCAACGAAAGAACATTTGAATTAAACGACGAACAATTATAATTAAATATAACATCATTGCTACCATCTCCATAACAAGTGAGTTATTTTACGAATCGAGTCCCTTAAAGTCTTTGAATGCGTTACAATCCTTTTTAGAGAGAAAACATAATGTCCCGTTAATGCAGAACACGTGATTGAGAAATTTGTTCATGTGCACTGTTTTATCATGCAGACTGCCATAATATTAACTGAAGATGGTGCTAGCAGTCAGTGTAGGGCCCATAAGACCGCGTCTGCAGCGCCATCTGGTTCCTGTAACGGATGACGACGAATGTCAACACACAGCAACCCAAGTTCCATACGTCGGTATCTGTTTTAAACACGTAAACATGTCGAGTTTTGCACCTAGCTGCAGAAACTGGAGACTTTAGTAAATCTCATACTGTAACATAAGCACTGCTTCCGTGAATTCTGATGAATTTAGTGTTAATAATGACGTTCTTAGTAAGCTTACTGACATTACATTGGCGAGGAATAGAATCGTACCTAATTAATGACAGACTAGAAAAAATCGAAAGCGTTAACGTTTATACTGAGTGTCTTCATTGCAGAATCATTCTGTTAGTCCTCTTTCTGTTAGTCCACACTTAACCAGCAGTAAAAGACATTAATAAAAATCAAATCAAAACAACCCAATAATAAAAGTATCATTAAAGTTCAGTTTCATGAACCAATCAAAGTTTAAAATCCGTTACCCTGGATCTGATCGAATAAAGGAAATCATAGACCGTTTATTAAATCTTGGTAGATCCGTAGTACTTATAAAATGTTAAGGCTCTGTTAGAAACTTGTCTCTATACGTCGAGAACACTCTTTTAACGATTATAATGGCGATTTCTCCTACCATTCACTCTTTCAGTCCAGGAGAATAAAAAATAATTACAGAGACAATGTGGTTCGACGTGGTAGAATTATATCTGTCAGTAAAATGTCCTAAGTCTCCTCGATGAGCAGTTCATTTATATTTGCGCTATTGCACGTCATATCACCATAATGTGTTATCATCCTGCTGCAGAGATATAGGTAGTACTTCTGTTATGCAAGGAATCACATACACATTACAAACCAGTTACAAGTCGAGTCTGACCGTCAATGAAAAGGTAACTTCAAGTGCGGAATGTTGACAACAGTATATTTGAATGATTCTGAGAAGACGTTTTAGGGGCACTTTATTGCTTGCTACATCTGTCGAAGAATACTCATGAAGGACGTTCGTCTGATTTTTATTTTACTACAATTTAGCTGTAAACTATGTTCCAACCCCTATACTTAGTAAGAAACAACATAAGTTTTTAACACACGCAATAATTTTTAATACAGGAAGACCACTTCTCTGGCGTCTCATTATTTGCTATTTGAAAGATACATAGTTTGATAATGTGCACATGCGCAACTCCTTAACCAGTAAAAATGTGCGCAGTGTATAATTTACAGACGTACGGACCTTGAAATGGCAGGCACCTTACAAAAGATTAACGAGAGATCGCATTACAACTGTCAGCTCGCTCAGGGTAATTGTGGGTAAACGACCCTACCATGACTTAAACCGTGACTTGGATAAAAGAGCGAATCAGTAACAGGAAAAATAACACTACTATAAACGGCATGCGCTTACAACTCTCACTTTATACTCTAGATTTTCTCTGCATTTGTCTTTGTCTGCAGAAAATCGCTCAAGAAAACAAACCGGCTTCACTCACTAATCGTCATTTTTCTTTTAAAGCACGATGAATCTTAAGTTGCTTCGCCGGTTTATATTATTTTTTTAAGTCAAGTTATCATTGGTACACAGGTACACCACTACACAGTGCGTCATCATGTAACGCACCAATGGCCACTTAATTCTTCCAGACCTGAATTTTTTCTGGGAAGAAGAAAAATTTTTCTTTGTGCCCTAATGCTCGCAGCAGGCTTGTGTAGTGATTTTAGATGCAAGATTTATACACATATATATACCCATTTTAAAAAAGATACTTTGCACACTTCGCTTCTATTTACGGTCTAAAACAATTAATTTTGAAGTAGTCAATGTTGTAGTAAGTAAACTTATCATTCAATAATTACCATACCATATACCAATAATAACATTCAGTTAAACAGTGGAATGTAATCAACCAATGACTTCCGTGTATTCTACATTCACTTATTGATATTTTTACAGCTATACCTAACGGGTGGCAGCACTTGTGCAGGGTGAGAAGATTCACAGATATTTACATTAAGGAAAATGTTTTTGTTGCAACTGATACGCAGCAAACATTAATGTACACAATTCTATCCAGAGGATCTGAAAGGGTTAACAGGAACAGTGATAACCTGATTAGAAAAAAAATATTAAATTGATTACGAAACTGAAGATGATACCCCGTGGATGGAAATGCACCGCGTGTTGAAGTAAAAGCCACATTTGGTGACTGAAAGCGATTTCTTTCCTTCTTTACCAAAGTGATACTGACACGGAAACGGCTCCGGCACCAATGGATAAAAATATAGTATTAATAAGTCTGATTTGGTGTAAACCGCTTTGCTATAACCACTCTAGTTTGTACAAATTCGTCCTTTTACCAGTGTGCGTTTTAATTGTTTTCTTTCCTTTTTCACATATTACCAAACTATGACGACATACATTACTGGCCATTAGAATTGATACACCACGAAGATGACGTGCTACAGACGTGAAATTTAACCGACAGGAAGAAGATGCTGTGAAATGCAAATGATTAGCTTTTCAGAGCATTCACACAAGGTTGGTGCCGGTGGCGACACCTACAACGAGCTGACACAAGGAAAGTTTCCAACCGATTTCTCATACACAAACAGCAGTTGACCGGTGTTGCCTGGTGAAACGTTGTTGTGATGCCTCCTGTAAGGAGGAGAAATTCGTACAATCACGTTTCCGACTTAGATAAAGGTCGTATGGTAGCCTATCGCGATTGCGGTTTATCGTATCGCGACGTTACTGTTCGCGTTGGTCGAGATCCAATAATTGTTAGCAGAATATGGAATCGGTGGGTTCAGGAGGGTAATACAGAACGCCGTGCTGGATCCCAACGGCCTCGTATCACTAGCAGTCAAGTTGACTAGCATCTTATACACACGGCTGTAACGGATCGTGCAGCCGCGTCTCGATCCCTGAGTCAAAAGATGGGGACGTTTGCAAGACAACAACCATCTGCACGAACATTTCGACGACGTTTGCAACAGCATGGACTATCAGCTCGGAGACAATGGCTGCGGTTACGCTTGACGCTGCATTACATACAGGAGCGGCTGCGTTGGTGTACTCAACGACGAACTTGAGTGCACGAATGGCAAAACGCCTTTTTTCCGGATGAATCCAGGTTCTGTTTGCAGCACCATATGATCGCATCCGTGTTTGGCGACATCGCGGTGAACGCACATTGGAAGCGTGCATTCGTCTTCGCCGTATTGGCGTATCACCCAGCGTGATGGTATAGGGTGCTACTGGTTACACGTCTCGTTCACCTCTTGTTCGCATTGAAGCCACTTTGGACAGTGGACGCTACATTTCAGATGTGTTACGACCCGTGGCTCTACCCTTCATTCGATCCCCGCGAAACCCTACATTTCAGCAGAATAATGCACGACCGCATGTTGCAGGTCCTGTACGGGCCTTTCTGGATACAGAAAATGTTCGACTGCTGCCCTGGCCAGCACATTCTCCAGATCTCTCGCCAACTGAAAAAGTCTTGTCAATGGTGGCCGAGCAACTTGTCGTCACACTATGCCCTTCACTACTCTTGATGGACTGTGGTATCGTGTTGAAGCTGCATGGGCAGCTGTACCTGTACGCGCCATCCAAGCTCTGTGTAACTCAATGCCCAGTCGTATCAAGGCCGTTATTACGGCCGGAGGTGGTTGTCCTGGGTACCGATTTCTCAGGATCTATGCACCCAAACTGCGTGAAAATGTAATTACATGTCAGTTCTAGTATAATATATTAGTCCAATGACAACCCGTGTATCCTCTGCATCTCTTGTTGGTGTTGCAATTTTAATGGCCAGTAGTGTACAATGTTTTACGTTAAACAGTGTGTCATTTAACTGTCTACGATTTATTTGAAACCTCGTGATAGTGCATAAGACGACGCTACCGTTTGAATTATATGTTACACTGAAGAGCCAAAGAAACTGTTACACCTGCCTAATATCGTGTAGGGTCCCCGCGAGCACGCAGAAGTTTCGCAACACAACGTGGCATGGACACGACTGATGTATCAAGTAGTGCTGGAGGGAACTGACACCATGAATCTTGCATGGCTGTCCGTAAATCCGTAAGAGCACGAGGGGGATGGAGATCTCTTCTGAACCGCACGTTGCAAGGCGTCCCAGATATGCTCAATAACATCCATTTCTTGGGAGTTTGGTGACCATCGGAAGTGTTTAAACTCAGATGAGTGTTCCCGGAACCACTCTGTAGCAATTATGGACGTGTGGGATGTCGTATTGTCCTACTGGAATCGCCCAAGTCCCTCGGACTACGGAGATGAATGGATGTTACCTGTCAGACTCATATACAGTCGTATCAGCGGTCTCATATCACTCCAGCTCCACAATCCCCGCACCATTCCAGAACCTCCGCCAGCTTCAACAGTCTCTTGCTGACAGGCAGGGTCCATGGATTCATGACGTTGTCTCCATACCAGTACACGTCCATCCGATCGATACAATTTCAAAAGAGACTCTTTCGACCAGTCAACAGGTTTCCAGTCATCAGCAGTCTAATGTCGGCGATGACGAGCCTAGGCGAGGCGTAAAGCTTTGTGTCGTGTGGTCATCAAGGGTACACGAGTAGGCCTTCGGCTCCAGAAAGCCCATATCGATGATGTTTCATTGAATGGTCCGCACGCTGCCACTTGTTGATGGCCCAACATTAAAGTCTGCAGCAATTTGCGGAAGGGTTGCACTTTTGTCACGATGAACGATTCTCTTTAGTCGTCGTTGACCCCGTTCTTACAGGATCTTTTTCGTGGCGCAGCGATGTCGGAGATTTGATGTTTTACCGGAATTCTGAATTCAATGTACACTAGAGAAACGGTTGTGCGGGAAAATCGCCACTTCATCGATACTTTGGAGATTCTGTGTGCCATCGCTCGTGTTCCGATTATAACACCATGTTCAGACTCATTTAAATCTTGATATCCTGTTATTGTAGCAGCAGTAACTGATCTAACAACTGCTCCAGGCACTTGTTTTATATAAGCGTCGCCGACTTCAGCGCCGTATTCTGCCTGTTTACACATCTCTGCATTTGAACACTCACGCCTATAACAGTTTCTTTGGCGCTTCAGTGTATTATTACCAGTAGTCTGGCTATCACATTTGCCAGTAGATTTGCAATTCGTGTGAACGCCACTATTTACATATTGCCTCATGAAAGACACCGTCGCAGACAGAAGTTGCTGATAGTTTTTCGGTAGCTCTTTTCCCTTTAACTGTCGAGTTATCTAGCCAAATACATCTACATGATTAGTCTACAATTGACTATAAGTGCCCGGCAGAGGGTTAATCGAACCGCATTCAAGTTGTTTCTCTAACATTCCACTTTGGCACTGTGCGCGGGTAAAACGAACATTCGAATCTTTCCGTGCGAGTTCTGATTTCTACCGCTTCATTACCATGACCTACCCTCCATATGTGGGTTGGCGACAGCAAAATATTTTCATACTCTGACGACAAAGTTGATGATCGAAATTTCATGATACAATCCTGCCGCAACAAAATCTGCTTTGCTTTAATGATTGCTAACACCATACTCGTATCATATCCGTGGTATTCTCTTCCTTATTTCACGATAATACGAAAAGAGCTGTACTTCTTTGAACATCTTCGATGTCCTCCGTCCTGTATTATGCGGATTCCACGCCACGTCGCAATACTCCAGAAGAGAACTGACAACCATAATGTAAGCAATCTCTATAGCAGACTTTTTGTTTTTTCTAAGTGCTCTGTCAATAAATCGCAGTCTTTGGTTTGCTTTCCTCACAACAGTATCTGTGTGATAGCCCCGATTTGAGTTATTCGTAATTGTAACGTCTGGATATTTAGCTGCATTTCCAGCCTGTAGATTTGTGTGTTGTTCCTTAATTTGTTTACAAAGTATATTTATTTCACATATTTACAGTGAAGTTTCCATAAATCTCAGTTCCTCTCTTAATTACTTTTTGTAACATCCTCTTATTCAACTGTCTTCTGCATGTGGACTATATTGTGCTGGCAATGAATACCTGACAGCCAACCGGAGTGGCCGAGCGGTTCTAGGCGCTACAGTCTGGAACCGTGTGACCGCTACGGTCGCAGGTTCGAATCCTCCCTGGGGCATGGATGTGTGTGATGTCCTTAGCTTAGTTAGGTTTAAGTAGTTCTAAGTTCTAAGGGACTGATGACCACAACAGTTAAGTCCCATAGTGCTCAGAGCCATTTTGAATACCTGACAGGCGTTTCCCCCCCTAGTAAATTTTATGAAGCTCATCACTGCAGATAAATAAACGAATGTGTACAGATGTTTTCTTCTTGTGACATCAACTGATTGCTGTGCACTAGGGCAGTCGTGATCACCAGGCCACAACATCGTGATTCGACCACAGAAACAAACACACAGACACACACATACACACACACACAAGCACAACAAATGGGCTGGGTAGCTATGGTTTTCTCATAATTATGAAGCGTCAAAAAAAAAATCACAAAATAAATCCATGTCCAGTACGTACATGGTATTGCTACACGAGGAGACACGTCGAGTACCGTTACGTGTGGATAGAATGTAAACTACGCGTGACTAAACGTTTCGCAACAACATCAATCAAAATTTCGGTATTGTAAGTGTGACGTTGTCTACAATTTCAAACGTAACCAGTGAGAGAGACAGAGAGAGACAGAGATGGAGAGAGAGAAAGAGCGACACAGATAGAAGGGAGACTGCCCTTCGTGTTCTGGGACTGAGAACCAGAACGGCCAAATGAAACGTTTGTCCACTGAAACTTTTTCGCACGCAACGCACTGTCGCAAAGAGACAGATACAAAATTAACAGTCTTGGTACGTAAATAACAAGGGTAAACCGAAGGCCACAACTTCTTGCCGAGTAAGTGCCGTGGCCGCGTCTGCGGTAACAAAGACTTGAAAAGAGTCGGCGGGGCGGCTATTTTTAGAGGGACAACACGCGAGAGCACGAAAAAGCGCGGCGCCCGCGGCGCGGCCCAGCTCGGCCCGCCTGCGCGCGCACTCTTCTTTCTGTCGGGTTGGTTTAACGCAATTCCATCAATTAAGCGCGCGTCACGGCAGCTCCGGCTGCTGCTACCGCTGCCGCCGCCGCCGCCGCCGCAGTTAAGTATTCAGTATCGACCGGCTGGCCTTGGCAGTTACATAAAAGGAGCCAGTAACACTGGCCTACCGAGGTGTCGCAACTGGAGCACACGGTGGGTAGCCGGCCGTCCGCCTACCGCCGCCGCACTACGCTCTACGTAAGGGAACACGTCCTGGGCGACCGTACGGCCGAACACACGTGTTTCGGTGCGTTCATGATAGACTCAAAGATCTAGTTGCCATCTTCCTCCCATCCCCCCCCCCCCCCCCCCCCTGGAATGTATAATCGAAACACGACCAACAGCAGCCTGCCGGGGTGGCCGTGCGGTTCTAGGCGCTACAGTCTGGAGCCGCGTGACCGCTACGGTCGCAGGTTCGAATCCTGCCTCGGGTATGGATGTGTGTGATGTCCCTAGGTTAGTTAGGTTAAAGTACTTCTAAATTCTAGGGGACTGATGAGCTCAGAAGTTAAGTCCCATAGTGCTCAGAGCCATTTGAACCAACCATGCTTTCCCAATTTTGAGGCAAGTGGCATTTTTTCAGGCCGAGATAAAATTCGGGGTTCCTTGTAGCCACAATTTGGTATGTTATTTGTAGGTCCAACTACGATAGATGCTTGCCTACTAGATAGTTGGGGATCGACATGACGTCCTACTACTACTGGATTTGACATACACATGGTTCAAATGGCTCTGAGCACTATGGAACATCTGTGGTCATCAGTCCCCTAGAACTTAGAACTACTTAAACCTAACTAACCTAAGGACATCGCACACATCCATGCCCGAGGCAGGATTCGAACCTGCGTCCGTAGCGGTCACACGGTTCCAGACTGAAGCGCCTAGAACCGCACAGCCACACCGGCCGGCACATACACATCAACGTGGGTCAAAGACCCAGAAACCGCGATAGTGTATAGCGAATTCAGTGTCGCAAAACCTCGGTCAATAATTGTAGTTTACAGCTGTGGCAGATTTGTTTACTACGAAAGCATTTACATAGCCAGACAAAAGGAAAGCACCTCGAACGGAAGGAGGAACGAAATGAAACGTCACAGGTTGGGGGAATAAGTGACGTTATTTCAGTGACTACAAATTCAAGCTAATTTTGCAAAAAACTTGTTAGCATGAATCCACTTTTCTTAATCATGCTGCACCTCCTCTTGCATGGATGCACTGGTACGCTTGGAAAGGATGTCAGGAAGCAATTGTGTACGTTTCTGAATCAAGTTTGCCCACAAATATTTTTACTGACGCTTTCTATCCTGAAAACTCGCAATGGGGCGGAGTTGACGTTCGATCTGATCCAACAGGTGTTCTACTGGGGACGGATCAGGGGATCTTGCTGGCCACGGGAATACTTCACCATCACACAGTAAGTGTGTAGACAAACGGCCCATGTTTGGACGAGCAATGTCCTGTTGAAAAAGAGCATCACGATACTGTTGCATGAGAGGTGACACATGAGGACGCAAAATATCTAAGAGGTACCGTTGTACCGCCAGAGTTTCCTGGAAAAAAAAAAGTAAAGAAGCAAAAAGATACTGATCTGCAAGCACTTCTCCATTTTGTTCTAAAAACCTCAAGGAACTCTTTGAAATGTATAAACTATTTGTGCAAACGATAACCTGTACCTGCAAACGAAGAAAATCATGTAATATTTTAGGACACCCACTGAAGGTGCCTTGTAAATAAGGCGAAAAGCGTCTGGAAGTAGAAGATAAAAACACTTAATGTGCAAGATGCATAAGGCGTTCTTATTTGAACTACTATAACCGCTGCGAAAATCTCAAGCAGAAGAAACTTGCCACACCACATGGTTTCCCCCACGGTGTCAAGAGTAATACAATTATGGCTCCCCAGAACCTCGCCGCCATACAGCAGTTCATCGCTAGACACAATGAGACGCTGTTCATCAGCAGTACATGCTTCCCAGGCAAAGCACCACTCCAAATGCCCCCGTTTGTGTTCTGGTGTCAACGGCAGCCTATGTCCCCAAACCAGCTGCTGCTAGTCTGCGGCCAACGCTGTGGCACGACATGTAATAATGCTGGGAGTCCATTACCTGTTGTCGGATATCAGGCAGAGACGTGAAGATGATATGATGTGCTTGGCGCGCTGTATGGCGACATCCTTATTGTGGTCAGACGTGGTCAAGTGGAATGTTGACAAAGAGTATGCCTATCGTTGTGTTCCCATTCAGCCCAGCATCGTGCATCTGTTACATTTGAATTTCTACAAATTTGGATATTGCACGATACGACCAGTCGGCCAATTGGAAACCACAATCAAGCCCTTTCAGACTCTGTCAGGTGTCGATAACTCTCTCACTGGTACCTGGCAACTCCGCCTCCTTTACAGCGGTCACTCAGCATCTAAGGCTGTTGAAGTCTCTTATGCACACTAACAGGTCTAGTAACAACGCTAAACACGAACTCTGAGGGCCTTCAACCAGTCACGGACAACTATAAGTCTATAACTATATCTCTACCTGTCAATGGTGTGTACATGTTCGAAGTTATATTAACATCCTACTATACTCTGGCGCTTGAATGTTTTTACCTGGCGTATCCTGTGATGACCTCAACCCACAGGAAAAATAATTATCAAAATCTGAACTGTGAAGTCATCCAAAATTCTAGTTGGAAAACCACACTCTTTGGTATACTTCTCAATTGGTCACGATCCCACTTTGCTTATGAACTGAAAACTCTAATATTCACGAGAAACTGCTCTGAAATTAACCTGAACCGACAAAATTGTGTATATATTCCCTAAAACTTCAAAGGAATTAGAAATAGTGACAAAATTTCGTGAATCACACAAAATATAATCGCATGAACACTGGGGGGGTTTCACCATACATCTTACCCACGTTGGAGTATAACCAGTGTCTCTTAATACTACGACTCGTAGCAATACAATATCAAAAAACTTATAATTCCCGCTCACGTCAGGAAAAGCACCAACACGGGAATAGCAGCTTTTACATTATTGGTCAGAACGTAAGCAATTATGGCAGTCGCCGTAATTTTCGCGCGAAGCCATATTTCGCGACAAAATACTCTTATTAGTTACTGTCGTATACCTAGTCTCATAACAATACGTAAAACTACATAAAATAACTACAATAATTTTGACATGCAAGGAGAATTAGTCGTAATGAGAGGAAGAAGTTTATATTTACTGGTGTTTCAACAATTACTACCAGGCAACTTTTAATTCACTGATTGTAATTTTAATTTCGTTAGCAGAAAGCAAACAAACTAAACAAAGAATTTAATTAAACAGAGTCTGTAATTCTTATACTTTTAATAGAGAAAGAAAGTTTCTAGGACAGGGGGTGGCGTTCAGCGAAATCCCTTAACTTTTTGTTGCATACGAAGCGTTGCGTTAGGCAGCGGGTTACGATGATGAGAGCAGGATACAGACAGTTCCGCTGGTTAATCTTCTCCGGCGAAACGCAAATAAAGTTCCGGCACAGCTGTATCATTAACCCCGTGGTGATTAACAAACCACAAGACGCCAGTATACGAACGTTGTTGACATGTCCTCTCTTTCAAAGTACATGACGTAGACTTCACTCGTTTTTACACTTTATGCACTGTCCGTGACGCTATCGTCCATAATTACACGGTTCGTCACATTCATATAGTCTTACCCACAAATACACAGTTCATAGAATTGTTCATGTATGTGAAGCACACCGTGAACAATGTCCACTCTGTTCTCGCATTTCAAACTTCGACGATGTCACTGAAAGCCATTTATATTGCACAGTTAATTAGTCTTCGCTGTCATGGCTTGATAGAATGTGATATACAACAGTTCCACCACCCACAACCAATACCAGCAAAGTTCATTCGAATAAAGGCACAGTTCGTGTCGGCCACAACAAAGTAATGCTAGCGGCACTTTCACAGTCCGGTTTATTTGCTCTTAAAATTCGCTGGCGATGGCATTATATACCGCAGTGGTAAAGAGAATTAAAAATCTGATAGTTCAGTATCACTGTCCATACAATTACGTATGCTTTTCATGGAACACAGTACTATTTTTCCCGCGCACGCTTCGCAGACACCCATCCACCATCCCCTCTACTACGCAATAACCTTTCAAATCTCGACATCACTATCGCTGTCCCCTGTCTATAGGTGTTATATCGTTATCGTAAATTACATAAACCTTTATAAATGTTATTGACTGCATTTTTCACAATTAATATTATTCCAAAAGAGAACTTTAGAAATTTTTCCACAGGTACAAAGCAAGAAACATATTTATTCATTGGCATACGAAATAATCACAATTACATCTTTACATTTAAAAACCACAGTAGATTGTCACATAATCACAATTAGAAATGCACATATGAACAAAAGAAAAAGAATAGAAATCTAAAAAAATCACGAAAAAAAATTTTATAGCCGTAATTAGCAATGCCTTCACAATCCGCAAACCACTGGTGACAGAAACCACTCCCTATTATAACAGTCAATACGCCTGCGTCCCGTTCTATTGACGATCGATCCTCACTGGAACAATACGTGAGGTTTTGCTGTAGATTCTTAGACTGATCACGTAATGTTGGCACCAGTACTCTTTGACGACATATTTTGCCTCTTCAAACATTCACCAGCTGGCTTTTTCGGCATTTCCGTGATGTATTCCAATGGGTCAAACACGTTAGTATTGCCGATCTTTGTATACGTTGAATACTATGCTTTCAGTATCCCCCGTTGGACCTATCTGGTACACATCCCACACACTTGAGCAATATTCTAGGACGGGACGAGCGGTTTTTGGCTGAAAGTAATCGAGGCTCTACAGAAGGCCACGTCCAATTCGTGCTGTTCATTTTTGAAATACAGCCTACGACCAGCTTAGAGACAGAAGTGATGAAACTTTCTGCAGGACCTGACCATCATTTTGCAGGACAATGCTCAAGCACGTACAGTGCAAGTTGTTACTGATTTGTTTGACTGATAGGGCTGCTAAGTGCTATACCACCTATTGCACTCCCCTCACTTAAGCCCTCGCGAGTTCAACTCGATTTCTAAACTGAAGGAAACACTTCACGGCATTTGCTTCAGAACTACAAAAAATTCGTCGTGCAATAGACCGCACCGCTAGAACTGTCAACACAACTGGCACTGCTAATACACTACTGGCCATTAAAATTGCTACACCACGAAGATGACGTGCTACACACGCGAAATTTAACCGACAGGAAGAAGATGCTGTGATATGCAAATGATAAGCATTTCAGAGCATTCACTCAAGGTTGGCGCCGGTGGCGACACCTACAACGTGCTGACATGAGGAAAGTTTCCAACCGATTTCTCACACACAAACAGCAGTTGACCCCCGTTGCCTGGTGAAACGTTGTTGTGATGTCTCGTGTAAGGAGGAGAGATGCGTACCATCACGCTTCCGACTTTGATAAAGGTCGGATTGTAGCCTATCGTGATTGCGGTTTATCGTATTGCGACATTGCTGCTCGCGATGGTCGAGATCCAATGATTGTTAGCAGAATATGGAATCGGTGGGTTCAAGAGGGTAATACGGAACGCCGTGCTGGATCCCAACGACCTAGTATCTCTAGCAGTCGAGATGACAGGTATCTTATCCGCATGGCTGTAACGGATCGTGCAGCCACGTCTCGATCCCTGAGCCAACAGATGGGGACGTTTGCAAGACAACAACCATCTGCACGAACAGTTCGACTACGTTTGCATCAGTATGGACTATCAGCTTGGAGACCATAGCTGCGGTTACGCTTGACGCTGCATCACAGACAGGAGCGCCTGCGATGGTGTACTCAACGACGAACCTGGGTGCACGAACGGCAAAACGTCATTTTTTCGGATGAATTCATGTTCTGTTTACAGCATCATGATGGTCGCACCCGTGTTTGGTGACATCGCGGTGAACGCACATTGGAAGCGTGCATTCGTCTTCGCCGTATTGGCGTATCACCCAGCGTGATGGTATAGGGTGCTACTGGTTACACGTCTCGTTCACCTCTTGTTCGCATTGAAGCCACTTTGAACAGTGGACGCTAGATTTCAGATGTGTTACGACCCGTGGCTCTACCCTTCATTCGATCCCGGCGAATAATGCACGACCGCATGTTGCAGGTCCTGTACGGGCCTTTCTGGATACCGAAAATGTTCGAATGCTGCCCAGGCCAACACATTCTCCAGATCTCTCACCAATTCAAAACGTCTTGTCAATGGTGGCCGAGCAACTGGCTCGTCATAATACGCCAGTCACTACTCTTGATGAACTGTGGTGTCGTGTTGAAGCTGCATGAGCAGCTGTATCTGTACACGCCATCCAAGCTCTGTTTGACTCAATGCCCAGGCGTATCAAGGCCGTTATTACGGCCAGAGGTGGTTGTTCTGGGCCCTGATTTCTCGGGATCTATGCACCCAAATTGCGTGAAAATGGAATCACGTGTTAGTTCTAGTATAATATCTTTGTCCAATCAATATCCGTTTATCATCTGCATTTCTTCTTGGTGTAGCAATTTTAATGGCCACTAGTGTAGTATCCTATGACTTCCACTTCGCAGGCAGCGGGTTATACACAATGCTGGTGACTAGTTTGAATGTCAGTAAAACTTTGAAGCACGTATCTAGTTTGTACGAGCTGTAAATAAATAGTTGTCACTATTGAAGTTCCAACCCTCGTACAATACTTTTGGTTTTTTTTATCTGTTAAAATATTGTAAATCTGTTTGGTAGCTGCAGAAGGTGTTAGAAATTCCTTTATTGGAATTATCAGCATCCTCAGATGTATACATATAATGTTGGATTAACTATATGCATGCACCTGAGGATGCGATTAAATCGTCACGATGCCGGTTGCTTACAATCCTGTAATAAAAGAACTGCTAACAGCTAATAGCTAATGCGGCTACCAAAAAGAGTTTAGGATATTTCAGTAGTTTTTTGTAAAGAAATTAAAATACTGAATCGCAATGGGTCCTCCACAGTTCCATTACCAAATCGGCTGGTATTCAGCAGAAAACAAACATGCTCTGTAGCAGACTGTATATCGAAAATTCAACTACGTCTAGAGAAGAGAAAACGAGTATAGCAGCTAATTAACTGTACTGTTCCATAGCTCCACAGCTCAGTGATGAGTGTGTCTTTCTCCGATACGGAGGACCCGGGTCGAGTCCCGGTACTGCTCCTTAATGGGAGGAGTGGGACGGGCTGCACTCACCCTCATGATGCCAGTTGAGGAGCTCCAAGAGCAAGAAAGCTTCCCGGAGAACCGTGTGCTCACCCTATGCCCCTCTATACCGCATACAATGGAGCCATTGTCTGACGATGACATGATGGTCAGCCTGTCCCAGATGGACCATCAGAGCCAGAACGCGGTGCTCCTCGTTTTGCGTTGCTGCAGTTTGATCATAATACTTAATGTTACGGATTTAGTATTGACAGACAGTTGACTAATGCATGACAAACATTGTAAAGACTGTGGATTTGGTTCCTGAATCACTTTTCAAAGATTTGTGCACTGACTTGTCGTCTATAATTTATGTGGCGGCCTACAGTTTCAGTATCGTCACCACACTGTTCACAGCCTTTAAGTCAGTGTACAGTTAAGTTATTGAGAAGGGCGGTGTCCTAATGACACTGGTTATTAATAGAAATACAGCGGGCATTCAGGGATAGATAATGATGGCATTCGGTGCCAAGTTACACATCATGTAGCAGGTTACAAGCTCCTTGATGCCCCCATTCCCAATCTCCTGGGGAACCACCGGGAATTGCTCAAGGTCACCCAAGGGAATCAAACATGCATCCTTTTTTCTGTATTTAAGTCATCAGTCATGTGCCTTTTTGGTGAGGCCCGCCGCGAATTCCTCTACTGTACCAATATCTTCATCTCAGAGTAGCACTTACAAACAACGTCCTCAATTACTTGCTGCGAGCTTTCCAGTCTCTGTCTGCCTCTACTGCGTTTCAGTTTTTACACTGTATAGCTTCCTCTAGTACCACGGAAGTTATTCGCCTCTCCTTGTCAGTGTTTTCCATATTTTCCTTTCTTAGCTGATTCTACAGAGAACCTCTTCGTTGCATACCTAGTTTTCGACATGCGTCTCTAGCAATACATCTCAGATGCTTCTATTCTCTTCTGTCCCAATTTTCCAACAGTTCATGGTTCAGTACCACATAATATTATGCTCCAATTGTACTTTCTCAAAAATTGCTTCCTCAAATGTTTGGTATCACTAGACTTATCTTGTCTAGGAAAGCCCTTTTTCCAATGCTAGTGTGCTCTTTATGTCCTCCTTGCTCCATCTGCCATGCGTTGTCGCGTCGGGCGTTAGGGAACACCCGAGATAATAGAATTCCTTAACTTCATCCACTTCGTTATCACCAGTTCTGATGTTAACTTTCTCACTGTTCTCACTTCTGCTACGTTTCATTACTTATGTCTTCCTCCGATTTACTCTTAATCCATATTCTGTACTCATTAGACCGTTCATTCCATTCGGCATATCCTGTAATTATTTTTCACTTCCACTGTAGATAGCAATGTCATCATAGAATCTTATCATTGACATCCATTTACAAATAATTTTAATCCCTCCCTTGTGTCTTTCTTTTATATCCATCATTACTTCTTCAATGCATAGACTGAACAGTGGGGTCGAAAAACTACATCCTTGCCCTGCATCATTTTTAATCTGAGCGCTTCGTTCTTGGTCTTCCACTCTTATTATTCCCTCCTACTTGTTGTACATATTGTATATTACCTGTCGTTCAATATAGCCTACACCTATTTTTCTCAGAATTTCGAACATCTTCCACCGTTTCATATTTTCGAACATTTTTTACAGCTCGTTGAATCCCTATAAACGTGTTTTGGTTTTTCTTTAGTCTTACTTCCATTATCAATCACAACGTCAGAAGTACATCTCTGATAGCCAAACTCAAACATTTTTCACACCAGCGTGAATAGTCGGTTCGTTCATCAAGTTACCTTCCATTAGGAATGTGGATCGACTCAGCGACTTTGAAATAATTTTCAAATGATAGAGCACAGCAATCAGTCGTTCTTTTCTTTCAGATTTTATTAGGCAGATCTAGATTTCGACTAGTGCCCAGCCATTGTCAATGCACTATTTCATAGTATCACTGCATGCCCTAGTTCGTCAGACCACTGTTGTTCGGCTTCTGTCACAGTTCGTTCAAGGCTACATGAACGAACTGTGACAGAAACCCGAAAAACAATTGCCAGAAGTTCCTCAGGGGAGAGGAAATGGGGGAAGCAAGGGACCCAGATAGGTAATCTGACGCCGGATGTGTAACATGATACCCATTAATCTTATCTAAGGTATGTGCGTGTTCTTTCCTTACTATCATTCTGAGGTGATTCGCGAGAACCAAGTTCGGCCATGTCCGAGGTCAGGCGAGAGAGTGTGTGAAGGTCTGCGTTGTGGCGTCCAGCTCGGTGGTTGTGGCCCATGTTGTTCTGGGTCTGGCAGAGCATTGCTGTCATCCTTATCCTTAAACTGGAGCTTTGAATTTGTCGCATGTTGCCTCAGATGCAAGATTTTACATGGACTGTGCGGCTGGTCCCGGCGGAGGTTCGAGTGATCCCTCGGGCATGGGTGTGTGTATTTGTCTTTAGGATAATTTAGGTTAAGTAATGTGTAAGCTTAGGGACTTAGCAGGTAAATCCCATTAGATTTCACACACATTTTAACATTTGTGAGATTTTATTTTCCTTATCGTTTCCTCTTGGTGTCTCGAACAGAACTTGAAACCAATGAAGATTATTAATTTGAAAGCTGAGGTATTACACGCCCGTGCACTCTCAGTCCGTGCTTTGTTAGCGCCTTGTCCTGATCTTTCACTTCTTCGAAACATGAAAGAAAGATACGCTCTCAATAACGACTAGAGCCTTGTTGCCTGCCGGCCGCGATGGCCGAGCGGTTCTAGGCGCAGGTTCGCAGGTTCGAATCCTGCCTCGGGCAGTGTGTGATGTCCTTAGGTTAGTTAGGTTTAAGTAGCTCTATGTTCTAGGGGACTGATGACCTATGATGTTAAGTCCCATAGTTCTCAGAGCCATTTTTTGAACCTTGTTGCCTCAGGGAAGTTGTAATATTTATGGTTTGCTGTTGTTCTTAAGACCATATTTGAGCGACTTTTATTTAATATTTGGAGTGGTTTGCTTGCTTGTGTGTTTTAGTACGTTTTAGTGTTGTCCACGGAGTCCGCTAGGTCTAACATGTGTCCTAAGTCGCCATATGGTTGCTCTGGTTGACGTCCATGGCGTGTTATTTACCTGTCTGCTTGCTGGCAGCAGAGATGCAAATTGTAAATTAATTGAGTTTTTCACTTTTTCCACTTTCTAAATGTTACGGAATACTAATCAATGAAGGACGCCCCTCAGGGCCCTGAGTTGTTTCTAGTGTTTCATTTAATGAATCTGACGTAATATTTGTCTTGTAATACAATGTCCTTTGTATTAATCCATCTTTTTCTGTCGCCTAGGACAAAATTCTTTCAACGTTTTGTTGCCTTATACTTGTTAGTCAGCACGTGCTTAATGAATTGAAGGCACCCTTGCATTTCGACCAGTAATTTAAGACTTTGTCAGTGATAAATGTAAACATTAAGCATGAAGGCTGTAGTTCAGTATCTGGCTTCTCCACTCTGCGGGGGTGATGAGAGGATCTGGTATTTGTATATTAACTAATAATACTTTCTGTATCTCACGGGAGGCTGCCATATTTGTTATTTAAGTTCGGCTGGACCCTTACAGCCATCGATGTATGCTCGGGTCCCTTCAGGGCGTTTGATCAGTTCCACCGGCTTCATGGTTTCCGCAAAAGGAACGTACACAACGGAAATGCCAGCCAGTGTGTGTAATTGTGGAAAGGGGTTCTAAGTCTGTACATCGAGCCTCCCGCTGTCAATGTGCGGATAACATAGGCAAGTTTATTGTCAAAAATTATTGTGGTCACTTTTGGCTCCGTGGTATTGAGGTCAGATTTAATAGTTGTATTTGTTATCTTGTCAGATTCTGATGTGTCACGTGTCGCAGTGTATCAGCGAAAGAATTTGCTCAAACTGTTAATATCCTGAAAATTAAAATTGTAATGTTGAATGTTTTTAAAATTTTTTGTTGTTTTCTGGTTTGTGATAGGCAATTATTCATAGGACCTCTTTGGATTTTCCCCAATTAATTACTTGTTAGTTTTTGGTAGGGATACCTATTTTTCTTAAAGAAATATTGAATGACTAAAAAATCGTTGAAGTAAATGGTTTTCATGTTAGGTCCTGATAAAGGCGTTACTTTCATGAGTATTACACAATTAATTCGTTTTAACCTCTTTGGAGGTGTGTTTGGCTTAATTTATTGATTGTTTGTCTTGTTTCTTGTTAGTTTTGAGGAACAATATTGTGTGGATTTAAATTTTTTCCTTGTTGTGAGATCCGGGTCAGTCAACAATATTTTTGTACCCTTTCAACTTACTTATTAATCAGTTGCTCTTGTTAATTTTTGACTCTCATTATTTATATAATAAATACACGTTTGTATTTTTATCAAACGGTGAATGTTAGAAAACTCCTGGGTTTAGTGCTTACATTTTAGTCAATTCAAACATTGCTCATATTAAACAACTGTTCCCCTTATTAAATACCTGTAATGTAAGATAAAAACTGGAAGAGCTGCTCCGTCCACTGATGTATCCATTTTCTGTATGTCTTGTACTCCTCGTGCAACCGTCTCTTGAAACCCCAGAGGTACTTACGATTAACCCTGTGTTCATAGATTACGCTAAAACTGTCTGTTCTCATGCTTGATGTGTTTTCAAAACCGCGGTCTCATATATTTTCTTCTACGCTTCGACTGTTACCTGTCTCTTGAGACGTGGGAGTTCCATACTTTTAATGTGAAGAAGAAGATTTAATCTTTTGCAGACAAATCTCATAATCTCTTTCTCATATGTCACCTCTTTTGTGAGGTAGTAGGCAAGAGACTATAAATCAGCTGTACAATACATTACTCACTAAAAAGTGCATTTTAGTGTACTACCTGACGCTATCCAAGTATTCCTGCCCAGATTTTTAAAACATTCACTGATAAATAACGTAAAGACTGTGAGACATGGTTGACGAATACAACAATACGCACATCAATTATTAACCGCTGCAGAGTTCATACAGATCCAGCATGGTCAAAATATCAATACCACATTGTCTGCTCAAGAGGTCATTTTTTTTTACAGTCGGCAGTTGACAGAACGAGTAATGTAGGAATTTTTAAATTGTTTGGTAACACTGTGGGGTCTCATGAGGTCTCAGAGATGTGCAGCAACGATGCGTGGTGTGTGGGCCAAAATATCTGACCAATGACACAACTTATTAGTTTGAGGATTGCATATCGGTGGACGTGTACTATTTCTCGACCCTGTTATACTTGTAAGGCAGCCTTTTTTTCAAAACCCTCATCTTTCAGCACAGAGACACGGTTAAAACAGGAACTACACTTTGAAAGATGCCTGTACCAGACCACTAGAAGGGAAAACGTATATCGCTTACCAGTATATCTCCAATGAATTTCTTCAGACATACGCAGAAATCCTTACACAGGTAAAGCAGGATACCATTTCGTAGCCAAGTAGGTTAAAAGTTACTCCAACATCAATACACTTCAAGCGTCGACATACATAAGTGCAGTTATACTTTATATGAAAAGGTTCCGTCTTTTCATCCAACATATATTCCGGCAAGCTAATATCAACACAAACTAGTGGTAGAGCTCCACCAACCAGTATCATGCGCACGTGCTAGGCTGAAGCTCTGATTTCCTTAATACATATCTGTGACATCAACATGGCTTATACTGAGGCGCGCGAAAAAGACAGTCCCTGACGCGTACGTCACAGCACACACTGCAGAGCTTATGAGTGCCACCAGTCGAGAGCTTATGAGTACCACCAGTCGAGAGCTTATGAGTGCCACCAGTCGTTTCTGATGGGGAGCGAGCAACGACTTTAAAATTCTTGGCTGCGCGTTAAAACGCAAGCATGCCCTCGACAGAACACGACAAAGTTAAGAGCTTCAGTGGATACCTGTTGATTTCCTGTGGGCCCTCCACGGAGCCGAGCTTTCGCGAAGTGTGGCAGACAAGCCGACTAGTGTGACGTCACAGGTTCGTTGCGGCGCCCATATTTTTCTTGGACCCCAGACCGATACCGAGGTGGAGCAGTGACAGGATACTAGACTTTTCTTTGGGAGGACGGTGGTTCAGGTTACCGCCCTGCGAACTGGGTTTATGTTTTTCGCTATTTCCCTAAATCACTGCTGTGAATGCTGGAATAATTCACTTGAAACGGACTGGCCGATTTCCATCAGCATCCTTCCGAATACGAACTTACGCTCCATCGTGGAGGAGCTTCATTGTGAAAGTAATGTGACTGATTTAGCAAATATGGTACTGTAACTTATAGAGGACAGCATGGTGCTGGACTATAACCGAACACAATGTGCGTGATCAATTAAGATCAACATTTTTGGACTTACATAAAGAGTGTTCCACTATTCCTATCATGGGTTTCCAGGAATTGTAGAGACGGCTTATTTGATAGGAACTCACAGCCGTAAATGTACTGTTTGGATGTAAAATAAATCTGAAGCTCCGATCACTTTAAAATCTCTGGATTCACAGTATGCATACACAGACGACAATGAGCTCTGAAGTGTACGCTCTACAGGAGCCCATAGCAATGGCACTGGTTCCAATACTCGTCGTAGGGTTCTCTTTTATGTGAGGAAGGACGTCCTCTTCAAAATCGAGAGTGTAGCGCTTCCGTGGGGCAGCAGTCAACTCTCCTAGTTGCGAACGTACCTGCTTCTTGCAACCGTTGTTGTAGATAAGCGAAAATGGTATGTGAGTAATAACTTCAAGGGCTGACGACGGCGCCGTCTTCTCTGTTCGTGTGCGTACCGCGAGAAGGGAGATTGGAAAGAGTTCCGGTTTTGGAACTTAGTTTATAGTCGAACGGTAAATTTCCTGACCTTAAGTCCTTATAAAAAGTTTATCCTCTAAGAACAATATATAATAAATGTAAAGGCCGTGTGGCTACGGCCTCCCGTCGGGTAGACCGTTCGCGTGGTGAAATTCTTTCGAGTTGACGCCACTTCGGCGACATGCGTGTCGATGGGGATGGAACGATGATGATAAGGACAACACAACACCCAAACCCTGAGCGGAGAAAGTCTCCGACCTAGCCGGGAATAGAACCCGGGCCGTTAGGTACGACATTAAGTTGCGCTGCCCACTCAGCTACCAGGGTCGGACTCTGTAATCAATAGAAGCCTGTAATACAGTTAACTGCTACATATGTATGTCTTGTGTGTCGCCTATAATCCGGAAATCTGCACTATATGAAATGGGGTGCGTCCAGTAAATTTAAAGCTCCTGATTCACTTCTAAAACATCTTTCTTCATTCAGGGACACTCATTCCTAAAATTGTCTAGCTGAAAATCAATCTGTCAAATTCCTGGGGTAGGTCGTATGCAGCACACTTGGCTAGCGACCTTGCTAGTTGGGTGAAATCCGTCCACAGGGCCGGCGGAAATGTGTATCACGTAATAATATTGTTGATTCAAATGTTCAGCGTTTATGTGTGAAACATATTACGTGTTTCGGGGTTTCACTAATCGTCTGGTGCTTTAAGATACGTACACACTTTATAAAACAAAATAAAACCTACCCTTAACCTGTTGCAGTAGACTATCCTTTCCTTCATCGTCATCTGTAAAATTTCTACTCGTGCTGTATATTTGTTGTTGCATGATGTGTATTTGTACTCCCCTCATTCAGAATACTAGTACAGATTTCTCTTCTGTTTTGAGTCTCTCTTTATGGAACACTTTACAATCTCACTCATTAACAGCAGCAATCCTTTCCTTTGCCTACTCTGTCAAACAAATTCTTAATCTAAGTTGAGTGCGTATGTAATTCTGTTTGAAGCACTGCAACTCTGTAACACGAACACTAATCAGAAACGACATTTGAAAAGCAAACTAAATCCACGTGCCACAACATTTTGATCCATACTAACATTATAAATGCTAGAGCAACTCTGTCTACTAAGCTTTCATGACTAACGCGCTCAGCCGATTTTGATAAAAAATTTTATGGAGATAGCTAGTATGTTTAGAAACAATTCAGGCTTCTTTACTAAATCTGTTGCGCAAGATATTTATTAAACTGAAGAATACAACCCGAAATATGGAACACTAATTACTCTTTGAAAAAGCTCTTTACTCTTTGACTTTTGAACTTTTACCATATTTGTGAAAATGCTTGTATTGTTTGATATGTTCTACTCAATAAGATTCAACGTAATGAATATAGTGCATAAACAATCCTCTAGTTGTGTTATCTATGTTTCCACAGTAATATCAGTCACAAATCCGTACCATTTTAATCGCTGAGCGTCACGCGTTGCTTATAAATTAAATGTTGCGTCCAAATTCGCTCTGAGAGCTCGCCGCTATGTGGTCAGCATTGTTCTTTTTCGGTGATGAATTCACGGATTTCATTCCCGCCCTGGTCGTTTCTCTTCTGCTCGCGTCTGGTCATGTGCCTTGTCCTTATCACCTGACGTGCAAGTCACCGAAGTGGCGTCATATAGGCCTGACAAACTTGCACCAGTCCCCCGAACGTCTCAACCGTCTCCCAGCTAATAAAGACATGAGGACATCATTTCATTTTGCTGAAACGCTAGCGCAGCCATGGGTAACAGTTACAATACAATGCGTATACAACCGTCAACGTGTCTAATCCTCTTCAATCCACACTTCCAAACTGGCGTTACAAATACGAAAGTAACTCGGCCTCTTACATTTTTGCGACTCTATCGCTCATCCGATTCCGATGGTATTAGGTATTTGGAGATAGCTTGAAACTAAGAAAGAGTAGAAGCTACTGTAGAAAGCTGCATCTTTTTGAGTATTACTAACGTTTTTAATTATGGTACAAAAGAAAAATTCGGAGTAGGTATTAAAATCCATGGAGAAGAAATAAAAACTTTGAGGTTCACCGTTGACATTGTAATTCTGTCAGAGACAGCAAAGGGCTTGGAAGAGCAGTTGAACGGAATGGACAGTGTCTTGAAAGGAGGATATAAGATGAACATCAACAAAAGCAAAACGAGGATTATGGAATGTAGTCGAATTAAGTCGGGTGATGCTAAGGGAAATAGATTAGGAAATGTGACACTTAAAGTAGTAAAGGAGTTTTGCTATTTGGGAAGCAAAACAACTGATGATGGTCGAAGTAGAGAGGATATAAAATGTAGACTGGCAATGGCAAGGAAAGCGTTTCTGAAGAAGAGAAATTTGTTAACATCGAGTATAGATTGAAGTGTCAGAAAGTCTTTTCTGAAAGTATTTGTATGGAGTGTAGTCATGTATGGAAGTGAAACGTAGACAATAAATAGTTTGGGCAAAAAGAGAATAGTAACTTTCGAAATGTGGTGCTACAGAAGAATGCTGAAGATTAGATGGGTAGATCACATAACTAATAAGGAGGTACTGAATAGGATTGGGGAGAAGAGGAGTTTGTGGCACAACTTGACTAGAAGAAGGGATCGGTTGGTAGGACATGTTCTGAGGCATCAAGGGATCACAAATTTAGCATTGGAGGGCAGCGTGGAGGGTAAAAATCGTAGAGGGAGACCAAGAGCTGAATACACCCCTAAGCAGATTCAGAAGGATGTAGGTTGCAGTAAGTACTGGGAGATGAAGAAGTTTGCACAGGATAGAGTAGCATGGAGACCTGCAGCAAACCAGTCTCAGGACTGAAGATCACAACAACAACAACAACAGCAAGTGAGTGACATGGGAACGACGCTGGCGCGACGCTCGGCGATCATTCCGTGACTGTGAAAATCCACTGTTATTGAGCTTATGGTTTATGATATTGAGTTGCTACACCACCTGGTATTGCTGGAGATTTTTGATGGAGGTACAACAATAAAATCAACTATAACTATAAACCTCGCAAACGTAAGTCTGATTTAGCGCATAGTCCTAAGAGAGATGAAGCTGCGGAAGTTACTCAAATCCAGCAAACTTCAGAGTAGTATCTTGTCCGTCGAAAATTGGATACAGTACGTCAGGCGGCCTAAAGAACTAAAGAGACAATAGTACAGTCACAAGCCCGTCGCATTTTAGACGCTGAGCGTCACGTGTCTCTTATAGCTTTCAAGACGCTTGAAGACTCGGTACTAGGCCATCATTTAAAGGGACGTGGGAGGCTTTTGGTGAGGCTGCATTTTACTGTAATTTATTAATGTACTATGTTGATCGTAAATTAGTCGCCTAGGCTGATGGATCAAAAATGTAGGCACCGTACTCAATTCATTAAAATGGAAGGAAGAAGTGGTTGGTTGTCTTGCTCTGGAGGTAAAATCTCACATCCAGAACTAGGGTAGCCACAGGAATCACTTAAAACTATACTTCTGCACGAATGCAATGAATCGAGGCAATTTAAATGCAATTGGAAAATATAAAGCATGTTTTCAGATCTAATGTGCAACAAAATAATAGAAACACACTCATAATGTGCCTACATACCGACACTCTATTTATTTTTATATATTCTTCTCTACACCACTATATACGCAGACATCACGTAAAAATACTAGTTTACTTACTCACCAACACTCATCATAACAAAACAGTTGATATGCAAACGAAGCAGCAATTAACATCTAGTGAATTACATAACAATGAGTCGAACAGCTACTAGTCCTATTACACGACTATATTTTACCCCGACGATGAAACAAATGTGATTAAAATGAAACAAATTATTTTTGACAAGTGTTCTTTCCGTCATATTTATTTAACCAGACTACTTTGTATATACTTAACAGGACTAATAGGAACTGTCATGTAAGAGTAAGCACATCAGGCTTCAGGACTAGTTAGTAAAAACGTATCTGAAATGTAAACATTGTGATTTGGTGACCATGTAATTGGCTGAAGTTTAACGGCAATTCACATGCTACTCTTCAGTCACCACTCAGCCATGTTTCGCACTGAATGTTTCTTAGGTAAACGATACAATCGTCTCATTGGGCAACATGTTGCTCCACCAGAGTATCTTCGGATTTAGAGTCGTTATCTTCCAGGATGCTTAAGGAAACTCTTTTTGCGAAAAGTTCGGGAATGTGATAGACAAATTATGTCGCACCGGTACATATCGCTGCTGACGCGTCCATATGGTCCCAGATGGAGAGGTCGAGAAGAGCCTATACGTAGGCCACCAATATCACCTGTATCGGATTCTCTAGTGTTGTAAAACTTTCCGAGATTCTTCGAGGGTCTTCTAAAGAATACGTAACTCACTCCAAACAGAGATCAGTATGGCATCCAAATACGACACCGAAACAGTTACTCATTAACAGTTACGCGGGTGTAGTTTGCTCGTTTTTTTTTTTCTTTTTTTTGTTTCTTTTTTTGTCTTCAGGGTATAGAAATGAAACAAATAAATGACTTTTACCTGTGACCATCTTCCCTACGATAAGATTCGAAGAACCTCACTTGATGATCTACTGCTCTTCGGACCGTGATATGGTCGGATTCTGCCTCACTTACCTCAAGGACCTAGACTGCTGATTAAAATTGATTCGTTAATGAAGGAGACAGGGGAAGGCTTCAGACGAGTAACAGAGAGCTAAAAGAAAAGTAGAATAATTCTCGTGAATAAATTGAAAAGCGAGCAGTGTCTATACAAAAAGGTGCTACTAGCCATTCCACAATTTCGGGCTACACAGGCAATCCACAGGTTTGCTGTGGGCCAAGTCACGAGTACTCGGAAGGACATAAAATATGGCAAAAGATAACGATAACTACTCCAGTCCTTAAACAGAGCTTTGATGCAGCTTAATAGCTTAATAAAGTCGAACACCGGGATTCTAATCACGAATTAAAGAGCAATGCATGGAAACAGGTTGCGAGCACACGGGGAGGGGCAACGCGGCAAAGACTACTCAATTAACATTCATAAAATCATGGGGCTGATCTCTCGCGGTGCAAACGGAATACTTGTCTCTTAAACACGGTCGCCTTTG
This sequence comes from Schistocerca piceifrons, assembly GCF_021461385.2. NCBI lineage: Eukaryota > Metazoa > Arthropoda > Insecta > Orthoptera > Acrididae > Schistocerca > Schistocerca piceifrons. The sequence goes on from NC_060144.1 coordinate 339,706,465, forward strand.
CAGCGAGCGTTCTGTCAAGAAAGACTTGATAAAAACTGGGCGTTACTATGCCGGGTTGCTTCCATGGAAACGAACAACTGAAGTCCAAAATGGCCGATACCACAGTTACGTAATAAAGCCTAAAATATACGGCCTCTAACTGAGCCTACTAATCCCTGCAAGGAACTGAGACCGAGAGAGCATCTCACAGTAGTTTTGTAAACTCGGGTCCTCGCACACTGTGTAGTTAAAGAGCAAATGGTCCCTGTTGACAACTTGAGAGGGGTGGGAATGCCGACGGTCGCTTAAGCCTAGTTTACACCACGACACTAGGTTGCAGGCAACTGCACCACCGGCCACTGCGCATGCGCGCCTCACGTTTGCGCAACTCGTTGGTGAAACTAAACACTTTCGGCGTGTTTCAACCTTGGCGACACTAGTTGCATGAGTTTTGAGGTTATGTATGTCCGTAGAGTGGAGACAAACTGAAATATGAGGTTGGGAATGGAGAATTTTGATCGCTTTTGGATATCTATACTTTGCATAGGTGTTTGTAGGATTTCAGTGATGCTGATTACAAAAATAAGCAACATATTGCTGCCGATGAGATCATCATGTGCAATCATAACATAGATGGTTTGACAATATCTGAGCTGCAGGGCAAAATTTATTGAGTTAGGAGCACACATACGACTGAATTAAGAAAAATACAAGCAGTGTAATTCTATCTGTAGCAGTGGTCTCATCTACGAGACTAAAATTCCATCGTTCGAGTTGGCCAATTCTTTGTTAAGGAATATTGTTGACAGGAGGGAAGGCTATACAAATTTATGAAGCTGCATTCTTTATTCAATATGCATCTATTTAAAACGTCGCTACAGTGCTCCCCAATCACGTATGTTAGAATTTGGAAATATTCCCACTGAACAGATTTATTTTCAAGAGAGTAGTTAGCGAACCATTCTCTTCTTAATGGGGCCTACTTCGAATAATTATTGATCTTAATGTTAATAATTATTACTGTTGAGGTTAATAATTATTGGTGTTAATGAAATAGCGTCATTATCAACTAAAACTGTATCTTATAGCACGCCCAGTGTTCTCGATTGTAATGTACGCAATATGATATGTAATTTCGGTTCTGGCGACAGTGCTTCATGCATTACAGTATCTTTACTCCTTATCGCATAATTAACTCTAATTAGAAGAAACGTGAACAGTTCTGGTGGCAATCTAAGATAATTGAAAGAACTACTTGGATGTTCCGTTTTAAATTATTTCAGCAAGGATTCTGAGCAAGCGAGCTGTTGTCTTTTCTTAATCCAGTCACGTTTCTTATTTTTTTCTTAGGCAGCGATTCCATGCAACAAGCATTAAGTCCATCACAACTCGTGCGACGTGCAGCTGCCAAAACTTTCATTTCAGACACGACTATGGAACCCACAAAACGACGAAACTGAAGTATATACTGGTGTCGCCATGTCACATATGAAACCACTTGCGTGCAACTCATTCCACGCAACTAGTGGCGCAACCCAATGTCGTCGTATAAACTAGGCTTCAGGCATTCAGCCGAGGAGCATTCGGCCTTCTCACGCACGGGTTGGCATCACTAAGGTGGTGCGAGGGACCTGGACGTCGGATGCTGGTGTTCCTCCCCGTAATCGTCGCCTTGGCGTGGATTTTTGAAACCAACGGCAACTGAATCTTCTGCAGTGCAATGCCATTTTCAGAAATTTGTAAGTTATCTGATAAGTGAACGCAGAAATTTCTCCGCTCCCACCATTTGATAGTTCTATACTCAGGCAATTTATCTGTGGTTACATATAGCTTTAGGACAGTTACTTCTAGTGCATAACTAAACAAATTAAATTAATCGTCTTTTTAATAAAGAAGTATGCAGCTAACTACCACTGAACTTGTAGGTGTATAAGCAACACGAATCTTTGATGGGAACAGCAGTTTTAATTTTATTTTACTCGCTCTGTCTTTCTGTGTGGTGTGGCCTGGACAGCTATAGATATTTCGACATGTTCTCTAAATGTCTCTGGAAAATTGCTGTTTTACAAGTGAACAGTGCATTGTAACATTAACGTGCTGAATTAGTAGTAATATGACTACTGTTACGATGATTTTGCTCGCGGCCCGAAACTACACATCGAGCGAATGAAAAACTGAAATCTGCAGCTTTGGCATCTATACTGATTAAGGAAAGTTGCTGCCTACAATTATTCCAGCATGCTGGAAGTCCGTAGTATTGCATTTTTGGGTAAGCCGTGGATGAGAATTGAAACCAGTTACGGGACGGCTCATTCAAGATGTTTATATATAATATGGATTTGTAGTAACTGTCACAATTTCAGACCGAATCCAGCAGCGGATTGTAAGCAGCCAATTGAAATTATCTATCAAACTATTTGTATGCGGACGCATCCTTACCAGAAAATTTTTAGCTCTTTTATCGAGCACTTTCAGGCGCGTCGGTAGACGTGTAGACCTACTTAATAAAGCTTATTTTTCGGATTTAACCTTTGAAATATTCTGTTTTTCTTGTCTGCATAACACGTAGCGGTAACTTGTACGGAGTCACAGGACATAACTTTCGCTCCGGGTACTGAATGCCTTGTTGAGTTGTGAAATAAAAAGACAAGCGCCTGGGCAGATAAGAAGTGGCAGTTCCTTTCTCCGCCAGGGGCTCTGGCTGGCGGTGTGTCGGCCGACAAGCGCAGCGACGCCTTCTGTTCGCCTGCCACCGGCGACGCACTGGTTAGTAACGCTAAGCCGCCGAAGGCCGTCTCCGGTTGCTTAATGGCGCTGGAATGAGCAAGCACAGCTAAACAAGCCGCAAGGTGCAGCGCCGTCACGTCAGCAAGGTGCCCCCCACGCCTTGTGGCTGTCCGCAGCACGTAGCCCCGTGTGTAGGGCCCATTTAAGGCTAAGCGAGGAACGTAGCTCTGATGAACTTTGGGGAACACGACCTGGTAATATGTACCGGGTGATCAAAAAGTCAGTGTCAATTATAAAAGTGAATAAATCACGGAATAATGCAGATAGAGAGGTACAAATTGACACACATGCTTGGAATGACGTGGGGTTTTATTAGGCGCTAAAAAATACAAAAGTTCACAAAATGTACGACAGGCGGCGCTTCATCTGATCAGAATAGAAATAATTGGCATAACAAAGTAAGACAAAGCAAAGATGATGTTCTTTACAGGAAATGCCCAATATGTCCACCACCATTCCTCAACAATAGCTATAGTCGAGGAACAATGATGTGAACAGCACTGTAAAGCATGTCCGGAGTTATGGTGAGGCATTGGCGTCGGATGTTGTCTTTCAGCATTCCTAGAGATGTCGGTCGATCACGATACACTTGCGACTTCAAGTAACCCCACAGCCAATAATCGCACGGACTGAGGTCTGGGGACCTGGGAGGCCAAGCATGACGAAAGTGGCGGCTGAGCACACGATCATCACCAAACGACGCGCGCAAGAGATCTTTCACGCGTCTAGCAATATGGAGTGGTTTTTTTTTTTTTTTTGGTCCTAATAAAACCCCATGTCATTCTAAGCATGTGTGTCAATTTTTACCTCTCTATTTACATTATTCCGTGGTTTATTAAGTTTTTAAATTTATACTGACTTTTTGATCACCCGGTATTTCTGCATTTAAAAGTATTAACTTTCTTCCATATAATACGTGTAAGTAACTTCTAAAAATTTAATTCGCTAATTGAATCACCTGTACAAAATGTACGTTGTCGTCGAAATATAGCTCATTTCACAAGAGGTATGTGATAGAAAGTATTACGTTGTCCGACTCTTCCCGGAAATAACTCTCTAGGGATCTCAATACTAGATCTCTTCGTGATGTACGACGCCTGTTTTGTATCGCCCGTCACTGCAGTTTGCTGCGAACTAAACGATGCCGTGACGAAACGCGTAGCTCTTCGTTGGATTTTCTCTATTTTTTCTGTAAGTCCTACCTGGAAAGCGTACCATACTGACGAGCAATACTCAAGAACAAGTGGGTAGTCACTCCTTTATTGGATGATTTAGATTTTCCCAAGTTTCTTTCAGTCGATCAGTCTGGCGTCTGTTTTTCCTGCTGTTTGGTTTTTGTGGTCATTCCACATAAGTTCGTTCCGGATGGATATTCAAAAATGGTTCAAATGGCTCTGACCACTATGGGACTTAGCTTCTGAGGTCATCAGTCCCCTAGAACTTAGAACTTCTTAAACATAACTAACCTAAGGACATCACACACATCCATGCCCGAGCCAGGATGGGATGGATATTCCTAGATATTTTGATGTCGTTGCTGTTCCCAAGCAAACCCCGGAATTTTTATTTCTTCTCCCGAGACTTTAATACCCAATTGCAATTTGTCTTCAGTTTCCTTTCCACCAGTTAAAACCCAAGGAGGAGAAATAAAAACTCTGAGGTTTGCCTTTGACCTAGAAGAGCAGTTCAAAGGAATGGACTGTGTCTCTAGAGGAGGATATAAGATGGACATCATTAAAAGCAATACAAGGACAATGAAATGCAGTCAAATCAAATCAAATTATTCTGACTTTGGAAACGAAACTGAAAGTATTTGAGGAGTTTTCCTGTTTGAGCAGCAAAATAACTGATGACGAGCAACGTAGAGGGGATATAAAATGTAGACTGGCAGTCACAAGAAAATCGTTTCTGATGAAGAGAAACTGCTATCATCGAATACAGATTTGAGTGTTAGGAAGTCTTTTCTAAAGGTGTTTGTCTGGAAGCCACGTATGGAAGTGAAACATTGACGTTAAACGGGTCAGACGAGACAAGAATAGAAGCTTTTGAAATGTGATGGTACAGAAGAATGCTGAAGATTAGATGGATAGATCACATAATTAATGAGGAGGTGCTGAACAGAACTAGAGAGAAAAGAAATTTGTGGCACAAGTTGACTAGAAGAAGTAATCGGTTGACGGGACACATTATGACACATCAGGTGATCAATTTAGTACTGGAGGGAAGTGTTGGAGGTAAGCCGGCCGAGGTGGCCGAGCGGTTCTAGGCGCTACAGTCTGGAACCGCGCGACCGCTGCGGTCGCAGGTTCGAATCCTGCCTCGGGCATGGATATGTGTGATGTCCTTAGGTTAGTTAGGTTTAAGTAGTTCTAAGTTCTAGGGGACTGATGACCTCAGCAGTTAAGTCCCATAGTGCTCAGAGCCATTTGAACCATTTTTTGTTGGAGGTAAGAATCTTAGAGGGACACCAAGAGACGAATACAGTAAGCAGACTCAGAAGGATGTAGGTTTCAGTAGTTATTCGGAGGTGAAGAGGCTCGCACTGGATAGAGCAGCATAAGAGCTACTGAAACCAGTTTTTGGACTGAAGACAACAATAACAACAACACAGTTTTCAGAACGTTTTGATTAATAGTGTAGTTGTACAGCAGTGGATTTCTTTTCCTATGTATGCGTTAAAATGTTACGTTTATTTACGTTCATTCAATTGCCAGCGCGTACACCGTTCATCGGACGTTTGCAAATCGCTAATGTTTCCTGGCGCTGATATCCTTTTATAGACAACTACATCAATGCGAGCTAGGTTAAAAAAATCTTCTGATGCATGCTACTGCATTATTTAGATCATTGTAAACGCTAACGGTCCTACCACACTTCCTTGGGAATCCTTGAAATTATCTTAACATTCTTCATTTTTTTTCCACTAAGATCAATGTGATGAGTTCTGTCTACAAGGAAGTCTTGAATCCAGTCGCAAATCTGGTCGGTAATCTCGTGTTTTTTCACGAAACAATAGTAATCGGTTGACGGGACACATTGTGAGACATCAGGTGATCACCAATTTAGTGCTGGACGGAAGTGTTGGAGGTAAGCCGGCCGAGGCGGCAGAGCGGTTCTAGGCGCTACAGTCTGGAACCGCGCGACCGCTGCGGTCGCAGGTTCGAATCCTGCCTTCCTGAAGTCAAGGAACACGGCATCTGTCGGAGCTCCGATGACTACTGTACTTTAGATCTAGTGGAGCATCACTTCGCTCTCTGAGTGAGTACGTTTCCGTGCTAGAGCGATCCACGCCAAGCTGCTGGTAGAAGGGGACAAAGTTCTTTTGCGTACTCTATGTAGAATCTTACAGGCATCGTCATGTCTTTCCCACTAGATAGCGATTGTAACTATTTTGTCTATTCCGCAGTCAGTTATCTCTACATCTGCCATTGTGACGATCGTATGATGTGAGACCTTAACTTTTCCCGGCGAACTAAATGTTCAGATAACTTACGGGTTTGCTGCCGGGTGACGTCGTCGAAATATCGGCGGTGTTCGACGACGTCACCCGGCAACAAATCCGTAAGTTATTTGAACGATCGTATGATGGTTGAAAGGATGGAATCTACTACGAGAATGATGTTTTCACTCTGCAGCGGAGTGTGCCCTGATATGAAACTTCCTGGCAGATTAAAACTGTGTGCCTGACCGAGACTCGAACTCGGCACCTTTGCCTTTCGCGGGCAATTGCTCTACCAACACTTGCCCGCGAAAAGCAAAGGTGCCGAGTTCGAGTCTCGGTCCGGCACACAGTTTTAATCTGCCAGGAAGTTTCAATCTACTACGATCTTCAACGGTGAAACTGTTTAGAAAGACCGAATTCAGTATTTCGGCCGTATCTCTACCATTTTCCGTTTCGGTGCTGTTATGGTCACTGAGTGAATGAACAGATAATATCGAATCTCTTACTGATTTTACGTAAGACGTCCTAGGGTTTTTAGTCACACCGGCTGACAAAATAGTACTTTCAGAGTCACTGTAAGCTTCACTCATTGCTCTCCTTATGCTCAATTTCGCTTCTTTCAGCTTTTGTTTGCAGTTAGCTTTTGAATTATCTCGAATCTGTGATAAAGTTCTCTTCGTTTATGTAGCAGTTTTCTAACACGCCTATTAAATCGCAGTGGTGTTTCAGATCCCTTAAGACTTTGCTCAGAACGTACCTGTGCAATGCATATACAACAATGCTCTTCAACTTTTTCCATTTTAGCTCCTCACCTTCGTCCCAGTACCGAATATTCGATGCTGACTGCTCAGATACTCTGAAATTTGTATCTGATCACTCTTGCTGACCAAAAATATTTTTTTACCTTTCTTAGTATACCTTATAACACTCGTAGTCATAGGGGCTATCACAGCCTTATGATCGCTGATATGCTTCTTTACATTAACTGACCTAAGAAGTTCAGATCTGTTTGTCGCTATGAAATCTGATACATTACCTTCAGGAGTTGGTTCTCTGACTGTTTGCTCAACGTAATTTTCGGACAAGACATCCAGCACAATGTCACACGGATCCCCTACCTCTGGCACCAGTTTAGACAGCATGACTCTCCCAGTCTGTACCTGGAAAGTGCAAATCTTCCCCTATTACGATCGCACGATCAGTAGAGTTATTCTCGGAATTCTGCAATTTCTCTCTGAAGAACTCTACCACTATATTTCTAGACACAGGTGTTCTGCAGAAGCATGGGATTACCATTTTTGACCTACCTTTCATGCTTAAAATCACCCAAGTTAACTCACACTCGGAATTCGTAATAACCTCGCTTGATATAATCGAATTCCTTACAGAAATAAATACCCCACCAGCATTACCGACTAACTTAACTTTACGATAAATATTCAGATCTGAATTCCGTAGCTCTTCACTTCTGATATCAGACAACTTTCTGTTCCTAATATATCTGGCATTGAACGTTCAGTGGGCGATACTAATAACATTTTAACGTTTTCTGTCTCCGATCTGCGGAGAACGGTATTCTCTGAGAGTACTGAGAGTAATGTGGCTGATGTATCTTCGATTTCAGTAGGCAATTCGCCTCTGATCCCAAGAGGGAACTCCTCTAACCTAGAAAATCTTAATGTGCAAGCCACATGTTTTCCGTTACTTTAGTGTCCCTGCCAGTCGTGTAATTCCCGCAGCAGACCAATTTCTCCATTTCCGAGGTGCTCGTTTTTTGCAAAAGTTGTGTTTGCCAGTTGTTTTTCACATTTGGGGCCAGGGTCGTCGCTAGAATGGTTGCCCATTCGTCTATGCTCAGATTATGCTTTCCTTATGTGCTAGTATTGCCACAAGATGACAGTGAGTATCGTGATGGGTGCGGTCATAAGGTTTTAGCGCATCACTACACGTTCCAGATGGGTTTTTGTGAACAAAAATTCTCCATCCACAATGACGATAATTTCCTCTGGTTTGATTTGTGATTTGAGGAATGGCCGCTCGATTTGACGTGCCATATCACGGATTGTGCGGCCCCTCCCGCCGGAGGTTCGAGTCCTCCCTCGGACATGGGTGTGCTTGTCGTTCGTAGCATAAGTTAGTTTAAGTAGGGTGTAAGTCTAGGGACCGATGACCTCAGTAGTTTGGTCCCTTGGGAATTCATACACATTTGAACCTTTTTGGATTTGAATCGCTTAATTTCGTCGACGGTCAGGTTAAAAACTACCATAGTGATGCATGGAAACTGGTGCTTGTTGCTGAAAGCCGACAGAGAAAAAAGGCTAAGTTATCCGCAATCTAAAAGAATCAGCATAGCTTCCTCCTTCTTAGAGGTCGGGATGGTATCAGGTATCAAATGAAAGCGCTGTGACTTTTTGACAATGCGCAATTCAACCAAGTAAGTAAAGTATCACACGACCTATAAGTAATTACCGACGATAGCGACAGAGGAAGTCGTAGAGAGGTCCAATTGCTTATTACCGATCCCAGAATGCTTCGCATTTGCTATATCTGCATGTTAATTGCATGTACATCCTAATCTCTTTCTCCCTCTCTTTGTCCATCTGTGCCTCCCCCTCTCCTTCAGCATCTCCTGCTCATCCTCCGCCTCTCTCAGTTCATCACTTCCTCTTTTACGTTTAAACCGATTGCGAGGAAGAAACAGTTAGTCTGCTAGTTTAAATGCCCTGCTATCCTACTTAAAACCTACTGTAACAAGGAAAACGAAACCTCACTTTTCACAAAACAGCAAACCACACAATTTTATTTCCCGCAGTCAGTTATCGTAGAAAACATATACAACGGAAACGTTCAAATTGCATCGAACGTGTCTGCGTCGCATCATATGGAATGTTAAAACATAAGAAATCACACTGTAAAAGATGATCAGTTTGTAATGGGACACCATTTTCTATCATAACCTTTGTTTAAAGGAGTAGCTGATACCAGGATTAATACAGAATCTGGTATAGGTTCTCCGCTATTTTACTGAAAGAATTTCACATTATTTTGTATACGATGTATTACATCTCTGGCTTAAATGTGTAACAAGGAATATATTTGTTAGTACTTTGTGTGTGCATTGAAATTACTCTTCTTTAAGAAACATTTAAAATTACTATATTTTGGGCATATTTAAAATTCATATTATTAATTGCACAATCTAACGCCAATTATTAAATTTATTTCTGGGTTCCTTTATAAAATAATGATGTGTCTTAATAAAGATTTTTCTTTTGTCAGGAAAGCTTGTAAACTCTTTTGCTTCATAAACTCTTTGGAATATTGTGAGTACCACAGAATGTTAACAGTAGTGTGCACGCCTCTGATGGATACAGACGTATTTATCTGATCGACACTAATGATGTAATTTGGAATATTAAGAGGAAATTGTAAAACCGGTGTGATATTAAAAAATGTTACAAGGAATAAAATTCAAGAAATTTACAGGCAAACCTTCATCAGTTATATAGTCACCACGAACCCACAACAGTAAAACAAAATTTCAGCTGCAAGAACGTACCCCTCGTCACAAGACTTGGAGCCAACAACAATAGAAAATCAAGCTAAGTAAAAAGTTTGTCTTTTGTATGTCTTACACCTCTTGGAGCTTTTCAAACTAAGAAAAATTTTAATAGTGATGTGTGGGAGGGTGAGATTACAAGTTCTTCAGCAGGACGAAAAAAATCTGTGATGTTCCTTTGTTAAGCAGATCACTTTCTTTTTGCTACGATCTTCTGACGGCATTTCCCAATCCACAAAATATCTGTTGGGGTAAACATACAGTTTTGCTCGATGCATTAAAGGGCTATATCAAACAGAATTTTAATATCTGCATGTGATACTCACCCTTAAGTTCATTGTCTTCGATGTCATCATCATCTTTCTTGGTCTCATTGGTTGTTTGAGCTACAGTGCCAACTAATCGTCAGATAATTTTCCTTCTTTTGTTCAATCACCGTCAGCTGAACTGATCCACTCACTTAAGTCAATGGACTCAACGTCCAGTTGTAAAGACAGCGTCACAGTTTATGTTTATTTGGTGCCATAATTCAGTTTTAACTACTTTAACATGAAAGGGAAATGGCGTATAAAATAATTGTGTGACAAAAACACTTACTGAGCGAGTGAGAAACCAATTTCGTACTAAATCTGTTAGAACTACCTGCTGACACATATCACAGATGATGAGTCATGGACAAGTCCAGATCTGACTGTTCCAGTGGCCCACATACGTAACTAAACACCGGAAATGACATGGTTGGACTAAGCTGGGAGTGAACCATCCCAGGTCTGATTAGGTTCTACTGTATCTTGTTGTTTAATGTATTCCATCTGAACATTTATTAGAGTATCATGTAAAAATTAGAAGGAAGTCGCTCAAGCACTGTTCGAGATTTTTGTGAAGGACATTTAGTTTAAACGTAGTACATACATATTTATATATGCCATACATTCAAAAAATATATAGCTGATGTTCATCCAAATGTTTATTCTATTGTATAAAAATCTCAAATAAATCAGCAAAGAAGTTTTCAATACTGTTGACAACAATGTTACCTAGTACATAAATATTTGTAAACATCATGTATTTAAAAATATATACCTTGTGTCCATCTAAACATTTATTATGGTATCATATAAAAATTTGAAGTAAATTGATCTAGACTCTTGAAGATGTTTGCGAACAACGTTTCAGATTTATATATATATATATATATATATATATATATATATATATATATGTATTGTACTGGATGGGGCCAGGAGGTGCCATATCATAAAACTTGATGAGAACTTTCCAAACAATTTATTTGTTTCTACCACAGTGCTATGTTCACCTCAGTCTGCTTCAAAGGGCCCCTCAGTGCTGAGGAAGCACCCCAGCAGCCTGTGCAACACAATACTGTGTCGTGCCAGCCTTGGCTGGCCCACTGAGTTCCAATGATGTCTAGATGGCTGCACCAGCAGCTGACTCAGCGCTGCTCGGTGTGAGCCCTGGGTGGCCAGCTGCATCCTTCTCCTCGCCGGCATGGCTCAGATCACAGCGCCGAACATGCGCCCATTGTCTGGCGTCCAAATCTGCGGCCCTCGCCTAGGGAAGTCTTTGGCGTGTGTCAGGAACCCAGACAACTGCCCGCGGTAGCAAGACAAAGAGTTGCCCCGTCGCTAGCGGGCTCCATGTCGGCCTCAGAGGGTCAAACCAAGGAAACCGCCACGGACTGGGATGCTGGCATCCCATCTGTTGTTGCGTGTAGCTCGGTGGTGTGATATGCCCCGCCATCCAGGAGAGCTGCCACACTAGAATGAATCTCTTTAGAAAACGACACCTATTTATACTCAGCTGTGCACCTCTCTTTTGCCAAGTGCGCCGCTTTGCATCACGTAGGCATAACACTTAGGTTGGCCAGTGGACCTCCTCTGCCTGTGACTTGCGCCATGGAAACTTCTGTGTGCACCCTCTCCAGTAGTTCTACACCCTTGTGGCCTCTATTTACCTTTCAACTGCTGGTATGCATAACTTACTGCAATCCGGCCTGCACCTGGCTGTAACTCATGCTCCGAATATCACACAATACTAACTTTCCCTATCCTAAAGGGAACGGTGGTGCTGCTACAATAATACATATTTAGATATAATGTGTGTGTGTTAGAGAAAGAGAGAGAGTAACCTAAGTCCATCTAAACGTGTATTTAGAGTGTCACTGAGAAATTTAAAGTAAATTGATCGAGAATTTATCGAGATTTTTGGTGAAAACATTAAACATCGACTTGTCTTTATTTAGTAGTGTAGATTATCTGCTTTCATTATACTGGTAATGTTACCTTGTTCGCCTCTAGTGGAGATCAACTTGACAATAAACTGAAAAAAAATTAATGACAGTAACACTAGAAGTTGTAGAAAACAGACAATGAATTCATGCAACCACTTGCAAAGACATTTGTTTTCTTAGGCTCCTCAAAGGAAGTAAAGAGAAGAGGGATATCGGTAAACATACCATGAGTTTCAAATCGATGATTTCTACATGTTTAAAACCTTTATTGGTGTTAAGACATGGAATATCAACGGGATACCACTCAAAACTGAATGTTTCTCAGGCAACAACTGGAAGATACATATCGTCAGTGGGGGAGAGAATTGTATCTTAGTATATATGTATACTTTCACCTCTATCCACCCCTGTAATAGTTTAATATGTTTTCTTATCCTTTTAGTAAATGATGGTTTTGTTGTTGTTGTAGTCTTCAGTCCTGAGACTGGTTTGATGTAGCTCTCCATGCTACTCTATCCTGTGCAATATTTTTCATCTCCCAACAACTGCAACCTACGTCCTTCAGAATCTGCTTAGTGTATTCATCTTTTGGTCTCCCTCTACGATTTTTACCCTCCACGCTGCCCTCCAATACTAAATTGGTGATCCCATGATGCCTCAGAATATGTCCTACCAACTGGTCCCTTCTTCTTCTCAAGTTGTGCCGCAAGCTCCTCTTCTCCCCAATCCTATTCAGTACCTCCTTATTAGTTATGTGATCTACCCATATAATCTTCAGCACTCTTCTGTAGCACCACATTTCGAAAGCTACTATTCTCTTTTTGTCTAAACTCCATACAAATACTTTCAGAAAAGACTTTCTGACTCTTAAATCTATACTCGATGTTAACAAATTTATCTTCTTCAGAAACACTCTTCTTGCCATTGGCAGTCTACATTTTATATCCTCTCTACTTCGACCATCATCAGTTGTTTTGCTCCCCAAATAGCAAAACTCCTTTACTACTTTAGGTGTCACATTTCCCAATCTAATTCCCTTAGCATCACCCGACTTAATTCGACTAAATTCCATTATCCTCGTTTTGCTTTTGTTGATGTTCATCTTATATCCTCCTTTCAAGACGCTGTCCATTCCGTTCAACTGCTCTTCTAAGCCCTTTGCTGTCTCTGACAGAATTACAATGTCATCGGCGAACCTCAAAGTTTTTATTTCTTCTCCATGGATTTTAATAACTACTCCGAATTTTTCTTTTGTTTCCTTTACTGCTTGCTCAATATACAGATTGATTGACATCGGGGAGAGGCTATAACCCTGTCTCACTCGCTTCCCAATCACTGCTTCCCTTTCACGTCCCTCAACTCTTATAACTGCCATCTGGTTTCTGTACAAACTGTAAATAGCCTCTTGCTCCCTGTATTTTACCCCTGCCACCTTCAGAATTTGAAATAGAGTATTCCAGTCAACATTGTCAAAAGCTTTCTCTAAGTCTACTAATGCTAGAAACGTAGGTTTGCCTTTCCTTAATCTAGCTTCTAAGATATCCCGTAGGGTCAGTATTGCCTCATGTGTTCCAATATTTTTACGGAATCCAAACTGATCTTCCCCGAAGTCGGCTTTTACCAGTTTTTCTATTCGTCTGTAAAGAATTCGCGTTAGTATTTTTCAGCTGTGTCTTATTAAACTGATAGTTCGGTAATATTCACATCTGTCAACACCTGATCACATCTGTAAATACTTGATGGTATTCAATTTTGAATATGCTGCGATCTTTCTCTGAAATTATAAAAACTACTCTGGAAAATTATGTTTTCCCAGATGTGAAAATATGTTCAAAGGCACAGCAAAGCAATATACAGACGAACAAATGTTCGACTGAATTTAAAAAGCGTTACAATAGAGAAAAATCTTGCCAATTCTGTTTTTAACAGACAATTTACTTTCGAAAATGAAGTTATGGTGAGACCTGAAGTATGTTGTGAGATGAGAGGAGACGGAGATGACGAACAAAATAGTGAATAACATCAAGCAATCACTGACTTACATAAACAGCAAGAAGTGAGCTTTTTTATAATCTATAAATATCACATAACACAACAATACTCTATCATTCTAGATTCCACTGAAGGTGCCATAAAGTAATAGGTAAAACGTATCTCTAAGAAATAAAATACATTGCAGCAAGAAAATGTGCTTTTTAATTAAAAACGAATATTTATCACGTTATTAATCTACTACATACCAATAATGAGTTAAATAAAAATAAACAGAAGTATTAACAAAAACGAAGCTCTTTTAAATTAGAGAAACTGCGATCATTTGCAAGTGTCACATGTTCAGAGGTAAAAGACCTTCAGTTTCAAGGTACTATTTAGTGTACGACCGACGGGAAGTGTAAGTTAATGTGGGTGACTAGGAAAAACAAACCCGTAATGCTCAAATACACCATCAATAGTGTCCTGCTAGACACAGTCACGTTGTTTAAATATCTGGCCGTAACGCTGCAAGGCTTTGTGATATGGAACGAGTATATGAGCATTGTGGTAGAAGAGGTGACTGGTCGACTTCGATTTTCTGAGAGACTTCTAGGAAAATGTTGTTTATCTGTAAAGGACACAGCAAATAGGACGCTAGTGCGACCTCTTCTTGAATACTGCTCAGGTGTTTGGGATCCATACCAGGTAGCATTGAAGGAAGACATCGAAGAAATTCATAGGTGAGCTGCTAGTTTTGTTAACAGTAGGTTCCAACAACACATATATATTACGGAGATACTTCGGGAACTCAGATGGGAATCACTGGAGGGAAAGTGACGTTCTTTCAGAGGAGCACTATTCAGAATATTTGAAGCTGACTGCAGAACAATTCTACTCCCGCCAAAGTACATTTCACGTAAGGACCACGAAGATAACATACGAGAAATTAGGGCTCATACGGAGGCATTTAGAGGCGTTTTTCCCTCGTTCTGCTTGCAAGTGGAACAGGAAGGGAAGTGACTAACAGTGGTACTGGATCCCTCAGCCATGTGCCATAAGGTAAGTACGGAAAATCGATGTAGACGTATGTGTAGATGTGGACGACGTATGGCCTAACTGTCCGCATTTTGTAGAATAGTCCTAAAATGATAGCATTTTACTCATTATAAAATTGTGTACGTGAAAAGTTGACAGTATATTCAAAATAGATTTAACATATTGTACAGCATTTAAATGAATGAGTACGAAACAGAACGCGAAATATTTACAAATTCTGCACGAAACACAACCTCATATCTAATAACAATAGAAACGATAAGTGATCCATGTGATCAGTCATTAGACTGAATTGTCGACCAAACAACGTCGTGTGTTCCTAAGCACAATATAGTCTATGTACAACATTCTCCCCTAACACAATACTCTCCTCTAGTAGGAGAGACGAGAATGTGAACTATTGGATTAGGGAACAGAGAGGAGTGTTATTGACTGTAAAGACAGTGAAATTACCGTAGATGGATGATAGAAAGGCCATGGAAATTATGTAGTATACTGCAATAAATAAGAAAGGGTAAAGACAGCTTAATGGAAGGTACGCGAATATCATTACGAATCTTTCAGCAGACGTAGGAATACCTATCGCTGAAGATCCTAGAGGAGGCCTCTATCGGGTAATCGATATCGAGTGGCTGATGATGATAGTGGTGGTGGTGGTGGTGGTGAGCTAGTCTACGAAGTCGCTTTAGTGAAGTTAATACTGAATCTAACCAAAATACTATTACCAGTTTTATCATGTATGAGAGAAAACGGCGACAGTAAGTTCCTTCCTGGAACAGGTAATACATTATTTTATCAAAAGTATCCGGACGCCCGGCTGAAAATGACTTAAAGTTCGTGGAGCCCTCCATCGGTAATGCTGGACTTCTGCATGGTGTTGACCCACTCTTAGTTTTGATAACAGCTTCCACTCTCGCAGGCATATGTTCAGTCGAGTGCTGGTAGGTTTCTTGGGGAATGGCAGCCCATTCTTCACGGAATGCTGCACTGAGGAGAGCTATCGATGTCGGTCAGTGAGGCCTGGCACGAAGTCGGCGTTCCAAAACATACTAAAGGTGTTCTATAGGATTCAGGTCAGGACTCCGTGCAGGCCGGTCCATTACAGGGATGTTATTGTTCTGTAACCACTCCGTCACAGGCCGTGCATTATGAACAGGCGCTCGATCCTGTTGAAACACTCAATCACCATCCCCGAATTGCACTTCAACAGTGGGAAGCAAGAAGATGCTTAAAACATCAATGAAGGACTGTGCTGTGATAGCGCCACGGAAAACAACAAGGGGTGCAATCCCCTATATGAAAAACACGACCACGCCATAACACCACCGAGTCCGAATTTTACTTTTGGCACTACACACGCTGGCAGATGACGTTCACCGGTCATTCGCCATGCCCACACCCCGCCATCGGATCGACACATTGTGTACCGTGATTCGTCACTCCACACAACGTTTTTCCACTGTTCAGTCGTCCAATGTTTACGCTTTTACACCAAGCGAGGCGTCGTTTGACAATTACCGGCTTAAGAGCAGCCGCTCGACCATGAAATCGAAGTTTTCTCACCTCCCGCCTAACTGTCATAGTACTTGCAGTGGATTCTGATGCAGTCTGGAATTCCTGTGGGATGGTCTGGATAGATGTCTGCCTATTACACGCCACTACTGTCGGAGGTCTCTGCCAGTCAACAGACTAGGCTGGTCTGTACGCATTTGTGCTTACGTGCCCGTTTACGTTTCCACTTCTCTATCACATCCGAAACAGTGGACCTAGGAATGTTTAGGAGTGTGGATATCTCGCGTACAGACGTATGACACTTGTGGCACCCAATCACCTGACCACATTCGAAGTCTGTGAGTTCCGCGGAATGTCCCATTCTGCTCTCTCACGATGTCTAATGACTAATGAGGTCGTTGATGTAGAGTACCTCGCAGTAGGTGGTAGCACAATGCACCAAATATGAAAAAAGTATGTTTTTTGGGGGGTGTCGAGATTCTGTTGATCAACAAGCGTACTTGTGCCAAAAAGTAAATCAGAAACAACAGACCCTGAATGTTTTAAATACTGTGGATGAGATTGTGATGAAAGTTCCATTATTGTTGTCCACTCGGTATTCGGTTTTGTCGAAGTATTTAACACATTAAAAAGAGGAACGGAAAGATTATCCTCTACAATAAAATGCAAGATCAGTGCTAAAAAAGGATAGTACGTTCCTTAACATTTCGTAATTAAGAAATTAAGACATAACTTTATGCTCTGAGTTCCATATCTAGCCTTTAATCGGGTTTCTGTATTTTAAGCGGTATATAAAATATTACAGCTGTCCATGCTGGGTGCTATTTTGAAAGCGAAAGTTGCGAAGATCGATTTCCGCTCTGTTCCACTGCCCACACCATTACCGTGTAGTTTCCTCTGAGAGCGAACTAGAGTGAACTGTGCCACTCATTACGTTTATACACGGCTACCTTTATCATGTCAGGCAATTACTGAACAGCCATTAGTCGGCCAAGCGTATGGTATAACAGAATATTGATCTGCTCGACCTCCATCTTGTTATTAGGGCGGCGAGTTACGCGGACACCAATCCTTTTATCCCTTACGTAATTAGCGGTCGCTATGTTGGAACGGAGGTCACTGCGGTTAACTATTTTAGTGGGGCTTTCATTGAAGGCACACACATTACACGATGTACCCTTAACCAAGCAACGCAATGTCATACGGTTTCATATTTATCAACAATGAAATTGTGTGAAATCACTTTTGTTTTTTTTTTTTTTGTTAAGTGCAAAACATTACCAGTCTTTTTCTTTAGTTTCAGGACAATATCGTATATTTTCGTGAAGTTGATTTTATTGTCTCAAGATTTTACTAGGTAAGTTGCCCCAGTGGTTTGGGCTCGGTACTCAAATCAGGTGGGAACGAAGTTCGAAATCCTGTTTCGCCATGTAGCTTTTTGTTTTCTGCAGCCTCCGTAAGTCGATAAATGTGAATCCTGGAATGATACCATAGACACGAGCGCGGGAGATTTGTTGCCACAAATTCGCTTGAAGCGAGCTTGTGTTCCGTCTTAACGACCACATTGTTGGTGGTCATAATCCCATGATTTGTTCTTTAAAAGCAGTGTATTGGTATCGATTGTCAATGATGATACTGTTGAAGGTTAATGATTATGCAGATCGACACAGCTTCCCCGAACAATTACAATGTTGTATAGCTGTCATGTTAAAAAATTCAGCTAGAGGAGGAAAAATTTTCCTAACCACTGATTATATGTTTGCTACATTTATGTAAATAAATCTTTCAAATACATACTAAAAGATTCAACTATAATATCAGTAACATTGAAAGAAACTATGTAAATAAATCCTATAAATGAGAACACAGTATGAACATAAATTTGGTTTCATCACTTATACCTTACAACACACATGAACATCATTTTTGTTCATCTTGTACATGTAACATCAAAACTACTGAAATTCATTTTATTATAAGGATATGATTGGTTATTAAACTGTATTTTATTACAGTCTGCTGTTGTACTTCTTCCACAGTGATAACTGATTTCATTCAGTTTCAGGATATCTTTTGAACTATTAAAGTAAATGAAATGTTTGGTATGTGAGATCTTACATATCTAATCCAACATGTACACATATGATAAACTGAAACAGTGTGTATGATACCGATAGTGTCTGCATATCAGTCACTCAAGTGTAATAAAAGTGGCAGGATTTATAAAGATGCGAAAGGGTACATATTATGAAGAAACTTGGAGATGAAGCCCACTCCATCCATTACATATTATCTAGACCGTTCCTTCGTTACTGCATGGAAGTCACACATTGGTCAGAAATAAACATTAGGTATGAAATTTATCTGAGGATGTAGTAAGCTAGATTGAGTTAGGAAAGAGGTCTTTAAGAAACAGAATGCATGAAAACAGAAAGAAAAGCTACATAATAAGTACTCAAACTCATCCTCTTGGTTCCCATATCACTTCAGGCAAATATCGGGATGGTTCTTTTGAACGAGCATGGTCCATTTCCTTTCCCATTCTTCCCCAACCCAATGGAACCGATGGCCTTGCTGTTTGGTCCCTTCCCCGAAATCAATCAACCAACCATAAACCTCTTGAAATTACAAGATATTATACTGAAAGAAGAAAAAAATGTAAGAACAGAAAAACTGCGCCGGCGTCATCATTGTTTATTTTACTTTGTAAATAATGATTCGTTAAATTTTTCTTAGACAGGTAATTTGGAATTCTGTGGTTGTTTAAATAAAGTGAGTGCAACAGGGAATTTTTTGTGGCAATTGAAATCGGACTTCAGAAAAGATAGAAGTTTTATCAGATAGACAACGGTGATCAAACTTGTGAAAGCCTTGATGAATTTACAAGACAGGTGAGCTCCACTTTTCATGTTATTGGCTTGTAGATTGAAAATTTCGGCAAGCCTTGTAATGATGAAGTTCCATAACGAGCACGTCGGTTATGACACTTAAGTGAGTAGCGAGCTGCGAAAATCCAAAAGTTCACGTGCACGGTAATGGTGCATGTTGAGAACTTTCGGTTATCTGATGCTTATGAGCCAACATTGTTACTCATGCAGCTGGCGACGCGTTTAGCTCTCTGTCTGTTGTTATGAAAATTATACGTCAATGAATGATTGTTTTCAAACTAGCAATTATGTGAAGGACAAATACTGAGTACAAATACCAATTATTTATTTTGCTATGTTTGGAAAAAAGGGATAAATGAAATTGCACTAAATTTTTTTTAGGTATGATTGTGGCCCAGTGGGTAAATATTAGACTAGAGAATGGACTAATGGTCTGGGACTGATTACTCACTGGATCTTAACGCTCCTGTCACCTCTAGCAATGACTACTAAAGTGAAAAATTCTGCAGGGACCGGATTCAACGTTAATATTCAGTGTCTTCTATGGCTGGTAGGGAAATTCAGTTATTAAGTTCGGAGGAAGGCAAGTGTACATTATTTCCAATAGCTCTATGCCAAACATAGCACTGCATTGTTAAACTCAACCTTAGAATTGAAGGAGGATTCACCTTTATATTACATACATAAAAAACATCACAGTAATACTAAATCAAAATTTTGAATCAAACCATTATTCACGTGTTTACATACAGAACTCAGTCTGTTTGCAAAATGAAGTGGTATATCGGTATGTAGCTCTTTAAAAAATCACGCATTCCTATAACACTAACTTATTCGAAATCCTGTGTTTACAAGCTGCTTTCATAAGAAAAATCACATTCTTGACTCAGTAAGTCAGTCTCTTAAAATCGCTTCCCCCTTGTTGCTGTATGAGACTCAAACTCGAGCTTATACGCTAACAGACGCCCTACCGTTTCTTAAAGACCTATAAATAGTAAGCTTATGAGCTTAATTTTCAGTGAAGACACGTAGCACACTGAGGATGTTTCAGTAGTATTTCTATTAGACATTGTATTCTGTTTTGCCTCACTTACATTTTTTTTAAATTTATTCTGTAATTTTTTTATAATTTTTTTATTTTTATGCCCAGATGAAATAAAATAATATGCACTATAAATTAAAGACTGGAAAACTAAATGCCTTTTTTTTAATTCGGTTGGTTTCTCGGTAATCTGTTACACGTCCTGAGATCTGATTCAGGTGTCAAACCATAGGAGAGGTTTTTCAAACATGTGTCAGTAAATGGCGCATAGTCCTTGTGCCAAGCTGGGCTTCCCTCTGCAGGCCAAAAATTTAGAAGATATGAGAAGCGGTTCTTGTTGACTACAGTTCTACTAGTTAAAAACCTAATGCTGTATTACCGTACTTGTATTCTCATGTATAAGACGTAGTGCCTCGGTATTAATAATACTTGGAGCAAATATTGTCTTCTTGCTCTTTTCTAGAAAACTGATATTTTTGAGGGTGTGGTCGAGTTCAGAATACAAGCTGATTCTTGCAAAGAAGACAGCATCCAGCCATTGTTAATAACCGTATTTATTTAAGCGCAGCTAGCGCCGTTACTGGTTTCGAACCGATAGGTTCATCTTCAGATGGCTATTCATGATTATACTGCATTTGTTCTCGCTTGCATTAGTTATTGGACAAAAAACAGCCTATAACTAACATAAAATATAACACATATAATAAAAACGTAACCACTAGCATGAAGGGCAACCTGTCCGTTCAAAACCGGTAACGGGGACATTTGTGCGAATAAATATCGTTATTAATAGTGGCTGGGTGCTATTTTCTTCTTTGCAAGAACCACCTTGGAAAAACATTCTTATTGGCACTTAGATTAGTCAGTTGCCTGATATGGCATTTACTACTTCCTTAATAAAGTGTTTATTTTCTAATTTGCCTCGTTACTATTGTACGGTAATGTGGTGAGCAGTATAGTTCTGTGGTAGCAGAGTAACTTCTCAATTATTTTTGGATACAAGTCACTTATGTACAAACAGAGATGCACTGTTCTTTCATTATCTTGGAAAATGTCTGATTTGGCACTTAGAACGTTTTCCATTTCCTGTCTTCAAAGAACGAGTAAATTTTTAGCACTTGTGAGTAGGTTATGCAGAGAGAAAGAGAGGGAGAGAGAGAGAGAGAGAGAAAGAGAGACACATAGAGAGACAAGGAGAAGAATATATACCGAAAGGAAGTGAGATAATTCTCCAAAATATTCGGAAAAGGAGAGAACTCAAGAGAAGTCTCACATTTGAGTAGAAACGAATTACTTAGCGTATGACGTTTTGGATACCAGAAGGGTTGCACGAATGAGAATGCCATTTATACATTCACTCATTAAGTATTACAAGACTCAAATATTAAAATATCACCAGTTGGGTTTTTTTGTGATCTCTGCAAGACTTTTGATTGTGTACATTATTTTATATTCTTAGAAAATCTCAAGTTTTATGGAATAGATGGCTTAAGGCGGAGCTGGTCTGAATCGCACTTAATAAACAAAGGGCAAAAATTAGTGCTGAATAACTTAAATATTGTTCGAAATTTAGCTAGTTTTAGTGACTTGGGAGAAATCGCAAAGGGAATCCCACAGCTTTCAATTTTGGGTCGACTTCTTTCCTTATTAATGTGAATGATCTTTCACTTAACATTCAACGAGCAGAATTTGTATTTTTTGCAGAATGTACTAGTGTTATAACACCCGTTAGCGAGATAGTCACAGAAGAGGTTGTTAAATATTATACTGTTGATGAATTAATTTATTCTGAAAGCGGTGTTGATATCCAAGACAATAAAAGCGGGTTATAAGCTGTGAGCTATCTGGGGAAGTTAACCTAGCATTACTGAGCAACTGTTTCACCAGGTATCCAGTCTAGCTTACCAAATTCCCAACCAGACCAACATTAATTGTAATTATTTAATAGTCATCTTACGACAACCGGTGATATATATATAAAAAGACATTTTAAATAAAAGGAAGTAAATAAGTTTATATTTGGACATTTATTTTAACATTGATCATTGTTCCGTTAAAATTTCAGCATATTAAACTTGTTTCATAACTAAACTGGTGCCTAATTTAGGATTGTGAAAATGTGAGTTTGTAATCTTACGGAACACATCAAAATGGAGCCAAGATTGGGAGACTGCTTACAACACTGCATTCATAAAATAACACACGAAGAACGTTGAAACATATGCAAGAGGAAATTAACCACAACCAACTGATTCAATTTTCACCCAAAGAAGTTACGTTTGTAGCGCAATCATGTCCATCATGAAATTACCACACACTGGTGTACTAAATTCATACTAACTCTCTGTGAAATCTTCCCGAAAAGAATAGCTGAGGGATACTTTGATGATTACACCACATGCTTCACGTGGTCAACTTGGTTTACACAAAGAGTGTAACTCCACAATAATTTTGATAGTTAAAATAAATTACATTGAAACGCAATTTACAAAAGAAAAACCTCGAACTGGTTACTATCGTCTTACTATAACCCGATGGCTCAAACAATTGTATAAGCCCGTGGTACTGGTCTCACAAAGTACACCCCACATGGGTTGAACATAAAGAAAAGTTGCTATATTGAAAAATATTGTCAAGACGAGACATTATAATCTCACGCACATTCGCATTTAAGATTGATGATCTTAGTTAGAGTTATGGATCATCAACCTGTGGTTCCACTTTACTCACAAAGTAGTGATAAAGCAACTGCTGGAAGATATTCTGAACTTGACACTCGAATTACACTGTGTTGCAATTTAAGATAACATTAGATATTTTAGATCTAAACCTGAAATAAAGGTGATTAACTTTTCAGTTAGGCTAAACTTAAAAAATCCATTGTCCTTCGGACTTAGCAGAGACGTGCTTAGCCGGAGATCTTACCACTTCAGACGCTCGCCGTGGACAGATTGCCCACTTCACACGCTCGCCACTGACCAACTGGCCTGGGCCCCTACCGATGGTGCTTCACAGATACAAACGGAAGTGACCAGAGAGGCAGCTTCCTATACCAACATGACAAGGGACGGACAGGACCATACTAAGAATAGAAACCTCTTTGCTTTCAGAAAGCATAGCTACTGTTCTGACGTTGGCCCTACTGCTCTCTAGCAGACAGGCTTGTCTGCTACCATCAAGCATGCTACTAGTAATACATTTACTCATTCATCCTTTCACACAGAAGGGAAGGGGATGACGTATCTTATCATATACACTATATAAAAAAAGCGCATGTAGGTTCCATATGAGACTGTGTGACATGAATTACATATAAACTGTGTTTTAAAGTGTAGTAGTGTGACAGATAGTTCTTGTTTATGTGTAAAAGTAACACGTTCCACTGCTCAGTCTCCTCCCAGATGGAGTCAGAAACAACACAGTAAATTCAGAAGTAGAATGTTTGCCATAAATGACAACAGATTTAAGAAATTAGCACGAAAGGAATCCAAGAGAGACCTTTCAATATGTTTTATAAAGAATTATTTAGTGTTATCGGAAAATGGATTCTCCCTTATTTTGAAAATACGCACTACATTCAGTTCTGTACAAAAATTATAACCATACCAATAGCTGAATAACACATGAGCAAGAGTCAGTAAATAGGCAGGATGTTCTAAAAGTTTGGTTGTAGATATTGATATAAACTTGAACTGGAAGAAGCGCATTACTGCGCTCCTCAAACAGTCAAGTTCAGATACTTTTGCTCTTCATATAATTACTAGTCTAGAATACAGCAGAACTAATCTCCTGATAGATATCACTTATTTCCACTCGATAACGTTTTACAGAATAATTTTAGAAAGAAGGTAGTGACTGCACAGAAGTAAGCAATAAGAATAGTACGTGATGTTACACGCAGATGTTATGTAAGTACCTATTCGAGGAGTTGACCGTTTTAACTGCACCGAAACAGTACATAGCAGGAAGGCCAAAGTCAAATCCCTGCACAAAGTTCCATGTCCCCGCACCAGTTAGTAGTGTGCGTGGCTTTCTCCCTGAGCTCTTTACTGCAGCTGACCGTTGACTGGCGAGTAATGTTCCGCGTTTCAGCGCTGCGATAATGGAATTTAAAGATACGACCAAAGGGAATCTTTCACTGATTTACAACAATCACTGGTGGACTACAATAACAAACAAGAAATGAATTACTGGTGTTGCGTAAACTTTAAAAACAATAAATACAAAGGAAGATTATCCATAAAAATAACTCCGTTTTAGGGGAAGATAGCCATATTTGTATCCCAGATGAAGCAGCAAATGAAGTGCGAAAACATTTTGTCAGCGCAAAGAAGTGGACAAAAGAAGCAGACGCTACAGTTTGATCAGTTCGTCTTGAAGAAGTGGGGCAGCTCTTTGATCGAGGCTACGACTTAGCAACATCATTACCGTCACACAGAAGTGTGAAACAATCGTTACATCGCGTTAGGCGAAAATATATGGGAACTACCCAAGTTCCAATCTGTTCTAGAGGAATATTCTTCCAAGAAAATAATTTACTGATGAATGATGACAGCTACATTTTACTTGCAGATGATACCAGGGGACCGAGTGACAGACTACTGGAGTCTGTCAACGAAAAGAGAGAAGTGTGAATCATTCTTTTTGGGAAGAACATTCAGGAGTTCAAGCAAGCAGTTTAGATAGTTGTTTATACTGCACGCCACCCTTGATAGTTCTTGGGAGGCAACAAAAACCATTCCTCTTGTTTACGCTTTGCTGTCAAATAAACAGTGAGATACATACGTACGTTTCTTTAAAGCTATTAAAACTGATGTGCCTGTATGGAACCCTTTATCTCTAATGATAAACTTCGAAATTGCCATCGTCCAAGCAGCTAACAATTTGTTTCCAGCAACACAGGTTACTGATTGCAGTTATCATTCTAATCAATCTTTTGGGAAACAAGTTCAGTGTTGCGGCCTCGTCCTAGTCTATAAGGAAAACGAGGAAATACGTTGTCACATAAGAATGTGTTCTGCTTAGCACAATTTCCCCTGGAAATGTTGGATGGTGGTTGGCTGTGCAGTCAGGAGAGCATGCCTGACTATTTATTGGAACAGTGGCTCGATAACGGACAGATTCCAAGGGACCAAGAGAGACGTGGAATAGCAGTGGACGGCGCCAGCGCATTAATAACGCTTTACAAAGACGCCATCGCACTAATAACGTCTCACAAGGATGGAACCGAAGAATAAAAACATTAATATCCAAACTTTATCTGAATGTTTATTCATCAGTGAAAAGACTTAGAGAAGATGCAGAGTACCATGGACACCAGTTTGACCGATTAATTTTAAATTTTGATGGAAAAAGAAGGAAAAATCAGCAATGAAGACCGATGAAACTATTGAAAAGGCTTTAAAGGAACTTCGAACTTATGGTACCTTAAAATCATTTTTGATTTGTGTGGTCTACTCACAGTAGTTACAAGGGCGACTAAAATATCAGAATCATTTAAAAATTAATAAGTATTGGAAAGTAGTTGAATGTAATCATTGACGCTCTTGTAAATATTGCTAATAAATTTAATGGGGGACGAAAAGGGACTACCTCCTCGTGTCTCCTAGGAACAACACAAAATGGGCTAAATGTGTTTTGAAATTTGTAAAGTACTTGCGACGGATTTTTTTACGTGCGTGCGTGCGGTGCACCAATTGCGACGGATTATACGTTGCTGCAGCAATGCAATTTCTTTTATAATTTTTGTTCACCTACCTCTTTACAGCGGTAGATTTTCGCACGTAAACTCCTGACTGCAGCTACTTACGAGATCACAGAAAAGCAGTGTTGAGGAAACTGTAACCTCATAGCTACACGCCGGAGGCCGCTATAAGTAAAATTTGCTGAAAATTGTCTATGTACTTTAAAGAAATGATTCGGAAAGGGGTTGTCACTCGTACTTTAAACATGAAGTTCAAATTTAAACCTTCAATAGATCTTTATTGCCGTTAAGCGAGATCATCAGCCCACATTTACGAAAATTACTAAAGTTTCTGCTCACAGTTATCACCAGACCTAAAACAGCCAGAACTTTTACCTTCCCAAATTCCGAAACCAATTACTTGTAACACAGTCAATGATCGGCTAATTACTTCTGCACAGGATATTCAGTAGTTGTCTTTAGTTAAAGTTTATGCTCGCCATAAAATACTCAGTAAGAATATACTCAGTACCGCCACGCTATATAATTCACAGTTCACTCGCGATTTTCGTCGGAGCGAATTATCACAACACTCTAAGGTTTTCATAAACAGTTTCTGGTCACTACCAGATACCATTAACACTGGACCATAACGCGGAAGTCATCCCAAGACTTCATCTTACACATAATGCGAAAAGTCACATCCAGCATAGCAGCCTCCAATCAAAGCTAGCTCGCGACTCCCTCTCACTGTGGGTGTTGTGTGATGTTCTTAGGTTAGTTAGGTGGTGGTGGTGGTTAGTGTTTAACGTCCCGTCGACAACGAGGTCATTAGAGACGGAGCGCAAGCTCGGGTTAGGGAAGGATTGGAAGGAAATCGGCCGCGCCATTTCAAAGGAACCATCCCGGCATTTGCCTGAAACGATTTAGGGAAATCACGGAAAACCTAAATCAGGATGGCCGGAGACGGGATTGAACCGTCGATTAGTTAGGTTTAAGTAGTTCTAAGTTCTAGGGGACTGATGACCATAGATGTTAAGTCCCATAGTGCTCAGAGCCATTTGAACCTCTCACTCTCCCACACTCAAAACTATATCTCCTCGCTAGGCGGCGAACCGTCTCGCTTCTCATTGGCTGTCAGCACTTACGACCAATGAGAACTCACTTCTAGGGCGCAGATCGCGCCAAAATCTAACGAGCACCAACCAATTCTCTAGGCTCATTGACGTCATCAAATTAAGTAACACAAAACTCTCTAATTAAATAAACAAAACAAAATGAACTATAAGCTTTATTCTATACCTGGAAATTAATTATGTAGTCGCGAATGTTCTGGCTGTCTTATTCATAAGCATACGTACTTGGACATCCGACATTCACTAGTAGGGGAACCACTAGTGGATTCGTTTCCATGTTACAGAGTTGGAACACTTGCCAGTTCCTGTAGAGAATTACATGAATGATTTTTAATAATGCCGAACGTCCCACATACTCTCACGCACGCATTCTCATTCACACGCACCCTAACACACAATACACATATTTACTTAGAATTCTTGAAATTATTATTATAGAAAAGTTACAGAGGTTTTCTGAAACTAAAAACTTTCCAAATTTATATATGAACACTGAAAGTGTTATTAGATCACCGTACATAGTCACTGAAGGTGAACAATTACATCACTGTATTTATTTAAATTCTTGACTGTCGGAAAATTATGTCTTTTTTTTTTGGAATTTTACTAACTTCCAAAATACAACTATTTTTGATCTCAGACTTTGACGTGTTGTTTGTTTTCACAACAGAAGGATGTACATCAAATATGACGTTCCTCAGGCTATTCCTTTATTAGTTATTAATATTTTTAGTTTCGTATAATGTAAGTGGCCTGCCAGCGCTGCTCCACTGCTTTCGCACGGACAGCTGCAACAGATGGTCGTGACGTCAGTCTGCAGGACACAACTCGTCCGATACTGACCGTATAATACTCTACCGGCTTACAATGCAGCCCACATACATTCTGAAGTAAAGCTTTTAATAGACAAATGGGCGATCGCGCACTAGTTGCGACGCCACATACTCTCTAATGAAGACTGACAGGATTGTCTCAAAGGCCACGGCATTCGCCTGGAGAGGTTCTTGGAATCGAAATCTGTATGAACGGACACTGAATACAAAATCTTTGTAGTGGAAACCCAGGCAAATGACAAGCAATTAGATCGATACGTTCTCCGTCCGTTAGAAGATGAGCAAACCAGCATACAACTGTTAAAGACAAGACAAGTGACTGGTCGCAGTTTTCCAACCTTTCAACATACGTTAAAACTAATTTCTAGTAACACACGACCACAGTAGGCCCGTTGAGTATGCGAAGAGGAGAGCAAAAGTGCTCACTCTCGTACGCCGCCTGGGTTGTGAGCAGTCGCAGTAAAATGGGAGGTTCACACGTAGGTACATTCCACAAAACATAACTCATTGGTTCCGATCATTCATTTTCTGAGAAATATTGATTTTTTTTCAGTATTTGTTTCAAATTTCAGCATTAAACTGTCTTTATTTGTTAATAGATAAATGTAATGACAGCATAAACGAATTAAATTTTCGATTATATTAATGCACAGAAATATGTAAATACATCAAGACCACTTCCTGCAAAAATTTCATTCAGGTTGGTTAATATCTATGACAAAATAGCTGCCACACAGTTTAGAAAGATAAATTTATGATAAAATGTATTTTAACATTTTATCGACAAATGAATGTAGCTACAAGATTCATATTCATTAGGATTCACCAGCACTATAAGGTTTTTGCTTCCTTCTTATATGAGGCTTCTTGTAATTTCGAGTTCAGGGCAGCCTTTTTCATGAATTTTCTGAATAAAAATCTACTCACAGTCTTCTTGAGGAGATGCAGTGGTATGGATACCAGATTGTAAGCCAGTGCCTGTTTCCTTGGAGCTTGTTGACTGCTGAACAGGACTGCAGTGTATTCTCTAAACAGGCAAACTAATTGATTTCTACCGACAGGCTGCCAAGTGTTTGGCTACAATTTTCCTGGTAACCATGCAGCTTGTTTTTCCAGTTCGAATTTATGCAACGGTCGGAGTAAGGGTGGTTCTGTTTGACGGTGACAAAAATCAGAAATTATCTTTGGCGTCTTTCGATGTGCCACAGCCCATAGCGTAGTCAGTATTTCAAACATTTCTTAGACGTAATTGTAATTTGAATAGAGCCGAATCGTTGTGGGATCTAACAGTAAAGAATGTAAAGATATGAAATAGCCATTAACATTTGTTTTGAAAAAATTAAAGTTTTAGGGTGCTCTCCCCTTAAAATGGAGAGCAACTATTTTCAAAGAGATAAAATGTAGCATGATGGTTGGGTTAGGGAACTTCAAAGCGATCTGACACATCTACATCTACGTATTAGTGCCGGATGCTTAGTCTATATGTTTATTGTATGCGATGGTGTCTTGATACGCTTAATGTTCTATTAATGGGGTTCAAAACTTTGAACGCGAAGAAAAAATTCAGTTTACAACAACATTACAATAGACTTCCATGCAAAATATTATGAGTACTTGGAAGATAACAGCGAGAAGCTGAAGTGTAAAGAAGTACTCCGTCTTTAATTAATATGACTGAAAAAAGTATTCATCATACCGGAGCATAGAAAAGAAACGTATCAATAATTTTCTCAAGATTTTCGCTATGAAAAAACATTGTTTTCAGAAGGAATACTCAACAAATGAATCTACAGTTAGATCAGTTTTCCATACTGATTTTCAGGTTGCGAAGGATTGTGCAGTTTCACTGATTTTCGTGTTACAACTAGAACTTAGACAGCTACAGTACAACGTTTGTGTGATTAGTATCATTGCACAATTAGTCTCGTAGACTTCTGTTTAGCCAAGGAAAACTTTCACGACTCTACGAGACTGTCGCTACGATTATGTCAATGTTTTAGACTTACATTTAGACGCTACTTTTTTAGTCAATGAAGAGAATGGAATCCACCGAAGGAAGTTCACTGGCAGACCTCAACTTAAAAAGTTTGTCTTCAAATTAGCATTAATCGAACAGTTGTAGCAGACATTGATCCTTTAGTGGAAAGCAAAGTAAGTAATATTCTCTGACGTCGTTGTTTTCATGATTAACGTTCAAATAAAACTGTAATGAAATACAAATTTGTCAATTTAATTTTCGTCCTAAAACGGCAGTCATCATAAAACTGCAACAGTCGTGAGAAATACCATGATTCTTACTTAGCTGTCCCCCGTTGCTCTCAGCGTCAACATTTGAAAAAGAGACGTTGAATTTCATTGTCATTTCCCACTAATACAACAGCCTTAAAAACAAATTTGCCACGAAATGAGTTAGTGAGACGCCCTGAAGCAATACATAGTTGCTCACTGCTTTGGTGTGAGGGCGAGCCAGCTAGCACTAGCAGCAGTGCTGAACTGCTACGACTTCTTAGTGTGCCTGTGGCTGTGGAAAGCCAGTTAACCCGGCAAAGGCCCCAGGCTCCGTGTAAGTGCCACTCCGTGCAAGTGCTCCAACGCGCTGTGAAATGTCGTTCCTGGCACGGGTGGTTGGTCATTAGCTGGATTTTGAAATAACCAGTTAAAAGCTACGGGATTAATAGCGGAAAGCACTCTACGCTTACCGCAAGAAATTTCCTTGTACTCATGACTGAGCATTTATTTGTGCACATTTTTTAACTCTAAAACATGACGATCTTTTTTGTTCTGGATCTAGACTGCAACAAGGCACCTAGAGCCATAGTATCCAACCAACGATTATGAGCCTCACCTAGACTCGATCAGAGCAACTTTTGTAATTGGTGGATATGCATAATGAATTGTGGAATATCGCCAGTCGTGTAATTTCTTCAGTTTTTTTTTTATTTTTTATTTATTTATTTATTTTTTTGGCAGTCTACTGACTGGTTTGATGCGGCCCGCCACGAATTCCTTTCCTGTGCTAACCTCTTCATCTCAGAGTAGCGCTTGCAACCTACGTCATCAATTATTTGCTTGACGTATTCCAATCTCTGTCTTCCTCTACAGTTTTTGCCCTCTACAGCTCCCTCTAGTACCATGGAAGTCATTCCCTCATGTCTTAGCAGATGTCCTATCATCCTGTCCCTTCTCCTTATCAGTGTTTTCCACATATTCCTTCCCTCTCCGATTCTGCATAGAACCTCCTCATTCCTTACCTTATCAGTCCACCTAATTTTCAACATTCGTCTATAGCACCACATCTCAAATGCTTCGATTCTCTTCTGTTCCGGTTTTCTCACAGTCCATGTTTCTCTACCATACAATGCTGTACTCCAGACGTACATCCTCAGAAATTTCTTCCTCAAATTAAGGCCGGTATTTGATATTAGTAGACTTCTCTTGGCCTTTTTTTGCCACTACGAGTCTGCTTTTGATGTCCTCCTTGCTCCGTCCGTCATTGGTTATTTTACTGCGTAAGTAGCAGAATTCCTTAACTTCATTGACTTCGTGACCATCAATCCTGATGTTAAGTTTCTCGCTGTTCTCATTTCTACTACTTCTCATTACCTTCGTCTTTCTCCGATTTACTCTCAAACCTTACTGTTTACTCATTAGACTGTTCATTCCGTTCAGCAGATCATTTAATTCTCCTTCACTTTCACTCAGGATAGCAATGTCATCAGCGAATCGTATCACTGATATCCTTTCACCTTGTATTTTAATTCCACTCCTGAACCTTTCTTTTATTTCCATCATTGCTTCCTCGATGTACAGATTGAAGAGTAGGGGCGAAAGGCTACAGCCTTGTCTTACACCCTTCTTAATACGAGCACTTCGTTCTTGATCGTCCACTTTTATTATTCCCTCTTGGTTGTTGTACATATTGTATATGACCCGTCTCTCCCTATAGCTTACCCCTACTTTTTTCAGAATCTCGAACAGCTTGCACTATTTTATATTGTCGAACGCTTTTTCCAGGTCGACAGATCCAATGAAAGTGTCTTGATTTTTCTTTAGCCTTGCTTCCATTATTAGCCGTAACGTCAGAATTGCCTCTCTCGTCCCTTTACTTTTCCTAAAGCCAAACTGATCGTCACCTAGCGCATTCTCAATTTTCTTTTCCATTCTTCTGTATATTATTCCTGTAAGCAGCTTCGATGCATGAGCTGCTAAGCTGATTGTGCGATAATTCTCGCACTTGTCAGCTCTTGCCGTCTTCGGAATTGTGTCGATGATGCTTTTCCGAAAGTCAGATGGTATGTCGCCAGACTCATATATTCTACACACCAACGTGAATAGTCGTTTTGTTGCCACTTCCCCCAATGATTTTAGAAATTCTGATGCAATGTTATCTGTCCCTTCTGCCTTATTTGACCGTAAGTCCTCCAAAGCTCATTTAAATTCCGATTCTAATACTGGATCCCCTATCTCTTCTAAATTGACTCCTGTTTCTTCGTCTATCACATCAGACAAATCTTCACCCTCATAGAGGCTTTCAATGTATTCTTTCCACCTATCTGCTCTCTCCTCTGCATTTAACAGTGGAATTCCCGTTGCACTCTTAGTGTTACCACCGTTGCTTTTAATGTCACCAAAGGTTGTTTTGACTTTCCTGTATGCTGAGTCTGTCCTTCCGACAATCATATCTTTTTCGATGTCTTCACATTTTTCCTGCAGCCATTTCGTCTTAGCTTCCCTGCACTTCCTGTTTATTTCATTCCTCAGCGACTTGTATTTCAGTATTCCTGATTTTCCCGGAACATGTTTATACTTCCTCCTTTCGTCAATCAACTGAAGTATTTCTTCTGTTACCCATGGTTTCTTCGCAGCTACCTTCTTTGTACCTATGTTTTCCTTCCCAACTTCTGTGATGGCCCTTTCTAGAGATGTCCATTCCTCTTCAACTGTACTGCCAACTGCGCTACTCCTTATTGCTGTATCTATAGCGTTAGAGAACTTCAAACGTATCTCGTCTTTCCTTAGTACTTCTGTATCCCACTTCTTTGCGTATTGATTCTTCCTGACTAATGTCTTGAACTTCAGCCTACTCTTCATCACTACTACATTGTGATCTGAGTCTATATCTGCTCCTTGGTACGCCTTACAATCCAGTATCTGATTTCGGGATCTCTGTCTGACCATGATGTAATCTAATTGAAATCTTCCCGCATCTCCCGGCCCTTTCCAAGTATACCTCCTCCTCTTGTGATTCTTGAACAGGGTATTCGCTATTACTAGCTGAAACTTGTTACAGAACTCAATTAGTCTTTCTCCTCTTTCATTCCTTGTCCCAAGCCCATATTCTCCTGTAACCTTTTCTTCTACTCCTTCCCCTACAACTGCATTCCAGCCGCCCATGACTATTAGATTTTCGTCCCCCTTTACATACTGCATTACCCTTTCAATATCCTCATACACTTTCTCTATCTGTTCATCTTCAGCTTGCGACGTCGGCATGTATACCGGAACTATCGTTGTCGGTGTGGGTCTGCTGTCGATTCTGATTAGAAGAACCCGGTCACTGAACTGTTCACAGTAACACACCCTCTGCCCTACCTTCCTATTTCTTCAGTATCAGTTAGTAAATCTAAACTTGAAAAATTTTGTGCTCTGCTTGGAATCCTGTTACGATCCTTACCTCCTTCCTAACTAACTACGAAAAACATTTAATATAATTTCAAATAAAAAAGTTTGCACCTGTTTAAAACGAAGTTCTCAACATTTTAAAGTATTCAGAAGTACGTAACTGAGGATGTAGTGAACTCAAACGCTCGACTTTACATATACGTCGCCGGTCGTTCAAAACTTTTTCCCTTTATCTATTGTGATTTCAAATTTCTGCTTTCGTCGGTATTGGCGTCCCGTGTGCATGTAAAAATGTAGAACACAAATAAATACTACTTCAGATAGGTGGTGTCGACCAATCATCCGGTTAGATTATGGTGACATTTAACATCCTCTGGCTTTGAAAGTAGCGTTTACCGCCAGTTTTAGCATTTTACAAGTGTCGTTGCTAAGTACAAGTAAATGAAGTAATGCAACGCAAATTCTGTTCCGAAGTAGCGTCTTCATTAGTCAATTTAGTTTTGATGTGATGTAGGTATAATTGGAGAAGTTTGACATTAACTTGAAAAGTATTCCCTGAACATGGGAAGAACTAAATAAGTACATATTACCGTCCAGTTGCAACAGAACGCTCCAACCATATTCTGCGAACTATCTACTTAAGGTAAATT
The DNA here is from genome assembly GCF_021461385.2 of Schistocerca piceifrons. NCBI lineage: Eukaryota > Metazoa > Arthropoda > Insecta > Orthoptera > Acrididae > Schistocerca > Schistocerca piceifrons. The sequence continues at coordinate 339,740,879 of NC_060144.1, forward strand.
CTCTAAAAGTGACCAAGAAGCGCAAAATATTTCCTTCAAGCAAGCATGTAGCAGCAGCAAAATGAAGAAGTTAATAGCGATAATGGCAGTAATAATCGGAAGCTTTGTTAACTTCATGCTCTGCAATGGTGTGTCTCGATCTATGCAAATTTGAAAAGGGCTTCGAATCGAGGCTATGATGGCTAACAGCTTCTTTACGTCCCAACGACATGAGACTAGCGTAATTCCCGTGTCAGAAGCCTGCTGATAACTAACCACTTAATGGAAACTGAATTTTTTTCACCTTGTCTAGTTTTTAAGCTAAGCGTATCATACGTTACAACACAGTGAGAGTGGTGGCATACGTGGGCTTCAGCGATTTATTGGATTGATCCTAATTTTTTTAGTTGCGAGGTATGAGTTCGATTCCCATTTCCGGCGTGTAATTTAACCAAACACGAACAGATCTCCTTCACCTTTAGTAATGCCAAACTAAGAACTTCACGCTTCACTCTAGTTCAGAATCTGTGCTATAAACAACATAACCATTCGCTACCAACTGGAGCAGAGCCGGTGTGTGTCATGCGACAGCAGAGGAGAAGTCGCGGCAAACAGAAACTCTGTCAGCAATGATCTTCTTTACGCTAGAATCTTTATTTTATTTCATGAGGCAATGTTCATTAGAGGTTAGGGGCTCTTTTTTTTTTTTTTTTGTACTTGAGACGCTGAAAAATTTGGCGCTGTACTAGGATTCGAATTCTGACCTCCCCTTTCGCGATATCTGACCTACAAGGAAAGATATAACTCGATCATTTTATTGTGTCTCAAAAGATTGCCCAGTCTTCTAGGACCCCACGAAAGGTACATCGTGGGTTCGAACCCTGGCCCAAAAAAATATTCATGCTTTCAATTCAAGCCCTAGTATATGCATTCCGAATTACGTTTTTAATGTCTCTTAATGTGTTGTCAACAATATGTGCCTTTATTTCTAGCAAACATGCACACATCCTTCTACTTGTGATTAAACAGTTAGTGGATAGAAAAACAACGGCGGTATGTCCCAAGTTCTATTGCTAGTCATGCAAGATAATTGTAAACTCATTTCAGATAGAAACATCTAGCAGCTGGTGAAAACTTTCGACATCTGACACCTGATTTTAGTTAGTTAACAATCTGTTTACGTGCTAGGTTCACATCACGAAACTTTACATCATCACACTTCATTTCGAACCCGTGCAAACGTTGCAACTTGAAATTACATTACACGTGTTTCGTGGTTAGGTAACAGGGAGGTACGGGTATTCACAGGATTCCAAGCAGACCACAAAAACTCTCAAGGTGATACTGGTGCAAACATTGATATTTAACGACTCTTTACAATTATTCTCAAGTTACGTAAACTGCTGTGAACGAGTCTCAGTTAGGCACAAAATCTTTGGTTAGTTACAACTATCATACGTGATAGGTTTCAGTGTAGATCCAGAACGGAACTGTTCGTGTTGTAGTTTAAAGTTCAAAACTGTGCACAAATTACTGCTTAGTCTTCAGCACAAATAAATTAATGGTGATACATTGTTAATTTTAAGGTTTCGGTAGAGTTCTTGCCACTTAATTACGTAGCTTTTAACGGATTAGTTCAATATCCAGATTACGACCAACAACTCTTATCAAGGTCTACGTTTCACCGGTTTGGAAAACCTTACAAACAGCAAAAGTGCTTCGAATCGTCATAGTACTTTAGGGGTCCAGATATGGTCTCATAATCTCTTATTCATAGGAATATTTAATTTTGCTTAAAGATTGCTAGAATGATTTATATAACGGTGTTCATTAATTCAAATTCTGATGAGTGTGGCAGTGATTTTGAATTGTCACTTTTTGTAGTAAAATAGAATTTACAAGCGTTAACGACTGTATAATTTTTAATGACGCGTTTCCTGGTATTTCCATTATAGTAGTGATGGTTTACATCTGGACTGAATACCTATAGCAACTACACCAAGAGTTCATCATCTTTATTGGCCGGCGAGTGATGTCATGTTATTGTCCTTCACGCAACTCAAGGGCGGTTGTTATAAATGGGTGAGAGATTTGGACAACATGTTGGCAGAGTGAACATCCTCTGCATCAAGTTGGCTCATGGGAGCAGTTACATGAGATCTTGCGTTGCGCTGATGAACCTTAATGGTACGGACTAGCGAGAGACAGCGCGCATGAGCCAGCCACTACGTCAGAAATGTAACGTCCGCTGTCGAAATTACCAGCTATGGGAAGCAGTGGTGTCCTTGTTGTATATTGAATGACACCCCTTACAATCACCCATGTTATCGGTCCCTGTGATAATGATGAATGTAATGTGTCAAAGTTCATTTGTCTAGGAAGCTTCACGAACGAAAATGTATTGCGATGTGTGCAGACGAAGAGCTCGTGAAAAGACAACGTGGTGCCTTTCGTGCAGGACACCCTGGTCAAGGCGCCTCTTTCTCCTGTCGTGTCAGGGCAAGTTGCAACAATGGTCGCTGTGCTGGCACTCCATGACGATATGTGATTATACTGACCGTGAGAATACTTTATTTGCTACAGTGAAACCATTCCTAGACTCAAGGTAAGTGACGTGGCTGTACGAACTTGCGCGCTCTGTCTTCTCTTGAGGTAGGCGGGGCCATTGAGTTGAATATGATACTCCTCAATCCATCGATTCGATAGTAGCATGATAGTCGTGCTTTTCTGAGCATTGCCAGCAGCGATATCTCGGAGCTACAAACCGTGGTCTCCACAGGCCATTATCCTGCCCTTGTCGAATTCCGACGCTTCTTGCACACCGCATTCAAGGTGTTACAACATTAATCGTCAGCAGAGTGTTTTTATGTGTCACTTCTTCCAGCAGTGTGATCGTGAAATTTGGATTGTTTCTGCGATTTTATCAAGACTATAATCTTGTACAATGTAAGGAGACGTTAGGGAAGAGTGTTTGTGGAATTGACACAGCAGTTATTTAGAGGTCATAGTATGCGGTCTGCAAACTCAAACTGCTCAATTGTTGTCACTTAGATCGTCCACTCACATATTCAGGCCTCTAGACACCGCATATGACTGTCGTTTGTTCGTTTTATAACAAACCGGGTCATCCATGTGAAAAGTGTCCGGAGTCATCATGGCAGGAGGACGGGAATTAGCGGACTTTGAGCGCGGAATGATAGTTGGAGCTGGACACATGGGACATTCCCTTTGGGAAATCGTTAGGAAATTCAGTGTTCCGAGATCCACTGTGTCAAGAGTGTGTCGAGAAAACCAGATTTCAGGCAATACCTTTCACCACGGACAACACAGTGGCCGACGGCCTTCACTTAACGAACGAGAGCAGCAGCGTTTGCGTAGAGTTGTCAGTGCTAACAGACAAGCAACACTATGCGAAATAGCTGCGGAGATCAATGTGGGACGTAGGACGAACGTATCCGTTACGACAGTACAGAGAAATCTGGCTAACAGTACGACATCACGTGCAGCGCGTCTCCTGGGCTCGCGACCATGTGGGTTTGACCCTGTACGACTAGAGACGGTGGTCTTGTCAGACGAGTTCCGATTTTAGTTGGTAAGAGTGCAGCGCAGTCCTCAAGAAACCACGGACACAAGTTGTCAACAAGGCAGTGTGGAAGATGGTGGTGGCTCCATAAAGGTGTGGCCTGTGTGCGCGTGGAATGGACAGGGCCCTCTGGTCAAAGTGAACCAGCAATGGTAATGTTCGGCTACCTGGGACCATTTGCAGCCATTCATAGGCTTCATGGTCCCAAACATGTCGGCGGGTCAATGTTGTTCGCAACTGGTTTGAAGAACATTCAGGACAGCCCGAGCGAATGATGTGGCCACCCAGATCGCCCGACATGAATCCCATTGAACATTTAAGGGACATAATCGAGATGTCAGTTCGCGCACGAAATTTTGCTCAGCCAGCACTTGAGCAATATTTCAGCAAGGGACTTCGAACGACTTGTTAAGTAATACGTTTGTTTGCATGGCCATCTTCCGTAGCAGCTGTTAAAATCATTTATTATTGGTTTTCCAACTTAACTAAAGAGAATTACATCCGACACAATTCGCTGTTATTTATAAAGCATATTTCAGTAACCGCAAAAGATACTTTATAAATAAAAGCGAAAAGCGTCTGGAGTAATTCCCTTTAATTAAACTGCAATGAGCTCAAGACGGAAAACCAGTAATAACTGACTTGTTAGATGTATGCCTCGTTCCTGCACTACGTCGACCAAAAGAAGATACGACACGATATTAGGAGGCATCCCACGACTTCTGTAATCCCACTGTACAGTGAATTTATGTTACATGCAATGTAATGTAAATTAAATACATCAGACAAAACATTGGTAATCCCCAGGAAGACATCATACTAATACCGCATCTTGCCTTGATAGTCACTTCAGTTGGACGAAGAAATGAATTCTATGCCTTTTCCCTCTGAAACGACTTACTGATAACACAAATACGGACTGTACGCATTCATTGAACCGTCGACGCAGTCGACGTCTTGCATCATTTGAAAAGAGAAAATAATCACTCGTGGAACCATACAACTTGCCTCCAGTCAGGTACTGTTTAGCTTACGTGGTACTTGTCCCATTGAAGTGGAACAGCTTAATGTGCTACTGTGATCAATGTCCATAGCCGAGTTACCATATTCCAAATGTTCATTGCATGCAGTTTGCTTCGCCATGTTCGCTTGGCAACTGGTTGAGTTGAACCGGCTTGCACTGATAGCAGCGACTACTGGCGAGTCTGAAACCGACTGCCATTGACAAGGATTGACACCCGTCTCCGGCCTCTGACGGTTAGCGTCTTTTTACAAGCGCCGTTCTTGTAAAGGGTTGCATGGCTGCGAGTGTTACACCGTCCTTTGTGTAGGTGTTGAACCTTCTGCGTTGATACACCATCAAATTAGGGAAATTCATTCACAGGATGGTCATGGACACCTCCAAACTTAGCAGGTCGTTTCTACCATTCAGTTGCCTCTCTAAGTGGACCGGTCTCACTGCACTGCTTCCATACGACCGATTGGTACAGTCACGCCGCTGCACTGCCACCACTTAGGGTAGAGGTGGAAAGTGACGTGACTGTATTGTATCAGATCTACAACATCTACAGTCTTCCAAAGCAAACGGTGATTTCTACTAGAAGTGGATAATAATTCCACGAAGAATTTATTGCCTAATTATGCTCGTCGCTGTTTTTAAGAAGATATATATCTGCTTGGTAATTCTTAATCTTCCTCCCCTCCACTTTTCACTCTGCATTCGTTTATTCTTGAGGCTCTCGTGGATGACTCTGTTTGTACGACTGGTCTGGATTTGCGTTGGTGTCTCGAGTAAGATGTTTAGATGACCAGATCGCTTGTAAAGCGCCCATGAACAATTATAGAGCCCAATGAAGAAAGTTTCAAGGCAAGTATTCATGGTGTGTGACCCATTTCTCTTCCATTACTTTTACTTTGAAACAGCATTTGTATTTATATGCATTTATACAGAGACATTAATGGTGAACTTTAGGATATTAAGTGTTCGAACGTGTGGTCATTGCTGACGTAATATACTATTATCCATCCTAAATTGGCTTCCACCCCAGTACAAAAGTCTTTCAAGAACACAGTTCTTTCAATGGTTCGTTTTTCTGTTTTCAGAATTACTGAGCCGTGTTAAAATTTGCTGTTTTGAAGAGCGCGCCGCAGCGCGTAGTGTAAAGCAGTCGCCCTCCGTTTCTGGCGGTGGCGCCGCTGTGTCTCCCTCTGCTGGGAAAGGGGAAAAGGTTGCCTATTCACGTGTATTTAAGGGGCGCTGTGAGTTCGCCAAAAGGTGAGTTGGAGCCAAGGAGGTCAGTCTGTTAGTGTCGGCGTGTCTGGTTAGTTGGTCAGCCGGCTCAGTGGGGCAGTCAGTGTTTGTCTGTTGTCCGGAGTGCTAGTATGTGTTAGGCCGCCAGTCTGCTCGAGTTTGTTCAGGCAATGCGCATTGGCGGTCGGATCGATCGGTTGGTCGGTCGCGCACTGGGACACAAGATGACTGGTCCGTCTTGAGCGTCTGCGCATGTGAGGTCGCCACGTCAGTCCAGTAGGCCGCGCCTTATAGCGAGGGTTAGTGGCTTCGCGGTCAACACGAGAGCAGCTGGAGCCAACCCACGACGTCGGTCTAGCCGGCGCGAGCTGCGACGCCGTGAGACGGGAGATGGGCGTGCCTTCCTGCGTCAGTTGAAGCGGCTGGCAGCGGACGGTTCGGGAGAGCGTTTTGGGTGCGCTGCGCCAGGTCTTCGCCAGACATCGCAGTTTATTAGAAGTTAAGTGATTCGTGATGTGTTGTTTCATTTACTTGTTAAATTCTACTTGTGGTTTTGGTCAATCTCTCGTCTCCAGCTTGCTCGTCTGTCTCTCGTCTGCATATGTTGGGCAGTTAGTGTGTGTCTGTCTGCCTCTTTCATGTTTGTCGGATTCGGTGTAAAGACTTTATTGCTTAAGATGTAAAGGCCGAAATCCTGAAATATGTTTTTATCTTGCCTATCATCTTACGAGGTGGTATATGTGTAGTGTAGAGCATGTTCGTACATTTTATGTAAAACTGCGTTTCATGGATTTTTTACTTAAATGATCATTTTAGTATATAAAGTTGCCACCCTTCCACCGTAAGAGTTCTTTTAAAAACAAGTTGCACTTTCGGTGGCAAATAATTTTAATGTGAGTGTTTGTACCATTTCCATACCCATACTATAAAAAAATATAAATTATTTCTGCCTCTGAATAAATTGTAACTTGATATTTACAGGGTGCTTTCTGATTATAATTTTTAAATCTGTTTTTAAAAAAAAGGGTTTTTGGGAATAAAATTTCCATTTATTAAAAAAAATTAATTTGTTCATCAGTTAACCATTGGCAACTATTTCCACGCTCACACAGTGTCATTAAACGTGTTAATGTTCTTGATGAATCGCTAGTAAATAAAGTAAATTCTTAAGGAAATGTTTTGAAAGTAAATTCACGGTTCAATTACGTTTATCGTAAAGTTCAATATTCAAAATTTAACGAAATTTACGTGCCCGTACAATTTAGGATAGCGTTATGTGTTTTACATTAATGTGTCTTGATTTCTTTTATCGTTCGAGGAGCTATAAACTGAGGTGACCAAAGTCGCGGGAAACTTCCTAACATCGTGTCGGATCTCCTTTTGCCCGGCATAGTGCAGAAGTTCGCCGGCGTGGACTCAACAAGCCGTTCGAAGTCCTGTGCCGAAATATTGAGCCATGCTGCCTCTATAGCCGTCCATAATTGCGGAAGTGTTGTCGGGGCGGGATTTTGTATCCGAACTGATCTCTCTCTTATGCCCCATAAATGTGAGATGGGATTCATGTCGGGCGCGGGTGGTCAAATCATTCACTCGAATTATCCAGAATGTTCTTCAAACCAATTGCGAAGAATTGTGATCCTGTGACATGCGGCGTTGTCATCCGTAAAAATTCCTTCGTTGTTTGGCCACATGAAGTCCATGTATGGCTGCAGATGGTCTCGAAGTAGCCGAACATAACCGTTTCCAGACAATGATCGGTTCATTGGAACAGCTGACCCAACCCATTCCATGTAAACACAGCCCACACCATTATGGGGTTGCCACCAGATTCCACAATGCCTTCTTGACAACTTGGGTACATGACTCCATGTGGTGTGCGTCACTCTCTAACACTACTAGCATCTCTTACCAACTGAAATCGGGACTGACCTCACCAGTCTTTGGTTTTCCAGTTGTCTAGGATCCAATCAACATGTCGCGAGCGCAGGAGAGTCGCTGCAGGCGATGACGTGCTCCTAGCAAAGGCGTTCGCGTCTGTTTTCTGCTGCCATAGCCCATTAACGCCAAATTTCGCCACTCTGTCCTAACGGATACGTTCATCGTTCGTCCCACACTGATTTTTGCTGTTATCCCACTCAGTGTTGCTTATCTGTTAGCACCGACAACTCTACGCGAATGCCGCTGCTCTCGGCCTAAGCGAAGGCCGTTGGACACTCGGTTGTCAGTGGTGGGAGGTAATGCCTGAAATTTGGAATTCGCGGCATACTCGTGATACTGTGGATCTCGGAATACTGAATTCCCTAACGATTTTCGAAATGAAATGTCCCTTGCATCTCTTTCCAACTACGACTCCGCGTTCAAAGTCTGTTAATTCCCGTCGTGCGCCATAAAAACGTCGAAAACCTTTTCATATGCATCACCTGCTGCGCCGATGCCCTGCCCTTTCATGCTTTGTGTATTCGATACTGCCGCCATCTGTATGCGTGGGTATCGCCATCCCAATACTTTTGTCACCTCGGTGTATATGCTATCAAGCCTTTATTGTATAATTATGCTTATGACTGTATTTTTAAAAAGATCAATTTGGTAATTCTCAGTCGCTTTTCACTTTGTATATTCTTGAGACTCTAATCGATACCACTGTTAATACGACTGGTCTGTTTTTGCGTTTGCGTCTCGAGTAAGACATTTAGTTTCGATGACCAGACCTCTTATACAATGCCCCTTGGACGATTACAAAGCCCAGTCGAGAGGTTTCAAGACTAAGATGTATATTATAACCCACTTCCCTTCCGTAGCTTTTATTTTGAAACAGGAGGTGTCCATATAAGCAATCATACAGAAACGTAAAAGGCTACTCGTAGAATATTAAATATTCGAGCGTTTGTTGGTGCTTGGTATCATATACTACATATACTACTATACAGAAAAGTCTTTCAAGTGCATAAATTATTTACCCGTTCGCATTTCTCTTTTTAGAATTACATTTACCGTAACGTTATACATTCAAAAATTATCTAATTTAATTGGCCTTAAATTTTGAAACAGCCTTGTGAGTTGCAATATCTTTTACACTAATGTGAGTATCTTATTTCATACATGTAGAAAGCACTTTCAGCCTTTCATATGAGCAGCTATATTTTGCAATTACGTGCACAGAAAGTGACAGTACGTTGTTTCTCCCTGTCCATATACAAAACCTACTATTAAGACTGCGTCTCAAATGTAATTTAATGAAAATAACGCTCAAACGTGTTGAAATGATGTGATAATTTTATCATGACATGTAACAGGGCGGAAGATCACTCGTAGTATGTCACTCCTCTATCACGAGTTATTAAACAGCTTCGACATACTTCCTCTTTTACCACACTGTGTCATAAAAATACAGCTCTGTACCAGGGACTTTATTACTAACTCTTCACGGAGCCTACATCCTACTATTAGTAATAAACACTCTCTCTTAACAACGTAGTTATGGAGGGAACAAAGCACAAGAGGTGCTGTTACTCGCAAACAGTTCACTACCGCTTCCATTTCTGGAATTACTATATTATCTTCATTAAGTTACCTCGAGCAGGCTAATTGAATATTAATCAAGGTGTTCGACTCGTAATGGACCTTCCACACCTACACTATGTGGTCAAAAGTATCCGGACACCTGGCTGAAAATGACTGACAAGTTCGTGGCGCCCTCCATCGGTAATTCTGGAATTCAGTATGATGTGGGGCCACCCTTAGCCTTGATGACAGCCTCCACTCTCGCAGGCATGCGTCCAATCAGGTACTGGAAGGTTTCTTGGGGAATGGCAGCCCATTCTTCTCGGAGAGAGGTATCGATGTCGGTAGTTGAGGCCTGGCACGAAGTCGGCGTTCCAAAACATCCCAAAGGTGTTCTAAAGGTCAGGACTCTGTGCAGGTCAGTCCTTTACAGGGCTTTTATTGTCGTGTAACCACTCCGCCACAGGCCTTGCATTGTGAACAGGTGAGTTCACAGATGCAATCACCATCCCCGAATTGCTCTTCATCAGTGGGAAGCGAGAAGGTACTTAAAACATCGATGTAGGCCTGTCCTGAGATAGTGCCACGCAAAACAAAGGGTGCAAGCCCCTCCATGAAAAATACGACCACACAATAATACGAAAGCCTCCAAATTTTACTGTTGGCACTACATAGGCTGGCAAGTGAAGTTCACCAGGCATTCGCCATCTCTACACACTGCCATCGGATTGCCACATTGTTTACCGTGATTCCACATAACGTTTTACCACTGTTCAAGCGTCCAATGTTTGCTCTCCTTACACCAAGCGAGGCGTCGTTTTTCATTTACCGGCGAGATGTGTGGCTTATGAGCAGCCGCTCGTCCATGAAATCCAAGTTTTCTCACCTGCCGCCTAACTGTCACAGTACTTGCAGTGGATCCTGATGTGGTTTGGATTTTTTGCGTGATGGTCTGGATAGATGTCTGCCTATTACACATTACAACCCTCTTCAACTGTCGGCGATCGTCAGTCAACAGACGAGGTCGGCCTGTACGCTTTTGTGCCCTTCACGTTTCCACTTCACTATCACGTCGGAAACAGTGTATAACACTGCAACTGGTTTACGTAGCTTATAAAATCAAATACCAAATTTGGTTTATTACTTACTATGCCCCAACAGAACAAATAGTCCTGTCACGGAAAATCCACGTATAACACTACAGTCCGCCACTGCTATACCATAGACTCGAAGCTGGAGGCAGTTTGCAAAACAGAATTATTTTGTTAGAGTAATTATTGTGTAAAGCAACAGAGCTGAGAGGAATTACCCTCTGAGAGGAATTTTGTTAGGTTGACCGTGTTGTACCTAAAGGAGGTGGCTTATCGGAAATAAAAGTCAGAATTACGTAAATATTCGCACAGTAACAAACAATATTTTTGCTTCTCTACACTGTTTAAAGCATGGGTTCCCAAACTGGCGAGCGCGCCCCCTGAGGGGGGGGGGGGGGGGGGGGCGTGATGATGTTACAAGGGGGGCGCAGGTCGAGTTAGCTGTATAAACCTAATATTTCTTTTTAATATCGATATTTTAATAAAAATGAATGTGCAGGTATTAATGATAGATTATGGTGCTAAATGCAATCGTTTGGCGTCCCATTTCCCGCAATCCTATCTCAATAACCTATCCTAGAACATACAGCTTTTGAAGATTACGTTTAGAATGTCACACACAGAAACTCTCAAAATTACGAAGGCGATATCCGTTAATTCTAATATATTATACTTGTAAACAACTTACTTCTGAGAATTGGAAAACAGAAAAGTCAGGTATTAACAATTCCGTACATTTGTACACATGAACTGAAAGTAATCATGTTATAACTTTTAGCCGTAGTAGGCTTGTTCATCAGAGTAATAATCGCTTATACTGTGTAACTGAAAAAATGCCGTTTTATTACGCCGTCAACCCGCGGATCCCCATGTGATGCGATTACAGTGACTTTAATAGACTGTATTCGCTTCAAATAAACTGGCGGGTTCGTATTTGGACGCCAGGGTTATGCCCTTTGTCACCACAAAAATGTGCACGACTTGAATGCGAAACTAGTACAAGTGTTCGTTCTGAGCAGAGTACTTCACGCCGTTCTGGAAACATTGTCGTGACTGCTAACAATGAAACATAACCCAGCTAGGTAGACAATGAAGTCCATTTGTGAGGCTATTTTTTTTTTCGAACGGTCAGTACTACAGCTCTTTCATTCGGATTACTTATCTGACAAAACAGATATTTTTCTTCTGCCTTTTTGAAATACTGCATAATTTTGTTTGAAATTAGTGTACGTTCTTTGCTGCTACAATGGCTTCTTTTGGTACGAGTACAGAGATAACTGCTTGGCACTGTGCACAGTTTCCAGCGATGTATGAGGTGTATCCATGAACTTACTTAATTACTGTGAAATTTGGCAACCAATTCATTGATGTTATCTCAAAACTTATATAACGTTTCGTAAGTAACGAAAGATAGGGGTACGAAAAAGATTTTCGCATAAAACCCCAGGCTGCACTGCTCAGAAGAGCACCGCAGAACAGGTAGCAAATCCTTAGGGTGCCTGTGGGCTGTTACCGCCCTAATCCGGCAAAAGCCCGTTTCTCCCAGCAAGAGCCCTGCTCGACCACCAGGTCGCAGACAGACAGTGCACTGACTACCTGCGCTGCGGCTGGGCTTCCCCGTTCTTCGCCCCACTCCTCACAGGCAGTCATCTGAGGTGCCGACAGACGACAGTAGCTTTCCTTTATTTCAGTTGGTTGCTTGCAGTTGTTGTCACATTTGATCTATTGGATTTTGCTGAAATAGCCTTGAATCTTTCACCGTTGTGCCTCAATAAAATCAGCGTTAGTGCGAAATAATACTGTTAACTTCTTGTTTCCTTTTTACTTCACCATGAGTGTCGTGAAAAAACGTAAATATAATGATGAACATATCAAATACCGTTTTGCTTCTATACAAAAATGTGGTGCTGACCAGCCGCAATGTGTTATTTGCTATGAGGTATTGAGCAATGGTTCCATGAGACCACCTCGTCTGGAACGCCATTTGTGGGCAAAGCATGGAGCATTGAAAGAGAAGCCAAAGGAATTTTTTGCTGCAAAATGTGATAATTTGAAACGAATGAAGTTGGACACTGCTGGATCCTTCGCTCAGACATCAGAAAAGGTACTGGAAGCCTCGTATGAGTTATCGCTACTTATTTCAAGAATCAAGAAAAGTGTATTATCGGAAACACACTAGTCAAACCCTGTTTATTGAAAGCTGCTGATATTGTTCTTGGGTCAGAAAGTAAACAAAAACTTTCACAAATACCGCTTTCTGCCGGCCGCGGTGGTCTAGCGGTTCTGGCGCTGCAGTCCGGAACCGCGGGACTGCTACGGTCGCAGGTTCGAATCCTGCCTCGGGCATGGGTGTGTGTGATGTCCTTAGGTTAGTTAGGTTTAAGTAGTTCTAAGTTCTAGGGGACTTATGACCTAAGATGTTGAGTCCCATAGTGCTCAGAGCCATTTGAACCGCTTTCTGACAATACTGTGAAACGTCGGATTGATGATATGGGCGAAGACATACAAAATCAATTAGTTATGGCCGCCAAACAATCGTAGTTTCTCGCAATACAATTAGACGAGAGTACCGATGTTGCGAATTGTTGCTAATTGTTGTCAGCTACTAGCTTTCGTTCGCTATATAGAAAATGAAGCAATTAAAGAAGAGTTCCTGTTTCCTATAGCGTTAAAGTCAACTTTAAAAGCAATTCAGATAATGGCAGCCGTCTCTGAATTATTTTGTAAAAATGAGTTATCATGGCAGAAAGTGATAGGCGTATGCACAGACGGCGCCCCATCAATGCTTGGATGTCGCTCAGGATTCGTGCAGATGGTCAGAGAAAAAAACCCTAGTGTTACTGCTATCCACTGTGTAATACACCGTCAAGCATTGGCAGCTAAGACACTTCCAAAGGAGCTCAATGATGTCTTGAAATTGTGCATCAAAATCGTGAATCATATTAAAAAGAGCGCGTTAAATTCCGGGTTATTTACGGCTCTTTGTGAAGGCTTGAGAGTGGAGTATAAAACACTTATTTCATACAGAAGTACGCTGGCTCTCAAAAGGAAATATGCTAGGAAGATTATTTGAACTTCCAGACGAAGTGCTGCAGGTTTTGGAAAATAACAAACAAACTGAATTGTATGTGGAATTTAGAAAGCCCGCCGGCCGGAGTGGCCGTACGGTTCTAGGCGCCACAGTCTGGAGCCGAGGGAACGCTACTGTCGCAGGTTCGAATCCTGCCTCGGGCATGGATGTGTGTGATGTCAGGTTAGTTAGGTTTCATTAATTCTAAGTTCTAGGCGACTGATGACCTCAGACGTTAAGTCGCATAGTGCTCAGAGCCATTTTTAGAAAGCCAGGTGTTCATGTTGCATTGGCTTATCTGTCAGATATTTTCGAATCTTTAAACACATTGAATTTGAAATTACAAGGTGGAGAGTCAAACATAATTTTTCATCGGGATGCCATCAAAGCGTTTACTGATAAGTTGCCATCAATTATTCCTGCTTTCCCAGATTGTTTGGAATCCTGGAAGAAGCCCGATTTCAAAACGATGTTAAGGATACTGATACTAAGAGTAAAATATCGAACCATTAGCAGCACATCATTGATGAATTCGAACGATACTTCCCTAACAGTTGTGATGATAAAATTTGTTATAGGTTAGCGACCGATCCATTTCACGTTGACGTGGATGTGTTGCCAGACAGAATGGAAGAGAAAGTCTTAGAAATTAAAAATGATTCTGCAGCGAAGTATGACTTTGAGAAGATGGATAAGCCTTTATTTTGGGGGAAATATCTCACGGTGTATCCCAGCACAGCAGAACAAGCACTGAAACTGTATTTACCATTTTCAAGCACTTATTTGTGCGAAAGAGCATTTTCAGCGGTAGTGGCGATAAAAAATAAGCTTAGAAGCAAACTCAGTATTGCCAATGATTTACGTTGCGCAGTTTCGACTATTCAGCCAAGAATTCAAAATCTTGTAAAAAATATGCAAGCTCATCCTTCACATTGATTTATTTGTTTGTTTCTTGCCATATGTGTGTGTGGAAATAATATTTTTATAATAAATCCGTCACACTATAAGAGAACTTGTTATTTTCCTCCTAACTATCCTTACATATATGTAATACTGTAAAATTATAAAAAACTATTTCGAAGAAGCAATATAAAATAAACATAGTGAATCTAATTTAAATGTAAAAACTACGTGTGATACTTATGGATTCTGATGTTACGTGTGGTATGTTATTTCAACTAATAATAGTATTTCTTCTGGATGAAGACACAACGAAAGTTTATCGTAGATACGGCAAGCGAAGAGTAGTCCTAAAATCGTATACTGGTGAAGAAATGGTGTGCAGCAAGGGAATGTAATCAAGGTAACTAAGTTGTTTTAGTCATATTTTTTAAAGTTCTGTGTAGTCTGCAAAATTATTTCGTAAAGCTTATTTTTTATTTTTTGTCTGGGTCTGCGAACTGGGCCTTGGTCGCCGTTCGGTAACTGTCGTCGTTGACATAAATGCCAACCTATGCGCAATGACAATGGGAAGCGCTATAGGCGTACAAATCAGTGATGTTCGTTAACACCGTGACTGAGTGACTTTTTTTGATAATGAGTGAAAGTAATAAGCTACACTCAACTTAAAATAATGGCCCGCATCCACTAATGTGCAAAGGTCGCAACTATTTTTCCTTGTTTACCAAGGACTTCCTTTACTTTAGGAGTGGCTTATAATCACTAGACTAGACTGATGACGTAATAACTGCGACTCGATACATTAATAGCCCACCAAGTTACATGACGTCACCATCACAAATTTTTCAATAGTTTCTTGATAATTAATAAAAATCTCTATATTTTTAGGGGGGGTACACGGAAGTTTTCTTTTCGGCAAAAGGGGGCGTGACAAACAAAAGCCTGGGAACCACTGGTTTACAGAATAAAGAAAACGGTCGCCATCCTAATTAGGCAATAAAATGATTAACTTTCTTGTGAAGTATATAGGTATGAGTAACTTCAACGGACAAACACAACCTATTTTTTGCCAAACGCGAGTGCAATGAACTCTGACTCCTGCATGTTGTTGTTGTTGTTCTTGTTGTGGCCTTCAGTCCTGAGACTGGTTTGATGCAGCTCTCCATGCTACTCTATCCTGTGCAAGCCTCTTCATCTCCCAGTACCTACTGCAACCCACATCCTTCTGAATCTGCTTAGTGTTTTCATCTCTTGGTCGCCCTCTACGATTTGTACCATCCACGCTGCCCTCCAATACTAAATTGGTGATCCCTTGATGCCTCAGAACATGTCCTACCAACCGATCCCTTCTTCTGGTCAAGTTGTGCCACAAACTTCTCTTCTCCCCAATCCTATTCAATACCCCCTCATTAGTTATGTGATCTACCCATCTAATCTTCAGCATTCTTCTGTAGCACCACATTTCAAAAGCTTCTATTCTCTTCTTGTCCAAACTATTTATCGTCCATGTTTCACTTCCATACATGGCTACACTCCATACAAATACTTTCAGAAACGAATTCCTGACACTTAAATCTATACTCGATGTTAACAAATTTCTCTTCTTCAGAAACGCTTTCCTTGCCATTGCCAGTCTACAGTTTATATCCTCTCTACTTCGACTATCATCAGTTATTTTGCTCCCCAAATAGCAAAACTCCTCTACTACTTTAAGTGTCTCATTTCCTAATCTAATTCCCTCAGCATCACCCAAATTAATTAGACTACATTCCATTATCCTCGTTTTGCTGTTGTTGATGTTCATGTTATATCCTCATTTCAAGACACTGTCCATTCCATTCAACTGCTCTTCCAAGTCCTTCGCTGTCTCTGACAGAATTACAATGTCATCGGCGAACCTCAAAGTTTTTATTTCTTCTCCATGGATTTTAATACCTACTCCGAATTTTTCTTTTGTTTCCTTTACTGCTTGCTCAATATACAGATTGAATAACATCGGGGAGAGGCTACAACTCTGTCTTACTCTCTTCCCAACCACTGCTTCCCTTTCATGTCCCTCGACTCTTATAACTGCCATCTAGTTTCTGTACAAATTGTAAATAGCCTTTCGCTCCCTGTATTTTACCCCTGCTACCTTTAGAATTTGAAAGAGAGTATTCCAGTCAACATTGTCAAAAGCTTTCTCTAAGTCTACAAATGCTAGAAACGTAGGTTTGCCTTTCCTTAATCTTTCTTATAAGATAAGTCGTAAGGTCAGTATAGTCTCACGTGTTCCAGTGTTTCTACGGAATCCAAACTGATCTTCCCCGAGGTCAGCTTCTACTAGTTTTTCCATTCGTCTGTAAAGAATTCCTGTTAGTATTTTGCAGCTGTGACTTATTAAACTGATTGTTCGGTAATTTTCACATCTATCAACACCTGCTTTCTTTGGGATTGGAATTATTATATTCTTCTTGAAGTCTGAGGGTATTTCGCCTGTTTCATACATCTTGCTCACCAGATGGTAGAATTTTGTCAGGACTGGCTCTCCCAAGGCTGTCAGTAGTTCCAATGGAATGTTGTCTACTCCTGGGGCCTTGTTTCGACTTAGGTCTTTCAGTGCTCTGTCAAACTCTTCACGCAGTATCGTATCTCCCATTTCATCTTCATCTACATCCTCTTCCATTTCCATAATATTGTCCTCAAGTACATCGCCCTTGTATAGACCCTCTATACACTCCTTCCACCTTTCTGCTTTCCCTTCTCTGCTTAGAACTGGGTTTCCATCTGAGCTCTTGATATTCATACAAGTCGTTCTCTTATCTCCAAAGGACTCTTTAATTTTCCTGTAGGCAGTATCTATCTTACCCTAGTGAGATAAGCCTCTACATCCTTACATTTGTCCTCTAGCCATCCCTGCTTAGCCATTTTGCACTTGCTGTCGATATCATTTTTGAGACGTTTGTATTCCTTTTTGCGTGCTTCATTTACTGCATTTTTATATTTTCTCCTTTCATCAATTAAATTCAATATTTCTTCTGTTACCCAAGGATTTCTACTAGCCCTCGTCTTTTCACCTACTTGATCCTCTGCTGCCTTCACTACTTCATCCCTCAAAGCTACCCATTCCTCTTCTACTGTATTTCTTTCCCCCAATCCTGTCAATTGTTCCCTTATGCTCTCCCTGAAACTCTGTACGACCTCTGGTTCTTTCAGTTTATCCAGGTCCCATCTCCTTAAATTCCCACCTTTTTGCAGTTTCTTCAGTTTTAATCTACAGGTCATAACCAATAGATTGTGGTCAGAGTCCACATCTGCCCCTGGTAATGTCTTACAATTTAAAATCTGGTTCCTAAATCTGTCTTACCATTATATAATCTATCTGATACCTTTTAGTATCTCCAGGGTTCTTCCATGTATACAACCTTCTTTCATGATTCTTAAACCAAGTGTTAGCTATAATTATGTTGTGCTCTGTGCAAAATTCTACCAGGCGGCTTCCTCTTTAATTTCTTAGCCCCAATCCATATTCACCTACTACGTTTCCTTCTCTCCCTTTTCCTACACTCGAATTCCAGTCACCCATGACTATTAAATTTTCGTCACTATCT